>NC_073722.1:71479280-72729280 GCF_023634155.1 Falco peregrinus | reverse complement strand
AATGACCAGAGGAAAGGGCAATGCATCTCTCCAAGGAGCGTTGGTCACATACAGGATTTTCAACCATAGGTCACTAATTCAAATCTAACCTACTTTACTAGTGACTCAGCTATATTAGTGACTGTTTCTTGGTGGCTTACGAATAAAATGATTTTTTGATCTCAGTTGAGTTCTTTGCACATACTAGTTTCCAGCATACGTAGATCTTGTAAAATCACCAGCTGCAATGAGGAGGGTGAGGGTCAACAGACTGAGAAAGTTCTGCCTTCCCAGTTGACCCAGCTGATCTGTGTGGATCTGGACTGGAAGGCAGGACCTCTGACCTCCTGGAATGATCCTTGCACACCTCTTCTTCTGATCTTCCTTCTGAGCCCACTTTATTTTTTTTATTTACCTAATCCTCTTCTTTGACTTTCTACTTTTACAATGCAAATACACTTTCAGGTCTCCATTTTTTTTAAAAAAAAAAAAACAACTAATCAACCAACCCTGATAGCATTTCCCCTCATCATGAACTACAGACCTCTCTTCTCCATGTCTCACCCCTTAGCTTGTTGGGAACACAGTTCATACAGGAGCTCAGAAGTTAAAACAGTTGAAATGAGGTTAGGGAATGAGGTCAGATGGAGAAATCCCCATTGCTACTCAATGCAGACAGTTTTCATTACAGTAAAGTGGTGCTAAGAACAGGTCTGAGTACGAAGCACTGTCAGTACCAAGACTCCTATCACTTGGAATCAGTTCATGAACTTTCCTAGTGCAGACAGAGACTTAAAACCACACTTCTGTGATCTTCTTTGGAAAAAAAGAAAGAAAAAGAAAGAAAAAGGGGGGGCGGGGGGAAGATGGGGAGACGAGACCATGTGAAATATTTATAGAGCCATGAATCGGTTTATCTGGAGGGTAGGTAAGATAAACAAGTATGCCATATATCAGGTTGTATTTTGGAATGTAAGAATCTACTGTCTTTTGCATGCTATCCAGCTCTTATCCATGAATTATTTTATAAGACTAGAGTGAAATTTTCATTAAGCATTTGGGGATTTAAGGAATCATTTGTGTGTATTAAAATCAATATTAACTTGTACTGTTCACTGGCAAGTCACTCTAATAGCATTATACAAAATGTTTTCAACCATACTGAATGAGTGATGATGGTATAAACCAGTTTTGAGGAAACTTTGATTGCATTAAGTGCAGGATTGTTATTTTATTCTTAAACAGTCTTTACCAGTATCAAAGGGATATAATTGAAATATGTTGCAATGATTTCAAATGTTGATGGCTGCTGACATGATTTTACAAACATGCAGACAGAAATTAGGATAGCACAGGCTATTACGGCTACAAATAAACTTTTAAGCAATTCAGGAATACATTAAAGGAAAGCAGAACACTCAGAGGACCGAGTGGCTGACTGTCACGGCTTCTGAAGAATAGGTAATGACAGATAGCGCAGCACAGCAACAGCACGCTTGCTGCCAGGCAGAGCAGGTCTGGAAGAGCCAACAGTCTCCCCACACCCCAATCATTACAGGTAACACCTGTAGAACCAGGATTCTGACTGGACTGCGCAGCCACAAAACTCCCAGGGAACTTTCAAGATTTGACCACCACTTTCCATGGTGGCTGAAGCGTTTCACCCCTGCCTTGCCAAGCCCTGGGCCTGAGCGGGTTTACTCCCAGGACAGGACAGTGGTCTACAGAGTGTTCCCAAAGTTCCTGAATGCTGAATCTTGCTCTACTGTGAGCGCTCCATGTGACATTGAACATGGGTGCCAGCTGGGGCCACCTGCCGTAACAGAGGGATGGCAGCATTGCTTCCCCTGCCTTGTGGCAGAAAGGGAAGAATCAGCAGCTTCCCTTAAGGGTGCAAAGCCTTGAGCATTTGCTAAGCATATATATACTTATGATATATGATAGCATATGCAAAGCATACTATCAACACGGTGCCAATAATGAAACTATTCTCACTGCAGCAAGATGGAAATTACTTTCTGTATTTGTGCATTCCTTATTATTGTATAAATATGTGTGCATATATATATATATATGTAAAAAGGTAACTTTATATCTAGATGTAGATATAAAATAAAATCTCCAAGAACACCTGAAACATGCAGAAGAGTATCTTTATCACCCCTACAAGAGTCTCATCAGGATCCACACCAAGCACCCTTTTACACTTTCGGGTCTTCTCTTCTGGGCTAGCCAATCAACAGAGACACTAAGTAACCTCTACCCAATGCTTCTCTACAGTGTTTTTCTCCAGCACGATCCTTTATGCCTTCTCACAGTACAAAAACAGCTTACAAAAATGTTGATGTTTTTGATGGATTTGCACTTTGCATGCTATACAAATATGTTAGGGTGTTGGTTGTTTTTTTTTTTTTTGTGGTGTGGTTTTTCCTGTTAAAGATTTCCAGGACCTAGAGGTTTTTTACACTGCTCTGTGGTATATGCTGCTGAGATATGTATTATACACAAAATTAATGATAGGCTGTTTCACTTTGGTTTTAAATCTAGGCTTCTCTGAGTTCATCCTCAAAGGAATAAACAAACTCCCTCCCCAAATTATTAACAAATAATGTATACTGTGGCCAGATTTTCAAATTGCTCTAAATTGCACAGTAACATTGATTTGAATGCTGTTACAGCAATTTACATCACTGCAAGACCTGACTGAAATGCATATTTCAGGCAGTTTAGTAATACTGGTACAGGCTGTTCCCATTTGTTTATTTAATAGCCAAAGTTAAGTGTAAATTTGCAAATAATAAATGTGTTAATGACTATATTTATATGCACATGCTTCTATCAAAACTTCTAACGAGGCCTGAAGCACAATAATAAACCGTCAACAAAGCTGAATATTGAAGCCAGAGTGTAAGAGCAGACATCTTCCCACACTCACTCACAAAGGCAGACACTTCCAGAGAAAGCAGAGCCAGGTGGGTGGGGAGAAAGGGCAGATTTGGGGGGACCATACAGACCACTGTCGGTGTTTTGGGAGCACCATACCCTCCCATCGTAGCAGTCTTCTTGTGGTCCAGCACTGGCTGCAGTAGGGGTAGGAGGGGTTGGCACGGGGGTTGCTGCCTCAGGTTAAATCATGCATCTTTCTAGGACTAAATACAGGACAGGGGCAGACAAAGGCATACATGTTTAGACTATCCAAATAGATACAGCTTTAAAATATCATTTTTATATTAGTTAATTATTAGTCTAATAATTATCATTCGACTTCTCAAAGACCTGTTACCTGTAAGAACAAAGCTCCCAACACCTCAGACCACAAAATCCTAACTGCACAGACAGACAAGCAATCCTTGCAACCTTTTCAGTTAAGTAAAGTTTTATCTCATTAGTAGAAAATTAAATCAAAGCATGTACTTATGCTTAAGTGGACAGCTAAGGATGGTGTAGAACTCATTCCTGCTCAGCCATCCCCAAATTCAATGCATCAGCCAAGCAGTTGCATCCATGCGTTCCTAGCCCCATGAATTACTGCATTTCTCAAGTCATAAAGAAAGGATTTGTTTCCTTTCCATAACAACATAAAGTTGTTATGTCTATGTTGGTATCTTAACTTCCTTTAGAAAGTTACAAGACATTCCATAGAATGTGAAAAAGAAATAGGAGTAACTCTCTAGCTGTTTTGGGTTTTTTATTGTTAAAGACGACTAGAAATTCCAATTAAAACATCCATATGGATGAATCCAAAACATACACGCAAAAACACCGCGATCAAAACGTCAGTCATTACTTTTTTTCCAGGCTTTTAAAATCTCGGATTCACCGAATGCAAGGGATTGACGGCAATAGTTGTAATCCTCATTGCTAATCACCTTCTGATTGCTATGGAAGTAGTTTCATCAGGGATTTAGTGGAAGCATTAAAAGGCTTAAATGTTTCTCAGTACTAAAGCTTCATTAGAAGGCTAGCAGCACAACTGCTACACTTTTCCAAGCAACGGGTGCATAAAATCACACGCTCCTCTCCGAACCTGCCGGAGCAGCGGGACCCGAGCGGGCGGCACCGGCAGCCGCAGCCCGAGCCGCCCCCTGGCTCCCGGGGTGGGCCGCTAGAGGGCGCCCTGGCCGCGGCGTGGCGGAGCCCCGCGCCCCTCCCGCTCCCGGGCGGGCACCTCGGGCAGCGCCGGGCCAGGGACCGCCAGCCACGGCCTGTGAGCATCGTTATCATCATCATCGCTGTTGTTGCTATTATTGGTATCGTTATTGTTATTGTTGTTATTATCATCACCATTTTTACCATCATCACCACGATCATTATTTTAATTTTCACTGTCGTTGCTTTGTGCGTTCGGTTTGCTCCTTCCCCCTGCGCAGCGTGACAATGCGGCCCAACAGCGATTCAGAGCCAAAGCTCGAAATGGGGAGGATTCTGCAGAACTTCCACCACACAACTTCACAGCAGCGTTAACACAGGCAACCTCAGCAATGAATGACGAGCAGGTGGCTTCAGAAGGATGCGAAAAGCCCAGGTACGTTAGCAGAATGAAGTCAGTATGCCCCAAACTTGATGTAATGCACTCCGAGACCAGCCTTAGCATTTTCATAACTCAATTTGCCTCTACTCTGACAGAGATGTATAGTATTGTTATGCAAAGAAGAAAAGCGGTTGTGTTGGTGTCAGGGACAATTAAGGTCTGTGCTCCAGTGCCCATTAGCTGAGTGATTCTGAGCTGCTGGAAAGGTTTAGTCATTCCTGTGGGGGATAAAGGACATGGATACTCTGTCTGTGGATATTGATTAAGAAGGACGCAAACAGCAGCTAGAATACTTTTTCAGTGACATAGAAGTTAATGATTTAGCGATTCATAGAAGAAAAGCTGCCGTGCCACTTTTGGTAATTGTTTGCATTGCAGATAGTGCAAGTGAAGTGACCTTGTCAAATTAGCAAAAGCCCAGAGCACCATACAGCAGGTAACTTGCTGGTAAATTACAGTCATGAGTTTATCAATAAGTGAATGTCTGTGTGCACACATGCACACACAATCTCTGTGTTTCATCCTTGCTGAGCGCACTTTCTAGGAGCTCTTTCTAGGACAGAGTAGTTAAGTGCTGGATTTCTGTTCTGCACATCCCATCCCTTGGTGAAAGATCCCAGGAAGCCCAACTCTGACTCTCTGACAGACAAGAAAACTAAATCCCACTCCCCTTCTTGTCCTCCACAAACTCAGAATATAAAAGCAAAATAATGAGACAAAACATTGGATCAATCCTTCTTGGCACCAACAGAAGCTGAAGAAGGGAGACTACCTAACTGTTGGGGACCTGCGGTGCTGTTGCAGAGCACAGTTGCTCCCCAATTTGCTTGCAAACCACAAGCAGAGCAAAGCAAATGCAAATGTGAACCAAGCTCTCAGAAAGAGTAAGAAATGGGCTCAGCTGCAGGATTACAGGCCTCAAGAGACTCTTAATGGGCTACAGAGACTGTCACCTGCAAGCAACTGGTCAGCTCAAATTCACACTGGCTGAAAGTTTTCACTGGATGATGACTTGCTGGCAGCCTGTCTGGAATAAGCCAGTGCCTTCCTATCTGCCTTAAAAAAAATCACTGTTCTAATTCACACATTGCTAATGTGTCCTACATTGTGATATTTTTTTTTTTTTAATGTTTCATGCCTATCTAGTAAATTCAAAGAATATCAGTGTGGAGAGGATGCTTTCTGAAACAGTGCTGCTTAACTTTGCTGAATAAAGCCAATGGCCTGTGCATTCAAAAGCACAACTCTCGGTGCTGCTACAAGAAAAAGTATGTGAAAGCTTTTGTTCTCCCTTTTAGAAACAGCTGGGTTTTGCCACTGGATGTGTAACACATTACCCGTCACATGGTAAAACCCTACACAAAGCTAAGCAGAGCAGCTTTACAAGAAGTGTGGCTGAGCATCCTCCCCCCATCTTGCCCTGGGGGGGGAAAATCATGATTTGATATTAACATGTCCACAGGGATTTTTAGCTTTTCAATTAAAGCGTTCAATGTGAACAATGTATTTCATGGTCTCCATATTTTTAACAAAGTTTTGTGATGGAACTGCCCTGTTCTCCTTGAAGCTAATGGAAGATTTGCTGTTTAGTTCAATTACGTTCACTTTGTCCTGAAATATGTACACGTATCAGACCGTTTCTTCCCAGCACCCACCACACCTCTCTCTGAAACACAGCAATTTATGAAGATGTCTAAGTAACAAGCTGGAGTGGGACTCAAACATTTTTCCTAAATGCTTTTCATTATTTGCACTTAACTCACTTGTGTGACTCCAGTTTCATTTCAGTGGCATTATACCTATGCAAAACTGAAGTACCATTGAGATAAATGAAGCCCAAGACTTTTAAAATCCTATCCTGGTTTCATGAGGGATTAATTAAGGTACCTCAGGAGCACTGGGTACTCAATCTCTTCCTTTTTCTTAACTCTAATTAAAGAAAATCTTTCAGCTAAAAGCACAACTTCTTTGGTATGGGTTACTCATATTCTCCTCCCTCCCCCTGAAAATATACAGTGTTAAGCATGTAAATCATACTGAACATTACCAATCTAAAAGGAAGTGACAGATGACTGTGACTGCCATTAAATGTTTATTGCATCCCTGCCATGTAATGCAATTAGATGGCAAGGAACATGTAATGTGTATTGCTCTGGTGGGAGAATGGAGAAATTATTGGATTTTCTCTCTTAATCTATTTATATCTTGCAGTGGGGGCATTAGGTAGATTAAGCTAGGGACAGTGCCCCCATTCAGTATGCTAAGTAGTGTTTGTCACTCATTGCATTATATGGCAATAACAGCTGTAAGAGTTGCGCAAATTGCAATAATACTGAATCAGAGGAAAAGTGGCTGAAGTCATCTTCTGCTACCAAAGTACTCTCTTAGCACCCATTCTTAAGAGTTTCTCTCAAATAAGAGGGAAAATGCTTGAAAAATAAGAACCACACTAAGTCTGGTAAATTATTTATTTCTAGGGACTGGTCCTACAAGAATATGAACTTGTGTGATGTGTTGCTTTAGTAAAATACCACTGTGCTTCTTTAGCAGTGCTTTATATGCAGGTAATTCTTCAGCCTCTGTTGAGGCTGAAAACTTCAAAGCTTAATGAATTCAGCTTCACAGTGGCTTCTGGAGGTCAGCAAGTTAAAAAGGATTGTCATGTTAAAGTGGGGACATGAAGCCATTAGACAGTACAAGTACAAAATAACAAATGGGCGGACATGCAAGCAGGATTCAACCCACTGTTGCAGCTTTACTATTGATGCACGCCCTGCATCATTCAAAAATTACACCTTTTTATCTCTGCAAACTCCAGCTCAGACCCTATATTTTTCTCAAGCACTTCTAACACTGAATTGTCAGCCCAGCTTCTGCAGCAAGCTCTGTTGGGGCAGAGGAGTGGTTATGTGGCTGTGGCTTCTGCCACACCATAGCCATGGGACCACATCCCACTCTGTGGTGGTCTGAACCCAGAAGTCTCAAAGGCTCAATACGGATGTGTCAGCAGGGGAGGGTGGTCCAAAAGTTAATTAATCCTTTGAACATCTCATTTCAAAACTGTCCTCGCAGTTTTGCTAATTCAGGCTTCTTCGGCAGATTCTAGGGTTTCCTGACTCAAACCTAGTGATGGCTGCTAATGACAAGCTAAGTGGCCAGCTGTGGCTCCTTAATACAACCTCACATAATTGCTGCTCTAGCATCCTTCTCCTCCAGCACTTGAATTCATTCGTCTGAGGTAATGGATAGGTAGCCCTAGAATCCAACAGCCTTTGTTCGTGCACGGATAGATTTAACATGGTCAGGAAGAATACAAGGCTTCTCTGAGACATCCTGCTGATGCACTTTGACTCTACACTGCAGCAGCACTGTTAAAAGTGTATCTCTCTCTGAGGCTTAAGTCAGCACTTGCTCCCCATGTTGGAGCACTGGGCTTAGCCCAGCACAGACCCCGGTGCCCACATGCTTATCCTGAGCCCACATCACCTCAGGTTTGCTCTGCATGTGCGGGAGCATGTCTGGGATTTCTGAAGCCCTGTTCCACTGCTCATCATGCTGCAATAAGCTCTGCTGTAGTTTCCTAGAAAAGTGTGGGAGGATGTAGCCATCTGCCCGGGCACATGGCAGAAGGCACTGGAAGACTCCTCCTCCTTACACGACAGCCTGCATCCTCTATAAACAAGTACCAGGGAAAATGAAACTGAACCCCCAAGTAAAGCCATGGCTGCCAACCCAGCGTCACAGTACAAACAGTATAATTTCTCTTGTTAACTGCTTCAAACAGTTTTCCCTTCAGTCCTACCACTCTCTAACCTCCTCACCCACCCCATCCCCTCACACAAGACACTGTGCTGCATTCACAGCCATGACTAACACCCGAGAGCCTTGAATCATCTCCAAAGGCTGTGTGGCTTTGCATTTGGTGACAGAGAATTTGCAGCCCTGCTAGCACTGAATGTGGCAGCAACTCACACATGGAAGGACTCAAGCTGCTGCTCTCGCTGATTGCTGATGCTTGGGGTAACACTTTGAGTTGCTACCACCTCCTTCAGTACAAAAAGTCAGGCAATGGAGAAAAGTCTATGCAAAGAAAGTCCTATGTCACTGAATCTTTGTTGGGCAGGCTGGCAGTACTGTATTACTCTTGTTGCTGCCATATGTGATATTTCAGGGGGATTAAAGATACTCCCCTTTAGTAACAGATCTAGGCCAGAAACTCAGAAAACAATGAGGACTATTCTGAACTCACAGCTTGGCCCAAGGAATTTGAGAACCATGCCTAAATGGAGCTTCAACCCAAAATTCCTATTGATACATTAACAAACTCACAGGAGCAGCAAAGACCTTCCATGGAGCCTTCTGCACCTCTCCAAGACTGAAGGATGATAAGGGTGGAAAGCTCCTCTCCTGGGGGTGGGCAATTACCAGGTGAGACCGCCAAGTCCAAACCATTCTGCTGCTTTCTAAGGGCTTTGTAGCAACACAGTTTTCACACCTTTTTCTCTGTCGGGTGAAACACCTGAATTGCTCCGTCTGATGATGGGTTATACACTCACAGTGAAAATCCCAGTCCTTCCCACAGTCTTATTTTTACATTGAGCATAGGAACGCTAAAAGTTTCTGACTGACACCTTTTCATTAAAGGGAGAAAAAACCACACACATCTATCAAATCTCTAGACATAATAATAATGTAATATGATTATTGCTAAAAATAAGATCAATTTATGGTACAAAAATCAATTCTAGCAATTTCCACTGCTAGATATATTGCTTTTATGTCCTTTTGTGTACAGTACTTCAACTAACTGAAAACTGACACTCAAAAGTTCTCATATGAACAGCTCGCCTTTTCAAGAAAATAATGTTCAAAATGAAAAAGAAAAAAAAGTGTTTTCTCAAGCTGTTAAAGTGGACCAAATGGAGCCCTCCTGGAAAAGACTGCAATATAACGTCAGTAAAGCTGCAGTTGCTTGTACTGGGTCAGAAGCTGTCCACACAGAAAGGCTCAGTCTCCTCCTGTTTCCTAGGGCTCCGGTAATTTGATGGCAGATAACTAATCTGTAAGCTATACAGGCAAAGCACATATTTTCTTGAATTAAGACAAAGGAAACTCAATCCGTCTGCCTCTCAAATTTGGGAGATTAATAGTATTATGATGGGAAGGTTTTATTACTACACACAAATCAGGCTTGGAAAAGCAAGGAGTGGAATAATACTCCTACAGTGCCAGTGAAATACCATTTTGAAAATTGGCAAGTCATTGTATTTTGATATTTATTGGCACTGTGGAGCATCTGCAAGCCAGTCATGCTATCTGATAATCTTTTTGGTATTTGATAATATGGTACTAAAGGCACAAGTGAACAAAAGGAAGCCAGGGAATTATTTGTGAACTATACAACATTGGTATTCAGTAATTAAGCCTTAGAATTAGTTGGGAGAGGAGAGTATTAGGCTTCAAAATTGCTCTACTGAGTAAAATATTTGTCTTCAATGTCAAACACATTTATTCAACTGAATCGTGCAGATCTACTTCCAAGCTTTGAGACTTTATGCCTACTGAAGGGCCTGAATACTGACTCCAGCTGAAGATGAAAGTGTTTACCATGCACTCACAGCTGAATCCTCAAGCCCCTTTCACTCCCCAACTTCAGCAGCCAGGCAGGACTGCAAAAATGAAATCCCTATTCTTTACGTACAGGAATATCCTGGTTTATGTAATCACACATAAGAAATACTTCTTTCCCTGGCTCCTTGTTTGACAGTAGGCTTCTGTAGGTATATGTTTACTACATATTCAATCTTGTTTCTACTGAAGCCAGTTTATAAAGATCCCACTAACTTCACGTAGAGCTGTCAGACAGTAAATGTTTGTTACAGACTGCTAAAATGGACTGATTTACATCTTATACAGGAGGCGTCCATTAGAGTACAGATCTAACTGAAAATAAGAGGAATTATGGGCAACCAAGAGAGGAATTTCATTGTGAAACTGATGCAAGGGACTATAAAACATCTGGAAGATGTTAGCAACTCTACTGGCTGCAATCACAGAGCATGCTATCTCTGCTCTGAGAGCTGATTCTCCTTGACTTAAAGGGGGAAGAAAAAGTCAAGAGAGATAGCAGATGTGTTGTTACTCAGCATAAGCTGGCACTCCTCATGCAAGCACTGATAAAATACCAGAGGGAGGCTCTGGCTGCGCTAGTTCTCCGAAGGGGAGACAGACAGCCTAAGCTCCTTTCTGCCAGGTCTGAGCGTCACCACTAAGTCACTCAAGAAACACGGCATGTGCTCAATCCCAATACATCGAGCACTGCACAGCCTCCCACTGCTCATCACCCCTGCAGGTACTCTTGAGAGGGGAGGAACTGGTCTCTGCTTCTGACTTACCCTCTTTCTCCACCCCCATGCTTACTTTCAAAAAGAAAAGATTTATGTGAGGTCTCACAGATTTTACTGCTTTTATATTTTTTTCCTCCCTCAGAGAGATTTTAGATGCTTAGACACTTTTCTCTAAAGAGATATTTGCAATCATAAAAGAATAATGTATGTTCAGGTAGAATGCCTAGCATGATGGTAGAGGCAGAGTGTGGTAGAAGAAATGGTTACAGCTGGAGAGCACACTAACGTGTTTCAGTTGCTTTTGTGTGTCCTCCAATTTTCTCCTGTGCCCTCAGGTATACAAATTCAAGCAAGCTAAAAATCAGCACTCCCTGCCTTGTTCTGAAAGGCAAACTCTGCTCTGCCATTGAAATGGACTTTTTGGTTGTGGTTGTGTTTTGGGTTTTTTTTTAAAGTAGAAGTGCATCATGAAAACGTCCTGTACAGGGCTCGTTCACGTGTAGCTTCATGTCAGTGTTCCCTGAATACACTGGGTAAAGTCCTGTCCCTGCCAATGCTAATGGAGGTCCTTCCACCAGCTGCTGTTGGTGCAGTGTTTGGCCCCTGGCGAGTCCTTTCTCCCCTGCGTGCCATCACCCCTGCTTCAGGAGCCAGCCCTGCTTGACAAAACTTCTCTACTCTACCTGCACCAGGCTACTGATGTTCCTTTTAACTTGTTTCCTAAGAAAAATCTGCCTTTTATGTGCAGCGTAAGTCAAAGGTGGTAACAGAGATGTTCAGATTTATGTTTCCCGAAAACCAGTAACTCGAACTTGCATTTTGAAATAACCACAGTAATTCTGATTGGTGCTGAAAACTGGCAGCAAGAAGATAAAGTAATGGCAAAAAATGAATTATCACATTCTTCTTTACAAGTTATATACCGCCTTATTTCTTTCTTATTTTCATTTACAATCTGATCTGAATATTATTCAGCTATGTTTGCCAGTATTCACAGAATTATTTTCATGGAAAGCTTTTATGTACACTTTACTCTCAAACTCTTTGTGTTGGCAATATACCATTTCACCTGGCAAGGAATACAAGAGACTAAGAAGCATTCCTGCTTCCTAGCACTAGAAAAATGGTAAATCATAAGCATGCTGCTGACACCCCCCTGATATGCAATACATTTTTAACACAAATTTTCAGACAAAGTATAGCACACCACAATTCAATGGACTTTCAGGACTCACAAGTAATTTCAATACTACCTTATCCAGATGCTGAAAAATAGTGGATAGGACTACCGAGAGTCATCGAAATTAAAGCTAATGACATACTGACAAATATGCTAATCCACATTAACACTTCTGTTTTGCTCTGGGAGATAAAAAGCATTACAACTAATGAATGACAGCATCAGCCTTATCAACAATGTCCAGAGAAGCAACAAAATATTTGGATAGCTGTTGGGGCAGCTTCTGAAAATAGTCTGCAGAATTCAGCCAGAAACTTAAAAAAAGGTTGCTGGGGATGTTTTTTTTAGGGAGATAGGTTGGTCTCCTGACTTGCAAGACCACTGCCAGAGGCAAACCTGCCACTCTGTCAGGACCATCCTTAAAAATGATGGGCAGAAACAAAGTATGACAGTGAAAGGCATGCAAATTAACTGAAGGTTTTAGAAACTTCAAGAAGATTCGAATTTGAATCCAGAATATTTGGAAGAAGGTAGGGGAGGAAGGAGCTGGGGAACGAGGCAGAGATTAACTTTTGAAAATTGTTTCTTGTAGTCATAGGAAGAAGAAGAAGAAAGTGGAAGGAAAGGCTAAGGCTATGCTAGAGCAAATTTAACATGCTTTAACATATTTCTACTTCCATTTGTTTTACACTTGGGGAATAGTGAGAACAGACAGCTAAACTGGATGCTCTTTAAATATGAAGCAGAGAGCAAATCCTAGCGGCATTTCTTTTTAAAAAGGAAGAAAAAAATTCCAGTTCTCAATTACACATTTTCATTGGTCAAGTCTACATACAAAATAGTTTACACAACACCCCAGTGTTGCCTGCATGTATTTCTGTAGTCAGAGAGCAAGCCAGCAGCAGAACTCTTTTGGCTGGGAGACTCAAAATGACTGGAAAGCTCTGGCTCCTGGGTCCGGCTTCCATCACACCCTCTACTGATCCAAACTTGCCAATGAAGCCTTGAGAATAAGCATGCACGCATGAGGAATTTCCTGAACTTTTAAAAAGTAGCATTTTTTTTTAATCTTGCTACATATGCAAACATAACTAACATAATGCTTGCAAGAGATGAAGGCAGCAAAATTTGCCGGTACGTAACCGGGAATGGATGCTTCTCTCCTCATTCTCCCAAAAGCTCCCCTCCTGACAAGAAAGGTTAGGATACAACAGAGTAGAATAGGTCAGAAGTGACCTACAAAGATCATCTAGTCCGACTGTCTGCACACTTCAGTGCTGACCAAAAGTTTAAGCAAATTATTAAGGGCATTGTCCAAATGCCTCTTAACCACTGACAGTCATGGGGCATCAATCACCTCTCCAGGAAACCTGTTCCAGTGTTTGACCATCTTCTCTGTATGTTCTGGAGACTCAGGTTGTCTGAAGGCATCGTTTAATATTCCACACTGCAAACCAGTACCAGGTCTGGTCTGTTGTTCCTCACAATAGACACCCTGACTGTTCTGTTGCATCTTTTCAATACCTTCCCATGAAACAATGAAGAGGCACTTGTGAGGAACATTTTTCAATATTTATACCTGTATGCATCAAGATGCAGCACTCTTGTATGCTTAAAGAGAAAAAAAAAAAATAGTTTCTAGGACTGCAAGGCACATTTAACTCCTGTATCATTAGCCCCCACTGGAAGCCCTGTGAGTAAGAATCAATGGGAAATGGTACCTCCTGCACATCGTGTCCAATGGACAGCAATGAGAAAAAACTGCTGCTTGCTACATCATGTGTCTATGTCGTGGCATGAATCTATGAAACTTCAGTCCACAGTTCTTCTCCAGAGTACATCTACCTTTTCTTGACTTCTAATGCCCATTTAAATGGTGCTAATACATTCCTGAGAACATAAATCCACCATTCTGCTACTGAGATATGCCTTTACAGTATGAGAAAACCTAGAAAGCATCACTCCAGAAAACTGTTTTTGTCCCTATACTTGAGTTTCAGTATGTTATTAATACACAACTGACTAATTTAATAATTCAAAATATTCTACAGAAAGACAAAACTGTTATGGAAAGCACAGCATCTCCATGTCACCCAAAGTGGGCAGATGTATTAGATACATAATTCCAGTTCCTCAGCTCAAGCATTTGCTCTACCATGTATAAATTAAGTGAAGCAGATTTATTGGCAGTATAAAGTACTGCACCATATATTAATTGACTGAAACAGATTTGCTATATGCTATGCAGACAAATGCTGTTTTCAAATCTAAGACAATATAAGTATGTGCAATAATCCAAATATCAAAGCAAGATTTAGAGTGGTAAACTATATAATAAAATACATTTAAGATCAGCACAAAATTTTAAAGTGTTTTTCCTACTCTGTGCAAATGAATGACATTTCTGAATTCACACCTATGCGAAGGACCCATACAAAATCTCAATGATGCTGAATTCCTACTACAATGGTTTAAGAAAGACATAAGTGATGTGTAAGTCACTCATCACCCATTAAAAATTACAATATTACACCAAAGAGAACGGAATGTCCTTAGGACAATATAAAAAACCTGCAGTTTTATTTTCCCCTATTTTTATCAGCAGTTTAAATTCTTCAGTAATCTGACCTTGAATGTAACAGACAAGTAAAAGGCAGTCCTGACCATTTTAACCTGAACAATGTTTTGCACAGGGGCAGAATAAGAGTGTCTGTGTGGAAGTCCTGGTCAGGTTACTTGAAGAGCAGCCAGGTAGTAGACAGCCCAAGGTAAGTGCAACTCACCATTCTTCCCCTCCTTTCAATTTGTGCAGTACATACTACAGCATTTGGGAGGAATAACCTAATATCCACAGGTTATATAGCTTCCCGATTCAGAAGAAAATGGGGAAGGAAAAAAAAAAAAAAAAAAAAAGGGGGAAAAAAAAAAAAGAAAAAAGTGAAGGGAAGGAACACAAATCTTCCTGTGCCAGGTAAAACCAATACCGAAAAAGTAACAACCACAAAAAGACATGAAAGTTGTTCTGAGATACTTTGCTTCACTATTTTTTGAACTCTGTGTTCAGGGAAGACCACAAGATGAACTTCAATGGTAAACCCCTGCCTAGTTGTTTGCACACAAGCAGCAGAAATACAACATGGGCCAAAAAATCCAACTGCATCTTGGCCAAAACCAAGTCCAGTTTCTCCAGCTATCAGTTTCAGAAGTGTGTAGCACAGGCTATCCCTGCAGTGTGAATCACAAGAGCAGAATTCACTTTACGGTGCCACCGAGAACCAACCCTCCATGTCTGAGCAGCAAAGCTGCGCACAGCACCAAGAGCACTGCTTTTGCTGCAGAGCAGGAATTTTGGGTTTGCATGACCTTCTGCAGAAGGTGCAGGGCTCAGCTGGCCTCCCACAGGAAAATCATGCACCTTCTTACAGCAAAGGCGCAAAGCGTTGCCTGCCACAGCAGTGCCAGTCACCAGTACCTGGGTGGTCCTACAGGGACAGCTCCTACAGGATAAGCTCATCAGGGTGTCCTGGAAAGGCTGCGCTTAACACCCAAGTTGTTACACAAAGCCTGCACAACGCCATGCAGAGGGGAGGAGAGGGAGCAAGAGATGATGGAGTTCATGCACGGGCAGGGATGCTTTTGCATGAAACACGGGGAGGGTTAATCACAGCCAGAAAGGTAGGGATATTTTAAAGGCTGGTGCAACAGAGTCCCATTTTGTAGCTAATAATGATTTATATGAAGCTTGAACTCTTGTTCCGCACTTCCAAAAAGCAACAGGTTCTTTAACCGCTTGTCCAAAATACGTTGCCTTCTCAGCTGTTGTTATGAGTCCATTTTTCTTCCCAGACCAGTCAAATGAGTGCAAGTGCTTAGGACCCAAGCTTTAACCCCTGCTTCTGAACTTGTAGGGAATGCAGTTTGCCTTTGAAAGCGTATTTTGTACCAGTACTGCTGTACCCCCATGGTACTTCACAGTGCAGGAAATCGTCATTTCTGGGATTCAAATACCCATTTGGACTCAAAAGTATGTAACAAAGTAGTAACAAAGATATACTCAAATTCAACAGCAGGCTGAAACCTCATTTAGCCTGGAGAAGTCAGCAGCTCCACCCTGTCCAGAGAAGTCCTCAATATCAAAGGAAAGATAAAAACAGACAGCCTTGTAACATGGGTAATCACTTCTTCCACAAAGCAATAAATGCCAAAGCACTGGTAAGAGTTTCTGATTGTGAACAGATTCTGAGACTGATGGGAAGGGCTGGATGGGAGGAGCCAGTGGAACCAGGGGTAAGGTGCAGCCCATCCAGAGAGCAGGGGCAAAGCTTTCAGAAATGGTTGATGATTTTGCCCAACTCCACCACAGGACAGCTGAAGCACCATACCTGCTTAGGAAGCCCCAGAAACTGCTTTAAGAGGAGCAGAACGCCTTTAGGTCAGTAGTTATTTTTTTCCCTTTGAATTGTGTTACCTCCTTTCCCCATCATAAATTAGTCACTTTGGCAATCTGCAGAAGCCAGAAAGAGGGCTAGGCAGCAACATCTGTGACAAAGGCCTCATAACAGGTTTTATTTTACTGATAGATAAATCATCAGCACTCGGCACAGATATTTGGCAGGTGCACTCACCTGCAAGCACGCAGAGGCTGGTGTGCACAGTTCAGGGACAAAGAAAACTGAAGGACCAGGAGAGCAAATGTGGCCATCACTACCTGGCAGCCAAAGGCCTCCTCTGGCTGCTACATGCTCCTGCCTTTGCTTGGTACTGCAAGGCACTGACAGCTAAAAACTGCTTTGTTTGCGCTCATTTCTATTGTCAGCTAGACTGTGCAGAAGCTTTTTCAGACAGCTGATAACCCTCTCTCCTACCACCCCAGCCTGGCCACCAAAGCCATTGCACACTCTCTCAAGCACACTCCCAGAAAGGAAAAGTAGCCATTTCTGGAGCATGCCCTGTGTTTGCAAAGGGTTGATAAATCCCAAATATCTCTCTTCATCTTTGCAACCATCCATTTGTCGTCTTCTTTCTCCATCTATCCAGTTATCCGTCTTCTTTTTCAATGTTTGCTGTTACAAAACTGGGAGTGCCTGACTTCTTGGAAAAGTACTTCCTGGAAATGTACCTGGAGAGAGTGTATTATATTATTATATATTATTATATATTACTGGAGTGCCAGGGTCCAAATACTTCTCGGCATCCTTTAACCCTAAATGCTCATTTGATCAATAAATAGAAAAATTCAGTAGCTTAGCTGAAGTAGAAACTAAATATTAGCAGCCATCAGCATGTCTTTAACTTTCCAATATATAAATCTACTTACTGATGTACTGACATCTCCAAGCTGCAAGGAAGTTCAACTGAAATGTTCAGTTAAAAGGAAAATAACCAAACTCTTATTTCTTGCTGTTACTTATATAATAAAACAAAAGGTAACATGCCTGCCTGTCTCTCCGATTCACTTTTATCCTGCAACGCATTTTAGGAATATTGTTCAGGCAACCCTGCAGTTTTCTTACAGCACCTCACAAGGTTACTCCAGCCGTTTTCTGGGGGTGCTCTCACCCAGGGAGAGTCAACCAATGGATTTTCTAGATACATCTTCCAAAGGAGAAAAAGACAATCTAATGTATGGCAGATCTCTGTCCTCCAGTGCAGATAACCACTTTATAAACACCAGAGCCTGAACAGTCATTACTCAAAATCCAAACCAGTAACAGAACCTGTACTATGACTTAAAAAATACAAAAAGGAGAACTGAGTTGTACCTGTTTCATGAGCTGAGAAATGCAGCAACATCTAGCCCTTATTTTCATGACAGCTAATAGAAGTGCAAGAGCCAAGCCGAAGACCGCTTCTGGGTTTTGGGATGTATCTCTTTACAGACTGATTTTGTAGTGCTCTGAAGGCAACTGGAGCTCCAGACCCAGAAGCAAAGCCATTCACCCTCTGGGCACAGGCAAAGTCTTGATGCTACATGATGCCCCTCTGGCAACTCCAGACCACCATCTCTAGTCCAACCCACCCTCTTGAAACACAACTGGTGCCTGAGACAGGGGCAAAGTGAGGGCATTTCTCTGCTGCACCAAGACCCTGAGGGACTTCCAGCTGTGCAGATTTGAAGCATGCAGCATTGCAGATGGCTCCTTCATGTGAAACCCAGCACAGCCACCCACCAGAATGCAGTCCCCGTGGGGCATGGAGGCAGTGGTGGAGCAGCATCACCTCACTTTCCCTGCTAAAATGGTCTTGGATATGCTCTGGGAAGACTGTCCATCCAGCAGGAAGGAAGGAGGCTTTTACTAGGGCAGTGAGTAATAGAAAAGCCATGTGAGGGGTATCATTAGAGTCACGCAAACTCATGCACTCAGGTGAGGAGGCTGGAAAAAAGCACATGGCATGGAGCAAACTGAGGAGGGCTGGTCCTCAGAGGCACCAGCAAAGCAGGACTGGCGGCTCTATGGGACAGGGCTCCTCCAACTGGGCTTTTGCAGCCAGACACTGTTCTCACCGCTGGTCTGTGGAGCCAAAAATCGGGATTAGAAGCCCCACTCCTAATTTTGTCTGTATCTAATTTTGCCTGTATCTAATTTTGCTGACCATCTGATGAGGACTTTACCCAAGCAGCAAAGAGGAGACGGGCCAGCAGCAGTTAGGCTGGTCCCAAACCAGACTGTGGTCTAAAAACCCAGCACCCGCTTCCTACATTCTCCATGGCCTTTTGATGAAAACAAGCAACACCCACCATTTTCATACCACAAATTACTTCCATGTTTTCTGTGAGCCCACCAAAGGGGAATTCCTGTGCCTGCTTGCTCCCCAAGTCCTGCCTCCTGCTCCTCTGGTTTCCATCTAAAAAAGGAGATAATTATACTTGCCTCTCTCCAATATGTTTTTCCTACTGCAAATAAAAACTTGCAACATTCTCTCAAAGGCTTCTCATAAACATGATCTGAGCTTTCACTATGCAAATGCGTCCTTTCTCAGGGGGCATTAGCTTTCAACTTCATAGCCAAGATGGCCTTCATTAATTTAAGTGGTATAAAAAGAAAATATGTTTAAGAAAGTAATGTAGAATGAAATAATACACTGAAAATTCTTCCCAAATTTTATTATGAATACTTTTTAAGTTAGTGGATAATTTTTTAATCCAATGTTATCATGTTTAATGTTCTACCAAGCCAATTCTGTAGACACACCCAGCTCTTTACGTTTCTTCCTCTGTTAACATAATATACTGACTGGGTCACATACAACTACTGTTTATTTTAACTTTGCAAAATTGTTCCCAGCTTCATATTTTAGAGGAAAAATGGTCCATTTTGGTACATTTCCAGAATAAATCCTGCCTGTTCTTTTAAAGTGGGACAGACTCTTGACACACCACCATTGTGACTGCAGAAGGCATTTCTGGTATGCATAACCTGTGACTGCCTTCCCTGCTTGTTTTCATAGTGATAAATATGTGGTACCATTAGGCAGGAAAACAAAGTATTCCCAAAAAAGTCTCTGCTAAGCACATTTTGGAGTTAACGGGTTAGTATAGATACATCATGCTCTCTTTCTGTGCTAAGAGGTATTTAATGCCATGAAATTCACTCACTCCCACATAATTTAAACCACCAAAATGGAATATTGTATTTTTCCTTTTCTGCACATGTAAAAAGAGCAGGCAGTCCTGCCAAAGTTAACTATACAATCTTGTTAGGCTTCTATAGATTTCATTAATGCCTCATAAAAGAGAATCAATAAAACTCCTTGCACATCGATATTAAAAAATGACCTTTCGATCTGCTCTTTAAGATACAAAAAAAAAGTAATCAATAGACATCACGAAAACTCCTCTGATGAGAGCTCCTGCAACAGGGAGTTTAGATTAAGAATTCTTCAGAGAAGTTATGTTCTTGCTCTGAACTCCTTCCTAAGGGACTGTTGCTGATCCTGTTGGGAAACTTTCGTGGGACTACTCATTTTAGGCCACAACATTGCAAAGCTGCATATTAGAGGCACGGGATTACTCACACACTGAAACACAGATGCTTGCAGAATTGTTGTCACACTTCAAAGGTTAATGGGACTGCTCACAAGAGAAAGAATTTTTACGGAATTGTGCCTTTACTGCCATTTATGCTCTAGATTTTCCTTTGACATTTTTCCAGAAGTATGAAACCCCACAATGCTTAAATTGACTTTGTCAGTTCCATTTATGTAATTTACAGCTTAGTGTACCCAGCAAGCACACCAAAATGACACCTATCTCAGCATCCCAACAGGAAAGTCACTGATAACAAATGGCTCTGCCCTGGCAGCGGCATTAGCACTCAAAACCAAGGGCCTTATCCATGGTCTTTCCACCAAGACTTCCCACCTATTTTGCTCCAAATTCCTCACTCAGACAGCCTGTGGAATTCCATTTTATGTTGTCTTTGGGTTTTACAGTTTCCTGTTGCATTCAAAGATAATAACGACCCTCTGATATCTATTTTAGTGGCCAGATGCCACTATTCAGAAGATTGTTCTAAGTGCTTCCCTTGCACTTCTGCAAGATTTCTCAGGTGGGTAAGGAACAGCTTCAAATTAAAAAAAAAAAAACCAACACACACACAAAAAACCCACAAACAAACAAACAAACAAACAAACAAAAAAACCAACACCACAAACCAAACCAAACAACAACATCATCAAGAAATAACGTGGTGGCAATATTAAATTTTTGTCTCACTTTTAAAGTACCTCTACTATTTAATATGCCTCATAGCCACAGTATCATAGACAGTTCATATAGACAACGACACATTTATTTGAAACTAACCAACCAAACAAAACCCCCCAAACTTAAGTTCATGTGAGTTTTCTTTTGTTTTTTAAGGATTTCTTCCTCCCTACTTGCCTCAGCTCATACCGAATCATCTTCCAGCCTGAACTGAGGATCCAGAAGTCTTTCCCAAAGCAGCATTTGCCTCTTCTTTCTTTATGGGCACCTGCTGCTGGTAATTCCCAGCCTGTCTCTTAACTGCTTCCCCTGTTTTATATCAGGGCCACATTCAGTCCACTTGACTGGAAACAGCTACCGGGGCGAGGCAGCTGCGTGGGCCCTCATGGGCATCAGGCAGGACCAGTCCACCTTGTGCGTGCTGGTGTTCCAACAAAACAGAGTGTTTGCTTTATTACCATCTTCCCTTTCTTGCGTCAAGTAGCATCACGCATAACATGCTTTGGTAACCTTTAAACAGACCGTCTGCGTGCATTTGTGTCTGTCTTGTGGTTTTGAAGTGGCTAGTAAATACATACTACCCTGCTCCTGCCTTTCTCCAGCCTCGAATCCCACAGATAAGTTTGTTTGTGTCCCAAGTTTTCATGACAGAGAAAAGAATGTTTAGTCTATACCTTGTGCTTATAAATACATATTCTGGGGGAAAGAGGATGCTTTAAGTTCTTTATATAGTGCAGTATTTGTCTTACCACCCAGGAAAATAGGAATAGATACTGCAGTGTATTCAGAACTCTTAATTCTCCAAAGAAATGCATTTTTTCCGCTGCTAATCATTAATACTTGAAACAACTAATCCTAATGTTAATTTTTATATGTTTTAATTTTCTATTGCCTCCTTTGAGAGAAGACAATGAGGAAAATCAAGGGGTTTTTTTGGTTTTGTAAATATGCCCTAAGATGATAAAAAGTGACCAGTCATTGCCGTACATAAGAAGATGACCTCAATGGTACAGAGACCTACTAAGAAAAGTTCATCTCAGCTTTTGATCAGAAGTAGGTGGTTGGTTGGTTGAGAACAAACAACTGCAGAGTACGGGCAATGTGAACATACAGCCTTTTCATTGCAATTACTAAGTCTGCAGAGGCTTTGCATCAGTGGGATGGTGGGTGCTTGCAAAAACTTCCAAGGCAAAAATTCTTTTTAAAAATAAAAAGCCCCAAACAACTCGTAGTCATAAAACAGCATTTTACCCAATAAATGCCATTCTAGATGGTTATCTTTTCCTTAGGCTCTCTTAAGTGGGACAAGATCTTGTAAAGATACAGACATTTTCCTCCTCATTTTAGCGGCAAAGAATCTCTTTGTTAGCACCAGGATCACTCACTGATGTATTTTGCAGTGTCTGCTCTTTTTTTTTTTTTTTCCCTCTCATTTTTTTAAAAAGTGTTCTTAAGAGCCATGGAAATTTTTTCTGTCCAAACAGACAAGATAGAAATCTCTCCACCATGAATACGGCCTTACAGAAATCCTAACTGTTAACAACCCTCAGCTGGTGCAGAGCTGAGGCACTCACTGACCTCGGGGAAGTGTGTTGGTTTACACAAAATGAGAGGCTCAGCTGCAAATACATTTTAGGAAGGCTGGCTCTTCCACTTAGAAAGTTCACCTATCTGAACATAATCAGAAGTTTCAAAACCTAGAGCCTGTGGACTGAAATTTATTAGGAACAGATGGGAGTAAGTGGCATACGCAATTTACCTGTGCACCTAAATACAGTTATATATATTTATAAGCATAAATAAACCAGATGGTATCCATTTCCTCACTAATCAAAGCACCTTTGGCCTTCTCAAATTCCAGACCTACACTGCTACATGGGTTTCATACACAAAGTTATATCTGGTGTGATAGCCCTCAAGTCACGAAAATTCGGTGTTGTACAAATGCTCATTAATAGTTTTGGCTCCTATAGGAAGACTTATGCTGCCCATTAGGTAATGGCAGCAGCTGAAATCTAAAGGTCACATCACTTAATATGAAACAACCCAGCATGTGATAAACAACCCAGAGCACAAGTCAGGTAAGCTCTTTATCCTTGCAGGTAAGTACATCTTCCCAAACAGTATTTCATGGTCAGTGAGACATTTCCTTGGCAAGAGACCTTTAAGTGGGCTTGTGGGAAGGAAACGCATAGGCTTACATAAGCTATTTCAGTCCAGAAATTCCTTGTGGTTAGGTAATTATATATACTAATAACTTTCCAATGACAGTGTCTGGATGCAGCCCGCACATACACATAACAAAGCAATTTAATATTGTTCATACACTGCAGTGTTCTCAAGCAATGACTCACACTTCAGTGCAAGTTCTCATACTACAGAAAGCTAAGAATTGGGACTTCAGCTTTCCAAAAATCTGAGTACTGCATTAGGGAACCCCTGTGATCTCTCTGAAGACAACAAACTGCTACATTTTATAGTAACACCTTTGCAAATCAGCCATGTATCGCTAGGTACCCATAGGATGTTGATGGGACTTGATACTGATTGCAAGTTTCAAGAGACACCACGTGTCATTATACTGATCAAAATACCCTGATGTATCTTAAAACACTGACCATCTAAAAGAAAGGCAAAGTTAGATGAACTCTGATCATTAAAAGAGTATGGTTTGGGTTTAGGTTGCTTGGGTGGGGCGTGGGGGGTGGGGTGTTTTTTTCTTAAGGATTGTCTTAAGCAAAACCTTCCCTGGTACATTTATTTCCATATCTGCACAAGTGATAATAAAGGCCTGCATTTCTATTTATTTTTCAGGTGCCATTTCAGAAAATAAGCAATACAGCGGTTTTTACATCACACTATGGGTAAGAATTACTTTGCTTTAAACAAACTAAACTTCAGTAGCTGACAAAAAGTAATCAATAATGGTTTAAGATTAATTTTGACCTTATAGACCATATGATAAAGACAATTCCCCACTAATGTACTTCTGTAGAAGTGCTAACACTCATAGCTCAAAACAATGACTTTTGACAAGAGCAATGAGACTTTCTTTCTTTTGATGTACATAGAGAAGAAATAGAAAAAGAAGCAAACACAATAGAAAGTCCTTACAATTTTTTAGTCAAATAAGAGCCCTTTTTGTAACTTGGAAGTCAGAAATGCATTTGTATAAGCCCACCAAATTCCAAAATGCCTACATATTGTAACAGCAGAACACTTGGGAAAATCACGTTCAAGTCATACACATCACTGAGCGCTGGTGCCACCAGAACATCCCAAAAGTTTTGCTTGATCCAGGCTTGTGCTTTCATAGATGACCAC
The DNA here is from genome assembly GCF_023634155.1 of Falco peregrinus. Classification (NCBI taxonomy): domain Eukaryota; kingdom Metazoa; phylum Chordata; class Aves; order Falconiformes; family Falconidae; genus Falco; species Falco peregrinus. Next base: position 72,705,212 of record NC_073722.1, on the reverse strand, counting down.
ACGCAGTCATTTGCTGTCCTTAACTAACTGCTGAAAATATTATTGGCAGCTTAGTGTGCCAGTTATGCCACAGATCCTCATCTGCCTCCTACAAAAAAACCCCAACTTCTGCTGAGCTACGTAAAAGGCTTTTCCCCCCTCCGGCATGGGTCCTTCCCACGGGCTGCAGCCCCTCAGGATAAGCCTGCCCCAGCCCGGGCTCTCCAGAGGCTGCAGGGAGATCTCAGCTCCATCACCCGGTGCACCACCTCCTCCTCCTCCCCACAAGGGCCACCGTGCAGACCCCATCCCCACTGCCAGCACTGGGTACCTGCACCCAGCGTGGGGGAACAGCTGAGACACCCTGCAGGTCCCTTCTGTCCCATGCCCAGGGGCTCCCTTTGCAGGGACACACACCTCGGGGAGCCGAACATGTCCACAGGCTTTGTTTATCCCCTCAACGAAGTACATGTGGGGGAATCTTCAGCAACATTTCCTAACGTCATCACCTGCCTGATAATTTAGTTGTGCTTTTTATTTGGGGGGATGGGGTCCTAAGCTTGAAAGGCTCATAGCTCAGAGGAGACAGCATTCATGAAGGACATTGGCACAGTTTTGGAGACTACTTATTTCTTCAGAGAGTGCAATGGCCAAAACATCTGAAAATTTATGTCAACTTTGGTAAGGGAATCCAACTGCAGAACAAGGGTAAAAAAAAATTCCCAAAGCAAACATTTTTCAAATTTGTCTTTCAAAATAGTATTTGGGTTACTGTATTTTATTTTAGTGGTTAAAGAACATTTCCAAGTAAACAAAAACTATAAAATGTTTTGTTTTGCACAACTGTTTTTTAAGGTCTTTGTTTGGGGCAGAGGAAAATGACTTGAGGGATGATTACAAATCTTTTCTCAGAATTCCAAGGCCTTCTGCTGAACTGGGCAAACTACACACAGAGCCCTAACTTTCAAAGACTGTTTAGTAGCCTTATGAAACCCCAAATATTCTGGGGTAGACAGACTACCAGTCTCTTTTTCCTCTTTCTGTTTAAATACAGACTCAAAGCCTTTCCAGAAAGAGGGAGTCCAGCATATTCAGAGTCCCATCAGTCACCCAGCACTTCACTACAAAACTGGCTCCTGGTCACCTTCAGTTTTCACATCCCTTTATGTGCCTGAAAGAGCTGCTGCTTCTAATATTTATGTATGTGTTTCAGGCTTAGTATACAATATATGGACATCCAGTCAGATAAAAATAGAAAAACTTTGAGAAAGACAAAGAGTATTGGCACTGCAATGACTTTTCCAATGAAAAATACTCACGGCTGTATTAGAGCAATTGTCTTGTGCCAATGCGAATGGCGTCAGTTTTGTTAGCTCCAGCATAATTCAATTACATCATTCTCCCAACTCATGAACACGTATGTATTTACTTTTTTATAATCTAATCCAATAATTATTTTATTAATAACTTTCAGGCAAAGTAGTGCAAGAGATTAGGAAACAACATACAGGAAAAGTCACTTTTGACCTATGTTTTATCCTTAAAACCCAAAAGTGGATTTGGTATTAAAATCAAAGCATTCTAAGTATATTGTGAAATATTTACAGCTGTTATTACTGCCTGATTTGTGTGTGCCAGAGACCAGATTATTCAGACTGGTTTCACAAGCAATATGTCTGCAAACAGGATTTTGTTTGGTAATTATATTAAACATGTCCATATAAGCTTGGAATTAATTACAAATGGTATTTTACTGTACTTGATAAAAGCCCTAAGCAGCAAGAACTAATGATGGCAAAAAGGTCTTCTCTCATTTTCAATAAAGCTTTCCATGTGAAAATCTGTCAACATGAAAAAGTTACTGCTTGTAATTAAAACCAGGCTTTAGTTCAGTAATATGTTTACATGTTATGTTCCAGAAGGGAGAAAAAATGAAATTGAATTACTCTTCTTAAACCCTGTGGTTCACAAACACACGATCTGCTCTGGGCACGCTACTGATGTCAACCTCCTTCAGCTTGGGAAGACAAAAAAATTCAAGTTCAGCCTCACAACACATTTGAGTTTTGCATTACTAACACAATTTCTTAAGAGTTTAAGTGAGCCCTCCAGATGTGTTCACAGGATTTTTGCAGTGGGTATGTCTACCAACATCAGGCATTTAAGCTCTACTCCTGTCAGTACTTGTACAAGGTTTCACTAATGGATGGATGATGGCAAAGAGGAGGCAGAGGAGCTTACAGTAATACTTCACCATACTTGGGAGCATGTCAGTAAGCAACTAATTACCCCTGTTTCCAGCTCTCGCTTTAACTTACTAAGCAACCCTTCCCCTGTCTCCACGATGGCTTTAGAGCATAGGATCTACTTTCAAAGCTGACTTCAAAGTGACTTCTCAGAATTAGACAGATTGCCAAACCAGGTGCTAAACTGTGCTTCAGTGGTTTCCAAGACCACAGTACTAGGACACAGTCTGCTGGCTGCTTTTGAAGATTAATAACAAGTTCATCACCTGTCATGCTTCTCTTTACCAAGCACATGCCATTTTTTCACTATACTAAACTCTCTTTTTGAAACACTGAGATGGGTAGGTGCTATGTGTTGCACCAACGGTTAACTAGAATTTAAGGTCATAGGCATACAAACACTGTATTGACACTGCTATAATGAGACATTATTTCCTAAATAGCCAGCAAATAACCTTTTTTTTTCCCCCCATGTCAACCCAGTGCTCCACATGGCAAAGCACCTTACTGACTTCAGTAGAAACTTTTCTTGAACAAGGTCATAATATATTTAATGATAAAGAACCAAGCAGATAAGCAGCTCCATGCTTATCCTATGCTATAGAAGCCTGTACACTAGATTTGTTAATCTAGCTTTAATTCAGAAACCTGACACACTCTGCTTTCCTTGTAACTAATTTTGTGTCTTGTTAATGCAACAGATGGTAACTTCAGTTTGATTACTATTCTCCCTACTTTAATGTGAACTCTTCATCTTACTACTATCAGATGACATTTGCTTTCCTTAATGTACATAGTTTTAGAAAAATTACAGAAGTGCTATTGCTGTGTTACATGAAAAATTCTAATGTACATTTAGCTGACATAGCATCAGCTGCTGTTTAAACTGGGCTTAGCTAATGGACTTTTAATGTCCGTGGGGTTATGTGCAGTTACTGGCTATTAGCAGGAATGGGCCCTTTCTATAAAAATCACTTTTCCTCAAGTGTGTTGTTTGAACATTCCTTCCTTTGATTTAGTGACTGTCACCAAATACAAAACAAATGCAAGGACGCTGCAATCTGCTGTTATCTTTAAAACCAACTTAACCTCAGCCCGGCCTCCAGGAGCAAAATATGTGTTCTGCAGTGGTACTAGTGGATGTAAAACTTTAAAGACAAAAGACCAAATTTTCCTTGCCTTGCTCTGGTGAGTAAATTCCAAGCAATCCAGTGAAACTAATCAGACAGAAAGCAAAATCTAATTGAGGTACTGCCATCAATATGTTTCCCTAAGAGAAAGGATCTTTGCAATGAAACCAAGTACTCATTAAACAAGCTCATCAGTAAAACATAACAGATGAATAGTCCATGCAATGTCACTTTGCCATTTTAATTCAGTTTTCTTTGCAAATGTTTCTTATAAATGCAAATTTAAGACTTTCCTCTCAAGACTACAAATTGATATAAATGTTTATAAAGCAGGTAAGTAAATCAGGAGGATTTTTTTATGATTTGGAAGATTTTATCTAACAGCTATGTTTACTACAAAGAATTAATATATAACATTTTGGGGTGGGGGCGGGGGGGGGAAGATAAAAAAAATAGACCCATACAGAAACAGTGCAGGACAAGCAAAGGACAAAAGCTAGCAGGAGCTGAACAATTCTGCCTTTTCCAGCGCTTCTGAAAGGCATAAGGCACTTCTCATTCTACTCCCTAAACCAGGATAATAACTGCTTTTGTTAGCGGCTACCAGGTAGCATTTCTAACTCAAGCCTTCAAAGACCCTGCTTTTAGTAGTAGAGGTCTTTATTTCAAAACCGACTGATTGCTGAGGCAGGAAATTGCCATGCATTTGTGTGTAACAGGTATTTATATGGATATCTGCCTACAGTTGGTGACATTTGGCTGTCAATGTTCTTATCTGAAATAATGTGACACAACCCAAGAGAAAAAACACCTACCTGGAAGCATCCCACTAACATGTTTTCAACTGAGGCACTGTGTTAATCCCTCTACAGTAAAGAGCCACATCACTAATTGAAAGGGAAATTGAAAGTCTCAAAGTTATTCTAATTGTTGAGCTGAAAAAAGAAAAAAAAACCCAACCACACATTAAAAAATGTTGCCAGAAAAAACAGTGAGATCAAGGTGCATCCATCCTTGAGTCCCACTCTACTGTGTCAACATATTTTCAAGACAACCAAATCAGCTTCTGACATGTGCTGGCTTTGAAATTAATGGAGCTGTATTTGTTGGTGGTCATAACCTGGCCTCGTACAGTGTAAGTCTATCCCCGGTATAAGCACCAGGGATTTAAAAAAACAAAAGGAAACTGATAATAAACTCACAGGTCCCAGTACTGAACTTTCTTGCTACAAAGTTTCTAGTTACTTAGGAGCTAAGAAATTAGGAACTTCCTCTTTGCCACAGCACAGCTATTTTACATGAGGAAGAAAAGTAAAACCAGTACTCACGTTCTTGCCAGCATAAGAAGATTGCTGCATTTTATTTGAGCAAGAGACCAAAAACATTACCCTCACCTTTGGAAACTGGTGAGGAAGCAGAAAGGAAGTCCCTAAAGCTATGCTTGCAATGTCTGCATGAAAGGAATTTTTAATGGGAGCGATGACTTGCCAAAAACTAGTGCAGCTTTGAGGCCAAAAAGCTTAGTGCAAGGAAAAATAGTATTTTATAAGACAATTCAGTGAGATTTTCAGTGAACAACACCAGCACAAGGACACACTCTTCACCATTTAATGACAGCCCCATTCCTTAACCAGACACACTTCTAGTTTGCACAATCAACTCTGGTTTTCAGATCTGAACTGACCAAGTTTACTAGGGGAAACTTTTATCTCCTCGGGGTTGAAAGCACCACTGAGTTTTGTCCTAATCTTAAAATGAAGGCTCGAGGAGTGGAGGTTTCTCTATGGTCTCATCTGTCTGCAGACAACCCCAATTTCAGTCTGGACACCTCCACAGTTACCCTGTTAGCCCCAGCTACTCCCTGCTGACGTGGACACTCATCTCTTGTATGTGTAGAGCTGCAGGGTAACCAGGCGGACACAAGGAAGTTGCTGACATTGTAGGGAAAGGTGAGAGGAATACATCTGTGCTAACTCCACGAGCAACTGGCAGAACTGAGGATATATTAATGAAAGAGAAAATTAATTCAGACTATGGCAGTGTGCATGTTTGTGCTCTGAATTACTCCCGGTAATTACCTGTGTTACAGTCAGTGTATGCACATGAGAACAGAATTAGTCTCACTTGCTGTTCTGTCCCACTTCTTACTCCTCAATTCTGGTATGACCGTACTGCAATTAACCTCATTCAGTGAGACCATATTATTATTTCCTCTCACTATGTAAACTCTCCAGTATAAACACATATGTTGGGACTGGATAAGACAAGTGATGTATTTAAACAATAAATAAATACACCGTATCATAAAAGTGCAGCAATTCATGTTCCAGCCATTATTTTAGTAAATGTATGGTTCGCATATAGCTCTCCCAGAAGCTCTGAATTACTAATAATCCTGTGGCGATCCCTTTTCACTGTTTGACGTGAAATGCACTACATTCAAGCAAAGAATCTACTTTCAGTAGTTCAGGGGAACTACTATCAGTTCAAACAATTTTCCATAACAGCTGCAATAGTCAACCTCTTTTGACAGATCATTCAAGACTTACTTGCATACTTCCTTGTATCTAGCTGATGAAATTCAAGATTTCTCAAACAATCGTATCCAGCACTCAGGGGACCAAGAAAAACACAAGCTTTCCTTTTTCTCAAAGGATACACCGTTAATCCACAGAGCTTAACATTTCAACCTCTCACTCAATATGAGACTAAGAAATAAAGCTACTTTACTTCTTGAAAATAACTAAAAAGGGATTGGCAGGAGCTACCTAACAAGAAAATGCTCAGCTGTTGCCAGGCCGGTAAAACCTATCTGAGCTCCTTAGCATTACTATTGATAATGTTACCTCAACAAGAGGAAAAAAAAAGATACTGATTTAATTGCCTAGGCAACCTCATAGCTTTTATGACTTGTAAGGCAACAGGGTGCTTTGGAGTGTAAGTCATTCATTCAGATAAATGAAGTGCAGTTGAATAAGACAGTCCGGAATTGCAGATTAAACCCAAATGAAACAAAATAACCCAAAGCAGTGATCTTTATTCCATTTACAACAGTGCTGCAGTCACCCACTGGATTTGCTCTTGCTTCTTCCAAATCCATCTCTGTGGATTTCGCAAAGCAAATCCTCCCAAACTGCCTGCCATAATAAAGTCAGATCTCCCAGGAAGCATCCCTGTTTCTGAGCAACGGTGTATGGGTTTGCCCTTCGTCTTTTACAGGTATTTCTAGATACCAGAAGATGTAAAGACACCACTAGTGAGGCCCAGCAAATTCAACATTAGGAACGCACCTGAGAGCCTTCAACATAGCGTTCCCTCTGTAGCATCCATCTTTGGGATTGTCAGACAAGGAGGATGCACTAGAGCACCAGAGTGGGCACTCAGAGACCTCCAGTTTGAATTCTGGCTTCCTTACACATTTTCTCTGCACCCTTTAGTAATTCCCCTTGTATCCCTCCATCAAATAGAGACAAATATAGCCATCTTCCCAATCCAGCAAGAGGGACTAAAGGCTAAATAGCTAATTCAATGTGACAAATAGGAACCTCCCATTGTCTCTAGCAATGTAACCATATAACAAAGCTATCCTAAAGATGCAACTGCAGATGTCTCCCATGGGAAGTATCACTGACTGAGATGAGCATGCACAACTTTTTGGCTGCCTTTTCCTGACCTGCCTGTGTAGGACTCATAATGAAGGAAAGTGAAAATCTGAGGAGGCACTGATGCACTGCAGCATTGCATACTGACATAGGGGACAGCCCTGCCTTGATGGGATTATTGCAGAGTCATGCATGCTAGAGCAGCATTGCTTGTATTTGGGGAACAGCAAAGGTACTCACCTAAATCCAGTATTGCCTGCCCTTCCCTGGTGGCCTTAAGGGCTGCATCACAGTAAAATCGGTGTGATTAACAAAACAGTGAGACCTAGAAAGTGCTGCAAATACATGCCTTAACCAGTGCTTAACCAGGGCTGTAAGTCAAGTTTAACGGTGAGGTTTTTCACTGGGCTGCTTGAAATATATGGGAAAATGTAAATGAAAACTTACTGTCAGAAGACTTTACAACTTGTAACTTTTTCATTTTTCACTGAACACCTAACAGATTTTCAGAGTGTAGTGTAAATAGAGTTTGGCAGTGAGGTAAATATTTGGGGCTTTATTGACCTTTTCACTGAAATAACTCAATCTTTTCTGGGTTTGATTAAGGTTTCTTGGGTCAGTGGGTTGTTTTTTTTCCAACCTCCCCCTAGTAAATAAACAAAAAGGACTCTTTTTTTTGTGGTGGTTTTTTTTTTTTGCTTGCCCCCAAATTTTCCATGTTGATAAAAAGAATATTTTTAAGCTAAACTTTTTGCAAGGAGCTCTTCTTTCCCAGCCCAAACTTTTAGATAATAATGTGCCAGGCTATACAGGGACTCCCCAAATCCTGGCATTTGATGAATTAGGAGGAAATCCCATGTTTCCTGCTTAATGTACACGTGATTTGGATGGAGTTATAAAAGCAAACAGGAAGCTGTTCTAGTGATGACTACCTAGGGGGAAAGCTGTATACAAACACCTCTGAGATTACTGAAAGCTGGGAAAACCTCTGGCAGCTCTTGCCCGCTCCTCAGACTCACTGTGCCTTACTTGTTTGTGTTGTTTGTACGAGCAGAGCCAGCCTCCAGGAAAGCGACTGGAACACAACCAGAGTTTGGGGCTTTTTTTCACCTTCTCCAGCTAGCCTGCATGCCTGGACTTACAGTCAGTTTTATGCTACATCCTTACCCAAGAAAGACAAATCTAAATACAAAAACCACTACCAATGCTCTGCAAAATGTTTAAGCAGACATATCACAAAAACAATACTAAATAAATCATCTTGCTATCACACCACTGGAGTTTGAGTTCAGAGTATCTGCAGATGACCCCATTAAATTAAACACAGGGAAACAAAGTACATGCAAAATTAAGGGGAATTTTGTTGTTCCTATTTGTGTGATGTAAGCTTCCTTATAACAATTTCCCTTTTAGCATCATTTCAAATGCTTGCTTACAAATGATGCAAATTAAGTCTTTCTTTGGATACAGTCTGCCTCCCAGAAGACTTAATACCATTTCCTTTAGATCACCTCTTGGATAATGTTATGATGGAAAGATCCAGGAGCGCCTGCTTCTAAGACTGGACTCTACCAAGCACACGCAATAAATCACTTAAAACACCACCATCCCTTCAGTCCTTGGAAGCAGCTAGCACTGAACTGTGCCTCTGCACAACATTATTCTGCTGCTGCGTTGACGGAGGTTGTAGCCAACTGGAAAACTGCCCCTCACTTTTAAACCTTGACTTATGCTTTAAAAGCTTGTGCTGTTTTATACCTCCAAGTCGAACATGAAAGCAAAGATGGCTAATGAAAATGACAGGCAATGTAATTACTGCTTTATTGGCACCAACGCCAAGATCGCTGCCTGCTAAACTTGAATACCTCCACTGGGTGGCTAACAAGACGTTCAGTTCACACAGTAGCATAACCCTCTCCCCACTCAAAACGGAGGAAAGAGGGAATTGGAAAGCGAATGCCGGTTTTGCCTATAGTAACATACAGATTGCAATAGATTTTGTATAACTTAGCCAGAGCATCCACGATTAAATTAACTTTTATTTCAAAGACAGCCTAGCCTCTGGTGACATGTTTTCAATGACAAACCAATGATGTGAACATTTGAGACTCACACTGAGTTGAATCCTCTTCAACTAAATAGCAGCAAACTGTTCACTACTTTGGAGCAATGCAAATTTACCTAGGAATTCCCCTTCGCAAAAGCATTTAAAACAAATTTTTTCTGTTAAGCTGCAAAAGCAACTTCTGTGCCTTTTTCCAGAAAAAGTAACCAGAACTGATTCCTCAAAAGCCCAACAGTTTAAAATCCAGAAAGACACCAGAAAGCAACAAACATAGCCATACACTATAAAACGGGTCATTCCAAATAAGATTACTTAGATGGTAGCATAAAATAATTAATTGCAGCTTCACTTTTCAAAGTACAGTTCTCCTTAGTATCTTACATATACACAAAACTCTAGTCATATACTGTACAGAAATACTCAAATATTCTATTCAGCCTGGACTCCTCTCACCTTCCATGGGAACTGATGTTGCTTTGCACCCTATTCAACTGAACTGGACAGACTGTGCCCCAAAACACCACTCTTCAACTTGCACAAAAATCCACATATTTACTTGAAAATGTCTAATAAATACAATCCACATTTTCTCCTCTCTTGCTGGAGCTATGGAACTGATTTGCCTGGCCTTGGCACAGTGTTTTGTTCCCGTTTTCAGATGTACTGTATTTGGAAAATTAAATTAGGAAAATCTTTTTAATATGGTTAATGCTGTTTCCTGTTTCTGAATTTGGATGACACACACAAAGCTAGTCCCAAAATATAGTGAATAATCATGGGCTGATACCATCACCAAAGGAAAAAAGAAAGAAAAAAAAAAAAGTTGTGATATGAATGATCCATGTAAAATGATTAAGTGTAAATATGCACAATTGTGGAACACTCAGGCATTCTTACTGTAAAGAAGAATAAATGACACTGACAGTAATACTGAGAAGTCATCAGAAGGGGGCTGTATTTGATGTATATATATGGGTTTGTGTTTGGGTTTTTTTTCATAACTGTTGCAACTAGCTGCTTGAGACTGGAGCCAGAGGAAGAGGAGCCCAGATTCTGGCTCCCATATTCCCGGGGAGGAATCCCTCCTCCACAGACAGATCTGTCCACTTCATTTTAATTCTGCTTAAATTGCACCTCAGCAAAGGAAAGCCGGTGGCTGCTCCTACTGCAGTACTAAAATGCTACTCAGGGCCAGTATGGGCTACCACATTCATCCCAAACTCGTCAACATCATTGAAATCTGCCAAAGCACATCGCTTTAAAACAAATTAATGTTCCGAAGGGGCTTATCCATTCACAGTGAAATACTACTTGGCCCTCGCTTTACTAATACAAGTACTATTACACCCACATGATCAAATACAAGTGGTCCACTGATGCATCAAGATAATTAAGTCCTTTTCCCCCTTTTTTTCCATCAAGATATGTTTAGGTATTTAATTAAGAAGTGCATCCCCAAAAGGTTAGTACATTCACATGTTATATTTCACTTTTTCCGCACCAAGCATTTTCAAACTGCTGCTGTTGCTAACACAGACTATGCTGGGGCAAGGCAAATATCTGCACATATGGCTCTTTTACAGTTTTCTTCTTAAATTATCACTTTGATTTAATTAGGTTTGAGAGGTTAAGCATAAAAAAACCATGTAGTCTTATTGTAAAGGAACAACTGAAACAAAAACTCATTAATATGCAGTCCGTTTAGCTTTTCTACCCAGCTCTTACACCATCGTTATTAGCCAATAAAGCTGTCTGAACCATGGTTGTCACTACAGATAGGTAGCCTGACCCTCCCTCTTATCCCACCTACACTCCAAAAAGGTGCGGGCCACCGGATCAGTTCTTCAAACACTTCTAATGCCCTAAAGTGGTAGGGCGGGGGGGGGGCCTGGAGTAAGCAAGCGCAATGGCTGTAACACAGTCTCTGCTGATTGAAAAGCCAAAGGAAAAGTTGCTATTATGTGAGATGGCACTGAAATGCCAGTGACGAATAGGTGCTTGGGTCCAGGGACCGTTGCTCTTTCTTTCATGGTTTGAGACATTTGAATTCTCATTCTGAGGTAGCTTATCACAGCGGTATAATGAATGCAGCGAATGCCAGATCAGAGTTGATTCTGGCTTGATAATCACTTTGGCCCCATTCACACCACTTCGAGAATTAAAGGCTGTCTTGATCATTATGGCCATTTCCTGTTCTCTCCTGATAACAGCACAAAAATACTTAGACAGCTTCAGATAAGAAAATAAGAAATTTTAATCAACCAAAAAGTGCATTTAGCCCTGCTGAGAAGCTCACAGGAGGATACTGAGATGCAGTGATATGAATCTCTCTGCCCAGGAGTGTGGGATTGGTCCACTAACTACTCAGTTAATAAATTTATTTTCCACAAGGCAATGGAAAAGAAAGGCACAAAAGCAGAAGCCCCAGCAATGCTCACAGCCTCCTTTAGCCTGCTTCAAAATATAAAGATAATTGGGGAATGGAGACGAAAAGCAAAACAAGAAATAGTAGTTGCAGCAAGTATTGGAAAAAAATGCACACATCCTCTTTCCCTTCCCCTCCTCCCCTTTCTAAATTGTAACTATGTGTTTGCTGTACGAAGACACCACCACTTTTTTTTCCTTCTCAAGGTATCACAGAGGAAGACTGACATTTTTTGCACAATTAAAATCAAGTCAGCTGGCTCCAGACCCCCTGAAAACAGGAGACTGACACCAGTTTGGAATGTAACTTTCACATGTCCTATTCCTATTGCTCTCAAAGACTGCAACTGAAAAGACTAGAGGGGTGTTTCCATTTCGAAGGAGATGGACTGAATGGAGGATAACTTTGGAAAAAGAGGTTGGGTAAGAATAATTTCAAATGTTCATGTATTTTTGGAAACATATAAATAAAAGAAAGGAAAAACTTTGCCCGGTGCTATAGCATGAGAAAACTTCCTGAAGAGGGCATAGTTAAACTGTTGATTCATTGCCTCACTGAAGCACCACATACACATACATGAAGATCCCCATGGCAAACACCAATCAGAAAACCCCTCAGCTCCGGGAAAGATGCCAAAACCAGGTCTGTACCCAAATTCCGTGCCTGGTCCTAGCAAGCAGGAAATGCAAACAAAAGCATACACAGAAAAACAAGTCCAAGACGAATTACTATATCCCAACCACATCCCCTGAATTTTCCACTCTATTGTGAAAGTTTATCACACAGCACACACGGAGGAAGCACTGCTGAGGAGCTCCCCATCCCTCTGGGAAGGTGAGCACACCTGTGTACCATGAGAGGTCCCACCCGCAGGGGGCCTGGCTCCTCTCCCCTCACAGCATTTCTGTTGCACAGCATCAGAGGGTATGCGTGGAAAGGAGGAACCATCTGAAAGCGTGAGGTATGCCCTGTGGCACTGAGATGTGCGCTCTGAAGCAGCAGAACACAGGGGGTCCTCTTCCCTGCTCAGGCCATCTGTCATGCGAATTACCCGTGTCCTGCCAGCAGAGCCGGCAGGCTCCTTTCTGCTCCAGGTCCAACTCTCCGAGAGGATCTTTCCTCCTTAGCTCCCGCCATCTACACAGACTGATAGATACCCACTGACACCTAGGTCTACATGCACATGGTACTATTAAAAACTTTAAATACATAACGTCAAACCTGTCCTACCTCAAACATGAGACCGACCAGTGAAAGGAAATGATGGTATGTAAGACACAAAAGAAACATGACACGATGCATAAGGAATTTTTGTACTCTCTTTCTCTGCTACTCCCTTTCCACGACTAGGTTTCTGATCTTCCACCAACATAAATACCCAGTATGGGTGAGGGAACGTGACTCTGAAGATGGAGTAAGTATCAGCAGGAAATGGATTAGCACCGCTACATGTACAGACATGATGTACACTGCATCCAGCCCACCAGCAGCAAAGCCTATGGCTCCCGAAAGCCTGCCAGAGGCACAGGCAGCCAAAGCAACCAGCACCCCTCTCCTGTCAGAAAGGCCATAGAGAAGTGCACTTCGTAATGGCTGGGTGAGAGCACGGGGTCAGATCTGTGCAGTCATCTCAAGTGCTTCTCCATAGAGATGATGGGGGGAAAATCAAGCGTTCTTCCACTTGCATTATGCTAAATCAAAGCTTTGGTGCATATTATTATCACTCAGTGGCATATACGGGGAAAAAACCCCACCATAACAGCTTCTAAAATTCCTTTTCTCTTGTTAACCATATAACCAGGATTTTCAAGTGCTTTAATGAACCCACACATCCCTGCTATGCACAGCTCTGCCCACATGCAGCAGCAACCTCTCTCTCCAGTGCTCAGCAAAAGCCACACATTTCCCCTTTAGGTCTAACTCCCGGGAAGAGAGAAGAAAGGCACCAAGAAAGTTTATCCGGCATCAGCTCGCAGGAGAAAAACCCTCCTGCTGTGACTGTCTGCTGGGTGGGTGACACACGGAGCCAGGGCTCTTTGTGATGCTCTCAAGACATCGCTAAACACACACTGAGAAGCGAGACATTGTCACCGGGAAAGGGGAATTTATACACGGGCTAGAGGGAAAACAGAGCTAGATGCACTCCAGAACGCCCGACACGGGAGAGGAAAAAAAAGGAAAAGAAAAAAAAAAAAGGGGGGGGGGGGGGGGAGCAGAAGATACACGGTAACTCCCTTCAGGTAGCTCATGTTTTAGGTACGGAGAAGGACGCGGGGGGTGGCGGGGGTCTCACGTGTGACCACCGCCTGCAGAGCCCCGGGCACGGCGGTGCCGCTGCCGAGGGACACCCACCCCGCACCGTCCTCCCCACGCACCGGGCAGCCCACCGGGGCGCACCGCCCCCCCGCCCCGCGGGGTCCTGCAGCCCGGAGCCCCCGCCGGCCTCGGTGCCCCGCCGGAGGACGGGGCGCAGGGAAACGCCTGTCCCGGACAGGCTGGGCTCAGCAACGACAGACCCGAGCCAGCGGGGGCGACCGGACCCCCCGGTCCCCGGCGGGGGCCGTCACGCGGGGGAACGCAGCGCTTGCCCGCACACAGACAAAACGAAAATACCGCGGCTGAATCCAGCCCGCACCCGGAGAACGCTCCGGCCCCCTCCATCCATCCCCCGCCTTACCTTGCGCCGCGGAGCCGGGGCGGCTGGCCCCCAGGACGGCCAGGGCGGGCAGGACCACGGTCTGCAGCAGGTATCCCAGTCCCAGCCCGCAGCGGGCCGCCGTCCCCTCCAGCCCCTTCCCCATGGCCGGGGCGGGGGGGGCGAGTCGCGCAGCGCCGCGGAGCTTTTCTGTGCCGCCTCTGCCTCCGCCGGCCCCGTCCCACGGCCGGGCGCGGAGGGGCGCGGAGCGGTGCGGAGCCCCCGCAGGGGCTCAGGCTGCGCGGGGGGCGCCGGGGCGAGGGGCGCCGCTCGTAGCGGAGGGGCAGGGGCGCTGCATGGCCCCGCGGAGGGGCGCGGAGCGGCGCGGAGCCCGGCGGAGCGCTGCCTTCTTCCCGCGGGCGGCTCGGCGCGGCTGCCTCCACCCCGGGGGTGGGCGGGGGCCGGGGCCGGGGCTGGGGCTGGGGAGAGGGGCTGCGCCGGCCGCCTGCGATAAAATGCGAGCGGGAGCGAAGAGCAGACCCAGAGGGAAGGGGGCGGGGGAGCTGGGAGCCACCCGCCGCAGAACCGGCCCCCTTTCGCCTCCCCCGCCCGCGCCCCCTGCGCGCACACCCGCGGGCACACTCGCACGCAGATGCTAGTGCACGCACGCACACTCACACGCTCGCCGCCCCCCGCCCCGGCCCGCCCGGCCGGGAGAAGCCCCGGGAGCCGGGGCTGCGCTGGCCGGACCCCGCTACACCCGTGACTCGCTCTCGTCCCCACATCGTCCCTGTGGGGCTGGCATCCCCCACCTGCGGGGCTCGGGGGGGGGGGGGGCAGGGCCGTCCTCAGGGAGCCACAGAATGCAGGGTGGGGGGCGCCGTGCCGGCCGGGGGCACCCGTCTGCTCCCGCAAGCAGCAGGGTGGGGGGCAGGGGGAGAGGCAGCACCAGGAGGGATGTCGAGAAACTCCCGCCCTTTCCCTGGGGAGCATCTTCCCTCCAGGGTCTCTCTCCTAAGGCTGGGGTCACTCCCTGCCAGACCTTGCCCTCCCTACACCCCAAAAAGTCTCTCCCCTGGCCTCTGCCTTCAGCGTGCGCCCACCACATCTCACTCAGTGGGATGGCAGTGCCCACACCTCGAGTCTGCTGCCTAACCAGGGCTTGCTTGGATTTTACTGTTGCTTTCTAGGGCTTGTTTTGGTTGTGGTTTGGGGTTCTTTTTAAGTCGCCTTTCCTTTTGCAAAGCCCAGGCAGGCTCTGCCCAGCCGTGGCCAGACCCAGCTGCTCACATGCCATGTTTGCCAGTGCCAGGCAGCGGTGGACCCGCAGCCCTCCCCACACCGCAGTACTCTGGGGAGCATCTTCTCCAGCCCAGAAGCTCCCTAGAGCAGGGCTGCGTGCGAGGCAAGGAGCGTTATTTTCCTCTGAGGCACAGCTGGGATCTTCCCAGACACGCTGGCTTTGCCTCCCACCCCTGCCAGGAAAACAGTAGCCGTGTTGCTGATGCTGAGGGAGGGTTTCCCAGGGGCTACAGGAGCAGCCTGCCCCCAGGGAGGCTCAGTCCCACCAGCCCCTGACTTTAATAACCCTTCTTGGGGAATTACTCAGCTGTTCCCATCTCTGGGTTTGTGGGGGCAGGGTTGTATTTTTTTTATTCCTCCACAGCAGCTGACACAAAGCTGCAGTGTGAGAGGAAAGTAACATTCCTGGTTTTTGTACGGGTGGAGAGCAAGAAAAAGGGGCAGTTTTTGTTCTGGGTGGCACACATCAGCATGCCTGGAAGATGCCCCAGAAGGGTGTGTTTCAAGCCCAGCAGGATGATTGACCCAGTAACTCGAAGCAGTCCTGTCCAACTAGAGCACTCCAGCTCTCCATCTCCTGGCTGTGCTACATCTTCTAAGGGGGCGAGTCCTGTCTGCTTCAGACACTGTGGCATAGTTCAGAAAACATTAAGGCTCCACCATAACCTGTGAGTGAAGTCCTGAGGCTGTGTAAGTGGTGGAAAGGAAACTCTCTACTTGCAGCCACGACCAAAGGAGAACGTGACTCCTGAACAAGAGCTTTTTTGATGGCATGGGCTCCCCACACTGACCCCTGACCTCGTGCTCCCTAGCCTTATGTCTCAGGTTGGTAGTCAACAGAGTAGTTCCCCATGTATGATGGTTTGTTTGCCAGTTTTGCCCTAGCTCAGAAAGTTGAGAGCATCTCTCATTTGTTGTGTAGTTACTGTTTCCCCTGTGCTAGGGGAAACTTTGAAGAGGCAAGAAAACAGAGCCCTGAAAAATGTCACATGTGGAAGGTGTATTCATTGCAGCATCAGCCGACGGGCCCATCTACTGCCATGAGGGACGGGGGGAGGGCACGCTTGCTTCTCCATTAAATGGAGTTAATTTATTTTTGATGTTTTGGGGCTTCCCAGGAGTAATACCTATAGTTCCAGGCTTAGTTTCTAGTTAGTAGCTCAGTGACCTCATTAAATAGGTCCAGCCCAATTTCAAGATGATGTCCCTGCAGCCCTGCCCGGGGATCCCTGGTGTCTGCCAAACTGTCAGCCTCTCTGCTCTGGAGTAAGTGCACAGGGGAGCACTGCTGCTCTACAGCCATGACAGAAGTGATGGCATGGGGATCCCAAACTCTCCGCTTGGGGAGAAAGTAAGTTTTATCCCAGTACCCAAGGTGTGGTGGATGACAGAGGAACAAGGGTACTGCAGCCTGAGCTGTTCAGTAATCACTTTCCTACTGGAAGTAGACATACCTTGACCTGGAAGAGATGGGTCAAGCAGCAGCAACAAATACCTAAATAGGGGTCTCTGGAAAACGTGCTTTCAAATCCTTCTGTGCTTCATTATGAGTAACAAAGGGCATCCAAGGATGGTCCATGTGCCTGCATGATGGAGCTTTCTCAGAGGTTGTCCATGCACTGACAAACGGCACATGTGCCTGGACCATCCTTAATGCCACTGCACTGGATTTCACCTATTCAGGAGCCAGTCGGTCCCAAGGGCTCTTTACCTTTCTCTTTATAAGATAAGCAGAATTATTAGCCCAGCTCAACACATTTCAAATTTGACACAGGAGTTAAAGGACTGAGATAATTCAGGGATTTGGAATTATAAAGTGCAAATTGCCTGGATTTATTGCAAAAGTGGTATTTTTCCCTGATAGAACTTGGCTGGGGAGGTGTTTTCCCAGCTTGAAAAAGTTGGTGTTTGAAAAGTTAGTGACTTACAAGTACATGTAGTATAAGTTTACCTTTTTGACACCTTTAAAAATCACCCTTAAAAATCACTGCATAGCCAGCATAAACTCATCTGAAGCAAATATTAATCTCCAGTTTTCATATTTAGACAAAAATACCATGTCAAACAGTTTGCATTGGAAAGTGGATTTAGCAGCCTAACAGGTGTCACCCTAGCTAGTTTTTCAGGGATGTTCAAGAAATTGCAACTCCAAATTAGATAGCCACAGTAAGTGACTATAAAATCTAGGGTAACATTTGAAAGGTTTCTCTGTAACTTTTGTACTTAAGGTTTTTTTAGATGAGAGCTAGGTTCTAAATCAATATGTGAGGTTTTTCACCCCTGCTGCCAACTCAGGAATTTCAAGCTCTTGACAAGCAGTTTTTGAAAGTACAGAGCTGTGAATTTGACTTCAATGTATTTTATTGCCTAAGCATCTGCAGTTGCAAAACAATCAATTAGAAGGCACATTGGATTTGAGAAGTCCTATCAGCTTTCATAATTAATATTGTGAATAGTAGTGTAGGTACCAGGTTTTACTCTAGATGGAAGCTTAGGATCCTCTACATTTATAATGATTTATACAGATCTTTAATTACAGAGCTCAAGGGAAATTATATTTTCTTTTGTTACAATGGCACAGCTCAGGATCACATTACAGCGGGCACTGTACTAAAACGAAGAACCCTGATCCCCATTGCAAAGAGTTGTGAAATTTGATAAATGATTTTAAAGCAGAGGTACTAAGATCCCCTCTGTTACCTGGGACTTCAGAAATGCTGGTTTGAACAAGGGGAGGAATCCCTTCTGTGCATTGATAATTACAAGTAAGATTCAGTAACCCATCCTTGCATTGAGTGTTGCATTCCTGGATGGATACTGTCACCTCTGGGCATCTGGCCTGAGGACTCATTTGTTACACAAGCTTCAATAAGGGGTGCAGAGCCAGGCCCCACATCAGGTGATTATGTTTGATAATCAAGATGTTCTCAGCTTGTGAATTTTGGGTGAAATACACCTAAAGCAGCATGGAGTATTTGAGCGAGGGCTATATTTTGCAAGCTTTTCCACTAACTGTTTGCAAGGTTGGGTAGTGTGTGGCATACATGCCATGAAAGGTATAACACACATCTGCCTTTGGCACTGCTCTTATTTTATGGCAGAGCCCAACACAACACAATCTGAAAAGCAGGTGTGTGTGACAAGCCTCTCACTTCGACATACATACCACAAGCTATCAAGTACTGCAGTTTTCTCTCACAGGTTAGATAGGCAATTACTTCCTCTGTGGTTGCCTGGTGTAATACTGTGTATCAGCAAATGAAACTACCCTTCTGACATCTTACATTTCAAGAGCAATACAACCTCATTCCCAGTAAAACCTTCTGAGCATTTTTTTCACACTGGGAATGACTGGTAGAATTGTGTTCAAGGAAAATTTCTTTCATACCTAGTGAAAACTGATAAAGCAACTGATTGTGTTTCAGCTTCCAAAATCAATACTTTGCTTATTTATGGAACCAGATCTTCCAAAGTTCATCCATACTCATGCACTACACTGGTGTGCTACATTTTCAGTCTCCACATTATATTAGCAAGACCGTGAGTCAACAAAATACATGTCACTACCCACAGAAACATTTTAAACAGTGTTTCACCTCCTAACAGTCATCACTCTGGAACTTTGCTGAATCACCTGGGAGGCCATATGATGTCATGATCCTGTTGCCTTTTCAGGTGCATAGCTCCATGTGTTTAATATATTTATGGCAATGAACAACTTTGTTGTCCTCACTGTTCTTTCAAAGAGTTTGGCTCTTCGTAATATCTGAAGAGGATGTTCTTGAACTAAAGAATCACTTCAAGTAATTATACTAAAGGTAAAGCCAAATTCTGTCCCTGAATTCATGCTGGATACTGTGTACAGCATCCTTTTGTAGCCTACTGTGCATAATATCCTGTTGTAACTTGTGCAAGAGGATGCTGGTGGAGCTGGGGACTCATATGCCTAGGGATTAAAGGTAAAAAGCTCAAAGGTTTTGTTTTCAGTAGTCAGGGGCACCATATTCTCAAACGGCAATGGGACTTGGGCTTCCTGCCCATTTTTGAAATCTGTGTCCTCCAGTTACAGCCAAATAATGCATCTAAACAGCTTTTTCTTTCACGTGAATTATCTGTAAACAGATCACAGGTTTCTTGATTATTTATTCTCTCTTCACATTTGTTTGGTGAATATTTTCTCTGAACAGTTCCTAAGCCATAGCTTGTTCATGCACAATTCATCACCAGCATTTGAAGTTCACTGTTCAAACTGTTCCTTATTCCTATGACATGATACGATATCCAAACATTTCCTATCTACAAATATTTGGTAAAAAAAATAAGAAAGAAAAAGCCCACTCGTTTAGTCTCTGTATTCATTTGCCTGAAAATTCATGGCAGAAATACAAAAGGTGCGACCTATTGCCAATGCGCGCTTGCTGGCAGGCCAGGTGAGGTGTGCTCTGCTGGGTTGCCCTGCAAGCAGGTCGGCAGGCAGGGAGGCAGGCAGGGAGGTGGGCAGGCAGGCAAGCCAGCCCACAGGCAGGCAGGCAGGCAGGGAGGTGGACAGGCAGGCACAGGGAAAGGCAGGCAGGTGGATAGAAAGGCAGGTGGGCAGGCAAGCAGGCAGGCAGGGAGGCAGGCAGGCAGGTGGATAGAAAGGCAGGGAGGCGGGCAGGCAGGCAGGCAGGGAGGCGGGCAGGCAGGGAGGCAAGCAGAGGGCAGGCAGGCAGGAGGACAGACAGGGAGGTGGGCAGGGGGCAGGCAGGCAGGAGGACAGGCAGGGGGCAGGCAGGGGGCAGGCAGGGAGGCAGGCAGGGAGGCAGGCAGGGAGGCGGGCAGGGGGCAGGCAGAGGGCAGGCAGGGAGGCAGGCAGGGAGGCAGGCAGGGGGCAGGCAGGGAGGCGGGCAGGGAGGCGGGCAGGGAGGCGGGCAGGGGGCAGGCAGGGGGCAGGCAGGGGGCAGGCAGGGAGGCGGGCAGGGAGGCAGGCAGGGGGCAGGCAGAGGGCAGGCAGGGAGGAAGGCAGGAGGGCAGGCAGGCAGGCGGGCGGGTGCCCTGGGCCCGCGGCGCAGCGCGGCCAGCAGGGGGCGGTGTGGCGCGCAGCACGGCGGCGCTGCGTTGCGGCCGGCGCTGCCGCGCAGGGAGCGGCCGGGGCGGTGCAGCCCCGCGGCGCCCGGCGCTGCGCCCCGCCGGAGCAAGGCTGTGCGGGCCCGGCCCGGGTAACGGCAGCGGCCCGGGCAGGTCTCCCGGGCGCCGGCCTGAGCCGCCTGAGGGACCTGGGGAGTACGTCGGTCCTTGCCCAGCGCGGTGCCGCTCCCCGCTTGCTCTCTATGTCTGTAGTGCCGTCACACAGCGCCGTCTCTGAGCCGAGCATCGCTGTGGCCGGCGGATGTCAGCCGCTGCCCCGGGATCGTCCCCACCCGTTCCCACTGAACCGGTTGGGGTTTTGTTTGTTTTATTTGCAAAGTACTGATTTCTGATCGTTCAGTTCAGGCTGGGCTTCCCCCAAAGCCCTTCACCGCCACCACAAGGACCCCCTCTCCCGCGTCCTCCTCCTGCATGGGCATCCTTGCCTTCGGGATCTGCTCTGACTCTGTTATTTCATGGATTCTCTCACCTGATACGCTTTGCATAAAGTCACATTAGAAAGAGTTATGATTACCGTATCTTATTAAACCACTTCTTAAGGGAGGAAACCGATAGCACACAGAAAGGAATGTAAAGGAAGAATAAGGTAACTTTCTGGCAAAAGATGTTGAACATCTTTGAAGAAACACAGTTTTTGAGAAACTTAATTGCTAACATAGTGTTTTGTTGCTCTACAATAAGATCTGTACATCTATGCACAGACCCATATAACATCCATTTGTCACCTTCTAGATCAAAAATGGCAGATTTTTAGTTGCGACAGATTTCCTTTGTAGTTCAATATATTGGCAGTTTTGTGCACGAGCTGTTTTGTGAGAACAGATCACATTAAGCAAACTCTGGGAGTCTGAGCACACAGCAACAGCCCCAGCCTTCCCATTTACATCTACTTTGTGAGCAAAAGCAGTCAGCAGGTGGCCAGCAATTGTTTGTGCATCGCTTGTGGTTTTTCCCCTTGGATTTTACTCCTCCCTCTTCTCTTCATTACAATTATTGTTATTATTATTACTTACTTTATTTCAATTATTAAGCTGTTCTTATCTCAGCCCACGGGTTTTACCTTTTTCTGATTCTCCTCCCCATCCCACCAGGGTGGTAGTAGTGGTGAGGAGCAAGCAGCTCCCCAGTACTTAATTGTTGGCTGGGGCTAAAACACAGCAACCAGCTACAAGAACAACAGCCTCACTTTGTTCGGGTTTCCCCCCCCCCCCCCCCCCCCCTTTCTAATTTTGAAACTTGACAAACTACGCTGTTGTATAGTGGGTTCAAAATGCAACTGTCCCTACTAGCCACCCTACTGCACTTTCCTAGAATGCATTTACTCCCACCAGCATGTGGCCAGATTATCTTATTTTACCCAACAGAAAGAAGCTTTCATAGGGTAACCCTCGAATTTCTGAGGGGTGTGCAACAGTAGGAGGAAATCTGCGGTGGTTGTCTGTAACGGGAAGCTTGGCCATGTGTTTTCAGTCTTTTTTTCTCCTCGCCTCTTGGTGGCAGGGCAATTAGAGGCAAAAGATATCCCAGTACAGTAATCAAAGCAAACATTATATAGATTTTGATTGCTCCAAGAATGAAGTCTTTGTTAACTGAAGTAGCTTTATTGATTTGAATGAGGAGATGTATTTATGCTGTTGTGTGAAGTGCTCCAAGCTGTACATATATTTAATACTCATGAATTCAGAGATGGAGTAAAAAAGTTCTGTGTAAAAATGTAGAAGAGAAACTGTATCATTTCCAGAACATTTATTCTAATGTTCTTTTCATAAAGGCAGCTATAATACTCATAGTTATCATTATCATCTTATAATAGACCTTAATGTTTACAAACGGCATAATTTGTTCAAGTCACATAATTAACAACATTCTTGACTGTTTAGCAATAATTAGTTTGTTTTCATAGAAATACTGTTTCATCTATCTGTACAGAGGCTGAATAATGATGAAATAACAAAAGTGTTCAGGCCCACAGCTGAAGATGAAAAGTTTATGAAAACAAAAATTGCCTATAATGACAACATGTGATCCTTTTTTAAGTATGACCTCTAGCTCCTTAAAGTGCATGTTATCCAATGCCAGAAAGTAACTTACAGCGTTTGTGTTACTACAGTAATTTAAATTGACAGCCTTAAGATTTCTTTAACTGAAGACATTATTAGGAATTCAACTGTGCATTTCCTCATGTGCAACACAGATAACATCAAGCAAAACTTGAAAAACAAAGAGAAGATTCCCTTCTGAAGTCTAACTATGACAATGTGCGGTTTTCCTAACACTCTGGAAAAAAAAGGTTTACATTTTCTCCCAAGTAGATGCAGTTATTCTGGGTCTGCTCTTATTTCAGATGAAGTTTCACAGAAATTGACAGAAAGCAGCTCAGGCCCATTGGGAATATGTCATGTATGTGGAAAACTTAGTGCACTTTCACCTATAGGACTGTACTGTAAAGGCAATAGCAAAAGCCTTATGTTGACCAGGGAGCGTTACAGGCTATCTGCAGCTGTCTAGATTATTACGACTTTAATTCCAGACCTACATTTTTATTCATTGTTTCTCTTTTGAGTAACATTTTAAAAGGTAATATCAAGTAAATGGTCCCTTGGCTGTGGCCCCACACAATGCTTTCTCTTATTAGATGTCTCAGATGACCTGTGTTTGAGGATGATTAAAGTATCCTGCGCTGATTTTCTTAGTTCTTTCATTCCGTGTACATTCATAAATTAGTTGATGGCAATCTATTAATAAAAACTTAACATTCTACAGTATCCTCTATAAAATGTTGCAGGATGTTTTTTTTCTCTTTTTCCTCCTTCTGAACTGGAACTATTCACAGACTCTTCAAGAGTCTGATTAGATACAGATTACAATACTGGCTTGATAACAGCCAAGACTTTTGTTTCCTCTCTGAGTACCATGAATTCTAAGATGAGAAGGGATACCTGACCTTCACAACTAAAACATCATTCATTATTTAGTCTCTAGGTTATTAAAAACAGTTCTGAAATGTGGAACAAGAACTTACTACTGAAAAACTGGATATGATGAAGTCCAGTTTTTTGGACCAAACAAAGCAGTACCAGTGATGTTGTTATTGGCAAGAATAACATCCGTAAAAGCTCCGCCTTCTCCAGGCCACAGGAGGTGAAAAAAGGAAGAACGCTACTTTGACAACAAGGTTAGACCATAACTGACCTGTCTGGGGATTCATTGATTTCTCTGGAATTAAATTGTTCCAAGTAGCAACAATGCCAGCTTGTTTAATGACCCATTAGAAAGCAGGTTTTAATGATCAAGTGACCAAGATAGAAGGCACAGGATGGAAGAAAGCAGACATGGGAGGGGGACAAGACAACACATTACCAGGCAGTCTGAAAATTCACAGGGAATGGCAGTAAGTTCATTAACGATTGAAGACCTCTGATGCTTTCTGCCTGCTCTACACGCTCACAAAGATGTCCTGGAAGAGGAAGGCATAAATTGGAACTGAGCAAAGGTAGCATTTTGGAGGCTGCTGGCTGACTTTTTATCCTTTGCATTTTTAACTGATAAGGAAGATTTGGTTACTTTAGAAGGAAAATGAGGAACTGATCACAGTGTACAAGGATAAGCATGTGGGAGGACTGCAGGGGATGGAACACTGTAAAAGTAGCAGGACATTATATATAAGCAGCAAGATCCTCTTTCTTAGAAGAATCAGATAAACAATATGGTCATAACTAGGACAAGATTCACAGTTACAAGCCAAGAAAAGATTTCAAGATTCTTGTTCCTCCACACATCTCTAACATTTCAGGGATTGTCAAAATCCCTCCAGGAGCACAGAACAAAGTAGCTCAAATCCAGCTTTAGCCAGTTTTCCTTTTTTTTATTTTTCCCCCTTTTTCTACACTTCCCCCTTTTCTTTTCCTTTTAATTTTCCTTTTTTTTCCTCCTTCCCCCCCCTCCCCTTTGTTTCCCTCACCCTCCAAAAATTATTTTCCACTTAAATTTACTTTTATTCCACACCTTTCTCTACAAGGAAAATAATTCTTACAGTGATGCAGCTTGAGCTATGGGCAAGTTCTACTTTATCCTCCCCAAAGGAAAGGCCATCAGCTGAGCGTGGCACCCAGGGTCATTGGTATAGCAGGCAGAGAGTCCTCAAAGACCTTGGAGGTCTCAGCTCTAAGGGGTGTTCAGACATGTCTTAACAGCAGAGCCTTTGGCAGCTGGCCTCAGCAGTTACTTACTCATTGACCTTTCCACAGCGATGCCGGGACAGCAGTGGTTTGCACAGCAGTTGTGCTGTGAGCTTGACTGCCTTTGAGTATGCCATGGAAGGTAGCTCTGTGACTTTACCCCTCTAGCCAGATCTTTGTGCCTGGTGGAGCTCCAGGAAGGAGCGCAGGGAGTGCAAAGGAGCCACTGTGCAGTATTATCCCTTTTGGCATGGATTCAGACCTTTTGCTTCCCTTTTAAGGACATTCTTCTGCCCTAGGAGTACCATGTGTTCTTAATGTTTACAAGAGAATTAAGATCTCCAGTGATAGTGGTCTTAGGATCAAGAGGCAAGTCTACATTCAATACCGTGTTTATCCTCCTAGCTGGTTTTCCCAGAACTAGTACACACATTAACGATTCCATAACGTATGAGTAAGATCTGTTTATTCCTTACCACAGCTCCAGCATTAATCATTTGTCCTTCTCCAAACAACCAGTAAAACTTTGTGCCATGGAAAAGTACTAAACAATGTGTAGTGTCTTGGAGCAAGATCAGGCTCAGACCTAGTCTAGACTTAACAAAACAGTTTTGCACAGGGATGTTACACTGCAGTATGGCACTCTGCCCCCAAATAAAGGAGATTTCAATTTTCAGCTGATTATAGAAAGTATTGATAGACCTGTTTAGTCACATGCCTTGCTTTCAACCAGTGATTTTGGAGAAAAGATAATCACAGGCATGCATATGTAACTATATAAACAATTTTGAGAACACCAGGTTATTTGTGTACTGCTTTGTATCCAAATTATAGAAAGAATATTATAAGCTGGGAAGACCCCTAAAATTTTACAGTGCTGTAGAAAGCTGCAAGACCAGAGCTAATGGAGTTTCTTGGGTATTGGACTGGTGTCACACTTACTCTTTGCTGATGAGTGGCATAATTGAGAAACCTGTGCCAGCCTGAGGATTTATGATAGGAGGAAAAAGACATTTTTAGATCACTGCATCTAGCTGATTCATTTTGAAGCACTGATAAATAGACACAGTTGGTGGTGGAACTAGAAGCTGAGCTGCCCTTTTTTTGCTGTCTCCTATCAAATATTCATACAAGGTGAAGGTGATTGGTATCAAGAGGCATGAACTGAAAGCAACTGGAAGAGAAAAAAACAAAGAAGAGAAATAATATTTGTCTAGAGCCACCTAAAATCCACATAAACACAAAACGAGCCTTCCATGCTTTGTCTGTTACTGGTTTCCTGAGCACTTCAGCAGATACCACTTAGTGAACCAACTCCTTTGCTACTAAAGGTTGTGTACGCATTAGCAGACTGGCCATGCAACTACAGCCATTGCTGCAAATCACTGTGGGTGTATGTGTTTCTTGAAACTCAGGGCCACAATACTTGCTATGGTTTTCACCTCTCACTGTAATAGTTTTCATCTGGACCACCTAACTGCTTGTGGCTTTTTATTCAGCTGGTCTGCAAATAGAGATGCTATTTTCCCCACGTACAATATTTATGTCCTTCCACATTTAAACCCCAACAGAATTAGTGCCAAAGGTGAACATAAAACCAAAGAATGATTCCTTTAATTACATCTGCTACTGACACAAATATTCTTTATATCCGGAATCTCCTGCTAGTACTCTTATGAACTACCGTTTACATCTGGCAGGAAAATAAGTGTTCACAAGCTTAAGGAATTCCATATGCATTTTATTGATGGTAATACTGTTAGCTGTGCGCGCTGAGGCTGCTGCTGGAATAAGGACTGTTTTGGCCAACAGATTCTGCACACAGAGCATACATTCAGGGGGAATTTGTGAGGGAATTGAAAAAGGAGCCATCACCCCCAGGAAAAACAAAACAAAACAAAAAACCCACAACCAAACCCAAAACTTAATACACAGTTTTTAGCAAGTGTGGTTCATCCTGGATGGTGGGGTCTCTAGAAACCTTACTTAAATATTTGTAACCCAGCCCAACAACAGAAAAGTTTAGTGTGAGTACCTAAACCATAGGTAGATAGCTCACAATCTTTCCTCAGACATTTCTAAAGACATGCTCTCCACCTGTCTTATCTTCCTTCGTCTGTCCCCCTGACATGCACAGCCCTCAGGATAATCTCAGAAATTTTTTTCAGGAAGGTGGAGTGGGAACCAGTTGTCATTCTTGGTTGCTCCTGGAGACATTCACCCTCTTGCCCTAGAGTAACCTGACTTCCCCCAGGAAGGCAGGCACCTGGGAGCTCCTTGGCCGGTGTAAGTACTCACAGCCAGTAACCGCAACCATGTCTCACTCAGTGAGAAGAAAACGCACTGCCTACCAGTACCCGCTTTTCCTTAACTCTTCACAGTTCCCTTCCAGCCTTTTCACAGACTCTTTGGGAGCTGCAACAGACTGAGAAGCACTGACTTAGGGGACTGCTGGTAACCTATTCAACCCCTCTGCAGAAACCAGTACAAACTGATGGCAAAGGAAACTACCTAGTTCTGCAAATTCCAGCACACACGAATAATCTTGGCAATTTATTTCTGCATAGATTATGAAGTAAGATCTGGTGAATCTATATGAAATATCTCTGGAGCAAGTCCTATTTCTGTTTGAGAAGGGCCCACACAAATGCTTGGCACTGTTTCTACCAAAACTTTGTGAGCTCCCTCCAGAGAAAAACAAGGGATAGAAGTACTTGTCATTAGCTGTAAAGTGCCAATTAGCACCGTGTGAAGAGGATTAACAATGGCAAGAGTTTGGGAACTTGAGGATGAACATTTTTAGTCTAATGCCACAAGGTTTTGTGCTTCCAGACTCTCCAGGTCATGCTTGGTCTGGGTGCATCTTACCTAGACATTAAACGGAACTCAATTATCACTTCCTAATCATAGAAAGAAAGGTTGGAAGTTGATCTCACTGCCTGAAGGAGGGGTAAATTAGCCTGTGTCTCAAGCACACTGTTAAGATTAACAATTAAAATATAACTCTAATTAACAACACTGGATGCTACTCTAAATAAACAATGATGTGCAGGTTTGTTGGGTAGATTCTTAGGTGCAGAGGTAGGCAAGTAGTAGACAATATGCAAGTTAATCACCTCTGCAACAGCAAATGGACCGGCATGTAAATACACAAAACACACACTTGAGATTTCTCTTGCAAGATGAGTTCTTGTGAGGGCAGACGTTAAGGCTGGTGCTGAGGCCAGGGCAGTCCCTTTAGGCTTTAGTGAGAATCTGGCTCAATTTCTGGTTAATTAGGGCTGAGAAGTTGGAAAGTTTGCAGCTCTGTTGCATATTGTTTAACCTGCTCAGAGGAGGTAAATTAGGAGAAACTCCAGGCTGTCAGTTTTCTATCTCTAATAATCATCCAGTAAAAATTAGAGAGAGGCCGAAAGTCTCCAGCTGCCAGCTTGGACTCATTACTGCTGGTCATGTCTGGAGAGCCAGAAAAAGCGAGGATCCAGGATTTCTAAGCATTAAAGGTAAATTGTATTTTGTTTAACCATTATTATTGAAGACTTTAGAAGCTCTGCTCCAAATTCAGCAATTATAGGGCACTGCATTAGTTCCTCTCCATTTATGACCATGGTCCTAATGCATACTTTCATTAATTCCAGTAGCACTAGCTCCTAATCCTGTATATATCCCACTACGCAGTAACTTCAGAAATCTGACTAGTGCTATTACTATTCACGTGTGTACATCCTGCAATGTGCCTAGGGCCAAGATCCTCAAAGTTCAGTATCCAAGTATCTTTTGATATTATGACCTACATTAAACAGAATTGAATTTGAGATAGATTTTGGCATAATACTTCCAGAAAGTACCCTAATAACTGTAATAATCCCTAACTTAACTGTTATAAGGCAGAGGCGTTGTGTTAGAACTATAAGAAAGAGAAACACATGGAAATATTTCGAATATGTCACACAACATTATCTATTGTGCTTTTTAATCGCAAGAGAGCTGGGACTGCAGTGTAAAACAACAACGCTTGTGAATTTGGACTGCCATTACTGTCACATTTTGTTGAATACTACATTTGTATGCATTTTAATGGTACTTGAAATAGAATGCCAAACCTGCTCAGCTTTGCTTGCTCTATAAAAAGAATCTGAAGTCAAAGTCTAGAAGCAAAGGAAAAAAAAAAAAAGAAAAAAAAAAAAGATGAAGAAAGAATGGAAAAAAAGAGGAAGAACTTAAAGTGATGCCTTTCCTG
This sequence comes from Falco peregrinus, assembly GCF_023634155.1. Lineage (NCBI taxonomy): Eukaryota > Metazoa > Chordata > Aves > Falconiformes > Falconidae > Falco > Falco peregrinus. The sequence goes on along the minus strand of NC_073722.1, from coordinate 72,676,283 downwards.
GAAGCAATTCAATGGAAATAGTTACAACATAACTATTTTAGAAATAAAGAAATATAATCCACCTCTCCATAACGAAAGTAGATTTTTTACTACTGCATAACGTGTGAAGTGCTACATGCCAGTAGTTAAGCATAAAACAAAGCTTTTCTCTTCATCTTCAAAACCAAAAATCTGAACACTTGACAGCAAAACTGGGCTAAACACAAATCCAGCTAGTTTAATTAATCCCATTCCGTACACATTTTTAAATAGCCCTTTTAAACTGCTTGATTACCATTTATATGCAAGCCTTACAATAGAGCCCCAGGCTTTCACAAAAAAATATATTTTATGACTTTATGATGGCAACTTAATGTATTATGAAGGAAAAGGAAGAGGAAAAGGAGACAATTTAGCCTGAAGGTGTTTGGATACCTCCTTGCTTGTACTTCCATACAGCATTAAAACTGGCAAATAAGGGACAAAACTGACTTTTTTTTTTTTTTTACATATGTCAAACTGTTGAGCCTATATTAATATCCATGGCCTCTATCACACCTTGAACAGCTTCAACTACAACTGAAAGTTTGAGTTTAGCGCTTGAAGAGAGACCTTTATCTTGGCCCTTACTTAAATTCTGCTCCCCTGAAGTGGTAAAAGTAAATTTACATACACTGAGCTTATAACATTAAAAAGATACACCTTCACTTCCAAAACACTACAATCCCTATTTCTGAGCTAATTAAAACTTAACTCAGCCATAACTGGACCAATGGAGAATGGGACCTGAATACACTTACATGATGGATGTTGAGTTGTGGACCTGGTAGAAGCGAATTGGTATTTAAGCTGCCTTTCAACTTGCTGGCAGTGGCAGCTATTTAAATCATTCCTGTAAATGCAGCTTTTGAACACATGATGCCTAGAAGTGTTATTACAGTAGCGGGTAATTCTTACTAATTCAAATTGTTACATCACTGCTGCACCTCTGCAAGTCACACCAAGTTAGCCTATCAGTTTAACCAGGATGCAGGCAAGCTGCATAATTGTAAATATAAGTACTACATGGAGAAGTTACCTTTGTTCTCAGAACTAATCAAAAGAGTCCTGAGTTATTGAATGCATTTTAGGATTGCATGTCCATGCCTCAAAGATTAACATGTTGCCAGTAATAAACACCTGAGCTCTTATTCCTTAACTGAATTTAAAGGCAGTGACATATATAAAATTAAATCTTAAAATGAAATAGTTCAAAAGTAAAGGATTTGATCTCTCATTCATACGGTTAAATAGAGATGTCTATTACAGAAGACGACCGTACAAATAAAAATGTAAGTTAGAGTGTCTCAAAACATTGGAGCAACTTCAGAAGAGCATTGACTCTGTGTAAACATTCAGTGAAGCTAAACTGCTTCTAGGTTAACACAAGGAGAGTAAAATTGTTTGTTTAAAATTCAATGGCACATGAACTAGACTTGAATTTCTTTAAGCAAAAATAAATGCCTTGCTTTACTGCCTTGCAGCTCAGACCTCTTATGGCCAATTGTATTGTGTAAAGATGAGCTGCAGAGGTTTGCATTGTAGTTATGCTGCTTGTGAAGACAGAGTGTGTTTATAAGTACATGTGGGCATGTGGAAAATTGTGATTAGGTCCTATATCCGTGCAGAGCAACATTAAGATCAGCAGAGCTGAACTCAAATTCAGGGACCACCCCGTACATACTCCTTCAGGAGCCTAGAATGCAGAAAACTGGGGAAAAGCTCTGTAGCAACTGTGAAAATAACCTTTAAGATTTTCCTCTTTTTCCCATGGCACAGATGTAGCAGTGTCTCAAATGATCTAGAAATGATTGTTATAATGATTGACACACTCGACTGGAAAATAGACTGAACTTGCCTGGGGGAAAGAGGCAGGACAAAAATCTATTCCAACACAATTATTTTCTATGGGATGCAACAGGTCACGTATGCATAACCTGTATTCAGCATTGCATACTTTTTTTTTTTTTCTTTTCAGATCACTAAAGCACTGCAATAGCTGAAGTACAAGAGCTGCATGAGCTAGATAAAAATACAACCAAGTTCTGAAATATTTAAAATTCATAGCCAAATGTACCCTGCTTAGGATACATATCCTGCTGTTAGGTCTGGATATGACTTTTGCCCAGAAATCAACCATCCCCTTCCTTTGGTAGCAAGAATTCACTTTAGCAAGTGCTTCCCAATGAGGGTACTGCAACAAGCAGCCTGCTAATCTTGCTTCCTTGGAGGGCCTGCAGCTGGCTTGCTCAGCACCTAAAGTTAGATAAGTACTTGTATACCACAGCAACAGGCATTATAAATACCTTGCTCTGGTATGTGCTTATGAAACTGCATTAAGCCAAGTTCAATTTACATGTGCATCTGGAGGCAAAATGTTCAGTGTGGTTTCACCCATTACCTATATTTGTAATGGCCTTCCAAACCATCCAGTTAAAATTCCTGATGTCCAAAGATGCTGAGCTGATGCCTTTCTGCTAGCACCTACCTGGGAAGCACCTATGTGCCTCAGCAGAGCTGCACTGCAGATGTGGCTGAGTGCCTGCCCTGTGCACTAACAAGTGACATCAACAAGGAACGAAGGCTGGTGGCCTCTGGGACAGTCAGCACCTCCTTTCTGCTTTTAACCCCAGCACCTTCAGGGGGAACTCAAGGCGCTTTGAGTCTCCCAGTTCTGTGGCCAGCCCAGCAATCAATATGAGTCTCAAGACAAACAACAATTTGGAATCAACCTCTGCCTTTTGCTTCTAATAAGACTTGCAGAGAAAGAGATTCCAGCTCTGACTAATTGCACTGTCCACATCAAAATGATTAAACAAGCAATATAGTCAGAGCTTTGCGTGTGAGATAAAGCCTTTTGTTCAATGGTACTGAATGCATTTGAGTTAAAAAGGGTGTATGGTGTCCCTTCAGTAACCCTCCTTTGTCATCAGGATACGCACCCTGTACTCCTAGGCTCAGGAAGATTAAGAGAAACATTTACATCTTGCATTAATGAAGCAACAGATTATGGGGTTGTGCACTCTGTTACTGCTTGTTTGCTTATTTTTATTAATTTATTTTACAGCCTACGTGAATCAAAGTTACAATGAACTGAAGAGGATGATCTCAGCTGATGTCTGGAAGTAATTTTATGATTGTCTTCTAAGTCAGAAAGGACAAAACTACTTTTTTTCCTATGGCACTGAGACCACCAGTTGCTGTATATCCTGCCATGCTCTACGCTGTTTGTACTCAAGAAGTTTCTTTACAAGAGGAAAACTATTTATATCCATGAGCTAAGATAAGTTATATTGTGTGGTGAAGGATATTCGGTTAGAGAAGAAAAAGACTGGGAGGCAGGGAGAGAAAATAAAGACAATAAACAGTGACTTAAGCCCTCAAACATTCTCCCTGTTTTTTAATAGCGCTTTCAAGGTTTTTTGGAACAATTTCTCAGCATAAACCCAGGGGTTTCTCACAGATGAGAGTTATGTATTTCCCCCAGTATGGTTTGTTTGTTGGTTTTTTTTACTATCTGTCCAGAGAAAGGAGCATAGTTACTTTCTCAAACAAAAGGCACCTGTAACCCTATCATCATTAGAGAGGCTCATGGTGACTCCCAGCAATATTTGTCCGAGGGGACTTTGCTTCAGCTGACATTGTAGCAGTAAGGCCTGGTGGCAAGAGGTGTAAACCTGATCTTCTTTTATTTAATCCCAAACCTTATGCAAACCCAGCAGATAGCACTGAAGTTCTGAATTACCTCCAGGTCTCTCTCCTCAGAGTGAAAACATAATTATGATAAATCCCACTTCCTTCATTGTACCCTTATAGCTAAAGGTAAACAGAATGTGTCAGGTCTCAAAATTAACAATTACTGAACTCCTTTCAGAGCTATTATAAGTACCTCTCTCCCTTGCCTAATACATGTTGTCTGTTGTCTTCTGCTTGTACAACAGATGATCTGCAGTCAACGTTAACAACTGTATGGTCACCTCCATTCGGATCCCAGAGCACTAAGAGAGTTTTTTAATTGTGAGTATATACAGTACAAAGAAAAGCTGCCATACAAACCAAAAGGAGGCAGGATGCAATGAACCAAGCAGCCAGGCTTGCGCTTGGTATCATGTTTAACTCCCTGCTCTCCGCTAGAGAATATAGTTAAGTATTACCTTCCCAGATCAAGCCAGTCTTTTGTGGCTGGGCACCAGCAATCTCATTCATATCTCTGCTTTTTGACTGCAGAGGCTGCGCTTGTACACCCTAAAGTAAAGTCCTGGTCTCAGGTGGGACCTGGAGGTGAAATTGCAATAAACTTCATAGGGAAGTCATGTTTTGTAATGTCCTTCATCTTTTTACAAGGGCATTAGACACCCTGAGGTTGGCCAGTTGGGATTATTCCTTTTTGACTGGCAGGCTCCAAAAAATGTCTCATCTGATTAACTGCTTTTATAGTTTATCTGCAGGTGTCAGTGGATGCAGTGGGGCTGCCTGTAAGCAGTTCTTCACTGTGACAAACTTAGAGAGACTAAGTGACTTTCCAAATATTTTTTCAGGGTGCCTGCTGCTTACAATCTGTCTTTTTGGCATCTACAAGCCTTATGATCTGCATGCCTTCCCATCATCTGCTATTTGGCTATTGTCTTGTTTAGAAAAGGTTTTTTGGAACTTAAATGTCAACAGGTGTGGCAAAGTGTATGAAGGCATGCAGTACAGAAATGTGAATAATTATAATCTTCTCAATTTTTTTTCTGTTAACAATTAAAGTTAAAAATAACATGTGCATACAGAACCCCATGACTTAAAAAAAAAACTTTTCTAATTAATACAGCTTCTAATTAATGAAGTCTTACATTCACTGTTGGTCATAAGTCATCCCGACTCATACACCTCTTGCTGCTTTCTGCAAGTTATAACTGTAAGTCTGGAATCAAACTGATCTGTCAGTTTTCATACACAGCATTTCTGGAGTAGGGGCAAGGGTCTGATCATCTAACCCAGATAAGCAGCATCCTAACAGATGGGACTGGAGAGCTGGCAGCCGAAATACCCATTCTGTTCATCAGCTGTGGGCACAAAGCATAGGCTGTCCAGCCAGATTTTGCACCTTCAGTGAGCATGCCTATGGCAAAGGTGTTGTACAAGGAGATCTGTGAATATTTTAGAGCTCTGAATCCCAAATATCACTGATGTTGAAATGCCAAGTAGGAGAGAGCATTTGTCTCTCATTAAAGTCCTCCTCAGCATATATTTCTGCAGAAAAGCATTTCACAAAGACAGAAACAATTTTTGGCTCATCTGTTGCTTTACAGGTGAAGAGCCAGCAGAGGATCTGGGAGCATGTACCTCACTATGACCTACAGCAACAAGAACACACTCTCTACCTTTCCCTCTTGTTTCTCCTTAGAAACAAAAAGGAAAAGAAAATTAATGGTTTGTGCTTCATCACATACTCTTAGATTGATGGGAAAGAAAACTACACGGCCTCCTGTTCATACCTCTCCAAAGAAACTAACCAAAGCACCAAGAAATAGACTGCCCTTGCCCTAAAGGGCGCACTCCAGAATACCTACCTTGCATCCTAAAGTGCTGACATGCTTATCTTTAAGCACCTGTAACTCCCTACCCTGTGTAGCTTTATTAGGCTAAACAAAGGAAACATATCTGAGGGCAAATTCCGGAGAGAAACGAGGAAAAAGAATGCCTGTATTTTTCTGATTATTTAAATGAGACTGATTCTTCCCAGTGCCTTATCATCAGACTTCCAGTCACTGGCTACTCAGAAGCTTCTCTTTGCTACACTCTAGGTCAGAGTAAACACTCTGGATGTTTGTGTATACTTGTTTGTGAAACTCTGGGTGAGGTAAAAGGAAGAATAAAATACTAGGAATGCCAGTGTTGTAATTCCACCCTCACTGCTTTACACTGAGATTTTCCTGTGTTCCAGGTACTAATCGTTTATCTCTAACTGTGCCATTGCCTCTCCTACTCCTCTTAATCCAGACAGTGCAGTAAGGTTAATGCAGAGGCTGGGTGCAGAATCTTTCTGCATTATGCCAAAAAGATTCACCAAAATACATCTGTGTAAAAAACTTTATGATGAATTCACAAAGCCTCCTGTGAATGCCTAAGGAGTTTGCACCCTATAAATATTTAAAACAAATATCTCCCAATACATAAATGCTCTCATTTCCTGCTGATAAACCCAGACACAGTAGCAGGGGTGGAGTGAAGGCAGTTATCTTTGCTCAGATGTTATTTAGCATATCCCTAGATGCAATGAAACTTTTTGTGTTAATTCTTCCTTTTCATTTATCCTTTTCATCATCATATAGCATTTCAAAAATGCAGGAGATGTAATCCAGCTCCTAATCTTAGCTAATGGGAGCTGTGTCTAATTAAAAACTCATCAGTGTAAAAATATGTTTTCTTCCCAGTGAAAATAAAAAAAAATCCCACCAAACAAAACCCCCACAAAACAAAACAAAAATCCCTAACAACCCCTAAGAATTCCATCCTGCAATTTTGCTACTTTTATTTCTGCATGATCTGTGCAATTAGACAGTACTTTACCTCAATTAAACAACATCACATACTTGCAAAAAAAAGTCATGTTTACACTAAACAGTTTGGGAAGAGGAAAGCTGTTTTCTAACACAAGAGTCAGCTCATCCACTACCAAAAAGTAACTACTTGGGATAATAAAGTAGCTCCTGACAGCTCAGTGTAGTATTACACAGCAGCAGAATAATAATAATAATAATAATAATAATAACAAGAAGAAGAAGAAGGTATCAAGTTCTACCTATAAAGGAAATTCTGTAGGGGCAGGATGTTTCTGTATAATGAACAGAGTGCCACTAATTTCTGCTTAGTGGAACAGCACATCTGGGTTATAAGGGTCTCCAAATAATCAGGCCTCATTTTTCTGTCTGGCTGCGCAATGCCTGCTCTGTTCCTGCCCCTGAAACACTGCAGGTTGGCATTCGGAGAGTGAACGCATTCAGCAAATGCTGCCATCATGTCTGAGGCATATGGGCTTCTCTGAATGCTCTGCTGGGTAACTGAACCCTGGCTCTACTCTTCTGACCTCGTGCCATCTCTGAAAGGACACAAGGACAGCAGATACAGAGAACTAGCTCCAGCATCTTGAAGTCTGGCACTGTCCTAGAGCTGCAGGAGATGCTTCACTGCCCTGTCCCGTGATCTACCAGGTGGCAGGTGGAGGCCCAGAAAGCATTCAGGCTCTTGTCTTTGCAATTTTATAGTTGGAATCCACTGCAAAGCTCAAGTACATACGTTGTTTACTTACTAGTATTTGTTTACATTGCTGCATTTCTACCATTCTTAGGGGAAGGCTCTTCCAGAACAATGCCTTGCAGGGAAACACTTATTCATGCACTCCGGTGAGCTCCTGCTGCCTTTGTGTGGGAGAGTGCTGAGTGCATGTGGAGATAGTCAGGTTCTATTTCCCCCTTTCTGAGTTCAAGTGAACTTCTTTATTTGGTGATGTGAAATTAAGTTAACATTTAAAATAGGTTCTGTCCCTGTGAACCCAGCATAGCAGGAAAACACTCCTAGAGTTTTAAAGATTTTAACCTTTGTAGATCTGGAGAACCTTTCTCTTCACCCCCACCCCCTTGCCTCTCTTGAGTCCCTGTAGCAGCTGAGAACAGTGCAATAATGGCAGGCTGGTCGGGCAAGCTGCGTGACTACAAAGATAGGTGTACAGACCTATGCACAACATTTTATGCCTGTACTTACAGGTGAAAGAAGGTTTTTATTTTCTATTTTCTGTTTCTGTCCTTTGCCTTGCATGCTTTGTTTGTTCTAGAGTGTGATCTTTCTGTTTGAGCAGCTCTACAGGTTCCCTTATTTTGGTACCATATTTGATATCTACCCGTGGCTGACAGCATGCAAGAGTCACCTGGTACACTGTAAGGGAACGTGGCATCAAGTGTTTTTGGAAGCCATTCATGGGCAGTTGCATTTCCTCTCCTTTAAATCCTCCTTTTTACTGTTAGCAAACTCAATTAAACCATCTAAACCATATATCAGCTGAGCTTTTGTTGGTGGTGCTTCAGAGGATGCACAGCCAACATGCTACAGAACTTTTTTTTTTTTAAAGTAACCAAATGGAAAGGGAAGCAGGCTTGCCACTGGAAACTAAGTTATTATCATCTCTGCATTATCAAATATCTGCAAGCTACACGTCATCTGTACCTGTACGACACCTACCACAACGAGGGCTCAGGCTTGGCTGCTGGAGGCATCATCATATCAGATGAATGGTGAATGAAGTTCTGTTAATTTCCAAAATAGTATATCATGCTTGTTCCACAGTGCTTTATGACTTTGCCTCAAGCAGATCCATAAGGCATACAACTGCCCAGCCTGTGCCTTCAGTTCTTCCAGAGGTACATTAAGCTATTTAAGGCACACAAAGTCCAGATCAGACTGTTATGTGTGTACACGTAGTTAAGCTAGGAAACTTCAGAGAGAGACAGAACTGACTGAGCTAAGAGCACTGACAAAACTCAAGTATGGCATTAGATCCTACTCAAGAAACACAAGCAAACAGAAGGAAAATTTATTTCTCTGTGTAACTGGTAAACAAAGTACTGCTTGGGCTGAGTTCTTGAGTCTGTGGTTCTCCCGATAAACAACTCTGCCAGGAAGAAGTGTCACCCTGAAGGACACCCTGTCTGCCAGCAGAGCTATACCACTACTGCTGAGCCCCTGCTGGACCTCAGCTGTCCTAACACTGAAAGCCTCCTAAGCAGTCTATGCTGTGGAAAGGAGCATTGCTACACCCCCTGGGACTGGTGTTCCCACCGTATACCTTCTCTTTAATCTCAATTCCTTTCCATTTCCCCTTTGCCTTCAGTTTTGACTACCTCTAAGTAGTACAAGCGAGTCCCTTGCCATACTATTAGGGCTCTGTAACCAGCAAAGCCATTAACAGCCACATGCTAAATAGCACAGAAAAGAGTTGCAAGCTTACTGGGTCGTGGTGGGCTTCAGATTGCCCCTGTCCTCACCCATCAGGTGACTGGAGAAGTGCAAGGAAGGGTCACCATTAGCGGCAGAAACTCCATTTGCTGTGTGACTGCAAGTGTTTGTTTCCAGGAAGATGAGGTTGGACTTTACTGGCAACAGTCTGGACCATATCAACAAACTTGCTTTTTTCCCCCAAAAAACCATAGTTTCATCCTTCTTAAGACAAAATATTTGCTTTCTGTTCCTCTAAATAAAGCAAGCTCTATAACTAAAGGGTTAAAGGAAAGCTGAGTGAAAGCCTTAATTCTCTACATTTCAGTGACTTCAATATTTTTCTTCATTTTTCTGACTCTAATAAAAGTTAAAAGATTATTAATGGTACTTTTTTGTCATGGGACTCAGTTAAGTTAAAGTCTGTGCTCAAAACCCTGAGCCTTGTTTAAGTGTATAGTGACAGGGTCGTGCTAATGCCTTTGACTCTTTAGGCCAATTTATTCCATTTAAATTAACACAACATCGATGAGTCCTTGGCCTCTCTGCTAAGGCGGTCAGCAAGGCTGCCAGTTGTGATGACGGTATTTGCAAGACAAAACCTTGCCTGCTGTGAGCTGCTGGGATGAAAGGAGACTGCTAGACACTTAAATCCTATGTTAAGCAAAAGTGTGATGATGTTTTGGGAATGAACTTGTAGTGAGCCACCAGTTTGTCTTAATTTGTGTGGTACTACATTTCTTCAACAACAGACTGAATCATACTGTGAAGCTTGTCTTGTTACACTTTAAAGAGTATACAGCAGGACCTCTCCTTCCATGGCCTGTGTGGTCTGAAATCTTAAACTATTTACATTTCTCACTTCTATATTCTTAAAAAAAAAAAAATAATAATTTGCAGAGCACCCCTATAGTTCTTCATCCTTTGCCCTTTATCAACATTTGATCCTCCTTCATCTTGTCTGGTCCAACAGATGTAGAAATGAACAGAATTTATTGCTTTTTTTCCTTTCCCAAAGGATGAACCTGGGGAATGTGTCTTCCTACCTCTTTCTCATGGTACCTCACTCTTCTGACTTGGGAGGTTTTATTCCACCTTGTGAGGCTCAGCCTTCAAAAGCAGGTGATGTACTACCATGACATATGCTCAGGTAGCAGAAGTGGTGAAGTTATGGGCAGTAAAATAGTTTACTTAGCAATATTTTCTGGGAATTGAAGCAGATTCTGTTCAAACAGGGCAATACCTATCCCGCCAATTAGAGGCAGGCAGAGACAAGACTAGAAAGACTATTTGTTCACCCACCCCGCACTGCCACACACTACCCTCCACTTTTTGCACAAACTTTCTACATTTTTAATTCAAAAGTAAGAATAGGTATTAGCAGTTACATATGCAGGGACCACCTCTGAGCTCAGTGTAGCCATTCACACCTATACTAAGCAACTATGGAACAGCACCTGAAAGAGGTAGAACTCTGCACCTGCTCCCTGGAAGTGTGCCAATGCACACTGCAAAAAGGTTGCAGCCTTACCACACTTTACTGTATACAGCATGATGTATGACCCATCAAAGAACTAGGAGGGGGAACATGGCAAGCGCAAGGAGCTAAGAAAAGTGGAAGGAAAAGCGACTGAAGCATTTGGTGGTTATAAAGAAGCACTTCAATGTATTTCTGCTTCAATGGCAGAGTAGAGCGTGATGAAGTTAGAAGGAGAAAGGTGTGCAATATGCAGACAGCAGTGAAAGGAGCAGCTGGACAAGATGAAAACTGTGCTGGAGGTAGACACAAACCAACAATTTGGAATGGCTTTTTTCTACTCTAAAAAGAAGAGAGCTACATACATACCTATTAATTAACAGGGCATCCTTCACATGTAATATCGATGGGAAGTCTAAAACCAAACTATTTTTCGTTTCCCTTACAGGGGGTTTTAATCATTGAGCAAGCACTAGGTAAATGTGCTGTAGGGGAAGCTATGACAAACTGAATTTTCACAGTAAGACAGAGCTTTTGCCTCCACTCATTTGCTGACAAATTCTTGCTATGCAAGAAACAGGACAATTAACAGAAGAGATTCAGGTCAGAAGACACAACATGGAGACAGTGGTTCTGCTGCTGCTATTTTTGCACTTCTCACAGGAATACTCCTGCTCTTCCTGAACATCCTGCCAATTAATTTTTATTTCCAGTGGTTTACATCCATTTCCCTGGGGCAGGTGGCAGAAGTCATGGTCATTTTTAACAGCCTGTATAAAGGAAAGTTCATTTACTTCACTGGGGCAATGGTTACCTGGCGTTATGCAAAGTGGGAAATTCAGGTCCTACCAAGGACAGTGGAGTCTTGAACAAGTTAGCAGTGGGGCTGAGCTCCACTCAGCCTAAATGATTGCCTGATCCCACAGGACATGCCTGGCTGCATTACTTGAAACTGGGCTGATGGAAAGCCTGGCTGTGATCAGTTGGATCTCAGAACCAACCCACTAAACAGAGCTGGAAATTTCTCAGCATCACCACTCAGACTGTCTCTTGAATTGCAAAAGTTGTTAACAACCTTTCAGAGATAGTGGATAAAAAGAGATGAGAGGGCAAATAGCCATATTTGAAATAGTTGGGTTTTTTTTTCCTTTCTGTTTACTGACAAAGTTGGTTGGAAAGGATCAACATTTTTGTTTTTAAATATACTAAGATAAAAAGGGAAACATATTTCCCTGCTTCTTTTTTCTGTGTTTGACTTCACAGCAGAATTAATTGCTGCTTCCTTCGTTATCTGGCAACAAGAAAGCTTCTGATCTGAAACAACATTGCAAGGAGCACGCAGAAGTAGACATGGGCATGGGTCTTTGGGACCTGGACAGAAAGGTCACCCACTTTTGGATCAGAGGTGCTGGCAAATCATTGAATCAATATGTTGAGGCAAAGAACAGACTGCATACTGGATACCAGGACTATGTACTGCCTGTAACATGTTACCTACTGTCCAAGGTTACAAACCTAATGTACACCAAATAAGGTCAATCACAGCAGCATCTGATGCATTTGATGTATTTCTGGATGTGTGTGACTGACTTCTCAATTTCACACCTGCACAGCAGGGCTCAATTCCTGTATTACGATTGCTTCTGACTCAGTAGGCACTACAAATAATCAGTGCTCCTTGATTTCCCCACCTCTCTTCTCAGGAAGCCTGTTACCTACATTTGGTTTTATGCCAGATCAAAAGCAACCAATTCCATTTTTAACCCTGAAGCTGTTTAGTAGTTTTTCTCCTTTCCCCCTCACTGTGAGAAGGTAATGACCCATTTTTGAATGGGTCTGTAGCAAACCCCCTCCATCACACAATTAGATAGTTTACCTATAGTTCCTACATTTCAAGCATTTGGGGTCTGGAAAGGGGGCTCCCTGCTACATTTCTTTAAGCAGCACAAAACACGCCAGAGATATTTCAGTTCTGCCCACACCATCCTCACAGACAGATTGCACACTACTGCACAGCTGAGCAAAGATGTTTTGCTGCAGAACTATCCCCTCTCCCCTATGACCAAATACAGCGTACTCGATTACCTTCCTCCACATTAAGTTCACAGCAGGTACCAAAACACATGCAGGGTACAATTACTGTAGACTACCTCACTCACCTACCTTAAAGCTCTATTGGTTACTGTAGATGTTAACTTAGTCCTTGATTACCAGCCTACAAGTTGCAGAAGACCTCTGGAAACAGAATGAGCTCTCTGGGAAGCAACAGATTTCAGGGAGAAGAAAGCTTTGCATAAAGAACGCCTTGTGATCAGAGAAAGAACAGGCAGAATGAGTAAAGGGGAGAACAAGGAACTGATGACTCCCCTCAGCTTGCTTTTGTTGGTGCAGACCAACGTGGAAACACAACACAGGCGCTCAGAGCCTTGTGGGCTGCACCTTCTTTGCTTCTGCTTCCAGCAGCACAGACAGCTAAAGCTGCAAGGGTATGAGTCCCTCGCAGATAAGCAGAAGCTATAGTCCTATGATACTACAAAAGTTAGTACGGTCATACCTCGAACTGGAATATGTATGGATGCCTCTTACAGCTTTATCCAGGGGTTTGCCTTAGAAACTGCAACACTTCAGCCTGTGCTACTCAGCAAAGTCCTGGTAGAGCTGGTCAGTGAGGAAACTTCCAGCTACCAGGAATTTACCTTGTAGCTGAGAGAGTGAGTGTCCATTAGCATATTTCCATACTCAGCACAATGTAGTAGAACTGATGAGGATTTAAGCAGAGAACTCACGGAGAACATATGCTGTCAAAAAATCCTCTTTCTTCACAGATCCAAAAGGCGATGCCTCTCGATGTTCCCAAAGTTAGAGACGTTGGTTAAACATGCATAGGTTTGTGTGAAACTCTCATAATGATGTAATATCAAATAGATAACCAGTATTTTATATAAATGGACTAGATAGAGTTATGAAATATTGTGAATTTCAGAATGGGGAAGTTCATGGAGATGCTTTAAATGTCTGTGACTGGAAGACTGATACACAGAGAACAAAGTGAACGTTACTGGGGTCAAGTCACAAATTTCACATTAGGAGTGACAAATGTGTGTTTACTGGGGCGGAATGTGTCAAAATGAGTCACATTTTCCTATTTAATCTGATTTTTGCATTTTTTCTTCCCAGGAAAGACCATAGGTATTTCAAGTACAGAGGACTAGTTACCTGGACAAATACCATAGTCAGATTTCCACTCTGACTGTTATTCACAATTCATTTTTTTCCATCACAGCTGTGCCTCAGGTGCTACCTCTGCCTACAAAACTTCAGTCCTTTTCAGAATAACAGTAAAAGGAACTCGGTAAATTGAAGAATGGCCCTAGTGGCCAGCAGAAGCCTTGATCATGTTTGTAGCAGGTGCTAGACATACATATCACACCTCTTTCAAGCTAGTTCATAAAATAATAAGAATATATGAAATATTATAAATGGTATATATAATAATAAAGAGAAACCCACACAAATATTTCTCATAAAATTCCTTAACAGAGATTCTAAGTATTTCAGTTTTTTAATAAGGATTGCAACCTACAGCTGACAAAGACTCTGGGGGAACAGAAACAATTTAATCAAGACTTTCCCTTCATAAAAATCAAAACAAATCACATGTGTCATCTAGGGTTTAGGTGGGAACAAGGGGTAATTTTTGCCAAGTGGTTACCAAAGGATATCCACCCATCCCGTCATAGATATTGCAACTGGAAGAAACCCAGGTGGCTCAAGAAATGCTTACCAATCCTGTCTTGATAGAGCAACTACCTTTTCCTGAGTTGATATTGGTGCTTTCAAACAGATTGATTGTATTCAGTCAAGGTGACAGTGTTCATTCTGCAACACTTCCTTGACCCGCAGGATATTTTGCTTTTCTACAAATCACTGCAGTGACTGTGTGGGTAAGACATGTCCCTTTGGCTTGTCATTTATCTGGCAAGCTTATATATCCACAAGGATGTCAACACCTCTTTCGATATTAGCAGGAGTATAAATGTTAGTTTATGCTAATAAGTAATACAACGAAAAACAAAGAAAAGGTCAGAAACTGTAGTTTTATATCGAGTGTGATTTCCCAAGACAAAAGAAATCCAATTCATGGCACATGCTTACGGTTTTCCAAGAGATATATTTATAGCTGTGAATATGTACTTTGGCTAACCCTATTGTAAGCACAGAGAAGGGAGGAGGGGTGTTTTTTCCACTTTTAAAGAAAAAGAGGGAGGTTAATTGGTTCTGCTAGCTGAAGGGCTATGCACCAGGCAGCAGGAGCACGCATTGAATGGATGAGCTACAGAGACAAATGAGCCAGTCTACATGGTGAAAATATGCACCTAATGTCTTTGGATAAAAAGAAAGAAAACACCAAGACACAAAGAAAAGAAAATTAAATGAAGTAAGATAAAATAAAAGCAAGGCATGTCCAGCTACTTCAGATGCAGTGTTATTAACCATTATCTCACGAAACTAATGAATAACTGTTTGCTTAGAAGGATAAGGAACATACATTGTTTCTTTGCTGTAATTGCTAGAAGAGGCGGTCATGTCAAGACTGAAGTACAGCTCAGTCATTGCCATCATATTTACCCTTTCTGGCCCAGAGACACTAGATCCCAAACTAGCTAAAGGCACTTCATCTTTAAATGTTTCTGTCATGATCACAGAGAACAAATCTCAATTATTTTCTCTGTTCGAATCAGGGACAAATGATTTGTGTGAGCAAAATGGCTGTGCAGTGAAAGCAAGCAGGAACAGACCTCAGAGGCCTCGAAGGAAAATCTCTAAAGAAAGGGACAGTTACTCTATGGAAATGCTTCGCAGGCACTGGCCATCACATACATGTACAAAAACTCAGCACAAAGTATCTACTGAAGGAAGGGGAGTTCTTGATAAACGAAACCAACTTCTACATAGTTTTTCTGTTTATCCAACTTTTTTTCTGCTAAGTTGCAAGAAGCTCATGGGCAAGATGCACAGTTTTGTGTAGGAGAATAATCCTGAATTATCTCCTTTCTTCTGATCTGTCTAGCTTGCTGTATCTCTATCTTTTCTTTCTTTATTTGGCAGAAACTACAATTCTGCTTCGACAGCTACCTGCCTTGGAGAGTCTCTCAGTGTATTTATCCATCACTCTTCATTTGAGGTCACACATCATTGGCAACACTGATTGAAAACAGTACCTTGTAACATCCCAAGCTGCACAGAAGCCAATGAGAGCATCTACAGTACCCCATCCTCAGGAAAAGCATTAGGTGTCACTTAATGCATTAACAGAACTTCTGTTACAATACCACCAGTTTATCTCAGGTCTTCATTTCTATTCACAGCTTTATAAAAGCTCAGAAAGTGGTACTATCTCTGTGGTACAGATGGAATTTTATGAAAACCTGCGGAAGGAATGATATGAGCCAGCACCAGTGTGTGACAGCAATTTCCTCCAGACCTAGCTGGAGTCAGAATGCACAGGGCTTTAAGGCTGTTTGATACAATAGACTTCAGAACCTGATTAGCTTTCAGGGTCTGGAACAGCAAGATTAACAGATGGATGTCTGGAAGATATTTTGGTCTGACTCTACACAGAAATAAGTGTCTTAGGGTTTTAAGTCCCACTTTCAGACATGACCTTCATTTAACAGCTTAGGATCAGACCTTTTCCATGATTTTCATAGGAATGTCCACCTGGATGAATAGGATTTTGCAGCTTGGATTAGACATAGTCTTTTCCTGCTAATACATCTTCTACTTTATTGGGTGTCACAACTCGTCAGTTCAATAGTCTTACTAGTAATTGTTAAAATTGTAAAAAAATTGCCTTCTGCTCTACAAAGTGTGAAACAGTTAGAAAATGGATATCACTAATGCTAATTCAAGATTTGGAAATTCTGCTGTGCCAATTCCACTGTGCACTGCTGAAGCGAGCGTCTTCATTTCTTGCAGCTCTTTTTAAATGAACTTGGGGAAGTAAGGTTACATTTCCTTTGATAGGTCAGCTGTAAAATTTTACTAAGTAACTAAAATAAAGTTAAGGAACTATTTCCACTGGGATTGAGCAGATGTGTAACTTTGATAGAAACACAGAGAAGTACGTTAGTGAGAAGTCCTTTTTCTTTCACTTCTTATTAGTAAAACACCAAATCATGAAGCACTGAAGTTTCTAAAGCAAAATTTCTATTACTTCTAACAGGCTGTGAATGCATACTTTTTTTACATGCTTGGCACGTATAAGAAAACAATATTATTATTTTTTTGTCAGGGTCATATATTAAAAGACAAATCTTAGAAGTTGTCTATCTGATCAAGCTCAGTGCATTGCTATGTGAATGTCTATTTTTTGTAAGAATTGGTGGATACGTGCAGATTAGATAACTTCTTTTCTCATAGAAAATGTGCATTAATATACATTGTATTTATATAAATAATATTAATAAAATAATGGCTTAAAAAATAGCAGCCATGTGCAAAAAATATCTTTTGTGGAATTAAACGTTAACATTGGAATGATTTTGCTTCCAACATATCATCTTTATTTTTCTGGAAGGGGTGGCTGTTGTACAAAATTCTCTGTTTCTCTCTCCAGTAAAAGGCCACGTTAACATACGCTGAATGGCCTAGTTTCTAAATTTTCTGCTCTTTCCGTCTTATCTCATAACGATCATTCTGCTGCACTTGTGTTTATGTTAACATAATAATTTCTGTTTCTTGCTCCTGTTACAAAGGAAAGATAGGATATTTATGGGAAAGCATGTTGAAATGAATAGCTGGACTATGAACAAATTCAACAGCTGACATCTCCCTTTAGAGTCAGAAGCAAGGCTTACTCTTGCTCTAAAAAATTAACTTGCATTTGCTTTACTATCAGTCAGCTAATATAAATAACAATAAGTATAAATTTATTTATATTTATATCTATATTTATATATAAAAATAAAAATAAAAATAATAAAAAAAATAAGATAATAATAGGGCTACTGCCTAGGAGCAGAAATACACAGTCACCTTCTGGCACCTTGTTTTCCAAATAATCCTTGTTTAGCAGTGAATATTTAAAGGTCCTGACATTGCTGAAACGTACAGGACAAATGATAATCTCTTTTTCATTAGTTTTCAAGTCTATTTTAATAGGCAGAATCAAAGTTAAGCATGAAAGGATTATGATTTGTTTCCACTGCTGAGACGCAACGTTCGTCCATGCATCAGTGGCAGCCACAGGAGCTGTGTGAATTGATGTGCTGACACACCAGGGTAAGGGGACCGCTTCCCATGCCCAAGCATAGCTGCTTAAAAGTCAGTGGGGGTATCACAACACCATGCAGCAGCCCTTGCTGTGACTGTGGTGTGGATACCCAGCCTTTTGGTTTTATGCCTCAGCTAATGGGCAGGACAGAGGGAGCGGGAGGAGCACCAGCTGCAGCTGAACAGACCCACCACAAAGGAAACGAGTGGCGGGACGGTAACCGTGACTGAATGGTACGTGCTGATTTGTTTCTCTTTTGATTTAGAAATGTTCTCATGCAAAGTCATTGCTAATCCACAGCCACCTGATTTCTGGGGGAGATTCGTTTGGCTAATAAAATAATTTAGAGACACTTGCGGTGATTTCTACCTAGTGCGAGGGAGCAGTGAGCCACAATGTGTGGGCAGCCTTGACAGCAGTGAGTACACGTGTGCGGTGCAGCGCCTTTCACAGACAGTATCATGGACTTGGAGAATACTTATCTTTAGAGTTTATGTGCACTTATCAAACAGCCTCATTTATCTGTACAGTCTATCCTTGCCTGTGTTTTTCCCCATGCACACACTGATGTACAGTTAGACGTTCCCCATGCTTTTTGCTATCTAAACCAACAGAACTAGAGCGATGAAAATAATTTCTGGTTTAGTTCAGTTTAGCTTCAGAAGACACATTTTCCAATGCCTCCAAGTGACCTGCAAGGTGGGATTTTTTGTTATTTTGTTTTGGGGTTTTCAAACTGAAACCAGAAGAGTTTTGTCTCTTTCTGCATTGTTGTTAATTTGAGGCCTTTTACAGGGGAAACAAGAAGAACAGAGGATCAAATGAAATAGCTTAATGAGAATGATTCCGGACAGTGGAAAAAACCCATTTTGATTTCACCACTTAAAAAAAAATCTGAAATAACCAGGGAAATGTCAACATGTAAATATTTTTGAATTAAAAACTAAAGCATATTCATCTAAAAAAAATTGTTCTATAAGTTCCAAGTAAAATATTCACATTTTTTTCTTTTGTCTTTGTTCTTTTAATGGAACAATTCAGTAAAGTTTAACAGAATATACATCCCACCCAATTTATGTTTTTCTCTAAAAGAACTGCTTCACCTAAACACTGACATGGCTCTGAACAGAGGAAATTTGAATATATATTATTTTGCCCTTACTGTAATTTATTTGCTTCCCTGGCAAGAGAACTCTTTCTGAGTCTTACCATTTGATGCTCAGGTGAATTTAGGTTATCAAGAATGAATTTTTCAGGGAATAAATAAAAAAACCCCCGAAAACTGGGGGGAAAATCTCCAAATCCAACCACTGTTGTAATCATTTCAGACTACTATTGTATGCTTGAAAAAGTATGTATTTTTATTAGTTTAACTGCTGAGATGACCAAAAACTGTAACTTCTCATTCACTTTTATGGGAACATTAAAGTTAATGATAAAACTTCACAGAAATGTAGTCTCATTGATGTCTGCAGTTTTAAACCAATTGAAATGTAAGCCATAAAATGTGATTACACACCCCCTTTTCACAAAATGTTTTATATTTTATTTTTATTTATATGACTTAGATGAAAAGAAGAGGAAAAAAGAAAAGAAAGTTTATTATATTTAGATTTTTTTCATTACGGAGATCTTTGAAAACATCATTGAGATTTTCTATTACTATAAATAATGAAATGGTTTGAGCAGACAATATTTTTAGAGTTTTTACAACTCTGTCTTTTAATTAAAAGTTTTTCAACTTTTATTTTACTGCTAGAAAATGCTCATTGCCATTTTAATTTAAACTAATATTAATTAAGGAACTTTTAAAAACTCTACTTAATAAAAACATTTAACTGAGGCCTATTTAGTATATATATAATTAAAATGAATTAAAATGTCATTAATCAGACTGTTAGATCCTGACGCTAGGTTTGTAAGTTTCTCAGAATGGCAATAAAAATATTTGCTTGTCTACGTATATGGTTATGTCTATTCCTTAGAGGAGAGAATGGATTTTACTTCTACTATTGGATGCATTCACCTCGCACTACATAAATCGTGAAGTACATTATGGAGTTGAGGAAATGAACAGTACCTATAGTCAACAAGTACCAACTAGAAATGTCAGATTTCGCATTTTTCAGTATTTCCAGACAAGACGGAGAAGAAACAGCACCATCGTCTATGCTAAAACTGGGCTAATCAAAGACATCAATCAACTTCACACCGTGGAAGAAGTGTTGTGAAAAAAATGTTATAGTACACTGAGTTCACTGTTGATTTTAGTATTCAACCATGCACCACTGGCATCAGGGACTAGAATATCTTATGGTATACGTTAAATGATGTTCAACTCCATTCAACACTCTCACATGGTGAGCATATTAAAATGCAAGTAAGAGCTCTGCTTAGGACAGGTTGAGCAGTATCATTTCTGTTCAGTGAATTTCCACAACTTGCACCTTGTGGAAGAAATGAGGCAGACTGACAGAAGGCAAGGAAATTGGTTCTGATGTGTTTTTGCTTTCACATCAGAAAATATTGAAATAAGCACTCAAGACAAATAGTTACCTCTTTCAAAGCTGCCTGACCTTCCGTTGCTGACTCTCAGTCTGAAAATGGGAATGAGACATCATTTTGCAAACAGAGGTCATATTGGAAAGAACAATGCCATGCATGACTAATGAAGTCCTCTGATTCATGAGGAAATTTTGATTTACATTTCAAATCGATAGTGATCTCTGCCCAAAACAGGTTTTGAGCAAAGAAGAAAGTGAACTCTGCATTTCCATGGAGATAGTTTGTGAAGCATAACACATGATGGGGCTAATCTTCTTGCATATGTCATTTCTCACCGCCAAAGTACATGTTTCTTCTTGCTAAAAGAGTGCGGCAATTCATGAAAGCAATCTATATTTTCCTGTTGGTTATACTCTGCTCCATATATATCTAAAGAAGTGAAGTTCTTTATTATCCAACTATTGATGCTACTTTATATAGATTTCTGTCTTACATATAATTGAGATAAATTATAGTCCTAAATACAGAATAGTTTCTGTAATAGCTTCAAAAGAAAAAATCAAGTCAATGCTATCACTAACAAAACTTTCTCATCAATATTATATTACTTAAAATATGGTTCCCTTTATCTATGAAAGGTTTGGTTCATGTACCTCCTCCATGGTTTGACTTTTGTTTTCTGTGCAGGATATAAAACTGGCAGTCTCAGTTATGGTTCATGGGAAAAATACTTCTGGGTTTTTTGCTTTCTCTGGTGCCCATAGTCTTTGCCAAGAACAGCTGCTTAGTGACCAGCACAGCTGAAAGGGGTGAGTTGTAGCAGGGAGACAAATAGAAATGGTTACACCTACACCAAAACCAATGCAAGCTCATGTGGCCATCATCTGCTCTGTTTACATGAACAACTGAATGAGCAGTGTGAAAGCTTTGGGAGTCATTAAAAACATTTTCTCTCCTCCGGCAAAAAGAAACAGAAAGAAGACCCTCATTCAAACTGATGCCCAAATTCCTATCAGTGGAGCAGGTACTCGAAGCATATGCCTCCATCAAACTGAGGGAATAGACACATTTCGAGACAAGGTGATGTGAATTAGTGACAAGAACGTGTCTTAGCTGCTATATTATTTTTGCTAGTCATGCAGATCTGGCACAGAGCATGCCTGAGCTGGATTCTGCTCTTGTTCATAACAAACCTGTTAACGCAGTTGCAACTGCCAGTCCAGATGTGCCTCCCTGGCCCTGTGCAGTTCCACTGTCTACATCCCTTCAGGGATATACAGGGAAAAATAAAATGTGATGAGAACTGAGGCATTCGATGGCAACGAAGTTGCAAAAATGTAAATTGGAAAAGATCTTGCCCTGCTAGAATTTTTTTAACAGGTGTAGTTATCTCTGCCAGACAGAATGAAGATGGATTTTCAGATTGTTAACACTGGCAGTAGCTGAAAGCACCGGCCATTAGAAAATTCCTAGTGCACTTTGCCTCTGACCTTTGTGAGCAGATACTCCAAAGTCTCATGATGTTGCTTTCACATGTATAACTTTCAAATTGTAATTGTGATTTAAACCTGGAAACATGCACGCTGCTGCCTGCATGTGAGGTGCCTGCTGCTGCCTGCCTGCACTTCAGAGCTTTTCATTTGCCTAGCGGGGTGCACTCTCCAGATAGGAGTATCACCTTGAATTCTAGTACAGGATTATATAGATGACAGAAAGTACTAAATTACTGAGGAATGCGCTCTGTAGAAAGAGGAAAAATGTGAAGAAAATGGTACCAAAAATATCACATAAAATTTCTCATAGAATAAGAACTGCCTCAAACCCTGTTGTTATCCTTTCCAAAGACTAAAAGGTGCTTTGACCTTGTCTTCAAAGG
This sequence comes from Falco peregrinus, assembly GCF_023634155.1. Classification (NCBI taxonomy): domain Eukaryota; kingdom Metazoa; phylum Chordata; class Aves; order Falconiformes; family Falconidae; genus Falco; species Falco peregrinus. The sequence continues at coordinate 72,654,158 of NC_073722.1, read as the reverse complement.
TAAACCCCAGATCATCTCATAGCAAACCACAATGTTTCCCTCTTTCCATAACTTTTTGTCTGGTTAAAAGTCAGCTAAGGAGAAAGCAAAAAGCATGAAAGCTGCCACTTACCCAGCCTAACACCTCTCTGGAATAGTCATGGGTGCAGAATAAGGACATAAAAAGCATTAAACTGAATTCTGTGATTTAGATACAGAATCAAAGAGAGTAAAGCAAGGACATGAAGGATTAGATCTGTTACTGTGTTTAAAAAATGAGTGGAAAAGGCAAAGGAAGAGTCAAGTCACCTTTATTTGACAGCAGCTGCACACAGCTGTTTTCTTTTCTGAAGGAAAGGGAAGGAAGAACAGGGTTGGGTTTTTTTTCCAAGTAAAACTGCGGGTAGAAATTTGAGATAAAGATAACCTAATTATATAAGTGGATTTTAGCTCTGACAGCAAGGTTAATGATCCAACACTTGGAAGTATGCCAGGACACATTAGTGACCATAAGCAGTCATAAACTTGGTTTTACAGTTAAGTGAAAGAAGCCCTGCATTACAGCATCTCTTGTCGTCCTGATGAAACATTGGCTATGTGATGAGTTGGGGAAAATAAAACCTTTGTATTGAATAACATCCTCTTCTGTGATAGCTGAGTTCTATCTGGAGATCACCCTTTTGAATCCTGACAGCAATCTTATTTCAGTTACAATATTGTATTATTATTACTATTTTCTTGTTGGTTTTGTTCTTCATACTCTGGAATACAGCACTCTACAGGGATAGTGAAGGCCCCGCTGTTGTACCTCAGGGAGTGTTAAAGTCAATAGCACGTGAACTCATTTGTGAAGGGGACAGGGAAAAGGGGACCAAGGCCAGTTATCACATTGCCAGCTGTACACTGCGGTGTTGGCTGGAAACTGCGGAGAGGAGAAAACTCTTCACAATCTTGTTTTTTGTTTGGTTTTTTTTTTCTTTTAATTTTGAGAAAATTACGGTCAATTATTCACACAGAAGTTGGCAATATATTGGAGAGGAAGCCTATGCTGTGATCCCAGCTCTAGATGATGCAGCTGCCCACAGGAAGAAAGCAGAGAACTGAAGAATGCCAAGGGAACAAACAAGCCTACAGCAAGTAAGGGGAGAAGAAACTGTAAGATGACAGAGAAGACAAGAGAAATTAATCAAACACAGAATTTAAAAGAAGAACAAACCCCAAAGACTGATAGTCTAACCTAGCTTTTAAAGTGTCTAGCTTGACAGAACCTTAGGAGAAAAAAAATATTTCACTAAGAAATACTGATGACCCTTCCTGCTGCACAAGGAGTCCTACAAGGAAGCCTTGGCAGGCTGGACCTGGGAGGGACATCTGAACAGGACTGGGAGTGCCAAAAAAACAAAGGAGCAGGCTCAGATGAAAAACTTGCAAAGTACTACCCTGAAAATGCAAAGCCAGGCCATTACAATACAGATAGAAAGACAGATAGACCAGAAACTTAAGATAAACAGGAACTGATTCTGTTAAATAAGCACTCAGCCTACAATAAGCAGGATATTGCTTGGGCAAACAGTGCACAAGCAAAACTTTTCCAAGAACTATATTCAACAGTTATCACTGTTTATATTCACTGTAAATATACTTTCCTATGTCACAATAATAGCTCCTAATTTTTTTCTGTCTCACTGGATTTACACTTTAGTAAGTGCATTGGCTTCACCAGTGGGCCTCCCAAACTGCCACAGGCTATGTGAGAGCAGCTCATACCAGCCCAGTGTAAAAGGAACACATTTCTGCTGCAGGCACTGCAAACATAATTCTGTCTCACTCCTACTTGCAAATTTCTGGACTTTTTTCATGGCATTTTTTTGTTTCTGAACCCTTCCACATTTGCTTTTATTCCTTCTCATAATTTCATTGGAGCTCATCAGTGCTTGTAGCAGAAGACAGCAACATATATTTTCTGAGCGATGGGAAACACAACCACCACATATCCCCATACAAGCCCTGAGTGGTCCACTGCCGCTTCCTGCAAAGCCCTGAGCTGAATTTGAGCCAGAATAGGTTATTGGACTGACTCCCATTGATGCTGGCTGTTTGTAGACCAGCCTTCTGGCTTCCTGAGCCTGAGTACTTCTTACTCATCTTGGTAGCTACTTGCTTTCTCATTTTGCATTTTAAGTTCACACTTAAGTACCCTTTGGGACATGGGTCCATTACAGCTGCAGACCATAAACACCAGTAGCTGCTCATGCTGCCCTGTGAGGTGCTAGCAGGGATCAGGCCATGTGTAGTGGGTGCATTGAAGGGGGAACTGGGGTGCAGCAGTACCTAAGCACAGTGAGCTGCTCCCCACTAACTCTCATTATGTTCTCCAGCTTCCCAGAGCTGTGACCTCTCCATTCTGTGCCTAGTGGCTAAATGCTACAGCTGCCTGTCAGTATCAAAGCATGAGGTTAATGGTTATATTTGCAGCAGGAGTCTTTTTCTCAGTTCACATCAAAATTGATGTCCCCTGAAGAGCCAGTCATGTATTCCTTCATGCTTTAAACCCCCTTGACTTCACCTGACTGAACGAACAATGCAACACAAGAGTTTCAGTGTCAGCTTCAAGACTTGGGGAAATTGAAGAGAAAAAAAAAAGATTCATTTTAGCAGCCCTTAGAAGGTGAACTTATAATTATTTCTATGATTATATTGTGTAGATTTTTATAGCTTACAAGCAAGAGCCATTTATGTTGGGCAAAGACTAGTGATACTTTCTGTATTTCTCTCCATGTATCTTGCCGTACTACAATGACAATTGCTATTCTCTGCCTCTGAAATAAACTGAATATTTAAGTGATAGTCTTGTTTCGACTGAGCTCTAGTTAATTTGTCTTTTTCCATTCTCTATCTCTCCTTCGCACTGAGAAAGCTTATACACAACACTATCTGTATTTCACAGATATAGGAAGCTATAGAAGAAAAGGGTGAAGAAGGAAGAACTAAATAAAAAAGATTTCACTGTTTCTGAAAGGATGATCATATGATCATGTTCAGACAGGAGGAAATCTTGTAGATATCTGCCAATACGATGTAGAAAATACTCAAGCTGTATTTAAATAAAGTACCAGGAAATATTTTAATAAAAAACCTTGTGTTAATACAATGAATTTATGCTTATTTTTAAATTAAATGTCCTTTTGGGGCGAAGGAAGAAAGTTGAGTTGATGGCAAAGGCATGAAAATGTGAGCCTTTACAGGACTAGTTAGCCCCACACCAGGAGGGAATGTAGGGTACTTACACCAGGCAGAGTGGCATGTTGACATGACTATAGGTTATCAAGTACCTATGGCTCATTTACTGCAAGCACAGGCATTCTTACAGATTGCAACTGTATTAGTCTTACTGAATTTACTGTGCTAACATGGCCATACCTCTCTGGGACTGAACTGTGTTGGCCAGAGCTAAACTGGGTATCCACCAGCCCATGGTTCTGCCTTCCAAACAGCTCTCAGTTTACTGAAGTGGTCACTAGCACAAAGTGAGCCAGAGCTGAAGCCTTTCCTCTCATCTGCATATGGCAGCAGCAGCAGGTAATACCAAACGCCTACGCTTCTCTCGAGGATGTATCTAACCAAGGAGACATCAGGCACAGTGGGGAAATAGGGTGAGAAAACTGTAAATGCAAGGCTGCTTTCTCACTGCCTGAGCAAGGTGAAGCTGAAAGGTCTTTGTATAGCTTCTTTTTTTAAATGATTGTGCACATAAACCAGGAATAAATTAAGAATAAGTTAGCAATGGATTAACCAGGAGATGCTCAGGAAGACCTTATTAAAAAGTCAATGCAAATGGCACTTAAAAAAATGAAAAATCCATTATTGCCACTTTCTTTTTGAAAATCCTATTTGAATACAGTTCTAAATATAAGGGCTTTTTTTTTTTTTTTTTTTTTGGGGGGGGGGGAAGCCCAAACCCACAACAGCAAACCAACAGCTGAATGAGAGTAGAAGTGAGTTTGAGATTGCAGTTCTCACTTGCACTAGCACGTCTGGCTAGCTGGATGGAGGTGCCAAATGTAAGGCATAAACGCGGAAATAGGAAGCAAGGTCCTCCAGAAGTTGGTAGTGACAGTGGTGCCTAATCTGTAGGTGTTCACTACACAAAAGAGCTAATGTCTGTTTTTTATGAGGGCTGAAAACCCTGAAATGATGGAAGTTATAAGGGAGGGAGCGGGGGTTAGCCCTTTAACATCTGAGCCATTAGTTGTCTCAGGCTGAGCATGCAGAAACTGAACCCTCCTAAATCTGTGTGCAATCCTGGAAATGCTGACTTTAACTTTTTAACCCTCTGCTAATTTGCTAAAGTAAATTTTATTTCCCACCTCACTGTATCTGCAAGATGTACCCTTCTGGATGACTGCAACCCCTCTAGAGGAAATACCTTTTCCATCTATAGAAACAAATGTTATCAAGCTGGCAGACTGAACAGAAAGAGTTCACTGTATGCCCAGAGACACCTGCCTCAGGCATCAGTCCCTGACATTCAGCTTTCACTGCCTGTGGCTTTGCCCCTCCCAGGTTGCTATTACCAGCCGTCCTATATTCTCGTGTTCCATATATCTGCCAACAGATGTAGCAAAATTAAACCACATCTGTTGGATAATGTCTTAAGTTTCCTGTGCTGTTCAGGTCTCTTTGGCCTACAGTCTCCAAAGACAGATTTAAACCGCTGGTTTGCCTACGGCTTCAATCAGAGCTGCTTGCAGAGCTACGTGTGTGTGTGTACAAGCCTTCCCCTGAAGTAATTTTCCTTGTTCCCTGTTTACAACAACCAGGCACTTCAGCACAAACTGTTTTTGACAGGGGAATAACATGTGTACTGTGCGGGAATATGTAGCACAAAAGATGTTCACTTCGCTGGAATTTGCATAGGAAAACTCTGCTCAGAGCCCAGACTGGGGAGCCTCGTCTCATCTGCAGTAAGTGCAAATGGACAAACAAATTATTTCCATTCCCCAAGACACTGCAGAATATGCACAATTTCAAAGCTAGTTGGGAAGAGGAGTTTTACAAAGCCTTGGGGCAAGTTACACAGAGGTGGTGTGAAATGCCAAAAGTATTTCTCAGTGGGCAAAACAAAGGTTATGTTTTAATACAGGAGAAAGATCTCAGGTAATCATTAGAGATCTTAAGATTTACTCCCGCTGTTCACCACTTGATGCTACGAAAACATATGTTTTGTTACCTCTCAGGAGACAGGAATTAATGCTATAGTTGGCTGTCGGTGGATTTCTATTGGTTTTCTTCTGTTCAGCAATCACTGTCCTAGAGATGTCTCAATTCTCACACAGGAAAGAATGTTTTTAGTGATAAAATTCTCCTAGGAATAACACCAAGTAGCATTCAATTCAGCCAGAAAATATGCAGGCATATTACCAAATTGTTAGCTATTTGGACAATGAAGAATCTACATATAATCATGCTTTTTTTCCCTCTTTTTTTTTTTTTTTCCCCTTCCTTTTTTGGATTTTAAGAAGCAAATCCCATTCCCCTTCAGGCTTCTCTGTAGGGTGTAAGAGGATCCCTCTCTGCCTCTATCCAGCAGCACACTCATCCCTATCCTGGAAGCTGTCAGTCAGCTGGCTGTGTGAGACAACAGCCATGTAACTAGTCTTGCTGGGCTGTGAACAGAGAATGTTTTCTGTTTGTATTACTGGTGCTAAGTAAATGTTAGCTTTTTCTTGATAAGAGCAGTTCTTAGTAATGAAAGAAACCATGTGGTAAGCATGAACCTTGGCGTGTTAATCCATTAAATGGGCAAACTGAGGAGACAGTTCAGGGTCCAGTGCCTGTCTATACCTTGCTCTGCCAAAGCAGATTTCTGCCCTATTTGAAAGAAACTATATCTATTCCAAATGATAATGCAACTGCTTGATTTTCTGTCTGTCTGTGCCCCAGCTTGAAATTCATAAAGAAATAATTCCCTGAAGTTATTTAATAGTAAAAATAACTGAGAAAGCCAGAAATCATATGTAATAAATATTTTCTGGTACCAAGATGTTTCTGTGGATGTGGGAAAGGATTAGATGATCTCTTTAGCTCCCTGCCAGGCTATCTCCAATTTTATATGCAATCAAAAAAACACCTGAATCGGTCAGCCAGTACTTCTAAATACTCCACAGTTCCCTCTTTCCCCCAAGTACTATTTCTGATAGCAGAGAAGGGTGACTTGCTTGTTTTTTAAGGTGTGAGCTGAAAGACTGGAGTTGGTTTTAATTTATCCCAAGCTGTTTTACCAACTGTTCATGGTTTTGGTTTTGTAAATTGTGGGTCAAGTGGGCAGTTCTCTTCCTCTTTGGGCTGATTTGGCATTTAATCTTTGGGACTTTAGGTGTGGGCCATTTGAGTCTTAGTTCTAGTCGCAGTACTGAATTTGTCTATAGCTGTTAGCATATCCCTAATGCGTCCTGTCTTTACCATCCCTGTGCCTAAGTAACCACTACCACCTCTTCATTCATTTGCTTCCTCTGCTGTTCACCACTCGCCAGCTGTGAATTGCTGTTCCTTGGCCACTAACCATAGGTTTCTAGGGAGAAATTTAATTTATAGGCTTACACTGCTCTATAGATCATCAGACTACTTCATCTTCCATATTATAATCTACATTATAATGTAATATATCATAATTTTTCTGATTTCCCAAAGCAGAACACCAATGTCATGGTCCCCACTCCCTTCCTTTTGTCCTACACTGTCTTTCATCCTTGGGTTCCCAACTATATGCCCACATTTTCCTCCTCCATTTCCATAAAGCAGGACCCCAGGCCACAGATTGTGATCTCCATAAGCAATAAAATATGAGTCTTGATTATACTTTCCTTTATATTAGTTGCTGTTTTAATTATACAATAATTTCAGCAAAATCCATGGTACTGTTCAGAGCTGGTGTAATTAAGATGAGAAACCTCCTCTTTCTACATTGTTAAATAAATTGTTATCAGATGACAACTGCATGATGACACGTGTGAAGAGAGGCAGTGGTCCCAGCTCACCTTGCATTTGGCACTTGCAGGGGGTACCTTCCTGCTACTGCTTGCATTGCTTCCCTTCAAACCACAACTCCATTTTCTATGTTCAGAACCTCAGTTAAACCAGAAAGTTATCATAGTTCTACAGGAAAATCACAAGACCAAATGAAGGTTAGCAAGTGCTCTGGTATCCCTGCTTCTTTGCACTTTTCAGTATTAACTGTGGCACACTTACTTTAGATATTGTGGTAGAAAGTCAGGCAGGGCGCAGCCTGACTTTGTAGTTCCCAATTTATTTATTTAACCTACCTGAAACAGGACTTTACAAAACCCGACAAATATTTTCAGGAAAATATATTAATCCAAAAAATTCCAGTATTTCCTTAAAGGTTAAAAAAAGATGGATCCAAATCTTACAAAACATATCCCTCATCCCACTTTATTGCTGAAAGGGAAAAAAGGTTGATAGAAGAAAAAAAATACTAAAAAATTAAATAATGAAAAATAAATTCGAAACAGTTCTGATGACCCTTTAGCTCTGGTCCTAGAAAAATTTGTCAGCAATATCAAACTAAACAGAATTTTAAACTAAATTTTTAATTAAAAAAAGGCTTGTTTTATAAGTTCTGCTCAATAGGTGTGGCTCACATTTATTGAATACTCCATACCTACTATTGCTCATGCTTCCTCTTCTGATTTCCAAGCAAAAGCTGCTTTCCCAGAGCAGCAGCTGGTTTGTAGGTCACCTGCTTTGCTTCCCCTTTGACTTTTCTGTACAATTCTTCTCAGTTTTTTCTATACTTCCTCCCCCTTCTGCTCTTTTTCTACCCTTAGTTTCTAGAGGGCATTATAGTATTGTTACTGCTTGCTTTTTAGTTACTGAGAGACATATATTTTTAGCAGACATATCTCTTCTTATCTACTTGGAGGCAAGTGATCATGATAGTGGGAGGGCACCACGGGCAGACTGGATCATCGTGTTTCTGATGGCAGCCTAACCTGTACAGTGTTAGCCATGGGGTGGGTGGTAGGAGGGGATCTTCCTGACACCCATCCATGTCCAGTGAGGACTCAGAGGAACCCTTCTGCCAATGCTGAAATCAGGTTGCAATCAAATCATACTATGTGCTTAATTTAAAAGCAGTGAGATTTAAAAATTGTGACACAATTGCAGTTAATTTTGCTCTTTTCAGAGTCTTATCAGGTATCCAGATAACAGATTCAAATCTTTTTTGGGGGCAGTTATGAAGTATAGAAACCTTTTTGTTTCCTTTTTGTGATAAAAGATGGCTCCTGGGCTTACATGATTGTAGGACCCGAAGTACTAAGTAAAATATAAAATCAAGTTTTAGAAAAGAGTGGGTATTGGTAAGACTCAGCCTGACTGAAATAGAGAGATTTAGAGGCAGTAAACTGGTGCCTTGCTGGTAATGCCAACAGAAACCATGGTTTAATATAGTTGAGTGTCAACAATCTGACAAACTGACAGGTAAGCTAGAACTATTTAAGTCAAAAATAAAAAAAAGGCAAAACAGCATGATTTATAGAGAACAAAAGTTCATCCTTGGGTCTGCTCCTAGTTATATCGGCATGAATCAGAATTAACTCCAACAAAACAAGGCTGGAGGAGTAGGCATTTGCTGCCAAACTGCACCAGGTCCTGGAAAGGAAACTTCAGTGTTCTTGTTATTAACATTTGCCTTTTAATGTCATCCTTTGGATTTTCCTGTTTAGTATTCTGTACAGATTTAACTGGGCTCTCAGGCAAAAATACATAATTATGAAGTTTTCTAAAACCTGTATTATTTAATTCACTGACCATCTGTAGGATAAATACCTAATTAATCCTCTTTGTTACTTATAGATCATATCACTATATGTACCAAAAAAGGCTGCTTCATCTTTTGGGTAAATATTAAAAAAAACTGAAATAAAAAAGCTTAGGCATTTTTACCGTATTCTATATTGCAGCACATACATTAACATGGATTTTTTTGTTGTTTTTGTTGTTGATTCCTTTATAAATGAAGAAGAAAAATGCATGGCATTTGTTGCTCTTTTAGACATGTAAGGCAAAACTCAGACCCCAGAACTGCCTGTGACAGTGCTGTGGAAATCATTTGGTGTTCGAAGTCAGTAGTGTACAGCTAACCCTTCTCTGCCTAACACCTACATGGCAAACACATGCTTTGTATAAGAAAGGAAACTCCAGAATAACAGAATGGAGCCTGACAAGGAATAACACTATAGCCATTGCCATGCTTACCCATGGACAGCCCCTCAGGAACGCACACTGTTTCACATGCTACAAACAGGCTTCCAGTCTGATCTTGCCACTAGGAGGCTTGTGGAAGGGAAAACAGTGAAAACAGACTGATAATACATAACTAGAGAAAGAAAACCTTGGCTTGCTCTAGCTGTTCAGGGAAGATGAGTTTGGGATCTTCCCTGCCTGAGTCACTCTGCTTTCATTGCCTTCCATAAAAGCAAACTACACTTGCAAGCCAGAGTGCCTGGCCGTACTGTTGAGCTATCTGCCTACGTCGTTACGGGCTAAAGCATCTCAGCCAGCAAAGAACATCCCCTCACTTACGCCAGCATAACTTGCTATACTTGCTATGCATATACTATGCAGTAGATATATTTCCAGCGTGTTGTTCCCATAGCTGATGATCACTTTCCATTGAAGTGTATACAACAGCATATGCAGGATAATTTTGGCAAACCAGAGTTTACTGGAGTTTGCATGCAACTGGATGACAGAAGTGCCTCATTGCTAAACAATAAATCTCTTCTTCCAACCTTTTAATAAAGTTAATAATACATGAGATCTTGCAGATTTGCATTTTCAGTTAGCCTGTACAGGCCTTCCACCAGCATCAAAAATCTATAAATGCAAGGATGCTCCCTGCCTGCTAAATAGATATATTTCTGACTGTCAATGTCTGCTTCTTTGTACAGGGGCATTTTGTACATTACATTTTATACCATATTTGCACAGATCTGGAAGGTGGTAAATCATTTCTTCTTACTGGGTTACAGCTGTTCCTCCATGGTTTCTGAGCTAAATACTCATTAAGTCATTCTTATCAAGAAATTAATATGTGTGTTTTTTTAAGAACCCACTCAGAATGCTAATTTTAGGAAGACATTTGAACAAGAAGCAAAATTTCTCAATATGTAATTTATATATCCACTTGAAAATATGGTTTTGTAATGAAATTCTGAGAGATCCTTAATTATTGCAGCTTTAGTGGCACCATTATAATACTAAGAAGAGACCATATAAAGAATAATTCCCTTCAGCAGAGATTTGCTGACTACACACCTGCTTCAGCAAATGAAGAAAGAATAAATACAGTGTCAAAGCATCCTTCTGACTTAGTGCTGCTTTCCCACTTTTTAGGTCTCTGTATATCTTTCACGTGACTGACAAGTGTATCTGAAATAATAAAATGTGAGGAAAAAAATAGCCTTCTAGTTAGTGTTTCTGCTGATGTATTAATTCATTTAACTTCCTATGTGATATCACCGTTATGTCTAAGCAGATTTTATGAGAAGGCTCACTGAAGTGAAAATCAAGGCAATGAATTGTTTAATATGAACTAATGAAAACCAGATATAAAAGGCTTTCACAACTGGTTTGGAGCTTTAATTGTCAAGCTGATGTAAATTCAGAGCTCTCCTAAGTAAAGCAAAGGGACAGCAATGCAGAAAATGGGATCACTTCGTGATAGTTGGTTTTAATAAAATAGTCATATAAACAGCTCTGTCCTGCAAGATACTAAGTGAAATAAAGAGTTTGAAAGGTAAAAGTTGGAATTACTGAAGAGTGTGAAAATGGCAAGTGCATTATCATTTGTTCCTTCTGCCTTATACTTCAGCTATAACTGCTGATGAATATATCTTGCTATAACTTAAATAATCAATCTTCTCATAGTGGCATTTATTTTTGCTTGATCAACAAATGCTTCTTCACTTTACAACCTGAAACCCAAATGAACTGGGTATGACTGATTTCATGTTTGAGCCTCTCCCTTTGTTATAATGCAATAATGCTCGTAATGCCAAGTCATGGACTTGGAGTCCACTGTCTTAGCAAGTTTGTCCCTTCACTGTACTCGTTAAACTCCTGCTGGGGTGAAATATGCCCACAGACAAATATAATTTCTGTGAGACATTTTGTATTTCCACATTGACAGGTATTTAGAAAATAAAAAAGGAAGGAAAAAAAGTGGCATAGCTTCTTCCAGAAATGTTGAAAAATATTTGAGAGAATTATTTTGTATTTTACCTGTATCTATAACTTTGCATTTTACATAACAATCCTGGGAAGCAGTGGCTATAGTACACTCTGCAGAGTCAATTCTTCACTAGTTTTTTTTCTTATACTGCTGTAATATGCTTTCAGTAGGTATTTAATATTCAGATTTGATAATGCTTTCCACCCACATTGCTCTCATCTTGTATTGGTGGAAACAGTCAACCTGTGGATGCTGCAAGGGAGGATCAAGACCTATATTCCTAAAACCACCATGCTGAATGGCACCTGTTTTTCAGATTATTTAAATACCATATGGCCCACATGAATGGAGAGATATATTTAACCAGAATTCAGTGTTATGTAATAAAAGTGATACACAAAGGTGGGGGAAAGTATCTCCTCATACTTCTTATTATGGAATTTAAGTTATTTATTATGTGCAGAGATTTAGCTACCCTCTAAGACAGTGGTCTAGAGCACAATAAGTTCTGTTCCATTAATCATCTAATTTTGGCAATCTCATATTTCAATATCCACTTTTAGCTAAAGTAATTTTTAGATTTTTAAGCTAGAAGATAATTACTTCGAGGCAAAGAGAATTTGAAAAATCATATCCATCTAAACCTTCCATCTAAAAAGGCACCACAACAGAATTCAAGGAAAGAAGGGATTATTCAGAAAAAGGGAAAAGTCACATGCTGGTAGACCTGGGCAGCCTGTATGCATTGATCCAAACTGAAGAGGGAGAAAGGCTGCTCTGGACTGTGCTTCACTTTCCACGACACCATTCCACCACTCTGATAAAACCTAAATGCAGTCTTCTCTTGCTGTGTTCTCGCTCTTTTCTATCTACTGCCAGGAGAACTGGTGCTCAGCCTGGCTAAACAGCAGGAGTCAGAGGAAGATGCTCCAAGCACCATGGAAATCCTTGCAGAAGGATTTTTGCTAGTACAAACACTGAGCTGTTTCCCACATTATGATCTCTCCAGGTTTTTTTGCACCCAGTTGCTGGTGCTGCTGATTTTTCCCTATTCTAGATAAAGTTATATGGGTCCCTTCTTCACTTTCAGAAAACAGCAGTTCATTTGCTTCAGAAAGTTAACATATTACATGCCAGAGCTGAAATAATGTAGGGAAAAACTGCCCAATGTCACTAAGGTCACTTAAGCCAGAGGAAAAAGCCCTAAAAGGAGTCATATGAACTGTGGACAGCCCAAGGGCTCATTGTAGTTCTGATACAAGAACATGGGTAGAGTTTGGTGTCATACCATCTTATCACTGCCCAGAAGACTGCCTAGGTTCTTGCCTTCCAGGCCATATCATGGTGTTGGGAGAAGGTCTCATCACAAGCTGCGGGAGGAAAATGGGTCCCTACTCCATTTTCACAAAATGTTTAAGAAGCTTCAGGTTTTCACCAGTGCCTTGTGATTCAACCACACAGTTTAGAAGGGCACTGCTGTTTGCTGTGCAGGGTGTCCTTTGGCAGTATAGAAGTCCTTACTGCTCTCAGTTTGATGGGAAGCTGAGTTGCAGTTACCCAGTAGCTTTTTGTGACACGATTTCTATCCTGCTTGTTGAAATATATGGTTTAGAATGAGTGAAGAATAATGTTTGATAGGTTTTATTTAGCATGCACGTTCATCGATCTCAGGGGAACCTGGAATAGAAAGGTCCATGAGGAAGGTAACAATCCATAAAAATCAAATGGAGCAGTGTGCCTAACACTTAGTGGCAGAATCAATATCTGAAGGACTTTCTGTTTGGATGCCTTTGAATGATGCCTTAAACCTTACTGCTGCAAGGCTGATGAATGGAGTCAGCAGAGACAAACACAGGCAAAAATGAACTCAGAATCTGGCCTCCCTAAACAAGACTGACTTTAACCATTTCATTCATGAAGATAAAGTAAATATAGGGAACCTAGTACTATCCAGGGCACTGCTGTTTCAACTGATTTGTCATCACATATTGGAAATATGCTTTAGCCCAGAAGCATCAGCTTTTTCTTTGGAAGGTTTGACTTAACTAGCTGGCTTTGTTTGGAGATGCAGAAAATGTATCCCACAATTAGTATTCACTTCTGAAACAGCAAAACATTCTGCAGAACATGGACCTTTCTGTTCCTTCCAGCTTCATTCTCACTTTCTTCTGTTGTGTGTGCTTGAGTAAAAAAATCACCAAACAACCTGAATTCAACACATTTTGATTTTTTTGCAAGACAAAGTTAATTTTGTGTTTTCCTCATATAACTTCATTATGCTGGACGTAATTATCAGGCCATCCAAAGCAAAGTGCTTAATGCATACAGAAGGACAAGTACATATGTTCCGTCTCATTATTTCTCCATTTCACTGGAAATGTTAAAGAAAAGAGCTAGTTACAGTGTACAGATGAGTCGATGAAGGACCCAGTCTTTGGAGTTCATTTACCCATATGTCTCCCTAATTATATTTATATTTATATTTTTATATATATATATTTAAATAGTCAGCACATCTTTTTCAGCATGACTTGCTTTCTACTGTCTACCCATTAGTGGAAGCACCATTACATATTGCTTTTGCTCTCAGATTAGCACAGTCAGTCTCCTCGGTACAGCGGAGCACCCAGAGAGATCAGTCAAGCAATGGCCTTTGCAGGCAGAAGCATTTTTGGTATCAATACCTGGGGGCTCCTGCCTCAGCTCTACCAGGATAATCTTTGGAGAGTGCACTCTGTGAAAGCCTGTCACTTTCCCCACCAGATGGCAATGCGACAGCAAGAGGTCTGCTTCATCTTGTAGGAGAGAAGCAAACAGCACTTTCCTTGTTGCAAGTCATTTCCACGTGGACATTCACCCTGTTGCAAGTCCTTTCAAAGTCATTTCCATTTCATGGATGATGGATGTAATTGGAAAAGCGTTCTTGTTGCCTTTTTTCCTCCCTTTTTTTTTTGTTGTTGTTTTTGTTGTTTATTCAGTCTTTTTGATTTTTTTCTACATTGCCTAGTCTTGTTTACAACTAGACTCTTCATTTATCTTTTCTGTATTAAAGCAAGCTTTTATTCTGTCCTTTGCATTGTAATCGTCCATAGCAAAGTATAATAACAATACTTAGAACGTACATAAGGATTAACATCTTCAAAGCACTGTAAAAAAAATCCCCACTTCTGCGAGGTGGGTAAGCAGTCAGCTATGTTTCACAGAGGAGGAACTGAAGCAGATAGGTAAGTAATGCAGCTAAGGAGGGACTAAATTAGTGGCCACCATGGCTCAGAAGTTCTTTCCAGTCTTAGGTGTTGACCAGTAGATAACACAACTCTACTCCTGTATTTAGAGCTGTTTCTCTTTGCTCTTTTTACAGATGCTCAAACCTAGTTTTTGCCTTTCTTTTGGAAGTGCATTTCTTACTTCACCTCAGAATACAGAACGATTTTCCCCCCCCTACTTGTATTTCAAAGCAGAATTCTTTTGCTGCTCAACTAAAGCAAGGTTCTTACTGGTACCTCTTTTTGTAGTTCAAAGCAGGATTTTTTGACTTCTTGTAGTTCAAAGCAGTGGTCTTTCTCTTGTAGTCTAAAACCAAGGTTCTTTTTAGCTCAACCCTAGATAATTTGTTCATCTCAGTGAATTAGATATGCTATACATAAGTATTCCAGACATTAACTCTTTCTTTCAATGCCAAGACTAATCACAGTCAGTTTCAAAATCTTACTGCTTCCCATCATCTCTTTTGACTGGCCGTTTCTTTCGTGATCCCTGGCATTTTCTATTTTGTATCTAATAGTGATGATATATTCAGTGTGACATGGACGTGTGTAGTGTTTAGACCACATTTTCAAATGGAACTTCCATATTGGTCTGATTTGCGGGGGAATGTTTGTTTTGAGACATTGACATGGCTACAAATTCTTTGGCATTTCTGAAATACCTCTGTATTTCTGAAAAATGTACTCCTGACTTTTTTCTTGCTCTCTGAAGTTCAGAGGAGTTACTGGGTTTTGTTTCTCTTCCTCTGCTCTGACACCCCAGAACACCAGGCTAATGACTATAGCTTATGAACAACTGTACAAGCCATGCAGTGAATTCAGTTACCCAGCACATAGGATACTGGCTAATACATACTATACTTCAAAAAACAGAGTACAAAATACTCTGAAAAATAAAACAAAAATCTTCCAATCCAGACACATATTATTTTTTTAAAAACATTTCATGTAATTCTCTCTCGGTATTTTGGGACAACCTAAAAGTATCAAATGCAACTGGGAGACACCAGCCTGTTCCACTGATGAATTTTTAACCCTTACATATCCTACATTTCAAAATGTCTCTCTGTGTCATGTTGCTGGAAAAGATCTGTGCTGACAAGGTTTCCATGATAAATTGTAATGCTTTACTGAAAAGGAAACAAATAACTCGGAAACATATTTTTAAACCTACAGAGCTCTTAGGAGAGAGATTGAAACTAGAAAGACTGCACAATGGGGTCACTGGAAGACATTTTCAGCTGTGGGCTACCTCCTTGTGTGCTTGCTTCATCTACCATTGCACCTTGTGCCCTTTGGTGTCAGTGATAGTATTTAGTGAGGAGGAGGAGGAGGAGGAGTACTTACAGAACTGACATGGCAGAGATAGAATGGGCCCTGCAAATTAAGAGTATTTCAAACTCTGCTGCAGAACATATATGTGAAAGCCTTTGTTTTTCCATCCGCAAAATGGCTTTGATAAGCTGTTTCTGTGAGACATGACAGAAACTTATCTCACTTAGTCATACCATCAACTAGTATAAATGTGGTGTGGCTCCATCTAACATGAATCTATGCTATGCTTATACAGACTATGTAACAGAAATATATTCTGGTCTTTGATTAATAATACATGAAGTGGTATTACTTTAAGCATGGAAGATTAAAAAACTAGAACTCTTTAAAGTGATTTATAGATCTGGCAATTGAAAACTTTTACTACCTCACCGCATGAGCTGTAGTCTGAAAGACGACAGCTCATCTGGTCTGAAATGTCACCACACCGTTAAAAAAAAAGGAGGCCTTGGGATTCCCCATTGTGTGACTGGGGCTTTAACTTATATAATTGTCCATTGCTTGTCTGCTTGTGTGCTGAAAATCTGGTCTCAACAAAGTTAATTTTTTCACCTAGTACTCCCTCTGCTCCTTTCTGAAGAAATAAAACCAGATTTTCTGTGAATTGGCGAGAAGCTCTGTTAGCTTTCCTCTCTCTCTGGAGAAACGCATTTTAGTCACGGGAGTGCAGCTGATAATGGATGTAGAAATAACACTTCAGCTCAAAGTTTCTTTAAGCACTACTTTGTCTGTCACCTGAGTATTCTCAGGAGTAAAAACTGTTATTCTACCTGCACTGAAAAATGTGTGTGTTTTTGAAAGCATTTCTCTCTCACCCACAAATATGCGTACACAATACCTACCTTTGCTGAGCGCAAAGCACTTACACTTATCAGTATACTCCCGTTAAAGTCCTCTCCCACAAGTTTCTCCTATTCCTTCTTGCTTTATTAATAACAGCTTTGTTATGTTCAAGACAGAACATCACTGCCATTTAATGTGTGGGAATACAAAGTCCATCTTCTCTGTCTCATCTGAAAGAAAGAGCGATTGTGTCCCCAGAAAGGTGGAAAAAATAGACAGAATTCTCCATCTAGTACCACCAATGACTCAATACTTTTATCTCCCAGCTTTAGTATCTACATTCAGTGGAGAGCTAAGAAATGCTGTTAAATATTTTTGCAAGAAATTCTCTTCGAGTGGTCATAACACTTGCCCACAGAAAAGCCAGCAATGCAAGCATAATTGTGCATGGCAGCCTAACAGCTTACATCAGCTGTCATGTTCTTCACTTCTTTTGTAAAATATCAGGCTCTTTTATAGGTAGAGGAGACATGGATAGGTCTGAGATCAGCACTAAGGAATCTATTTTTTATTCATCTACTCTTTATTTCATAGCTGTATTCTACATGAAAATAGTCCTCTCTTACTTTCACATAGCCAACTATCAGGAATCTTTGTTTTTCCCAATATACCTGTGTATTGGTAAATACAACATAAACCAAGAAAAATCATAGAGTCATTTAGGTTGGAAAAGACCTTTAGGATCAAATCCAACCATTAACCTAACACTGCCAAGTCCACCACTAAACCATGTCCCAAGTGCCACACCTACATACTTTTTAAACACTTTCAGTGATGGTGATTGCGTCACCACCCTGGGAAGCCTATTCCAATGTTTGACAACCCTTTTGGTGAAGAAACTTTTCCTCACATCCCATCTAAACTTCCCCTAGTGCAACTTGAGGCTATTTCCTCTTGTCCTGTTGCTTGTTACTTGGGAGAAGAGACCTACCCCCACCTGCCTACAAATCTCCTTTCAGGCAGCTGTAGAGAGCAATAAGGTCCCCCCTGAGCCTCCTTTTCTCCAGGCTGAACAACCCCAGTTCCCTCAGCTGCTCCTTGTAAGACTTCTGCCCTAGACCCTTCCCCAGCTTTGTTGCCCTTCTCTGGACACGCTCCAGCACCTCAGTGTCTGTCTTGCAGTGAAGGGCCCAACACTGAACACAGGATCTGATGTGCAGCCTCACCAGTGCTGAGTACAGGGGGACAATCACTCCCCTGGTCCTGCTGGCCACACTGTTTCTGATACAAGCCAGGGTGCTGCTGGCCTCCTTGGCCACCTGGGCACACTGCTGGCTTATGTTCAGCCAGCTGTTGACTAACACTCCCATGTCCTTTCCCACCAGGCAGCTTTCCAGCCACTCTTCCTCAAGCCTGTAGCAATGTGTGGGGTTGTTGTGACCCAAGTGCAGGAGTCTGCACCTCTCCTTGTTGGATCTCATGCAATTGGTCTCAGCTCATCGATCCAACCCATCCAGATCCCTCTGCAGAGCCTGCCTGCCCTGAAGCAGATCAACACTCCCACCCAGTACAACATAAAACAAGATAAATACAACACTAGGAGTAGAGCTAGATCTAATGAGTTCACAGGGAGTTGAATTTGTTGTAACATAGTTGGCTAACAAAGATGAAATTCCCCACTGAAATATATGGTTCAGTACTGTGAAGTATGTACGTAAAGGGCTGAGGAACCTCCACAGTGACAGTGTCCAAAATTCACAGACCAAACAGCTCACCAGGAAACTGGGGCCTTGTTTTCCAACAGCTCTCTGCAAGCTGTCCTGAGCATCTGTGTGAACTACAGCTCTCACAGTGGTATCCCCTGGTCATGGTGGAAACCTTTTCCAGCAAGACATCAGTGCCACAATAGGTGGGAAACAGTGGGAGCTGCCTGGCAACTACCATTAGCTGGTTCCTGGATGGGGAAGGATGGACAGACTTCTGCCAGGAAACAGCCCCTCCGTTCCCTTCCTCACTGGTTGCTCTGAATAGCTCTCAATGCAATGCTTGGAAAAGTATGTCTGAACGACTCATTTGCAAGGAGTAATTTATCAAATTGGTTTAGTCTCATTTCCTGTGTGTGGAACTATCTGCATGGAAGTCACGATTTCTTCAAATGTATTCATTGTCCAAAGTTAATTTTGTTTAACCAGGTGGACTGAATATGAACTGTTCTCTTTATTTGATCTCCCTTGCTCCAAAAAGATGGGCAAATAACTGTAGGAGATCAAATCCATCATATGGCTTCTCTTCCGTTTCCTGACCACATGAAAGCAGAGTTGGATCTGAATGCTGCAAAAAGGGGGTTCAGTAGATGTCTTGCATGTGAACCCAGGATGGCTCTGGCTCTTACATCTTGTGTAAATGACCACTGGCTGGCATGCACAGGGACAGTGTGAATTCCAGTCAATGGCATCACTGGGAGAGATTGCTGCCTTGTGCACATTTCAGTGACTGTCATCCCCAAGCAGATATTTTTTCAGCAGAGATCAAGACTGAGCCACTGAGGAACTGGTCCACAGTATATAGTCCAATTTGTTCACCTCTTTACTGAGAGCTTATAAAAATTATTTTTTCCTCACAGTAAACTATGGCACATCTTTTTAAAATACCATTATATAACTTTTTCCTGTGACTGACTCATCTCTTCATTACGTCACTGTTATATTAGTAAGTGTGCTGAAGATGTTCCTGATTTAAACAAACAAGCAAGAGGGCAATCAGTCCCTACATACTCAAGCAAACAATTTAGAAACTGAATTATAGATAGGCCTAAAGTAAATGTATGAATGTGTTCAAGCTGATTTGTTGACTCAGTTCTATAAACACCTCTTGGATTTTAATCTACACTCTTCTGTTTTCTGTTTTTATGCATCATTCTATCTTTTTACAATCCATCTTTTGTGTTAGATTTCTTCATGTATTTTGTCATTCAAAGGCTTATGAATGCAGCACATTTCAAGATGTAGATGTGATATATATCTGTTTTTCTCAGGAAAAATAAAAAAAAAAAGCATAAAGAGTGAAGGATATGTAAAACCCAGCAACAGCAGCATCTTCAATAAAATAGCAACAAGACTTGCTATTCTTATTTTAACCAACCCCCCCATTTCCCATTGTATTTTACCAAGGCATCTGATGTTACCTAGGCACAATCTATCCCTCTTGGTCTCCTGCGCTCTCCCTAGTGTAGAGCTCCACTGCAGGGTTGGTCTGCTGAGCCTTCCTCCCTCTTCCATTGTCACTACCATCAAGTTAAACTTGCCAGTTAGTGTCTGTCAGTGGATGTTAATGACTAGTGTAATTGCTTCCTTTACCTCATAATCTTCCAAACCTTAAAAACATCAAAAAACCTCTAGAGTTTTTGTTTGCAGGGGAAGAATGAGATACACAAGCTTTTTAAGACTGAGAAGGATCTGAGTGCATGCAACTCAACTCCTAAGATTATCAACCCCAAATACAGATCAAGGCGGGGAAAAAAGCACACAGGAGAGAAAGCAGTTTCAGAGTGGTAGCTTAAAAAGAAACAGGCAGCTATTTCCAGCAAAAGAAAAAGTAAATTGTATCGATTTTACCAAGCATAACTGTGATGGGTATGTGGATGTGAAAATCAACTTAGATGAAGTGTTTACGTATTTGTCCTTTGGATTGTACGTCTGCATTTTCTTCCTCAAATAAATAGTCCCTCAGTCCTTCCTTCTTTCTATCTTTATGTCCATCCTAACAAACCAACAAATGTTTAAACTAGGAAACAAATAATAGTAAATTGTTACTGCTCCCCCTGACACTAGGTGTATACCACTGTACTCAAATGAAGTCAGAGTAAACCCAGACTGAATAAAAAACATGTAGCAAGCCACTGGATCTGAATTTAACCTATTTTACATCTGTTTAACACCAGCACAACAGAACAATCAAGTCGCTCATTTGTACCATATATCTAACTGTATTGTATTGGTGGCTTATCTAATTACTTTTGTATGCACTGGATTTTCATGCATATAGATATTTGCTGGCCTGATCACAATTGCTTCATTTAGTTCCATAAATCAATTTTTGGCTATAGATTGTTTTATCTAAAATGAAGTTGGTATAGAAGCAGATACATTTTGTATTACTAATTGTTTAGCCATGTCCTAGATACAGCATCTCAAATTCATAACTGCAAATTGAAACTTAGCTCCTTAGCTTCTTTTTTTATTTTTTTTTTTTTCTCTCTTTTTCCTGAAGTAAGTTTGGTAGCCAGGCTTCATTAAACCCCTGAAATAAATTACTTCAACAAGATCTCAACTAAATCTTCTGGTTCCTGGACCTTTCCTTGGAAGAGCAGAACACAGTGCCTATGTGGCTCATACTTAAACTCTCCTTTCTTGGTTGTTTGGTTGTTTTTGTTTTTTTAATCCATGTCACTTTTATCTAGCACCCATCCTACATGTGTGACAAGCAGCTGAAACTAGGCTGTTGTTGGTTTCTAAATATATATCACTGTGTGAACACTTTCAAATAAGTACTGATTCTTCACGGAAGTGATGAATTCAGCTACTAACATTGTATTAGATCCATTCTATTAAAATCATTGCAGGATCCATTTTAGACACATATGACCTTAAGGTTACCTGGTTCTTCCTCCTGCCAAGGCATGACTGCCTCTTACAGTGTACTTATCTTCCAGTGCTTCTCAGACATCTCAAGAAACAGGTCTCAGCACATTTCAAAGGGAAACACTTCCCTTCTGATAAGAAGTGGTATTTAGTTTGAATTATCTTGAATTTATATTATTTTCCATCCAGTGTCATACTAACTAATCTGTCTACTCTCTTCAGTGTTTGGGATCAGTATTTTGAGGCTATTTGGAAGTTCATTAGGATACATCCCTCACTGAGTAAGAAATGTCAGATCCCCATTTGACTGTATAATGTTAATTGTCCCCTTCCTGGCATATCCTGAGAAAAAAGAATAATTTAAGAACAGACATATAAATACAATTCATATTCATTTTTCCTGAAGACTGAGAAACCTGGGCATGTTCTTCCAGACTGCATGCAGTCATCTCATAGTCTTTGAGGCTGATCTACTTCATAACGGCACTGAAGCAAAACAGCAACACCCTTACTGAAGCCAGTGGCCTTATTAGGCCTATTTAAAACCTTCAAGAGAGAAGCTCAGGAGCAAAGGAAATACATAAGGTGCAAATGAAGATATAATTTGGATGAAGATCTATTAACTTTTCTTTTCTGGTTCAAATTGCATTTTTTTATTTCCTACTCACATTTCCATTTTCTGTTCTTCTTCTCTCCCCAGTGGTGTTTGAAGTTTCATCCAGGCCAGGGTCTTTTCAGCCAGTTTCAATCCTTTTGACTGCGTTCACATCTAAATCAATTTGAATTATTGTTATTTTTTCTATTCAAGAAAGGTTATGCATGGCCAGTCTGGATTTTCTAGGACAAAAGTCAAACCAGCTGCCCACAGACTTTTCATATTGCTTGCTGTTTGTATTTGAAATCTCACAGAAAAGGAAAATTATTTTCTGCACAGTGCATCTGGGAACAATTGATAGAGTTTACGAGACCAGCAGAAGCTTGAGGTGTATTTAAGCAGGTTTTAGAACACTGTAACAAAGGCCTGACCCCAAGCCTGCTGAAGTAAATGGAAGAAAATTCCCACTGATTCCTGTGGTCTCTGGATCAGTCCCACAGTCACTTAAGCCAAATGACACAGTAAGGCACTTCAGTAATTAGCCATGCCTGACTTCTTTTCCAGTGACACAACCTCTGGGGGCAGAATACGTACTCTGTTTTCTGACTTGGCCTCAGAGCAGGGGCATGGAAAACTCATTTGATGTAAGTACCTTAAAGCGATTTTAAAGCCTTGCTGCAGCTCTGCTTACACACACTCCCTGTGACTTTGGTTGTTGTACACAGACCTGAGGTGATCAAGGATGCAAGATGGCATAGACTACTGCTCCTGTGCATGAGTTTCGTACAATAATGTTTTGTATCAATAAGGAAGCTGCAGAGAATAAAGCATCAAGGGCTAAAAGAAGATTTTGCACTGAAGACAGTAAGCAAAACACTGAATTTATGCACCAGGTTTATTACACAGAAGCCCTCGCTTGGCTTGTTCCTTATTGTAACATGGCTTTTTGCTGCCATGCTGATTTTCCAATCCTGGACCAGCTTGTTGCTCTATTTAGAGCAACCCTCCATGCAGGTGAGCAGCCTCTGGTGCATTGCATAACATCTAGGATTGCTGTTAAGTCATCTCATAAAATATACTGTGTCCTAGTCTCTTTCACTGACTCCAGAGTGTATCTGTATAATTCTGTGGAAAATCGTGGAGTTCTTTTGCAACTAATGTGAATAAGAAGAATCTGGCCAACAAAATTCAGCCATATTTTATATAACTTTTTTTTAGTATACCATATATTCCTAAATACTTATCCAGTTTAACAACAAAATCAATGGGATATATAATAAAAAACTGCAAAGAGATAATTAAGAGATACAGGCAAGTGCTAAAAAGTACATCTTCAGCTGAGGTCTGGGAGAAGATGGAGAGTTTATGAGGCAAAGAAGTACAGGGAATCAGTTTCAGATGTCAGGAACTGCAGTAAAAAATGCATCAGGAACCACAAGTAGTGAGTAGTACTGAGACACAATGAAAATTTAGCTGTCAGGTGAGTATGAAAAATAAGGAGGATGATTGAGAAAGAAAACACCCAATAAAATATCCTGGGGCAAGGTTTGTGTAGAGCTCAAAGAATACAAAATCCAAGTGAGATATAAATAGGCAGCTCACAAGAGAGGCAATGCTGTCTTTTTGAGAAGGTGGGCAAAGCACCGGGAAATTTCTGCTTGGGAACGCTGCAGAAGAGAGAACTGAACTAGCCAAGGTAGGTGCATACCAGTGACATGGCAAAGGAATCCAGCAGGTATAAAAGCAAGCAAAGGCAGGTTTGGGCAGGGCTAGGTAATTGCAGTGTCAGTAGGGTGCATGCTGTTTTCCCCAGGAAGAGATTGCTTCTGAGCACCTATCTCTTTACAGATATCTTTGTGGTATCACTCCATTATCACAGTACCACGTAAGTTTAAAGACCATTATTTATCCCTAGAGATTACAATTCCAAAGGTACAGAACTAGGAATGGAGGCACAGAATCAGATCGTTGCATTGCATATGCTCCTTACTTGGAGCATGATGGAGGAGGCTGAGTAATGCTTGTGCATTGATTAACATTGCTTCTTCTCTTCAGACTTGCCAAAAGAGGTGAGCTGTCTCTTTCAGACCACAGTGTTGTGAATGACCTATATATATATATATATATATATATATATATATAAATAATTTTTGCTTTAGTATTGCCCCAGGCCTGATTGAAAACTGAGGGATTGAAAATGTTGGGCTTTTCCCATCAGCACTAGAGGGAACTTGAGGAAGTGAAAGCTCTTCATTCCTTTAAACAGGCAAGAAACCATGGTGTTACATTTGAAATTATCTCTGGCTGTCATTTTCCAATTAAAGCTGGTCATAGCTGACCTGTTATTTATTAAACGCTAATCTGTAGCTGCTTCTGAGACACCAGTGAATTCAGGGTCTGGACTTGAATTCCAACCAGCTCCACACTATTAGGCAACGATGCAGGAAATATGTTGTTTGCCCCCATGATAAGTTTGCTTCTGTAATTATTCCCCTGTAATGTGGAGGTTCCCAATTAAAAGAGAATGGAGTTTAAAAAAGGGCTAGATAGCGTTTCTAGCCACCATTTGTACCAATAATATTAAGTATGACTTGTAGCCAGTGACTTCTGGTTTTTTTTTCCAGGAAGCAGTCCAGTTAGGGAAGAAATAGCATTGAAATATATGAATATCTTATGTCTAAAGTGTGATAGGCACATATTTATTCACACAGAGTTTCTCACAGCTCAGCATTTATGCTGTTTGCTCTGCATTTGACATCATCTGAATAATATGAAATTTCCAAGGCATATTATTCTTTGACAAAACTCATGCTTTTCTACTCAGTTGTGCCACAAAATGTTCAGACTTATATCCTTCCATTATTTCAGCTTAGCAGACCTTAAAAAAATTACAAGTATCACATCAGTCCTCCCACCTTTTGATTAAGAGAACCTCCTTTTGTTTTCTCTATGCCTTCATATTTATGTGAGGTCTTCTGATCTACTCATATATGGTGTTGATTAGGCTCTGCACATTATTTTCTTTCCATAGTCCAAATAGAAAGTACTTTTTTATACAAGTATTTCTTATAAAAGTAAATAGCATCCTTCATTTAAGTGTAATGAGATATGGTGCAGGAATGCAGACTGGAACTTTAACCTTCTTTGAACTGTTAGGGAGTTACTTCCTCTACACATACTTCTCTAATTCTTTTCTCTTTTTCTTCTCAACACTGTCCAAGACCAAAAATCATCCTGAAGAGAACTTTCTGCCTTTCACCATTTAATTCTTTTCCCTACCCTATTTCCCGATACCCCTGCCCTGTATCCTCATGATGTTTTCATGAGGCAATGCTATTTCAACAACACACAATTCTCCCACATCAAGGACCAGCAGGGTTCCCAGGCATCACTGCTGCTGAAAAGAGGGACCAAATGACCAGCAGAATAGCTGCAACTGCTTGGAATCAGCAGGGAACCATTTGAAATAGTTTTTTCAGCTCTGAGGTTCCCCATCATGGACTGAGGATAAGAGAGATGATTCCTCCACCCAATCTTTTCATATTCTCTACCGCATCAGACATGATTTGTCTAAAGACTTTCTGAGGCCATGTAAATGACAGGGTATAATACATACCACGAATTGTTGCTGGAGGACATAACGGTGTCTTTGTTAACTGGCAGAGCTAGTTAGAAAATAACACAATTTGACTGCAGTTTCCCCATCTACAACACATATTTATCAAGCAAATTTACAACAGATGACTGTCACATTCTGACAGTCCTCCTTCTTGTATTAATGTGAAAAAATGGGGACCTTGTTAGCAGTGCTGTTGTAAGCATTAACCTAACAGGCAGCTGGAGAAGAGCGGCCAAAGACAAATATGAGTGAGGAGTTTCATTGTGATTTCCTCTAGTACTCAGTATTTTTGTGGATCTACTAAAAGTTAGACGAATGTTTTTAAATCCCAGGAAATCTGAAACTTTTTCTTTCCCAGGTATTGCTGCCAGAAGCTATTTTCCCTATTTCAGAACAATCATGAATCTCAGAGCTTTTACAGACTGACCAAGGAGGAGAAGTTTTCTTAAAGCAAAGACATAGTCTCCTATTTGTATCTGTCAACTCAGATATGATAGATGAGTCCAAACCCAGATGCACTGCCCTCTATTTTTTTATTTTTAACCCTCTCTCTGTCCTTTAAAATTCCTTATTTCAGGCATTTGTTTGATTTTTCAAATTAGTTGATTCAGGAACATTTAATTTAAAAAAAGAAATAAGGGTGTAAGTTTTGTCTGTATTCTTGCTAAATGCATAGAGTGTTTCAAAGTGTAGATGTGGTGCTTAGAGACATGGTTTAGTGATGGACTTGACAGTCCTGGATTAATGGTTGGACTTGATCTTACTTTTAAAAATGTACATCATCATAACAGTAACACTGAGTAGTTAGTTACCTAAGCACCATCTGAACAACTGACATCACTACCATTTAAGCAGGGATTACTACTTTCTAACTGAAAATATATGTGACACAGTAAATGAGTACATCAGATTTCTACAGTAGTCTTACATGCAAGATTTGCTTACAAGCAGTGGCTAAGAATCACCTGCAAAATAGCCACAATGGCCTGTAAACTGGCAATTTGAGATGCAGTTACATGCATATGATACTAGAGTCAGATAGAATATTACTAAACCCACTATTTATTTGTATATGCATGCATATAGGTTGAATAAAAAAATTAGGTCACAAATGTGAGGTGGTTTTTGTTTGTTTGTTGGTTGTTTTGGTTTTTTTTTTTGTGGGGAGGGTGTTTGATATTTAGAACATTAAAATAGCTCGACTCAGGATCTGTGTTTATTAGATTTTTCAAAAAACTTGGACACACAGTAATTTCAAACATATAAAAATATACATAACAAAGGAAATGTAAGTATATGATTCTCCTCTTCCCTGTTCATCATGAAATGGAAAACACTGTTGTTCAGTCTGGTGTTTGTGGTACAGATCTACTCAGTTTAGCTTACATGGACACATGTGTTGGGAGCAAGCAAGCTTTACTCTAAATAACTCACGAAACTAGTGACACTGTCCTCAAGAAATGTGGAACACACTGTGCCATCACTTTTACAGACTGATTTCTTTCTTCCATGCCAGGTTTCAGTTTGCATGCAGGAGAACTACTTATACGGGACTGATGATTTGACTGCCTGCCCTATAAAAAACAAGTTCTGCAAAAGCTAATAAAAGGCAGGGATGAACCTCATACTGTCTGTGTGGTGCAATTTATATTTTGAAGTCGGTGTCAAGTGTAAATACTATTCCTATTGCTCCTAAAGAGAGGATCTAGATAATTTTTAATCTGCCATGCCTCCAAGTAATAGATTGGAAACAGTACTTTCTATAAGCAATGTTTAAATCAACTATCAGAGTTCTCTACCTGCTGCAGACATTGGTTACTGGGTGATCTGTGAATCATTTAGCAGGAATGTAAATTGTATAGGACTACTTTAGTCAGGCAATTTCCTATCCATTTTCTCCTCCTTCCCAAATGTAAAAAATTAAAAGGATATGCCAATAATCTTTCATTAAAAAATAAAAGTAGCTTGGTTGATATCATCAGATAAAATCTCATCTCACCATATTTTCTCTCTCCACTCACACAAGCTATTTTCTAAATCTTCCCAGTGAACTTCTCAGAACAAAATTCCTCTCCTGTCAGTCTTGCCATCATGACCTTGTGCACCTTTCTCTAGTTCCACAAATGATCATGTTTGTTTGAGGGTTGTTATTTTTAGAACTACACAACACAATTCACCACGGTGGTGTTATGAGACGTAAAATAAGAGCAGAAACAGTCTGCAGGATGCACCAGAACTAATCAATAGTACTAGAAAATGAAGGATTTAAATCAGAAGTTTTTACTAGCAGGAAAATGTACTTTTACAGTACCAGCAACACATATCCTGACTATAAAACAATACCTTTCTAGTCTCTGATTCCTAGCATACAAAAGATATCATTTAATTAATGCTACCCATATTCTGATATATGAATATTACACATTTCTTTTGCCTTTTTTTTGCAGACCTATTCAAAGTCCACTGGGTATTTACTGTATTTAGAAGTGATTTTTTAACACAGGTTTTCAGTCTTTTTTCTGCTGATATATACAGCCTGGAAGATGGGGAGACCTAGTTCTTCCTCAGAGAATGAACAAACCATAGGATTACTACTGTTTTTCTCATTCTGTTCTTGTTCAGTGTGAAGGAAAAACATAAGTCATCCTGTATTTTAGAAATTATTTTGGTCATGAGATATTACTATACCTCCTTTATCAACTAAAAGATGAGCATCTCATTCTCAGTTCAGTCATGGCAGCATCATGCTTTGTTGTCCGATAGCTTACCAGAGATGCTCAGGACACAAGCAGAACATATGTAAATCTTTTCTATAGTCCTCTGAGAAAATATCTGATATTTTCATAGAATCATAAAACCATTTAGACTGGAAAAGACTTTTGAGATGATCAGGTCCAACCATTAAGCCAGGACTGCCAAGCACCACACCTACATGCTTTTTAAACACTTTCAGTGATGGTGATTGCATCACCTCCCTGGGAAGCCTATTCCAATGTTTGACAACCCTTTTGGTGAAGAAACTTTTCCTCACATCCCATCTAAACTTCCCCTAGTGCAACTTGAGGCTATTTCCTCTTGTCCTGTTGCTTGTTACTTGGGAGAAGAGACCTACCCCCACCTGCCTACAAATCTCCTTTCAGGCAGCTGTAGAGAGCAATAAGGTCCCCCCTGAGCCTCCTTTTCTCCAGGCTGAACAACCCCAGTTCCCTCAGCTGCTCCTCATAAGACTTGGCCACCTCCTTGGCCACCTGGGCACACTGCTGGCTCGTGTTCAGCCAGCTGTTGACTGGTTCTTTTACACCAGGCAGCTTTCCAGCCACTCTTCCTCAAGCCTGTAGCAATGCGTGGGGTTGTTGTGACCCAAGTGTAGAAGTCTCCAACTCTCCTTGTTGAACCTCATGCAATTGGCCTCAGCCCATCGATCCAGCCTGTCCAAATCCATCTGCAGAGCCTTCCTGCTCTGAAGTAGATCAACATTTTCCTCTCCTCAACTTAGTGTCTTTGCAAACTCACTGATTGTGCACTCAAACCCCTTATCCAGATTGTCGATAAAGGTCAGGACAGGCCCCAATGCTGAGAGCCCTGGGGAACGCCACTTGTGACTATCAAACAGTTAGATTTAGCTCCATTCACCATCACAATTTGGGCTCGGCTGTCCAGCCAGCTTATTACCCAGCACAGGGTACACCCATCCAAGCCATGAGCAGCCAGTTTCTCTAGGAGACTGCTCTGGGAAACAGTGTCAAAGGCTTCACTAAGGTCCAGCTAGATAACATTCACAGCCTTTTCCTCATCCACTTGGTGGGTCATGACAAGAGGTTTGTCAGGCTGGACCTGCCTTTCATAAATCCACACTGGCTGTTCCTGACCCCTCAGTTGTCCCGCATGTGCCGTGTGATGGCGCTCAGGATGATCTGTTCCATCACCTTCCCTGGCACCGAGGTCAGGCTGACAGGCCTGTACTTCCCCGGATCCTCTTCCTGCCCTTCTCATAGATGAACAAGAATCCTTTACTTCCCTTACATTCTCTTTCTTTTTGTAACTTTACACAGACCATTTGCCATGAAAAGCACTTTCCAGTAATAATGTTCCCCCACTTATAATATCTTGGATCCAAAGAGCTCCCAAAGCATATTACCAACTGGTTTTATTGCACAAACGAGTTACTCAGAACTACTTTCTTTTGGAGTATAGCCATATTGAAAGGAAAATGCTTTTGCTGCTTAACACTGCACTACTATCCTAAGCAAACCTTCAAAACTTGTTACTTATATTAGGCACAGGTCTGAGCAAGAGGTGAGTGCGAACATCCCAGATATAGCCCCACTTAAGCAATGAACTCATCAGTATATTTTCATGTCACAGTTTCTGCATAGGAAAGTATTTCAGTAATGGTGTCTTCTGATGACACAGTCATTCTCCTTTTGCTCTTCCATGCTGTGCTTTGGTAGCCACTAAAACTCCCAAGAGTTAATGAGGAATATGACATTGCTGCACAGCTTCTGCACAATTCAGAACCCTAATTCTTGTGACATTATTGTATAAAGACAGGCTGAGTCCATGGAAATAAGCAAGGATGCTCCTACAAATATCATCATGCTATGTAGAAACTATTTCCGCAAGAAGACAGATGTGATCTCTGGGGAAAGAGCTTTTGATTTTATTCTATCCCAAGTTAATTCCCTTAGCACCCAGTTCGATGCTTCCAAACTTAACCCTGAATTATCAGTAACAACCACCCCATGTTTGGGGCTGGAGAAAGTCTAGGCAAGAACTGCAGTCCAGTGGAAGCTCTGGCTTTTGGGAGTGCTACGATGATGTGAGTTGCTGTCATGGCCTTTCTTCCAATTTGGAGCATATGTGAACCAGATTGAGAGACTAAGGTTCCCTGGTTTTAATTCTTCTACACTGAACAAACAACAAAAAAACCAAATCCATACCACACGGAGGTATGCAGATTCAGAAGCCAGAATTTCAATTTGCATCTTTAAGAATCATAGATTAGATTTTCCCTTGAAGGAAGATTCTATTAAGGTCCTGTTTTGAGTAAAAATATGGTAAAATGAGATTTATTTTGTGCACAATACCTTTTTCAACAGGAAGAAAATCACCACATACTACTTCTAAGAAGACTGTCTACGAAGTCAGATAGTTTGTAGATGTTAAAGCTAGAGTTCAGGAGTTTTTAATTATATGTTCCTGTTCTACTGGAAAAGTTTATTTTTGCAGTAAAAAGGAACTGGTTAGGGAAAACTAGGTTTGTTCAAGTGCATGATCTGATACCACTAAAGTTTAACAGTTTTTGTGAACTAGAAGTAAAGAAACTGCTGTGGCAATAGGTCCAAATTTAACTGACATCATCCCCAGAGACTGCAGGACAGATTCAGTGCAAAGATCTCAAAGCACTGTCCCAGCAAAACTGTTTTTATTGCAGAAAAAACAAATAAAATCCTCCAATGAGGAACAACTGGTCACACTTCTGTACCAAAGGATGGATGCCGGCTTGCTTGCAGCTAAAGGAGCAGGAAATAAGTCTCTTCCTTAAGCAATTTAAGGAAGGGGGAAAACCTCATTTTCCTGGGAAGATCATTACTGCAATGGGTGGAAGTAAACTGCAATATGCTGTTTGGCATGTTGATGAACAAAGAACTGAAAGTTTAGGAGTGGAACATCCTGTTAATACATAATTAAGTATGGATTCTTACTAATCAATAGTGAGTGTATAACTATGTTTCTTAAGGTTAGTTAGGCAAGGTGTTCTAAGAAGACACAATAGAGTCAAGTAGACAAACTAGAGAATCAGAGAAGTGGTCTGCAGTGCTACAGAGGCTGTTTGCAGACAGTCTTGTGATACTTGAAGGGTTGACACTGAAATTTTTACCAGTAGTCTCATTGAGGAGCCACAAAACAAAGTTAAGAGGGCCTCCAAGATGAAGCAAATACACTCAAGCAATGCTGCAAAACCACCCTAGCAATGTGGTCTGTATCTACCATACACCAGGGTATCTCTGCATTTCTATACTTTGAACAATAGCAAACAGAACCAGATTGGATTCCTTCGGACAGTGAACATTGCTTTCTTAAAACAGGTTTGGTAAACCCATCTCTTTAAAATGGTAACATGAAAAATGTTTAACATGTAAAACTAAAATGCTAATTTCCCTGATGGAAGGGTCTGTTTCAAGCCTACACCTTAACCACCAGACACAATTACAACAAAAAATAATATTTAGAAATACTTTAAAAAAAAATGACTAAGCAATTTGATAACTTGAAGATGTCAAGTGGGCATATAGGTGCTACTCTGCCCAGCAGACAGAAATATCAAGCAATATAATTAAGTATTTATGCTAACTTTGGATCTAAAAAATCAACATCTGAAATGCTCTCCTCTGACAACTTACATCTATTTAAAAAGAGAATTCATGTGGAAGAAGCTTTGAAACTTTTGATTTCATCATCTCTTACTCAACTGTTTTGTTCCTATGAATCTGAAGAGTCCTACATCCATGTGCTACCTCTCAAAGGGACCTCCATGCAGCACCCTGAGAGAGCACACACCTCCCTTCTCCCTTGCCTACACTAGCTCCCGTCACTGATGCAGACAAACTGCAACACTGACTGAGAATGTATAAAACCTCTGATGAAGTGCTGAGGCTCTGACATACACAACTTTAGGTTAAGACTGTAACACATTTTCCCGTAGCTCGCTGTAATTGGAATTCCTTTAACTAAATTCCTACAGTAGCTATAATCAAAACACTGGCATTGACTTCAAATTTATGTGAATAAGAAGAGGCAAGGGGAAGGGGAAAAACCTGATTGAGTTCAAAAGGCACCAGTGAAGGCAGTGGTTCTCCAGACAGGCCTGGATGGATTTTTGGTGGATTGTGGTGGGATTTTTTTGCGTGAAAACTAGATAATCATCTTTGTAATTGTACAGAGACATACTAATAGCAATTAAATGTGACAGGAACCCCAAAAGCACATATACAATGTATACCATATGTATGTACAATACCTGTACCAAACTTATTTAAGAGAGTAAGAGGAAATATCAAGTGGATAGAGATTCAGATGAAGATTTCAATTCTACCCATCTGCAACCATATGGCCTGAGCAAATTATCAGTTTTTCCCTTAAAAACTGTTACTGTTTTTTTTGGTGTGTAGCATTTTGAGATTTCCTATTGATAAAGCTTTAATCTCTGCAGACACTGAAAGTTACTCCAGATTTCCATCAGATCTTTACTAAAGAGTATTTAAGCCACAAGAATGCAAAATAGTAAATATTTTCCCATACAAACAATTTTTATTTACCTAAGTCATAACAATAAGTTCAGCATGATCGTTACAGTACACATGACAGTTAGAAATCAGACTGTTTCAGTCTCAGTCCTTTAGACTCAACTCTTCTCTATCGAAAATTTCTTATAAATTTATAGTAACTGTTTTGTTTTGGTAACACATCTTCATATTAGCACTAAAACTATAATAGAATTTGTCCATCATCATTTTTTCCAACCGGTACTGTTCATGAATTCTCATAAGAACAGAGGGAATAACTGGCCAATAAACAGAAAAAACACTGGAATAACAGTACCAATAAATGCACTAAATTTGATAAAGCACAGACTTTGGAATAAACTAAGGTTTTCCATTACATGCATATTCTCTCCCTATTGGACATGGCTTTGCTGGGTAGGATACAGAGCATGCGAACACTTCATTCCAGTCCAAGAGGGCTGGTGCTGGGTATTCCTCAGCTGGCAACTACTTGTAGGCTGACACAAAAAAAAAAAAGTAAGTAAGCAGAGCTGTGTGCATCCCAGTGTAAACAGCTTCCTGGCCTGCATTCTTCTGAGAAGCTGTTTAGGAACAGTAAGCCAGAGGATATGTTTCTGAGGCAGAGGAAAATGCCTTATAAATATGAACAGGACATACAGAGTTTGATTCAGAAGTGATTAATAAAACTGCCTAAATTAGATTCTGTCACTCTTAATAGAAGTATATACAAAGAGGTCTAAATGGATACAAATTTGATATTGTAGACATGAAAATTGTTTTAGTTTAAACAGGCTGCCAGGGCCCTGACCACTGGGTTAGCTCTGAGTGCCTGTGTCAGATCTGGGCTCACGGCCCGTAAGCAAGACTGCTCCCAGACTCAGGAAGGACAGGAACCTTGGATTTCACACATTACTTCACAGAAAGGCCTCGGAGAACTGTATTATTTAATTTCTCAGCCAGACCTGGATTGCTGTTCAAAGCTCACAGCTTGTTTCACAGTGCCATTTAATTTCTATAGATCTGAACATCCTCCTTCACCTACCTAACAAGACCAGGTCTGCTTTTTGCTGTAAAACCTGAGCATGTTAATAACAATCAAGGCAAACCATTTTCTTGCAATTCTTACCTTACCTATAAGATTTCTGTTGCTTTCATGAATTCTTGCAGGAGAAACACACTAGAACCTGGACAAAAGGAAAGAGAAGAGAGGAAAAAATTCTCAAGAGTTTTGTCCCAAAAAGCACTTGAAAGTTTTAAATGCCGCTACACAGGCTATTCTCTTACTGATCTGAGCCTTAAAACCGCTTTTCTTTCTTTTTTCAAGTTTCAAATTAGACAACCAAGTGTGTTGCAATTGCTTCTGAGCTGCTTGTGAGTGCATAGTAATAGCAAGGCCAGTCCTCCAATACTGCTCGGCTGATGAAAGTGAGCATCACTCTCATTTGTCCTCATTCAGGAAAAGTCTTAATGGGAAGCAGAGCTCAAAAGAAATTGGCACTTTGAGAAAAATGGCTATGTGGAGAAGAGCACTTTTGTTAATAGTAATTGGAAGACATACTGCAACATCTTTTCCAATTGTCTGAAAGTCTGTGGACAAGCCAGAGCCCCATTTACCCACATTTTCTACCAGGTAATTCCACCGACTGCATCGTAATGACCCCTACTTTACAACAGTGTTAGCAAGAACAGGTTACACTCCTGTGCTGAAGTCCCTAGTAAAGGTACAAATATCTAAAATTCAGAGACAGCAGATGTTTAATTCAAGGCTCACATTATGCCTAGAGTTCAAGGCTCTGAGGATGAGGACAAAAAATAAAAAAGACAAAAGAAATGTTATTTTGACTCAGTGTCTCACTGTAAAATACCAGAAGCATAATGACATAATGTTAACTTCAGCAAAGGATACATAAGGTGACAAGGTCATTTCTTTTTATCAGCTAAGATATCTTTTGTGACAAAACTACTGTTTTGCAGTGCAGCCTACTTCATCCTCATACAAAT
Organism: Falco peregrinus; assembly: GCF_023634155.1. Lineage (NCBI taxonomy): Eukaryota > Metazoa > Chordata > Aves > Falconiformes > Falconidae > Falco > Falco peregrinus. The sequence goes on along the minus strand of NC_073722.1, from coordinate 72,619,397 downwards.
GCAGAACAAAAAGGGTGAAAAAAGAGCTTTTCTCTCCCATCTTCTTTTAATTTTTTTCACAGTATTACTAGAGGTAGATTTCAGCCAAACTGAGACATGGTGTTTCAGAACACATTGTACTCAGTAATTTCATAGATACATTATTAGACAAAATTATTTGCAAGTGCAAAGTGGAACAGTAAAATCTCTTCATTCTTAGTGTGTGACAGCCGTCAGGCAGGGAGAGGTGCAGTTACTGGCAGTTCAGCTCTACCCTTCCTTCCCTTCGAAATGCCCAGGGCAAGTCTGCAGTTCTGATGTGTGTTAAATGCATGAGCTAATAACTAAATATTTGAGAGTATTCTTTAGCTTAGATGCAGGTCTAAGGGATGAGTGGTGATTATTTAAGACCAGTCTTTACCTAGGGTGCAGAGAGTTGTAACCTCAGGAGCCTGAACCCCCAGTGCATCACTTTGTTGTTCCTTCCTCCTCACGACTGAGTTTGGGTGAGGAACAGCTGTATTTTGCCACAGATTGCATTTGCTTCTCCAAAGGCAAAATGAGAACCAGGAACCAGAGGAGGTCATCTGGGAACCAGTTTAAGAGACCCCTCCCCCTGCTATGCTCTGTGCTCCTTATCCTTGCCCTTGTTGTCACACATTGCCATTCCCCCGGTCCTATTGATCTGACCATTTGTGTGTCCACACCCTTAACCAGATACATGAAAGAAATCATGTAAAAGGAAGAAAGGAAAAAAAAAGATAAAAGAAGAAAAGTTATGATGGAGTAGCTGTTCTGCTAGTGTAAATGAAAGGACTGGGGCCCTTTGTGGAAGGGGAAAGGGAAGAGCAAGTGCACAAAGCCAAGTCGGACTGGGAGCACTGACAGTACAGCTGAGATGTACTATCAAACAGGTCTGTGCTGTCAACAATTTGGCTCTTTTTATTTCAAAAGTATTTTTTGAAGTCCTGACAGTGTAAGACCTGATCTCAGGTAATCTGGTTTACACAACAAAGTGAAACATTTTAGTGATCAGTCTCTGCAAAAAATAGTTGTGAACCACAACACCCTGGACTCCAGTAATTATATCTGTAGCCAGGTTTCCAAACTAAACGTGATTTATACTCTGTATTAGTACAAAGAGTACTGCTGGAGAGACACAAAAAGATGGATCCACATATTATTCTTGTGTTAACCACCATATTTTAAAAATAAATTGTAGTGCATTTATCAAGAAGTAAATAATGTGAGTTTGTACAAGTACAGAGCCTGGCTTCAGCAGCTGTGGAGGTGTTCTCCTTGCTACAGAAAGAAACATCTGACATTCCAGAGCTGTTTTGATCTCAGAATTTGATAATAAAGTTAGGCTTAGAGCTATTTTCCATACATAATCGTTAGGAAAAGTAGTATAAGGTAGAACAACTTTTCATAAGGTGTTTATTTAAACTCTTCAAACCTTCTCAGCAGATGCTCTGACTTTTCTCATTTATCCATTTAACTAACAACTTATGAAGTCAATCAGTAACAATAGCAAAGCTTGCAAGACCTTTGATTTTTGATCCCCATTCTCTGGTTGAGTAGTTTTCCTGTGAAGCTGATGAGCTAGAGGATTTGCTTCTCTTACTGTCCAAAGTTAAATCCAGTACAGGATTAAATATGCAAGGAAAACATTTCTCCCTGCTTTCAAGATGTGCCATTAATTTAGTTTATTTGGTTGGGTATCTTCTCCATAATCACTTGGTTGAACGATATTAAGTCAAATATACTTCACTGGCTCAAGTAATCAAGTGTTTTGTATTCAGAAATGTTAATTCAGCCACTGAAAGTGTCATCTGTTTTTAGTGGAAAAAGCTACTTCTTTCTTATCACTGAGTTAAAAAATAATGGAAATAATAAATTTCAAGATCAATTTGTAATGCCATTAAGAAACATGCCAGAGATTGCAACATGGAGAAGATGAGAAATACACTTTATCTTCTATTTCCTGTCTCTTTGTCTATGTATCACCTTTTGATTCGTAACATCTTACCTATTTCTTTTTCATATGGTAAGTAGACAAGCCAGTCATTCTTGATAGCATGAGATGAGAGAAGAGAATCAACCTATTTAGCATGTGAGCTGCTGGGAATATTATGTATGGAGTATCTGTAATCATTTTTGCCTGTTCTTGTTTTAAGAATTTTGGAGTTTCCTCATGAGTTGTTCTTAAAACGAGTGGAAGAAGACTACAGAATGTTTCAACATTAACATTCTGGAGCTTGGAAGTGTGACACAGTGACCACAAAGAAAACTATTATTAACAAGACATACACAGCCAAATACAAAAAGGATGCATGGCATACCACAAATTTCTTGCAAGTTGTTAGTTTCCCATACTTGGTATTTCATTAAAGGTACTTGAAGGGAAATTCCAATTAAGTAATGACTAGTAATGTCCTTAGGCTCTTAAAGATTAAAATGATAACTGAAGTGGGTTGAATAGTTGACCTTATGCCAATTAACACAGGCTAATAAACAAATGCAATTGAAATAATGTTGTAAGGGGGAGAATTATGGATTTCGTTAAGTTTTCCAAGGACTTCTTCATGTTCAACCAATTTTAGCTGGGAAGTGCTCAATACTCTGATCCCATCAGCAGTACAGCATGTTCTTAGTAGATGTCATATATGTCATAGCTGAAAATTTACCATATGGATGTAAGCAGGTCCATAGGCTGTAGGTGGCCTTAATCATAATGTTTCATTTGGTCCCCATCCCAGTACAAACTGGCAGCTGTAGCCCGAAACACCTGAGCCTGAGGATGGCAGGGAGTGTAATGATGTTTGGTTTAGTGTTAGCTAGGCCTGCAAGGAGCAGGGAGTTGGACCTGATGATCCTTATGGGTCCCTTCCAACTCAAGGTCTTCTATGATTCTATGATTCCTTGTTTTTGCAACGGACCTATTGTGTAGTTTTTAAAAGTAATGGATACAATTTCTTAGAGAAACTATCACTGCTTTGCCTTTTTTGCTCCTTGCTTTCTGGTATTCAGTAATGTGCTCATAGATTTCCATATGCATAATACAATTGCTTTGCCAATCTCACTTCTAATTCCTATAGCTGGTCACATACTGCTTCCTTCACAGATTTGACTTGCCATTGCATTACAGTCTTGGCTAATACAGTCCCTTAAAAGCATCCTAGTCGTATTCTCCAGCAAACATTATTTTGTAAGAGTTGAACCAACTTGCTAGAAGCCTTACTGTTCTTGGAACACTTAGTTTTGAGTGTGTCCAGATTTATATCCATCACTTTTGTGCCCTTGTGCTCTCCTTTGGGTGAGGCACTGCAAAATTTTTATAGTATTCTGCTACTTGGATCTGTGTTAAAATAACAGACAACTCAAAGGACATGGGGAGTAAAACTGAACATACAGGGGAAGATGTAGAGGTAAGAGATCAATTTCTTCCAATTTTCTGCACATCAGTATTCTCTACAATACTTGAGCTGATCTGTGTGTGTGCACGCACATGTGTGTGTATGTGTGTGCACACATTTTCTTTAAACTCAAGTTACATATATGCTGTGTGTGCAGTTTCTCAAAAGTGAACAGCAAATAATATTTTATGATTTCATCCTAAACCATCAAAGTTCTCTGTACAGTAACCACAGAAATGATCCACTCCTGTTATACCAGGAATAAAGGTCAGAGCAATTTTCATAATTTTCCCTTTTTCTCAGCCTCTGAAATCAAAATCACCATGACAGCTTTCTGCAGCACTGAGCTTAAACCTTAAGTGGAATTATTTAAAAGATGTTTTACTGGTTTTCTGCTCTACAAAAATAATAAAGAGGTGGCAGCTATTACACAAGACATATCACTTTGGAAAGGCATTTGCAACACACTCTCAGAAAGTGATCAGTTCCTCCAGAGGTGACATTCAGAACATCTGACAGGTATTTTTAACAGGAAAAGATGGTATTTTGACATTGTCTCATTGAAAATAAGTAGCCAATGACCAATGTAGGGTTCAAGTTATGGTGATTGACTGCAGCTTTAACAGACTGGATGACAGGTCAGCTGCTATTCAGCCCAGTGTGTGATCTATGTCTACCAGCTTGCCTTTTTTCTCTCCCCCACTGTTATTCTGTTGTCTCTTTATCACTTCTCCTGTGGTCAAACCAGAGATGTTTAGGTAGCTGGTTCTCCTTTAGAGAGGGGAAAGTGAGCACAAGGTGAATAACAGCTCTTGACATTTGCTTGAGCAGACCACAAATCCCACTGAAGGCCCTTTTGCCAGAAAATCTGATACAGCAAATCTGCGAGGATCATTTTTAAAGCTCTGTCTTTGAAGACAGGATGCTGTACCAGAGACGTCTCTGATCACTGTGCATGACATACCAGGTGAAAGTATTAGGCACCAGTGTATCTTCAACCAGAGATACAATAGTAATTTTAACTTGGGAAATTTTACAGGAGTAATTGTGTCAGCACATTCCCATGTCTCCTTCCACTGTTCTTTGTGATTTTAGCAATATTAGAGTAATTTTTCAAAAATTATTTAGAAGAACTTCACACACTTGACGAAGGGCTTGTGGGCCTGGGAGTAGCTGTATTGAATTTTTCTGGTAAAACATATTATCTTTCTCAAAAAAACTTGCCTCTCTTTCATCAATAGGCACGTGGCTATGCTTTTGTCTATATAGTTCATCTTCCCTTCCTACATAGGAACATAACATTGAAGGGGTGGGACCTGGCAGCTGGAAAGAATTCTCTGAAACAGCATCTAATATAAATGAATATATAAGTGATACTGCAGAGTAAACTGTTTTAAGGAAGGAGAACATGTGTTCCTTCTTAGACAACTTGTGGTTTGCTTGTTGGACAATTGTTAGCTTCAGGAAAGGTGGAGGGGATCAAAAGGAGTGGGAGAAGGTGGTAGAACACAAAACTGCAAGATCAAAGCCTCTGTCTAATGATCTTTGATTTTACAGTGTTAATTTCCAAGTCTTTGAAATCCTTTTAACAAGTATTCCTTCAAGAAGTTGTCTAGCAGCTGTTGTGTAGGACTTAAGAGAACCTGAAGGGAAATTCCATGAATGATAACAATAAAGAAAAAGCAAACCCCAAAGCACAATTGTTACTGTAGCAGTGGATCAATATAAGAAGTATTTCTCAGCAATTAATAATTATTTAATCAATATAAACACTGTAACATGATAAGGAAATAATATGCAACTCATAAAGAACAATTAACAATAAACATAAAATCCAAACCTCAATTTGGTAGAAGAATCATTATATTTATAGCTCTTGTGGTGTTCTAAGGTACACAAGTCCTCTTTTGCCAGAGATTTACCTGTGTCTGGATAATAATAATATACCAAGTACTGAAGATTTGTGCAATATCTTCACTCATGTCTTACTGTTTGCTGTGTTTGTTCCCACTCCCATAATGGCTGCCTTTGCATGCACTGCTAAAAACCATATTGTCTTCCCTCGCGTTCTGCTGTTACTGACCTTCTCCACACCCTCTCAATCTTGCCACTCCTTTCTTCTACTGCTTCCTTACACACACTCCCCACTCACCACTTTCTCCTTTTAATCCATTTGCTCTCATTGATAGGCTGTCGCTTGTGCCAGGGAAGTGCACTGATTCCATTATCCCAACATCCATTTTTGCTGAAAATTCTGGTTTCTTTTTTGTATCTGTTTTAAGGGGAAAGAATGATCCTGTGGTTAAGACACTGGGCTAGTATTGTAGGGTTCAGGTTGTGTTCCCTGGCTCCCTGCCTAGTTCATGTAGTATGGTTGTAGTGTGATTAAGAATAAGGAACGCCACACATGTAGAACTTTTAGCAAATCACTTAAAATGCTTGGATGTCTGAAAGCTTTCTCTAAGGTATGCACTGCTCTGCAATTCCAATAGGAGTTGAGGGCATACAACACTATGTAGGTCACGTTCATCGTGTTGAAGGATTGAACTTGGTTCACCACCTGCAAAATGGGGCTAATTCTTACTCAGCTCACATAAGGCTTATGATGATGAAAACAATCTATTAATGTTCATTATGTGTTCAGTTGCTACAGTAGTGAGTGCTGAGAAATAATTCTCTCAGTAAGATGAATGCCGACTAAAATAATTCTGCTCTAATAGATTAAATTCAATGCAATGTCACCAATCACCTTCCTGCAGAACCCTTTAACTTTAATATGTTTCTGACACAGAGTGAGTCTTTGGAGGAAAAGTTTAACATTAAAGTCCTTCCCTGTAGGAACACATATCAAAGACCAGTGATACTTCTTTTATGCTGAAGAGTATGCTCCAGTGCCCATAGCCACAGTTCCCAGCTAGGCAGTATGCTGTTTTTTATGTCTTTTGGCTGTCAGATTTCACATTACAAGTGTCTACAAGGCAGCAGTGAGGCTACTTCTGTTGATGTCATGTTGAGTTCAGAACCATGGATTGAAATTCACTCTTTGTAAATTACCTCTGGATTAACACACACTATTTTTATTGCTAATGTACTTCTCCCTCCTAATCCCATGTCACAGCCATCTTAGATTTTTTTCCCTTTTTCTATTATTTTTTTAGTCTCTTCTTCATCTGCCATTTCTTTCCTATCATTTGGCTCTGAGCAATTATTCTATATAATGGCCATTTCATACTTTTCATCTTCTACATCCACTAATGTCTTTAATAGGTAGCTTAGCTGATGTGATCTTTCCTCCTCAGTGCAATTTTTCATGAGTTTGTTTTGAACTCACTGTATTTTGTAATTTCCTTACCTGTGCACAGACCATAACTTCCATTTTATAAGATTTTTTGTTTCTTCTTATAGCATCAGATGTACTGTAACATAATTGAAACTCCATTTTGAATGCAAGAAATGGAATTTGTGTACATTTATATTTTGCTGCATGTGTCTGAATATCTTGCAGATGTAACGTGCTATTTTTGCAGAAGTTGGGTATATCTCTCAACTGTATTCAGAAGACAGAGTGGCAGAATTGTAAAATACATCCTTTTCTTAAGAAAACTGGTGATATGAAATATATTAAAATAATATGATATTGTTGTTTTCCTCTTCTCAGGTGGCAGAGTAGGGAACTGGAGGACTTTGGAATAGCTTAATCTTGAACTTATTCTCTGAGAACTAAGTGAGGTTCGTTTACATATAAAAAATGGGTGGTGCACAAGACTCCTGCTCCACCCATGTGGATCTGGAAAGCCCACACAGGGTAAGGAAGACCACAGTGACAGAAGGCATGGGCAGCAGTGCTTCCATGGGACAGAGGCAGAATGATCTCTGTAAAGGGTACTCTACAGATCTGCCTTTCAATGCCTACCAATGATTATGCTATCATCTGTAGGAAGTCTTGACGCTTGAATCTCATGTATCTGGAAAAGGGAAAGGCTAAGAGCAACAGATAGATCATCATACCGTGAGAACATGGAACATCAAGGCCTGAAGCTTTTTCTCAAAGCTCTTGCATTGTGTTACTGGCTTTTATTTTTGAAGCTGTCACAGCCAGATTCTTCATACACAGATCCTAATTTTACCATTGGATAGCCTGGCTCCCAGAGAAGGCAGGGAGAAGTGACAGCACACAATTTTGGGCAGTCTTCTTCTCCATAATGTCTCTGTCCTTTTATTTTGTCTCTGCAGAATAAACAGCCATTTCAATTTCTTGTTGCTCAGTGCGACTTGACGTTTCCTATCCATCTCAGGAATCGCTACTTTCTGAACTATAAAAATGTCAAAGTTCAGCTTAAAACCAACCCAGCCCAACTCCTGCAGCAGTCCTGAGCAGGCAACCACTGCACATGCAGCAGGCAGTGGTTAGCCTGGGTCGGTGCAGGGCTGTGTTGTGCTGCAGGACAAGCCCAGCCAGCCCTTTGTCTGAGAGGAGCCGGCGGGCAGCTCTGCCCGGGCTGTGCTGGCTGTGCTATGTACGTGGCTTTGCTTTTTATCTACAACTGCAGCAATTACGTTCGTGTGTGAGCAGCCTTTCTGTGTGGCAGTAGAAGTCCTCAACACAGTTTGCTTGTTAAGAAAATCCTATAACAGCTCGAATGACCAAAACGGGAGAACGTCTATGGAGGGGTTTGCCTGGCATGTGGATCAGAGGTCATTTTGACACATCACCTGGGGTTCCCAGCATATAACATGGAATTTAAATTACCCATGCTATTCACTTCTTATAGTGTTAGCTCTAATAACTGGCATTTAAAATCATGATTTACAGGGACTGCGTGCCTTTCTTGCTGGGATTGTTATGAAGCAGCACCTCCTGGTGCAAAGTAGGTCCTTCTTTTACACTTCTCAGAGGGAGAACTCATATCACATAGAGTTCAGGTTCTTCCTTTCCAAGTTAATTGCTATGATTTAGACTTTTTTTAATCAGCAAAACATTACAAGGTACTTCCAGTTTGGTCCAGCACAGTACCAAGTGATGTGAGTTTTAACTGACATTATGTTTAATGAGAACTGAATGTAAATAACATGTACTGAGATATATTGGCTTGGAGGCATTAGAGCTCAATAGGTAACAACATGTTTGTAACCTCACTGTCCAAAGGCTGAGGATCTGTAAAGTGCTATACTTTTGCAATTACATTTCCCGGCAGGCTCTGAACAGCAGAAATTTGTATAGTCTCCCATGTCCTTGGCTGCGTGCATACAGCCCCGACACTTTGGCTCAAGTTCTCCTTCCATTATCTTGGCAGAATACCCAGTCTTCAGGAATCCTAATCTTTTATTTAATCACTTTATCCTTTCAATTTCATCCCTTTCCTATCCTAATTCTTTCTTTTTCATTAAAGCCAGTACACAAAGATCAAGCTGGTAGAATGGGTTCTGTAGCTGTCAATCAGTGGGCACAAAAAATACAAAATGTGAATAGTTAAATCAGCAGACTTGCCTGCTGGAGTTATCTGCATGGCAGAGATGTCAGAGTATTGTTTCCAAGCCTGACTTCTACATGCAGGGAGTAGCAGAGCATGTCCTGGCCTCTTTTATCTTCCTCAGGAGAGCAGCCAAGTGGCATAATCAATTCTTCCAGGCTTTTGTCTTTTACCTGATGTTTACTTCGCTCACTGCCTAAGGCTCTACTGTTCTTCTGCCCCTTAAAAAAAATATTTACTTTTATACTTTATGAAAAATAGATGTAAGTTTTGCATGGTGAGATATATATATATATGTACAAATGGACTATATCAATAAAAAAGCAGGAGGTTTCCCATTTTCTCCAATTACTACAGCCACAAATTTTCCTTAGTTTTTGAGTAATTGTCAGGCAAACAGAAAATCAGTGCTAAAACATTAGAGAACAAGCAACAGCCTTCCTTTTACAAGATAATGAGGGAATTTTAGTCATACAGACAGTTTTGATGAGCCTGTGATATGTATTATTACAGCTAACAGAGGTCAAATGTTAGAGATGTGACTTGTCTGCTCCTTGTATTAAAAAAAAAAATAAAATATCTAGATCTGTGAAAACCTGTAAAGCATTTAAATAAACACAAGGTGATTTAGCTAGCATATGCCCAATGCATAAAGCAGAATTAAAGTTGGAAGGAAGGCCAAGCTAGATTTTGCTGTTTAGTTTTCTCACTGATCTAAATTCACAAAGCTGAGGTACCATAACAGGATAATAGTGACAGTCATGATAAGAAAACTCTTCTTTTTATTCATGTCATTTCCCTTTCAAAGTCAATGTCACAAATTTGGGTTTATAGTTCATTTCTTTAAGAGTGATACTTTTTCAAAGTATATCTTTAGTACAATCTTTCAGAAAATAAAATATTTCTAGTGAAATAAAAGGTGGAACTGGTAACTGACAGTGATTATCAAGTTGACCAGGTATGGAAGATAAAATATTAGATGTAGTGAAGCAGGTTTCTGACTATTATTATTTAATGCCACAAATTTTTGTGGACTCAAGTTTTTATGTGCTCTGTGTTTTGTATATGCAGTTTACTCCAAAGGGAGCTTCAAATACAGGATGGAATCAAGGTCAGGTCTACGATGTAACTGAAAATTTGTGTTATACACACTGACTGAACAGAAACAAATAGCCATAGTTTAAGATTATTTTTATAAGACACTTAGAGGGCTTTGTCGGTTGGTCATTTTTGTGGCATTGTTTATTTTATATTTTACTTTCACCTGCTTTGTATTAAAAGGCATAGCTTAAATGCATGCACATGGATTCTCAAGTGAAAGAACAGCCTGCCTTATAAAGGAATACTTTTCCAATACTTTTTTTCCTGGAAAACTTAGGGTGAGGGGAGTGAAAATGTGAATGTGGCCTCATATACTAGTTGATCAAAGTAAAAAATTGTTGTCAGCAGTTATTTTGGATAGACTATTATTTCTAAAAAGAGGAATGGGCTTAGTTAAAATGTCAAGATTAGAAATAGAGTATATCATAAGACTGACTTGGAACAGCTGGAAGTACCAAAACAATGCAGTGGTTTCCCTGTAGTTATGCTTATTCCAGAAATCTCTAAACTTGGCCTTAACTTTGAATTTCCTCATTTTCATGGGTGTTAACAAACTTTTTGTAATACACTCTGTGAATGTACATTTTTCTAATATTACATTTCTTGAAATGCTAACACTGTATAATGGTGCCACTGTAGTGAAAGCTTTTCTATTGCCAGGGCATGAAAAGTTGTTGCATGATAATGAAATGTGGTGGATATATGAAGTATATATGAAGTATATATGAAGTCCAAGAACTAATTATTCATGGAGTTTTAAAAGAGGACTTTCCTTTTAAAAACAATAATTTTGCTGAATTCTTGAATATTGCATGTCTAGAGCTGGAAACAGCTATACATGTGGGTTCAACTTACAAATATGAATAAAATCCCCAATTCTTATCTAAATTTTAAAGCATAGCTAGAAAACATAAAGTACTATGCTTCCAGGGTTTAAGTGCCAAGGAAGGACTGGGAAACAGCAAACAAACCCACTCAAGAGAAATCAAAAGTGGGAAAGGAGGGTAAAACATATTCCCTCACTCTGTTAATGTCTCAAAGTTTGCAAGAATAATTTAAGTCAACAGGCAGTTATGAGCTGCTGAATGAAGACCTCTATCAGGAATGCATGCAGTTGTGCAGTCCTTATTACCACTTCTTTTTGTTAAAGTGCAACACTAAATGTGTGAAATGGTCCTAATGACTGCTGTTGGCATAAGCCAATGTTTACCTCTTGGAACAATACATTCAGGTAAGCTTAAGTACTGCTACACCCGTTCACCCATAATCATTCAGACAATGAGGGTAAAATACAATCTGTCTCTAAAACATAAAGAAGAAAATCCTTCTTTTCTTTTTTTCTCTTATTTTAAGAGGTGATAAAAAGCTGAAACCTCCTAGAAACCTCACACAGAATACACAGACTCCCAAAACTCACTTGTAAGGGCTTCTACTAATTCCACAATTGCCTTGGAAAGCTATCATGATAGGGTGTTTTAACGTCAACAGATTCTGTAGAAAGACCTCTAGTGGTCTCCACCATCAGAACTGGAAAGCAAGGCAGTATAGACTATCCCTTTCTTGGCTTCACAAAGAACTCAATTAATTATTTCTCAGGGGTTGGTGAAAATCAGGCTATCTGGATGGAATTGAGGCTGTTTAGAGACCTCAGCTGATAGACCCCCGAAGGTTCCTAACTCCTCCTAAGAAAGGAAGTTCTAAAGAAAGAGGAAGCACAGAATAATATGTAAGAATTTCACAGGCTGGCATTGCTTTTCTTTCTATAGACTAAATTTAATTTTATCAAAATCTAAGATTTTTATCTAAAAAAGATTTTTAACTCTTTCATTTAAGCTTTTGCATTCAAAAGCATTTGAAAACACAGCTAAGGAATGGAAATATTTACATCCTCTACCTTTCCCCCTCTCATTGCTGTCCCTGGCACAGGGACCACAGATGTGCAGGGCTGGGAGTTTATGAAGGGCTCTACGATCACCAGAAAGGCATCACTGGCCAGTTAGTGGCTGTGCTGTCAGCAGAGTAACTCCTTACCAAAATCTAAATCCAAGGTCATTTTTGTGTCCTAAACCAAACAAGAGCAATCCCACCACAGGAGGGGAAACTAGGTTAGACAGCTGGCAGCACTGAGTTAAAACTATGAGCTGGTTGTATTAGCTGTATCCTGTCAGAAATTAACTTGCTCATCATGCTTTTAAAATTCACTCAGTCGGATATTTTGTCTTAGACATAAAGTATGTAGACCCATTCCTAAGAACTGTTATTCACTGGGTAGGTCACTGAATAGGTTTCTGTAGCTCCCTTGCGCATCGAGCAAAGATATTGTGATATATATGCTTTTTAAAGGGCTCTGTTACTGTCAACCAAGAAGTGACTCAAAGGATTCATTACAACATATGAAAATAAAATTCCTTGTTTAGAATGGTTCTTTAGGTTGTAATTATAACAGTAGTGAAAAAAATATTTTTAAATCTCTAAAAATCAACAGAAAGTGAAAGAGGGTCTACACTACAGCTGTTCATCCAAGGATTCCCACCTTTTACAAAGAAAGCATCTGAGTTCTGCCATTGAGGTATCATCACAGCCTGGCATTCAGTACCAGTTACAAAACTTACAAATGGGCTGGGTTACCAGGTTGTTCTTGGTGCATGAGATAGTGTAAACTGCAGAGATCATGGCATAATTGTAGTGAAATGAAGGGCTAAGCATTCAGTTTCAGTCTGGATGACACATTTAAGATTAAGAAAAACAATGAAAAATGAAGAATGAAAAGGAAATCCTGGTAAGAAGGAGGAGCTCATTCTGCTTGCTTCTACTCTAGAATTAAGAGACTGAAGACTTGCCTTACAGCAGAGATGAGGGAGCTCTTATAGTTCAAGGTCCAAAATGCAGAAAAGTAGTACAGATTTCCAGGGAAACCCTATGACTACAAAATCATATTTTGAATTATAGGACACAATAGATTTTCTGATAGAATAAGACATTCTGAACTGAAAACTGAGACAGTACTGTAGTTAGCTTGCATAGTCTGTCACAAAGCTTAAGCCCAATATGAGAAGCCTAGTAAAGTATGTCAGCCTTTACACGACATGTCCTGGCTTTTATCCATTTGTCATCACCTTAAGGTGATCCAAAATGCAGTTTCAATTAACAAGACCATCCTTGCTTTTCTGATAACACTGTATTACAATGAAATGTTAATGGTAACAAACTTAAAACATCTAAATGGAAGACAGCAACTGTACTGTCCCAGTTTCAAGGACTCTGAACAAATGCATAAATAATGAACACCAGACACAGCCCAGAGGGAATGCGCAAAATTATGGGTGCAGAAGAATAAATACTGAGGGGAACTGAAAAGAGCGAAATGGCGTTTGGGGTGACAGTTTTCAGCATAACCCTTATGATACACACTTCTGGTCAAATAAAACTGAAAAATCTCATTGATGCCCTGAATTCTGCCTTCAAAAAAAGACAAAAATGTTTTGGTGAGTGAGATTGGTTCACTATTATTTGTAATGCATTTCCTGTTCTGAAGACACTTCTCAGAACCAGCCAGTCTCCATTCAGCTGAGAGGATCCCAGAGTAAAACACTGATCTAAAATGCCTGGGATAAGGATAGTCAAAGACCAGGTAAGCATGTCCATCCTGAACAGGACACCTCCCTGGCTCCCAGAATCTGAACTGTTCTCAAACTTGGAACTCAACAGGCCATAAAATCCAACATATTTTTAGTAGTAGCAGGCTATGGGGAGAATATTTTTAAAAAATGACTGGTTAAAGAGCCTAAATTTAATTTTCCATGCTGAAAACTTGCACTTGTGGGTTGAAGTCTTGTAACTTTGCTTTAAAAACTAGGAAAAATGCACTTGGCTCCTTTGAAGGCTTTACAATCCACTTTTTCTTCCATCCATTTGCATTTCAATGTCTGGTAAGTAGTTTCTCTGGATTTTTTTTGTTCAGACATTGGACTCCACTAACAGGAATGGTGCAAGAGGTTAATCTGCTAGAAATAAGAAATATTTTAATTTAGAAACCATAATAGCGATACTTTAAACTATCTCAAACAGAGTTTACATCTGCTCATCATATGAAACTAGGATGGGGCTCACTTGCACATACACAAATTTAGAAAGGACAATCACAATGCAGGGGACACAACTGCTTGATGGGACAGTTTACTATTAGTTGTGAAATAAATAAAAATGCAGAGAAGGTCACAAAAATGTTTTTTCTGCTCCACACAGTCTTAATAACTCATTCCCTAAATGATCCTAATTTAGGGGAAACAGGTAACTGCTAATCCAAATGATGCCATGAATCTGGCTATCAAATCAGATGTATTAAAGAGGATATTAAAGCTTATTTAGAAACTCATTACAGACGACTGCTAGAATTTATTGTGTTATTCTAATAAAATACTCCCTTGACTCAGGGAATTGCTTTACTTCTTGTGATTTCAACTATTCTGATCACTGTACTACATGTAGACACCTCTTTGCTTCCTAAAGATTTTATCTACTTCCTTTATCAAGTGGACAAAAACATGGAAAATCAATAAAGAGATATTTTCAATGATTTTCCTACAGTCCCTCTAAGATTTACTCTTGCTGTGATCTAGGACATGTCTATGAATACAAAACCTCAAATAATCCATAAATAAAATAACCCTGGCAGAAGGCATAACTGTTGGAAAAATAATGTATTTAGTAGACATTAAGAATCATAGCAACAGTGCATTTGAAAGCCAGTTTTTAAAGCACAGATTTAGATCTGTATATAGATTGGCCCATGTAGCCTTAGATAAAATAGTTTCATCTTAAATCCATCTTTAAAACAAGATAAGGCTCTTAATAATTAGTAGGTTTGTAGAAATAAAGACACTGTTGTCCCTGTGTTGTACAGTAATGGAAACAGGATTACAGATTTTGTAGGCTGTATAATAAAAATCAGACATGATGCAAGTGAACATAATGAAACCCCATTTGCAATCAACCCCAGAAGTGTTTCAGTTCTATTTAGTGAGGATGCTACAATGCCACTAGAATCTAGGCAAATATTTTTTAAAAAGTTACTTAATATGTTATTGATTTGACAAAACAAACCCAAACCTTGCTCCTTACTTTTGACAGTTGTCTTTTTCCAGACTGTTAAATTCCTGGAAAGCATATTCATAGACACTGTATTTTTTTTAAAATTTTCCAAAAATATTTGAAAGAAAGGAATCCCAAACCCCAAGTGCTTAGACTCAGAAAACACATTTTTTGTAAGTCAACTAACAAGAGAACAGAAAAAAAAAAATGTAATACGTCACCAAAGACTTCAGTCAGACCAGAAAATGTGAGCTTGATAACATTGACATTTACAGAACCATAGAAGACCTTGAGTTGGAAGGGGTGCATAAGGATCATTGAGTCCAGCTCCCTGCTCCTTGCAGGACTAGCTAACACTAAACCACACATCAGCACACTCCCTGCTATCCTCAGGCTCAGGTGCTTTAGGCTACAGTCACCAGTTTGTACTGGGATGGGGCCAGGGGTTCCAGTTTGTACTGGGACAGAGCCCAGTCTGTACTGGGAAGAGGCCAGGGGACACAGTTTCTGCTGGGACATGGGCCAGTCTGTATGGGACATGGCCAGGGGATCCAGTTTCTGCTGGGACTGTGTCCAGATATTTTTTATATATTTTGATAAATTTTCAAAATTATTTGGAGAACTTATTCAATGACTAGTACTGGAAAAGACACACTTCACAAAATCATGTAATGATTATGAAACATAACTAACATCCTCTCATCCATTTAAACGACTAATAAATAGAGTAAGATATTTTCTTCAAATTACTAAATTTCAGGGTGAAACTCCTGTGCTTAGATATTTGCCTAGAAAAGGCTCATATTATTAGCATATGGTAAATGTCTCAATTCAGCAGTACACTTATTTAGCAAATTATTTTAAGTACCAATTATTTTCATGCCAGTAATGTTGATAATTCCTAAACATTGTCTTAAAGCATACACTTAAGCAGTCTGATGAATAGGATGGATGTGTGGAATACTGTGGTAACCACTGGAGACCGTAACATTCAATTTATGAGAATTTCTCTCAATTGCACATATAAATTCATTGGTCCCTGAATGAAGCCATTCCCTGAAGTGAGGGAAAAGTGTTTATAGAAGTTTCTATAAACTGTTGTTTTTGTGGATTTTCATCAGGTGCTGTTTTACACTTGTCTTAAGGACAATGATAAAACCTATCAGGACGAAAGTTTTAATTCACACCAAAATCTTTGGTGGTTTTGTTTTTCATCAATCTTGCTACATTATTTTCTTTTCTGCCTGAAATGACTTGTGTGCACAGAACTATTTTGTTCAGCATGAATGCTTATTTATAAACAGCCCTTGTTACAGGGCAGTAGTGTGGAAGTGCAGAGATAAACCTTGCTATTACTTTATTATATATTAATTAGCTTAACAAGTTCATCAGCATAACCGTTGTCATCCAGGTTGCAAAACCCAAGGCTGAAAAATGCAAACCAATAGAAGATTATAATAAAATATGTACAGTAGCTGTAGTGGAGATGTGTGTATTTATTCTCCTCATGGCATAAAATGTTTGTGAAAACCTCCTGAAAACGAAATAATAACATTACTTTTTATTCTCACAGAATATTAGTAATCTTAATTTTAGAAAACAAAGCAGAAATATATTTTGTGGTAATCACTCTGGCAGTTTATTACCTGCATTTCATAGGCATTTGAGCAGTAAATTAGCAACTCGTTCATAAATTAGGTTAGCTGGCAAGGAATACATAAGAATAAGACTATAAAGATCTTTCAGAATTGTACGCAATCATAAGGTGCACAGTTAAAGCTACACTGTCAAGGAGGATACACAAATGCTATCCTTTTCATTTAAACAATGTTTTCCTTGCGGTGGGTACATGTGGCAAGGTTTTGGTAGCCGGGGGGCTACAGGGATGGCTTCTGTGAGAAACTGCTGGAAGCTTCCCCCATGGTCATCAGAGCAAACGCCAGCCGGCTCTAAGACAGACTCACCACTGGCCAAGGCCGAGCCCACCAGTAATGGTGGTAGCACCTCTGGGATAGCATATTTAAGAAGGGGCAGGGGGGAAATCTATACAACTTTTGTAGTGGAAGAAAGGAGTGAGGATTCGTGACAGCAACAACTCCGTGGACATCCGGGTTAGTGAGGAAGGAGGGGCAGGAGGTGCTCCAGGCACCAGAGCAGAGATTCCCCTGAAGCCTGCGGTGAAGACCATGATGAGGCAGGTGGATGCCCTCCAGCCCATGGAGGTTAACGATGGAGCAGGTATCCACCTGCAGCCTGTTGAGAACCCCATGCCAGAGCAGGTGGATGCCTGGAGGAGGCTGTGACCCTGTGGGAAGGCAGCGCTGGAGCAGGTTTGCTGGCAGGACTTGTGACCCCTTGGGGGACCAACACTGGAGCAGTCTGTTCCTGAAGAACTGCACCCCTTGGGAGGGACCCACACTGAAGCAGTGTGTGAAGAATGGCAGCCCATGTTGGAGAAGTTCATGGAAAGCTGTCTTCCATGGGAGGGACCCCACGCTGGAGCAGAGGAAGAGTGTGAAGAGCCCTCCGTCTGAGGAGGAAGAAGCAGCAGAGACGACGTGTGATGATCTGACCAGAATCCCCATTCTCCATTCCCTCTTTGCTGCTCAGAGGGAAGAGGCAGATAATTTGGGGGTGAAGCTGAGCCCAGGAAGAAGGGGAGTGTGGGGGGGTTAGTTTGATTGTAATGAGAACTAATGACTTTAGTTCTCGTTATCCTACTCTGATTTGAATGGTAATAAATAAACCTAATTTTCCTAAGTCAAGTCTGTTTTGCCTGTGACAGTAACTGAGTGATGTCCCTGTCTTTGATGCACAAGCTTTTTGTTAAATTTTCTCTCCCCTGTCTGGTTGAGTGGGGAGTGATAGAGCAGCTTTGGTGGGCACCTGGCATCCAGCTAGGGTCAAACCACCACACCTGTTAAAAATATCCCTGACAAGCACCAAGATATATCTAAAATTTATTTTAAACAGGACAGTAGGACATTTAAAACTGGAAATTCTGAACTAGAGGGACAGAACTGTATTCCCAGGTAGATGGCCAGAGAAGACCTAGGCATCCAGTGCAATACATGATAACTTCCTTGCACTTTCCTTCTTTCTAGAGTGCCTCCCGTGTGATCACACTGAGCAGTACCTTTCTCATTGCAACTGACATGAAAGAGAAAGGAAGCAATTTTTCACTCTGTATCAACTCAGGGATGAGAGAGGCCCAGAAATTACAGAGAAATGTTTCCATAGTATGCATGCTTACAAATCCCTAGCCACCATATGAAGTGGATTTTGAATCAAAGTAAATGTGAATTTTCCACTAAAATAAATATACTTAAAGTGAGAAAAAAAGCACACTTTTTACCCTCATTTTGATCAGCTTCAGTGTGCATATGTGGGTTGGTTTTTTTGTCATAAGACAGCACTGTTCTTACTTTAAATGATGTACTGAAATTGGAAAAATAATTACAATAATTAAAAGTTATGACACTTATATGCCAAGGGTGTTGGAGAGAATCAGCTCCTGCCTACTATTATTAAACTTCACATGTTAAGAAAATATTAATAACTGAATAGAACTCCAGGTCCTGATAAAACATATTTACATTTATATTTTTGTCTTTCAGTTTAAGCTTTAAGTTAATTGCCTAACATATTTCTTTCTTAAATATTTTCACAATTTATCAGTAATGATGTCCAGCCCAGGAATTTCCTGGCAGTTAATGGCCAGCTAGAACAGGAAATTCTTAATGCAGAGTTCATTACTACTTAAATATGTTTAGGAGTCTTCCAAAGAATTCTTATATTTCAGGATTTTCCGATCCTGCTGTGTCTTTCCTTCAGGGAAGTAATGGGCTATGGATGGCCAGAGATTTTGAGAACTGTTGAACATTTTTTTTTTTTGCCTTTGGAATTTTAATTCAGTTAAGGGAAAATAATGGGCACTCACACCTTCATTACTCATTCATATCCCTCTAAATATACTTGTGTAGTTCTAAACGCGAGAAGATCCCTTGTGGTGAGCTGGGGCAGAATCCTGGCAAGTCTGATGGACTTGCTTCATGGAAAAGGCGTATTCCATCACTGAGTGGCAGAGGAAGGGGCACTTAGACAGCTGCTACTGAGGCAATAAAACTAAGCTATTGGATTCAAGACAACAGTTAGACCCACACTTTGTCTTTGTAGGGATTGATGATGAACCATTTAGAGATGCAATCCAATCATATTGCAATAAGAGTGCATGATACTGTAATTTTAGTTTGCATGGCCTTATTTAAATTACTAATATTTTACAGGTGCAGTAGGAAATTGGAGCTATATCTTCATCATCATTTCTATGCTCATTAGCAGTAATGAATAGCTGTTATAGAATAACATTAAAGCAATGTATTTAGCAAAATGAGACCAGCACATGTACTGTCTCAATCCCAAGGGCTGCATGCACTTTTGCCTTGAAATACATCAGTACTGGAGGAATCCCATTGTTAGGTAATAATAATGAAGGACACTTTTCAGGTCTAATCCAGAGAGTCTTTCACAACCCAAGAGACAAAACCTTGCTTGAAGACTCAGCACAGGCCTAGTCACATCAGTACGTATGTTTCACAGCTTTATGAAATATGCTTTAGCAGACCCTTGTTCAAATATGCAGTGACTGTCATGCATAGACCTGCTAGACCTGTCTTATATTAGCCATATTGTCTGATGAAGAGAATATTGAAAAGAGCCTTTCTTCTGCAACCAGCTGATTGTGCAGGACTGTCCCAATGGAGAGGTCTGCCTGGCACCCTGCTGGTGTGGCAAAATGTGATGTTTGTGTCCTGCTTTGAACAGATGTTTCCTCCTTGAGTGTTCTTGATAATTACTATATTACCTGATTTATTGTAATGAACTCCCATCTCCCAAACATGCCACCCTGAGATCAACTAGTATTGTAAGACAGATTTTGCAGGTAGGGAAACTAAGGCTAAGAGTAAACTAAGGGGCGTGTCCAAAGTTAGATGAGAAGTAATGGATAGGTCTACTGCTGTAAGGAGAAAGCAGCAAGATAGGAAGAGTTTAGGGGTCATGTAGAGCCTGTGTCTAAGACATATTCAGCTGGACTGGGATAAGCTGTCTCAGACATGGTTGTAGATGTTACAAGCTGAGCAGCCCGGCCATTTTGGACTGCCTTCTCTAGACTCCTAGGTCTTATTTCTCATTGATAGGGCAATGAATGACTTTCATTTGACTAAGGGAAAAGGAAGCAAATTGCATGGTTAACTTTCTCTCATCCCAGTTTTTTCCTCTCCTTGCACTAGACTTTAATGATTTTTTAAGTCTGTACTTTCATTCTATAAAAAAGATACCTTCAGTCTAAAGGAGACGTAATGTCTTCACAGAGGAGCTATTATATAAGTCATTATTGGAACAGTAGTTAGCTAAATAAGGAAGAAAAAGCTAGCAGCTCAAAATGGCAATCCATCATCAAGTGTCTGCTGCTTTATGTGCTAACAGGCTTTCTCAGCTTCCTTTAGGCCATCTGCTGTTTCAACTATCTCTACATACCACCAGCCTCTCCCATTCCACCCCTCTCCATATCACACACTTCCTAGCAAATATTTCATCAGTACTAAGGCTGGTAAGACTTTGTGGTTTACCTTCTAGACACTCTTGCCTTCTTCCACAGGCACGTTCTAAGAGGTAGAAGCATTAGCAGATGCTGCTTACGCAGAGGAACAAACTTAGGTTCACTTTTTTTTTTTTTTTTTTTTATTAGGAAGGACCTCCAAAAACCTTTCTCCATTGAAATACAGTGTTGAAGGACAACGGAGAAAATCAGTTGATTTTGACAGGCAGGAGTAGATGACAGGTACTTAGGAGTGACAATAATACAGTGAAACTAGGAAGCAAATCAGACATGGAAATTTTTGTCTTACTGCTACCACAAGAAGTCTTTCTTTTGCTATTTTAAAACACAGACTTAACTGAATTTTGTTGTCATTGTAGTATTTTGCAAATGCCTAGCTACAAAACTGCTGGGTGGTGGGAGTGGAACTACAAAGGAATTGCACATGTAAACGTATAGGACCACGAAGGCTTGAGTATGCAAGCTCACTTTCTAGACGCATGGAAAATAACTATTACAGCAATAAGTTACGAAGTTGGGAAGCACAAGGCTGAAGGCTAAGTACTTGCAGCCATTTGAGAAATGCAAACACTCAGCAAGATTTGCTGCTATGAAAATGTGGGTCATTAATTTAATAAATCATTAGGGGTAAAAAAGGGAACAGGAAACATAAGCAGTTTAGTGCCGGGTTGAAATGAAAATCTCATGGAGGTGAGTGGGATGAAGGGAGGAGACATGCAGAAGTGGATGGAGCATAGTTCCTAAGGGTAGGAAGAACCTTGTTGCAGGAAGAATCAGCATCTGCCTGACAGAGAGGAGGCCTTCTGCAAGGAGGTTAGAGGCACCCTGCACCGAGGAGGCAGGCTGTGCATTGCCTCTGTTCACAGAGAAGATACAGGACCCATAGGGACCACTTAGTCTGCTTCTCATTTTTAAAGAGGAAAACTTTAAAAGTGTCTGTTTGACCTTGGACTGCTGTTGAAAAGACAGATGGGCAAGAAGAGAAAGGTAAATAGGTTCCAGTTCCTTCCCAAGATTAGTGATTTGCTAACAAATACTATTGTGCTACAAGTTTCTTAATCACAGAGTAGCTAGATACTGTGAAGTCATTTCCATATTTACTTTTCTTTTTTTTAATGACATACCAAATAGATACAGAGAGGACAACTTCAAATACCTTGGAGGTTTCAGTTGACAGAGATGTTTTTCTGCAAAATGGATTTTTATTACAGTTATCCAATATTTAATATAGTGTTCATAACACCTTGTGCACAAAGCAGACTCCAAAGGCCACTATGCAGACCTAGCTCAAGCTTGCAGGCATAAAAACCCCCACAAAACTAAGTTTAGGACCATTCCTGTTTAATATACTAAATTCTTCAAAATACAACAGGCTGTAGTCATGGTCATTGATAGACTACTGAAGAAAATAGATGTAATTTCCAAATGTGCTGGCAATGATAATCTGAAGAGTTAAAAACTTTCTTGTCAGCTACTGTAAATGCAACTGGTCAAATAATACATGACAGATCCTTTTTTTCTGAATAAAGCTGAGGGGTCACTCCAGTGGTACTTGTGGGATCACGTCACTACCTGTAAGTATTACAGATCTGATCAAACAGATATTGAAATAATTTAGAACCTCTTTTTCTACTGACTTAGTGAACTTCAGTTCCAGACCCGTTCTTAATTATTTTCCTTTCATTCAAAATCTGTAATGAATAGAACAAGCAATAGAGCACACATGTTCCTGTGTTGAACAAATCACTAAAAACAACAGTTGGCAAGCAGCCTTTGTGTTATTAAATTCTTCACTGAAACCTGTGAATATTATACATATATGCACAGATAGCAGCATCAGTTTGAGAAAATACAAGACTATCTCTATCAGAGAGTATATTCACAACAAATATTTCAATTACATCTCCTTAATTCTCTGTCCTGACTGATGTGAATCATATTCAAACTTTTGAGTACTCTGTGGAATGCAAAATGAGTACATCTTTTCCCATACTTCACCCCCTTTTCATACATCTCGCCATCTACTTTGCATAGTCATGCCAGTAATGCAGGCAACGTTTTAAAGGCAACTGTAGAAACTACCTTAAATATCATCCATGAACCACAAAATGAAAGATTATATCACAGTGTCAGGAGTAGCAGTTTCAAAAATCACTGTGTTTTATTGAGCTTTAAAAAAATAATTAAAGCTAAAATCTGTCACTGGCCTTATAAAAGTGATCATATGTTTTTCTTTTAATTCTGCATAAATTAAACAAATATTTGATGTTCATTAAAAACATAGGTTTTATACTTGTGTTTTATTGCAAACCGATTTTTGATAGTGTGTATATGGATGACTTTTTAGCCCTGGTATAGAATAGTCATTTTATTAAACAATGATATGCAATAAAGCCTGTTGTTCTGAGGAAGGGAAGGATGCCCTGTTGGCTGTCATGCTTTTGAGAAGCACAAGGGATTGCCTTGTATTCAAATGGTATAGAAGGTAGAACTGCAAAAGAACAACGAATTAATTAGAGCAATCATTTTGAAGAGCAGTTCCAAACCCCATTTTAATTAGCAAATAAAGCAGAATACTAACTGCTTAAGAACTATTTTTGCTTCCTGATTTACTGGGTGATGGCAGTTGTACTGCGCTTTGTTACAAATCACAAAATCTAGTACCTCATTTTGCATGTAAAGTGCATTAAAATACCTTCTTTCCCATTCTATAGAGGGCTTTAAGATATATTATGTTGGTAAAGTCTGTACAACCCAGCACAATTATTTTCTAATTACCATCCTTAAATGTTGCATTGTGGCCTGAATCAGTTTTAGCATTGTCAGAGAGTTCTAGAAACAGCCCTATCTGTACAACCCAGGCCACATGTGACAAAATTAAATTGGCATACTTCACTGTATAGACCTTGTGCTCTTGGCAGTGATAGCCAGCTCAATACCTCAGAGAGAAGGCTCAGCTGTCACTCACTGACCCATTAACACTCTAGTTGCATCCTGCAGTGTCATAGTCCTCATTCGCACAAAGATAGTGCTCCCTGGAGATCCCTAATACCTGCAGGAATGAGGGAAGGACAGCAGTGACAGCAGCACTATCAAACAGGGCAGCAAACAATGTAGTGTGAAAGCACCTTGTGCTAGCATCCAAAACTAGAGTTGAAACCCACTACGATGCCCTGGTGAGCCAGGTTTGAATGGATATCATCTCTAACAAGCTGTCCCCTTCAACATCATACACACATGCACACTTAAAAGGCCACTGCCAAGCCCTTTTGGTGTACTGCAGGAACATGCTTTGCTCCATTTGCGCTGAGGAACCAGCGTGAGGTGGGAGATAAAACAAACACCTGCTGCTGCTTCTCAAATGTAAAGGATAACCATTGGGAGAATATGGACAATCATGCATCAGAATGCTGCCTCTTTTCTTTATCCAGAGCTCCGTAACTGTCTGGACACAAAATCATTTGAACACACTGCAATGCACTGTTTAACATAAAGACAACATTGCTTCAGGCCTCTGTGGTGTTTACACTATGGGGAGCAAACCCACAGGTCCACTTCGGTGCACCAGGAGATAATGCCAATGTCACTCTGCCTGTAGATCTCGAGTACATCTCCCCAGCGGTTTAACACATTAGGGATTCACTGCTTATATATGATTTAGGCTGTGCAGTGTGCACTGGGAAATTAGATTATGACTTACCTGTAGTAGTGCGTGGATATATGTACATATGCATATGAAGGCAAGACAAAGTATGCGTGTGCGTGTACATGCACGCACACAGGCACATAGGCAGAAAAATGAGAACAAAGAGACAAATACAGTCTGAACTTAATGGAAAAGATAAATTCAGGCACGATTACAGCTGTGAGGTGAACATGAAAGTCCCAATTCTGTTGATTATGTGGAGAATGATCCAGTAACAAGGTTTTATTTCTAAACATTCAAACCTCTCTTTTTCTCTTTTCTCAAAAGCACACATCCATGCCACACCAATGCAAAAATATAAAAGATACAAGAACACAAGAAATTTATTCAAATGTGAACAAAAAAAATAATTCAGCATTGATATTGTTGCAGGGGATTCAAAGTCCATAGATTACAGACCCATCTTCCAGCTTCTAGGTCACATTCACTGATGGACATAAAACAACGTAAAAGAATTTTGCCCCCCAGGTTTTATAAACAACAACAAAAGCAAAAACCCAAGGAAAAACGATGTGTGGAATCAAACCCTATAACTCGAGGAAAGTTATAAAGCAGGTATGTTTATTGTGGCACCCGGTGCAAGGGGGATCACTCCTCTTAACTTGTGCACCGTTTCAACAAGCAGCTGGGTATTTATTATACAAAGTCATGCATATACATAAGGATTTAAAAAAATCAGAATCTCCTACCTCTGGCGCCTCTTCAAGATGTACTTTTCACCTTCTTAGGCAGTTACCTAAAGTTCCTGTTTATCTTTGCATACATTAGCAGCCTTTGTTGTTTAGTTTCTGTTATCTACTATAGTTCTTTGTACATCATCCATTACCTAACTTTTGTTCAAGTGTGTAACATCTGCTAGCTAACGATGATCTCTTCCTTACCTTCCACTCTAAACTCTAACACATGCCCACTGGGCTGGCTTTAATCTATATCAGCATGATCCCCAAGCGGGGGATCCACCCTCTTCGGGGTGGGGGCCATTTGAGTAGGAGGTCGCTGATTTCCTACTACCACAATTATTTTATCCTAGTTTGTTTTCTTTCAGCAGTTAGCACATCCTCGGCAGAAGGCTCCTTATTTACATTCTTGTTGAGCTCATCTACATCGGTACTAACTGTCCCTTCTCAAGGTGCTAAGTGCTAAGCTCCTGCCCTTCACTCTTTCTGGGGTGTTAATGTTTCTTATCTATGCAGCTTCTGTCTGCACCAGAGTTTTAGGTTTTTCACTACCTCAAAAGAACAAAAGGTGGACATTTGATTCCACTTGTTCTTCCTACACAGAATTAAATGACAGCTGAACTCCACATTTTAAGATTTATCATGAAATTATTTCTGATTGACAAGTAGACATACAATCCCAAAAAAGAAAAGAAAGTAAAAGTCGTTTGCTAGCAGAATTTAAAACGTTAGGAAATTTTCTTTTCTATGTGGTCAGTACACAAGATGTGAGTATTCTTATTTTTCAGTACCTAGGTTTGCGCCTTCACTTAAATCTCGAATCTGTTCCTGTTTCCCCAGCCCAGCTGACACTTAGGCACACGCTCCAATGAAGTGCATGCTTATGCCTTGCTGAGTCCAGAGAAACACTTATTTTAATACATGGACTTTACAGCATGTCCACATGTGGGCCAATTAGTTTTAAAGAACATTCCTACTCCGAAACGTGACCTGGGGGAAATGGGTATCTTTGGGCTGGATGTTTACATTACAGTAACTTTAAACTCAAACTGTCTTCAGAGTAGTTTAAGCCATCTCTACCATGGTGTCACAGGGGAGTAATGACTCTCACTTTAAAGGGGATTATTTCTGGTGCACATTCCCCAGCAATTGCTCTGCTGGAGACACCTGACAATGAGCACCACTGTCTTCTAATTTTATGATCAGAATCATCTGGGTTGTCCTAGTGCTCTCAATGAGATTACACAGAAGTATTTGCGATTTAGACAGAAATTATAGAGGTTTCATTATATAGCAATACAATTATAAAATTTCATAATAATAAATTACAGAATTAAAACAATACATACATGCACATATTATACTAATATATATTCAAACTATCATTTCAGAGCAAAATTAATTAGAATGAAATGCAACTCTTTTCTTAGGTTATTGGTTTTGCAGGGCTACTACCACTGCTAAGCGGGAAGGATCCTATGCAGGCACTGAAGCCAGCTAATGCGATTCTGGCTCCTGAAAGGAAGCGGATCAGTTGAGTATGATAGTGCCACATTATACGTTCTCACTTTGCTTATTAGACACACACTTTGAAGGCTGAAAAGGGGATTTATTTATTTCATGCAGTACTATGTGTCTAGAGGTTATTAGTGATTTAAGCACATAAACGTGGGCTATTTCAGGATTTTCTGTGATGAATTTCTCTGTGGTATAATTTCACTACAGCCAATGAAATTATGGAAGGGAAGAATTTGGCCTTATATACCTTAAAACCAAATGTTGCTGTCAGCATTTCAGGGTGGTTAAATACTTGCAGAGTGTTAAATTTCAAGGTTCAGGCAGTGAGCTGCACTGTCAGCTTAATCCAAGGCTGTAATCACACAGCCATTATAAGGCCCACAGCCATATGATCCAAAAGGAGTGGAAGACCCTCTCACTTTATAGATTCTTGAAGTTTTTCCCCTCTTCCTGGTCTTCACTTTGATATGGCAAAATACCCTCACACACTGTTCTTCTTCATGCAATGGTCACTATCAGGAGA
Organism: Falco peregrinus; assembly: GCF_023634155.1. NCBI lineage: Eukaryota > Metazoa > Chordata > Aves > Falconiformes > Falconidae > Falco > Falco peregrinus. The sequence continues at coordinate 72,592,295 of NC_073722.1, read as the reverse complement.
GAATCTGAAGAACATGGAAACCAACAGACGGTTCAGTCTGTAAAGGTAACTTGTTGCCTCTGGGAGAAATACAGCGGTTCAGCTGCAGCAGTCTCCCTCTTTTTCAAGTACAACCAGACTGAGCTACATATTCAGGCTGGCAGCTGCTGCCCACAGCACAGTGCACAGGCATCACAAGAGAGTATGGTGTGCTGCAACTGCAGCGAGTTGGCAGCAGTTTCTGCAAGCACTGCTGCCCTATGGCACAATGGGGTGAGCAGAGCACAGCCCTCCCACGTCCCACACCTTTTTTGTTTTTCCCTAAACTCCCTGGCTACCTGTTTCAGCTGGGAATGGGAATTGAATAGACACAGGTCTAGCAGGAAAACCCTTGAGTTTTTGACTATATCACTTTTCTGAGGCAGGGGCAAATAGAAGAGCCAAAGACCAAGCGTGCCAGTTACCATGCTTGAGGGCAATGAGGTATCAAAAACACAGCATAAGATAGTGCTTAATTCATAGAGGTAATGAATGGTGGGGTTTCTTTTTCTTTAATAACAAATAAATTATAACAAACAAACAAAGCAGGTTTGAGTTAGGAAGATTCAGAAAAATAAAACACAAAATCACCTGTTGCCCATTTGGTCAGAAGTATACATACAAGCGTGCAACACCAAATGCTCACGGCATGGTGTTGGTTCATATATATTTCCTATTCTTCTTCACTTGTTAAATGAAAAAAAATATACTTAAAATATGGTAAACAATACTGTGAAATACAGCTTATGCCAAGACAGGCAATGTGCTCAGATGCATAGTGTTTTCCAAATGTTACTTTCACTTTTAATTGTATTTTAATTGTACATCACTAATATTTTATTCATGTATCCTCTCTCTTTGTTGATTCATATATATGTATACATACATGTATATTCATACCCACACAACCCAAGTATTCATGTGTATTAATACACACACACAAAATTGAGTGTAAAATAAAATTAGACAATGTCAGAGTACAAAAAAGCTGTCATGTTGCTGCCTTAATGTTAGATAAATAAATGTACAGGCTGAATAATTTAGTAAAATAAGCAAGATGAGCTGAGTCCCATGACCTTTTATATGATGGGAAAGAGACAAATTATGCCCAGGGAGGTTCTGTTTAGCTTGAAAGTGCCTTGGTATGTTGAAACCTTCTGGTTACACCACTCAGGAATTATTAAAGTATTGTCTGGGCAATTTACATTCTCCTGTTATAGTTTAGCTTACCTTCCTTTCAGACAATCTGCTACATGAAATATTACTTTGCAAAAAGAGGGAGCAATTATTTTAACAATGTTTCTGGAAAGTAGAAGCTATTAGATTTCACTTGAATACTTTTAGTTGCACATTAGTGAATTGGTACTGTCACTTTACAAAGTCTATCATTTGCTTCCATTACAGACTTGCAGACTGCCAGTTCCAGCAGAGCCCAGAATAACTTCCACTGAAACTACAATACCAGTAGTGGTAGCAAAACAGCAGCATCTCCCTTGATGAATGGAATTCTCCTCTTTTTTAATTTTTTTTTTTTAAAGAACTGTAACATTTGGGGGAATGCTTAGCATACAATAAAGCTGTCTAACAACACACATAATCTGAGGTCCTTGTCAGTATATCTGATAACTGTATGCAATATTTATGCTTATGAGTGACATTATTTACCACAGTCCTGTATTTTGAAAATCCTACTCATCTACAGTATCACTTTGAAAAGAAGTGAGAGGGGAATACCATGGGTGATCTAAAAGGCCCAACAGGGGACTCTTTAGAGAGTCTTTTCATACGTTGTTCTAGATGTAGCTAGCTTTATTCATCTGTACCTTCAATCACCATAAGCATACTTTGATTCAGGCTTCATATATGAGAAAAGTGCCACCCTTCAAGGAGATAATGTAAGTCTTCTAAACAAAGCAAATACTGTGGTGAGCTGTTGGGAGGCAGTTTGGGGATGGAATAATTGAAGGCCTTCCAGGCAATTGTCAGGAATACCCATTTTACCTGGAAGTGCATTGGCAATGATGCAGTAAACTGTCCTCACCTGTGCATGTGCTTCACTGAAGAAATAAACAGCCTCTAACTTGTTTCAAGGAATTAAGTTTTCTGATGAAAGCCCAAATTATGTTGCTTAAAGCAAAGTTTAATTATGATTTTTTAACATAACCTCAATAAAGCATATTTGTTCACAAAATTTTCTCCACTGAAACTTTAAAACAACCAGATACACAAATAGGGAAACCACAGCAACACACCATCTCAGTACCACAAGGAACATGACTTTTCTGAAATGTAGTTTGCACCTTAATTTTAACATCAGCTAATACTATGGCCCTTACTGAAGGACCTACAGGACAGATAAAAGGGTGTGACAAATACTTCCACAGGAAACTTTCTTACCAAGATTTTCAGTCATATTTTGCTGCATCAGTACAGTTGGATGCTTATGTGAATTTGTATGCCCTTTTTACAAACAGCTCCTTAATTTTAAATCTTCAAGCTCCATTCATCCTCTCATTTTATGCACAATGTTGGTTTATGTGTAAGAAATATAATCTTCTTTCTGCCTTTCCTCACAAAAGCATCTGTACCTCACAAAATATATCAGATTGATATGGAGAAATAGTGTGAAATGGGGACAATGGACATCGATTGTGATTGTATATGTCTGCCCAGGAATGTGGGTATGGTGACTAGTCATGGGTTCGATGTCTGGTCACATAGGCACACAGCTTTGAGGAGACGCCTACCTTTTTGAGGAGACGCCTGCCCTTCTTCCTCTAACAAAGGGGAGACGCCTGCCCTTCCTCCTCTAACAAAGGGGCTATTTAAAAAAGAATGAGAAAAGGATGAGAGATATTCCAATGCTATCTAGAGGGAGTGAGTGCTAAGTCTCCTTGCTGGAGAAGATGCTCCTTGCTGGAGACGCAAGGAGACGATCGGATGGTCACAAGGACATGAATCACCTACAAACCTGCAAGACCACCACATTCCAGGCAAAGGACTGATAAGCTAATTAACATACGAAGCGGGTTATGGTAACGAATATGTATAGGCGTTAATTGAATATTCATTTGTTTTATTGTATAAATGTGAGATGGTTCCTCACTTCGGGCATGCACGCTTGTGGAGGAGCGATCCCCTGTGCATCTGCGCGCAATAAACATACCTACTTTATAACTTTCGAGTTATAGAGTCTAATTCCGCACGTCAAGATGGTTCACTTACTGTACACGATCATTTTTATATAATTTTATTCTGGGGTCTGTGGTTATTGACAGTTGTAAGTCTGCAATGGAAAGAAACTTTTCTGCTACATCACATGATTAATGATAGCTAAAGGAATGATGCTTGTTCTAGTCTCCATATTTTTGGGGGGCTACAATTTGTGTCGCACAGGTATTTGCCTTCCTAAGCAATGGCACTAAGCAATATATCTATTAATAGAACATTTGTTGTATTCCTGTTTCCCTTCATGAAAACAGGCAAAGATGGGAAACAAAGGTTATACAATATCAAAAATAGCATGATATTTATGACATGAAAGGTGAGAGACGGATGAAGGCTTTTGTGGGACTCTAATGATGTTATCCTACTGGAGTATCATTTGGCTTTGACAAAAACAGCCATTTAATGAAACCTGTTTAGAGAAAAGAATTTGCTGTTCAATATTATGTTTGTGAGTCCAAGAGCAAGTCACTTCTGGCTGAGGCTTAAGCAGCATTCCAAAAGGAGAGTAAAATAATGAAAATGAGAAAATCATTCAAAGACTCAGCCTAATCTGAGCAATGTTTATGGAATCCATTTATAGACTTCTGAAGCTGCCTTGCAGCATACAAGTAAAATTCCACATCCAGCCAAAGCCTATGAGGTGCTGAAGTCACCATTAGCTCTCAAAATAGAATGTGCATGATATTTAGGGCTTACATTCATTCTGCACAATGCTGAATTTCATTCACAGAGAAAAAAAGGTGAAGAGTTGTACTGCTTAAAAGTTCCCTGCTTAAACTCATTTCCATTCACAAATGGGAACTCATAATTGCTATTTATTATGCTGACTCAGGCATTGTTCTCAAATATGTAATTAAACTACGAAGTAGCTCCTAATTGTTAGCAGAGAAAACCTAATGTCATGTTTGTTTCAAAAGGAAGAACACAAAGCAAACTGTTGTTTCTGTGACATGACAATGGAACCTTCAGGTTTTGTTGCAAAATTATGTTACAGTAACACATGCAACAAATTATGTCTCCTCTCAAGTGAAATCTACCAACCGGCTAGAGCTGAAATACCTAAGTGTGTAAGCAAGGTTTCCATGTAATAAGGAAAGAGATCTTCACACATAAACATGTATCAACTCTAGTTTGTGTTTGTTTCCTCATTCGCTTTCTTCGCAATGAGATCTGATGGATGAGAAAAAATCAAGAGTAGAAATGACCTGTGTATATTATGTTTGACTAGTTAGACTATGAGTTTATATTGGCTCCAGAATGACAGCAATCCTGCCCAAAAGCACTACTTGTGCATGTGTATATGATTTAATTTTGGTGGTCCTTATGAAACCATGTTTGATAGAGTAAGTCCTGCTTTTTCATAGGCAGCACCACATAAAAAATATTCAAATTTTTTAATAGTTCAGTGTTATGTACATATTTTTGTTTACACTCTTTACAGCTTCTCAAATATTTTACGCGTTAATAAAATTGTCACCATTTTTATCTAGCCTGGAAATCTATAAAATGACTCAGTGATTAAGGTCTACAAAAATTCAGTTTACATTTTGTGATCATAATAGTATTTTTCTTCTTCTTCAATAAATTAATACTAAAAAAACCCCTATAATGACCTGTTGTTTGACTCCATATAACACCATGCAGATCTGCACTTACACTGTAGTGATAACATTTTCATTATTACTGCCATAGAACATAACATACAGAAGAATATTACTGAAATAATTAAACTTAATAAATAAATTAATATATTAATTATAAATTATAAAAAAGAACTAGAAAGAAACTTAAACAAAGAGCAGAAGTCTAATGCTTGTGGAATTACTTTCTTGTGAATAAATTAGCTTCTCATATTCCTAAATAAGGTAGAATTAATCTGCCACCTTCTTCGAAAAGTAGGGAGCAGGTGGCTATATTATGTCAGGGAAGGAGAACAGCAGCGTGAACACTTCATTTATTAGCATTATTCATAAACTTTTCATCATGAGCAGTGTTACACTGCTCACTATTCAGCATCAGGATATGAAAAGTGCACTCAGGCTTCAAAAATCAATGACAACTTGCCCTCTACCCACCTCTTCTCTCTGGCAAGCTGCAAAAAAGCCACTCCTAAAACTCAGCATGCCATTTTTTAATTCACAGTTATGTTTCCACTTTGATAAACAAGCCAAAACAAACTATTCCTCCCTGAGAAGTACCACAGGAATAAGTTCCCTCCCAACTTCAATAATTATTAGGCTAGAGTGTTTCTCTATTTCCTCTTCCACTGAAAATACCTGTTTATAAGGACAAGCTTGCATCCTGCTCCTCTGTTTGCATAATTCACAGATGTCAGTTTGCAGGCTGGCTGTGTCCAGCTTTGATTTTCTCCATCAGGTTGAACCCTTTCACAGCTGTAAAAGGCTTGCACTGTGCAGAAAGGAGTAGCTGAAGTCCAACAGCCAGAACTGTGTAAACTTTTCTCAGCTGAGTATATGCCTCTGACTATTTCAGACCGTTTCCTTACAATTTAGGACTTTAGGCACATGTGTTCCCTAGCATGTGTGTTTACAGCAACTGTAGTTATCTATAGAGAAAATTCTAACAGTTGTTTTCAAGTTGTTTAGATCTTCAACACTTTATTGCTCAACATAAACAAGAAAAAACATGACAGGTATTTACAAAACATACTCTTAGCACTACCAAGGTTTGTAGAGGAAGCAAATTTAGTTTTGATTTTCTGTAGTTATATGGCCTTAGAAAGTGTAAAATTATTTTCCAGATATGTAACACATTGTTAAAGTTTGTTCCTCTGACTAATTGGTATTGTAAATTATTCAGTTGAATTCTGCCAGCATTATACTGCATTTTGTTTCTGTCTTTTGAGCAGCAAAGCTATGGTGATACTTGCAAGGAAACCAGTGACAGCATCCTGAATGAAAGCATCATGTATCGTGAATAATCTACCACCATCCAAAATAGACGACCATTTCACAGAAGGAGAAATGAGAGAGTGGTAAAACTCACATTACACACTGAAATGGGCCTACACAAAATTTCATTATGTCTGAGGAACAAGATGACAAAGAGATGTTCCTTAGACTCAGCAATAGCAGCAACCATGTGCCAAGTGGTTTTAGATACCGTATGCAGTGATATTTATGGCATAAGCATACAGCCTAAACAGAGACATTTCAAGATAAAACATTGGTGGAAATAACTGGTGAGAACTACTGTCTTTTCAAGATGGAAATGATCAATTTGCTTCTCAAGAAAAGAACATTTTCTTTCCAGAGCCCTATTTTGTGCTGATCATATCTTCATGCCCAGGACAACTCCTTTCAGGGAGTTAACTGTGTTAGTGACTAGTGAATGAACCTTTCATATGTGAAGACCATTTTCTTCCATAGGTAATGATACATAGTTTATTTCATTCTTAATTCCACAAAATTGATTAACTCTATCTGAAGCATAAAAAGTTTTCATAAAATAAGGGATTCATTTTGTATATGAATGCATCAAAACATTGACAATTGTGTACCATTTATTCACACAGTTACAACTTAAGTGTCTGCAGAGTAAATCTCATGAGCACAGGTATTTCCAGGTACTTTTGGAAAATTTATGCTTTCTTTTATAAACTTTTTCAGTTTCTATAAGAACCCAAAATCTTCTGCTTCTGGTTCAGGTGAATATTCAGAGAAAATAAATGTTTATTGCAACCAGTGGAAATGAGCGTACTTCCTTCAAAGACAAGTGTTCCAAAGTCTTTGGCTCCAGATGAGAAACCACCCAAAAGACATGCAGTTGGGTCAACTCAGAGATGTGCAGTTAGGTCCAGTCAGTTGCTCAGATATATTTCTACTCAAAATAAGCACAATGAGTTTATGAATTTACTACTATGATTTCCACATAGGAGAAAATTTTTAGAAATTACTAATATGATGTCTGTCTGAATTTCCTTTCTCAATTGTGCAGTGAATGAAAAATAATGGACCTGATGACAGAATTACTGAAACAAGTAGGGAGCCTATTTTCCTGTAGTGGCTTGGTGCCTGTTTGGAGTGGTTGCACTGGGATCATATTTAGATTTTATGCAAGGAAGTACTTAAAAGAGACCAGAAATGTTACACAGTTCTGCAGGTACTTTTCCATGTCAATTAAAAATTGTATTTCATTCTTGGTTTTATTCCATTTCTCTGTGAATGACTCAAAGCCACATCAGTTTTTTATTATTTTTTAGATCTGAGAATCTTCTCTTTATAACTCATTGAGTAATACATTGATACTCTTTCATTAGACTAATCTACTTCATATTACTGTATTTTCCCACAGTTTCATGGAGGAATAGATTCAGTCAGCTTTCTCTTTCCATTTGTCTTTCTTTCTGGACAGGACAAATAGGTTTTCGAGGGCTTGCTTTGAGTTTGGCAGCATTTTCTGCACCTGAATATTACCAGTAGCCCAGCCTGTGAATAATTGATGTGATAGTGATCAAACGGTGAGACTAATGGCAAAGATGTCTCCTATGAGTTTGGTTAAATCAGGTTTGTTTCTATTCATCAGCTTCAGCTTCACCAAGTTTACATTCTTTATTACTTTTATAAGAAGCTTTTTGCAAGAGCTCTGAAGTGTATGTCAAGTCTATGAAGAAACTTCCCTTGCCTCTGGAATGCCAGTGGGGGCCACAGAAATAAAGACTAACTCTCAGATGAATAATAACTCTGTTTTTTAATAAAGGATGCTATGTCACCAAGGGAAAGAATATTATTTGCACTGTTTTCCTACTTTATTGTTTAACATCTTAAAGCTTTAACCTCTAGGTTTCTATCCTTCCTTGAACGCATTGTGAGAGTGCTCTGGTTGTTAAACTGCTCATAAATGTGCAATCGTATTGTGAAGGAAATAAGCAGTAGTGCTTAATTTAAACAATGAAAATGTATATTGAAAAAGGAAACACTCAAAGTCAGAAAAAAAGTGGAGCAGCACTACACTCAGAGCAACAAAACTCAGATTGACTCAGAACAAGAGAATCCTTTTAGTAAACATTGAATTATTCTGTTCAATAATGATGGCGCTCATACATCCAAACATGAGCAAGAATATTATCCATCTAAACACACTTAGAGTTCCAGTCTTGCCCAACTCTGCTGTAGAGACAGCTATGAAGACCTTTTTTGATGGAAGGTGCCAAAGTACAGTGCACTACAGCCCTCTGACATGCCCATCCAGTAAAAGAGAACAAGTTTCAAGAAAGAGCAAACAATTTTAGCTGCTGATGGGGAACAGCACAAGAAGTCAGCCATTAACATTCAAGTTGTTCAATCACAGGACTGTAGACATAACAGTCCGCTACTCTGAAAAGATCCAAGTTTGCTGTGTTTCAGACCAAATTAAAAAAGACCACACTCTTTCTTTCAGATGACTGATGGAAGGGTGAAGGGCAAGGGACCTGCTTCTAAGGAATGGTTCACAGTTGTGATTCAAGTACCTGTAAGGAGAAAATCACAAAGAATTAAACTGTTTCAAATACCTGTTAATGTGAAATCTGGGAGAGGTGGCTTGTTTCCAGGACTTTGCTGCTCTTTCCTCTACAGTGTCTATATAGGGTGCCCAACATGCTGTAATCACTAGTTGTTGCTAAATTTCATGTTGAGGAAAATACAGAAATACTGGAAGAAAATGGTTTCTTGTGCTACTTAAAGCTATTAGTTGGTGGATCTTCACACTTAGCTATTTTTGTTCTACAAGTTTTGGACTCATAAAAGGTGCTGTGTAGTAAATAAAGATTTCACCAGTCCTGATTTCACTGTATTTTATAGCCCCAAAAGCCTGATGTTAAAGTGACTGATTAAGTTTGGGGATAATATAAAAGTATTCTTCAAAATTCAGAGTCAGTTGCCCTAAACTGTAACATCCAAATGACAGCACTGTGCAGCTTTAATCAGTTTGTTAATGTTTTGGTTTCAAAACTCTGCCAAACATGTTTTCAGATTGTGACTATTTGATGAAGACCTTAAAGACAATATTTCCCCAGTAATCTTAAGTCTGAATTTTCTAGGTGTGTAGTATTTTCATTGGCTTTCATTATGCATCAATGCTGAAAGTGAATATGACTTTTCCTTGCAGATTTGATATAAACTGGCTGGGAGAAACAATAGCTAGACCAAGTTAAAAGCCCTACAAGAATTATTTGATTAGTCTAAAATTCTGTTAACCGGGATGTTCAGTCTCTCCTTTGCCTGGCAATGCTGTGTCGTGTGCATCACTCCATCAATTAATAAAAAAAAATATTGTTATTATTGATAACTTCATTAAGAATCTGTTTTCTGAGGCTCTCACAAATTTATATAAATATTAATTAAGCATCATTATGCTGATGGAAATTAACTAAGTATGAATCTTTTAATTTTACAGAAGAAGAAATCAAGATACTGGGAAACTAAATGATTTGTCCAAGGGCAGACAAGGAATCAAAGTTAAAGGTCATTTCATGGGCAGAGCAAGAAATCCTTGTTCCATAGTAGTCAGTGGAAGTGAGGTCAGGAGCACACTAACACCTTCAACTCTTGGGCATTTGCTGAGGTACGATTTTAACCTGCATTTTCCTCACGCTTTTCAAATATTTCTGAAGCCTTGAATATATAAGATCATAAAATTACATAAAAATAAAAATTTAAATGTCCATTTCAAAAATTACAGTCTACAGTTGTCCTTCAATTGTTTTGAATTCTACATGAAGAGCAATCTCTCCAGTTACAGCACACTCCAGGCAGAACAATCCATTCAGGATATACACACATTTATTAAGTGAGGCAGCTTTCATAAAATGTCAGTGTGTTGGCCAGAAATTGATATTTTGAAAAAGCTCCTCCACTTAATAAATTTAAGTAACTTGAACACACTGCTCTATCTAAAGTACACTGTAACATAAGAAGTATTTATGCTGGCAGTAGAGCAATGTCAAGAAAGTACAATGATCTGTAGAACAAGTCTCTACATTTAGGAATTTATGTAGTGAATTATTTTGATGTAGTGCTGGTTATTGCTTTCAGAGCTTCCCTCTTTTATTTATATTGATTATTTGACATCTACAAGATCATTAACAACCTCAGTGAACATAACATCAAAATAGCTGTGTCAATAGAAAGCAATAGGACTAACTGTCTTAGAACTGCAGACTTCGAACCCTGAATAAGTTAACAGAACAATAACAGAACAAGATAGGACAGAGGATCCTACTAGGTATATATCCATTTTGTGGCAGGTGCGCCTTGCAGACTTTGCCCTTTAATTGTCCAGAGAGAGGCCTCTCTTGGAGTGTGCTGGGGCTCTGTATAGGAATCCAGGGCCCATGGGCAATACTGCACTGACAGCCCCCTGTCTGTGGTGTGAAATCAGGACATAGACAAGCTGTTCAATAGGAATGAGGACCTTTCCTGTCCCATAGGGCAGACACAGACACAGTCAGGTAGTTAGTTCAACAGTTGGGTTCAGTTAGTTCATAACTTCCTATATGCATTCCAGAATGTCTATTAATTCTGTATGTAAGATCCTTTAAATTCCTTAGCTATAAAGGGACAATAGTAGTACTCAGCTTCTTCACCCTTCATCACTTTAAGTTTTTACATTTTTAGCTGTCCAGAATTATACATATGAGCAGTGTCTTGCATAATGTTTTTTAGTCTCAGCTGGGATCTTGCTCAGAAATAATGCTAACTAGCACATCTTGGACCACCATATTACATATACTAGTAATGTCCATTTAATCTCTGAAATAGAACTAGAAATCCTATTTGGAAGCAATTCCTAAGTGAAATGTGTGGTCAAATATATGCATATACTGTACACTGAAATGTTAATCCTGCAAAGTAAAGCTTTCAACAGGCAGGAAGTACCTGGAATAGGACTGCCTGTGTATTTTGCAATAGAGTATTTTCTTTAATAATGTATTTACTTATGTATTTTCTAGAGAATTCTTCCATCATTTAGCTGAAAGTACATGCTTAACTGGCTATGAATTCCCTCTTCACTAGGCAACGTACACCTTGTACAACAGACTCACTCTCGTCCTCTGCTGAATACAGAACGAGCATCCTCACAATCTTTTCTATGATGCTACTGTTAAATTATCCAACAGCTTGTCTTTGCTCATTGTAGTAGCTCTATGAAGCTAACACATGTTAACAATTCCACTTTAGGATAGTGACAGTCTAAGGCATGACCTAAAGTTAAAACTTCCTATTGTCTTTTAGTGTTACCTCTTCTCTTCTTTGGCCTAACTTCCAGCAGGCAAGGCAAGATTAGGTAGGTGGCCACACAAAAAGGCTACCACTGATACCGAAGTTGAATTTCCCCATTCAATTTTTATTAGACACAAACCATTATGCATTTATGAAACATTGCATGATGCATGGTAATAAATATTTTTAATAAATGCCCCTAATGATAATGATAAATCATAAATTATTTTATGTTTTAATTTCCTTGAGTAAATACATTGAAGCACAACACCTCATTTTCATTGCTGACCTGGGGTGAGAGCACAGCAGCGTGACATTTACAACAGATACTTCAACTGTAATTACTAAACAGTTAATATATCAATTTAATTAAAATCCCATAGTGATGAATAGCATAAAGTATCAAAAGAAGTCAACTCAGGTAAAACCAAACAAGTGGATCAAGACAATCAGTTGAGGAAAAAACAAAAAAAAAGAATTACAGTACTTGTCCCACCAATTCAGAGGCTTATATGCTCATTGGAGACAAGAGATATTGCTGCAACAGTCTTTCTGAAGGATATTCATTGTGAGACAGTGCACACAAATATTTGGAACATCAAAATGAAGAAAGAAAAAAAATATCCACGTTGGATTTTTTATTGAGTTTGATGGAACAAAAGTGATGTCCATTCCTTAGATTTATCTCCTGATAAAATGAAAAATAAAGGCATGCTAAGTCTTGCTGAAATTCCTTCTACTGGTTTCATTGTACAAGTACTAGAGCCCAGATTCCTGTAATTTCTAGACCAATCCATCTTGCACTGGTCCATCTTGGATATTGTCAAACGGCTCAACATCTTGCTACCAGCTACTGCTGATGCAGTTCTTTCTTTCTAGTCTGAGACACTACCTACAATTACCAGATTGAGTGGCCAAAGTCAATTAAGATCAACAGAAGAGTCCTTTGTCCTTAAAATCTAACATCTGATCTTTCCCTTAATTCACTGCAATTTTTTTCTTCTTCCTCCTGTATTAGGAGCAATCCAGCATTCTTTAGATTTTGCTCCAGTGAAAACTTCATTTTCCTTCAGTATCATCTTATGTAGCATAGAGAGGGAGTATTTGAGTACTACAAGTGGGCAAGCTTCATTTAAGCATGTAATTTGAGGCTTGAAGTGGGGAGAAAAGCATAAGCAATGGCAACTACCGTAGTAAAAAGAGACTGTTGGAGTGGTTTTCCTTGAGAAGCATGAATTCAACTCTTAAGACACAAGTCTGACAAATAGACCTTCCTCTCCAAACATTAGTACATCCAAGGATTAGTCATGGGTCATGATGAGATTAAGTTTGACATGTGAAATATCAATAAGATTTGATAAATGCCTAGAGTTTTTTTCTTCTTCCCCTTTTGAAAGCTGCTACAATCTATCATGTCATTGATATGTAGATTATTTATCTCATCTGTGATTAAACTGGTTCACTGTACTGTCTCCCTCTATCAGATTAAGGAAATCACTGTCTTAAAAATGCTCTCAACAACAGCTGTAAAATCTTACATGCAGTAAACCACATTTTAAATGAAATCAATGTGAGAATTTCTAGTGAAATCTAGGACTAGGTCAGGTGTAAAAGAGCAGCATTGGGAGCTTTCAGAACAGGATGCAAGTCAATTAGTATGTTAAGCACAGGGCCAAAACACATCCTACACCATCACCTTGAGGCCAGGCAATAGGAAATGCTGCTGGAAGCAATGTGAGTCTGTTAAGTGCAGCCCCTTTGTTTACAGTGCAGAGGTGTGCCTGTGTTCATTCACGTGTATGTGGCTCCAAAGCAGAGTGTGGTTTTCAGAAGCAGAAAGAGGGCTACAACATGGGAGAAAACAGGTCACGTATGGCTTAAAAGGATGAGGTTCAAATTTTCAACACTATTACAAAAGTGTTAAGCACCTCTATTCTCTAGTTAGAAATAAATTCCTGTGACTCCAGTTCCATGTTTAGAAGTTCCAGCTACAAGGACTTGCTTTTAAGCAATGGAGCTCCAGCCCTTTGTTAGAATACCCTGGATTAATGTCCAAGCTATTTTGAACTAAGCTTGTATGGACTAAGGTAGCAGGTTAAATCACTTTTTTTTTTCCTTCTATTTCCTCCACCACAAATGCTTACTTTCAAGGTGATAGACTCCAAATGTGTACATATATATTGTATTAAGAAATCAGCCCCTTTATTGAGATCTTAAGTTTGCAAATACTATACCTTGGTTAGTGCTACTCCCAGGATGCAAAATAGCACTGGGGAGGATACAAGCTGTGCTGCTTGCAAACATTTGCAAATCTACTGCCTTTGAGAAACAAAATAGTTCTGGTTATTTGTGATACCAACTTTCAGAAGAACAAAGTATGCTTGGCTAGTTTTTATGTCCAGATGGGTCTACACAGACCCTGATCTTGAACACTGGCTCAGTATCTTCAAGGAGAAAGAAGATGGCAAAGATGAAACTGTACTCCAATTTTAAGTGAACAGGAGACATTTAGATATTGATGTGCAGTGACATAAGGTACAATTTGGATCCAAGTAAATGTAACCACAGACACTTGGCACTTCAGAAAGAGATGTCCATATCAGTCAAATGTTAGAACTCAAATACAAGAATTTTCAATAAGCAAGTTTATAAATGGATTTATTGGTATCAGCAGAAAACAGGTAACTTTGCAAGTTCCCACAAAGAAGTAAACCCAACTGTAAATAAGTATTTAGATGTAACTAGGATAGCAGTTATTAAACACTGGCAGAATTTGGCCTTTTACACAAGTTACAATGCCACTGAATTATTTTTCTAGTAAGATGTAATTTTATACTTTGTGACCGGGAAAAAACCCATAATCTCCATACAGAAAGCTTGTTACATTTCATTCCATAGCCACAAGGTATTTTATTCTTAACATCTTATTGTCATGCACAGTTCTAACTTGAGAGATAACATAGCTGAGGTGCTAATCTCCAGTAAAATAATTGCCATTTTAAACTGTACTAGGTGTACTACAGCCATTAATTATCAGCTTGACTAATTAGCATTAGTATTGATCATTCTTTGCTTTCATAATCACTGCTGAAAGCTGTACATGGTCTGTTTTATTAAAAATCCTTCCAGAATGACAAAGAGGAAATCCATAGCATAGCTACACTGTCTCTGTAAAATGATAAAAATGCATCAGATGTGACGGAGAGGCCCAGTGGTATGTTAAAGACCAATTCTACAGGACAATTTTTGTGGTTTATGTAGTAAGTGTAACAAAACACCCACTAGGTATCCAAACTCAAATATCCATTTATAAAAACTAGTTTTCCAATAGCATTTATTCTGGTATTAGCTCCAAAAGAAGAAAACCCATGGCCATGCATAACTGTGTGCCAAAATCTAATAAGCAATAACCTCAGAATGAGCTATTCAGTAGATCTAGTTGTTTCCAAAGAAAGAATGTATCAGAGAAGAGACAGTATTATTATTAATAATCTTACTGTACATGGCAAAGAAGTAATACTATAAATCAATGTTTGTACTTAACTGTCTCATGCAATCCTAAGTGAATTTGAGGAAGGTTTTATTTTAAAAAAAATAACACAAAACTATGATACCTCATGCCTCAGTATAGGTCAAATTCTCAAGCCATCCCTGGCATAGCTTTCTGTATTCCTTCTTCCATTTTAATATGTGGACAGTTAAAAATGTTAGATATGAGAAAATAAGCTTTTGAAAATTTTTTATGACATGTTGGAATATAACTTAAAGATATGCATTTGCTTTGACATTATTAGATTAAAAATGGCCTTTAGTCAATAGGCCTCTGTTAAATGCATAGCAGTTACTAATAACACCTGCTATTTAATTATAAACTAGGATTATTTTTTGAGATGTATCTTATGTGACATTTAAATTACAGATAGTAATAACAAGCAAACATAAAATGAGAAAAGGATCAAATAGAACTTTTTTGAGCAGAAAATGTCCAAGCTTCCAATCTTGCAAAATATTCTTTACACTCTTAAATGTACTGAATGGGAGTACTCTCACCTATGTAGCAGAATGGTTTACAGTGGCTAACATTTAAGATAGTCCCAAGAAGTTTTAGCTTATGGCCAATGTCTGTAGAAGTGCAGACTTTCTGTAGAAGCTTAACATTGTGAAAGAAAAGAAATTTGATGCCTTTGGAAGACAAAAAGGTATGACTACATCACATGTCATGCAGCAGTAACTTTTGTGTGCTTTCTCATCAGTATTTCTCTGTCCCTTTTCACAAATCATTCAGACATTTCTAATCTCTGTGCCACTTCATTCCCTGACTTCTTGGTTAATATAAGCAACTTGGAGGCAAGTTGATGCCAGATATACACTTTGTTTCTCTGACACCTCTTATGAGAGTCTACATCTTAAACCAAAGCTTATAATTCAAGCCTATAACATATCCTTTATGAGTGTAACCAAGATTCTTTTATGAAAATGGGACCACATTTTTACTCCATCAATCTAAATACTATATGAATGTTATGTTCTCTGTACTTTCTTTAGTCTTCCATACTCATTCCATATAATTCTCACTCATAAATTGTCACTTTTCTATCAAAATCTTTAAAAGTATTCTGACATTAGGAGACACCTGTCCATCAGGTACATCAAGGGCACCAGTATATGTCAGATGAGATGCCAATCAGCTATCAGGAAGGTATAACATAGTATCTATTGATATGAGCTAGATTTTGTACAAGTGACCTACAGCTTGAAGCTGTGGACATTTACTGCCAACTCACCAATTCACTTGAGTTATACAGCTCCTCTCCAAATTCTTCTAAACACAAAAGCATGACTTAGAAGGTATTCAGATTTATCTGTTTATTAGCATCTCACCATTAGAAATTCTGGGATAATACATCCCATTTTCAAGAAAGTCCTTGAGAAAGAAAATGCAAAGCCACATTGTTTCAATCCATGTAGACTGTTGTCATGAAACAACCATCAATAAAATTATAAAAGCACATGTTATGCATAGGTTTAAAAAAAAAAATAAACATAATACCATACCATACATTCTTTAGGGTTAACAACCTAGATTTCAGACCTGAATTTTAGAAAGACAAACTATACCCAACTTTTGAGTCACACTTTAGTATTGTTGTCTTAGTTCAGAATTATCAAAAATGGGTAAGCTTGGGAAAAAAAACCCCTACAACAGTGCTTTTGATAGCTACATGAATGGTTAGTTGACTCTGAAAAGCTTTCCCTGCTTTTGCTACTGCTTCCACATATACAAAGTGAGAACACCACCACCATTACGAAGGTGAAATTACTAATTTACTACATGATTAATATGAAATTACAAGTGTACTTCTGCCTTGAGATAGATCAAGTGGCTTCGGTATCTTTACCTTTATCAAACTGTGATTGTTATTAATTAAATCTTGTCCAGCCAAATTACTTAGCAACATGGGGGGTAGCACAGGCAAGATAACATCCATTTTATGATCATTTTAGACTGATTTTGATTTTCTAACAGCTTGCCCAAGTTATATGTAAATCCTCATACACTAAAATGCTAGGGCTTGCAGTACGATGCACATGCTCCATCTGTGCTTGAGACAGCACTGGCCAGATCTGTTCAGTTCTGTGGTTTACTCAGGAGAAAATCCCTATTCATTAGTGTCCCTCATCCCTTACATATCCTTCAGGAATGCTAATGACTCAGGTAGTAGTGCAAAGCACTGGTAATTATTTTGATCCACAGAAATAGAGTATAGGACTGAGCACTGAAATGGGAGTATCCTGTGTGGGCACAAATCAAGGGAACTCAAGGAAAAACTGTGAGAGCAAAGGGCTTTCATTCAAACTGCTCTCTTGGGGAAATGCTAACAGGGCCAAGAAGCAAACTGGAGAGCCGTTTTTTCAAGACACAAGGTTATTTCCAAACAACCAGACTCAAATCCATTGAACAAGTGACCAGGTCTCAATTGAAGGATTTCAGCATAGCCTCCTGGCCTGTAGAAACACCTCTTGTATGGAAAAACTCCGTCCACTTCCTCTGCCCTCCCAAAGATGGAGGACGATACCAGTTTCCCTAGAGCCAGGAGATTAGGATTGAAGTTTATGATAATGATCCATAGGCAAACACTGATCAAGGGCCTTCAGTCACAAGGTAAAGTAGCTTTAAGGTCTTTCCTTAAGAAACTCCTTTACATTAGGGCTTTGATATGAAAACCTCCATATGATATGACTGATTGATTAGGGGACAAGGAAAACAATCTATGACACAGCTTGTGATAGTGCTTTGTAAAACAAAGCAGCAGGAACAGAAATTTCTCTTGATCTTTTTTTTCCTCCTCTTTCATTGCAAGGCATCTTTTATTCTGCATGGATGTTTCAAAATATTCTTTTATTTCAGTTTAACAGCAGTGACAGACTTCTCAGATATTTCCAAAGGAAACTTAGAGAACTCCTCAGGAGTAAAACAATTGAAAACAATCAGGAAAAAAAAAGGCAATGAAGAAAAAGTGTGTGAGACTGCTGCTGAACTAACACCTGAATTCACAAGCTAACTGCACCCCCACATACAGGTTTTGAATAAAAATGGCCCTTTGAATGAAATGGAATAAAATGAAAATAAACACATTTAATATAATGATTAAATTAAGGTCAGTAACTTGTCAGGGAGATTGGGTCCAGGGTGAAACAGAGACCTTTAGCACCATTTTGAATGTTATATGGCCTGGTAGGTATGCTGAAAGACCAAATTTTTTTTTTGAATGGCAGCCAGAAACTGACATAAGAATTGCACCAAATGCTTATCTTTAAGCCCTTGAATTGTCTCCTTAGTACTTTGAGTATATATGTGTTAAGCAGTGCGAAGCAGAAACTGTAAGGTTTTGGACTTTTGTAAATGTGAATAAAGGAGGCTCTTTAGAGGCTCTGGAACAAAGCTCTGTAAATGAAGGCATCCTGGTCTATGCTGGGCAGCTTGTCTTTTCCTTTTTGAATAACAAGATTTGGGGAAAGAAAAAGGAAAAAAGAAAAAGGAAAGAAAAGCCTTCCTGACACTTTTCAGATGAACACCTTTTTCTCAAAATATATGATGTTTGTTTTATTTCTGACAGATTACATATTTGGAAGAAAGTAGGAAATACATAGCTAGAGCTACTACCATGTAAACATGTTTACAAAGAATCATTCAGGCTGTTTACAGGATTAGCTGCCTAATGACTTTTTTTTGACTGGTCAGATCTGGTTTATGTCCCTCAAAAACCCCACATGCTTGCTTTTATTGGCTTGAGGTGACATTTACCAGAAAGGACAAAACTCTTCACTCACCAGCCTCTTACCACTGAACTCAGCCAATACATTGCTCAGGACTTACCAAGTTGCTTCCAAACCCAGAGCCTAAAGTCAATAAAAGCTTCATAGGATTTTCCACTTTCCCCATGGGAGAAAAATAACTGAGTTTGTTGTCTGGAAAGGCATTGATTAGCATATTGTTAGAACAGACCTAATGATCACAGACACAGCATGAACAAGTCATCTAAGTAGATGTACCCAGAGAATAAGTACTCATTTCTCTATCAATGTTAACCATTTCCTTAACTTAAAAGTTCTCTATTCCACTTGTTATATTACTCAGACAACTGAATAAAAGCAAAAAAGATTGACCATCTAATACAATCAAACTATCAGCTCATCTAGAAGTAGAAGAAATCACCCAATTTTACATTCAAAAATAAAGATGTAATATTTTCTTGTACTTTCTATTTTCCAAGCTATTTATTTAAATACAATTGGAATTGACCATGAGATGGTTCAGGCATGTCAGGACACCAGCAGAGCCTAAATAAGTATTTTCAGGCACTCTGCTATCCAATTCAAGACAGCAGGACATAATCAACAAGGAATGGCTGTATCTGTTACACTCCTGGTAATCCAGATGCAATGTGGAATTCAGAATGATTGCTACAAGCTTCCTAGATGTTTAAAGACTCTTTCTCCTGATCCTGAGGAAAATAAAAGCAAAATAAAGTCATGCTGAATGAAAACCTACGTGAGAATCTACTGGGAGACAGATCATTGCAATGGCATATTGCAATGGAACAGAGTATTTTTAGGTACTTTAGAGAATGGGAACTGCAGGCTTTTTGCATAGAATTAAGGGCATACAAGATGTGAGTGCCACACTGCCTTCTTTCTGCCTGCCTGTGCTTTGTCTGCTTTCCCAGATACTTGCTCCAATGTTGTTCCTGGTTCCAATTTTGGATTCATGGGCCATCCACACTTCCTCAAGGAAGATCTGGGTTTAGAGTACTTCTGTTTATGTTCTGTCTGAGTCTGTGCTGTACAGTTGATGTTGATAATGGAATTATACTGAAGAACAGGATCTTTTAGCACCCCCCCCAAAAAAAAAACAACAACCAAACCCACCACCCCAGCTCTTAACATATGTTTCTCTGCCATCAACTGAGGACAGACTATATCCCTCATCTCTAGGAATCAAGTACTTCTCGTGCAGCTTTTCTAGCATGCTGTTCTGATAAAGAGTATGATGCTTTACAGCTCCCAGAATGTAGAGCATTGCTTCTTCACCATAAACAAAAGTTTTTGATGAACCAGTTCAGAGGGGTCCAATGAACAACAAAAGGTTGGATAAAAAGTCTCTGAATATTTCTTATCATGTATCTGCTTCTGTGGATGAATGGAAATTAATTTTATATATACTAGCTCTGTTACAGTGTGCTCTATTATAAGTTAATTCACCAATATGAATCAGAAAGGATTTAGGCACATATGTATGTGTATGTATACAAACCCACACAAACCCACACACCCCCTTTTATAAACCAAGAGTGTACAGCATTCTTCTAAGACCCAAGTTTGTTTATACAGATTCTGTTTAACACACATTCCTGCCTCATGGCAGAAAGCTGAATGCCTCATTACTTGATTATGTGTACAAAATAACTGTATCATTCTCATTTTTACATGTGGAGCACTGAGGCAAAGCATGAATTGATTTTTCAGAGGGCAAATTATACTTGTCCCAGGGCCAAATCCCAGCCCAAATCTCTATGTACCAGTTGATGCTTTTATAGTCTGGTTCTGAAAGTTACTTCCTATAAAGGGAAAGAGGAGATTTTCCAGAACTAGAGAAATTTTTAACAGCAGTGCATCTTTGTAAGGTGGTATACTGTCCTTACACCTCAATCTTTAAAAATTGAAAGAAGAATAAAAGACAAGATTGAAGAGAGAACACTTCCTGAGAAAGTGGGAAATTTAAGGTGGTATAAAGGGGAAATCCTACAAAAGGGAGAATACAATGTACATAAAAGAGGGGCTTTAAAAAAGGAAAAACAAAACACAAAAGTAATTTAATCTTGCTTGCACTTTAGATGCCCACAATGTTTGTGTCCATGAGTCAGTCACCCATAATTCATCACTGAGGAAAAAGTCCTTCTAAAAATGAGTTTGTTTGTTTAATATTTGTGCCTTGGAATGAGAGAAATTGCATTCTGTAAGTTTCTCTTCCCTCTCTTCTTTAGGGGAAGTAGAAAATTTCCTCAGATGTAGAAGTATTTTTTTGTGGTTAGTGATCTGCTATACCGCTCAGACACACAAATCTATGGAGCCAGATGGGATCCACCCGAGGGTACTGAGGGAGCTGGCAGAAGAGCTTACCAAACTACTCTCCATCATTTATCAACAGTTCTGGCAAACTGGAGAGGTCCCAGAAGACTGGAGGTTAGCCAGTGTGACACCCATCTACAAGAAGGGCAGGAAGGAGGACCCTGGGAACTACAGGCCTGTCAGCCTGATCTTGGTGCTGAGGAATGTTATGGAGCAGATCATCCTGAGTGTCATCATGTGGCACACACAGGCACAGCCAGCGTGGGTTTATGGAAGGCAGGTCCTGCTTGACTAACCTGATCTTCTGTGACAAGATGACTTGCCTAGTGGATGAGGGGAAGGCTGTGAATGTCTTTAGTAAGGCCTTTGACACTGTTTCCAGAGCATTCTCCTGGAGAAACTGGCTGCTCATGGCTTGGATGGGTGTAATCTGCGCTGGGTAAAAAGCTGGCTAGATAGTTGAGCCCAAAGAGTGGTAGTAAATGGAGTTGTATCCAGCTGGTGGCTGGTCACAAGTGGTGTTCCACAAGGCTCAGTATTAAGGGCAGTTCTGTTTAATGTCTTTATCAATGATCTGGATGAGGGGATTGAGTGCACCCTCCAGTAACTTTGCAGATGACAGCAAGCTGGGTGTGTGTGTTGATCTACTTGAGGATAGGAAGTCTCTGCAGAGGGATCTGGATGGACTGGATCAATGGGATGAGGCCAGTTGCATGAGGTTCAACAAGGAGAGGTGTAGGCTTCTGCAGTGGGGTCACAACAACCCCACACAATGCTACAGGCTTGGGGAAGAGTGGCTGGGAAGCTGCCTGGTGGGAAAGAGACCTGGGGGTACTGGTTGATGGCCACCTGACCATGAGCTGGTGGTGTGCCCAGGTGGCCAAGGAGGCCAACAGCATCCTGGCTCGTACCAGAAAACTCAGCACTGGTGAGGCTGCACCTCAAATACTGTGTTGTTTTGGGCCCCTCCTTACAAGAGTGACATAAAGGTGCCAGAGCGTGTCCAGAGAAGGGCAACTAAACTGAAGAGTCTGAAGCCCAAGTCTTATGATGGGTGGCTGAGGGAGCTGTGTCTGTTTAGCTTGAAAAGGAGGAGGCTGAGGGTAGACCTTGTTGCTCTCTGCAACTACCTGAAAGGAGGTTGTAGTTAGGTGGGTGTTGGCCTCTTCTTACAAGTAACAAGCAACAGGAGAAGAGGCAATGACCTCAAGTTGCACCAAGGGAGGTTTAGATTGGTTGTGAGGAAAAATTCCTTCAATGAAAGTATTTTCAAGCATTGGAATAGGCTTCCCAGGGAGGTGATGAAATCACCATCCCTGGAAGTGTTTAAAAAATGCATAGATGTGCTTCTTAGGGATATGATTTAGTGGGGACTTGGAAGTCCTGGGTTAACAGTTGAACTCGATGATCTTAAAGGTCTTTTCCAACTTTAATGACTCTATGATTCTATGATTGTGTGTCCCCAGATATTTTTCTGCAACAGTGGATATACACCAACTGCAAGTAAGCACCTGGATAAAGCATGGAGAAATTTTTAGTGTCAAATGAAGCCAGGGGCTTTTGGTTGTTTCTGTTCTCAAGATAGTTTGTGCACATTTATTCAGTATTCTTCTCTTCAGCCAGTTTTTCATGCATTTCATCATCCTCTCATTGACTCTAATATCCTTGAATTTGCATATCAACTTCTGTGAAACTATCAAAGGCTTACTCAGATCTAAGTCAATCACATCTACAGCATTCCCAGTCTCTAATTTCTTTGTCCCACTTGCTTCTTGATTAATTCTATCCCATGCTTCTGACAAGATCTACTTCTATAAATCCATGGCTCCTGGCTACTGCTTAACAGACTTTTATCAAACAAGCTAACAAGTTCATCCTTTATGAATAATTCTAGAAATCTTTCCCAACACAGCAGTTAAATCTGCATGCCTGTTGTTCTCTGCTTCACAACCTGAGTTAACTGGCAATGAACAAAATGTCAAAATGATACAATTCCAGCAGTGTCTGATAAAGTGAAGATGTTCTCTTTGCAAATCGCACCTGTTTAGTGTTAGATCTATAAGAGAAGGTTTAGGATGTGCCTTGTCGTCCAAACTGCTGTGGCATCAGTGGAAGATATAGCAGGGGAAGAGACAGCAAATAAACTAACTTCAAAGGCTGTTATGTGAGAAAGGATTTAGGAAGCAGGGATTTCTTTCCTGGGATGATATCACTTTCACAGAGTTGTAGAAAAGTATGGCCAAAACCAACATGGAAAGATAAAACAGTCCATCCGGTCGCCCAAGTCACATTATACACATATTAATCCAGACAGCCAGTTGTCTAATCTGTTCTTAAAGACATACACTGACAGATCAGCATAAGCTCCAATGTATTTCAGTGCTTCATTACCTGCTTACTGATGGAAAGCTTTTCCATGGGACTCTTCACTGAAAGATGTAGTAGATAAAAGTATTATAAATAGATTAAAAAGTAATTAAACTTAATTCAACATTTGAACAAAAATGGCAACTAACAAGCATGATGCTGACATACCTGTGAACTCATGATTTCCCTAAATTCCAACTTAGTTAAGTCTGGGAAATCCATGAAAAGGCATTTTGTTCTATGCCTAATTTTTACACTCTTTTCCTAAACACTCACTGCTTATTAGTGTTAGGGACAAGATACTGAACTACATGGACTGTTCAATGCACTATAGCTATCTTTTTGCTCCTATGATCATGTTGCTCTGCACTGGACTCTCTCCACTGGGTCTGCATCTTTCCTGAAGTGTGACTATCAATTCCAAGGCTCTCTAGCTTACACTGTCAAAAGCTCCATGTCAAAGCCAAGCTGCAATCATCTTGCACTGTGTAGGACTGACTGCACTGTCACCTCCCCTGCCACATTTATGTTTCCACTTGTGGCTTGGAGGTTTTTCAGACCTCAGAATTGTCACGATGGCTTAAGCAATGCTTCTTTAAACTAATATCCTCTGTCTAGCTGCAAAAATATCCCATTCCTCATAATGGTTCTTGGGATGGTGGATAGTGTCTGCAGTTAGCCCATTTTTTCCATTGCACTTTGACTCCCTTTAGTGATTGCTATCTATTATTTGTATTAATATTATTCCTATCTGTTCCATTGTAAGGACTCCAGTCAAACAGAAGCTCAGCTACTTTAGAACTGCTTGCCCTTGCTTAGGAGGAGATCTTTATTGTTTTTCAGGCACCAAATTTCCCCCCCTTTCTTCTTTTATCACCAAGGCTACAAGCCCTGGCAACAGGAAAACGGAACATCTATTTATAGAAGCAGTGAGTGAGGAGTGCAAAGACCTAGAGATGGACCAATTAGTAACTACTCTGTCTCATTAGCATTCAGTTTAGAATAGAATAGAAAAAGGAAAATCTGAAGATCATCTGCATGAGATACTGGAAACAATGAGACCAATCTGATACTGCCTAAGGGAACTACATAATTACAAAACAGTATGGGTTCCAAAATGGGATCCTGTAGAACCCCGGCATTAATGAATGTTGCATTAAAGATAAAGAGGCTTAACTGCAACAAGCTGGCTCCCCTGAAAGAAATATGATTCATGCAATGCTAGATAATCCAGAAGAGATAGTTAATCTCTGCTGCGGAAACTGATGTTCATTGATAACAAATGCTACAAACAAATCCTAAAATAGGAGATTAACATGGTCTTTTTTAGTAAATATGTGAAGAGAGCTCTGCTGGATACTTCTATTAAGCATCTGGGGTGAATGACAATTGAAGTTCACAGTGAAATTTCTTGCACATGTTTCTTACTATGGGAAGTTCTTCCACCTGAACTACAGCCATATCTTCAATGAATGAATGCTAGAATAGGGTATACAAAAACTAATTCTCCATAGGAGATTCAGGATGTATCACAGTTAGATCCAAACATGTAAAATGAGACATGGTTAAATAGCCATAATACTGGAACTAGTAGACAATCTGCAAGGAACAAAATTAGTACTATACTGATTACAAATAACCACTTTAGAATAAATGGATAATCTTCTATTACTGTGTCACTGACTGATAGTTAGCTGAAAACAGATTTAGGCCTAATTTTTTATAAGGTTTTAATCTTCCTTATTTGGGAACCATCCGTTTTGAAAACACACTACTGATTACTCATGCTACCCAGACTATTACAGTCAAAAGTTTTATTGCCTAAAATTGTATTCATAAAATACTAGTAAATACTGAGTGGCAAATAAACACAGATTTTAATGGTCTTGTTCTTCCACACCCTCTACACACCGGTATTTGAACGAAGTATTTTAGTTTTGTGGGTACAGGATACCTCAGGATAAACCTGAGATTTAAAACTTTGTAGTTTTCCTGAGGATGTTTTCTTTAAATTTTGAATGAAAACTGTGGTCACTTGGAAAAACTCGTTACAGTGCAAAATAGTTCCTGTTTATGAAAGCTACACATATTGTCTGGGTCATAAAAACAGACACTGTGCAATAAGAACTTATTAGATGGGCAGTGAGGCCTTACCAAAACAGGAGGAGTAGCAGCTCAGGATCAAAAATATGGTTTTAAAAGTCTGGATAAAAAGATGCATTACTAAAAATGTTATGAAATCTAATCTAATCTACATATTTTCTTCAAACACCCCATCTTGCCAGAGAAAGCATTAAGTAAATAGGTAAACTCTAAAGGAAAAAAAAAAAATTATCCCTTGCCAAAGACAGAAAGAAACAAAGAGGGAAAGAAAGCAAGAAAAAGTCTAGTATTGAAATTTTACAGCTGAACAGCTGGGAATTCTCTTGAAACTTTCCCTGTAAAATTGTTAAGACACACACCCACCCACCTCTGTATTATCTTTATGAATTAGGCAAACATAATGCCCACAAAGGAAGGAAGGAAGGAAGGAAGGAAGGAAGGAAGGAAGGAAGGAAGGAAAGAAGGAAGGAAGGAAGGAAGGAAGGAAGGAAGGAAGGAAGGAAGGAAGGAAGGAAGGAAGGAAGGAAGGGAGGAAGGGAGGGAGGGAGGGAGGGAGAGAGGGAGGGAGGGAGAGAGGGAGGAAGGGAGGAAGGGAGGAAGGGAGGGAGGGAGGAAGGAAGGGAGGAAGGGAGGGAGGGAGGGAGGGAGGAAGGAAGGAAGGAAGGAAGGGAGGAAGGAAGGGAGGAAAGAAGGAAGGGAGGGAGGAAGGGAGGGAGGGCAGGAGGAAGAAAGGAAGGAAAGAAGGAAGGAAGGAAGGAAGGGATTTGTTAGTTAGTTAGTTAGAATTTGACACTCAGATCCTTTCTGGAGATATCTCCTCCTGTAGAGTTTTCTCTAGAGTTTACAGGCTGAGCGTCTCTCGTGCTGGACTAGCATTAGTTGAGGAGAGCTTGCTATGGATAGGAGCTATCTGATCTGCCTGGAGATCCCTTCCAACTCTTCTGAATATTAATGATTTAATCTTTGCCATTTACCATTATACTTCTCAGCTTTTCACAGTTAAGCAAACTTTAATTTCACCAGCAATTAGACAGTTCCTATCAAAAGGCTCTGTGGCAATTACATCTGCTACAGGAGCTACAATTCACTCTTGTAAACCAGGCTCTTACAGAAGCTCTTTGGCTCTCTGTATGGGAAGTACTGACTGTACTAGTGAAAACCCAATAATCAGGACTCTCCTTAGAGGATGACATTCACTAGCTGCAAATACAGAGGGAACATCAAAATCATCTTATAAAACAAAAAATTACAGGGAAGGGAGTTTGATGTTTAAGATCATAGAATGAAACGTCAGGACACTTACACCGGTCTTCGTGTGCCCTCCAAAGTTACAGTACCTTTACATCTAAAGTTTCCTGCTCCTTACTCATTTTTATGGTACTCAGGGCAGGGACACTGCATGCTGAATTTACTGCAGATACCACTGCTGTGTCACAAAACACTTCCAAGGTACAGAAAGCATCAGTAGAGTTCACTGCAGAGCTATGAAATGATGGCACTAAAGATATCTTGCTCATGTCTTGGTAGTTCATATCCATAGCTACTCAATTATTTGGCTAGTAAAGGACTGTCAAAAGGGGAGGGATTAAAATCAAGAGTGTTAAAAAGATGAACTGTAACATAAAATGCTGCTCCTGTGCAGTCCTTTGGAAGAACAAGGTTAGGACTTTTCAGGGTACCATTCTTTACTACCAGTGGAGAAGAAAGGGTTGTGGAAGTATATATACACCTACATGCATATATACACACACATATGCATGCATATATATGTATAAGTACGAGTTCCAGGGGGAAAGACAGATTTATAAGGAAAAGAGATGTAACTGTTCCTGTGTCCTACACCATCAGGCGGTTATCAACCAAGAGCAAGCACTGCAGTTGCCAGGCAGAACATACTTTTCCAAAGTTGTTTGCTCACACTCTGGAAACTACTACTGTGAACATCCTTTCTCCCATCTATTCTCTGCTAGACAGAGGAGCTGGCAGTCAGGATCAATGGACCTCACCTGCTGTACTGGCACTGTGTCCCTACCATCTCTGCTTCTTCTCATAACTTCATTGTAAGCCTGACTCCAGGTGATGTGGTCAGGTCACAGCTGTTCTCCACATGGCTCCTGTAGCCCTAAGTGGGGTTCCTTGTCAGTTCCTTCCATGAGTCACTTCTTTGCTGCACTTAACTTGCCAACTGCCATTGAGGAAAGGGTACATCCATGTGTCTGCACAGGGGTGGTGATGAGACAGGAATGGCAGCATCTTGTAACAACTAGCAGAGTCGTGTTTTGTCAGTACCCAAACAAGATGGGCTGTTGCCTCTGAAACTTCTGTAGTTAATATTAAGTATTGAAAGATAGCTGAAGTCTGTTTCATGGTGTTTTATTGTGGTATTTATTGACAACACCAGAAATGTGAAAGTGGATCTGAAGCATGTTTAAAGACAAATACATGGCAGGAAAAAACCCAAACAGACATTAAAAAAATATATTTCCTACCTAACTGATCACCAGTGAGAAACTTCCAATCACAGTGCTCCACATTTTTAAAAATTTTAAGTGTACCCTTCAATAAGTAGATCAGAATGAACTCACTTCTGATTAATCTAAGCTCTGTTTTTTCTTGCCTGCAGCTGAAGTAACGCCCCTGTTCCAGAGCTAATTCTTTTCCCTGATAAAGACTGCACTAATACTTGGAAGTTTTAACAAATGTTACATACTGCTACCCTGTCTTTAGGACATTCAAAATACCAGAATACATGGTGATCATATAGCACCAATGTCTGGCCAGACTTGAAACAGACTATGAAAATGAAAATACTACATATTTTCATCAGCCTTCCATTAGCACTATGGAGAAGCTGATTAGGTAGCACTTCTGCCATAAAACAGAAAAGGGTCTTGTTTAGTGTTAGAAGAAAGCTTGTAACTCCAAACCACACTCTCATGACCTGAACTATGCTCCTCACTGAAAATTGAGCAAGCTTTTTTTTCTGCTTACTCAGGGGCTGGTGTTGCTCCTTTTCAAATGCATGGAAGCATTCCCATGTTCAAGGAGCTGGCTCCTGGTTTGTCAATTGATTCCACCTTCAAAGGGTTACGCTGTTTTTATCTTGAACTCTAAAAACCAGACAAGTTTTTTAGTGCTTTTGGCCGTATTTATGAGTCTGTGTGGTACAAGCAGCATGCAAGGGATCAGTCACACAGGTCTTTTGTGGTTTTACATGAGAAGTAAGCTCACAAACTGAAGGGGCTACAGTTCCACAGGGTTAATTGGTTTTCAATCATACCAGTCATTAAAAGGAGGTTACTTAAGGTCACAAGAATGTTATCATAGTTCCTCCTCTGAATATCTCGGTTTTCATGACTAGCTTTTCAAAAATACTGCTAAAATTCTGAAATAAGTAATAATCTGAAAACTTGATGATCCTTTAGGTTAACACCTTTACTTGCTGTTATGATGTTAGCAAGCGACGGTACTCAAGTATATTATTCACTGATGTAATTGCCCAGAAAGAATAAACTCAAGGAGGAGCCCCAGTAGGTCTTAGGCTTATAATTTTAAAACTTTATTGCCCATTAAAAGGCAAGGTCACAAAATTGCTCTTTCTTTCACCATTTTTTTCAAAACCATCAATCACAGCTATGCTAGTAAATGTACAAAGCTGTACTGATTGCTTTACACCTAGGTACCTGGTTGGAGGAAACAACATTGTGGGCTAATATGTAGGCTGTGGAGCTTTGCCACGCAAAATGTTTCACTTGACCAGTAGTCCAGCTCCAATCATTTTAATTTGTGATGTCAGAAAATCATTGCTGACTATTTATTAATAGGGAAATGTGCACCTTCCTGGGTACACTACCACTAATGAACCTGATTGCTAATTAAACATGTTCTCAAATAATAATTTTTAAAAGCTAACACCTCTGAAAAGAAAGCGAAAAGAGATTTACAAAAGAGGTTTACAGATCACTGTTTTATAAGCAATCTGAAAAGTGAAAAAAGGTGGGGGAAAAAGGCGATACTGAACCTCTGAAGTCAGCCTCAGAGCAGTGGGCATCTCAATCTTTTAATTTGTTTTTTTTTGCTTCTTTGTGGTACTGACATTTCTGAAATGTCTTTGTACATGCAAAAATAAGGCCTGTTTGGGTTATATGGTGATTATGTGTCCAGTAAATTTCACTTTGAGGCAAATCCAGACCTCCATGCATTTTGTTAGTTTTACATAACAGACAAAAAAAGAGATAATAATAATTAATAAAAAAAGGTTACTACACTTGGAACTCTAAGAAAATGTGAGTAATAATCTATTACATCCTAGGTCTCTTTATCAGCTATTTCTCTAGCAGCACAATGCAAC
This sequence comes from Falco peregrinus, assembly GCF_023634155.1. Lineage (NCBI taxonomy): Eukaryota > Metazoa > Chordata > Aves > Falconiformes > Falconidae > Falco > Falco peregrinus. The sequence continues at coordinate 72,562,376 of NC_073722.1, read as the reverse complement.
GGCGTTTCCCTAAAATAGGAGAATTTCATTGTGACACAGAGATGGGTTTGCCACCTTATTCTCTCTGCTTCCCACTCAAATACACCAACAGCCTTAATCTCCAGTTACAAACTGGCTGGATAAAGCATTTTTTCATGTGAAATAATCCCAGTAGATGACCTTGCAATTTTAAATTTGAATTAGGAGCAGGGAGAAGGACACAGCACCTCTGAATCAATGGATTTTTACCAGCAAGTTTCATTTGCTATCATACTCAGTTCAAGATTAGATACATGATTTCACTTCGAAAAAATACAATATCCATTGTTATCATTTATCTTTCTCCTTTATACAGCATATAATATCATTTCAAGGACCCCGATGTTTCTGCAGTTGTGTAACAGGTGAGGAGTTACAAATAGGCACAGTATTTTCACTAGTGAAGTCTTTGTTGTGCATGATGCAGGGTCATGGCTGTTCTTTATTTGTTTGGCAAATTGATTATAGCTCTTTAAAGCCTCTCAAGCAACACAAAGCAGACAGAAGAGTTATGAGGTAGTTTAATGCATTTTACCTTGATAGAAAAAGCTTGTAGCTCAGAACAGCAGTTAAATTACATACACACACAGCCTTCAGCTTGAGGCTTTCACTGCAAGCTGCATGACTAAATCAGAGGTTTATTGGTACCTTGTCAATGACTTTGCTTGGAAAATGAACCAGAGTACTGGTGTAGGAAAGACATTGTTAGCTACTGGCTAGTGTGAGGTGTAGCTGAAATATTTATCAAACCACTTGGCATATGTTCTTCAAAGAGCAAACTTAAAGAAGTTTGAATGAGGTATAACAGGGCTAACTGTGATTTAGTTTATTATGTGTTTGTTACACGTTTTACATTTACTAAAATTACAAGCAAGATTTCATACCAAATTTAGATTTCAATCCAAAACTAAATTTCACACAGTATCTGAGGTTGGGGATAGCCATTCCTGTTTCAATACATGTCAGCTGAACTGCTTTTTTCCATTATTTAACAGATCATGGCAATTTGGCAGCCCAGCACATGGAACAGAAAAAATCTGCACACCATGCGCAATGGATCTTATGTATCCTAGACATGACATTCCTTGCAAAGCTGACTGTGGATACAAAATGGGTATACCTCAAATATATTAGTATCACCAAAAGTCATAATTCAAACCCATCCAGAAACAAATATATTTAATTTGCTAAATGCCTCCTGCATTATCACAGACTCTCACTTCTCAGGGCAAGTCCCCCAGGATACAAGCCCTTTGGTTTTCAGATAGGAATACCAGTCTTGAAGATGAAATCCAACCAAGACACCTAACCTATAAGGTATAGTGAGGAAAAGACATAAGCTATGATTCTTCTGAGTCACTAGGCAAGATCTTCACATTCTTTTAGGACTGTCACAGAATGGAGAGAGGATTAGGAAGGCTATATTTTAATCAGCTCCAGGACAAAGTTCATAAAATTTTTGAAAGACAGTTTAATAGTTGCCCTGGTTTCAGCTGGGATAGAGTTAATTTTCTTCTTAGTACTTGGTGCAGTGCTGTGTTTTGAATTTGGTATGAGAACAATGCTGACAGCAAATTTATGGTTTTGGTTATTGTTGGGTCGTGTTTGTACTAAGTCAAGGACTTTAGTTTCTCAGGCCTTGCCAGTGAGAAGGCTGGAGGGGCACAAGAAATTGGGAGGGGACATAGCCAGGGCATCTGACCTGACCTAGCTAAAAAGATGTTCCATACCATATGCCGTCATGCTAAGTATATATAAACTGGGGGAAGAAGAAAGGAGGGAGGGACAATCAGCATTATGACATTTCTCTTCACAAGTAACTGTTACACGTGATGGAGCCCTGCTTTCCTGGAGATGGCTGAATACCTGCTTGCCCATGGAAAGCTGTGGAATGAATTCCTTGTTTTGTTTTGCTTTGCTTGCATGTGTGGCTTTTGTTTTAACTATTAAACTACCCTTATCTCAACCCATGAGTTTTCTCACTTACTCTTCTGATCCTCTCCCCCATCTCACTGTGGGGGAAGTGATCAAGCGGCTGCCTGGTGCTTAGTCGCTGGCTGGGGTTAAACCACAGCAATAGTTTTAATACATTTATTGTTTGTTCAGTCTACAGTGTCTTGTTTCAGAAAGTCCCTAAACAGGTTCTTGGTAAGATTTCTTGCACATTATTTCAGTGCCAAAGACAACCATATTCCCCCTGGGAATGGCTGTATAACTAGAAATTCCAAAAATATCCATTTGCCCTTTGATTGTCAAAAATCACATACTCTTTTCAAGGTCTGACAATAGATCCTTACTATTGGATCATTCATCATTTGTTGGGGGGGGTGTGTTTCTTGCCCATGTAAAGAAGTATAGTCAACGATAATCTGGAAAAAAAGTGGTATTCTATGTCTGTTTTGAAAACTAGATGCCTTGTTTGAAGATGTCACTTACAGCATAATTTGTGCATTCACTATTTAATAACAGAATACAAGTGGCAGCATTTGCAGACAGCAGAATATTTAGGTTGCTCAAGCCTAAAAAAAGACTGAATGTCAAAAGGAGAGATAAAACGCAGTGACTCCTGTCATTCTATGACAAAAGCATTGTGTATAGTGAATAGATAATCAGTAATTGTAAGTGAGGAAAGAATGACTTTGAATTCATTTGGGACACCATAAAAATACCTACTCCATTTTCATCAGTAGCTAAATACAAGGTAAACAGAAAGACTGGGATAGCAAATAATAGAAAATACATCATTAAATCAATTATATACTTTCATTGACAATATTTGCTCTCCCCATTCCTTTACAGAGTGAAAAGCAGGCATACAACAACTCCAAACACAGGTAATAGAAGTTTGTAGAAAGGACAACTTCCAGGTGAAGGTACATGTACAGAACTAATCAGTTCAAGGAACAGACTAAGAAGTAACACAATAGAAGTATATAAATAAGGAATAGCATGACCAATAAAAATCATGATACACTTACTTCTCTTCTTCTCCTTGCTCATTCTGCAATTACAATACCTACTTCAGCGCTACATAGATTTTAAAAAGTTTGGCAGCAAGATTTTACCTCATATGAATATGATGTTCTTCAAGACTAACAAGAGTGTTGAGACTGTAGACAACAAGAACACTTTACGGCAGGAAAAAAAACCCCAACCATAATTGTGTGGGCTTTGGTATAATCCAAATCCAAATTTGTTTTTAGCAGATATAAACTTGTGGTCCATGCTGGTTATTTTCAGTGTCTCTCACTGCAGTATTTCATTTGCTAACTTATCTAGATCTGTGACTTTTTTATGGGACTTCTAACATACTAAAAGTTAGCTAAGTTATTAGCTTAATGAAAATTCCTTTTTCTCCCCATGACGCCATTACCTATTTCCTAGAACAATCTGAAGTGTGTATTCCCTAGCAAATATTGGCAGTAATCTGTGAAAACAATAATGTTTAGGTATTGTTGGGTGATAGAATTTCTATCTTCCCCTGAATGTAGACACCACATTTAAGACAAAATTCTGACATGGAAAATTAGTCATTTTGTACAGGAACCTTAGTTTCAAGTTCCTTCTAAGGGTCCTTCTTCCATTCTTCCTCATGCAGGCAACAGAGAGTTGAACCTTATTTGGAAGCATAGACTGTGTCAGATGGAGCAGGCTGTTTTAAAAATCAAAGGGACACAAGAGCCTGTTTTCTGCAAGGGATAAGCTGCTAGCACCTCTGAGCCCTCCTGTACCTTGGTGCACCAGGCATGTTGGCTTTCAGTTGCTCTGACACCCACTCTGGCTGACTTGCTTCAAGTCCAGGAGTACCATCATCATGGTATCCTTAACACTGTTACAGAGTTTTTATCTGTGAGTGTAAAGTACCAGTGTTAATTTGCTGTGTTTAAAATAATTAGGCTTGGGGTCTGAAATATTACTGTGAAAAGCTGTCTGTAGGGTGATACTAACTCCATGCATCATGAATCTCAGTTTAGCTTTAGAAAAACTCTCAAACTGAGTTGGCATTGCATGATACTTATTCTTGGGAAAGGGTAATAGTGAAGGAGGGCAAGGTGGGCAGGAGCATTAAGGCATTTGGTGTGAGAATCCCTGCTATGTTAAGATCGAAGAACAGTTTGTGTTTCATTTTGAAGGTGCAAGTACTATGAAGAGCTTCAGGGAACTGGCAGGATTAACTACACGTGAAGGTCTCCCTTTCTCTGATATTAATATCAGAAATCTCACCAAAATTCTCATGAAGATCACAAGATTTTTTCCTGAACTAAATTTTTTCCTGAACTAAAACGAGTATTTTTTTTTCCTGTCTTGCATAATAACCATCTCATACCTGGCAATTAATTTAAAACAGTAATACAAATAATGTGGGTAATTCCTAAAGGTACTGGGTCCTATAAAATTCCTATTTGAACTGGTTTTGTTTATTATTTGCATTAACAACACCTTCTTGTTATTTCTTTACCTGGTTAGGACTTGATTTTCAGACAGTAAGATAAAGAGTCCATTATAAACGTGTAGATACATACTTGATATCCATAGGCAATTATTATCGCATCAGCACAATCGTTTGTCTGCAATGTTATAGTGATAAATAAAGGATTCCTCTGTAATTCTGGATAATTTTGTTACCATACAGTGCAGGACTGTGACTTACAAGCATATGGATCAGAAATGTTTTCACAGAAGTTTCAGCACAGACCAGGCTGCACATACTATAGCCTTTTGCTGTCATTTTAATTCAAAACGTTTTTCTGAGCAAGTCCAACCAGAGTGACCTCTAATTTATCCTTCATGTATCTTTGAAAGTAGCAAGTACACTATGAGCCTGATAATCTGGTCTTTTTTTGAGAATTTTTGGATCCTGTAAGGACAGAAATGTATCTATATGCATTATACTAAGCCCTCTTCAACTTTTTTCTTTGAGGGAGTTATGTTAGCTAGTGTTATGGAAAAACATGCTATACAAATGGAATCACATTGATTGACAAAATTAAGGACTTTGAAGGATAGAAAGAGACCTTACCTTCTTGCCATGACAACAATGATAATATGTTCTATTGAACTCCAAGATATGATCATGAGTGTCACATGATAATGCTTGACTAATAGCTGAAGCCTTGTACCAATTTGAGTTGGTAAAGGAACTTATTGGGGAAGAATATGAGAGGATTATGTAAACTTGACATATACGTAGAAATGAAATCCCATGAAAAGGGTCGTGTTCCTCAGAGGTCCGTACTGGGACCAGTACTATTTAATGTCTTCATCAATGACATAGACAGTGTGATCAAGTGCACCATCAGCAAGTTTGCAGACAACACCAAGCTGAGGGGTGTGGCTGACACACTTGAGGGACAGGATGCTGTCCAGAGAGAGCTGGACAAGCTCAAGAAGTGGATCCATGTGAAGCTCATCAGGTTCAACAAGGGCAAGTACAAAGTTCTGTGCGTGGGTCAGGGCAACCCCCAGTATTGATGCAGGCTGGAGGCTGAAGGGATTGAAAGCAGCCCTGCTAAGCAGGACTTGGGGGCACCTGTGGATGAAAGGCTGGACGTGAGCTGGCAATGTGTGCTTGCAGCTCAGAAAGCCAACTGTATCCTGGGCTGCATCAAAAGGAGCATGACCAGCAGGTCAAGGGAGATGATTTTGCCTCTCTGCTCTGGTGAGACCCCAAATGGAGTACTGCATCCAGCTCTGGAGTCCTCAGCACAGGAAAGACATGGACCTGTTGGAGAAGATCTAGAGGACAGGCTGAGAAGGTTGGAGTTGTTAAGCCTGGAGAAGAGAAGGGTCCAGGGAGACGTTATTGCAGCCTTTCAGTGCTTAAAGGGATGTTATAAAGAAGATGGGGACAGACCTTTTAGCAGGGCCTATAGTGACATGCGAAGGGGTAATGTTTTTAAACTAAAAGAGGGTAGATTCGTACTAGATGGAAGGAAGACATTTTTCAGTATAAGGGTGGTGAAACACTTGAACAGGTTTCCCAGAGTGGTGGCAGATGCCCCATCCCTGAAAGCATTCATGGTCAAGTTGGATGGGGCTCTAAGCAACCTGATCTAGTTGAAGATGTTCCTGCTCATTGCAGGAGATTGTACTAGATGACCTTTAAAGGTCCCTTCCAACCCAAACCGTTCTATGATTCAATGATTCTTTTAAATACTGTGTTTGAAGTTGGCCATATTTATCTGGATAGGAAGTCAAAACAGGGCTCTGTTCTTAGTAAAGTTTCTAAGTGAACTTTTATAAAAACAAAGTTTGTTACAAGAAGAGAGTAAGTGAGCAATCTGATTACCAGTTTAGAGCCCAGATGAGTTAGTGGAAGGCTAAGCCATTCAAAAAATTTCCTCATTACTAGAACTTGTATCATAAGAAGAAATTTTATGTCATCTAAAAAATTACTTCAGTCATACCTGTTCAAATGTGCAAGTGGCACTATAGCAGAGTCCCTGAATGACAGACACCCAATACTCCTGGTGCTGACAGATTTTCACAAAATGCTGTTCATCAGCCTTGGCATAATTATTCTTATTGAAATAGGAGCCACGCATGTTAACACAACATGTACATGGCATATCAGGTTTAATCAAAGCAATGCTATTTTTGAATTTTTGATTGACAAGTTCTTTTTTTCTGCTCCCTTAACTCAGCTATGACATTATCAGCACACACACTTCCGATCAACATATCAGTAAATCTCAGGGTTGTTCTAATAATCATTTACTAATGAAAAAAGGTAGACATTCTGTTTGTAACACAGGTCTGCTAACCTCTGCATAACAGATCATGCTTCTGTATCCCACCAATGGAGGCATTAAATGAGCACAACTCGCTGTTGTCCCCTTGCTGCAATGGGATTGTCATTTCTGTCCTTCATGCTGTCACACATGCATACATTTCCTGAAAAAAAAATACCCAAACTAATTTTAGTAGTAGAGGTAAGTTTAAAGCATGCAGAGAAGGTGAAAAGTACTGGGAAAGTAAAGCAATTTGTGTATTACATTTTCAGTACAAATTCTATGATTGCCACAACATCTGCCCTGCAAAGAAAACTATGAACTCTGCATCTCTTCAACAGGTGTCATAATACTGATTCATACATATTCTGGGATAGGAAGGCTCTGCTCCAAGCAGGCCTATTGGTAGAGATGGGTTTGTCTCCATGTACTTATAAACTGAATTCAAAATGGTCTGGAGACTTAAGCCATTAGAAACAGTGATATCAGCTGCTTTCAAATCTTGAATGAGGTGCAGAATTCCAAACAACTAATTTTGAAAGGAAGAATTTTTAATATAATTTCAGACCTAGAAGATTATTAAATCAATCTTAATTGCTTGGTTATTAAAAACAGATAATTATAAAAAGGTAGATTTCAGTTCATAAGCATCTCTTACACGTGGACCATATTCATCCAGAGGCGGAATATGCTTTGAAGAGTTTTGTTGTTCCGAGCATGAGTTGTGAGGTAATATAAATAAAAATAAAGAAGAATGGTGTTGGGACTTTGAGGGTGGCTATCAAAATAAAAAAAATAACTGGTAAACCAAAAGCCAGCTTCATAATATTGGCATTTAAGATTGAGTCTTTATAGCACAAGACTTCTTTTTCTGGGCACACACAAATCATTCATTCATATGTAAAATGCATGAAACAGTGAAACTCAGCTTTTTGGCAACAGACCTTAATTATGTTTTAAGCAAGCCAACTCCCATCATCACAAAGGCCTACTGAGTACTGTATGCAGAGTCCTGTACTTCCAAAATAATTTAGATTACATTTCAATTTTTTGTTGAAAAAAACATTGATAACTAATTTTAGTAGTAGAGGTAAGTTTAAAGCATGCAGAGAAGGTGAAAAGTACTGGGGAAAGTAAAGCACTTCTTTGTGTATTACATTTTCAGTACAAATTCTATGATTGCCACAACATCTGTCCAGCATTTTGCAGTCATACTTTCACACTGGTGCTGATATTCTTGTACTACACAACACTGCTATCTGTACAAAAAGCCTCAATTATTTCTTGGTACCTGGTAGGAGATAAGCTCCACAAAAAGCCATCTTCTTGTTTAAAGAGTGATGTATATCATTGCAGAACTGAGTGTGACCACCACCTGCCAATTGTGTTGATAAAATATGAAGCCAACATTTAGCAAGGATTAAACTTTTGATCATTATTTTAGGCTTTCCAGACTGATGTTACACATTGTTATATATATCACAAAGACACAGACAATTATGCAAGACACTTCATAGATTTCATTTTTTCCTCAGGAAATGTATGCATGTGAGACAGCACGACAATCCCACTGCAGCAAGGGGACAACAGCGAGTTGTGCTTATTTAAATGCTTGAGGGTCCTTGTAGTAAAAAACCCAAAGCAACAGCTATGGGGAAAGATGAAAGCTAGCATACCGACAGCGTCAATGCTAATGAGCAAAGACTATCGATGCAAACTCTCTGTTGGTCACATCAGTAGGACAATGAAGCTCAAATTGCTGAATGTTCCAAAAATAAAATGACAAATTAATCATCATCATCACACTTCTACGTGTACAACAACAGATTTTGTGTTTCCTGCTGAGAACCATACATTATTGTGGAACACATACAAATACACATGGTATATCACAGACATATTTTGCTTATAAAAATGCACCTGTCCAAAGTCTGTCAGACATAAATGAAACGTTTATAAAAATACCATCAAAAGTAGCAATGAAATAAAATACATAGTGGATGTTGTTTCTGTTGGCTACCTTCACAAACCAGTTGATGGACCAATATTAAAAATATCTATATAGGTGTCCTACAGACAACAAAGACAAATAATTTTTACTATCAATCCAGAATGCTTGAGATATTAAAATGAGCCAAAAGGTATGTTATATTACCACCAAAAGTAGGAACAGAGAAAAGAGTATAGGTCACAGGTAGTGAGAGAAACTATGGTGTCTCATGAATGAGTGTGCCTCTGAGAAGACTTGATTGCAAGTATGTAACCAGTTGATACTGCTGCAGCTTAATCAAATGTCACAGATATTTCAATGGAATGAAAGGGCAGTATCTGTCTTACGGAGAAGTGAGTGCTCCTTCCAAAACTCTCTCAACTAAAGCTGAAGATGTAGTGTACTGGAAGAACTTCTAAAGACATGAAGTATTGCAAGAAGCTGCATAAAATTTAACCCAGTGCAGATCACAGAATAATGTGTTTTCTCTTGGGAGAGGCACAAGTAATCACACCAGTAATTATATTTTGCAACAGTTTTTTTGATCAACTTGGCATGTGGAACACTCAACAGGTCAGCTACCATACTTATAACTGCAAGAATTATGCTGAATAAAAATCTGATATGCAGACCCTGGTAAAGGTGCAGTTACTTAATCTGCAGAACAGGTCAGTAATTTGTCACATCAGCTCTTTTATGTACCATCAACCTCATTATCACAGTTCACTGCACAGACTGCCCTTGGGAGTCCAATACTAATAGTGTGCATAGAGGTCCAAACTACCTCATTATAGATCCACTTTAAAGAAACACTTACAAGTTAGTGTGAAACAAGCATTAAATTTAGAAAAACAAAAATCAATAAGAGGAACCCAAAAGCTAAATGTGTCTTTTAAAGTAAAACCATCAAAACTGGCTTTAAGCAGCAGCCCAGGAAACTGCATGTGACAAATGTCAATGATCTAGCTGTTAGCAAGGCTATATGAACAGCATCATTATACACCCACCATTACCAGTAAAGGCACGACATGAGAGAAGAATAGTATATTTGAACAGGAACCTGGTTTAAAAGAAAAGATACAAAGGACCTCCAATTTTACATCAGCATGTATGTGTCTGCACTACTCTCCAGGTGTAAATGATGGAAGAGCCTAACCTCAAGTCTTTAAGTTGCTAGGTGCTATGGGGAGCCCTTACTGCTTTTATTGAATTTATAGGAGGCTGAGGATACTTTGTGCCTTCTTGGCACCCTTGATGCAAAGTTCCCTCTATGAAGCTTTGAAAACGTGTGGCACAGTAAAGCATACATGAAGATTTCTCATGAAATTTCCTTAGCAATATTAAATACTCTAAATGTTCTAAATAGTCTAAACAGTTACCACACCTCTAATTTATAATGTAACCACTGTAGAATAAGAGGACAATCCATCTTTTTCTTAAGGATGAAGCTAATAAAATGAGAGAAACCGTAACATAAAATCAATTTGTTGGCAATTACAAAATACTCTGTTCTGTTTCATATAGCAAAAGTAGATCATCCCAAAAATGCTTTATAAATTTTAAACCCACTTGGTTTTCTGCTCTTAAATTTGATCCTTCCCCATTGTCCCTCTTTGTGACACTACTGTAGTCTTCTGTACAAAAAGGGTAATGTTTTAAGTGTCTGAAAAAGCATTTTGAGAATTTAATGCAGACACAAATTCTGTATCAATTTTACATCTTCAGCTTACTTCTAGGTATGAAAACAACTTACCCAGGAAAAGAAGAAAAATGTACTGTTAATACATCAAAAGGACTGAAAACAGATTTGTTGTTCATTTCTATGCACTTTGTGGGCCATTATTTGTCTTACATGTGAAGTGGACTCAGATTAAACTTCGCTCATATGCTTTTTTATTTGTTGTCATAAAACACCACACATCCAAAATAGCTACTGTGTAGAAATTTTTTCTTGATAGCATACTGTGACCAGGCACACTGGTAATACTTTTCTAATTCAGAAAATAGTGTTTAGCAAAAGGAAATCAATGAACAACAGGTCATAGAAGTCTAGATAAGACAAATACATTTCAAAATCACTTAAATAACTTAAAAGGAAGATTTAACAAAGCAGTCTTATCAAATTCTGAAAATTTAGCAAGTTTAAGTTGCATGAAAACCTTGGAGGCTGAAAAAGAATGGGAGGAACTACCAAACAGTAGAAAGGTTTTACTTCCAAAATTTAATCCTGCTTTATAGTTTAGTTTAGCAAAATTGCAAGACAACAGCATCATTTTTTGCTAGTTCCCAGCCTGAAGGGAGATCATACACACCCATAACTGACTTTGTTTATGTAGATATGCTGACCTAAATCGACTTCACTTCTTTAGTACATTATTTTTAGTGATACATTTCCCCTATTTTCTTTTCTATATACTGCCTTGGAAGTAGATCAACTGGAATTGAAATGAATTCAGTTTCAAACCACATGGATCAAAACCACAGATGGAAAAATCTGAGTTTTCATGGTTTTTTATCAATTTGTACCAGGTAGGTCTCTGGCTCTTTGGAACAATTTTTTCTACTGTGGTATGAAAGTTTCATCTTAAAACTAAGCCAGCCAGACCAGTTTTTGTACAAATGGGAAGTTCTGGTCTCCTCCTTCCTCCTTTCCTTCAGCAGTTGTTTGACTGAGCAGCATCACCTCAGGGGACCAAACTGGAAATCCACAAAAAATTAATAGTTTTCTACTCGTTAGGTTCCCCAAACTAGCTTGTTGTGGCATCAGACAAGCCCTAGAGCCAGCCCGGAGGATGAGATGTACCATGGGTGTGAGAGAAGCAGGAAGAGGTGCCAGTTTGGCCTCAGCTTCTCATTATACTGGCTTACTAGCTGAAGGCACTCTCTCAGAAAGCATCTTTCTTTACAAATGTTGCTTTGTAAAACACATAATGATTTGGAAATATGTCCTCTAACAGTATTTGCACAAGTTGTCAATGCCTTCTCTAAAACACCCTGGTAAGCTCAATGCCTTAATACAAAGAGTCTTAATGCTTCCTTCTACTCTTACAGGTGTTTTTCTTATTTCCCCTGCACCTTTGTTTCTCCAGGTCTACACATCATATTTCAGAATGTCAGGGTCTAAAATGCAGTGTCAAAATTCATGTTGTACTACTTGTATTAGCAGTCTGATTATCAATCTGACAAACATTTAGTACTATTGAAATTCAGACCACCAAAACACAGATAGTTATTACCTACCTTAGAGCTTTGCTTGTGAAAGTCTGTTTTCTTCCCAAGAGGAGCTGGCAAGAGGTGAGGATGTCTTCTTCTTTTTGCAGAGATCATGAGTGAACATGTTCATTCACTTCTCTTTAGTTGCCCCAGAACAGTGGAAACAGTCTCTTACTTCCTTTTACTCTACTCTTATCCCTGAAGCACAACAATGGAGCTGAACAAAATATTGTAACCAAATTCTGAAGTGTGTAATAAATTGATAGGACTGAAATGCACTGTGAACTGCTTTTGTATTCATCAGATAGTTCATGTAAAAACCCTATCAGAATGAATCAAAAAATGCATCTATTCTCCCTAACATTTGAAATCTCACGTGAAGAATTTTGTTCTTGAAAGTTGCACAAAGAATAAATTGAAACAACACACATAAGCAAAATGTATGATGTCAGATACAAAGATAATTGTATGAACGTTTTTGTTGAAAATAGGAGTTACTGAATAGCATCAGGCCTTTGCCCTCTCCTTTGCCTTCCTTTCCAGCATTCAGAGCCTGGGTAGAAGTAATTTTGAAGTTTTCTCTTGAAAGAAGACAAATCACAGCGTCAGTAGCCTTCACCTTAATTAAAATGGACAGAGATTATTTTAAAGCACCCTTCTACTTGAGAAGCAAAAGAGAACAAAAAGCAGGGTAACATCTGTGGGGTTTGCAGAACAGCACTACCTCCTCACAAGTGCCTTATGGATTCAGCACCCAGCCCCTGGTGAGGCCTAAACTCAGCATAACTCATCTCCAGCTCCTGCCATGATATGTGTCCCCAGGTTGCCACTATCTCTGTAACCCGGGCTTGGTGTCTCAGGGATAAGAACGGAAGTTGGTGGCATCTCGGAATCCTCGCTGTGGTCAGGCCTGTGCTGCCCACCACCCCCACAGCCTCACTGCAGGGCCCCTCGCCTGAGGCGGGAAGCCAGTGCCTCAGCTCTCCCGCTTCCCTCAGCACCTGAGGCGGGAAGCCAGTGCCTCAGCTCTCCTGCATGTTGCCCAGCTGGATGCAAGCTGTGTGGCACTGGGGAGGCTGCCAGTAAGCCCACCAAACACCCTGTGTGCCTGGAAGGGGAGGAAAGAAAAGAAAGAAATAAAATCTGCACCTGTCTCCTGGCCAGCTGGGCTCAAGGCAAGTGTTTGGGCACTTTCTCCTGTATTTGAGTAACTGTTTCCAAGAAAAATCCAGCTGGGATGCTCTCGAAGTTGAGCTGGGCTGGAGACAGAGTGGTGGGTAAGGCTGAGGGAGCTCGGCAGAGAGGGGCTGGTGATCGGGATGACAGTTAAAAGATGAGGCTGTTCCTGTGCCTTGCCCGTCACTGTGTGCGCAGGGGAGTGTGTGTGTGCTATGAAATCTTTCTCTGCACATGTGTCAGGGCTGTGCCGTGGGGTGTGAACCCTTCTTCCCCCTTCCACAGGCTCTGCTGCATTGCCAGAGAGGTTTTGGTGTAAGCATAGACGGGCCTTGAGAGGAGTTCTCCACAGGCTTGTTCTTGCCTTTAACTGTGGGCTGGCCCCTGGGGAAATAGTATCAGCCTGAAAATCTCTGCCTTGTTTCCTCACAGAAGGTAATGCTTGGTGGCCTTTCACGGGGACAGATGAGAATAGGCAGGTGGCACTCAATGTGGCCATGCTGTGAAGCATTAAGGGCTAAGACTTCTCCAGGCTCTTGTGTTCGTCCCATGTGCGCTGCTTGCTATGCCTGTACTAATGATACAAGATGATTAGATTTGAAGCTAATATTATGTAGTGGCACTTCCTGTGTTTCCAGAATGTTATTTTTTTTAAGGTCAGATAATTAGATTACAGTGTATTGCCTTGTACCATTACCTCTAAATAATATTTTTAATATATACATATATATATATTGGACTACTATGCCTTTGAACTCTACTGAACAAAAGTTTCATGTTTTTGTATTACTCTTGGATAAAGACACAAGTTATTTTGCCCTAACGTATAGCAAGAATTTCTGAGTTAAGCCACATCAAAGGTCCGCCTAGTCTCCTTTCCAGTAGCTGCTGTGAGAGTAAGACTAGGGCAAGGATACTTCATATGCTCTTAGCCTTGTTGACATTTTGTGTTCAGGATGCTTGCTAGGCTGGACGTAATTGTGAGTATTTAGTAACTGTCTGAGTTTCTTGTCTGTCTTCCTTGAGTTCATGTGGTTGTTGACAAACTCGTGTTTGTTGTTAGTGAGTTTCATAGATCTGTTTTGTGAAATATGTATTGTGAAATATAAATGTTTGGCCATTTACCTATCCATTGTGAAGCTAAGCAGGCTTGTTTATTTCCCTTCAGTCTGCTGACAAACCTTGGAGCAAGAAGAAACCTCTTCTCATTCTGTATCTAATGTACCAAATGAAGCTGAAATGAGGACTATGAAATGTCTCAGGGCAGATGTACACCTCCCTTCATGCTCACATGTATGCAAGACTCACCTTTTATGGCTGGATGTGCCATTCCTTTTGTAATGGCTACAGCTTAGGCAAACTGCTGTGCTTGCCAAAGTTCAAGTCTAAAAAAGCTGAATAGTTTGTACTGAGCTGTGGTGTTAGGATTTGGCCTAACCTGCGATAGTGAAGTCTGTCTATAGCCAGTTGTGTTTCCAGTGTAGATACAGTGCATAGCAACATCAGACAGTGGCTTTTCACACGTAAGTCTTAACTAACTTTTACTTATGTTTTGCAATAAAGGGGACATAATGTACATTCAGAAACTGTTTCCTTTGAAGGTCTTGGTATGTAAACACTGTACTTCAACACTGAATGCAAGTTCTAATTTCCCTCCAGCTTGCCAGTGTGCCAGGCTAAATTTTTTTGAGGATCATATTTTAACATTTTGATCAATTTTTTTGTTCCCACTAGGTGGCATACCTTCTAAATGCAGATTTAGATGCACACCAGTGCCCTTTGGGGAAGAAAAAATCATTATAAGCTTAAGCAATCATAGATTGTATCTTTTTCCCCCTGTGCTTTACAAATCAGTAATTTCTATACTGTTTCTTTCAGGTAAAAAATCATGACTTGTATTAGGTACAGATGGACTGCTTTTCAATGAATGTAAGAAGCCAGGCTTCTATACAGCACAAATCACAGGTTATGGATACCTTTATTTATTTCTAACAACCAAAAATTTAGCCAAAATTGTTTCCAGTGCTCAATCTGAAAAGTGATACATGCCCATTTGGGTAGGTTTCTGCCCATTTTGTGCCAAATTTGTTCTTATTTATTTTTAGAATCCCTCACAGTCCCCAGTTGTTTTTATTGTGGTATGCAGATGTTAGAAGAAAGTCTGAAGAATGTTATTTTTATCTCCTTGCTTAGGGCATGATTTGTTAATAAACTGCAATGCCTACTTGTTCATTATGTTTGTGTTAGATCAAGGGGTCAGCATAATAATAATAAACAAACAGCGCAGTGTACATTGGTTTTCAAAACCTTTATTGTCCTCACTGTTTCTCTTAAATACTTTATCTACATGTAATGTGCTTATCCCACTGCTGTATAGTATACTCTGCCACTTCACATCTCTGCATTTGGAACACCTTGCAACTGCACTGTTTTAGTGAACGAAAATTTCAAGCAGCTTTCTGCATGTATGTAAAGAGTATAAATTAAAAATGGACACTTTTTGTCTGGACACCATGAGGTTTACATTAGAGATGATTGCCCAAACACCATAGTTCAGGCATAGTGTTTATTAAAAGGCAAAGAGAAAAGGCATAAACAGTGAGAGGGATGTGAAAACATGATTGAAATGCTGCAGAAGGATGCCACCTCCTTAGGGCAGAATACTAGTGGTGAAGGAAATATTTTGGATTCGTTAAGTAGATTATGACAGTAAATCTACAAGTGCTGATTTGTTTATGTTTTATGTATGGATCCTGGTCTTGCCTGTTAGCATAAACCAAGAGCAGCATTATGGATGATTGTAGACTCACACTGGTGTAATATCAAGTAAATGAAAGAAGAGCTACCTCTGCTGACAGTTGGTTTTCTAAAGAGGATTCCTAACTATGCAGGTACCTTTATGCTCTGTGTTGTATAGGAGGGCGCAAGGATGCATCCATGTCAGGTGCAGAGAGGGCAGAAGGGGTGTATGCCTGAGTGTACTGAAACATTGTTGATCTTAGTGGCAGTTGGAGTAATGTTTGTACTTGTAGTCTGATACAGCTCAGGTTTTAAACTGTTAAAAGTTAATTTGATTAAGTAATCCTTATGGACCTTTTCTTAGCTGTAGAGAATCTTAAAGTCTGTTGCATTTTACTTTACTAATAGCTGGGTTGCAAACCTCTTGCAAGTGTGAGCCAATACTCCATGAACAGTAGTATCAACTTTAATGAGGTTGCAAGGGGAAGTAATTGTTTATAAATGATAAGGAAAGTCTCCCAGTCTACTTTCACCTTCTTCCCGTCTCCAATTTGTGAGGAAAGTGAAGGGAAACTTGGTTGATAACCAAGTAGAAACTATTCAAACAGGAATTTTCCCAGAGCATTACCATCTACTTGACAGTTTGAAAACTTAAATTAAGATAATTAATTTATTTTTGTCATTATTCTCTGTCATTAATTTCAATCATTATTAGATGGAGGTTAGGGAATTAAAATTCCTCTTAATTCTCCTGCAAAAAGAAATTTTTACAAGTGTCTAGAATATTTTTAATAGTGCCTTTACATTGGATTCCTTGTGAGTTGAAAGAAGCTTATGCTGGGAAAGAACAGAGCATGTAGTCTTCGAAAGTCTAGGTGCTTTAGGTCTGCGTTGGTAATTATTTGATATCGCTTTAAAAAGTCTTGTCTGTATGTTTTCTCCTCTGCTCCTTTTCCTCCTCCTTAATAGCAACCTTTTATCTTTGAGTGTACTACTTAAAATATTCTAAGGGAAAATTTTGGTTCTTTACTTGGAGTGTCCAATACCTTTGTGCTGAATTCTGCTGAAATCTGTGGGACTAACTGTAGAGGAATGCAGGCAGTGGGTTGATTGACATGGATGATGTGCAGCTGTAGCTCGTTCCTGCTAAGTGGTTAAATAGCCCTGAGGAGTGTAGAAGAGGTGGTTGGGCTGGAGAAGTGGTGTGGTTTGATCTCTGGAGGAAGGAGAAACAACATGGACATTAGAATCTGACTGATGGTAAAAGCCTTGTTGTGGCTTGTTAGTTTGTGTTACAACAGTTGGTGTCCTGTATGAGGTTGAGTTGGATGCAGACTACAACTGGTGCCCAATGTAGCTGAGACAAGTGGGAGAACCTGTGACCTATAATGGATGCTGTGAGAGATGAGCTGTTGACAACTAATTGATATGGGTGTATTGTAATATTTATTGTCCATCTTTTGGTGGCCAATGTAGATGGGGACTGATTGATATGGGTGCAGAAGAAGAAAATTCTATGTTGATAATGCTTATAGATATATTTGGAAAAAAGTGTAAAGTATAGTAAGAAGGCAATAAGAACTTTGCTAGGATGGTGCAAAGTAAATGATGTGCTAGTTAGACTGAAAAATGTCTCACATTCAGACATAGCAAAATACTAGAAAACTACTTTTTGAGGTTATCTCAAGGGGGGATAAAGTTGCAATGACATTGCTAACAACATGGAGGTTAGTCTTAGACTTATAAGAACAGTTAAAAGTGGACAGGGAGACAAATTATATATTTACAGTGCTTATGGATATATTTGAAAACAGGTGTAAAATATGATAAAATGGCAATAAGAATTCTGCTAGTGTGGTGTAAAAAGTGATTTGCTAGTTACAGTGAAAAAGGTTTTCAGTGTTCAGATGTGGCAAACTGTTGGAAAGGTACTTCTTGAGGCTGCTTTGAGGGGAGACAAAACTGCTACAGCTTTAATGACATGGAGATTGATCATAGATTTGCTAGAACAATCAGAAGTGGACAGAGTCAAACCCTATATTAACAAAGCTAATAAACATGTTTGAAAATGAAGGCATGAAGTACGATGAGACAGCAATAAGAACTCTGCTGGGGTGGTGTTAAAGGAATGATTTGCCATTTACGATAAATGTCTCCAGCATTCAGATATGGTGAAGTGTTGGAATGTTACTTTTTGGGGCTGCCATGAGAGGGGACAAAATTACTACAGCATCATTGACAACATGGAGATTGGTCTTAGAATAATCAGAAGCAGACAGGGAGACAAAGGCTGCAGTTGAAATAGCCACAGCTGCATATTATCAATGCTAATCAACTGACTGCCTTCATTCCTCTACAACTAACCTGCAGGGTGTTTTAAGCACAATACTCATGGAGAAGTTCTGTTTCCTTAGTTAATTATTTTGCTCAGTGATTTAACTTGCCTTCACTCATGGCTTTCTCCTCCCTGTTCTTATCTTCTGAGATACTGCTGTTTTGGATTTAGATTGAATGATTAAGTAAAACTTGCTGTTGTTCTTTCCTTCTGCTATGAAGAAAGAGCCCCATGCAAATCCCTCAGCTGGAGCCACTGACTACATTTGAGTTATACTTATGAATCTCATAAAGAGCATTACAGTTTCAATCTCTAGTTTCCAAGTACAGATGCTGATAGAACCAGAGTTAGCTCAAAGCTATCAATCATTAAAAACCTTATTGACTGTTCAAAGTAGTTCTATCAATATCTCATTTGCTGTCCGATCTAATGCACAGGCTGTGTAATGCCAATGCAATGACTACCATCTTTCAAATGGTAAGACATAATTTCCTACAAGCATTTGTAAAAGGCCTACTTTGTTATGTTTGGCCCATTGAGTTAGATGGATGTTTGGCCTACTTTGCTACTAGGTTGATAGCTGTGAAGAAAAATTGCTCTTACAATGTATGTTTCAAGTACATGTACTAAGCGTATTGAAAGAAATACTTTGATAAAATATTTCTCAAAGTTAGGCTATTGGAATGGCTTCATGTAGTCTAGGTTAAATAGCAAGCAGTGCCTTTGTTGGATGGAGTCCAAGACAGTATTTAAAAAAACATGATCTAGCTGAATGATGTGTTGTGAAGACAACCCAACAGAGCGGTGACAAAACACCGCTCCAGATCCTACTCCAGCTTTGTACTCTTCTTTGTAGCTGCTGACTTGTCACAGTATAATGATATTTTAGGAACCACAGTGTGTGCAGGCAGCTTTGCCCTTTCTGAAGCTCTGGAAAGAAAGCTTTTGCAGTCACTGAGGGCTAGACTGTGATTTGGGTATCAGGTCTGAGCAAATCCAAATGCTGCCCAGTTCTCTCAAGAAGACTTCCCAGACTGGATATCCAGAAGCAGAGGACAGCACACGTATGCCAGTTCTCTGGAGCAGATGAAGTGGAAGATGGACAGAGATGTTTTTTGCATTTCAGTGGCCAGCACAGCTGAGCTAAAGTTTAGGGGCAGGATGGGTTAATAATTTGCTGCTGGTATAGGCCAGCAGCTAATTACTTTCTGTCTCCAACAACAGGGAAGCAGGATGGAATTGCCTCTGTCTAATTTGCAGTCATTCTTGTGGAATGCTCCAATATAGAAACGTACTGCTCTAGGCTGAGTCTTAGTGACACTGTCTAGTCCTCAGTAAAATATACAAACACTAAGATGTCTTAGGTGGCTAAGAAGGCTTAGATTCTGTTTGTAACAACAACATCCTGGCATTGGGAAAAGATGATTGAGGTCACAGTGAAGCAGATTTTCACAGAAATGTACAAACATTCAATAGGCTTTTCTAGATACACCCAAACTTGAGGTCTGTGTGCCTTTGCATAATATTGTAAACCAATTAACTCCTCCTAAGTGCAACTGTAAAATTGAAACAAAAGATTTCTTACAGGAATGTGATATTTCAACATTTTGATTAAGATGGAAGAACAGACTGGCTAGCAGGAGCTGATGTATAATAGCTGAATCTGGGATGAGCAGTTATGCAATGAGATAGTTTTAAGATGCTTCTATGATATAGACTTTAAAGGTGGGCAGCAATGGGTGTTCTGAAAAGGCTTTTTTTGTCTCTTCCCAAAAACGAGGTCAGCATACCTGATGGGAAATATTTTGCTTCTGGAGAAAGTAAGGTTCATAAAATTTTCTTCTCTGGAATTGGCATTAAAATTTCACAATTCTAAAACCCCCAAATGCCAGCTCACTTCTATAATTTTTAAATATTTTTTCATATGTTTTCTGCTTTTAGAACTAAATATGCAAAACCTTAGGATTTTAAGTAGTTTTTAATATGAAATATTTAAGTTTTACAAATGTTGACCCCTTTCTACAATTACAAAAACATTATACAAAAAAAAGGAATGCATTTGTTTTGAATTGGGACCAGCCCTTTTTGTGGGGTGGAAGGGAAGAAAGCAAAACTATTTCACTACTGGTGGATTCAGTCTCAAATGAATAAACCTTTGCTGCTACAGTATTGGTGTGTGTGTGTGGTGTGTATAAAAACAAAACAAGCCACTAAACAGGTTTGAAAAAGAATGTCAGGCTTTTTTGTTTTATTGGTGTTGAGGTTTTTATGTGCTCCCCTCCCCAACTTGATAACATCACTTGCAACTTGGAAAACTATGAATTTATGCTACTGCTGAGGCTTGGGAATGCTAAAACTTAGTTCTGATGTGGAATATGCTGTTCTTCAGGTATTAACAATAAAATTGAGTGTGGATGTGAGTATTAAATCACTTGAGAGCAAAATAACCCATATGCAGTCATGGAATGGAAATCCGTGCTTTTGATCAGATGCATACAAGAGTGTTGACCAGTAAATGGATATTAGTAAGAACCACAGACAACTAGAGTACAGAATCTTCTCAGGAGACCAAAATGCACAGACATGAAAACTAACAGATGTCTCTGATGTTGCTTCATATACAGAATACTGAGGACTAACTCATGAGAATTATTATGATAACTGCATTAATGATGTAGGAGAATTTAGTAGTAGTTACAGTAAATGTGAATAATTAAAGCGAGTGTTTGATGTGGTAAAAAGGTGAATATTAGCACTTATTTTGAATAACACCTATGTAATGTTTTTCTCAGTTTCCTCAGGCTGATAGCACAGAGTAAAACTGGCTCAGTTAAGCTACTATTTATTGTAGATAATGAAGAGTAAAATGCAAGTTTTTTACTTATGTATGTGTACATAAGTTTGGGTAAGGAGGTGTGCACCTGAAACCTGCCATGGCTAGGTTATTTTCTAGAATCTACAAGCACACTCCTGATCTGTTGCATTAGGTGCTGTGTACAAAGCATTATAAGATTCTGCTTTTTCCAAAGGTCTTAGTCTTGCAGAGCAGAGGAATTATGGATGTAAAAACTGAATTAATGTGACTTTTCTAGCACAATTTGATTCAGTATTATACTACTTTTGTCGACTACTTAATGATGTCAAGAAAATCAATGTGACACTGTATGTATAAATCACTGCACACTCTATTGTGGCTATTTTATGCAGGAAAAAATACAAAGTTGATCATAGTTCTTGGAGACTTTCAGTGTATCATTGTAAAATATTTCTTAGCTGGTGCATTGTACTGTAACAGAAAACACTGCAAATTTGGGTACTGAGAATGCAGAAAATGCCACACTTCGGACTTCCAGTATGTAAATAATAGAAATAATGACGTAACATTTTGCATAAATACCTGCAATTTCAAGTGGCATCATTTATTTATAGGTGTACATGTTTCTGTTCACAAATATAGTTTGCTTGTGACTGAATTACTGGACAAAGCATGATAAAGCTAGTAAAAAATCTGTGGTTCATCAGTTATGTAGTCTGCAGTTTATTAGAACTGGCCATGTAGCTGTGTTAAGATGTTTTGAGTTGTGAAGCATTACAAAGAGCTGTATCTCTCATAAGCTGAGGCAGGTTGTGGGAAATGTTAGGGTGCAACATTGTACTGTATATGCTACATATGTTTTCTGTACATTCTGTTTCCATTTCTGTATCTACAAACATTATTGATGAAAAAATGAATATTCTTTCAAAAAACACCATATAACTTTTATATTAGATAAAGTAAAGCATTATCAATTTGAGTGGGGAATAAGTATCAGGACCTCCTAAAAGAAAAGATCTTTTGTCTTTAAGCAAGTGTAGTCAGTTATAAAATCATGGAAGAGATTACAAATGTGTTGACACTAGCAATTTTATGGATGAGAAGGTGATTTGCTAAAACTGTGATGGAGATATATAGGAGAAACCATTCTGTACTTGTCTGTTGTGTAGTGGATGAGAGGTAATGTGCATCTTTTTCCTTTTCCTCCTGCATGGAAAAATCAGATATCATGCTAAGCTCTCCCTGGGCCAAGTGAGGAGGTGCTCTTTTGAATATAGGTCAGAAAATACAAGAAAATCTGGGCTTCTGAGCCTAAAGAAGCCAGTAGTCAGTTCTGGACTGGAGGACGTCTTGTTAAGGCAGGCAAAGCAAGCACACTGTAGGTGCTAACCAGCCCTACTTTGCTGGATTGCATCTGATGTAAACTACTGTTACCTTTGAGCTGAGAAATGCACAGTTCTCTGTCACAGCACTGTACAGGAAACTCTGGAAAGACATAACTTTACTCCTTCATTTGATGGCAATGTACGTGAGCTGTTGGTGCTCTATACAGAAATGTCAAACACAATAGCCAACTTTGCAAAAGGAGCAGAGATACAATGTCCAAAACTCCTTTTATAAACTCACTGATTCTTTAAGGATTTGCCTTGCAAAGTCAGCTTCTCTAAGCCCTATAAACTTGCCATGTGCACTGAAGTCAAGAGATGCTGAGAGAATGTAGAAGCATTGCTAAATCACTTGGTAGTCTGTGGGGTTGAACAGAGTAGCTACTGGAGATGTGACAGTTGTGGACAGAGGTATGTCTGCAAACGGTCTTCTGTTAAATGCAGCAAGACCCTTCAGCATGTGCTAGTTCTGGCTGGGATAGGCCATGGGGCTATGTTTTGGATTTGTGATGAACAAGTGTTGATAATACAGAGATGTTTCCATTGTTGCTATGCAGTGCTTGCACCTCATCAAGGTATTCTCTGCTTCTTGCCCCACCAGTGAGTAGGCAAGGTGGGAAGGGGACACAGCCAGAACAGCTGACCTCAACTGACCAAAGCAATATCCCTGACCATATGATGTCTGCTCAGCATATTAAGCTAGGGGAAGAAAAAGGAAAGGGGCGGGGGGGCACACTTGGAGTCATGGTGTGTCTTTCCAAACAACCATTATGTATGGTGAAGCCCTGCCTTCCTGGAGATGGATGAACACCTACCTGCTGATGGGAAGTGGTGAATGAATGCCTTGTTTTGCTTTGCTGCATGTGTGGCATTTGCTTTACCTATTAAACTGTATTTATCTCAATGCATAAGTTTTCTCGCTTTTGCTCTTCTAATTCTTATCCCCATCCCACCCGGCAGGGGTCAGCAGGTGGCTGCGTGGTGCTTTTTTTTGTGAGGTGGGGTTAAACCATGATGGCAAGTGGTGATAAAATCAAAATTGGTGATAATTGGTGATAAGTACCAAAATAATGTCAGGTCTAGTGGGAGTTTTATCATTGCTATGAAGAGCAGTAAGCCCCCAGGATCTGCTGTTTTTTGTGTGTGCCTACTCTTGATTTCTGTTTTTGTTTGGTGGTTTGGTTGGGTTTTTTTACCATACACATACGTATAGTTCCTCTTTATCCGATTTTCTTCAGGATTTTAATGTTGAGAACTTAGTGTTTTTACAGAAGTTTGGTTCTGTCACAAAGGAGGAAGAGCACTTTAAAAAAAATTACTGTAATGCTGTGTTGTGGAGTTGCAGCTCAGGAAATAGCCTGGCCAGCTTCACTGAATGACCATTGAGGTAAAAGAAGGAAGAGGATGGTGGGAGTAGTGTCCTTTGCAGTGCTGCAGCATTTCAGAAAGGTTTAACCCTAACAGGTGAACTGAAGATAAATCACACTTAGTTTTGACTAATCAAGCAATGAAATGGCAGTAAGAGGATACTGCTTTCTAGCAGGGGGTGGGGGTGGTTGTTTTTTCGAGGGGGGGGATGTTATGTTTTTTGTAGCAAAATTTTGCAAGTGACTGTTACTTTCATTAGGACACTCTGACAGTTACCTTTTTTGTATAGGATGCTTTTTATCATATAGAAAAATGTTTATTTGGAGGGCAGACAAGGTATCCATTCTCTGAACTAACAACTCCTTTCACACAGTACCACAGGTTTAGCAGTTCTTGAGAACCAATACAGGTGCTTTGTCTTAAATACATGTTTGTTTTGAACTAACTTTGTATCCTTATGTAGGTTTGTGCTGCAAAATCAATTACTAAAGCATCCCTTGGGAATTTAGTTACTGCTAAACAACCAATACACAACAAACATCAATTTAAGAAGGCAGCTCTGTTTATATTTTTTTAAACAAATGACTGTGTGCCATCTCTTAGTTGGGAGTGGCAGCTAGAAGGATCACCTTTCATAATTCTGAGCACCAGACAGTACCTAGTAAAGTGAAAGACTTAAAGAAGCCCTTCGTGAATCTGCAAAATCTGTGTGGGTTCGTACCTTCTCCCCCTTTTTTTATTATTTGGGGTATCTTGGGTACTGACATTTGTAAACATGTTTGGAATGAGCATAACCCTATTTCCTTGGAGTTCTTAGAAATGCTTTGACTTTAGAAGGCAAGCATAAGCTGCTAATGAAGATCTTATCCTGATGTATTCAGTATAATGAAATATGTTTTCTGAGACTCAGAAAGATTGCTTTCTGTGCAGAAGCAGTTTTCTGATGGAACTGTAAACCACTTATGGGTGACTCTTGGAAGGGATTGTTGCCTGAGAGAAAATTGCAGGTTTTTTAATTTCTCTGTAGTGAATTTTAAGGTTAACTATACCTGCACATCCATGCTCCCTTGCATGGAGAGGCAATGGTGTGATTCTGCGTGTAGTCAAGAAGTACTGATACATTCAGGCCCTTGCACATCAGCAGAGTTCTATCAGCATTTCATGAGCCCCAACATGGTGGGAATTTTGGGTGGACATGACATGGCTGGAATTATTAGAACCATAAAGTGTGATGTGGATTAATTACCTGTGCAGTAAGGCAAGCAGGTGCTGTAGAGCTGTTTCTTATAACTCTACAGTTTAGGGGGAAGGCTGTATCCTTGGGCAGCATACAAGTACACACATGGTTTCTAGAATTGCAGGAGCTTCCATTTAGCTCCAAATGACTTATTCATAGAGGTGTTAATTTGAAAGATGGGGGGGAAAAGAAAAAAAACAAAACAACCCTCCAGAATTGTAACAATGCATAAACAAAATATTCTACAGCATTTCTAGTCAATATCTAATGAGACAACACATTCTTCCTGGAATTCCTGCTTCTAACTCCAGTTATTGTTAATGAGAATTTTATGCTCTCTGCAATAAAAAGAATGTTAAGGATACAGTCATTCAAGAACTTGTGGCTATATATTCATATTAACACCTCAAAGGGAGATCAAGGTAGTGTGTATGCCTGTATGTCTGTAATTAGTATTGTAATCAATTATAAATATAGCAGCTTGCTGTAAACTTTGAAACTGGATTCAACTGGGGACACAGTGCATCCGGCATCCCAGGCTATTTGGACTGTAGTGGCTGGTAGATAAGATCTGTGAGGTGTGCTACTTTTTTTATTACAAAGTTTGGCTATAACAGCAGACATGTTATTTCAGAGAAATGAAAAAGACATCTGCTACAAAACCCATCAGTGTAGCCCATCTGACTGTATACTGTACCAGTGTTTATGTATATTTTACAGCCTTGGGTTAATGGAACCTCCTAATTGCTGATATAGGGAAATAACTTTTATGCACACAGTGAAATATAGAGAAATCCATAGCACATTAATGAAAGTCATGTGTGGTGGCTGTCCAAGCCTGACCAAATGGAAAAATAATTCTTGCCTGATAAACTGGTAATCTAAAGTGAAGGTATTGGGGGTTTTCTTGGTTTCATTTGACTTTAAAAAAAGTATGTTATAGTGTGAGATAAAGGAGGATACAAGTCTTGGGTTCTTTGATTAAGACAGAAGTAAAATGAGAGCTTATTTTGGACTTTAAAGCCCTTGGCATCCTTTGAGTTGGTGGTCTGCACCAGTGACTGGTTGCATCCAGCTGGCACTTATAATTACCACAATTCTACCTGCCTATGCCCACAGACTTAGTTAGCCAGAGCAGTCTCTAGGTATGACCTTGAGCTGTCAGTGGAGATGTTTACTTTGTTCTTTTGTTAACTTTCTACAGAGGAAAAAAATGCCTCTTATGCTTGATGGTAAAATAGCTTGAGCCAAGTGCAAGTGAAATCCAGGCAATAGTGTCATGTACACATTCAACCACTTTGTTTTCATTTTTAAAAAAAACTTCTTTTGTTTAAAGTGTAAACCAAAATGTGCTGTACACTGTGTTAACATCTGACATACTGTACAATTTCAAATTTGGAACAATCTGTATAGTCTGAAATACTTTACTGGAAGTTGCTAAGTCTTTTTGCCTTTATATCATTTCCTGATAGCCTTAGTCAAGCAGTTCTTTTTATACTCTTGAAAAACACCAGTCGCTTTCAGCACAGTGAATAATCTGCATGTTGAATTATTTACATTGTAAATGAATGTAATCTATAAAAATAAAGCATTTCACTCTTTGTATGCATGACAGATTCTTATAAAAATTTTTTTCTCTCCCTTCAAATTAGATGTCTTTGGCTTATGGTGAAAATATAAATACACGTCTTCAGACAGGGTCCAAGTAGTTATTACATTTATATGAGCATTCAAATTCAGTAACATTTAAATATTGACTTTTCTTCAAAGGTAGCAGACAAGGGATGGTTTCCTTTCACTTGGAGTCTGGCAGACCTCTGGAAGTGCAATTCCCACTCTGTTATTGATAGTGAAGTGTCACTATATATATCTGGAAAATGCAGTTGGGAGCTAGTCATTTAAGTCAGAAAACATGTTTCTCAGGCTTCCATCTAGCCTATTAAGTATGTTAGTTCTTGTGAAGCTTTCTGAATGTCCAAAAGTTCTCTGTGTGATTGTCTTAGACCTGCTCAGTCTCTTCAGCACTAAGCAGCTCTGTGCCTCCCATCTTGTGGTGAAACAGTTCACGTCTTCAATCAAATCCTTCTACTGTCTGTATTCTCTGAGGAGCCTGGTCTTGTGGGTATGCTGTGAGCAAGATGAACTGGCAGCTGCAGGATCTGGTGTTCTGCCCTATACAAAACAGTGGCAATGGCTGTCGCAGGAAGCAGCCAGATAGGGATGCCTGGTTTTTTTTCTGTAAGGTAGCCAACCTTAAAACTTTTTGCCTTGAATGTGGGGAAAACCAGTTCTCATTGCTTTGTTTTTGAAACATGCTTTTTCTCATGGAAGGGGGCCAATCACTGGATCTCTGGGTTGGAGTAAGAGGGGAGAGTGAAGTTAGGAGACACTCTGTCTTTCTGTGAAGTCTTTTTATGAACAATGGAGCAGCTTTAACAGTGCATTAATTCATGCTGAGGTGAGACTGTCAGCCTGATTTTAAGATGCTCATCTGTGGGGAATGCAGTTCTTGCTCTGAGAACTGTACTTGTATTTTACTCTAAAGTATCTTACTCCAAAATTCAGAAATGGTCTTTTGAACAGGGACTGCAACCCATCTCCATGTTACAACCCTTTTCTCATCATCTATGGGTTTTGTTTATGTGAATAAGCCTTGAGGTTTTAGAATGTTTTACTGGACTGTCTTGTTCCACAGATAATCTCTTTTCATGTGAGTGTGGCATGTTGATGTTGAGTCCAAGCATTTTTCCAGGCTAAGCATAGGTGTCAGAATATAATATCAAAGTGTCCTGTTGCCAAGGTCTTTGAGAATCTTGGTTGTATTTGAAACTTTTCCCACAAATTGCATTACCTGTTGAAAAGAGAATTTTGCTTTTTGGGACAGGTTGAAGCAATTTGTTTTTATTAAAAGTTGGGAAGGGTGGGAAAATAACATGATGGGAGAGAGCATTGGTGTATTGCAAGGAATGAAGGAGGACTGGTACTAGGTTTAACTAGTTTTCCTAGGGTTTATGAGGAAACCTGGTAGAGCATGGCCTTCCAGAAAAAGTATGGTAGACTTGAGTCGTGCTACCAATATGCTGTCCTCTTACATATTGTGAGCACTAGTGTCACATTTTAGTGAGTGGTAAACTGCAGGAAAGCGGTATTTGGCTGTGTACTGTTACTTGCTTGACAGGAACACCCACAGCATGAGGACATTGTCTCTTACAGTGGGGCTGGCTATTGCCAGGGAGTTTGGCCCAGAGACTAAGAAGTAGTGTGAAATGCCAGATATGGTTTTAAGATGTACACAAACAGAATTTTCTGTAAAAGCAGAAGGTATCATTTTACAATACTTTAAACCTGCAGTTAATAACAGTTAAAGGAAATTATGAGATAAGAAGCTCTACTCTCCTCAAATTCTGTGAGCTTACTATCACACATTTAATTGTATAACAATTTTTTTTGTAACTTCATATGTAGAAATAGCTGAAGCAAGACTGTTCTGGCATTCTGACTTTGAGTGCTCAGCACCAGCTGCTTCAAGGATAAGTGAAGGAAGCACTACAACAGGTAATTCAGGAGCAGGTTGCCCATAGGGAAAGATTCTTTCTAATGCCCATCAGCAAGAAGTTGACTTATTCACTGAAGCATCAAGGTTTATATCTCACGTGTTTTTTAATCTCATTTAATGTAGCTGTGGATGTTCTCATTATGCATATAAACGTCTAAATCCTTTTTGAATCTTGCTAAGCTCTTGGTCTTGATAATTAGCCAGTGGTAGTTTTCCTGAAGGTATTATGTGCTCTGTAGAAATATTTTCTTCTTTTCAAATTGTTTTTGTTCAATGTCACTGTCTATCCATTTGTTTTTGTATTTTGAATTGTAGTAAATAGTACTATCCAATTTGTATTTTCTTTATTTTTTGTATCTCCATGGGTTCTGCTTATACCCCTCTCATTTCTTACCCACATGGTTCAAAATTTCAGCCTCCTTCCAGATTCTTTTCCAAATAAAAATATCTTTCCTTAACACTTGTACCTTAGTCATGAACTGGACAGAGGAAAGCTGAAACTCATTGATGTTTTCTCCTGGTAATGTTGACCAGTGAAATTCAATCATGTGCTCTAGTGGCATTCGAAATTGAGCCAGATTTAAAGTTCCAGTCTGAACACCTTACATTACAGGTGTCTGATCTGATTTTTAGTTTTTTTAGCATGTTACTATTCTGGACCTGTCTTACTTCAATACGCTGAAAAAATGGAAAATGCTTTTATGTGGTTTACTTGCATTAATTTTCACTCCTTTCTGTTGTCTACTTTCCCTCTAGT
Source organism: Falco peregrinus (assembly GCF_023634155.1). Lineage (NCBI taxonomy): Eukaryota > Metazoa > Chordata > Aves > Falconiformes > Falconidae > Falco > Falco peregrinus. Next base: position 72,533,056 of record NC_073722.1, on the reverse strand, counting down.
TAGTATTATTGTTAAATCTTGTTATGCCTGTTTCAGCATTGTATCTTTTCCCTTCAATCCAGATGGGAAGGCCTGTTTTTATAGGTGCAAGTTTTGTTACCCTTCCATGGGTATTAGTAGTACTTTCTATTAGAGTGCTCTGAGCAGTCTATAAATATTATCCAGTCCCAACAGCAGGTAACCTTTTGCTGAAGGTAAGTAAAATGTTTTGACTACAAAGCTGATATAAAGGGCTGGCGAGAACCCTGCAATCACAGGATAACTAATAGTTGAGGTTTGGCATTAAATTGAAGTGGATGCTTAGTTTCTTCCTTGTTTCTGCAGAAGACGCTCCCCAAAACATAGTGAACATTTAGAGGCCTCATGTAATTACCCCTGATGTTTCTGAGGACTAAAGCAGAGATGAAGCATTTCCCAGAAGAGCCAGACCATATGGTTACACTGACCTACTGTGGAACGCAGTGCAATTCCATAGTTCTTTCAGCATCTGAGAGGAGAACTGGTACTTCTATTTGTACCATCTTTGTCAGCAGACCTCCTTTCCTAGCAATTATGCCTTTTAAATATTTTGGGCTGCTGTTGACTCCTGTCGAGGGAGTAAGAAGGTGTGGAGGTGATGCTGATCACTTGATTGTCACTTCAGGAACTACCAGCTCCCCCTCTGCATACAGTATGAGAGATTGTCACTCTTCCCAGAGGTGGAAGCTCATTCTGTAGAGTCAGCAATCTTTTCTTATGGTGTGTATATTCACTTTAGCTCATAGCAGGCTGAATGTAATGTGGGACTTTGAGATTGCCTTACAGCATTTTTTTAATTGTTTCAGTTACAGATAGAAATTTATGTGGACAGGAAGGTATAAGTGGCAGTTGGCAGTTTTAATCTTTGTAGCTGATTGAGGCCCAAATAATCATGGTAGATGGAAAATGTTCCTCACTTCTAAGTTTATTCCCTCTGTAGGGTTTACTGTTCCTGTAGTCTGCCTATTAAGATTTTTTAGTTTTTCTTAACCTGCTTCAGGCTGGACCAGTTGGGTTTGTTTATATGGCCTGAAATAAATAATGAGCTATCACTTGAGCATTTTTTCCAGTAGGAACAATACCCTTCAGCTGGTGAATGGAGAAGTTAAAGGTATCCAATGCCTGTCCAAGGCCTCACTGTCTGAGCCAGCAAAGCTGTTGTGCAGCTTAGCTTTCAGTTGTTTCAGAGATACTACTGGAGCTAAAAGTTGCTTTTGCCTTAGTACTTAGCTTGATTGGGTAATAGAAAATATAATTCATAGCAAAATCTTCTCACTTATTTCACACATGGACTTGGAAAAACAATGCCCGCAGGCACTGGGTGAGAGCATGAGACTGCACACTGTGTCCTGAAAAGGGGTCAGTTTTTAACAACATACTTGTGTGTGCTCCTTCATACTCAGTCCTTGCACAGATACACCGTATTTAATAATCACTGTAAAATAGGTGATTTGTATGTTACTGTGCTGAATGGGAAGCTGATGAGAAGATGTGAGTCTGTCATGGTATGGAGAAACCCTGTTAAGCATTTCTCTCTGGAAACATCTTGCTTGCTTGTTGACCTGCAGTTATTAAGTTTCTTGAGCAAAAAGCAAAGTATTTTACTTATATACTTAAGTATGTTGTGGTCTTTTACATCCTTCATGATGTTACAGATTATTCCAAGAACTTTCTGTGAAAGATTTGCTCATTCTTTGATATGGAATCTGCTGGAATTTAGGCTGAAAATTCTGTATTAGCATAAGCCTTTTTTTATCTAGAGTAGTCCATGAACAAGCTCATGTCCTAGATTGCAAAATCAATGCATAAATAACACTTATATTGTTGGGCCAGCAAGTCTCTTCAGTTTGTGAAATACTAAAATTTTGCTCGAAGCTGTTCCTGAATTATCTGTAAAAATTTGGCAAGTCAAAGCTAAAAGGATCCTGTATCATTTGCCCAAATCAGGTTATTTTAATGAAAGAAGTCCTTTTGTTGAGCCAGTTTTAGAATTACAGATGACTTCATACAAAATGAAGATTGCCTGTGGTTTGATAATTGTTTCTTTTAGAAGTAGTGTATGCCTTGGTTCTTTATCCTCATTTTACTGCTATTCACTTTCTTCCTGCAAGCTTTCTGTTTATCCAGTAGTCCATGTTACGGCTGCATCCATTTACTTTTTTCCTCCTGCACTGCAGTTTAATTAGAAACAACTCTGTGTTAACTGCTGATAGAAAAAAAAATACAAGGGAGAAGGTTTATAGGATGTTGGCTGTGTTTATGGAGTTTTTCAGGATTTCTAAGTAGCTGGTGATATATTGGCCAACAATGCAAATCCATATCCAGAGAGACATTTTAAAACTTTAGTGCTTAACAGAGCTCAAAACATGCACCTGTCCTCCATTCTACCCTGCAATTACAGATTGAGGGATAGACTGTTACAATTACTTCAATTTCAAAACACTGTCTGCCAATAACTATCTCATTGTTGATGTCTGCTGGTGCTTTGTACTCAGTGTTTTTGCAAATCTGATAGTGCAAAGTTCAACACACAGCAAAAATGTAAGGACCAGAAGCTGTCATCTACAAAGGAACAAAGTGTGATTTAATAAAAATAAATACAAAAATTAGCTTTCTGTAGATCCAAAGGAAATAGATCACACATGTTCCCTAAAGGCTCATGTTATTTTTGTTGTTCCAGAACTCATACATTAACATTTGATTTTTGCAAACATGTGGTTCTTTATTGTTGTTGAAACTTTAATTATACCATCAGTGGTGATTATGAATGAAGCAGCAACACTTTTTATCTATTGTCCTGTATGCCAGTGGTGGAAGATATAAGACCTAGACAGAAGAGAAAGTGAAATGATAGTCTAGATCGGGGTCCTCAAACTATGGCCCATGGGCCGGATACGGCCCCCCAGGGTCCTCAATCTAGCCCCCAGTATTTACAGAACTTCCCTCCCCGTGCACCCCCATGCCTGCCGGGCTTGGGGGGGGGGAAACCAAGCAGCCGCAGATGACTGCCTGCCACTTCATCCGCATGCTGGCCCCCTGTTTAAAAAGTTTGAGGACCCCTGGTCTAGATCAAGTCATGGCTAACTATAATTCAGTTTATAAATTGAGAATACGAAGCCTTCTGGCTCAGGCATAAGAATTACATTTGATTTAATAATAACATATGATGTTAAGTACATATATGTTTTTCATATTCAAAGAATAGAAAAAATTTCAGGTAATACACTTCTGGTGATGCATCCAAAGAGGTTTTTTACTCATTGAAAGAGGAAATGAAGGTGCCTAAACAGATGAGTAGGCCAAAGCCATGATGTGAGGAAGTTTCGGGTCCAGGCTAAGAACTGTGGAAGTCCAACTGCACATACTTAATACCAGTTCAAGAGTAAAAATTTGTGAAGGCATTGAAATTTGTCTGTATGAACAGTCTCTTTGACTTTGGCACTATTCAAGGTGTTTGGTTTAAAACTGTGCTTGTGCTCAAGTGCTTTCCTAGATAAAAGCTAGAAAGACATCATTCAGTGAATTTTGTATTTCAGCATGGAGTGATAGTCTTTGTTAATATGCTAGCATTTTAATTAGAATGTCAGTTTTTCACTGTATAAGGAAGCTTTGGACACCAAAATGCGTTGCTTTTTTTCCTTTCACAGATAGAAGCTTTTTAGATAAATATATAAGCAGAAAATGTCATTTTGGAGTGACACATTTATATTTGTTTTTTTAATGGGAATACTCAGGGGCAAAATTATATGTATTTTATAAGTGAATCAGAGAGAACACTGCTTTAATTTCCAGAAAAACAGCTAGAAACTCGGCATCGCTGCAGCATTTTTTCTACAGCTGCTGCTCTTCCCAGAGGTGGCTCCCAACTGAACCTCTCTGCATATTAAAGCCCACCTCCTGCCTAACATGACATAGGTCACACTTAAATTTTCTCATCTCTGCTCATCCCATCCTCCATACTCACAGCCAGGCCTCTGTTTAAGTGAGAAAATATTGTTATCTGCAATTATTTGAAAGTGAAAAATTCCCTTTTTTTTGGTGACTTTAGTTTTGGTAATGTGGATGTTGTAAAGATGTGTGTTAAAGCATAAATGTGGATTAAAAAGTTACTTTTATAGGTCTGGGATTTTAAAAAGAAACTATTGGAAGGAAGGCTGTTAAATTCCCCTGAGAATAAATTAAAGGTGTTTCCTGAAAATTCTGGCCTTGATTATCAATGTACTAGAAAGTGTTTGTTCCATAATTTTTTATAGGTTTGAGAATAGCCAATGTCTTAGTCATACTGACACACCAAACAGGTGTCGATCAAACATTTGCATAAGCATAGATCCCTCGGGGTTGCTTGGTGTTTTACAGGGAAGGCATTTTTAACTTTTGCCTTTGAAAAAGCAGGTCAAGCACTTATCCAGCATTAGTGATTTTTCAGAATTCATCACTTGATTGACTCAGTAACTTGACTATTATTAACCCAGACCATTAAATGCTTTTAACCCTTTTCCATGGAAAGAAGGGACCTCTCAAGTATGAACAACTTCAATTAATGTATTAATTTCATGCAGTTGCCATTTGCCCTACAGCAGTGGATTGCTTTAGTGATATGTTCTATAAAGACAATTCAAAAAGCAAAATAAGCTGCTTTTTTTAAATTTGTTTTGATGCACTGAAGATTTTTAAGACATGAAGCATTATGTGTTGGTGTCAGTAGAAACTGTAATAGCAGAAGCTGGTATGTTCCCCACAGGTGTGAGGGGTGCATGCATTTAAGGCAGCTAATAAAATGTCAAGGGATGGAGGAAATTAATATAATGCAGCAAAAACAAATGGCAGTGAAGAAAACTTGTCTTCTGCTGAGTAATTACAGAAACACAAAGAATCTCATATACAAACAGATGCTTGTCTTATTACATAACACTGATATGACCAGAAGTGGGGGTTGTTTCAGAAGTTGGTACAAATAATAATTTAACTTCTGCTTCTCCAACCATGTTAAAATTAAGTATATAAGGGATAAAGCACTAGTGTAGTAAGGACTGTGAAGTGATTAAGAACCAACAGACAAGATTAACCAGGAGGGCTTCTTCCTATCCCCTTGGAAATGACCACTATTGTAGAAAAGGGACAAAGTTCTCCAGGCTTGAAGAAGACCTGTGACACACCTGTTCCTCAAACTGTGTGTGCATTGTGTGCTTTTGGAAGGAAGCTAGTGGTCCTGTTTGATTAAGGTTTTGTTACTGCTATAGAATGCTTTTGGGGAAAGTTTTCTCCAAGGCAGGACAAGCTCCAGCATTTGTTGCCAAGAGAATTCAACACCACCTTTATGCTGTGTTTTTTACCTGTCAGCCAGACCTCCATTGGATGTGAAATGGGTCATACTCCATTTAAATCAGAATGCTTGCTAAATGATACCAAAACAGTTCCTATTTTAAGATATTACTGCCTATCATTAACCTCTCGATTGTATTTCTTTTGCCAGACCTGTCCCCATCCATTCCTTTCCCATGCAATTTTGACCCAGCTGTTTACTGTAATAGCATCTCAGTGTTTGGATCTCCTTGACCAGAATTTTAGCTGGTAGCACCTTTTCCTCCTGCATTCAGATAGGGGACAGGGCAGGGAAATAGCAGATTTTTTTTTTTACTGTACCCTTTCTTTCAGACTAATCATAGTCCACATAATTGTCTGACTACAGACCTTGATTAAATTCTTTGTGGTAACAATATGATTATAACTAACTGCCTGTGGCCAACAAATGAATGAAAAGCCACATTATAGATAATCTGTTTCTTTATAATAACTTAATCATGGCCTAAAAAAATTAGATAATGACAGAGGGTTTTTACCATGCAAAATGAAATTGGTGATATTAGAAATGTAGGTGTATAATAGTATAAAAATCCCTGTTAAAGGCAATGACTTGTGGGTCTGATACCATCTTTCCAGCTTTCACTGTATTTCATATTCTTGACATAAAGAAGCTTGATGCTTTTAATAGTTTTTTATATAGATAGTGAAATGGATTTTTTTGGGATGTCTTTTGCTCATAGTTTTTAATTATTTTGCTAGGCTATTGCAAACAAATTTGTAGATTTGACCCATTTAGATATGAAGGTGGTCTGGATTCATGACTACAATAGTGTCTTTTACCTTGCTAGTGAAAATTTTAAACCCTGTGTAAGATCAGCTGGTCCTTTATAAACATATTTGAAAGAATTTTTTGCATGTGTTCAAAATCGGAGCACTACTACCTTTGACTTACAAATGTGTGTATTCCTTATAAACAAGGTGTAGACAAAAGCCCTGCAGATGAGGGCTGAGTAAGGAATTCTACAGTGGTTCTAAAGCACAATCTTAATTCAATGTGTTCAGAGAGGAGTGTTGGCATATCTGCTAAAACTCAACCCTTTGTGTGCTGTCCCGTTGTTCATCAGATAAGCCTTCCTGTGCCTGGCTGCTTTTGGGGAATCTACTCTGATTGTGCTTGCCCATGTTAAAATACATAAGGTAACTTGTATGCTTGAACAACATGCACTAAATAAGACTGCCAGGCCCATGTGTTGCTGAAATAGTTTAAGTTATTTGTCACTTGGGTGCAAAGAAAGCAAATGCAGGTGGAAAAATATTATCAACAGGTTTTGTGGTTTGTGGATTTTTTGGGGATTTTTGTTAGTTTGTTTTGGTTTTTTGTTTGGTGATTATTTTTGTATTAACAGCGTCTGAGACGGAAGAACTCCTCATTACAGAGGGCCATGGAGAATTATTTTGAATTCAGAGCTTCTGTTGTAAAATTGTGGAAATAAAAGCCAAAAAATTTGATTGGAAGATCCTAATTCCTGGCTGACAGAATCCTGAGCCCTAAGCATTTAGAATATGCCAATAAATCTTCTTATCCAAATGTAAGATTTATTCATTTTTTTCACCTAATCTAATGATAGATACTTAAAACTGATTGAGAAACTACTGCAGTTCCTGTTGACTACTCTGGTAATCCTACCCATTTTGTATAAACTCATACACAGACTTGGATTCTCAGAATTTTGGCTTTTCTCTTATATTACATGAATGCATCCTAGTAAAACTGCAATGTGACCCCAATAAGATACATCTTTCATGTGTCTTAGAAATATACCAGATGACTGTCTTTACTTCACCCATAAGGAAGTTTGCTGGATAACTTAATTTAAAGATTAGAAAGTGGCTATGTGAATTTCCATGTAAAACTGAAGTTTTTTTCAGCAAAAAACAGAAGTTCTTTGGCTTAAAGTATTCAGATTATGCCAAAAACTCCAGGGAAGTTGCAGTTCATGTGATCATGTGAAAAACAGACACTCAAGTCCATATGGACTGGATGCAAAAGAACCACTATCAAAACCTCAGATGTTGCTGTTTGCCTTTAAGCTAAGAGATTGACAGAGGACATAAGTGGTCTGTCATATTTTGTAGATAATAGCTAAGTAGGGGTAAGGATCTAATGAGATTTGTGGAGAACTATAAGAGAAAATGAAATTCTGTTCTAATGCAGAGCTACAGGAAACAGAGTTCATCTTCTTCCCTGCTTTGTAGGGGACTCCATTCTTCTGGCACTGTTTCAGATTCTCTACAAGGTCAACATCTTTACAATCCATGTCCTGTCCCTTCTCTTCCTGAATCCTGGCTTTTTATTCCAGCCTTGTTCATGCAAATCCACTCCTATTTATAGCTTTTTTATACAGCTAGTAGTGTTTCCACTCCTTTCCTTAATTATTATCATTCATTCCTGGGCTTTGAGCTTTTTTGTTTCTCTTTCTGGCTCTAGTTTGTGTCACAGTGCTCTGTCCTTCCAGGTCCTGGTTGTGTCAACCTTGCTCAGTACCTCTCTTGGCATTCAAATGCTGATCTCATTCTTCCTCCCTAAACTTTGGGGTTTTTTCCAAGTAGCTTTCACTTTTGTGCTACCTGAATTCAGCCAAATGGGCAAAACAGAGGAGAAAAATTATTCACTGCTTCCCACTCCTCACTCAGAAGGAATGTCCTGCTCAGCCTGGATTCTTCAGAGACTTCTGCGGTGAAGATCCACCAAATGTATGCTAAGCATGTGCAAACTATGTTTTCTTTCCTAAAGTTTAACCACTTGGTCTAGTTCAACAGTATTTTTCAGGGATGTGTAGAAGCATGTCCCTGGGAGAATTAATTCCACTGTCAGTTTTATTATAGCTACTTTAAAATGTCCAAAGTATTCAAATTTCTTTAATGAAAGGACAATAAAATGTGGAATGGGGAAAAACCCCATTGTTGTTCTGTCATGCTTTTCTTCTGGCTGAAGATTTTAAAATAAATGAAACAAATTTACTTAGAGAATTTTGTATTTGAAAGTATAGTTTTGACAATTTGGTAAAGCTATGAGCAATTGAAAATGAGAAAGGAAATAGCCTTCAACAACAGGGAAAACTATCAGTTTGCTTACAGCATATACAGTTATAAGGTATGTCTTTAGAGTTACTGTCTTAACTCTGTAGTTTACAGCAAAATATTATTGTACGGTGCTCTGAATTGCTTAGCAACTGGAATCTGTATTAATTTCAGAATCCCTGTTTTTATTAGGGAAAGATATTTGTACAGTACATCTATAGACTAGTATAATTGTAGAAAATCAAGCTCTAGGTTACTTTTTTAAAAATAGTACAGTATAAACTCTTCTATAATTAGAGGTAATAAAGTTGTACCCTTATGTGCTCCTTTCACCTGAGAATCAAAAAGTCTTTTACAAACATCATATTAGCCTCACAAGTTACCATTGTATAGAAAGACTCATATATTGACTCCTACTGTTTGGTTTGCAGGAGCTACAAATGAGCTAGTTCCCCTAAGGTTCATCTAGAGATTTGAATTCATTGTGTATTGAGCTGTAAGAGGAAATCTTGAAAGTCAGCCTATCTCTGCTCATTAACTTCCAACTTCTTTTTTCAGTTTTCAAAGTTTTATACCCTAGTGGTGCAGATAAGGTATGAGAGAAGACATGTTTTGGTGGACAATTGCTCTCAGACTGTAAAAATGAAGAAGGCATGTGAATTCAGCAGCTCTTCAGATACTCACAGACTCAGGATATTTTTATTCATGAGCAAAGGTTTATGAGCATGTCTGACCTCAGCTATAGATAGAACCCAGTTATTTTTCTGTGGATTTGACTTTAGTTTTAAGGATATTATTATAGCCCACTCCAAATAGGTATTGCAATTTCTGAAAGATTTCTCAGCTGTAAGTTTACATTAATTCTTAGATAAAATCTAAGATTAGCAAAACTTCTTAATATCTTTGTATATAAACCCCTTCAATATAGGTAACAGTCTTCAGGGTAAAGTAATTTATCTTAAATACAAAATCCTATCCATGAGAGGATTAAAGCCACCAAGATCTGACTGTATCCAGGATCCATATGGAATATGCAGCCATCTGCATGAAAGGTTTTTTTCAAGTGGGTGACCTTGTCCTTGCAGCATTTCCCTCTTTCTCATCATAAATCCACCAAAAAGAGCCACTATGGAAGTGGTAGATGTTCTTCTAAAGGCTACAGACTCCACTAATCTGGCATGGGAATGAATGGAGACCAAGCCTTGATAGTTCAGTAACATTTTGTTAGAATTCCTGTTAGATACTGGGCCTTTTGTATAAAGCCCAGAATAAGGGGGGATAGTGCCCTAGGCAGCTGAATGTTTTCTGAGTATGAGTCCTGATCATACCTTATCCAAATTGTCCTCCTACTTCTCTTTGTTTATGGGTGGTTTGTGGGCCACTGTGAATAATCAAGACTTACTTTACTGAGCAGGTGAAGTGGGAATTATGATTGGAAAGCTATGGCAGTTTTGCTTCAGATTAAAACACTTTTTAAATTTGGTGAATTGAAACTATTAATTTGATAATCAATTCTAAAGTTAGTTCAATATTTGGGGCATTTTAAGGGAAAAATGCAGCTACTACAGTGCTGTCTGGATATCTCAGGGCTTATGAAATTACCCTATTGCATTGAAGTGCAATTAATTGCCCACACAGATCCTTTTATCATTTCTGGAGATTGTCTAACTTGCATGGAACTGATAATCTGTCCAGTTTAAACCACTGTTCTTATAAACTGTGAAAAATAATTAAATCTAGATTGCTTACTCATTAGGCCGGTGCCTTTTAATACCCTTTCTTGTCTATCTGGGCTACAAAATGTTGAGTTTGGATAAACTAGACTATGCTAAAAGGGAGAATCCTATCCCCAAATTCCCTGGAGGCCCAGCAGTGCACGCACAGAAGGTGTGACATGTCAGTTCAAATTGTTGTGGATCAGAGAAGAGTTCTGAATCCAGGCCACCAGCATCCTACTCATCTCTGAGGTTCCCAGACTGTTATGAATTATTACAACTGTTTAATCTTAACTGTTAAACCAGTGTATTTTATTATTGCTAAAATGAAGTTTGGATATTGTTTTCATATAGGAAATACCCATTCAAAAGTATTGACTGAATTTTATCTGAATTTGTTATCCTGTCTTGATTAAGTTTTCTTTGTCTGGCAAATAGTCTTCCTTCTTCCTTACCTCCTACCATATTATATCTCAGCCCTTGTGGTTTGACTCATCAGCCAGCACAGCATGGGTTGCTTCTGAATCTGATGCAAGAGAGAACAGCTCTGTTCCATCAGTAAATGGGCTTATCTTTATTTTCATTCTAATAACAAATGATTCTTATCAGGTAATACTGTCTGCAGTATAATATTGCTGGTTGTCATATGATTCCTACATATGAGTCTGGATGGAGGCCGAAAGCCTACCTAATTACCTTGTGTTACAAACAAGGAACCACTGCACTAGTGATTGGCACTTCCACAGCTGCTGAGATTTGCACCAAGTGCTGTCCTGGTGCAATGCCAGACTGATCTGTTGGAAAAATAAAAGTTGGTTTAAGGTCCCTTTGCCCATCACATCTGCCTTTGTCAGATACAGTCTATACTACTGAGCTGTGATTGAGGTCTTAGATCTATGAATATAAAATTTTTTTACAGATGTTATGATTAAAAAAAGTATAAGAAAGGAATATATGCTAATAATATCTTGTTTTTGCTAGATTAGTAGCAGCTTGCTGAAGTGGCCTGCCATCAAACAGTATTTATAGCAATGTATAAAACGTATTAGTGACATCCCTTTTTAAATTCAAAAGCTTTAGCTAATATTACTGCCTGAATTCAAAGCAGAGCTCAGTGCCTAAAAGCTGGTCAATAAACATTTTAGTACTGCTCTGTTCCAGTGATCTGAATTCAATAATGTTACCTTTCCAGAAGCTGCAAAATGGAAAGTGAAAGAATGATTTATGAAGCTTAGCTATGCATGGCCAGATAAGAAAGCTTTAACTGATGCTTGCAGGATTCCCTTTAATGAAGTACAAGTTGCCAAGATAAGTTTAGGTAAATGAAGCCTCTGTCACAATATGTTATAGCAAAAGAAATGACAGACACAGCAGAGCAGATGGAGGTTATTACAGAACAGTGGTGTCAAGAAATGTAGTCTAGGTAACTGCACAAAGACAGAACAGATGCATTAGATTTGTTATTAACAGTTTCTTGATACCAATGAGTATTTATAGAACTGGTTTAAATTAAGCCTAGCAAGCTTCTTTCCTTAAATTGTCATTTAGCCTTCATTGAGATCACATTACTGAGCTATCACTTTCAAGTAGAATTCTTCTTGTTCAGTACCACCCTCCATTTTTGATGTTGCCATTAACTGCAAAGCCCTGGTGCTTTTTTCTTCAAGATGTTGATTGGTTGTTTTTTAATGCCTGTCTTGTTGACAATTTTAAGCAGCATTAATTCAAATGAGTAAAATTCCTGTTTTTTTAACACCCTAATTTAACATGCAACAACTTATTGTGAATGAAATGAGACAGGTGAACCTGTGCTTGACTCTTGGGGCCCAGGACCTAGAATTAACCTGTGTGACAAACTTATCTTTAAATGCTCCCCTTTCAGGAAAGAACTGGGACCAAGTAAATGCAGAATCTGCATTTACCATCTGTTCTGTCCACTACTGTTTTGTATGAGTTTTAGGGGAAAATATGAATCAGTAGGGAGCTAATCCTAATATGACTTTTAAGACTGTACTTCAGCATTAAGCCAGCTGTTTGGTGATTTTTTTTTTTCTTGGAGAATATGCTCGAGGCTTCTAATTTTCTTAGAAGTTAGTGTATTTTAAAAAAAATCTATTTATAAAGGCTCTCAAATTTCATACTACAGCATCACAAAAATACAGTTTTGTTCTTTACATCCTGCCAAAAAAGCTATACTAGCTTTCAAAGAGGTCTGTCACACCTGTAGGATGACAATCCCTGTGCTGGGCAGGCTGCCAGACAATTATTTTGGGTTTTGTTACAAATGTGCAGAGGATGGGATCTTGTGTGGCTGTGTCACACCATCCATCTACTTTGCCAGGGTGCTTTGTTTTTCTGTTTCCTCCAGCTACTGAAAACCTAGCACTGAAGGCACGCGCTATCTTTATACACTGATAGGTTAATTTCATAGACTATTTGAATGCTGTGTCTTTTCAAGGTGGGGGGAAAAAAGGCTGAAGGAGAATATGTTATGCAATGCAACCTTCTTACAATTTGAAATTCCTCCAGAAGAACTAAAGTTAAACTGATCAGTGGAAACCTTCTCTTTGGTACAAAAAATATGGAAACAGTTTTCATTTCTCTGCTGCTTTATAAGTCAAAGTTTTCCCTTTCCCCTAATTAAGAATTAATGGCTTGGTCTTGTTTCTGTGATCACACCTATTCCAAGGCTTAGGTTTTTCTACCATCTGTGATGTAATCTTTTCAGCATCTTATGTTAGTGTGGGAAGAATGAAGGAAAAGGGAGAGTGGAGGAGGAAAGTGGGGGAGTAAAAGTAGGAAGAAACAAGGGAACCTGCAGGCATCAAATGTTTACCCTATGTTTAACAAAATAACAGGGAGGATCTTCATTTGCTCTGGTTAATTCAGATTGCTTCCCTAACACTGTAGAGTTCTCATGTATTGAGAAGTGGTATTCACACTGAGACAGAGCCCTACCCCACTGTGAAATCTGGGCATTACCAAAGTTTGTATTTGTATTTCCATGCTGTCTTCAGCTCTATTCTGATAATTTGCAGAGTGTTGTATAATGAAACATGAACTGATGCCACAGTTTCCACAGATGTCAATATAGACAAATTCTGTCTTATTTGTCTAGATCTAATGGTTACTAGCTTTTTTAATTTAAAGTATTTTCTGCTGGGTTTTTTCCTTCATTTTAGGCTAAAATCTTCAGCCCATGAAGAACTAAGATATCTCTGTCTTGGTTTTGCTGATTTGTTATGCTTTTTGTAACAATTTAGTCTGTATGTAAACAAAGACAGATTCCACTCAGATGCCACAATTGGTGAAGTGTTCCTTCTGGTGTTTTAATAATAGTTTCAACAGTGCTGCCTTTTTATCCCTGCAAGTCTTCTTTCCTACTGCTGTGTTTATAAAAGGGGGGTTGGGTCTTTAGAGAAAGCGAGTGAGCTAAAGACAGAGAGAATGAGAGCAGTAATTCTGTGAGGGTTAAATTAGCTTCTTGTATTTTCTTCATACATTATTTGTCTTTAGGACTGCTACAGCTAGGCAAGTGTAATAAACTCTGGGAATTTTTTTTTTTGTTGTTCACAAGATCTGAATGTTGTCTGGGTTCTGTAGATCCTGGTAGGCTTTAAAAGAAGGGAAATTAGTTTCTGCATCACTTGGTCTACACAATGAACTAGTTAGAAATAAATTTGTCTTTTAGTCTTTTAATAAATTGGAGCAGCAATCTGTACTTGCAAAACAAATGAGAACTGCTATTACCAAAATTCAGTGAGTGGTTGTGAATTTCTTTTGTGCCTGAGGAGAAAGAAAATAGGGAAGAAGTACAATCCTGTGCACCTCTCCTCCCCCAGCATGTTACAGGGATTTCAGAATTTGTTACCATTAATTAGTGCACATTTGAGGGAAGAGTAATTGGTGGCTTGACTTTTGGTTTCTACCTTTTGTGTTCACTGGGCTGAAATCTGACCAGGCTGGCAGAAGGACCTGGAAGTATTTAAGCATCTAAGATTCCATAAATACAAAATGTTTCCATTGTTTGTGTCCTTTTTAAAAGTGAAGGAAGTGTGTGTTGTCCCATTCTTTTCAGCTGCCAAATATTTCCTCAGAGGTTGTAGGCTTTGGAGGGTAAGGGACATACTGAGCAATGTGATGAGCCTTTGGGACCAAGATGTGGTGATGCATCTGGTAGACAGAACAGGTTATTTTCTTCCCTTCGAGTAAAGGTTCAGTGGTGCTCTGAATTCTGTGAAGAGCTACCAGCCCTTTGCTTTGGTGTGCCAGGGACAAACAATGCTTCTAAGCACTTCACTTATTTTGTGTTGCCAATGTCTGTGAAAAGTTGTGCTTTAGTCCTCCCTTCCTTCCTACCTCCCCGCCCCCCGCCCCCCCCCCCCCCCCCCCCCCATTCATGCACCCACTGTTATCTCTGTTAGTTTCAGGAGCAATCATGGCAACACAGACCCTGCTATCTAGCAAGAATGAAGACTTCTGTAGAGTTCAGGTCCCATGCAGAAAGTTACTTACCTGATTTACTTGGCAAATCATAACAAGTTGTTTCTGCCAGTCTATAGCATGGTTTCTCAAACACACTTCAGAAGTAACAGCATTATTCAGGTCTGCCTCTGTGTTTTGACCTGCAAAATTAAGAGCTGAATAACAGTTTTTCATATGATTTGGTTTCAATGATTCATGCAAGATATTTGACTCTATTAAATACAGAATTAAATCATAACTGGTTCAGAGTTAAGGGAATCAATCTTATTGTATGGGGCACCTAGAAGCTTCAAAGTGAGCAGCATTTACTTTCATTTTCCCCTGTAGTTGAAAAGAAGACAAACATAGCTCTGTTTTTTTTTTTTTGATGCAGGTAGGAAAGATTTAAATAAAGCTTCTAGTAAGTAGTGAGAATAATAAACTAATTCATTATAGATTTAACTTGAGTGTTCAGGCAGCTGTAAGTTCAAGGCAAATAATTCTACTCGGAAACTTATAATTAAAATTGTAATAGCATACTGAATACCAAAGGAATAGTAATGTTGGAAATGTGTAATAAAACTTTATTCCATATCATAGTATTGACATAAAAGAAAGATTCAAATTAAGAACTTTCTGCTTTGCTGAAGTAACATAGGCCTGTCTCTTTACTTTAACAAAAGAATGCATCAATATTAATCCCGTTCTTTTTGAATCATCTGTCTGGCCTCTCCTTAGCCATTTTATAAAGATCCATTCAAATTTACCCAGGGGATGTTCTTCAATTGTGCTGGTTGGTTGGAGGTTTTGTTTGGTTTGGTTTTTTTTTCATTTGTGTGGGGGTTTTTTGCTTATTTGGTTTTTGTTGTTTGGGTTTTTTCTTTTTACAAAAATACACAGCTACTTGGTATACCATGTAACTATTTTTATTAGGGGGGTTTAAACCTTTTCTGGTTCTTAACTTTTGTTTGATTAATTTAATAGCCTGAGTTTCTGTGTTCCTCTGACTTAATAAAATTCTACCAAGTCGCATTTTAGGGAAAAAAAATATCTTCAGCACTTGCTTATCTGAGGCTGTAATTTCATATACCCATGCTAGGGAAACTGATGCTTGCAAATGGAATTTCAGCCCAATTTGGGCAATTAGAAATGTTTCTTTCTGGGTTAGTGGGTTATGTACGCATTTCAGAATTACCCAAATTTGAAAGGTTGATTGAAGCCCAGTTTGAAATTTGACCATGGCTGAATTGATCAGATGCATTCCTGGCTTCACAAGACATTTTCTGGTGTGAGGGCAAGCTTTTAGAATAACTGATGTGTCTTACAGGCTAGTAGAAAGACAATTAACTTTGTATTAAATGGCATTTTTACTATCCTTTTCTCTTTACATGTGATAGTTACAAATAATATTCTTCTCCAAGGGTGCTGTTCAGCAGTGGGGACTAGTCACTTGAAATAAGCAGTGTATTACCTGACCTGTCAAAAAAAACCAAAACCTGCAGTACCTAAAAGTCTCCTTGTGACATTTTGCCCTCAAGGTCTTGTGATTTATTCCTTTGTGCAGCATGATGCCAAATGTTCAGCTACAGAATTTCTTTCAAGCTAGTTTGAAAATTATGCTGGAAAATGCAGGAATCTTACACTACAATTTTCATTACTACTTGATTATTTCCTTTTCATTAATATGTAAGGCTTGGGTGTTCAAGACATTGTTTTGAGACTGTGTACTTTGATCTTTGTCAGATTTTGATCTGCCAGTTCAGGTCTACACTCAAAGTTCTGAACATCAAATATTAACAGCAAAAGGTCTGACACTCCACAGCATCATATACTTCTCTTCACTCAGTTTGCATAAGCACTAGTTTCATGCTTAACTTTCTTCCACTAGCATTTGCATTAGTTGTATAAATGGGAAAATAAGCTTAGAGGTTTGTTAAATAATGGCTCTTTGTAGGCTTCAAAATTAAATAATTGAATATCAGAGTATGAATGATTTTTTTAATATATACACATATGTATAAAAATGTCAGAAAAGTATATTGGGTGTCCAAATTTCAAAAACAAATGAGAGTTTGAACATGAATCCTTTTTTCTGATAAATTTTTGCTGTGCGTAATAAACTAAGCTATGGCACCTCTTGTACACCAACATTTTCTGATAGTCTAAAAGCCTCAGAACTAATTTTTCACTTAAATTTTAAAGTGATATATATTAGTCCTGAAAATTACTATTAAGACTACCTCATGCAAATTTTGCTTTTTGAAGGCATTTGTATAATGTTGTTACTGGTTAAGAACACAGAATCCCTGATACCAATAATGGAGGCTTTTGCATATAAGCAGATGGAAGGAAGCAGCCATAATACATGCACTGCTGTGGTTCTGTTTCTTCCTAAAAGCTTAGATATTTTTAAGAATTTAATCTGATTTCTTAAGAGGCTTATGTCTGAACTACTGTTTTATCAGGTCCCAGTAGTTTGTGGTATTGTTCTTTTAAGTAAATACTAAGTGACTCAAATGGAAGCTTTCTAAAACCTCACAACTATTATTTATTTCTTAAAGATAAGTGTTTATCTTAGATTTTCAGTGCATTGAAAGAGCAGTCTCTCATTTACTATGCCTCTCATCTGGTGACCAGTGAAAGTCTAAATCTGACAAGATAATCCTCTGCACAGTGGTGTGGAGTCAGTGAAGGTAGTCAGTCACAAAAAGACTCGTTTCAGGTTCTCTGGACACATCTTTCCACACTGAAAATTCTCACCGGCTTGGTGAAGAAAAACTCCTCAATGAAAATGTGATTTGGCTTTACTTCTTACTGAAGTGTATATTGGTAGTGACTTTACTGTTGGTCCTAAGTAGAAAAGTTCCAAAACAGTGGACACGGTTTTTAATTTTTTTTTTACTTTTTCATTGTTGGGAAGGATTTAAGTTCTTATTTTTAAGATACTGACTACAGCATATCTGACTTTCACCATGGTTTCAAGCAGTTCAGTTCTGGACAGATTTACCGATTTGGTTGAACATTCAGACATTTGTAAGTCTGATTCCTCATGTGTTAATAGTGGGCACATTAACACTCCCTTCTTAAATGCAGTCATGCATTGAATAAGGAGAAGCTTTCATGGTAGGTATGCTTATCTACAAGTGCTGGGTTGCTTTGTATAGAGAGCTGTGACTGGCTCCAAAGCACCTCAGGACCAGCTGGGGAGGAGTGGGGGATACAACTGTAACGTTTTCAAACCTGAGTTAAGTAGGTGTGCATGGGGCTGAGCTCTACAGTTTTCCCTATCTCAGAGCTCTGTATGATGCTTTGTTTCAAGACATACAGAAGTTGTCGTGTTGCAATAAGTAAAGGGACATCAGTGTGCTTTTTAAAACTTTAAGTCATGTCAGTTACACTAGGGAAAGAAAACCCTAAACAGAAAAATAATAGCCATTGGATACCTTTAATTTTTGTCCACAATGTTGCAGATGGAACCTGTGTCCCTTTTGGAACAGCTCTGTTAGCAACTAAATAATTTGCTTTTTATGTGTTTACTAGTCAGAATAATGCTGTGCTTTTTAAGCTGTCACTAACTGTAGCACATTAACAATATAATCATAGTGGGCTGACAGAATATAAAGTGAGAAAAGTTTTGCTGGAATAAAAGTGCTCTTACCTGTGTCTCTGGTCTTTCAGTGTAATAGTGTGATAAATGTACTGTGTGAAAGTGTTACATTTAGGAGGACAAATAATATTACAAGAAAAATCCCTCACTTCTGATTATTGAACCGATTTGTGATACCTGTATTGATCTCTACCCCTGAAGCACAACAGATATTTTCTGCTGGATTTCTTACAAAATCAATACTAAAAATTTTCAGAGGAGTTCAAATTAAATGGTAAATATTCGTATGCTGTGACTTGCCTTTTGTTTTCTAGTTACTGCTACTTACATCACCCTTTAGAAATATTAAATGAATGGCTTGCATCATAGTTTCTCTCTATTACAAGCCATACATTATTTTAATTTTTTCCCTTTGGATCAGTTCTTCTCTCCATTGTCCTAGGACAGTGAATCTTTTCACACACATTTGGAAATTACATTTGAAAGCTTTTGGCAAACATGAGGGGAAGTGAACTTGCCAGCCACACTTTATGATTATATGGGATGTTTTTTCCATGTGATGAGGTGGTTTTCTTCTATCCTAAGTACACTTTTCTCTGAATTTTTTTTTTTTTTTAATGGGAAAGCTTCACACTATTTCCAGGATGATAAAGTGAGAGAAGAGTAACAATGGCTTAAAAATACCTCAGCACCTTTCTTTACTACTTGAGCTTTGAACACTGGCCCTTCTGAAAATTTTGTTCTATAATTTGATGGAAGCTACCTATATGCCGCAGACAAAGAAGAGGGTGATGTTGCCAGGAGATAAACTACCTGTTCTACAAGTTCTTCAAGAAGACACTAATGGTGAACAATTCTGGAAATTTGCATAATATGTTATATTCCAAAGTCATGTGTTCTTTGCAGACAGTTGTCATTTGCGGAAGGAAACCCAAATGTACCTGTGCATGTTTAGACCTATATAGATTTTGACCTCCTTTATGAGCAGAATGCAGAAACTTGTCTCTTGGATCACAGCTGATGAAACTTGAAATACTGTAGTCTACTAATACAACAGTTTTAAGCAAATACACACTTTAATGCATTTAAAAATTAAGGCTTCAAATATGCTGTGATCTAGAAGTTACACTGATTCTCCACAGTTAAATCAAAGGCTCCAAAGTCAAATACAAAGATAATTGTCCCCTTTTCTGTGATTACAGAAATCTTGATACTCTTGGCTGCGTGCTCTGATATGGCAGAATTGACTAAATCCTTCACAGAATCATAGAATGGTTGGAGCTGAAAGGGACTTCTGGAGATCATCTAATCCAACCTCCTTGCTGAAATAAGTTCACCTAGAGCAGGTTGCACAGAATTGCATCCAGGTGTGTTTTGAATATCTTCAGAGAAGGAGACTCCACAACCTCTCTGGGCAGCCTGTGCCAGTGCTCTGTTGCTCTCAAAGTGAAGACTTCCCCCCCGCCCCCGCCCTCCTATTCAGAAGGAACTTTCTGTGTTTCACTTGGTGCCTGTTGCCCCTTGTCCTGCCACTGGGCACCACTGAAAAGAGCCTGGCCCCATCCTCTTGACACTTGTCCTTAGACACTTGTATGCATTGATAATATTCCCCCCTCAGTCTTCTCCAGGCTACACACGCCTGACTCTCTCAGCCCTTCCTCATAAGAGAGATGCTTCGGTCCCCAGATCATCTCCACAGCCCTCTGCTGGAACCTCTCTGGTAGTTCCTTGTCTCTTGACCTGGTGAGCTCAGAACTGGACCCAGCACTCCAGGTGCAGCTTCACCAGGGCAGAGTAGAGGGGGAGGACAACCTCCCATGACCTGCTGGCCACACTCCTCCTAATGCACCCCAGGATGGTACCATTTGCCCTCATGGCCACCAGGGCACACTAGGTGTGCATGGGGTTATTTCTCATGGATGAGAGGAAACAGGTAAAAGCAGGCATGAAAATAAGGGAAGTTTCTTCGTAATGAGAAGGACTTAATTTTTCTTAATTAAAAGCAGGACATGAAATCTCAGCTTTAACAGAATAGACAGAAAAATTCAGGGAAGTAGTGGGAGAAAGACGAAATGACAGTTACAACAGTTGTGAACTGAACTCTTCTGTATAGGTGTGCTTATTTCAGCTTCCAAATTGTTCCTTAAGACACATAGAAAGAAAGAAAAAGATGTTAATAAAATCAAATAGATATTAGAATGCTTAAATATATCCAGTTTTATACAAAGGAAAAAAAATAGTGTTGGAATGCTTTTGGAATGTTGTGAGAGATACCAGCTCGTTAAATGCTTTACTATATTCAAAGATGCTTTCTAGGTAATAAACTTTTCTAAACCCATGCAGGAAGTTTAAGTTATTCCTGAAATATGCTTTCAAGAAACAATTCTTCTTTGTTGCTTCATAATTTGAGGGGGGAAAAAAAACCCAAATTTATCGAAGATTGATTGTCTCATCTCAGAATGCAGTAAGGAATTCTTGCCTGTTCTTTTTTAGTTCCCTCTGAGATGATAAAAGTTTTTGTGGTATTGAAAGTCCAGTTTCCTTAGTTTTAATTTTCTTTGTAGTGCCATTTTACTGTCTTAAGATATTTACAATACTTCTCTTTCTATTTCAGGAACTTTTGTCACTCAAAGCCTTTGGAGGGGGGAGGGAAATTACTTTTGCTGTTTTCTTCCAGCATCTATTCCCTATGTGTTTAAGTAGTCACATTATGTATCTTGGACTTATTTTTTATCTGAATATTTGATATTCTAACATTCATTTTTGTTAGCATGTTCTTTGTATAATGATAATTAAGACCAGTATAGGTAAAACCATCACTCAGCTTTTTGAATAGGTTTGTGTTCTGCTTCTGCCTCATAGTTTTGTTTAATGTTCTCACACTTTTTTTCAGTTGTCTGTCCTCAATATTGTAATTTTAACCTTGAGCTCAGCTTAAGTGTTGTTGGAATTGCAAATTCATTCATATTTCAAACTCCTGTTCAATACTAGGTCCCTGGAGCTATGAAATTTTGTTAAATGTCAAAGCTGCAGTTTATGTTGTATTGTATTTATTTAGGATTCCAACTAACAGGCTTTGTTTAGGTATTTAAGTCTGCACGATAACAAGAAAAAATATCTTTTGCCCTAAATCTTTGGTGGTATTATGCTTCAGAATGTCTTCTGCACTCTACATACCAAACCTATAAATTTTTTTTAGTAACAAACTTTAGTTATTAGCTGAGACATACAATTATTGTCAAATTAATGTGTATCTCAGTGGATGTATTTTGAAAATTGTTCCCTATACTTACATACTAGGATTTTTATCAATGATGAATGTAGAGATGTATTTTTTTACCTCTAAAGAGTGAACATTATCACAGTAGAACACTGATAAATTTAATACTGAAATTCAAGTTACAGTTCACTTCCTAGTTCTCAGTGGTCAACATTCACAAAACCAAGAATGAAGCTTGCCTCCTGAAGTAAAACAAAAAACCAAATAAGCCCACCAAAATGAAAAGACGCTGTGAAATTTCAGCTTTCAAAAGTCTTTGTGTCTGGAAGAATACTGTTTAAGTGAAGGACTTTAAAATGGAGCCTTAATGGAAATAGTTCTTACAGTTACTGAAGAGCTCTGTTTTCTTTCATTGTCAATTAAAAGCTTATATTTGAGCACAATTTTGCCTCACTTATACCATATGCATCAGTACAAGAAGTCAGTTACTGAAGTTAGGTTCTCAACTTGTATGTGTTCTGCAATTGATACATAGGCAAGCCTGGGTGCAGGATCTTTGCAAAGGCTTGTTCTCATTTGCATTAATTTCTGACTGATGCTATACAAATGGAGTTTGGACAGCAATGTAAGGAGAGCTTGGTCAATGGGAGGGTGGTGGTGGTGGTGCAGCAGGACAGGTATAAACAGGTATAGCTCTGCTTTATCGCCTTGTAGGAAGCATTCCTCTACAAAAAGGTATTTTGTAGTTTATAAGTCTTAGGAAGTTTGTTTTGCCATTTCTTAGGTTTTGGTTTGATTGTGTAAACTGACCCACGTCTTAGTACTCTGCCAAATATTGGTTAGTTGACGGAAGAAGAAGAGCATAGAATATATATAGATATCATTTGTATGAATCTACCTCCAAAAAACCCCCAATTTGGGATATAAAGTTAAAATTCTCTGTTACAGGAGAATTTTTTACATTTTCCATTTAAACTTCTAACTTAAAATGAATTATCTAAATCCTCACCCAAACATCTGATTTCTGTAGGTGGTAAGAATGTAGTGCTCTACCTGTGAAGTCAATTGTTATAATCTAGAGTATGGTGTTGGCACAGTGAGATCCCGAAGTTAAAATTTCAGCCACGGAAATACGTCTTGCCTTTCTTTTCAGGAAGGTTTTTAATTAAGAGCAACTTTGGAATTATCTGCCAGCGCTGTGATGAGGTGTTATGGTAGGCTGAGGGAAGTCCTACCACTGATGCTTTGAATCTTCTTCATTTAATATACTTCAGTATTCAGTTTCTGTTCCACCTTATCCTAACAAACCAAAGTTGTTTGGTTTTTTTTTTTTTTGTTTTGTTTTTTTTTTTTTTTTTTAATAGGAGAAGTGGCAAATTCCAGATTTGGTTAGATTGCACACTGTTTCATGAATTTTCCTGAGAGTTTTTTGGTGATTGTTTCTCAGCACACCCTATTCCTTCAAATAGGAGTGCTGGATAACAAATATCAACTCTTATAAGAACAAAAAGTCTAAAGACTGGAAAGAACATCTATAGTAGTAGTTTCAGACTGAGCTTTCTTTGACATGAATGATACTGTTGCAACTTCCTACTGCTCCTCTTCCACTTGGGCTAAAGCTGGCAAGTAAAGGATAAGCAGGTGGTGAAGGGCATTGTGTTTACTTCTAGATAATAAAATCAGAAATATAGCATATTCTCTCTCATAAGGGTTACAGATTATGAAGTAGTCAGGTGCAGACCTGTGAGGCTGCCATAAATGCATCTCCTGTAGCCTCTGTTTAGTTCTTTGCTTTTTCCTGTCATCTATGCTTTAAGAAATGCTGCTGTTGAACTTTATAATAGGATATTTGCTCTGCTCTCTTATATTCTGATGAAAATAACTTTGTAATCTGATTTAGTACATGTTGAAATAGGGCAGGTGAGATCTCAGAACTCTTCTGAAAGGATCTTTGCGAATTTGTGCAATTGCGTTCTTGCACTGAGTAAGACAGTCATGATCCTAAAAGATATTTTTGGTTGGTTGGTTTGTTTATAGCAATTAGAATTAGAAGCTTAGCTTTTATTTAGGAAAATGAAACATGAGATGGAAGAATGCAGGTTTATCTGTGTATCTCAACTAGTTTCAGGCCTTTATTCAGAAGGCAATGTAAAGTTCTTTCTGATAAGCACTCCCTTTATAATTTTAAAGTATGTTCTTTTTCACTAAAGATCTTAAAGGTCATTCTGTCTTAAAATGAATAATTCTCCCTTTTCTGATACTCTGACTATGCATGACTTCTGGTATTGTCTCTTGCTTTTGATCACAGAATCAAGGGAAGAAAAAAAATCTAGGGCTGATATTTAGTATGGTTTAATGTCATCAAACAGAATTTTTGATTTTCCTTTGCTTAGGAACATTTTTTCCCCCCAATCAATCCACCAAATCTGTTTAATCCAGGCCGATAGACTCTACTGTCTCTAATGCTTTGACGTAGTTTGAAAGGAAATGGGCTTTGTGCTTTAAGGCATAATGTTACCACAAGTTGTTGCAAAGTGGCATAGCATTACATTGTTACTACAAATCTATATTGTGCTGTCTGTTGGAAAGCCTCTCTCATTTTTTCGTGGTAGAAAAGCAACTAAAAAAAAAAGACAGCCAACAGATCTACAAATGTGGAATGTTTTTTTCTTTAGAAAGTGTAATGAGAATTTCCAAATTTTGGATCCTGAATTTAGGTTTCTAGGTTAAGGTTTACCAATTGATCTTCAAAGCTCAAGTGCCTAACTTCCGTTGAATTTCAATAGATACGCCAAGCTGAAATAAAAATCTCAGCAGTAGCTAAACTTGGACACATACATGAAAGAAGAAACTTTTACAAATGATGAGAATATCAGCTAAATATTGAGGACCTCAAGAAATCATTCATTATCATCAAATTGGTTTAATATCTGTAAAGGAGTTTTAAGAGGCCAAACAATATTTAGTAATATCTGTAGCTGAAATTAAAGAATACTGGTTTTGAATTGCTGACTTTATTTTTTCTCATTGAAGAGTCCTAAAAAATTCCAAATACTTTTAGAAATATGCATTTCATTCACTTTTTTCCTGTGTAGTTTAATATCAGTTATGGCTGACTGGAATGACTGGATGAATGATAATGCTAGAAATTCATTGGTCTTTTATATTAATTTTGACTTTTATTAATGATCAAAATCTATGTTGATTCCATTGATAATTTCTGTGTTGCAACGACATATAGAAAAATAGCTGGCTTTATGCTGCTAAGATTTATGGGTGTTCTCATGAAAAATTACAAATGTCCATGAAATAAGACAGCTCTGCCTAGCTGCATATATAGAAATAATCTTCCTACTAGCCATAGGCAGTTCATCAGGAGTGAAAGTGTGATAAAGTGTAAGGCAAAAGTAAGAATTATTACGGCATTTGTCAGTAATGTGTTTGATCTTGAGAGGCTGTGCAGATGGATATGCAGATGTGTGATGACAGAAGATTATCTTTCCATCATCTGGATTAATCTCCAGAGTAGCTAGTAATTTCCAGCGGGGGTTAGAATTTGCCCCAAGCCTGTCCCTCTTACGCCATTGCTGACAGCAGAATAAAGTGACTAGCCACTTCTTTGAGATGCTGCATGGGCAATGAGATCTGTATTAGTTTCTATTCAGACTTGGAAACAATGAGTAGATATAATATTTTTTTCAAACATTTCTCACTGTGAAGTGGCTGTTTCTGTACATGATGTATTGTTCAGGCAGGAAGTATCCGGTTTAGTTAATGACTCCCATTGAAACTCCCTGAGTCAGGTTAACTAACTTGATGTGTTGTGGCTTTTTTGA
Source organism: Falco peregrinus (assembly GCF_023634155.1). Lineage (NCBI taxonomy): Eukaryota > Metazoa > Chordata > Aves > Falconiformes > Falconidae > Falco > Falco peregrinus. The sequence goes on along the minus strand of NC_073722.1, from coordinate 72,507,811 downwards.
TGAAGACAAAGTAGCTAAATATTTGCCATGGTGGTTAAAGTACCTTACCTTACAGATCTCTTTGTACAAATAATTTTTGTTGAAACCTCCAAACAGATTATTTTCATGGTATCGTATATAGTACTTATTTATGAAACATACAGAAATTAATATTGCTCTCTCTATGTACACTGTAGGGAAAACCAGTTCTTATTCCAGCAGTCAAATGAATGATCTAGTCTTTGTTACAATTTTAGAGAAATTGCAGAAAGCAGCAATTGATATTAAAGTTGCTCTAGGCTTCTCATCCATCCACTTTTGTGGATTGTTTTTCACAATCTAATCAACAGTCAAAGGTAGTATAGTTCACAAAATATATTATGAAGATATCTTAGAGTAACTGACAGTGTATTTTCCATCTTGAACAGTGAATTGGGAATTAGGGCATTGTTTGGAGGGGAAATATGTGAGAGAGGGCAAATAAATTAACCTCTTTCAATTGTACTCACATTCTTTACCTCTCTTCATAAGACTGTAAATTCTTCAGAACAGTCTTCTCATATGTAAGTATATTATATACAGTATCAGGTAAGATGTAGGTCTGACCTCTGAGGTGTGTATAGCCTCTAAAAGATAGTTACGCTAATGCAGTTAATATGTTCCTATTTCTCACTTCTCTCGTTTTGGTGTGTATTGTTTCTCTATCTTGTGAAAACAGTGGAATTTGGGGATTATTTTTTTTTAAAGAAGCAATTTAAGTATAGTAATATTTTTGAAATCCCTTTATGTGTTGGTAGAAGGACAAGTAACTTCATTAACAGTCATAGGTTTAGAAACCATTCTGGTTTGTTTATATGTATTTATAAGCAACTGTGTGATTATTCCAGATAGATAGCACCATACAAGGACATACAAATACAAAAGTATTTGGCCAAAGCTGGGGATCAATAATGAAATCTAATACCTATAAAGAAATGAAAAATGATACTTTGCTTCTGCATGTGTTTAAATCTATATTAAAAAAAGTGCTCCTCTAACTTCAATAGCACTACTCTCACGTAAACTTAAGCATGTAAGGAAGTGTAATCAGGTCACACATAAGGGTCAATCTCCCATGATATCTTTAAGGTTATAACTCGGATTCTCAACTTTACCAGCACTAACTCTGCATACGATTCAAGACACTTATGGACATAGTTAAAACTAAGATTGTTGTGATAAGAATGTACAGAATTAAAGACACTTTTGGCTTTCCTTGGGTTCTTTAAAAGTCAAAAGAGAAAGTTCTATAAGAAACAAAATGTCACACACTTGATTGGTAGGCAGTTGCCACTAATTGTGTTTCTAGGATGGTGTTGCACAGTCTTAAAAGGGAAAGCGTGAGCAAATGCTTTATATAATAGTGAATCAAATTTTGGTACTAGCTCTTTAGAAAGAAGAGTCATAACTTTTGGTTACAGCTGCCTGTTTGTGCTCCATTAGTTTGTAAGTCATGCTGCATAGGAATCAGGTCCTTGCTGTGGCTAAACCTGTTTATTAGGGATAATACAGCTGTGCTGAAGAGTATGGCTCTCTGGTTTTAAGTGAGGAACACAAATTTGATGAGTATTTCCAACATGCCCTCTCAGGAAAATTTCCATTCACTCATTAAGCCACTATGGTACTATGAAATGCAAATACTGTTGAAAATTAAGTGTGGAAATAATCAGAATGTTCTACAGAGCAAAATCTACTGAAAACAAATTGAATTATCCAAGGTAACATGGTGTCTGGTAAGTGAAAAATTGGATTTTGTGCATTTCTAAAATGACACCACAGTGGCTTATTTGCCCAAGTGTTTTAAATGCATATTATAAATTTGATGCCTACTGTTTTCTTTTTCTCCAATGTGGAACATTTTAAAGACATCTTAAACATCCCCTTCCTCCTCCCTCCAACATGCTGGATATCTGCTCATATTTAAATTTTATCAGGATGAGCATGAAAAATCACTAGTCATTTTAAGAAAATCTTGTCCCTGGGTTATAGTTATCTTCAGTTTATATATTAGTTTATGTAAAGTCAATAATTTATGTGGAATGGATGCTTATCCTTACTCCACTGAAGCACTGAACGTAGCCTGTTAGGTTGAGATGAATGACTACTGACATCACCTACATTGCTGTGTAAAGGAGGGATTTGTCACCATCTGTTGTTGTATGAATCATGTTTTCTGTATGGTTTTATGGAAGAATAAAAATAACAGGGAAAAAAAAGAGAAAAAAGGAAAACTGTTGGGTATTATGGTCTGCTAGGAGGATTCATCTTCTTAGGAAAGAAGTACTGCTTGCCTTCACTGCTTTTAGTGTCACTTTTGTACAGCTAGCTAGTTTGCACCAGCTTGTGGAAATGTGAGAGTAGTGGTTATCCTGCTACAGAAGCCAGATAAAGTTGAAAGAGACGTCTAGAGATCATCTGGTCAGACCCTCTGCTCAGGCAGGGCCACCTACCGCTAGCTTCCCTAGTTTACCAGAACTATGTCTAGATGGCTTTGTAATATCACCAAGGAGGGAGACCCGACCATGTCTCTGGGCAACCTGTGACAGTGTTTGGTCACCTTCACAGTGAAAATGTGCTCCCTAATGTTCGGAGGGAACCTCTTGTGTTTCAGTTTGTGCCTATTGCCTCTGGCCCCACCACTGGGAACTGCTAAAAAGAGCCTGGCTCTGTCTTCTCTGCACCCTCCCTTCAGGTATTTGTACACATGGACAAGATCCTCCTGAGCCTTCTCTTCTCCAGGCTGAGCAGTCCCAGGTCTTTCATCCTTTCCTCATAGGAGAGATGCTGCAATCTCCTAGTCATCTTTGTGGCCCTTTGCTGGACTTTCTCCAGTATGTCTATGTCTATCTTGAACTGGGGAGCCCAAAACGGGACCCAGTACTCCAGGCTGAAGAGAGAGGAAGAATCGCCTCTGTTGACCAGCTGGCAATACTTTTTCTCTGATGCAACTCAGGATACCATTAGCAATATTTGCCACAAGGGCATGTTGCTGACTGATGGTCAACTTGGTGCCCACCAAGGGCCCAAGTCCCTTTCTGCACAGCTGCTTCCCAGCTGCGTGTCCCCCAGCCTATATTAGTTGTTATACAAGGTTGTTCCTTTCCAGGTGCAGGACTTTGTACTTGCCCTTGTTGAACTTCATGAGGTTCTTTTCAGTCCATTTTGCCAGTCAGTTGAGGTTACTCTGGATGGCAGTACAACCTTCAGGTCTACCATCAGCTCATTCCAGTTTTTTATCATCAGCAAACTTGCTGAGGGTGCACTCTGACCTATAATGAAGATGTTAAACAGAGTTGGAGCCAGTATTGACCCCTGGGGTACACTGCTATTTGCTAGACTCCAACTAGATGTCATGTCACTGATTACTACACTTTGGGTCCAGTAGTTCAACCAGTTTTCAGTCCACCTCACTGTCTGCTCATCCTTTATTAGTTTCTTTATGAAGATTTTAAGGGAGACAGTGTTGAAAACCTTGCCGAAATAAAGGACTATGTACTGGTCTCCTGTCATCTGCCGTGCTGGACTTTTCATCATAGAAGGTTATCAACATGGTCAGGGATGACTTCCCCTTGGTGAAGTAATGTTGATTACTCCTAATTCCTTTCTTGTCCTAGAAAAGTTTTTCATGTTTAGTTATTTCATTACCTTCCCAGAAACTGAAGGGAAGCTGGTCCTTCCCTGGGTCCTCTATCTTGCCCTTTTTGAAGATAGGAGCAACATTTGCTTTCCTGCAGTCCTCAAGCACCTCTCACAGTTGCTGTGATCTTTCAAAGATTATTGAGGGTGACCTTGCAACGACATCAGCTAACAACTTTCTGCTCAGATAGAAATTTGTCCTAGCACGGAATGCCCTCCCAAGGCCCGGTTACTACTCTTTGTAAATGGACAGCTCATTGTTTTTTGTGTTTTGAGCCTATCTGGGTATATTTCTGAGAATGTTAGGGTTTTGTCTATGAATAAGAAGGATATTATTATTTTTCAATGTGTACTGCTCCTTTAAAAGGAAACCTAAAAACATTATGAGAGATTGTGTATTATTTGTGTACACATACACACATACACTACTTTGTAAAGGTGACTTTCTAACCACGTTATTTTTAACTGAGACTACTTGTCAGCCAGCCTGTGACATCTCCTTCAAAATCCTGCAAGCATGCATTTATTTAATTCATTTTTTATTAATCTATATATGTAGGGACAAGCTTTCAGGCATATTTGGGTGCCTAAATAACAAGTCCTGGCCCATGGGACTTGGGAGAATAAGCTTCTCTGAAAGTCATAGAAATCTTATGCTTGCTTCTGTCATTTGAACTGCCCTGGAAGGCAGTTTGGTGAGCAGTATGCAGTAGGAATGAGACTTACACTGAAACTTAGTTCAGCAGCTCACTGAGGCATAATTTCCCTTCACTTCTGTCAAGTAAACATGAAGTAGTTGCACTGGGGAAAAAAAAGTTTTATCTTGTGTGTTTGTGTGGTGAAGTGTTTGTGGATTGGGGCTGCTTGTTCAGTAAAATGCATCTTTATTACAACAAACCAAAACCTTAGCAAAGTCAGCCAAATTACTTTCTAGCAACAGGGAGGAGGAAGCATCACATGCAAGTAACACCCACAAACCAGTAGTCTTTACAAACTGAACTAATCAGTTTACTTTCCCAGATAGATTGAGATTGCCCATAACAGATATGTAGGTGGGTGAATGAAGTAATGTTCTAGAAAACATTGCCCATAAATCCTACACATTACCTGAAGGACAAGCTATTAGCTTTATATACAGGTTATTTTTGGTTTTGAACAAATGATGTTGTGAGGAATCAACAGTATTAATCATTAAAGGAGGACAGGGTTTTAGAAGAAAGCTTAAGTAAACAACTGGCATAATTATTGCTTGTTAACTGTCTTTGTATCTTAAGCAATTATCAGTAGATGCATATGGAATGACTACTGTCAAAATATAGCAGCAATTACATCCCATTAGGAAAATTCCAGAAGTCATTAACCCAAGCAGAGGGCAGTCCGGCAGCAACGGCTTTCTATTTTGTCATCAGGAGTTGTGACAAAAGATGGAGTGGCCAGCATGTGATAATATGAGCCCACAGAAGCTACTTAGAGCTAAGAATCCTCAGAAATGCCAAGCCATTACATTTTTTAGGCAGTGATGTAGATATAAAGGAGTGAATTGTCACTATGCTCATGTTGATAGAGCTGTACACCAACACAGCTATGACTTTAAGGACCACGCTCTTGGGATCGCACTGTTGCATGCATGGGTGCTTCAATTCCATGTTGATGGCTCTTCATTGTATTTGTTTTCCCTACCAGGTTCCTTGTTTTCATTCAGCCCCCACTATATCCACTCTGCTTTAGTGCTCTCCTCGTCTGTTTTAATTTTTACTATTCTGCTTTTGAGACTATGTATTGCTGGGGACATATCCATTGGCATTTTCATAAAGTTCCCTGTTCAGAGTGCTTTGGGGCAGATGTTAAAATTTGACAAAGTAGTAAGCAGACAGTAGATGCCAGCAGATCAATACCTGGCTCCAAGCCTGGTATCACTGGCAGAATTTTGGGTTTTTTGATCATGGGTCAGTTTACACAACAATACTAGGCCTGCTGGCAATGGGTGGGGTATGCCTGTCTCAAAGGGGGAAAAGGGATCTTTGCACAGGAGTTTGCAGGGCTCATTGAAAGATCTTTAAACTAGATTTGAAGGGGGAAAGAGAGAAAACCAGGCCCACTAGAGATAAGCCTGGGGGTGGCACACCAGTGTTTGAGAGATGGTGTGCTAGGAAGTTCCTTCGGTCTGCCATCTCAGTGGAGGCAGGGGATAGATATCCATTCAGCAGCAAAGACACAAGGGTTATTGTTACAAACCAGGGAAGTGCCTGAGAATGGTCACGTAAGATTTTAAGCTTCTTCTCCCAAATGTGGTGAAATCAACAGCTAAACTGAAGTGCATCTGCACCAATGCACACAGTGCAGGCAACAAACAGGAGAAGCTGGAAGCCATTGTGCATCAGGAAAACTATAATATAGTTGCCATCACAGAAACATGGTGGGATGACCTGCACAGCTGGACTGCTGCAATGGATGGCTGTAAACTCTTCAAAAGGGATAGGCAAGGAAAGAGAGGCAGTGGGGTAGCCCTGTAAGTTCAGGAATGTTTTGATTGTCTAGAGCTTAATGATTGTGAGGATAGGGTAGAGTGTTTATGAGTAAGAATCAGGGGCAAGGGCAACAAGGCAAATATGATGGGAGTCTGTTATAGACCACCCAAACATGCTGAAAAGGCAGATGAAATATTCTATAAGGAGCTGGGAGAAGTCTCATAATCACTAGCCCTTCTTCTCATACAGGACTTCAACTTGCAAGACGCCTGTTGGAAATACAACACAGCCAAGAGGAAACAGTTTAGGAGGTTTCTGGAGTGTGTGGAAGACAACTGCCTGACAGTTGGTGCATGGGCCAGCTAGGGAAGCTGCCCCACTGAATCTGTTGTTTGCAAACAGGGAAGGGCTTGTGGGTGATGTGATGGCTGGAGGCCATCTTGGGCTTAGTGATCACAAAATAATAAGAGTTTTCAATTCTTGGAGAAGTAAGGATGGGGTCAGAAGAACTGCTACATTGGAGTTCTGGAGGGCAGACTTTGGCCTGTTTAGGAGCCTGGTTGACAGAGTCCTTTAGGAGGCAGTTCTGAAGGGCAAAGGAGTCCAGGAAGGCTAGATATTCTTCCAGAAGGCAATGTGAAAGATGCAGGAGTAGGCCATCCCCATGTGCCAGAAAACAAGCCATTGGAGAAGACCATCCTGGCTGAACAGAGAGCTTTCACTGGAACTTGGGGGGGGGGGGGGGGGGCGGAGGCATGGAAGAGGAGAGTTTATGACCTTTGGAAAAAGGAGCAGGCCACTAAGGACTACAAGGATGTCATGAGGTTATGCAGGGAGAAAATTATATGGACCAAAACTCAACTAGAAATTAATCTGGCTACTGCTGTAAAAGACAAATAAAATGTTTCTATAAATACATTAGCAACAAAAGGAGGGCTAAGTAGACTCTTCATTCTTTATTGGGTGTGTGGGGAAACATAGTGACAAAGGAAGAGGAAAAGTTACTCAATGCTTTATTTGCCTTAGTATTTAATAGTAAGACCAGTTGTTCTCCAGGTACCCAGTCCACTGAGCTGGAGGACGGGGATGAGGAGCGGCATGAAGCCCACATAATCCAAGGAGAAATGGTGAGCAACCTGCTGCACCACTTAGATGCACACAAGTCTATAGGGCTGCATGAGATCCAACCAAGGGTACTGAGGCAGCTGGCAGAAGTGCTCACCAAGATACTTTCAATAATGTATCAGCAGTCCTGGTTAACTAGGGAGGTTCAAGTTGACTGGAAGCTAGAAAATGTTGATGCCTATCTACAAGAAGGATGATCTGGGGAACTATAGGCCTGTCAGCCTGACCTCGGTGCCAGGGAAGGTTATGGAGCACATCATCCTGAGTGCCATCACACAGCATGTACAGGACAACCAGGTGATCAGGTGCAGCCATCATGGGTTTATGAAAGGCAGGTCCTGCTTGACTAACCTGATCCCCTTGTATGACAAGGTGAACCACTTAGTGGGTGAGGGAAAGGTTGATTAACTTGGACCTTAGTAAAGCCTTTGACACCATTTTCCAGAGCATTCTCCTGGGGAAACTGGCTTGGACACGTGTGCTCTTAGTTAGATAAAAACTGGCTGGATTGCCAGACCCAGAGTTGGTGGTGAATGTAGTTACATCCTGCTGGTGGCCAGTCACAAGTGGTGCTCCCCAGGGCTAATTATTAGGACCAGTTTTGTTTAATGTCTTTATCAATGATCTGGACGAGGGGATTGAGCGAACTCTCAGTAACTTTGCAGAGGACACCAAATTCGGGGGGGGGAGTGTTGGTCTGCTTCAGGGTAGGAAGGCTCTGCAGCAGGACCTAGACAAGCTGGATTGATGGGAAAAGGCTGACAGCATGAGGTTCAGCAAGGAGAGGTGCAGGCTCCTGCACTTGGGTCACAACAACCCCACACAATGCTACAGGCTTGGGGAAGAATGGCTGGGAAGCTGCCTGGTGGGAAAGGACCTGGTTGTCAACAGGTGTCTGAACATGAGCTGATGGTGTGCCAAGGTGGCCAATAGTATCCTGGCTTGTATCAGAAACAGTGTGGCCAGCAGGAGCAGGGAATTGATTGTCCCCCTGTACTTGGCACTGGTGAGGCTGCAGCTTGAATCCTGTGTTCAGTGTTGGGCTCCTCACTACCAGAAGGATGTAGCGGTGCCAGAGCGTGTCCAGAGAAAGACAGCAAATCTGGTGAAGGGTCTGTCTTACTGATGAGCAGCTGAGGGAACTGGGGTCGTTTAGTTGGGAGGAAAGGAGGCTTAGAGGCAACCTTATCGGTCTCTGCAGCTACTTTAAAGGAGGTTGTAGTGAGGTGGGTGTTGATCTCTTCTGCCAAGTAAAAAGAAACGGGACAAGAGGAAATGGCCTAAAGTTGTACTAGGAAAGATTTAGTTTGGATATTAGGAAGTATTTATCCACTGAAAGTGTTTTCAAGCGTTGGATCAGGCTGCTCAGGGCAGTGGTTGAGTCACCACCCCTGGTGGAGGTATTTAAAAGACATGTAGATGTGGTGCTTAGGGGCATGGTTTTGTGGTGGACTTGGCAGTGTTAGGTCTTTTCCAATCTAAATGACTATGATTCTGTAAGAGAACTTGTATACTCTGAGATAAGACACACTTCACATCAGTTGAAACATCCACTTCTTGCTTTACTTCAGGAAGATAGCATTCACGGTCTAAGAGTGCTGCGATAGAAAGCAGTGTGTGTGGAATTAAATAGTTTTTGTTCCTTTCCTTCTCAGGTCCATGGCATCCGCTGAGCCTTGTATCTCCCTAATGGGAGAGATGAAAGAAGAGAAGAGGACAGAAAACACTTCTAGATTTAGAAATTTTCATATCCAGAGAAGGATTAAAGAAAATAATTATCTTTCCAGTCTCTTTATCTGATGGGTATAGGAGTGTGGCATCAGCTGGAACCACATCATTAATCTTTATACTAGTCTGCAGGAAAAAAAATGCTACATTAATATGCTCAAGTCATTTTGATGTTAAGTCATATGTCAGATCATGAGACACGATTTCAAATGTTAGTGAAATGACCTTTCCACTGACAAATGGCACAACCTTCAACTTGTAATGGTTTTGGGGAGAGTTTATGTCCAGCTAGTCATTTTTACATATTCAGGAATAGGGAGGAAGTGTATTTTTATCTGGTTTATCTATCACGTCATATGAGCTATTTAAAGAATACCAAGGTAATTACTAAAATAGGTTTATAACCCACATTTTGTGCTGAGATTATGGACTGATTTTAGTGTATTTCTTATTAATGACAATACTTTTTATACTGATAATAAATATGAGTAACCTTCATATGTTATATTTTATAACTAACTTTGCTTTGAAGCGTTTAAAGAGGTTAAAATGCCAGCTTTGAATGTGACCTATTCATATCAGGCTCCTCAAAATCAGCAAAATCTACCATTGACATGAATAGTCTTTGGATGAAGCCTAAAAGTAATCGAGGTGTGTATCCTAATTATTCATAATTTTCTTCATGAGTCACCTCTCCTAAGATTTTTTTTTTTTGGCCAATATACATAGAGGTCATACCTACTTACTATACATGCACTATTTTTGTTTTAACATTACAGTAGGAGCCAAGTTACAATAAATTGTTGACTCTATTTAAAATAAGTCCATAATGATAAATCATGAGACTTATTTATCTTTGATTTTAGTGTAATATGCAGTTCATTTAATGCTCCATATACGACAACACAAATATGGGTTGATAGAAGAAATTTCTTTTAAGAAATCAAGAGAGAATGAAAATTAGTTTGGCTGATGTGTTCTATGCATTAAGCTGCCCCTTGTGCCCAGCCCAGCTTTTTTGCCTGTTAAAGATAATATTTTTTCCAGCTTTCAGCGATGAAAAGAAAAAACGTCTGAAGCATACAGACTTCAGAAACAGGGAGCATTTTGGCGTACTTATTAACACACTTTGTTTTGCAGATAATGTGAACATTGCAAGCTGTTTGCGTCTTTTGTTTAAAAATTCCCACCAGAGACTCTTGTAAGCTGTCATGGCTTTCAGTGACTGATTCCTGTGGAGCCTAAGACTGGTTTAACTGTTGTCAGCTGCTTCTTGTGCCTGTTGGTGCCTGTGTTGCTATCAGTGGGCACTTTGCCAAAGTTCTGAGAAATCTACTGGCTTTAGGTGTTTTTCCCTTCACTCCTTTCTTTGTGATTGCAATTTTGATCAGCGTCTCATAGAGAGCTGTCATTTTGAAACACATCACATGATGACAAAGATTAGCTTGCATTGCCCCATCCTGGCTAGAATTGAAATGGAACTAATGACTGGCATATGGAAGCAGAATGAACAACTGCAGTGGATGAAGTGCATCAGACCTTGCTATTCTTTGAAATTTTCAATAAGCCAATAATAGCAGGAATTGAGATTTTTAAATGGATGTTCCAGTGCATGTTACAGATTAGAATAGCAACTTTTTCATTCTTGATAGTTATTAGTTGTATCATAAATTTCTCTAAGATTCTTCATTTCTCAACACTTGCAGCTTTTTTTTCTGAAAACCAAAGTGCAGGAAGAGGCAACAGAGGTTATGTATGGAGATCAGACAATCACAGTGTCTATCCTTCAAATCAAAAGAAAAGTGAGAAATTATGTGGGTAGGCTTAACAAACAAATGGGAAGTAGTGCTGTCTCAGCAGAAGACCTGTTCTGTTTTGGTTTGGTTTTTTTTTTTTCCTTAATTTGACTCGGTTTAAAGCAGAATCTTGTAGGCCCATGCAGAAAAAGCTGAGGGTGGGTGCTAGGGAGTAGGAAAAGCTTTCCTTTTATACCATCCATGTCACACAATGTAGATGTGTAGCAGTGTCTTGAACCTTGGAGTGTCTTCCATCTAGAGGATCATGAAAGTGCTCCAGGCCACTAATAAGGAAAGCCCTAGTTTTGAAGTGGAAACTGCCTTATGTTTAGTATAAATAGCTAAGAAATAACCCTTCCTAGAATAACAGCCAGGAACTCATAACATATTTAGAAATATGTTACATTTGGTTTTAGAATCCTGAGTGTGCATATTCAGGAAACTGTTACCAGTACTCAGCTCTACCACCTCTGTTGTAGCTCTTAGGCTTAGATGCTTTTGCAACCTGCATCACTTGAAAACTCTCATCTGGAACAAATCTCTGATCTTTTGAAGGTTTCAATAAGTGATAATTTGATGAAATACAGAAATGGGTCTTTGTGACAGCCTAGTGCTTGGTGAGTGCTCTGATCAGAGTGTGTCACAGTCCTGCTCAGTTTCCTTCTGTTTCTGGCACAATGAATCTTAAATTCTTCTCTGTAGAGTGGAACAGCTTCAATGTTAGCAATATAAAAAGGTAGACTAGTGAGGTGGGGAAAAAAGTATAGCAGCAGCAACATGAGTGCTACTGATACGTTGTTCCCAAAATTAGTATTTTTTCCTTAGATTTTTAAGGAGATGAGGGAATATGAACATTTTGGAAGGTGCTAGAGAATATGAAAAGATGTGTCCTTTCAGTCTGAAGGTTTTAAACATTCTTAAGAATTCTTGAGCATCACAAGGTCATAAAATATAACACGATCCTCAGTCCACAGCATTTCTCATTGGCCAGGCAGTTTGCTCACCCGGCATGTGCAGGCCAGGTACGTGAAATCCACATGCCTCACAGGGAAGGTAGGTTCTACCACATGGGCTAGCCTGACAGCAGATGATGTGGCAGTTGGCAGTTAGCATCTAAGTCTCCTTTTGAATTCAGCCTCAAACTTACATAAACCCCCAAAATGTATTTGGGGTTTTTTTTTGCTGTTTCCAGTATCTGAAGTACTGCTGTGAATTCTGATACCATAAATTGGTGAACAATGAATAAGCAAAAATCGGCCCAATGGAATCATTAGGTTTCCAGAGAAGTTTCAGAAGCAGTTTTTCATGCATGGTACAGGTAACTGGATATATTCTTCTCTGAGAATGTGCACCATTGAACTTTTAGTCACAGAAAGATAAAGCAGTGCTTTTGAACATTACTTCTGTCACTTTGATCTCAGTGTGAGGTCTAGCTCATTCTCAGATCTGTGTTTTGCTTGTATGCTCATTTTCCTGTCTGCTTACAAAGTATGATTTGTTTTGTTTTATATAATAATTGCTTCCACTAACGATGATATAATTTAGAAAAGTAATTTGTTTTTTGTAGGTGTTTTTTTTTTAGATTGGGAAGAGATATTTTTGTAAGATTCCATGTTTCCTTTATATAGACAGTTTTTGTCCTATACAGATAAAGATTCTGGAAAAGCAGAGGTTGTTTATATAAAGCCTGGTAGCTGGCAGTAGCAAACTTGAAAATCCAAATGATATAGTCTTTCTGCCTTTCACTTTAACAAACTAGTTCCACAGTAGAGTGGTATTTCTTACCAGGATTGTTATAGATATGAACGATACCATCTAATGCTCTAATCACCACACTGTAAAAACAAGCAGGACACAATTTGCAGGAACATGAAAGCATGTCAGTTTTGAGTACAAATATAGCATTCAAACCATATAAAGTGAGGAAGAGATGTCTTTATTAAAAGCATCTTCTACTGACCTCTTCTATAACAAACCTAATTGCTGATTTCCAGGGCTGTTAAAGGCTTAGAAAAAGTTATACCCCAGCTCTATCAGTCTAATAACAGATCTATCTCCAAACTTTGTCTCATTTTAAGAAAACAAAAGTTGACGTCTCATGCTGAAACACAGTCCTTCAAACACACATTGTGATTTACTATGCTCATTGCATAACTAATATTGCAAATTAATGACACTGCTTTTCATATAGAATGGATTAACACTGAATTATGATATTAATGAGCTCAAGACCAGTAGAAAGGCACTTATTTTCTTGTAAGTGTCCAAATCAAAACTGATATTTAGAAAATTGCCAGTCAAAGATGATGAGCATTTCTATTAGGTTTCATGTGCAGATTGCCATTGTGCAATCTATACTGCTGAAATTGCACAATGGAAGATCACTAAACAGCCCTAAAAACTAGGCTCTTTAAAACTGTGGTAGGTAATGGGATCTCTTGTCTATTTGTTTGATTCAAAAGTATTTAGGAAGTTTCCAGCAACAGATTTACATACTGATAGAACTAATCTGTGTGGGGAGCTGGTGAGACTGCACTGGCCTCACTGGTGGAGCTTATAGCTAGGCAATAATGTTTCTTGAGCCTTTTAAGCATTGTTTAAGATCTACTTCATAGTAAGTAACTATGGTGGGATTAATGTTGCCACATTTTTGTGGGTTTTTTGGTTTTTAGTTACTCACAAATAATATATATTTTATAGTTTTTATAGTCCTGTTTACGCTGACAGATTTTACTTTTGAAGGCTGGCAGTGAAGAGGGATGGAGGACAATCCACTTATTTGTGTTCTCTTAAAAAGTGCAGTAAAGAATGGAGTTGCTCTGCATGATGCAAAGACAGAGCAAATCAATTTCAGTCAATATCCTTCATGCTCAAAATATTTTTCAAGTATAGTCATTGCCTAATAATCTTTGGTATCTGTAGTGAAGCAGTGATGTACTTGAAAATACGGTATATACTGTTTTGGGGGGGTGGTGTGAAAAGGGAAGAGCAGGACAGGAGGACAGGAGAAGAAGCAGCAGCCTCATACTAGAAATTCAAAATTACTTAATGGAGACTAAAACAGTGAGAAAAGGGAAAAATAAACAGCAAAATATCTAAAGATTTTGAAGATAAATTTTCATAAGACCTCATGAGATATACCTTTAAATTTACATTGAGTGACTATATTACTGATGTTAAAGATGGTTTTAATCTTAAAATGTTTTCTGATAATCTTATGTTCTTTTTGTAGTCTGTTCATTTTTTTAATGCATAAATACTCACATTAGGTAATTGATTAGAATGAATATACATGGGCATTAGATCAGACTTTTTCTCTAAAGTGGGTAATTTGCTGGCCTGTGGTGGTCAGATGCTGCTCTGCAGCAAAGTCTATCTAAAGACGTATAGTTTGCAATGAGGGACAACATTTTGTATAAACCCAGGTAAAATTTTTGGGCAGAGGAAGTGAGAAGGGAGGAGGAGAAAGGATCCAATGTAGGGAACCAGTCCACAGAATTTTCTCTATATATGGCAGCTGATCTTTTCATAGGGTCTGCTGCTTCTTTCCTCTCCACCCGATCTTCTTTTCTGACCTTACCAGCTCATCTAATAAAAGACAGTCTCTCTTCCTACAGACTGTCTTCTGTATTCTTAAATCATCTTGGCCTTAATACAATTAAGATGACCTAATGTTCATCTGGTCAGCAAAACAATCTGTCACTTTTCTGAAGCACGGTTGAGGTTTGCCAGCAAAGAAGTGCAGAAGTTCTTTTCTTTTGCCTGTCATAAGTATTTTTGAGATGGAAACTTTTCTGATGTTGTTCAGTTCAAATCAAGATTTCCCCCCCACACACACTCTTTTCCCTCCTCATTTTGTAGCTCAGTTTTTGTGTTTTTTTCTGTCACGCCCATTAAAGCTTCACAAACCTTTCAAATAACATGCTTCAGCCAGCTCTTATACGAGTATGTTGCTTCTGAACGCTCTCACCTGTTCTCAGCCTTCCTTTAAGTTCACCTGAAAGCCACAAGGAAACACCTTCAATTTTATATTTTCACCTCTTGATCTCTGTGGATGCTGTTAATGAGGGAGCTGCTGTTCTCAGCTGGTGACTGCAGAAAACTGTCATACTAAGTTATGACAAGAACTGCTTATGTATTGTTCTCATTTCTTTGGCTCCAACACCAATTGGCTTTGAACATCTTATTAGAATGAAGTAACATTTAATGCGATCAAAGTCAGATTTATGCAACTTTCTAGCAGCAAAGACAATGCAAGATACCTCCAAGGATGTGCTTCCAATGAGCAGTTTTCTCATTCTATCTTAACTGTGTAGCAATATGTAGAAATAATGCCTGATGTACGAATTTGTATGTATTTCAGTTGCTTCCAATGTTTTAGTGAAGGTACCTTAAATTTTACTTCCCTGTGGTCTGTAATATCTGTACATTTCAAAAGATCAGAGAGACAATGTGGAGTTCACTGTGAACACAGTGTGAAGTTAACTGGCCCGTGGTCCAGGAAGAGAGGTCTTCATGGCTACCCTTTTACAGGGTAAGAAAGTCTTTCCTGGCCCTTCTTTAATGATTATTATGCACATTTACATTATGTTAGAAGCTCAAATATAATTAAAAAGGACATCTGCAGAGAAATATAAGGGTTTTGGTACCACATTATTTTCAATTGAAAGGACATCAATGCACTATTGCACTGAAAGTCGTATCTGAGTAGGCAGACAGAGCAAGTCAGTATTGTATTGTAGTGTGGTGTATTCCTGCTAGTTTCCATATAAACAAGTTTTTCAGGATTGGCAACAGGTTTTCATTTTGTTTTCTGTTTTATAGCATGAGGCTTATCTGGCCTCCATCCCCCTCTGTGAAGAGCAGACAAAAATCTCCCCAAGCTCTGACTTACCAGCAGGTCTCCCCAGGCTGTAGTGAGGCCTGCACAGTGCTAGATAAGAAAAGAGTATACTTCAAAGAGCTCAGCATTAATCAGCCAACAAGGCTTCAAGCTCGGTGTTAGAGCAAAGGAATGCAGTTCAGAGGCTCGCTTACATTAAATGAAATTAAACGAGACAGACTCACTTAATATTGCTTTTAAAAAGCTCTTGAAGTGCTGTTTTAAACTAGTTACGATGTGATGCCACTGAGTGAGATGGTTAATCTGGCTCATCATAGAGGTGAAGCAGCAGACCCCATGGGATTCTTTTGGAGAATTGCTGGGCTGGCCTTTGAAACAATTTTCTTATATCTTATACCTTTACAGCATAACATTGTATCATCTATTATCTTTACCTAGAATAGTCAGCTCCTTCTTTCATATCACTATTAGGGCAATCCTTGTAAGGAATGTAGATGCTAGCATAATTGCTCTATGAAGCAACATAAGGTCTTTTACTTTTCACCCAAGAATGAACTTGGTGTGATTCAAGGGCAGTGTTAACTTGTGACTTTAAGGACAGTGAGGGAGCTGACAGTGAAACTTTATAATACACTCTGAATTGTGCTGGGGAGGAACATTGGAGAATTTGAGGAAATCGGTGTAGAAAGCTGAGCAAAAATTCATCCTTTATCTATTCTTCTCACTTCAGAGGTTTGAAAAATTAGAAGAAAGTCAATATGCTCTGTGGTATATTCATGGTAATACAAGATCTTTCAAACCCACATAGAGAACAAGTAACAAAGTCTAAAGTCTAAACAGAATGTGCCTAAGAAAATCTTGCAGTTATAGAAACTACTCCAAAATGGCTCTGTATAAAGGATCTCTTTCCTAATTAAGTGATTAGCCAATCAGAGCAATCAATTTATGCTAATGATAGGGCTAATAGTGAATTCCCAATTGGGGTTTAAATCCATGCCTGTAAGCTCAGAAGCATCTGTTTTAATGATTAAACCATTTGCTCTGTATATATCTGATACTAGCTCCATCAGCTAAACTAATGATAATGATAGCTCTTTCACCTTAGGCAGAAAGTAAAGCATCTAAGAAAAAAATCCTGTACTACACAAACTCTTAATAGGTATATATTTTTGTCATTGTATTCTCTGAACTATGCTGCAGCAAAACCAGGTCTGCAATACTTAACTGTATCGTTTGCTCCAACAGAAACAAAGGTCAGCTACCAAATTGTGAAGGCTCATGAGTATACTTGCCACTGAAACATGTATTTGCATTTATAAAAGAATAGCCTTAAATACAAATAGTCAGGAGATTTGTGGAGATAGAAGGTCAGTAGCATGCTGGAGGAGTTCAGAGAAGAGGGAAGGGGGCTTTCAATAAGCAATCGACATCAGATATTTATGGTCCCTACCTTACCAGAGAAACACTTGAAAAATTAAATGAACATTTATGACTCTGAAATGAAAACAACACTTTTATCAATTTGGAGGTGAAATCTATATCTTGTCCTCCCATCTGTTTCTTTCTTCTAGTTAATATAATCTATGTAAAATTATTTAAAAAATGAAGCTATATAAAATAGGATTATATAGAAATTATGTATAATAGTCGCCTATATACAATTTCTTACCTCTCTCGGACATTTCTGCAATTCACCTAAGCTATGTTCACTAGCATTTGTATTATGGAGGGGGAATGGTCAGTTCAGTCTACATGAACAAATGCAGTTCATTTTCAGTGCAGGTGCTTTTTCTGGAGTGCATTAGGTCACTGTCCCATTACTGTTTTCAAATGAGAGATACTCAAATAAGGCATTGCTGCAGGAAGAAAAATGGGTTTTGAAATGCTATGTTAATGGAAGAGTTTGTTCTCAGAATGTATTTAATTTGTGCTATTATCTTTTTAAGTGATGAACGGTTATATGAAAGAGGGAAATCATGCGTTTTTTAAAAAACTGAAACATCTTTACTTCTGATATTTGGAAAATAGAATATTTTCTTCTGTTTTCTCCTCTGATGTAACCTACAGGAGAGGAGTGGGCAGTTATATTATTATGAGCTTATTGTATTTGGTTTGGCTACATGTCATTCTTAGGTCTCTTTAATGCTAACTAAGTATATTAAGATGCCTGCTATAAGACTGTCTTCTGTGTTTCATCCAGAATGGCCCATTATCATCTGGGATCCTACTAAACAATGTTAATTTTTTTATTTAATATCTTTCTGCTAAAGATAAAATGATAAGAAAATAAGGTTTAATCAGAAGGATTGAGGGATGACAAGGCTGATGGAAAACCACAAAGTGGAAGAAGAGGGAAGGAGTTCCACTGAAAACATGGAAAAGATGGCAAAGAAAATGTAAAGGAAGCCATGAGAGAAGAGACAAACAGAAGTTTGTGAGACAGGGAAGGGGCTTTTTTACCTCTGTGTTTAAGGAAAACTACCATGTGGTTAGTAAATGGAACTGAATGCAAAATCTGGTAGGATCAGAGAATGAGGGACAAGCAGGCTTAGACAAATACTAGTACGTTAAGCATTTTGTCCTGTCTAGTCATTTCCCCACAACTGGAAAACAGATACCAAAGGCAATTTCATGTCAGACCTGTGTGTGACTCCAACAATCTGAGCAATAGGTGAGGTCCACATTTATATTAGGAGAGAAAGCCATGGCAGAGCATAGTGCTGCAGACAGCAATGATATGTGGCAGGAAAGGGTGCTAATTTGCTTCCATAGTGATCATCTGATTTTCTTCCATATCCTGTAGAGGAGAGAAACACAGATTTTTATTTTCATTCCCTCCCCTCTTATTTCCCCCCCTCCTTATTTCACATTGAGTCATCTGTTCTTCAGTGTGCTATTCTCTTCAGTCAAGATAGCACACCAACTATTGCCAATTCCAGTCTTCTGGGAGATGCTCTCATGTTGGGCAGCTGTCTTCCTGAAGACAGGGGCATCACCTCCTTAAAAACCTCTTACTTTGCTATTCTCAAGGCTGCAAGCTTGAGTTTGTCCCAGAAACCAATCATCCAGTTGTCACTCAGCGTGCTATCACCATATGCTAACTTGATAGGAAGCTGTCTTCAAAGCAAATGCGATTGTCCACTCTACCACTCCATGATTGTGTGGGTGCGTATGTGCAACCATGCAGGTGGTGTCTGTGTGTGTACACAGGCAAGCAAAGTTAGCATGGAAAGATTCATGTGTCAAAAAACAGGGGGAGTTTGCTAGTCGCATATGCTGTGTGAAACCTGGCAGCACTTAGCATTTTCCATTTTTACTTACAGAGGATACAAAGCCTCATAGGTTGTTTAAAAAAAAACCCAACCAACCAACCAAACAAAAAAAAACCCACACCACAAAACCAGAAATAAAATGTGTGTGTGTTAGTTGTTGGAGTCAGTCCAGTAATTTCAGACATGAAGTTCGTATAAGTGGAAACACTGATTTATTGACATCTAGCCATTCTCATTTTCAGCAGCTGGGATGAGCTACATCTGGAGGTAGAAACATGATAGAGTCCCCTGATACTAGTAGCGTTTGAGAGCAGAAACTATTTTAGGACATTTAAATGACAATTTTTTCAGAGTTGTTAGCTACTAAATCAGCTTATTAGGCATGCTTCAAAACTCCACTGGGAATCATCCTTCTCTCTTTCCTTTTTTCTTGTTTTTTTTAGACAGAAAGACATAAATTTTCTTTTTTAAAATATATAAACACAAGTGAATAGCAACATATTCCAGCAGTTATACTTTACAATTCCCTTGTGTTGCACTGAGGACATTTAATTCAGTGGCACTATTCACATCAGTGAGGCAAGGACAATAATGGAAAGAAAGTATAAAAACACCATTTAGGCTTCTGTTTGGAAACTGAAGGGCAAATCTCCCAAGGCTCTGTGTGGAAATGGAAAGCTTTGCCAGGGTTCTTTTCTGTTGGATCCAGAATCACTCCTTGTGTAATCATTTTTTTCCAAAAGACAAGGCCAGTTAACAAGCATTCTTTCTCCATGACTTTGGAAATAAGACAAGGATATAAAAGGATGTCCCCTTTTACCTTATATGAGGTGAATGGGTCGGGACAGACAGCTGGTTTTGTGTGTGTCTGTAGACATCTGCCAGCCTGCGTGGGGAACAGTGCTCGTGAATTAATTCCCAAAACAAGTACGCTCCCCTAAAGCATACCATAAAAAGACACCGCCTCTGTGTCAGAGCAGCACGTTTCCTACCTGTTTTCTTTCATTCTGAGCTTGGAGTAACATTATTGATATTGCTTGAAAGCTTTGACTTCTTAAAGTTTGCACACTGACACACAAGGAAAGAAAACAATCAAGCTCAGTTTTCTTGTAGGTTGGACAAATTGTAGCTAGGAGATGGGGAAGCTTAAACAATGGATTTATCTAAAATCCCAACCCTGAATGGGATTTAAACTACTGACCGTCGCTGAGGAGAGGATGAGCGCTACATCTCAAGGTTCTCTCATGTTAATTAAATTTTGCAGTGTCAGTTCAGTGGTTACTGAATTTAACTTCAACTGTTAAAAAATAAAGAAATAAAGAACAGAAAAGTTCTAAAGTTAAAAAAATAATCTTAAACTTCCTCAAATTCTCAGCTGTCAATACAGTTTCTAGTTATATCACTGCAACATAGAAAAAAAGTGTTGCTATAACTAAAAATCATCTAAGCAATACATGGCTTCTTACAAGAGACTCTTTAAAAGCTGACAGAGGGTTTTTGGAAGGGTTTTTTTTTGCACTGTTGTGAGAGTATCATTAAATAGAATTTTACCCCTTTTTTAGTTACATAGTTTCCACTATCAAAATTGGCTTATGCATACAGCTTCTAGAGCTGTACAGTTATAGACAGTTATTGAAGCCAGATTACCTACATTTGACAAATTTTCATGGATGCAGGGGCTAACATATAGCGCACAAGTACCTATGGAGCAGTTGTGCGTGGTTAGTAAGATGCTCTCCTGCCATGTTTTTGCACAGATTGGTGATTATGATGTGCAAATGAGGTAGTAGCAGATGTAAATGAGAGGTGCATATATGTGCAGGTAATGTTGGTACACCGTCCTTTAGATTATGATCTTTGTAAAAAGATGCACTAGCAATGGTCTGAAGTCAGCCAGGGACCTTGATGATGATTTTTATGTAGCTGTTCAAATAGTATGGTGAAGGCAGTGGCAAAAGACGGAGGGGAAAATTGTTGTTTGTAGCTCCTATAATAGTGGTATAAGCTTATAGCCAAGTGAGGAAAATAAAATGAAGACTCACTATGCCTACTGCATCCTCCTGAAAGGATAGGTTCAGAACAGTACAACCATCCCAGAGGGGAAAGGTAGATGCAAGCACAGAAGTGGCCTTGACACCAGAAGAGACTGCTGTGGCTCAGAGTTCACTGCATTTGGGAATCCAGTTTTCTTTCTGGAGTATGATTCTTCATATAGCACCAGAGTATATACACATACAGAACCGTAAAAATGCATAGAAATCCTGAATGACAAGAATTTTGATGGAAAATTTGTAGTTAAAGCAGTCATTTATTGAGCAGGTAGGAGCTTTTCATTTAGTCTGAACTTCTTTTATAAACCTCTACTTTGAAAAGGCATATAGCTGTTGCCTGTCAACTAAATTGGACTGGTATTTTGATGCCATGCATTTTCATGCACCAGCAGAGCAGAAATGAAAGCTGTCAATAATAAGCTTGGCCATAAAGGTGTACGCCCACTTACATTCTAATCTTTATAAAAAATGTATTCCATACTTCACTGCTGAGGGGTGAAACTAGTGACAGAAAATGTATGAGCATTCCAGAGCCTGTGCTCTACAATCTCACATTTCATCTTATCAGGGAAGAAATTTTATTTTGTTTTACATTCTAAGATTGGAGAAAAAAAGAGTCCAAACACTAAACACATTCAGTTTTGTTGTCAGTGCCAGACTTCTGCACTGGAGGACTTTGTGTGACAAGAAATCAAAAGCTACGCTTCTCTGGCAGCTGCACTTGTCGTTCAATCTGCTCCAATAAAAGAGAAAAGAATGTAAAAAGTGGTGACTTCTGCAACTGTGCAAATGATTTATTTCATTGCTAGTAGGCTAGTGGCTGGGATTCAACATACGCACCAAGTCTAGGGCTAGCCAACATTTAGCATGTTTGTTTAGGTATGTTATATACACTAGAAACATACGGTCTTTGTAGTTTATTGCTTTCCAAAGGGACTGGCACATACTCTTCCAGAATTAGATGAAAGCAAATGAAAAACACTAGAGGAACTAAAATCTGATTGACACAGATGTTCCGCAGGGCGTATGAAATGCACCTTCCCTCTATAAACCGCTAGAGTTTTATTCTACTGAACTTTCCTCTTAAAGGAGTATATATTTGGAAATGTAATTACTATGCTTTTTGGTGTTTATTGTATTATTATTTGCATGAAGCAGACTTGAAGTCTCACATGCATCTCATTTTCATGTGTTTGATGTTGTCATATGTGGCCATTGGAGGGCAAGTGAAGTGCTTGTGACTTCCCAGGGAAGCATTTCTTTCAGTAGTATTTCTAGCCCTAAAATGATACTAGATGTCAGACTTCAAAATTGTAACATTGTGCATAAAGGTAAATGCAAAGAGAGGGTTATAGTCTTCATTTGGGAGGTATGTGAGCTATGACTATTGGTAAAATTTCACAGACTTTTAATACTTTCTAAAAGGTATGTGGATATTGAAACCTCAGTGTCTTGGCTCCAGTTTTCCCAAAAGCAGATTTTTTTTTTCTTTGAAAGGATGTAGGAACACAAAGTAATTTTTAGTATGAAGGACATAGTTATTTTAAGAGGTTATTTCGTGTTCCTGCATTGTCCCTACCTTGGGGATTATTTGCAGAGGGGGAGAGAGGGGCTCTGTATGTGAGTACGTGTGTGTGCACATATGTGTATGGACACTTGTAAGTGTACATGTACATACACACAGTTGGCCTGTCACAAATTTGTCCAGCTATTACATGCTATCTCTGCAGCTTGAGGTTTAAATGAATAATTATATGACTGAATGGGGCCTTTTGACTAGGTGTGTTTGATATTTAAGTGTTTTGATTTTTTTTTTCAGTAGTGGGATTCAAACAACTTTGGCAAATTATCCTGTTAAATTACATGACACTCAAGCTGGCAACCAGTTTTATCACCTGCAAGTGACTGTGAGCCCAGCACATGCTCACATTCATGCTATGCATTCACCATGGAGCTTGTTCTAGTTAAGATCCTATTAGCTGAATTACTTTGCAGCAAATTATAAACATCACTATGATTACAGGCACCAAACGTCTGCCTATTAATTTCTGCAGAACAGTAGCTCTGAGCATCAAAGCTACTGTTCCAATTACATCAAAATTGGGTTGCTGCACTGTATTGACAACCAGTACTATGAATAGCACAGGTGTGAGTACCTGCTCTCGTGGGGGAAGTTGAACACGCAGAAAGAGTCTCCACGGATCACACATAGGCTAACTGGAGGGACTGGTAATAGCTTCTAAGTAAATGAAATCAGACAAACGGTGGGGTGGATTTCACAACTCTTTAGGGTGCTTCTCTTTCATAATTTGCTGTAAATATGTAAACACCTCTTAAAATACCTTCACTGATCTACTGGGCAAACTGTGTGCTGATGAGGCAGACATACGTGCAGCCCCATCAGAAGTCACAACGGTTGTGAGAGTGACATCCATAGGGCTGAATTTAGCCTGACATGTAAAACCTGATATAACTACACCTGTGATAAAAGTGTTAGGAATACAAAATGCATAATTTTAGTAATTCTGTCTTTTTCTGCTTCCCTACTGTCAGGGTACCTGCTGGAGTGGGAAACTCCTTGGCACAGATAAGTCATGTTGTTCTTATAAATGAGCTATGTAGATTACCTTATTAAATTTCCTTCCCCCCCTCCTTTTTTTTTTTTTTTTTTTTTTTTTAATTTGGGCTATCTTGAACATTCCTGCATTGTAAACTATTGCAATGACTTTCAGGCAGGTTTGCTAAATATGTGTATAGCAGTTGTTAGCTTAGCCTGGTTGGTGGTTTTGGAGTCAAATCTGAGGAAAAAGTCAAAGTGGTTGTGCTACCCTAGCAGGCCGGCATGGCCAGGGGTATCAGTGCTCCTCATCACCCAAACTTCCACCCAAACCCAGTAAAATGACTGGGAAGGCTGCCATGTGAGGAAAGGCTGAGAGAACTGGATTTGTTCAGCCTTGAGAAAAGAAGGTTTAAGGGAGACCTTAACACTGTGTTCCTGCACTTAAAACATGGCTACAAAGAAGATAGAGATGAGCTTGGAGACAAGGGGTCACATGGAAAAGACGAGGGGTAATGGCTACAAGTTACTTCTGGAGAGATTCTGATTGGACACAAGAGAAAAAAATTTCACAATAACAATCAGGCACTGGAGTAATCTCCCCAGCAAAGCAGTGGATGCCCCAATATTGGACACTTTGAAAATCTGGTTGGATGGGGTGCTGGGCTATCTTGTCTAGACAGTGCTTTTGCCAGGAATGGTTGGACCAGATGATCCTTGAGGTTCCTTCCAATCTAGTATTCTGCGATTCTGGTGTTAGGCAGTCATGGCCCGTTCCTATATCACTTATCCCCTTGTTCCTTAATTTGCTGTAATCTCCACTTTTAAAAATATTTCTTTTCCAGATCTTGAATTAGGGAGCTGCTTATTGCAGCTCTGTGATTAGGGAGCTTTATATTGTCTGAAAAGGAATGCAGGGGAAAAATGTGGAAGGGATATTGCTTAATTTTATCAGTCTGCATTACTATTTATTTTTTATTAAATTGTGATTTTGAGAACAGTAGTTTTTTCTTTTTTCCTGTAAGTCAGGAAGTATGATAATTTTCACAAGAGCATTTGAAGTTAAACAGGTTATAACAAATCGGTAATATTAACTGTTATCTGCTGGTTTTAATCATCAGTAAAATGCCAGCATGGTTAAAAAAAATCCTCAAGCCGTGAAACAAGAAAGCACAGATATGCAGCAAGTGACTGTAACATGTTTCTATTTCGTGTTAGATCAGTTACTGTACAGAATTGGTGTTTTAACTCCCATTTGTACTTCTGCTGATAAGCGAATACCTTAGATCAAGCATTTTGCATGTGGCAGCCGCCTTCAAGGACAAACACAAAGGCTTGTCGTAGGTCTCAGCATGTTGATGTAACGCTGCAAAAAACATCAGGAAATTGTGAAGAAATAACTTGAGCCTCATCATTATGATAGTTAATGGCTTTAGGGATGGCACTAAAGCAGACAATATGGTCAGAATGAAGTCTCCATCTGTGTCAGTACTGTCAAGGGAAATAGTTTTACATCATTTCTTATCTCTCTTTTGGTCCCTGTGACAAGTAGCCCATGAGGTGTTCAGACCCTGCACTGAACTGACTAATGAAAGATGATAGGATGGGAATTGATAAGTGAATTTACTCTGACTGTAAACCCTGCAATGCCAGATGACAACTCCTTCTCTTATCCCTTTTATAATCTTTCCTTTAGTATGGTGCCCCTGAAAACCTTCTCTCATAACTCTGAAATGTCATTTTCACGGTGATTCAGAAGTGATCAGAAAGGCAAGCAAAATGACGTAGAGAGCAGGGCTAAATTAATGGGCTGTCAAAAAAGTATTCTCACTTGGAATGATTTCAGGCTTCTCTCAGATCTGATGCTAACCCAGAAAAAATCTTGACAAAACTGAATTATATTAATATTCAGTATAAAAGTTGCAGTTTTCTTTATTGGAAGTTTTACAGTATACTTTTAGCTTGTAACTAGACTATTTGTGTTTATTCCCCATTCTGGTGACAGATAAATCCTAATACAGTTCTGGTGCATGATCCCAAAGAGAGGTCAAGAGGGTTACTCACATGAGTGAAGTCATATACATGCTTAAATGTGAGCACAGTGGGAGCCACAGTTTAATGATCTGGTTCACTCTGAGTAAGAACTTTGAATGCTCATTTGAAACAGTCCGAGCTGTCTGCTAAAAAAGCACAGCAAATTAAACAAACCTCCCTTGACAAGCAACCCCTACCTCCCAACCTCAACAGGAGTGTGTTCCAAGGTTGCTAATGATGTTAAGTTTGGTGAAAAACACTGCATAAGAAATATTTTGGAGGTAAGTTGTAATAGTTTCTGGCCCCAATTACAATAACAGAAAAGCAAAATCTCACCAGACAAGACAAAAGTACTTTTTAAATAACTCATGCTAACTTGGTGCATTTTGTACCAGTCTTGCTTTTGTGACTTGCGAATTTAATTCATAATTGTTCCATTTTTCAAAACCACACTCATGAGTGTGTAAAGATAATAAAGCCTGAACCTGTTTTTGAACTGACTTTACTGTGTCAAGAAGTTATGGCTTAATCCTTCCTTTTCTTCTGGAATCTGTGTTTTGACTTTCTATATTAATAACTTGCACCATCTTATTTTCTTAATTTTCATGGTCTCTAATATTGCATCCTCCATATTCTGCAATATTTAGGCTCTGAGCCAATGTCATTGAATTATAACAAAGATCTCGTATCCTTCTAAATCATTAAGGCTGGTTATTTGGGTAAACTCTGACTGGGTGCTTAACAGTTTGAAAATGGGACATAAAGTTATGAATCGTATCTTACTCTCTGTTAACTCTGGTCACCAGAAGAAGAATCAAGCTTGGATGTATGTGGATTATGGATGGGGTGAGTTGCTGTCTAGAGTGACTGGAGGGAAACAGGGAAAACTAGCTGAGACTTGATATATGCATAGCATTTTATAACACAAAGTGAGATATCAGTCCAATCAAATATGATCAAACAAGTATCAGTTTCTAGAGGTTCATAAACAGACATGTAAAACTGTCCACCTACTTGATCTAAGACACCCATTTGAACGTAATTTAAAAAGGTGGCTGGTTTGCCTTTTCTTTCGTAAAGAAGGCACTAAGTATGAAGAGGACAAAATGCTGAGGTAATGTCTAAGGTTCTCTTTGGTGTTGGTATGGAGGGCACAAATTGAAAACAAAAGAGAGCTGAAAACTTGAACGTTTAAACTGTACTTCTCATTTGCTGGGAATCAGGGTATATTAATTAAAGGTTTTTCAGGTAAAGAGCCAGAGCTAGATCTTTGTATATATACTTTATTTTTTTCTTTTCAGTAGTGAAAATGAAAGTTAAAGGGAAAAGAAGTAAAAGTTGTCCTGAAATTATTTTACTGAGAAAAATGAAAGAAATCTGTATTTATTAGTGGGGGTGGGTGGCGGGTGGTGGCAGGGCAAGCAGTTCATAGAAAGATGTTCAAATAGAATCCTTCGGTTTCACAAAGTTTTTTTCACTTTTCGAGGGAATGGGTGAGGGTGAGGAGAGTTGGGGATGTGTGCATATATTCAGAGTTCCTGGACTAGAGTTTATGAGAAGCTACTAGTTCTCTACTAATTTTCTAAAAGAAAATCAGCTGGCCTTCTTGACTCCACAAATAGAATAAAGGAGTAGGAGTTTATAGTCTCCTGAACCTTGTATTTTTGGAAGAACAAGTCAGTCCTCCAGCAGATATCAAAGCAATTAGCTATGAGGGGATTGGAATAAGTTTGCTGAATAACAAAGATTATACATCTCATATAAGCACAGAGAATTAGTTTGCACACTTACACACATGGTTTGGCTGACCACATCTGTGGACTGAAATAATTAAGGAATTTAGGTAGGGCTTAGTCCTATCTCTGAAATGGATCAGATTGTAAGTAGTTCCTCAGCTGATCCTGTTACATGTTCTATTCAAAAACCACAATGTTTAAGTCAGACCTTGCAAACTTAAAGTAACCTATTTGTGCTGCTTTTAGCTCATCTTTTGCAACGTGTTTGGATGTCTGCTTCATCTTAGTTTAAAATCTGTTCCTTCCATAATGGCAGTTCTGGAAGACAGCAAATAATGAATCACCCAAACATGGAATTTTCAGCCAAATTGGGACACCACCACAATAGTAAAGCTGCCAGCTTCCACTAGAAAATACAGATTCTATCCTTGCACATTCAAACTGCTGAAATAAGCAGTTGTGCACCTGCTTGCATTGCTTTCCTGTCTTTATGCTTTGCTATTCTGTATTGATCTTTAGTATAAGCTATGGGAAGTTTTGTTTCTGAAGTTTCATCTTGGCTTGGATCCACACCTCAGAACTGCATGATGTAGCTCTACACAGGTGCAGTGTGGTGCTTCTAGCAAGGTGGAATGAAACCCATCTCTGTCTTCCAAGCTCCGGCCATACCACCCACCCATCATACAATATGGTGAGACTTCTGGAGGAAGATGCATAAACCATGTGCAGCTTCCATCTAAACTTTCCTTCTCTGAGACTTCAGGCGCAGGCTCAGTGAAGAGGGCTGAACAATACATGAGAACAGCTCTACAGTCACCCCCATCATACTTCCCACATCCAGTACTTGTCTGTGTAGAGTGTGTAGCATTTAGAAGTCACTGGTGTTCTTTCCACGTATCCAGACATTTGAGCCAAGACTTCCATGACCTGAATCTCCTGGTTATGAATAGTTATAGAATTCTTTGGTTTAATAGTCTCTCTTGAATCCTTTGGATGTTCCATTTTGTCTTCCAATGCATTTATTTTCCTCAGAATACTATGCGTGCCCTGTAATTTTTCATAACTAATTTTGGAAATTAGATTTGATACCATCTTCCAACCACACATTTCTCCCTTTCCCTCCATCTTTTAAATGTTTTTAACAACATCTTTTCATTAGCGTTCACTCAAAACCTGCTCTAATATTTAAAGAATTTTTCTGGGGTGTCTCTGAAGAAGGCATGCCTTCTATATCATTAACATTTGTAGAATCAAGTTTTAAATAGTAGATGTGAGGCCACAGATGCTGATGTTTATTTTGGTCAAAACAAAAATTTCCCCAGTCTTAACCTTTAGAACTGTAGAAATCCAGTGATCTTCCTGCTGTGAAACAGCACCACAATGCTATCTTGATTTTTTTAAAAAAATTAAAAACATACTTATAAATAATCAATAGATAACCTAGAAAAAGATTCCTGTAGTGCCTATTACAGTTTATGAATAAGGTAACTTACTCCTACCATGAAGAATTTCCACTAAACTGTGCTCTCCTGGCTACTTAAAAAATACCAGGCCAGACAATGACAAACAAACTCGATATAAGGTGTGTATGTGTTAAGCACAAGCTATATGCATTTTTCAGTCACTCTGTGTTGGTGGGAATATTTTTTGTGGGTTTGGATAATATAAATGACTATTTTTAGATAGGTGAAAAAAAGGAAAAAAACTTTCACATAGTGATTTTGGACTTAACACAAAAGACTAAGTTGAAATTGAGATCTCCACCGGGGAAAACAAAATAAAACAAAACAGAAACCAAAGAATCACATAGTAAAGTGGAGGCAATTAATTTTCCATAAGGTCGATTTCACTTTTGATGAAAAAACATCTTAGATATAAGAAAAAGAGAAGGGGTCTTAGTGCATTTCATGGATTATGTTTTTCTGATAGAAATCAGAATGGTCCTGTTGTAGGTTTGTCAAAATAAAGATAAAGTTATCATTTTATTTTATGGAACTTAATGTTACACTAGTCCTTCCTTCAAAATGTATTTTCTGTTGGTGGATATGTAAGTAGAAATGCAGTGGCCACATGTATGATTTTGTAAGAAAACAAACAAACATCTGGTGAGATACTGTTTTCTGTATCCTTTTTTTGTATCTGTGAAAGAGATTAGACATGCCCTTTGTAATTTATAAAGCCTTTGGGCACTTAAGTACAGCATAATTAATTTTGTTTCTCTGACTCAATACAGAAATAAAACAGCTTTAAGAAAACAGCAGACCTTAAAGCTACAACTGGCATTTGTTTATATCTTCTGACTGAACTCTGACTTATTTTTTTTCAGTGACATGCTTAAATTTGATCTGATTTCCAATATATGTTATTTACCTTTGATAAACAAAAATAAAATGCCCTACCAAAAAATGCCTTACTTATATCTTTGCTTTCTGATTCCTGTAATGTATTCATTTGGAAGGCCAACTTCTGTCAAGATCATGGATATAAAATCAAACAAAAATATATTAAAAAAACCCAGCAAACAAGCCAACAAAACCAACAAAAAATCCCACTGCAAAAGCAACAAGCACCGAAACAATAGCTGGCTCAGGTTTGTTTTTACTGGGTTAGACATTAAGTTATGTGTGGGCTTTATTTGTTTTAAATTTCGTGCCTAACAATTTCTTAGCCAAACAACCTTGACAGTGTCCCTTTAACTTATTCATAGCAACATGAAGAGACATCACAGTGAATTTATTAACATACCTAAGTATTTCAGGGGCCTACAGTTTCTTCACAAAATCTGTGCTGAACTTCAGAATAAGCTTTACTGTCTATTTGGATTGATTGATTGATGTGCCTGTGACCCCCAGTTACTTTTCTGACAAGCTGTACTGGCAGGAGCTTAGTCTGGGTAAATAAACAGGTCAGTGAAGTGAGAAGTATGTAGTTTTCTAGTATGTTTTGTGCAAGCAAGCTATTGTTTCACCACAAGATTACCTAGGTTGTATCAGATGGGCGAATGTTGGGACTAAACATTACTTAACCTTGCACACTCTGGAACAGAACAGTTTCTGACAGCTTTGAATTGAGCTTACACTAACCAAGCTATTAAATGATAGTTAATACAAGATTCTGAGAAATAATTTGAATTCATGAACTCATCAGGTATTATTTAGATGTAAGTTTTTTCATTAGCATTTATATTTGCCAAGCATCTCTTTGCTTTTCATGTGTACTACAGACAGTTTCCATTTCTTTTTGTAAGTGTCAGCAGTCACTGGCATCATGGTTAGTACTAATCTTGGACTCATAATGACTCTTTCCATCTTTAGGTCCTCTATGAGCAGTCTGGAATCTTTGACTAGGTTGATCTGTGAGCTCCTTTCAGTCAGTGCCATAAAAATGTAAAAGTCCTGCTGTGCTTAATTAAAAAAGAAACATCAGCATCTCTTATGTACAACTAATGGCATTTTCTTTTAAATTGGGAGGAAGATATAGCAATGCTGGTCCAGATTCTCAGCTGATAATTTACATTTATTAAGGGTCTGGCATAGGGAGTCTGTGTATGGAATTATGATTGCATTTATTTTTTAGTTAATGCACACAGTTTGAATTAGGTGCTTCATTCATTGCACTATGTTTCAGTAATGAACATCATCATTGATAACTACAAATTACAGCTCCAAGTAAAAGATAGACACATTCATATCCTTCTTCAGGCTTTATTAAACTTTTCTGACATTTAGAAAATGCAGTTTGCTTTCCTACTGTTATGCATTAGAGTTTTAGGAGAACTCAAATGGGATATATTTGCGCTGTGCATAATGATGGTTTGGGGAGCAATGTGTTCAGGGAATCCATTTAGAAGTAAGTAATTCTTCTGAATGACATCCCTCAAATGAGGGTGTGTCTGCACTGTGCATGTCAAAGATCCAGCCTTGCTGCTACTTCTTGTCATTGCCAGAATTACTTTTCTGCTCTTTTCCTACAGCATGCAGCATGCTGAGTTTTCATTGGCATTTACCTTCTCTGCTCAGAGCTTGCTTTGTTTCAGTGGGATGTCGGCATAGCATCATGAAGCACTTTGGAAGATAAGATGCTGTAGAACTATAAACAAGTAGGGGAATTTCTAAACACTTGACCCATTACCTGGGGTGTGCAGAGGGAATCTAATTCTGCCTAAGGCAAGAAACTGAGGACTCCTGTGGTATGGAGGATGCAGTTTAAAGTTGATTATCACTGATAAAGGAGAATAACTGAGGCTAAAACTTAATTTACTGGACTTTTGCAATATCTTGTGGCTAAAATGCTTTTAGAGGAGTGCTGTGAGCACAACTAGAAAAAGCCTTGTGTTCACTTTAGATTGCTTCAAGGCTCCCACCTGATAGTAAGGTCAAGAAATTACAAGACAACCAGGCTATATTCTCTGTTGTTTTTTGAACCAGAGGATCTGTATCTCTGAAAAGATTATGTGGAGACTAGCCAATTAAACCACTTATACAAAAGAGAACTGGATGAATCTTAACAAGTCATCTAATTTTCTGCCTCTGCCTCAGAATAAGGTCATATGCTTGTCAGAGGCTGACAGATGCTTGTTCTACATTTTATTTATAATACATGATAATTGCTCTTTTTTAGATCAACTCTTTTACTGGTTCACTGTCCTTATCTATAGAAAGCTTTCCTGAGTATGTTCTTTTCTGTAATTTAAGCCCATTTTGCACTCTGTTCACAGATATCAAGAGCAATCCATTCCCATTTGGTTTTTGTACTATTCTTTCCCAATCTATTGCCATTCTCTTCAGGGTTTGCTTTTCTGGACTAAAAGCCAGGTCTTTCAGCTCTTCCTTGCAGGGTCATATTCTCCAGGCCACTGAATATTTTGTTTGCTCTTCTCTAGGCTGCCTTCTGTGCATGTGTCTGTCTTGTAGAGTGTGCCCAAAGCAAGGCACAGTGCTTAAATTTAGTACTGCTGGTGCTGGATGGTACAATACTTCATCTGAAGTTTCCTGTGTCTGTTTGCATTCACAGAGCCAATGATGGTGTTTGTCTCGCACCATGGTCTGAGAATGTTGATTTAGGTTCAACTTGTACCCCACTATACTGATGCCTCATTGCTTGTCCCACTCAAATAACTTCTGCTCAATGATATCTTTAAAAGGTCCTATTTGAACTGAATTCTGTTTTTTCCCAACCCATTTTTCCGAGTTTCTCAGCAATGCAAATCCTGCCTTCCAGCATGTATGTTATTGCTTAATGTGGCGCTATGTGCAAGCTCAGTGTTCCACAATTGTGTTATTTGAAAAGAAGAGGAAAAAAAAAAACCTTTGCACTTGGCAGCAATAGGTTGAACAGGTGAGGCTGACTGTTGAACACCAGCCGTAGCTCAGCCTGCCAGTCTATTTAAACAACGGAGTAAATCAGCTGCTGCTGAGCTTGGGGACAAGGGAAGCAGCCAAGTGTGCAAGACCAGTCTGCTGTTGCAACTTCAGTCTGATGGTATAGAAAATAAAATGGAAATGAATAGGCAAGGAGATATTTATGGCTCTTGGTTAGAATCAAAGTGATTACCAATTTGATCTTAGTAGGGTGATAATAATGAAAATAAATAATATTTTGCACTCATTTGGACATGAAATTAATTAACCCCCTGAAAAGTACAAGATGGAAAAGGGTTAGTAGAGAGATGCTGAACTGTAAGGATATACCATAAATTACAGCTGAAGTAGATTTTACTGACTGAAAAGAAATGATTGGGGTACTCATTTTTTAAGGAAATGGACTTAGTTATAACTGCAATTCACATGTTAATTAAAATACCTTTGAGAAAACTTTATATTAACACAGTGTAAAATGTCAATTATTTTCTAGTTTCTTTGGCATTTCTCTGTATTTGCATTAGGAAAGGTATCTGCTGATATTTTCTTTGTTCACTGTAGGGACAGTAAATACTGCAACTCGTCAAAAAACAAAACCATCTATTAGTGACGAAGTGGTTGCTAATATACAAATCAACAAAAATTATTAATAGTGAATTATGGAATAAATAGCAATTTTGAAAAGCTGCTCCTATTCATTAGAATTAAAAAGATCTTTTGCTTGTCTCATGAATCTAGTTGAGGTTTTCTGTGGGTTTGTGTAATTTGGCCATACGCCCTCAGTAAGGTGCGTTGCTTAACTGTTCTGCCTAAACTGACCCATTTTCCTCCTGCTCTCTACCAGCCCTCCTGCTCCTTCCCATTGGAGGAGGAGGGGAGGAACCCCATGGCAGCGCTGACTGCTTGACACACTGGCACATCCAAGCAGCCCAGGTTGTGCTGACCTATTTCCCACATGAGAACAGGCTGCACTGGTGCAGACTGGTGGTCCATTCAACCTAGTAAGCGGTCTCTAACATGGCCTTAATCAGGCACCGAGGGAAAAGTAATGAGGGCAGTCATGTACACTTTTCTGACTCTCTCTCAATTTCCAGCTGTGTTGAGCTCAGAAATTTCCTGACCCTGTTGTTGCTTAATTAGTAGTCTGCTCTGGATCTTTCTTCTCATTACTTCTGCAGTCTTCTCCTGAGCTCTGAACTGCACCCACATCGGCCTTTGTCATAGACATCTGCTGCCTGTTGCATGGAACCACCTCCTGTTTGTTTTGAGTCTGGTTCCTGCTGCCTTATTGGGTAGCCTGTATTTTATCCAAAGCTTTAGATATTTCTATATCCCCAGAGCAACATCTTCCTTCCTGATAGGGAAATCATTGTTCATGCCTTGTATGGAAGCTGTTCATTAGATTTGACAATAGCTTTAAAATCTGAGTAGAACATACCACCTGGATGGGTCTTGTCCACATGGCCATAAATCTGTTCAAAGAATTCTCAAGAGCTTTTTAAAGTGAGATTTCCATTTAGACAAGCCATACTAAGTCTTCCCAAATTTATGGTATTTTTCCAAATGGTAATAAATCTGTAACAGAAACTAAAAAGCCAACTAAAATTATATATAGCTCAATGTCTATACTGTACATAGCCTCTACTTATTTGCCTTATATACTTGCCAGACTTACAGTCCAGTAGGCCTAGCCCATCATGTTACCATGATACCTCAGATACCTATTTTAAGGCTGGAGACACATTTGACATCTTTCAGTCTTCAGGTACCAAAAAAGTTGGCCCCATACATTCTCCAATGGAGGTTCTCTTGTGGAGTTTTGCTCAGGAGGTACTGAAGAGGGGATGAATGATTCATTGGAGAACTGTCATTGACTTATACAGTTTTTTACCTCTGCTTAGTGTCTCCTACAATGTATGTATGTGACATTTGCCTTGAGTACCTCGAGATCACTAGAGTAACCCCAAGCACTTGTATTTTATGCTCTCACATTTGGTCTTTCACTGAAGTCATCAATCCAGATTAGTCAGTTACACAAACCCATTATTATATTCCTATCGTTTAGGCCTGGAATTTAAATTCATGCAGATTCCCAGGTATTTGTTGAGATAGTTAGCCTGCTGATGAAGCTTACTTCTAGTCTATCCTAAACATGTTGCTCTATTCTGACAGCAGTATGGTTTGCTATTTCTTTACTGAATATTTTGGCGTGGCATTACACTACTGCAATGATTGTTTTCCGGTCACTGGGTTTTTAATATGCTTAGTAAATCAGTGTCTTTATTAAAAGATAGACATTGCCGCATTTTATTTTTAGACTTCTAGCATTTGTGTACATGTGTTTACCTCCATGCTGATTTTTTGCCTGATTCTCCTTAGGTGTCACACCATTTGTTTTTTACTTCCTCCTTTTTTCCAAATTCTGACTTATCTTAGTTTGGAAATTAAAAAATTTTGCATCTTCTTTCTTAGAAGTGCCATCTCAAATCATATAATCTTATGCATATACTAGTCTTTCCTCATTGCTCACTTTTAGTTCACTGGTACAGTTCCTGGTTCAGGTGAGAGCAGTTTAGTTTCTTAATGGTTTAGTAACTTCTCTTTGGAGTAGGTTTAATCTTCCATTTCTGTCCCCAATGTGCAGATAGCAGACAAGTTGAAAAGAAGCCTGACTAGTGCAGAAAACAGGTCATATATATAAAAGGAAATGGAATATTAACTGCACAATTTATTCAGATTGATCATAATGAACATGAGAAATATGCAGAAGTAATACCATGGGTGTCACAATTTCTGTTAATTCCAGAAAAATTATCTCAATCAGATAAGAGCCTTTTTTTACTTATTTTTTTTTTAAAAAAAAGCAGTCCCCAAAGCTTCTGCTTGTGAAACTGTAGTTATCTTAGCATCTCTTCAGGCACATACACCCTAATTCAACAAGGTTCTTAAGCTCCTGCTTAATTTAGAAGGACTAGCTGATTTCAAGAGTATTCTTCTATGTACTTAAAGTTAAATGTATATTTAAGTAATTAGATGAACCAAGATCCTCCTGAAACAAGCTAGAGGAATGAACTTATAAAAATGTTAGATAATATGATCAAGAAGCTTCCTCAAAATCATAAAAGCAATAGCTGCATGTTTGAGTCCTCTAAAACTAGTAAATATCCCATTTGACTGAACAAAAACCATGAAGGGAACAATCTGCAGATTATAAATTACTACAGAGAAATCATTAGGACAAAGAAAAAGTATTTTAGCTTGTGAATGAGATGATAGAAGAGATCTGTAAACTGCTAACTAGTTTATACAGTAACTAATTATACCTAGAGAAGTAATAGACATGCAGAAGGAATTTACAGGGATTGTAAATTAGTGTGGTGGTAAATAAGTCACACATAGAATTTTAAAAAGTAATATCCAAGTACTTTATAGCTTATACACAATGTGAAATATATATCAAGTGTTTTATTAATCGTACTTTCCTACAAGGGGCATAAAATTTTTATTGTATACTATATTACATACTTGCTCACTGTGGAAGCTTCTTTATTCTTACATATTTTGTTCTCTGAGGTCCAGCACATACTGCCATCATTTTGGTTATTGTAATATGTGTCCTCCTTCAAACTTAGCATCATAAAGGGTTTGTTTAAGTGAATCCAGTGAAATCAGTAATTTTGCCTAAGTCAGGATTAAGTTAGGAGTTGCCCCAAATAATAGTCAGAGATAATTTAAGTTATCACAATTAGAGAAAATCTCTTGCACAGAATCTAAACACAGGATTAAAAAAAAATAATTAACACCCCCCCACACACACCCCAACCCCCAATAAACCAAATCAGTGTCAGGTTCTTTATTTTACAAGTAATTCTCATATGAGAGAACTCACATTAGTGGGTATTAATTTTGCATATTTAATAAACTCTTTGAACCTACAAGTAGATGGGACCATACGTTCATGACTGTCTTTTCTCACACGAGAATGCTTTCTCGTAAAAGTGCCAGAAAAATATACAGTAAACAAATCTGAGCTTTGCATAAGCCACCCAAATGCTTGCATTGGAGCAGAATAAAATACACTTGTAATAGTATGAGAGCCTTGGTAGGCAAGTATGCTGTTGGAGCTGTCCCCAGCCTTTAATGTGCTCGTCACTTAATCTTCTTCCCGTCAGAAAGGCTTTCCCTTAAAAATACTGGAAGCTGTGTAAACTGTCTGTTTTGCCCTACTGCACATCGTTGAAGCCTACAGTTTTGTCTTCAGAGA
The DNA here is from genome assembly GCF_023634155.1 of Falco peregrinus. Lineage (NCBI taxonomy): Eukaryota > Metazoa > Chordata > Aves > Falconiformes > Falconidae > Falco > Falco peregrinus. The sequence continues at coordinate 72,470,923 of NC_073722.1, read as the reverse complement.
TAAGACATGACTTCCCACAAAGGCCTGTCTCTCCCTGAAGAGCAAATCTTCATAGAAAATAAACACTGGCCTTCAACAAGATTGTTCTCTGCTGGCAATTACAGACAGAAAATCAACCAAAAAAAAATCCTCTATCATTTTTCTGAGTAGAGAAATACTGAAGTACCTTGTGCAGTTTGTTTTTTTGATTGCTTTAGATCACACATAATTACTCATCTACTGGTGGTCTTTGAAAAGAGCTTCCTGTCACTCCAATTGTAAGGTCAGTAGGTGAGGGAACTTGTTTAAAAAACAACGCACAAACAGGCAAACAAAACCTCCAAGCCATTATTCACTTCAACAATATAACCAAACTCATGTTTCAAAAATTTTATTGGTAATTATGGTAATGAGCAAAGTATGCTGCTGAACCTCAGTGGGACTCTGCTGGACAACAGACATGTTTGGGATGCTTTCTGAACTCGATTTTGCATCAGTCCTTTTACACAACTCTTGTAAAGGATACAGTGGCAAGATAGTATAAAGCTCAGAAAACTTCAGGTAATGTGCTTTCAACACACTACATGTCTGGGGTTTTTTATTACACACTAGTCTATGAAATCTTGAAACTGTTGATATAGCACTCTGAAAATATATCATCTGGCATTGTAATATGTTTTTGTTATGCTCTAATGGGTAAAAGGGAGGTATATAAATTGTAGATTAAAATTCTTTTTTTTTTTTTTTTTTAGTAACTCTACCTTTCTACCAACTTAGGAATTTGGGGTATGCATTTACATATTTGGAACTAGATTATAAAATTGGAGAGTCTGTTTCTGACCTTTTTCACTGTAATGTTAACATTGAGCATGAGCCTGGAAAAAAAATTTGAAATAATAGTTGTCATTATGGGTACAGTGTCAGTGCTTATTGCAGTTAACTGAAAATACATTTCCCTCCTGCAGCAGTTGACTCCAGTGCTTATCTCTCACTGTGTTGTTGGAAGATGGAAAATATGTCCTTTTATATATTTACCTAAAGAAAGCTCAAACCAGATTAATCAAAATACTTGGTGGGTTTTTTTGAGTGACATCCAATAACAGGGGTGTGTATCTGTGTCAGGGAGTGAGAGGTCGCTGTGGTGAGCATGTTTGGAAGATGGATGAATCAGGCCTGTTTCAAACTTCGAAGCACCCTTTTGCTTTTGCTTGACTGCCATTCATTAGTGATTTGTGCTAATGGTTAGCTCTTACTCATTATCAATCATTATCACTAAGTATTCTAACAGATGGTCCTTAATGATCATATCCCACATTAGCTGTGCATGTACAGCCCCACGGAGCGGATGCTGTGTCATTAGTGCTAGTGGCTGTGGTCTGCTCTGGTCTCAGTCACTGAGGCCGAGGCTAGGCTACAGCCCTCTTTGAGGGGAGCTGAAGCTAAAGAGCAACCTTTCTTTCCCCATTTTTAAATACTCATTGTTGTTTTACGCTCCTCATTCCTCATTCAAAAGAAAAAAAAGACAGCTTCTGTTCTGGCTCCACCATATATCTTTCCTGCCAGTCCTACATCTTGTTCTTACCTTGCAAATTTTACTGCTTACACATATTTATGCGTACCCTCTTGTGTAGGTATGCTACAGGTTTCCCTTTAACCCATTGCAGTTATATTTTCTTTATATACTAGTCTATATGTATAAAAAGCTTAGCTGTGGTACAAAATGCTCATGCGTTGTCTCTTGTCATGTTATTAGTAATGTTCCAGTATTACAACATGCTTATACAGTCGTAGCTTCTCAAGCTGTTTTACAGTCCTTAATGTCTGGTTTCAAAGCAAGTAAGTATTAATTTTATCTTGCTTAGTATGTATCTTCTTTATGATTAGAACAGGGCTTTACCTACAAAGAAACCTGTAGGTCAATATTATAACCCCAAAATGAGATGGTACAGCCTATATATCTATATATAGATCTATTTTACGAAGTTTCACTACCAACTATATATTTTATTATAATGAATAAGATGTATCATATGAAGACTATGTTACTGCCTGCATTAATGAGTGAAATGAAGCCCATTTTTTTTTTTTTTTTATAAATTTACCTAAAAAATCAACATTGGCCAACTTTTGCCTAGGTGAGGGAAAAACATGAAATATGAATGGAATATAGTATTCCTGTGCTATAATATTATATATTATAATATTTTTTTTGTTTTAAAAGTGGAAGTCCAGTCTTCTTTTTGATATAATGATAGCTGGGATTTTTCATTAATGACATTACTAACTTATTTCAAAATTGCTGTTTGTGGAAAACCATCAGGTAACTGTGAATGATAAATCTCAGATTATACTGCAGGGTCAGGTGACATAAACTACCACAGTGTTTTATATACCACCAGAACCCTGGCGAGGTGGAATTATAGGCTCATAACTCAGAGTTTTCTTTGGTTTTTTTTTTTTAATTTTATTATTTGATGTTATATATAGATCCAAGTCCCATACCCTGTGCATCACAGCCTCCAGCTCCTTCACTGGTCCAACCGCAATCCCATTTCTGCTCCCTTTGCATCGGTTCCATGCTTGTATCCCTTTCAGCTTTTGTCATGACTGTACAGAGGTCAGATCCGTTCACTGATCCATCAGATGAAGGCGGCAATGGGTGAGGTGCCAGACAAGATCTGTTCAGGTGCCAATCCATATCTAGTTACTCATGAATCTATACAGTTTCTAGTGGACTTCATAGCCTTTTGTTGAAATTACAGCAGCAGGTCTCTGGAGTTTAATTCAAAGCTCTGTGAAGGGTGTGCATTAAGCATTTCTGCTACTTCAATCACCCATTTTCTCACTTCAACAGCCCAGCCAAAGGTCTGGCTCACTTCTCCCCATATTCTTCTTGTCTCTCTCCACTAGTCTGGCCTTCCTTTTTTGGTAAGGTAAGTGTCTTTATCTTTCCAGGCTTTTCTATGCATCCCTATGGCTCCATTCCTCTGTACTCCTTTTTGTTGTATATTTACCAGCTATTACCTCTCTCAATACCAGGACTTTTTTTTAAAAAAAAAAAAAATTAAAAGTAGGGCACACTTGTACAGGCATGCAGTGTAGCAGTTTCAGCTTAGATAATCAAGGTTGGAGAACTCTTTAAGAAACTAGAAGTAAATATATCTGTTTCAATTGTAGTAAGAGGCAGACAGGGAAGTACGGCTCTGTTACTGTGAGAAATGTAGAAGCAGGGAGAGATGGTTGAGATAAGTATTTTCAATGTATAGGACAAGGAAAATTGGAAAAATAAGAATTTTGCAAAAAAAATGTCAGTCAGAAAATGGACCGATTGGAATAAAAATTTGATACTATATAGGAGAAGAAAGAGGCAGGCTTTCAAATGAATGAGTCAGCATGTACTGAACCTGGCTAAAGCACTCTATTTCTTTACAAATAAATTACTGGAAAGATTGTATGAGAGTACTTGACACCTGGTCAAAGAAATTCAGGAACTGAAGCACCTTTCAGAGGACCTGGAAGAGAGGCTGAAAAGTAACAAAAGGTTATTCTGGCTCTTCATAAGCTCATCAGTTCACACAACTTTTGGTAGATATGAACCGGCTAGTCCCTGGGTTTAAGGCAGGGTGAGAGTTCTGAGATTCTCTCAACTATTCAGCAGAAGATGGGGGTAAAACTGGAATTAAAATGGCACTGGAGAAGTTTGTTACAGTAATATTACTTGACATGGTGCCCTTACAGCAGCAGGGAATAGGACTTGGTAATCCAAAAGGTCCATCCTGGCTATGGTTTCTGAAGTTCACTTCTAGACCCTTAACAATACTTTTAAGAAAATGTACTTACTGTCAAAGGGTACTGAATAAGCTTTTAATACAGTTTAGTTACCTATCTTAAAGATATAGTTGGCTGTGTTTGAATACATGGAACTGAGAGCATTTTATCCTGTTGCTTTATTATGCTGCCTTTGTGGATGCAGGAAGGTTTATGATGTTTCTGAGGAAACATCAACATTTTCATTGTGTTTAGGAAATACATCTACAAAGCTGAATTCCTACTCAGGCTTTTAGAACGTTTTCAGAAATCGATAAGGTTTGAAGTGTAAAATACTTCTGTCCTGTTCTTTTTTTGATAAATCCTTTTTGAATTGCAGAGAAAGGGAAATACAATCTATATAGATTGAGGAGAATGCATCTTAATGGAAATAAAGAGTAACCTGGTAATCTAGGGTGAAAAATGGCCTTTGACATACTGCTCATGAAGTCCAATGTTTTATGCCCTCAACAGAAATGCTCTAAGAAAATACCAAACTATTAAGCAGTTAACATAAAGGCATTCATTTTACTGAAAAAATATATCTTTCCTGTCCTATTGACTTACTGTTAAAAAAAGAATCAATATGTTATTTATAAAAAAAGGCTGCTCTTCTGGTATCACTTATAGCCTTTTATCATGTGCATTAAAGATGTTCCTTTAATTAAAGATTCCACAGACTTCACTGGATTTTAACTCAGGTCCTTACCCAAACGTAAGTCATAAGTACCCTCCTAAAAATCACTGGTACTGTGCTAGTGTGAAACAAATAATAAGATGAACCTGGATTATGATGGAAACCAGTCCTGGCTGCCCTAAATTCTTTAACTCGCCTCCTTCCACTAAACATTCAGCCAATGTAGCTGGTGGGCTAAATCCTATATAGGGAAATTACACCATAACAGCATCTTTCACCTCTTGAAAAGCACACCTAGACTCCTAGTGGCTTTAAAAAAAACATTTCACAGCCATACGAGTATGGAAGTTCCAAATCAGCTACCCTGAAATGTGATGGCTGCAGTTATCATGGGCCTGGGAGCTATCCTTCTAAAATTTAGGCAGAACTTCCAAAGTTCTTCATTCTCAGAGTTGTAACCATGTAATGGTTGGTCTGGTCTCTGTTTCATGGTTGGATGCAGTGCTGATAGCTAGGACATGTGTGTATTTTATGCTTGGTGTATACCTCTTTTGCAGTCTTTTGTACTCTTTTGTATAGGTATGATGCTTTTTGGTGCATGCATATAATCTTTATAAAAAATCCAAAAGCAATGTATGTATTTCTGTGATTGTCAGAATTAATACAAAAGTAAAATAATTATTCATTTACAAGAGGAATGTGAAAAAGAATACTATGAAAATGACTATGCTATGTAAATGATTCTTTTCCATTCCTGCTATTGTACAATGCTCAATTTATGCAGGAATTCTTACCCTTTTCAGCTAAATGCCTGCAGAAGCAGAGAGGTTTAAATGTTTCTGAATTACCCAAGATGCTTCCTGTAATTATGTGGGGTCTTGTTCATCAGTGCAGAGCATTTTGACAGTACATTTTTGCCCAGCCACCTTCCTTCTCTGTATCTGCCACTGCATAGGGTGTGCATCCTCTTTGCTCAATGTTTGCACCATGCACAGTGGAGTTTTAGTCCAGAACAGGGAATCATTTCCACTGTCACAATATTTAACACACTGGTTAATGAATAATTCTTTTCTCCAAAGAATACCAGAGAATAAGCCCTTTTAATATTGCCTTTGTTATAAGACTTAGGACATGGAAAAAAGGAGATAAGAATTCTTTCCTCACTTTTTTCAGTATAAAGGATAAAGCCTTCTTTTAAAAATTCATAGGCTTATATTATTGTGAAAATGTATCTGAAAATGTTATCTTAAAATTATTTCATGAGTGGGTATTTATTTGGCGGCAACATTTATTCCTGTGCTGTGGTGAAATTTTTCTGGGAAATATTTCTGGTCTCCAAGGGTGAGGAGGACACTGGCAATTTTTAATTTCAGTGATGGTGACCTTTGTTTCTTTGGGAGTTGTTTGGGAGTTTTGTGAAGATGGAATTTATTACATTATGTAATAGGCTTATCTCTTGTACAAACTAGATTGTTCCTAAGGCTTTGTAAATATGCTTTTCTAAAAACAATACAAATATATCAATGGCTTGGAAAGAGTGTACTGTCAAAATATGTATGCATAGAATTGAAAGCAGAGCAAAAAACCAATCAGTTCTGTAGTGATCCTCAGTGAAACACGGCTATGATACCTGAATAAGAGATCAGGATGTCTTTACAGTAGTAAGAATTTAATTTAGGACAATGTAATGTCCTAAATTGTCCCAACCATCAGAGAAGAGATAAAGTGCCACCTTGGATAGTACTTCACATTTAGATTCTCAAACTTCAGTTACTTTGTACTGAGAAAGTAATATAATTCTAAATCTGGCATAGTTGCGCAAAGGCAGACTAACTCTGAGGGGGATCTTCATGACGTGAATCGAAGTCAGATCTTTCTTCACCCTTCCTCTATGCTTTCTTCATATAGTGGATGGAAAATTATATATAACCAATGCTGACTTCCCCCTGTTGGTTACTGGTCACTTATTAATTTAGAGCTCTCCCTGACTTCTGTGGCGTACATCTCAGGACTGGTGGTCACAAATGATGTGGACAGGTTTTCCTGTTGGTGAATGATTTCAGAAGAGTAGTGGTACAGGTAAGTCAGGTAACATGCAGCTATCATGCTCTGAACCAGTCCAATGTGGTTTATGCTCTTGGACCTGGATGGGTCCAGTCCCCTTCAACTCATTAATAGAGATGTCTCTTCTAGTAGACTTTAATCTATTTCAGATCAAGCATTTGGTTTTTCATGAGTGAAAAAAAAGCCCACCATAAAGAAGCTGCTGTGAGATTCCATCCCATTCCTTATTGCTTTCTTTAAATGAATGACAACTTACATTTCAGCAGAGGGCTTTTGAAGAATAAAGACCTTTTCTAAGGCAAAGGGGCATTTTTAAAACATGGAAAGTAAATGAGCTGCCTGCTAGTACAAGCATTATGACTACTCTGTGCTGTCACCCATGTTTTTTGAAAACCGAACAGGTAAAAAGCCAGCATTGTTTAAAACAGCTTCTGACTGAACAACTTTTACATATTCAGCAGTGTGTTCATTAAGAAGAAAATACATTCAGATTGAACAGAATGAGCATCTTTATCTGATGTGGATAGAATAAAGGTGATTGGAAAAAATGGAAGAATTTCTCCTACAGAAAATAGCTTCTTGATCTTTGAAAACAACAAGCTTCTTGTGAAGTGCAGTCAAGGCTTACAAACACATTGCTGTGGTACACTGAGTTTGAAATCTCAGCTGACATTTCAAATGGTATTTAGAGTTATGACAAATCTGATTTATTTGGGTCTCTCTCAAAAGCTGCCATAAAAGAAGTGCTGATTTGGTGACTTATTAGTCACAGCACCTTCAGACAGCTTCTTTTTCTAGTTGTGGAAATTGCAAGCAAATCTATATGTTCTTTTCAGTACCATAGTTTAATATTTTTTGTAAAGATGCTGTTTGTTTGGATGGACTCTTCATTTTCTGGTGAACTTTTCACCAGAATGTATGTTTCCTTAGAAAAATATCCTGGCCAGCTATTTAGGTAATTGAGGACAATGTCTTGGAAAATGATGATTTAAGTGATTCAGAAGGAACTTATTTCAGCTCTGCAATGACAAACTGACCCTTGTGTTTTTATAATTTAAATAAAATGGAATTGAGATGTATCATAAAGTATTATTGCCTGAACAACATTTAAAAAATCTGTTTTCAAAAGTAAAACAAAATAATTAATTACAACAAATATCCTCTCAGTAATGAGAGCCTTGGCTGCACTGACCATGAGATGGTGGAGTTCGGGATCCTGCATGGAGGAAGCAGGGCAATGGGTAGGATTGCAACGCTGGACTTCAGGAGAGCTCACTTTTGCTTCTTCAAGGACCTACTTGGAGGAATCCCATGGGTTAGGGCTCTAGAAGGTAGAAGAGTCCCAGAGAGTTGCCTAATATTCCGTCATCACTTCCTCCAAGCTCAAGATAGGAGTATCCCTATGAGTAAGAAAGAAGCAAAGGGGGCAGGAGGACTGCATGGTTAAGCAAGATATTTCTGGCAAAATTCAAACAGAAGGAAGTTTACGGGATGTGGAAAGAGGGACAGGCCACTTGGGAACAATATATGAATATTGTCAGAACATGCAGGGAGGCAATGAGGAAGGCAAAGATCTGGTTGGGATTAAATCTGGTGAGGAAAGTCAAGGACAAGAAGAAGGGTTTCTTCAAGTACATTAGTAAGAAAAGGATGACTAGGGAAAATGTGGGCCTGCTGCTGGATGAGATGGGTGCCCAGCTGACAAAGGATACAGAGAAGGCAGACTTACTCAATGCCTTCTTTGCCTCAGTCTTGACTGCCGAGGCCAGGCCTCAGATTTCCCAGAGTCTGGAGGCAAGAAAAGAAGTTTGGAGATAGGGAGACTTTCCTTTGGTTGAGGAGGATTTCATTAGAAATCACTTAAGCAAATTTGACACCCACAAATCCATGGGCCCCGATGGGATGCACCCCTGAGTGCTGAGGCAGCTGGTAGATGTTATTGTCAAACCATTCCCTGCAGGAGCGGGCTGGAAACTAGGACCATGCATGGCAATCAGTTAGCTGAGAGGAATGTGCTCCAGTGTGTATAGACACAACAATTAACATGGTGAGTCATGCCGAGAGAGCATAGGGGAGTGGGGGACGGATGGCACCAAGGAAAGATAACACCTTGCTGTTGATTGATGGTAGTTAACCACCAATCGGGGATTGCCTAGTATGCAATGCTTAGCTCAAAAGAACCAATCTGTTTAAAACGCGCGATTTCTGAAAGTATATATACCAGTGTTTCTATAAAATAAATCAACATTTGCTTGCATCAAGCTGCGTCCCGTCTCTCCATCACAGCAATTCCCCATCATCTTTGAAAGGTCACAGAGAACAGGAGAGGAGCCTGAGGACTGGAGGAAAGCCAGTGTCACTCCAGTCTTCAAAAAGGCAAGAAGGAGGACCCAGGAAACTACAGGCCAGTGAGCCTCACCTCCGTCCCTGGAAAAGTGATCTACATCTCGAAGTCTGTGGAAGAAAAGAAGGTTATCAGGAACAATCAACATGGATTCAACCAGGGGAAATAATGCCTGACCAACCTAATATCCTTCTGTGATGGAATGACTGACTGGGTAGATGAGGGGAGAGCAGTGACTACCTTGACCTCAGCAAGGCTTTTGACACTGTCTCCTGTAACATCCTCTTAGGTAAGCCAAGGGAGTGTGGGTTAGAGGAGCAGACAGTGAGGTGGATCGAGAACTGGCTGAATGGCAGAGCTCAGAGGTTGTGATCAGCGGTGCAGAGTCTGGCTGGAGGCCTGTAGCTACCGGTGTGCCCCTGGGGTCAGTGCTGGGTCCGGTCCTCTTCAACTTAGTCATCAATGACCTGGATGAGGGGACTGAGTGCACCCTCAGCAGGTTTGCTGACGATACAAAACTGGGAGCAGTGGCTGACACACCAGAGGGCTGCGCTGCCACTCAGTGTGACCTGGACAGGCCAGAGAGCTGGGTGGAGGGGAGCCTCATGAAGTTCAGTAAGGGGAAATGTAGGGTCCTGCATCTGGGGAGGAGCAACCCCATGCACCAGTACAGGCTGGGGTTGACCTGATGGAGGGCAGCTCTGCAGAGAAGGTCCTGGGAGCCCTGGTGGACAGCAAGCTGACCACAAGCCAGCAGTGTGCCTGGTGGGCAAGAGGACCAATGGGATCCCCCTGGGGTGCATTAGGAGGAGCATGGCCAGCAGGCTGAGGGAGGTTGTCCTCCCCCTCTACTCTGCCCTGGTGAGACCACACCTGGAGTGCTGGGTCCAGTTCTGGGCTCCCAGTTCAAGAGAGACAGGGAACTACTGGAAACGGTCCAGCAGAGGGCTATGAAGATGATCAGGGGACCGGAGCATCTCCCTTATGAGGAAAGGCTGAGGGAGCTGGGCCTGTGTAGCCTGGAGAAAACTGAGGGGGGATCTTATCAATGTATACAAGTATCTTAAGGGCGAGTGCCAAGAGGATGGGGCCAGGCTCTTTTCAGTGGTGCCCAGCGACAGGACAAGAGATGACAGGCACCAACTGAAACACAGGAGTTTCCATCTGAGTGTGAGGAAAAGTGTCTTCACTTTGAGAGTGACAGAGCACTGGGGCAGGCTGCCCAGAGAGGTTGTGGAGTCTTCTCCTCTGGAGATACTAAAACCCAACCTGGATGCAATCCTGTGCGACCTACTCCAGGTGAACCTGCTTTAGCAGAGGGTTGGACTAGATGATCTCCAGAGGGCTTTTCCAACCCTGACCTTTCTGTGATTCTGTGAATAACATTCCTCTTAACAGTTTTACTTAAAGCAGTTGCGATCATAGGTCTGACCCAAAGTTTGAGTCACTAAGGATGCCTGAGTAAAGGTGTAAATGAAAATACTTTTCCCCAGAGGCTTTCATTGATTTCAGTTAAATGAAGCACTCTTCTTGTTTCACCATACAGTTTCTTACTGTTCACTGCAGAATCTTATGCAATCTGAGCTTTACACTGGTCTCTAGACTTGATTATAGAAAACACTGAAAAGATGATTTAAAGTTTGGAAATCTGGTGTACTGATTAGAATATAGTTCTTTCTTGGCATGAAGGGAAATAAGGGACTTTCTGTGTTTTAAATGAAAACTTGTTTGTGGATTTTTTCCAAACTTCTACATGCAGATAGAATACATTTCCTATTTTTTTTTTTCATTTTCAGTCATAATATGGTTACAGTGATGTTTGAATATCCTATTTTTTGCATGCAAACAATTGTAGCTGCTTGCTGTGATCTTAAACTTTTCATGAAAACTTAAGAGGTTGAAGTACTGAATTAAATTCCTACGTCTTAATGTTCCTACTGCTTTATTAAGTTATGATAATGTATAAATCCTTGTTCCAGTATTTGCCTTTAACTTAAGTAGTCATTTTTTCATCTTCCTGTTGTGTTTGTACATAATAAACCTATACATTCTCCAGCATAAACTTAAAATAGCAAGCTTTATTTAGTTCATGTTTTCTCTTCCATTTGTTCACTGAAGTGGTCTTGCACAATGTTAGACACCCAAGTTCTTCACAGGGTGAAGCTTCAGGTGTGCTTTCTACAGAGGATCTTGCTTGATACAGGTAGATCGCTTTCTTATGCTTACTCACTTTGGCAGCTCTTGACTGCCTGCAACAGCTGTAATTCTCACATTCTTCTGCAGATGCTTTCCTATAATGAGATCCAAAGTTTCAGAATAATATTTTTGTCCCTTAATGTACTACTGCTGCTTCCATTAATCCATTTCTTAAGGTCATGCAACTCTTCCTGCTTGTTATTCCTGTTCCTTACATTTAGGTTACCTTTTCAATGTTGGTTTGTTTTTTATGTTGTGTATGTTCTCTTTATCCCCTCTTATCACCAAGACATTTAATTACCACAGGTTTTTTTCTTAGACTGAGATGATAATTGGAGCACTAAATGATATCAGGTCGAAGACTGGTCCTTGAGAGACTCAGTTCTTGTCACCCCTTTTCTTTTCTTGGCACTACACATTGCCCCTTGCTGGAAATCCACCTTAGCATTAGAAGGAAAAAAAAGGAATTTCTTTATCTTGCCCAGAATCCTAGGGAACAACAGTCTGTGCCATAAAACATACCGTTAGTCCTAATGTAATGAAACAAATTTAATTTGTTAATCTTTAGCAGTGCCAGTGCTCCCAATTTAGATATGAGACTGATGCATAAGGGCTTTAGAAATGGCTCAGCATTTTATGAAGTCCTGTAGAAAAGCATCTTTCTTTTTAAAATTACTCTGCAAAGCTCTTTGTTCTTTGCCTACCTAGTATGAGTAACAGAAGCCGTTAACTGGATAAGCTGTGAGAGTGACAATGCCAGTGAAGCCAAGATTTTTGCTCTCTCCACTTATGTATGTTGTCCCTGTAATGAATTGTGTTGTTTCACTGCTGTACATTAAATACACTCCTGACAACAGCAGATTGCCAGCTGTTCAACAGAAGGGAACCAGAGATAGTTTGTTGCTTGGTCGGTCTGTCTGTCTATCTAGCTGTCCTAATCTATTCTGATCCCCTTCATCCCTTCTGAGGCAAGAAAGGAAAGGCTAATGTAGATAAGCAGGAACTTCTGTTTTTTTGAAAGATTTCCAGGCTTGTGTCTCTTAATGGGTGTACTTAGAATACTCCTGCTGTATTTTCCAAATGCTACTGACACCGTTTTTTTCCATAGCAAATTGCAAATGGCAAAACCTCTATAGACTTTGAGATGAGAGAAAGAAATTGAAACATAAAAAAAACCTGGAGACTTCCTCCTTTTTCCATTATAAATGTTAATTCTACAAATAATTCTGCATGTTGGGTTGATGAATAAGCTATTACTTTGTGTCTTAAAAATGCAGACAACAGAGATTAGTGATTGCTGCAAATTGATATGTTTAGCATGTCCTTCACAGTGCTTGACCTGGCCTAGGTCTGATCCTCATTTATATGGCATAACAAAAATCTACTTAACAGATGCTCAAAGGATGCATTTTCATAGATTCTGAATCTCTCTGGTGTTAATTTGCTTATGTTGCTGAAAGCAGAGGGAAATATGTTTGAAATGAACCATGTGCAGCCAAAAAGGAAAAAAAAAAAAGAATGAAAGAAAGTGTTCATTTTGAATTAATGAATCAATGAGCTGGTAGGCCTGTTAATTGTAATACTCAATGGAAAATCACCATTTCTGCACTCACTGAGTAGCTCACCAATACAGCATATTGAGATTGCAAAGTAATTAAAAAGTAAAGGAAGTAAGGGAGGATAAAAAACCTCACAAAGTCTTTGTCTTTGTTATTTCAGCTGACATGGAAAGTGTGCAACTCTTCCATTGTCCTGGTCAGTGAGGCTTGTAAGCACTGAGTGCTGGGTTTGTTAAGGGAGATACATATATTGAATCTTGGAATAAAAGGCGTATCATCATCAGCCAGTACCTCTACTATGAACTAACAGAACCTTTAGAATCATTTGTTGACATCAGCCATGTTGGGCATGTACTAAAACTAAGAAAGCCATGACTGAATATTTTTTTTCAGTTTTGCAGCCCTGCTTGCTGAATATAGCATGGAAACCCCAAAATAAGGGGATTCCTTCAGACTTTCTTTAGCACAGCTGTGGCCTCCCATAGACTGATTATGTGGGGTTTCCTTTGTTACCTCGATGCTGCTGATTCTCCTGAGAGCTCTCAGATTCTTGCTGCATTATTTCAAAGATGGAATAGCTACAGCAGGGCCAGACCATCCATTGGTGTAAATTGATCTTACTTCATTGAAGCCCACAGGGCTAAGCCACGTTGCATCAGCTGAAGATCTGCTCCATAAAACCTCTTGAGAGTGTCTTTTTTGCTGTTCTATAAATTACCAGAGCACTGCTGTAGGAGGAAATATATCTACAGTATTTTGTTTTTGCTGAAATGTTAAGAAAACAAAAATAAAATGAAACACCAACACACAAGTGGCGCAACATAATAGGTGGCAGATTCTAAAGACACAATATTTATTATTTTTTTTAATATTCAGAGTAGATACACTGGGGGAGGGTGGGAAAGATGATTGATTTAAAGAACAACAGATGGACAGCAGGTACTGTCTTGGGACTCCAGAAGCTATCAAGTGAAATCATTCTGACTTTTGTTAGGTTCATGGCTGTTCACCACTGAATAGAGGGGAGAGATGTGCAAAGATTATGGCCACCATATGCCTTAATGCAGAGCAGAGACATTTCCTTGTGTCTGGTTTCTATGACCAGCTGACCCATGAGCTCCCTGATTTTGTAGCTGGTTTCACCAGAGTGCAACACGCAGGCAATCTCAATAGACAGCTGTCCCACAAGCCTGAAAGCCTCATTTTTATGGGTTTGTAAGACGAAGTTGCCTTGCAGATTTTAACATGAATGCACAGGCTAGGACTTTGAAATTTCGGACTCTTTTAGCAAGAACCTGGAAGACCTGAGAATCCAGTCAGATGCACATTGCCTTTAAAACCTGTCACCACTTCAGGCAGACAGGAAATCTATCTGCTTTTGTTTTCAGTGCATACACCCTTCTGGTGCAAAGTCGGAGCTACAGTCCACTTTGAAGTGGGGCACCTTGGGTTTTCCATTAACAACTGGAGAAATTGCAGAGTGCCTGCATGTCCTCTCCCCTCCTATTTATTTCCTTCCTCACCCACAGTGACAGGGGTGCTCAAGTGAAGAACCTGGCAGTCTTGACATAATAAGAGTTACATATATGAGTTAAATAAAATGTCTGGACCAAGACTGAACATGCTCTCACCAAAGAATGGCATTACCCTAGTGTGTGAGAAATGTTGAATGCATGAAGAGAGGTACTGGGGATGAGAAGAAGGGAGAAGAATTCTTAAAATGGTGAATTGCTTCTTCATGTCAAGTTCATAATAATTCCTACTCTCTTTTCTTTAGCTTAAACCTAGCTAAAAGATTTATTTTATTTCCCCCAATGCTACATCACAATATGCAGACATTCAGCTTCTTATATATAAGTATGCTTGCCTGTTCTGTGACAAGAACGTTATTTGGTCATTTGTACTTATGTAGAGCAAGTGTGTATTGCTGAAAATTTTTTTCACCTTTGTATGGTAGTTGCATCTTCTCTTTTTATCCCATTAATACTTGGCTAACACTTTTTTCCCTATCTTACTTTTTTCTTCTGTTGAATTTACTTGCCACTGTGAAAAATAATAGACTTCCAAGAGTCTGTCATTTGTCTATAATTTCTAAGAATCCTTTTTGCCAATCAGTTAGTGCAGGGCCAAATCCTTCACAGCAGAGGTGCAGCACTCAGATGTGGTTGGTTTGCTTGTTTATCCTTTTACTGAATGCCAGTGTTTCCTGATCTTTGTAGAGACACTGAAGTATGGTTTAATGGACTGCTGTAACATGAGAGTATTTTTTTTTCACATACACACACATAGGTGCGAAGAATCACTTCACTCAAATCAGAGAACCTATTCCTGATTTATGTTGCTACAAAGAACAACAGATTCCCTTTTATCAGAATGGCAACTACAATACAGGAAAGAAGCTGTAGAATCACATGAATGAAACCAAGAAACAGGAGATTTTAAGGGATTCTTCCCCATATGGTTGATAGTGTATGAGCAGGGGTCTAGTGGTACACATGGAAGCTGACTAAACAGAAGGGAGGATTTAAGGCAACACTGCCATATGTGAAGTGCTTGAATAGTTTCAACATTTAGCACCGGGGGGGGGGGGGGGGGAATATTCCTGAAATGTTGATTTAGCAACAGACAAGACATACTTGGCTCCACTGCTAGTCATTCAACTGTTCTTCGTAATTCTGAAACTGTTACATGAAGGTCTTATAATATATTGAGATCATCGCTTTGGCACTATTAAAACAAACTGAAAAGGAAGAAAGGAATAATACCAGAGGAAATTGTCCAAGAAAATTGGCTCTCACAGACCAAGGAAGATTCATTACTTGGAGGCTTAGATCCCAGTCATGCATCTGACTGCTTTGAGCTGCTCTAGTGTCACCAGGCGAGTAGAAAACTGGCCCAAATGGCCAGTTTAGAACAATCCCTGGAAACACAGATGCTTCAATGCTGTCTTCATCCAAGCACAAAGGGTAGGCTGGTGGCAAAGCTTTTTATTTTGTTTTCTTTAGAAAATCTGTGCTCAAGTCAGAGGTTGCCAGTAATACAGTCCTGTATGCCTGAAATGAAATGCAAGTTCCATGCATAACTAAATAAAGTTTAACAGACTGGATGGGAGCTCTGATTGTTAGCTTATGCTTATAGTAATAATACTTACTGTTTATTTGTCTCTGACAAATGAAACCTCAAATACAAGGGCCCTTTCTGAGAAAAGGCTTTGTTCATTGTCTGGGTGCTAGGTTGCAGAGTGAATGTGCCTTAAAACATAGTGAGGAAACAACTAACACTAAATCTGTCTTTCTGAACTCACCTGCAAATTAGTCTTGTGCACACCTGTCTGCAATGAGGGGCATGCCTAAAGCCTCCCAACACCTTAAGTATCAGGGAAGAAGACATCTCCTCAGATGATCATGGAGGAAGCAAACAGCTGTGTGGAGTGTGAATTAGCTGCAAAGATACTTTGCTGCATGTAGGCATAGTCCAGGGCAGAACTTGGGTGGATAAGCGATTATATATAACCAGCACTTATGTATGCAATGGGGGATCTCCCCTGGGGTCTGTGCCTTCATATGCCACACTCAAACACTGTCTATTCCAAAATGAGCCCTACTTACCTGTGTTCTGACCAAGGGTTGCAACATTGAGTAGTGTGATTTAGGTCCATATAATTATACCACATTTCAGGTATATTCAGGAGAGGGATAAGAATTAAGTGTTATAATTACCACAATTCTGTTAATGGATAAAAAAAAGTAATCTGTTATAATTTCATCTATTGTATTGACTTTAAAGAATTGAAATAGCTAGGGGTTTCTTTGAAAATGAGGAGGGGATTAAAAAGTGCCTAGTTTTTGTGTAGCATCTATCATGGGTTTAAACGTGATTTGCCATCCAGGAGCCAACTTTTTATTCTACTTTCATTCTGAGAAAACTGTAACAGTAATGGCACTGACCCTAAACTATGTCTGGCAGTATCCTACTTTGGAATTCCAGGCAAGTTTGGACTCGGGAGTAGCTGTACCATTAAACATGCTGGGAACATGAAGCACGCGTTGTCCTATTTCTAGTCCAACATTAGATGTTGCAACACAGCAAAAGAACAAGGAAGGTGGAGCATTTCTTTTACTATATGCAGAACTTCTGTGCATACATCTTGTATTTTGTTTGACAGCATCAACTAGGGCACTATTCCAACCTTCAAGGCATTGCTAGGCCATTTTAATTTGTTATGAGTTTTCTTTTTTCTGTTTCTCCATAGTACAACAAAGTACTACTTCTCACTGCAACAGGAACTCAAAAGTTACATTAAGTCTCATAAATCTCAAGCCTAATGAAGAATAAATGAAACAAAGCAGAAAGTGGTTTCTGTTCATTCTACTCACAGACACATGTGCACCATGCTCTTGCTCATCAGTCACTGCAGCATGAAGGTTCTCATTCTATTTTTTCTTGTAGCAACAATGACCTATGGTCCTTTAAAATAAGATCTTTTGCAGAAATCCCAGGACTTGCCACAATCCAATAACTACAGCAAATGTAGCTTCCTACTTTTACAGATTTCTGCTGTAAATTTCAAATTTTTTGTAGGGAAACAAAATGCCGAAAAATGAAATGTCCAGTTTGCACCTCCTACTACTTAGCAGTATTTATTTGTTTGTTCAAGATGATTGCTGTCTTTGTGGAGCTCCATAGCAGTATTAAAGAGTTTTTCATAGTAACGTATGCTTATTCTACGCTGAAACCCATGTCCCTTAAAAATTTACAAAAATACTAACAAATGGCCAAAAATTTACAATAATAATACGACCGTTTTCTCATATAGGCTCTGATTTATTCTGTATTGAAGAATACTTAACCTCATCCAGATTTATACACTGAACTAGGTATCTATGTTTTAAATAATACCTTTGAGAATCAAAATAATTGTATATATCTCCATCAGATGCTAGCTTGAAGAACTGAGGACCAAACCAGTGTTTTCTCTGGAAGACTACCATTCATGTGGTTGTAATTCTACTGCCACAAGCTCTTACAGACTTTTTGTGTAATGTCAGAGATCTATGGGTACAAGTTGGGCTATCAGTATTCAGTTTTCGGTGTTATATGACAAAAGTAACATGTAATTACTTGTACTCACTTGTGCATTCTGCTTTATGTATAGAAGAGAGTTTGCAGATTAAATCTTGATAGCTGTTTAGGGAGCATTACAAAGTTTAGTGAGGCTGCTTTTTCTTACTTATTCTTAAAATTAATTTCCCTTACTACAGTAGTCTAACATTTGAGGTAGCAGGAAAAAACAGAAAGATAAAGAAGACTTAGGATTTAAAAATGTGTTATAATATGTACATAAAATACATGAGAGAGAAAGCAACTAGCTTGCGATTTTTCAGCTTGTTTCAGATCTAGAAACAGGTTCTATGTATTGATGGAAGATGAGAATCACTGTTATCTCTTGGCAGATACCATTCATTCATAGCCTGACTGTCTTGTGAAATAGTGGCATTTAAACTTGTCATGGCTCCAATGCTGATTATTGCCCATCTTTGGCCAGCGTGATCTTATAGGGAAAGTCCTCATTTGTGATGAACAGAGGAAACATTCTGATAATTTTTATTTTTAAATCAGTAGTCATTGGCAGCACTCTAAAGTTTGGAATATTATGGGTATTATGAGTAATCCCAGGATTGATGGATTACTGAGCAGCATGAAAGTGAGATAGCTGAAGCTGTGTCGTAAATGTAGTTTATTGAACAAATCTCTGTGTGCATGTGTTCTGAATAGTACATTAATGACAGCTGTCTTGGAAGGCATTTAACAGTATCCTTCAATGTATAGGGACTTCCTTATGAAGAACATCATTCTCTGAAGCAGTGGCATACATGCAAGTGTTCAGCAAATATTTTCTGACACCTTGAACTGTAAGGAAAAAGATTACTCCAGACAGCCTGCTTCTTCTGGTGGGGTTTTAGAATACCCTCATGCTTTCCTGCATGGCCTTTCTGTGGCTTGGGTTCTGAAGTCAGGTAAAGCCTGTGAAGATCAGAAGCACAGCCCCTGTTTCTGTGCATTGCGTGTAAATTGGAAGTACGCCTTTATGAAAAGACAGACAGGTGTTTTTGAAGCATGTATAGTTTAATACTATTTTATTCGGTATTGAAAATCTGTTGATGGCTAAGCATCAATAGAGAATGAAAGACTTGACCTGTGAAGATAAAAAAGGATGAAAAATTTTGATTCTGTAAATAACTCAGCTGAATAGAAGTCTCATGCAGGGGCAGGTGTCACATAGCTAAAAAGTAAACTACACAGAGCAAGTTATGACTTATTTCCTTCTCTTTATATCTCTTATTAAAAGAAAAAAAAACACACCAAAAAAAAAACCCACCACCAAAACACACAAATATCTATAACGATTAGTCAGGAGATACAGTCCTAAGGAAGTAAGTAGTCTTAGCTTTATATTTAATGCTATGACATTGTAACATGTATATGGCACTATAAGATATGCCAAAGAGCATTATCTCATCTGCTGCATAAATTTCACATCTAAGGAGGATGAAGGAAAAGCAGTTGTGTCACTGGGAAACACTAATCTGATAATGGTTTATACAGCATTATCAGTGTTCTTCCCAGAGGACCCAACAATCGTACCAGCTAGCATTCTAGAAATGAAACACAGCTGGTTGTGGGATAAGGTTTGTAAAGAGCTGATATTTAGAACAACAACAAAAAAAGAAAAGGTAGAATTTCCTTTTGCATCTGAAATGGGAATTTTGGGAAGGAAAATGCAATTACTGTGATGAAATGGCTGAGCCCAAAAAGCCATGTGCTTTCAACATTAGTGGTTTTATCTTAACCTAAAGCAGAAAAATGGGGGAGAAGGCCCAGCCTTTAAGAAAAAGCATTTTGTGAGTCTGTACAGCATGTCACCTTTACTTTTCCAAATGCAGCTATTTCTAAAAGATATTATTTTGTAGAAGGGGAGGTGCAAAAACATTACAAAGATAACCATACAGTAAATTTGTTCACTGTATTGTAGCTAAAACTGGTCGAATAATATGAAGGAATGTTTAGGATTCTTTTATAAAGCTGTCAAAGGGAAGGAAGACACTAAATGAACCATTCCTTCATATTATTTTTTATAAATTGATGATGACTGTAAAACTGTAAGTACAAAGAAGGCTGAGAGGATTGACACATATGAACATCTGATGAAGATGATCAGGTTTGGTGGCAATGTATTGCAGGACTAGATTAGGATTCTTTTGCTACAGATGAGATGACTAGTCAGACTATTGGCATATAGATGTTTGAAAGTGGAGGATACCTTGTGGTGTCATGATAGAGGCATTTAAAGATTATTTCTGGCAGCAATTTAATCTGCCCCAAAGCAACAGAATTAACAATCCTAGTGGGAGTAGCAATGAATAACTTAGATTTGCCTAGAACAAACCTGGAGAATTCAAAACCACCTGTAAGCACGCAAGCTCAGGAAAGGTACCTTAGAAGCAGAGGAACATATTTTGTGTTTGTTTGTAAATTCTTGATCATCCAGCATTATAACTGCCATAGCCTGGAAAAGCAAGGGTAGTTGTCAAGTTCCATCACAAATCCAGGAGATGACTCTTGGTTTTGGGGTTCCATCCCAAAAACACCCCCAAAAAGGGAAGTAAATCAGCTCTTTTATAGTCTAATATATATATATATATTTCCTAGTATTCTGCACAAATTGCTGTGCTCTAGGCCTGGCTCTTATATGCACCTCTCCCTAGAACCAGCTGAAAGAGTCCTTGATCTTCCCAAATCATGGGATAGCTGCAAAAATGGCTCCAGGTACCCTGAGTCAATGGGCAGCTGACCAAGCTTGTTAGAAAGTGCTAGAGCTTCCTCTTGTTTACATCATTGTGGCTCCCCTTACCTTGTCCTCACCCAGCAGGAGGCACTCTGAAGTTTCTTAGAGTTCCCAGAAGTTCTCCAGTGATCCTGTACTCTGTGACCAGAAGATCCAGAAACTCCCAAAGCAGAATCCAGAGGCCGCAGTGCCAACTGCTGTGCCTGTTGGGTGCCTCTCTTTGCTGTGCTCTCATGCTCTCTGTGTTGTCACAAAATTCAACAAAAAATGCCTCTGATTTGAGTGCATAAACAAAGGGTTGCTGGAATTAGAAAATATTTTTTTAGATTATACCCTAGTGAAAAGCCAACCTTCTGGAAAGATCTTGGATACACCCACTATCTTTAAAGAGAAATTACTTAGGAGGAACAAGGGTTACAGTTTGCATCCAGGTTAAGGTTCGACCAAATTCCTGAGAGCGGGAGCAGTTCTTTGTGTTCTCTGAATAATGATCGAGAGTTGAGGGTATTATGTCACCTATGCAATTTCCTGAATAATCTGTGTTTTTACTGCCTTTGGTTAAATCAGACAAAAACATCTGTGGTACCTATGATTAATTTCATCTTCCAGTGTAGGGTCAAAATTAAGAGAAGAAAGGTGTAAGCCTCATCAGCATGTGAGACTGTAGGAAGACATTTACCTTTCTAAAACCTGAAAAGCCTACCTGAAATGTAAAGGCTTGCCATACGAAATGTTGTCACCACCTGGAAATTCCTAGGGAACAATGGAAAGTCTGTTGAAGGTTATCTTTCAGCACTGTGGTAGAGAGAATTGACAACATTCCCAGAAGAGGCAGAGGTAATATTGAACATCTGTCCACTCTGGAAAAGGTATTTCCAAGAGGAAACAGTGGGATTTAAACAAAGAAAATTCCTATTTATTAAACTCTGTATTTGATTGTCATAGTAGACAGGGAGAAATTCACCTGCAGGAAGGGTCACAGCAACTGAATGGACCTCAACCCCCTCTTACCTTATTGAGCAATGAGTGTACTGGAGTGTATTAAATCACGATTACACAAAAGTATAGGCCTTTTTATCAGTCCTTGAAGAATAACATTGCAGAGTTTTAAAGAAAGAGATAAAGCAGAGTTTTCCAGGAGTCTTTAACAGTGGCTTAAGGCCTTAAAATCTATGGTTGCTTCAACACAGGCAAAGAAATTAATCTTGTCATAGAAAGTGGCACTGTATGGAATGGGAAAGTTTTATCATATGACCTGAGAAATTTTGGAGAGGACTCAAATGGGTGAAACTTCTGACTAAAAAATTCTGGGAATGAGATTACTCCCAACTGTTGGAACAAAGCAAAAAATATGTCATCAAGCACTGGATGAAAACTTTTGAACTGTACAATAGGTAAAAATTTAAGTCGTATTATTGGGTGCTGTTTTTAAACACATGCAGTTATGAAATATATAAAGTTTAGTACCAGTGTTTCAGTGTGGCTGCATTCAGTTTATTGACAGTACAAGAATAATTAAAACAAAAAAGAGAACACTGTGGCATTTCCAGGAGAAAGTGACTCTTATGCAACACTTTGACCTCTTAGTAGTAATGCTTTCTCAGGGAAGGGTGGATTCAATAGGATTCTGGATATGAGAGGAGGCTGTATACAAAGAAGTATACGTGGAGTGCAGATCTCTGTGTAAGGATTAGACAAAATCTTTGCTGGATAGCAGAAGACTTGCCCTGATATTTTTTGCATAAAATCTTTGGCTCAGAGGTATGACTAAAAATGGAGAAGGACCTGGAAAAAGTAGAACAAGAAGTACACCACGAAGAAACCTGGCAACTTTTATGCTTGCCTAGCACGCCAATAACTTGTGAGTCTTATGAACCCAGTGCAGAGGCTCATGTGTTGCTGGGTAAAAAAGCTAACAGCACAGATTTTAATCCTTTTGATGAACAATGGAGAAATACTAAAGAGCTAGTTTTCTGAAATCAAAACTGTAGTTACCATGTGAAAGTTAGAGTTGGGCCTGAAGACTCTCTCAGAAATATCAATATTTCCCATTCACTTATATTGATTTTACCTTGAACTGACTCAATGTGAAGTAGAATCCATTTCTTCTTGGCCAGTCAGCTCATAAGATCACTCCAAAGGTTCATTGAAAGAGACAGTGAGACACTAAAGTCCAGGGCTGGCTTGGGTGAAGGTGACAGTCTGAGGAGGTACAGCTGAGCAGGATGGGAGGAAAGTCAGAAAATAATATATTTATAAAATGCCTGCTATGAAACCAGCAGGAGACAAGTTTTTCCCTTACTGTTGCTGCATTGGCCCTGTCTATTTACAGACTCAATGCAAGATATTTAGTTAAAAAATGGTATTTGAAAATTAACAAAGAGATGTATAATAGCATGGAGTTGGGGAGGTTACTTACAATATTGCCTATATGGCCGTCACCTGTTTATTTCCTGTTTGCACAGGAAGTTTTTCCCCTTAGCAGTTTATGGTACACTTAAAATAGAACAATATATTCCTGCATGTCTGTGAGTACAGTTTGTTTTAGTTGAAATGATCAACCCATTTGCACAACCATAGTTTAATTTGTATGTATTTGTACTGTTGATTTTGGATTGTATCAATTAAAACTTTTTTTCATTACATTGAACCAGATTCTTTTCCATGCTCACCACATGGAAAAATATCTTAGTCTTGCTCACTTGTTTATATTAAGTTTATCTTCAGATTTGAGGTCAAGCTGAATTTTCCCCCCTCAGGTGAAGCTGGCAGGGATTTCTACTAGTGTCACTGTTAATTTTCAACTGTAATATGAGGACAAGTCTTCTCCTAGGATCATTTGTGAACTCTATATGACAAGTTCTCTATTATTTCAGGAATCTCACACATTGTTTGTGAAAGCTGTGATCTTGTTCTGTATTGTTTTAGTAAGTTTCCCATGGAGTGTTGAGAAATAGTTTCTACAGAGCAGGATAAAAAGCAGCTGTTCTTCAGACCCAGCTGAATGAAACATTTATTGACCAGACCTTTGTCATTGTGTAGTACTAGATTTGATGATTGAGGCATTTACCTCCAGCATCTGTTTCTTATATGCAAGACACTAGATTACTTTTGATAGGAAACTTTGTGGAGCAAGTTACTATGTACACAGTGTAAACAGAAGTGGCATTATCATGTGTCAGTATTTTCAGATGCACTAGGTAAATGGATACCTGAATATAAAGGAGCCACTGTTTTTTGTGGGTGTGATGTCTAATTCTCATGCTCATTGAAATGCCATCTTCCCACAATAGGAAGCTTTTTTTGCTGTTCTAAAGAAAAAAAAAAAAGAAAAAAAGAAAAAAAAAACCCCAGCGTAATTATAGGTACGCGTTTTCTATTCACTTCTATATTGGAAAGTTTTCAAATCCCTGTAAGGTGAGAAATACCACTTGACTAATCAAAAGTCCTTGGGGAAGATCCCTCTAGATTTCACCACTCTCTAGTACTGTCTTAGTTGACTAGTGCCTTCCACAGAGGCTTTTATTCTCTGCTTATTTGCTCAGACTATTACTGAGCAATGAAGGTAGCCTAAAACTAATCAGAATATCATTAGCTGAGCACTTTTCCTCTGCTGACATGGTGGTATGTATCAGATGATCCTCTAGCTGAATGGCAGCAATGCAGTCAAACGGCCCTTGTCACTGGACATTTCAAATAAAGTGTACTTACATGTTATTTCTCCTTTGTTGCTGACTACTTGTCCCTATTGCCACACCCATTATTCTGTGCTTAGCTTGAACATGGAAACTTCCTAATCAATGTAGCTTAGTTTTAGCTGGCTATTGGGAAGACATGAGTGGCTTGTGAATGAGGAGTGCTACAGCATTTAAAAAAACCAAACAACAAAACAAACAACCAATCAATTTTAAGACTTTGATGTAAAGATCATTAGAATCAATGGAAAGTACTTCCCTGAAATTGAATGGGGTTTGCACAAGTATCTGTAATGATTTTCCTATCTAGGCTGCTTCCATTCCAGAAACTTAGCCAAGCACTTAAAAAAAAATAAAATGAAATTGATGAGCATGTAGTTAGGGTATTCCTTCTTGCAACTTCATAATGTTAGTCTTCAGTTTTCTAAATGCATGCATTACAAGTAATGTATTATCTAATGGTATCATGATTGACACCCACTTCCTTTGAAGCATCAAGATATCTAACCACTTTCATATTAACAGGATGGGAAAAAGACTCGCTGCAAATCTTTGAACGTGGCCAAGAGCCACAGAGCATGTCCATATGCATTTCTGACATAAGGATCTGCAAGGAATCTTCATCACCACCTTGCAAATTCAGTGCAAAATCAGAGAGTTCTAGTCAGTTCATGCTGTGGTCTGATTTCTTTCCCTGGCAAAATAATTCTGTTGTGAGCCATGGTAACATTAGTGGTCTAGCTTAAACTGTTTACTTCCCCACCATGCATGCCCACGATGAATGCACATTAATGTGAGCAAAGCCAAGAAGCTAGAGGTAGTGCATTTCCAATCAGTATTTACTTCAGTGGATTTTCTGGTGGATTATCGACTGGTTTGCTGTGGAACATTGCCACAAAGAGTGGCTGCTGCCTGGTTCCATTTCCTCCTGGCTAGACATATGCCCTGAAATTATGCAGAGCCCTGGACCATGTTTTAATCTCATCCAAAAAAGAATCCACAAACTCAGAGGGAAGAAGATTATGATGTGAAGGCTCTACTCTGCATCTGTGCTTGTTGGAGACATTTGGCAAGGATTATCACCAACTGACCTCTGTCATGCTGAGCAGCTGGAGAAATAAAGTCACCCATATTTTGTGAAGGAAAAGATGAGTCAGTCTGTTCTTAGCTGTAATACTTAATGTTCTTTATCTTTTCTTTTCTGAAGAATAAATAGTATCTGATAGGTTCTGGAAAAGCCATAAGCAAGCAGGTGCATCCTTGGTTGGAAAATAGAAACTCTTAAAATATTGGTGATTTTTCTACCTCTTAGATCTCCACATCTTGAAAAATTACTGTGGTATGTCACCTTCTGTGGCTACCTAGGTAATTGCTGTCATTTCTTCAGTTTTTGTAGCAATTGTATACATTGCCTTTACTTGTTTAAAATTTGTGTTTGACCAACAGTGAAGAACAAACCATTGTATGCTAGTATGTATTTAGTCTCTCACTTTTCATCTTTTCTAAAGATGGGTAATGTAAATGGCAAGTTCTTGAAAAGTACAGACACAAAAAGAAAAATGCTAGCAAATACTTAGTTCCTAACTGGGATTAAGTGCTGGCAATAATATAAATGGTTCTAAGCAAGAGAATGCTGCAGTTTATTTTCCTTAACAAAAGCCAGTGTCCAATCTGAATTCCACCTCTTCAGGAAGATGAATTCCTGAGAGACAGAAGTGTTGCAGGTTCTACTAAATTGTTACAAGCTAAATTCTAAATTAACTGCTACAATAAAGCAGTGTTGAACAAACTAGAAAATTTATTCTAGCCCTCCCCATACACAACATACAGTGCTAAGGTTAAGTATTCACCTGTAGTAATAATGAAGTTGTAGAACACTCCTCAGTTTCAGTTGTGACAGGTGATTATGCTGGGAACTTTGCTGGGTTTAAGAGGTAGTTACTGGCTTATTTGTTTGCTAGTTTTAGAATCTAAATTATTCTCTTTTCAAGTAATGTGATGAATAAGATCTTTGTGTGCCATTATACTTCTTTATCTTGGTATTTTTAAGGAAGAAATTGCTACTTATTCACTTTCCTTTCTCTCAAAAGTCTTCACCAAATATGAAAGTCCTAATCTAGAAGCCCAAAATTCTAAGTGAAAACTGAAATTCAAACATATAGGAAAAGTAGTTTCTTCTGCTCTCCCTTGTGCCTCACAGATTCTGCAACCATTTTGAAGACAAAGTTTAGTTACTCTTATGAAAATTAAAGAGCAGTTTTAGCCACATGATGCTTATCTTAAACTTCAGAGATGGCATTAGTAATGTGATTAAAATACTCAGTATTGTGCTAGGGTACATTGACATATCATGCTCATTTATTTATTTTTGAATAAGTTGGGTTGGAAAGAAATATCGATACATCTTTAATAGGCTATTTATTCAGCTATTATCATGAAAGAAGTGCAGATAGATAGCTGGATGATGAACTAGCAAGATAATAATCAGAAAATGTTTGCAACGATAATGCATTTCTTTTCTCCTCTCCTCCAGCACCTGCCCCCAAGCTGTTAATACAAAAATTAACATCTAGCTCCTGCATCTTCTTCAGAAAACTATGTGTTTTAGGCCCTGGTGACAAAAAAATCCTTATCTAGTGTTAATCTTCAACACTGATTTTCTGAATTTGTCTGCCAAAATACCTGCTGCACAAAAAAAAAACCCCAAACATTATTCTTTTTGGTCGATACCACTTCCTAGAAAATAAAACTTCTCTGTGTTAATACCTGTTTCCAAGTACTGTACTTTTAATGGTGGGATAATAGAGGGTGATAGCAAAAATTTTATATAAACCATAATAAATTGGACAGCTCATTTAGAGAGATCCTTTGCTGCATTGAGAATGTGTGTTTCTCAGATCTCCTGTGTGCATCACTGTCTGTTTCTATATATCTCTCTTTATATAAAGATATAGATATAAAAGAGTAATACACCTGTCTGGCCTTAAGCTATTTTGCCAATGACTCAGGCAATCGGATGAAGCATCCAACAGCTTGATAAAGATAGCACTGCTTTAACCAGAGGAGCAATTTAAGCCTTCAGATCACAGGAAAGCATGTATATCTGCATGGAAGCCATACAGCAACACCACAGTCTTATGCTAGGATGGGATATATGGGGCTTGAAAATGAAAGCAGCTTCTGAACTGTAAAGTCACCGGTAAGTGGCCTAGCTATGTCATTAGATGCAGTAGAAAATACTTGTCTTGAAGGTCAAATACCTTTGCTTTATATAAACATTAGTGGTTAAATTAATCTGTCCTAAATAAGGACCAATGGATATAAAAATGAGATATGCTGTATCTTCTATGAGGCTGTTACAGAAGATTAGTTTGAAGGTAAAAAAAAAAAAAAAAAAAGCACAGGGTTTACAGAGGTCACCTACTTAAGTGCTGAAAGACACATCTTAGACCTTATGAGGTCTAAAGTTCTGTGGCTGAGCTTTGCAATAGCGGGATTTCATACATGTGGTATCTAAACCCATAGGTATGTCACTAAATCTATTGCAAAGTAAATGAAAGAATACAATTTGGATAATATAGTCACTGGCCTGTTTGAATTCTCCTTATTGTATTACATTCAAGGTAGCAAGAAAACAGTTTGCTGGTTAATGTGTGGACTTGGAAGTCTAGAGGTCTGCATTCAGTTAATAATTCTGTCAAGGAATATTGGTGAACCCATGAGAATCATAGACTCATAGAATCATTTAGATAGGAAAAGACCTTTAGAGTCATCAAGTCCCACTGTTATCCTAGCACTGCCAAGTCCATCACTAAACCATGTCCCTCAGCACCGCATCTACGTGTTTTTTTAAACACCTCCAGGGATGGTGATGCCACCACCTCCCTGGGTAGCCTGGTCCAATGCTTGACAAAAGTTACAGTGAAGACATTTTTCCTAATATTTAATCTAAACCTCTCCTGGTGTAACATAAGGCCATTTCCTCTTGTCCTTTTTCTTGTTACCTGGGAGAGAAGACCAACAGCCACCTTGCTACCTCCTTTCAGGCAGCTGTAGAGAGCAGTAAGATCCCCCCTGAGCCTCCTTTTCTCCAGGATGAACAACCCCAGTTCCCTCAGCAGCTCCTCATAAGACTTGTGCTCCAGACCCTTCACCAGCTTTGTTGCCCTTCTCTGGACACACTCTGAAGTGTCCGCTATGTCCCTCTTGCAGTGAGGGGCCCAACACTGAACACAGGATTCAAGGTGTGGCCTCACCAGTGCCAAGTACAGGGGGATGATCACTGCCCTTGTCCTGCTGGCCAAGCTGTTTTGGATACAAGCTAGGATGCTATGGGCCACCTTGGCCACCTGGGCACACTGCTGGCTCATGTTCATCCAGCTGTTGACCAACACCTCCAGGTCCTTTCCCACCAGACAGCTTCCCAGCCACTCTACCCCAAGCCTGTAGCATTGTGTAGGGTTGTTGTGACCCCACTGCAGAAGCCTACACCTCTCCTTGTTGAACCTCATGCAACTGGCCTCATCCCATTGATCCAGCCCATCCAGATCCCTCTGCAGAGACTTCCTATCCTCAAGCAGATCAAAACCCCACACCCTGCCCCCAACTTTATGTCATCTGCAAAGTTACTGGAGGGTGCACTCAATCCCCTCGTCCAGATCATTGATAAAGATATTAAACAGGACTGGCCCTAATACTGAGCCCTGGGAAACACCACTTGTGACCAGCCATCAGCTGGCTGTAACTCCATTTACTACCACTCTTTGGGCTCGACTATCTGTCCAGCCAGCTTTTTACTCGGCGCAAACTACACCCATCCAAGCCATGAGTAGCCAGTTTTTCTGGGAGAATGCTCTGGAAACAGTGTCAAAAGCTTTACTAAAAGCTAAGTAGACAACATCCACAGCCTTCCCCTCATACGCTAGGCAAGTCATCTTGTCACAGAAGATCAGGTTAGTCAAGCAGGACCTACCTTCCATAAACCCACGCTGGCTGTGCCTGATTACCTGGTTGTCCTGCATGTGCCATGTGATGGCACTCAGGATGATCAAATAATCAAATAATTTATCAAAGTGATGATTAAGATGAGCAAATAATTTATACAAAATTTATACAAAAATGTTTCTCTTTTGTATGTTCTCAAAGAAGCAGAGATGTCAGAAATTGTCCACAAACATTTCTGATCTGATTTGCATACTTATTTAACATATTTGCAGTTTAGATGGAAATGTACTTCAGTGTTTTCCCTTCCCAGCAGTACTTCTCTAATTCTATTGAAAGTTGGGATGCTAAATGTGCAGTCCTCTGGACAGCGGATGCATCATAACTCCACAGCACATGTCCACAAAGATGCACTCCACAGTATCCACAGTAGTCTCTAAAGGGTTAGGTCCTTTAGCCTATTGTGACAAAGCTGGCTTTTGCTTGATGAAAAAAATATAATTCACTTTTTCTCCCAAGAAGTACAGTTATCTGGTATATTTAGGTTAAGAGTTAAAACATCCACCAAATCTTCAAAACTGAAAAGCATCTGTAAGTGAATGCTTAGATTTTTAGCTATGACTCTGCTGTTAGACAACTCAAAGTTACTCCGTATTTGTGCTTCAGTAGATCATCTATAAAAGGGAGGATTATAATATGTTTGCATCAGATAGCACTGCTATGAATCTTATTTCTGCTACTTCTGCTACAACCCTTGCTACTATCAGTATTTATGATCCTGTTCACAGAATCAAAAGGTTTTGTGTTCATAACATAAACTAGTGTTTGGCCTAAACAATGAACTATCTAAGTAAAGGGTGGACAGCAGCTGAATATAAAGATGAGGTTTGTGGTGTTAGACAGTATAAGTTATATTCAGGAGGTCCTGAGCAGTGTGATGGGACACTATCCAAGCTTCTTACCCCCTCCTGGTTTAAATAGGTATCATGAAAGGTGTTAGTCACAAGGACAAACTTAGAGGAGGAAAATATATTGGTTTTGCTGTTAATGAGGAACTTGTTCTATGCATAAAGAGTAGCATGAAAAGACACAGTGGAAAACATGATATAAAGCACTGTTTGCTGGAAGAATTGGCATAGCTTATATCCATTTATTTTCAAGTGGAAGGTATTGAGATATTCTTGAAGTAAAGGCTGAGAGAATACATAGGGGAAAAAATAGTTTTTCTTCCCAAACCCAGCATGAATTATTTTGAACTGCACTATTAGAAGCAGTAGGTCCAGTCAGAAATTCTTTGTAAACTGGAGACTGATGTTTTAAAGTACACAGTGGAAAGCATAATTTTGGATTCATTTGCCTTCAGAAGCAATTATCAATCTTAAACAGTCAAGATGTCAACACTGTATTTAGGGACCTCTGCTCTGCGTGGAGTGATTGGCATAGTTCATAATGATGTTGGATGATAGAAATAATGTTGATTTTATTCCATACTGACTGAAATGTATTTCCTCTTTATATTCAGATGCTGGGTTTCTTTGCCTCTAAATGTAGTCTCATAATGCAGTGGTGAACATAAAATCAATAGCCCCTATCTCAAAGCAGTGTAGGTCTTCTCTCCGTTACTTTTCTCTTCAGATTGAAATACCAACAAATTATCCTACAAGCATGTCATAAAATCTGTGCCCCTTGCACAGCCATCAAATACCTTGGTGACTAAGGACAACCATTTAAATCTTGTGTGCCTCTTTCACTGATCTTGCTCAGGGGAGCCTTGAAGACAACTGAGTATTTGAGAAATATTTTGTTATCCATAGGTATAGGGTGCTTGATAAACGTAAAGTAAGAATAATATTACATGCTAAGACACTATTAGGGCTTCATTATCTGCTGTACTTCACTGCTGCAGGGAAGCAATATGATGCCTGAGTTGGGGGTGAGCTCTCCCTTTGCCATGGCGTCTGCTGCTCCCCAGGAGCTTCTAGGTGACCCTGCGCTTCACAAGTGTGGGCAGAGGAAGTGAGGGCCAAACTGCACGGATTCTCACCAGCCCCTCCACCAGTAGTTCACTCTCTGCCCCAGGAGGCACTTCCCATATATGCTGACAGAGTAAGGTAATTACTCCAAAGTAACCAACAGGGATTATATTTCTTTTTCTTCTGTATTGGTCAGGTTGTGGGAACTAGGTGTGGGATTTAAGATCTTAATGTCTTTCATATAAATTAGCAGAAGCTTTAGAATTGGCTTCAGTGTAAAAAAGCCCCAAACAAATCAGGCTTTACTTGTACGTTATCTAGCCTGCAACTGTGAGCTTATGACTAAAATCAACTGAAAAAAAAAAATCTTCAATGAACTTCAGTAGGATTTGAATCTAAAATTTGATGGGTCAAAAGGTAAAACCCAAAAAGACAAAAACCAATAAGACCCCAATCAACTGATTTTTTTAAAGCATTATAATAAATATAACATATTGTACAAATGCATTTTAGAGGCATTTTAGAGGCTTTGATGATGATAATACACATTTTGGCAGAGGGTAAGAGAATTCCAGCTTCATGAAGTCAGTTTACAAGAGCTCTGCAGTGCCAAATCTTTGATTTACAGGTTATGGTATGTAGGGCTTAAGTAAGCTTGTTGGGAACATCTGTAGTTGAGAATAAGCTGTTTTATAAATCTATATGCTGTGGAAGTACACTGTAAAGCAAATCAAAACAATATTGATGCAAAGTACATTGATTGTCCCTGAGCCACTACCAGTTTTAATAATAGAATTGCTGCAGATGCATGTTTGAAGTGGCTTTGTTTAAAGCCCTTGTTTTATTTACAGCGCAGATGAAAACTACTCTGCAGTAATAAGCTTTCCCCTTAGCAGCGTGGATGTGTTTGTTGATGTTGGTTACCCCCAGGTTCCTGATTTTGAAAGTGAGTTTGGCTTGATTCATTGAGCAATTTATGCACCATTTACATGCAGTTCCCCAAGTGTTATTTGAAATAATTGAGTACATATTTTTATGATCTATAAAACAGTCCTTTAAATTTGTACACTTGAGGAAACTCTTTATGATGAACCTAAGAGTAACCATCCAAATACGAACAGCATCAAAAAATCAGGGGCAAAATTTTCCCACAGCACTTCAAGTGCTAAAAACTTCATAGTAATTCTTTCTTTATTGCAGTTACTTACTGTGCATATGATACTTCTCATGTGTAACATTCTAAGTGTTTTATCAGCAAAAGTGGCTATTATTTTCCCTTCCCACCTACACCCCTTTTCACATATGGAGAAAAGAGAAGTAGAGGAGGATTAGGCAATTTTCTGAAGTGGTGTAGAACATCTGCCATGAAGAGAAGAATAAAGTTGTGAGACAGCAGTGCTGATCCCATCTTTCCAGACACAAGACCCTAGCAAGAAGCCTACATACTGTGAAGGTGCAGTGTGGAGTGGTGCCATGAGGAAGGAGGCTGTTAGGAGTATAAAAGAAGCAATTTCAATGACTGCACATATTTCATGAAAGGGAAAATATAACCAGACAGCTTTGCTAAATATTTTGAAAGGGGATGACCTGGCTGCGGATGACCTGGCTGCATTAAAGGTCTGCCTATGACAAGGAAGCAAAAGTAATTCTGTTTAAAACAAAATAATTTAAACACTATATTCTTACAAGCTTTTCCAGTCCTTAGAAGTTGTCAATGGCTTTCATTAAATATCTGAGTGGTTCTCCACATTGCCTTTTTCTGTACTTGTTTGATCCTTCTGAAGAATTTTTCCACCACTACATAACTCTCATGGTTTCTTTGTGAGTCATACCAATAAGCTGCTATGTTCTAGTCTTTTCTATTTCCCTACTTTATTTTAAATTGCTATCTTTGCACTTATTTTATTAAGAAATATAAGTGTAATATTCTTTGGTAAACAACTTGTTTCCCCTTCTTTACCGGTAAAATTCTATGCAAATGAAGTTGTATAGTTGCATAAAGAAAAATGTAGTTAAAATTCCTTATAAGGAAGGAAAGGCATGCCATTATTGATTATTTTATTTTATTGTGTTTCCTCAGAAATATGGTAACCTGATACTATAATAAAAAAGAACCCTTTCTAAGGTCTTTTCATACACACCCCCCCCCCCCCCCTCACCACCCCCCTATACCAACTTTAATATCCAGGCAATGTTTGATGAAACTTACTCACTTTTTGACAAAAAACTTCATCCCTCCAACATACTTTATTAACCTTTCCATCTGCAAGGTAACCTGCAAAGCTAACACTGCATATATAGTCAAGAATTGGTTTAGAACCCTCTGTCTTTTTACAAATGGATGGATATGACACAGCTTTAAAAAGAAGAAATTCATCTGTTTCTAGAAGGATCTTTGTTTTGAAGAAATCCAGCTGGTATTGTGAGCAGGTTTCTATACTTCCTGTTATCTGTCCATCTACTTTCTGTGCCAATTGTCTATGACATCATAAATAAAAACATTGAATACAAACAGAGTGAAGACCTGATAGTGTGGTTCCTACTCAGATATTCAAGGACTAGGAATATAGTGCAAAAGCTGAGAAAAGGACTGGATTGATTAGTAGTCTTGCTGTCTTCAGATGATCTGACATGGATTATCAGGATGGTACCAGATGATCTGGATGCTTAAGACTGAGTATGCAATTCCTCAGTGTACTTTTTTTCATTGATCTGCTACACCATTGTTTCTTTATAAACTGCATGAAGGAACAGCTAAGAAAACCTTGCATGTTAGTAAGCACATATGCTTTGCATTTTTATTTTTATAGTGAAATTTTAACACTTTAGTTTAAAAATAAGATTTAGATCTCCATATGAAAGAAAAATTTCCCATACTGAGAAGATCAGCAAATCAAAACCCTACTGCGTATCCAACATTAAATGAAAGCACAATAACTAAACTGAAGTACAGTGCCAGATTAGCATTTCATGTTTGAAGTATATGACAGGTTTATTACCAAATTGCAAATTCAAGAAATTACTCAAGACCACAAAAATTACTTCAGTGCATCATGGAGAGGAAAAAGTTTTAGAATCATGTAGGAGTTACCTTTCTTCTCTTAATTAGGCAAGCCACATTTTCTTGATTATTAAAAGCCTGTGGAAATTACACAACTAATGTGAAATACCAGCATGTAGATTTCTGTTATATATGTGTCAGATGAGCAGGGGGATAACTGCAGCATTGAAAGGAACAATATCTCTCCATCCTGTGGCATGGTGTGCATTTGTGTTCATGTGTACATGTATGTGTATATGCAGTGCTTGTGAATGGGCTTACAGATAGAAAAATACCAAGAAAAGTTCCCTCAGTAAGACACAGATCCATTGAGTGCTGGAGATAAAACAGTATCTTCTCATGCATTTTTGATCTAATATTTCAACACCAAGATCTTCAGTTAGGAAAGAATAGGTGAAGAACATCTTAGATGTTCTTAAATCCACAAAGTTTGATAAACTGGATGATGAAATCTCAGAAATCTCAAAGATTTCTTTGAGGTTAGTGAGGTGGATGAGATGATGGATAACTAGATCAACTAGAATAAAGCAGATACACTATCAAGAAAAAAAGAAAAAAAAAGGCAAACAAACAATTTTTTGTAGTTGCCTAGAATACGAGGGAGATTAACACTCAACGTGTTTTTTGCAAGAATGAATAGTACCATAATTATTCTGTTTATACTATGGGATGCTGACAGGCCCTGTGTGCAGCTAGAAGTTTTAAAACTCACTAGGGATTTTGTCTCTCATAACATTAGTATAAGCAATTTGAGAATCCTAACCTGTTTTAATGTGCTATAAAGTTCTGTGTAAGACTGGCTGGAAAACTGTTCCCAGATAGGAGTTATCAACCTTGCACCATCAAAATAGGTGAAAGCTCAGTGGGATTTCCTCAGACTCCAGCATTATTCAGTGTTTTTCTTAATGGCACAACTGATGAAACATATTTTGCTTCTCACAGGTACGGCTGACACCTTCCTAGGAAACCTGTCAAAATGTTCTAAGAGGTTTACTTCCAGAATTATCTTTACAAATTGGAGATGTGATCTAAAAGCACAGTTAGGCTATTTCAGTAAATGCATGATGCTACATTTAGGTAGAAATAACCAGCTGAACAAGAATGGGATGGAAAAGGTATAGATGTTATGTTCTTATAGCTATACTTGATCATATATTGAATATGAGTCAGTGTTATGCTGTTATAAATATGATGAACAACATACAGTGATGAGTATAAAAGAGTACAACCTGCAAAATGTGAATTAGTAACTCTGATCAGACCTGATAAAAGTCATGTGGTTCTCCTTCAGTCAAAAATTTGAAGTCTCATACTTCAGGTCTGTGTTTTCATGAGAGGGGGCCTGCTTTTTTGATTTATTTTGGTATGTCAAGGTTGTTAACATACCTTCTTTCATAGATACATATATAACTAGACTTTTTTCCCCTGAAATTGCTTTATTTATTGAACTGCCTCATTTATTTTAATTTCAGAAGAATAGTAAACAAGTTTGCTAATCAATAACAGTATTTACTTCAACCAAGGGTGAGCCAGGAGAATGATTTTAAAAGCCTGATATAAAGTTATTGGGAAGGGCTGGATTATAAGCCTTCCACTTGCAAAACTACATACAGATTCTCATTTCATATCCAGAAAAGCTGTCTTATGCAATTCAGTGGCTTTAGATCAAGCTGTAAAGCTCAGATTGACTACCTGAAATAATCAGGAGTAGTATTCAAATAGTGCAGTTTCTAATGAACATAATTTGTGAGAGGACAAGGCTGATAAACTCCATTTCTTGTAAAAGGTACTGATGAGTTCAAGTTCAGTATTGTGACTAAATAGCATCATATTTGGTGAACATTTTATCTAGCTAGAACAAGAACAGAATGGATCATTTCGTTTTGCATCATTTTTACAAATTAGTGTAATTTCAGATGTCCAGTTGAATTTTGGCTTTGTCTGTTTGGTTTGATTTGATGCTGGAAATCTTTATCATCAGGTATGTTTATTCCTTGGTATAGCCACATTGTTTTCCACGTGGCTTAGCTCACATAGATGCAGCCATATTTTAGCTTCTCAGGGTTTGATTGCTAATACAGGGCCTATCCATACAGTGCCTGTGTGTGACCTAGGAGGAGAATATATTGCATCTTTCATGGACTAAACAGAAGCTAATAGCTCTGGAGCTTCTGTCTCCATCTCCCAGCACAGTAGTCTTCCTGTGCTGGATGTCCTGTGACACTGTTTTTTCAAGAGATATACATCAGGCCTTGAATTTAACTCAGCATCACAAGGCCTTGGTTTGTTCCCCAATATCCAAATGGACTGGAAAACACAATTTATAAATACAAAGAGCTCCATCTTATACAATTGTCTACTTCAAATATTAACATCTCTATCTCAAAACTGAAATCTGAGAGTTGAATTAGTTGTACCAGATCACATTAGATGGGTGTTCATAAGAGGTTTTTTTTTATATTGGTCATTTTAGAAAGACGAAAACAAGCAGGTTTCCTTCTTCTGGAAGTTTATTCAATCAAGGAAGTATTGCAGAAATTCTGCAAAATGAACCCTAGTAATAGACAAATGTGGCTTTCCTGCAAGCAAGTAATTGCTCTGAAGAGGATCACAAAACTCAGTTGACTATTCCAGGTTCAGGAAGTAAGGATACTTGTGGAGGAAGAAGAGTTTACAGCATTGTCCTTTAGTGCAACAGTACATGGAATGCTTTTCTTGAGTCCCTGCAGCTGCAGGCTACTCTTCAGAGACGCAAGTTACTCATGCACTGTGCTTGACGATTTTTAGTTCTGGATAGGATGTAATTATTCATCTCTATTTAGGAGAAAAAAATCTCTGTCCTTTTACCTCTACTGGACCTCATTTGGCTTCATAAACTGGGGAGAGAATAGACAGTGCCCCAACCCTGTATGCTGTTCATCAGCGGCTGATCATGCCAGGTCACATGTCACAAGGACAGGTAGGCAGCCTCCTGGATTTTGGATACTTTCCACTGCAGAGCTAGAAGCATTGCAATTATTTTGTCAACTGGGTAGGTACAGAAAACCGTCCCAAAGTGGTAATGACATTGGGTCCTATAAAACGTAGAAATAACCATGGAGAAAAGATGCTGTAAAAAAGTTAGCTCATGAAAGAGGCAAGCAGAGAGGAAGTCCAGTAGAGAGTAAATCTTCCCATTAGAGCTGATTGCCATGATTTCATTAGCTTAGTTCAAAAACTTTGCTTTGCAGACTTTTTCAGTTTTTTTCAGATCAGGCAAAAGGAGGCGTCATAAAAGTCCACAGTAATACATGTATTTGCTGGATGTATGAAGAAGTACACAGCGACATGAGCCATTTCTTGTATAGAAGGCTTCACATTCTACATAGCTACTTCCCTAATCAACTTCACATGGCGTAGGTACCCCCAGCCAACAGATCCATAGCTGTACCTCTTCCTCTAAAATGCAGTAGCTGGTCTTCTGTTGTGTGAGGAGCTACTAGCACACTGAGGTTGCATGCAAGTGCTTGTGTGTGAGGATCAGGATCAGGGACCAGACAACTGATGATGTGCAGGAAATGAGAGCTGGATCAATAGCAAGTGACTTAAATGTAGCACTGGTGGTGGCAAAAGTACATGGCCCTTTACTGTTGCATATTTGAGAAACAGCACAGATTCAGTAAATCCTCAGCAAACTTAATTTTATCCTCCAACATTTAGATGAAGTTGTAGAACAGCCTCTTTGTTAAACAAAGAACCAAGATATACACAGGCCTCAGCTAGGAACAGAGTGACATTACTGAGGCATCCCTGATACAAATCATACTATCTGCTGTATACACAATCCCTGAAACATCTAGCAGCAGACACACTGGCATTCATAAACCTCAGCTGTATGAGCACCAGACTTTTATCAGAACAAAAATAATTCTTTTGACCTGAAGCTGAACCAATTATAAGTGCTGGTTCAAGACAGTCTCTGTACTTAAAGGCAGCACCAGGTTAAAAATACCGTGGGTGCTGTCAAGACAGACAGCAATACATCATCTTCCCTTTTGGACTGGAGGGAGGGCTGTCAGCTTGGGCTGTGATCTCTTGAGAAGCAGCAGCCTGTTGCCATTGCTGCTGCAAAGTGCAAAATATATTTGTATTTTGTGTAACAGAATGGTAGTTTTTACAGATTCCCATCCTCCTGCAGGTAAAGGAGGGTGTTTAGACAGCCCTGCACTGGCTGGCATTTATGAATCTCTCTTGCTTACCACTCTGTGTATATTTGGAGGGTCTGTTCAGTGAAGCTGGGGCCATCATCTCCAACAGGTGCACATACTCCTCGTCAGAGACTCAGAAGCATCTTTCACTTATCATAAAATCATAGACTCATAGAATGGTTTGGGTTGGAAGGGACCTTAAAGATCATCAAGTTCCAGCCCTCCTGCCAGTGGGCTGAGACACCTTCCAGTAGACCAGGTTGCTTAAAACCCCATCCAACCTGGCCTTGAACACTTCCAGGGATGGGGCATCCAGAGATTCCTTGGGTCACCTGTTCTAGTGCTTCACTGCTCTCACAGTAAAGAATTTCTTCCTAATATCTAACCTAAATCTACCCTCTTCCAGTTGAAAGCCATTCCCCCTTGTACTACCACTACAGGTCCTTCTACAATGTCTCCAGCTTTCTTGTAGTCCCCTTTAGGTACTGGAAGGCTGCAATAAGGTCTGCCCAGAGCCTTGCCTTCTCCAGGCTAAACAACCCCAACTCTTTCAGCCTGTCTTCATGGGAGAGTAGCTGTTGACTTAAGAAATGCATCCAGTGTGGCATCCTTTCTGTAAGGAAGAGGACAAGGATGTGGTTGAAAGCTGAAGGGATTTTAACTCACTAAATTCTCTTTATGACATGGAGAAAGTTGGAAGAATTTGAGGGCAAAGTACATACCATCTGTGCTTTGCTTTAATATTTCACTTCTGATGCTGGGAAGGGTTGAAAGATCAGGACATTTCATTTTTTTCAGAATGAAGCCTCAAATTTTCTTGTTCACTGAGATAAAATTTGAAAATTTTTCCTTCCTTTATGATCTCCAGCAGCAGGGCAAAATAGCTTTCTGAAGTGTTTCAAAATGTAAGAAGTATGTCACAAATTCTCTGAAGGTGCAGATACTCATCTAACTACTTACCTGTTGCTGGGCTACTCACCTGACTAACTCTAGTGTTGTCCTTGAGCAGGTGCCCAGTTGCCTGGCTCCAAGTAAAGTCTATGAATCTTCAGGGCATGGCAGGAATTTTCATTTAAGAATGGCCCTGCCCCTACAGAGTAAGTGCCCACAGATTAGACAGTTACTTTGGAGAATCATTATGATAATGTGGAAACAAAATTAATTTTAAATCCAAAGTATACTGGTTAGGTTTCTGGAAATAGAAGTTCATAAAGACATGAGTGACTACAGGGAAGAAAATAGAACTTAATGTAATTAGAGTTTATCTAATGGCAAACTCTTCACTTTTACTGTCTAGTTTGATGCACTCTAAGTGAGGGGAACTGGCCAAATATAGTGCAATTTAGAGGTGGCTGCAGCCAGCACAAGGAATGTGACCCAAGTTGTCAATGAAGTGGCAATGCTCATTTGGTACAGTAGGCAAAACTTCTGTGCTTGACCAAACTACTAGCAAGTCATTAACCCCCTGAGGAAAAATGTTTTTTTCATGGGTAAGGCAAAATAGATATTTTCAGTTGAAGTTTGTCATGTGCTGGAGTAAATAATTCATGTAAAAATTTAAGTCAACAACTCTTCATGTAAACAAATATTAATGATGTCAATGCATGTGGCGCATTTCTCGGTTATGAGTGAGATGAGGGTGGTGCCTTTCTTTATTTTAGCCCCCTTAAAGTTGGTCTTTTGATTTTCTGATCATAGCACAAGGTTTGATGTAGATTCCTCTGTTGCAAGGGCTTAATGAGTCCTAAAAGATATGACTGGCATTTAGTGAGTCTCCAAGCACCTTAAGTCAGTAAAATATATTTGCATAAAATAATCATGGCACTGCAAAAAGAGGCATGGTGTATTTTCTGGACTTTAGAAACAACTAAATAGCTTTATCTAACTGTGCAAATGCTCCAGATGAACAGTCTGGAAGTGCTTGGATTACAACATTATTGAAAGTCACTGAGAATGAATAGTGAAATTGTATGGTTTGCAAGAAGTACCTGCATTTATTATTTACATGATTAATTAGGAGTAGTCAGGATTTGAAGGTAAGTTTCTTTCTCTTGCTATCTCAAAAAATTATTACTTGAAAGGATGGATGCTTGTTTACTGCAGCTGTCTTGGCCTTGATTAAAAAATTGACGTCTGAGCTAAGAATAGAACATACATTGTGCTATATACCACATACAAAAACAATAAAAAGATTGTGTTCTTTCCTTAGAGTTAAACTAATCTCATCTTTCCTGGCTTCTAGTTGTATGAAATAGTTTTGTAGTTCAAAGAGAATTTGCATAATGCTTTTAAAATTCTTAATAGCTATAATAATTCTAATCTACTATGGAGTGTTTATAATATATAGTAAGCTGAAGCATTTAATTTTGTAATAAAGGAATATTAGGGCATATCTTCTAATCAAAAGAGTAATGAAAATCTTAAGTATGATGTTTTTTGTTATTTTTTCCTAAATGTATCTGGACATCCAATTTTATTATTTTTTTCAAGGTTCAAATGACCATGAAAAATACGGATAAATTTTCACTATCACAGATATGCTCAGATAAGCTCTGTGCAGGTGTTCTATTTAGTGTCCTTTCTGGGACTGCACCAGTTGGCTATGCTGAGATCTGATCCTGCTCCTAGTCAGTCAATTAATGTTTTGCCATTCACACTATTGCAGCTAGGTTCAGGGCTTCTGTTATGATTGGTGGGTTTTATTTATTTACTGGAATATGAAAGACAAAAAATATCAGTCATTATCTTCAGTGTGCTATTTACTCAAGGATCAATCTTATCAAGAGGTGCAGCAGATCTGACATAAAGAACCTGCAGCTGTCCCAGAACAAAACACACATTGCACATAATAACAGCCCCACACAGCTTTCCCTCCTCAAGTGTCCAGGCAAGATACCATAGCATACAATCAATGCAAATCTCCTAGCAGAATGCAATATAGCCATTTTTCAAGGACTTGGTGCAATTCATCTTATGAAACAGGCAAAATTTGTTTTCTAATGATGATTTGAATTGGGAAAGCCTTTTCTTTGGTGACTGTATAGAATTTTATGATGACTTTGTCTGGAAAGCATCAATCTTGCTATCTCTGCAACCTCGTAACTATGCAATGAAGCCAGCAAGATGGCAAGGAAGAATAAGAATTCTACCTCTCACAAGAAATGCCTTCTGTTTGTGTAAGTTTAGGAACATCCTGCTGCACTGGCTTTGTTTTAACCCAATTAAATTGAGAATAGAATTTCAATTTTATCAGGAATTCCAAAATGTAAACAATGTGTTTAAGATTGAAGCAGAAAATTGACATTTGACATTTCCTATAAAACAAAAAATTCTGAGATTTTGTTTTGGTTTTATTTAAGAGTCAAATTCTTCAGTTTGTTGTGATTGTTTCTATTATTTTTCCTTAATATTTTCACCACATTGAGGGATAAAATATATATCATCTCCAAAAATTAACAGATGGAATAATAACTGTATTAAATAGGATTTTGATGCAAAAATAATTTTTTCATGAAATATTTCCTTTTTTTATAGAAGACTATGAAAATATCCTTAAAAAAGTTGACATGAAGGGAACAGCTTTTGATTTTAAACAAAAGATTATCTTTACTCTTTTGAACAACTTTGTATCTTGCTTCTTATTGTCATTGTGCTGAATAATTTTCTTCATATTTTAGTACAAATCAATGCATATTGTTGAAGTTTTCTATTAAACGATTGGACAAATTCAGAATCTACATCTCCACAACTTTTCCCCTGGCTCTGTTCATGAGGAAAGCTTAATACACGCATATGGGTTTATTTGTTTTAAATTATATGCTCTTTAATATGAAAATTATATAGTCTGTGTTCCGGAGCTAGAATCTGCTAGGTTTCACCTAGAAAATAATACATGTAATTAGGGGATGATGATCTTGTCTTTTATCACTGAAGGCAAGACAGGAATTCTTTTTAGAGATGATGATGATGTGTTTTATAGCATTTGGTATCACTAAGTCCCTTAAGGGCTAAGCGTAAATGCAAATAAATTAGAAGCTTCACTGTGTATTTGCAATTTATGAGCCAGTCCGGTTTCACCCACCAGCAGGAATACCATAAGGAAAGTAATTCTCTGTTAGATCCCTGACCTGACCCTTGCTTTGGGACTGTAGGACAAAAATTTGCCCAGGCATAACAGAGTTCCTGTTTGCTCCAGAAACTTGAGATTTGTACTATTTATGAATGTCAAGACTGAGTACCATTCTGAGTTTCTTCCTTCTCTCCCTCTCTTGCCATTCTCATTACACACATTTGGAAAGTAGAGTCGATGAGTTCCTGAATACACTCTTGCTACAGAACTTCTGTTTAGAAAACTGTTTATTGTAACGTCACTTTATTTCACTTATCTGATGAAAGTAAATCTACTTACATACTTAATAGTATACAATAATGTATAGCTCAAGGTGACTTATTTTTATACTAACTCTTATCTTCCATAGTGACTCAGATGCTTTGCACAGGGGTGTATAAAAGATGTTTCTCCATGCCTTCACAGTATAAAGAGTCTTAGGTATGTTTTGTAGTTGTGTTCATACAAGTGAACACATTCAGTGATGCTCTTCTGTCCATATGGCATTTAGTTCCCTGCTTGTGTGCTGCTGCCTTGTCTTTGTAGACAGAAACAGCTGAGCCTGCAAATCTTTTAATCATTTTGTATTGCACTGATGTCATTGTTCAGCAAAGAAAGTTACATCTTGGAACACAGAGAAGGCAGAGCACAAATCAAGATTCCCAAAGTCAAACTGAGTTTGCTTGTGTAACAGAAATCAAAACAGCAGCAGCCCCTGAAAGGAATGGCTTTGTAAAATGAGGTCCTACAACCTGAGTGCTTGGAGTTTGAGTATTTTATTGATGTTATAGTGGAGAACTTTTGGAGACATCTCTGATGATTTTCTGTCTTCAACAACTTCCTGCTCTATGAGGCTATTTATTTATTTATTTATTTATTTATTTACAGGAGCTCTTTTTCTGCATGCCTGTTTGGCCTTTGAAATACTTACGCCAAGAAGCTGTAACCTGTAAGTAGTCAACTTGTAATAAGGTACTTTTCTAGGTTTTCCAACTGATATAGACCTACTTTGTTTCTTCTCCCTTACCTATTTTTTTAAGACAAAGTGTATTTCTTGTAGAAATCTCCACCTGAAAATATTCATGTTTAGTATTGCATTCAACTGTCAGATATTCCCAAGGATTCTGATGAACATATTTCTGTGTTGAGAACAGCCATATCTAGATGGAAAGATGTTTTCAGGTTAGAAGACTTTTTTAGATTGCTTCTTTGAGTACAGGTAACTCAGAAGTAGCTTATTTTTATTTCTTCAGCCTGCAGCATGAACAGAAGTGTTTTTATATTTGCTTAAGACACAGCATAGTTAAAAGTGTTTTAAAACTGCATGCTGAAAATCCTCCATTTCTGGCTTTCCATTGAATTCAGTGTGCCAGAGCATGGTGCTCCAGATACATGCAAATATATGTGCACCTGTCTGCAGTGGAGCTCTTCACGTTGATAGAAATGTTGCTGTTTACTTCAGTGATTGCCCATTGAAATAATGATAGTACATTTATATTTAGATAGTAGCATCAATTTAAAATGATCCTGAAGAACCTTATTATCATAAGACTTTCTGTCAGTCATGAGGAATCCCTAGGGATTTCTGTGCATCATGTTGTTTGGATTTTATCATAGGAATGGGGATATGGAGATTTGGGAATTTGGGGAATGATTTTTGAGTCAATTTGCAATCTTCATTGCTATAAATGGAAAAAATCTTTACCAGCTGTTGAACTCAAAACACATTTTTAGTAGCACGAAGCAACTTCCAACCAAAGTGGATGACAAGACTGGTGAAAAATGGGCTGGA
Organism: Falco peregrinus; assembly: GCF_023634155.1. Taxonomy (NCBI): domain Eukaryota; kingdom Metazoa; phylum Chordata; class Aves; order Falconiformes; family Falconidae; genus Falco; species Falco peregrinus. Next base: position 72,426,734 of record NC_073722.1, on the reverse strand, counting down.
CCAGGAGGCTGAAAGTGCAGTGATCAGTGGTGCGAAGTCCACCTGGTGGCCAGTTATCAGGGGCATGCCTCAAGGACACATACTGGGGATCATAGTATGTCGTGTCTTAAATAAACAACCTAGATAACAGGATGGAATATCCCAGCAGATTGTGGGAATATCAGATGGTGGGAAGTCTGTACAATGGAAAGAAGCGCTGCTATTCAGAAGTACCTAAAGAAGATGAAAAAGTGCCCTGACAGGACCCTCATGGAGAACAAAAGAAGCAAGTGCAAAGTCCTATAGATGGTATGGGGAACCCCATATACAGACCTGGTGGAGGGCCAAACAGCTGGAAATCAGCTAGGCAGAAAAACAACATGGAGGTCCTTGTGGAAAGCAGGTTGAAGGGGAATCATCAGTGTGCCCTCACAACAGAGAAGGCAAATGGCATTCTGGGCTGTATTAGGAAGGCTGAGGGAGAGGACCCTTCCCCTTTGCTCAGCACTGGATCCAGTGCTGGGCTCATCGGTACAAGATAGCCAGGGACATACTGGAGTGAAGCTTGTGTAGAGCCACTGAGACAGTGGTAGATTGCAGCCTGAAGTGTATGAGGAGAGGTTATGATCTGGGATTAATCAGCCTTGAGAAGATGAAGAGGGATCTTATTTCTGTCCACAGCCACCTAATGGGATCATGCGGAGGAGCCAGAGACCAACATTTCTCAGAGGAAATCAGTGGAAGGATTAGAGGCAATGGACAATGTTTCATATTGTTACAATGAGTTCTCCAAAACAATCATAGACATATACACTTTAGATCCATAAATACTTTTCAAAAGTTATATTTTGAAGGAATTTGGGACTACGTGTATCTAAGGAAACTGGTGCTTTCTCATCAGGTAAACTTGAAACTGTATTAATATCACCTACATAAATATGTATGCCAAATGAAAGAGTTTTAAAAGTATTTTACATATGTACATCTAAAATATGTAATTTTATTTAAATACCTTCACTACAATTACTCTGCATTTAGAAATTACTGTGTTATTTTTGTGTATTGAATGTTCTATTTTAATTTAAAGCTTGCTAATCTAAACCATGAGAATCCTTCTCACTGTCAAGTAATCATTTCTAAATATTTTTTCTACTCTGTAAGAGATGAATTTTTTAGCAAACCTAATTCTAAGCTTATCTAACTGTATTTGTTCATGTGCCAAATGAGTGGAGAAGAAAATATAAAATTATGTTTTTAAAGACAATTCAGATTTTTTCCTACCTCATGAAAATGGAAATATTTATATAAAACTGTGCACAAGCTTTGAAAGGGAGGGGAAGAGAGGGAAAAATTCTGGGATTACAGCTGTTATCTAATGACAGTGATTATTAAAGAGCTTTCCAGAGTCTTGCTTTTTTCATGTTGGAAAAAAAACCATCCTCCAGATCAGCTTAATTTTTTTTTCAGTCTGATTTGCTTTTTAAGATGGATTCAAATGTTAAAAGTTGCAATAAATGCTTCTAAAGCTATTGACAGCTGTGGTTGTATTGGCAATAGAGCTGGAGGGCAGTTACTGCACCTGACAGATATTCACCCTAACTCACAAGCATCGCTTCAGGGGACAGTGAGTGTGGATGCAATGCTAGATCCCTTCTCCATTGTTTCTAAAGGGTCCTGGACAAAGGTGACAGCTTCCACAGCATTCATGGAGGTTTGGAAGTGGAAGTTGGAAAAGGAAATCCATAACCATAAGCTGTGGTTTTATTCTGATGATGCTCTTCCTTTTCACAGCCAGGCCTCATGGCTCTGTGCTGTATGTAACAGGGTCCATCCTGCCTCAGTGAAAGCAAGGATTGTAGAAAGCAATGCTGGGATGAAAAAGTCATGTTCATCTTCCATATCCTAACTGTGCCTCTTCTGTGATGGGCAGAAGAGCACAGGTTGCCTAAGTTAATAAAATAGTGATAAAATCTTACAGTGAATTTCACATAAGAAGATTACTGGGTGATTTGTGGTATTCTGCTTCAAATAATTTACAGAGGAAAAAAGCCTTTTCGTTGTACTTCAAAGACCAGTTTCCTTTCAATGCTTTAACTCTTAGCACTTTTTGCCCTTTCATATTAAATTGCAGCAGTGCTTTTTCAGGCTACTTTTTCCCTATCTTAGGCCTTCTATTGGAAATGACAATATTTCTGGAGAAAATACACATTTTATTACTGCTCCAACTTCCAAACTCCAAGGAATAGAGTACAACTAGACTTTTGGTAGCACAAAGTAGTGATTTCTTACAGACTCATTAACAGAGCTGAGGGAAACGTGCAAAATCTATCAATAAACATTTGAAAAAATTTTAGATGCATGGTTTAGCTACTTCCTTACCCCTCTTTTTCTAGCTTTTAGCAAACAACAGCTTACCATTAGCATTAGATCTGCAGAAGCAGCAGAAATGTGCTTGGTACTCATTGACATTATATTCTCCTCTAACCTGTGCCTCTGAAATAGTATTTTAAATTCCCAGATTGGAGTGCTTATAACCAAAAGTGGTTTGGATGGGACACAACTGGAGGGAAAGTGTTGGGTTCCTTAACATTTATGAAAGGAATCCCTTAAAAAATCTAGGAAAAACATTATTCTGCTTTCTTTGCACCTTGGACTGTGTTTATGAGGCACATAAACAGTACTGAAAGAAAATTAAATTTAAAATAATTAATATTATAGTAGACTATACTTTAAAAAATGCCTCCAGGAAAGCATCTAGGTGCCCAGGAAAAAAAACCACAAAACAAAACAAAAAAGCCCCACAAAACTCACACAATAGTTATCATTTTTTCTGTGTTTAGATAGATATTTCCTTTTAAATAGCTTCCTTTTCATAGCAAAACCAGACATTCATTGGCTTATTTCAGTTCTGTCATTCATACATTCATTCATTCCAAGAACAAAAGCTACTCTGTGATTCTCACACCACTCAGATACCATTAAAATTGTCTTCAGATACCACTAAAATTTATCCTATTCCAGTAAGAGATTAGTGAGGAAGCAGTGAGGAAGCAATTACACGCAGTGGCACAAAAAGCACCAATTACAGGCTTATGCCTTCAGCATTTCTCTGGTGAAGCCAGTTCCAAGAGCAGGGAGCCTCCTGGAATAGACTGCAACTTTCCCGTGTAGAGGCATGAATTTTTATACAAAAGCAAGCTTTTCTATAAACTGGCACTTCCAGAGTGATTTCCAATGGCTTTTCATTCCACCAAGAGATTGGGCAGTCTTTTCCTACTGCATTCAGCTTGTAGGGAAGAAACATCAGGCTAACTATTGAGGGACCAAATTGACTCTTCAGGAATGTAGTGCTGTTGAAGCTGAGAAAACCTACTGTCTATTTACAAGGTTGGATAACAGTGTACCAGTTTAAATGATAAAAGAACTGCTGGGATCTCATAAAATGTGGGGGTGGGGTTTGACCAGTGTAGTAGGTGGTAAACCTTAATGAAGCAACTGTATACCAAAGAAAAGGGTTCATGTAAGTGACACTTTTTGCATAAATATTCAATACTAAGTATATGCCTTAATGTGTGATAAAAAGCAAATATATCACTTATTTTGCAGCAGCCCTCATCTCTAGTGCTCAGTGAAACCCTCCCATGCATTTTTTACTTTCTCTGTAGAGCTATTTGGGCATTTTGACATGGCTGAGCGCTAATAACTTTCAGGGTTTCTGTACTCCCTTCCAAAGCTGTATGATGTTATCCATATATTGAGGGGTACTTAAATAAAACTTTTATTGGTCTTATAATCCATAATAAAGAACTGACATATACAACCATCATTAAGGCTAAGCATATAGTCGAATCAGAGATCTTCAATCATGACAGAAAGTTTGTCTGCTAAAGAGGGGTAAAAAGCAGCGCAACCTTTGAGACTGGATACCTAAGTAACTGCCTTATTGAAATGGGATCTAAATTTGCTGCATTTTCCTTGTGTGATATTGTCACATTCCTTCAAGTGCCATGAATGCTCATAGGAAAATAGCAAAATGTCTTTTATACTGCACAGGCTATGAGTGTACTGAGAGATAATTTTGGAAAAGCTAAGCCTGAGAAGAAACACAACATAAAAGCTAGACCACCTGTTGGGGAAAGTTGCCTGGCTATCAGAGGTCTTTCCACTGCTGTCAAAGTTATCATGCAGTCACCATTTACTTTGCTATTAGAGGAATCCCTTTGTAGACTCCTTCAAATTGTCAGTGTAGTAAAATTGTGCTGGGTTGGTGAGGATTTTTTTTCATTTTGAGAGAGTTGAATGTGCACGCCTGATGGAATAAATTTGGTATGCCCGTTCTAGGATGCCTATTCATTAGTGTCCTCCTGCTGTTCACATTTTATTAATGAAGCAACCCATCACCCCCCTACCAGCAGACACTTAATTCTTTCCCAGAATCCATCTGCTTTCCATGGTCTTTTGAAACCAGCTTTTTATGGAATCAGCTTTAACAAAGTCTTATTTCCATGGGTCAATTAAATACCAAATATTGTTATTTCACAGCTACAGCTCCTTTAAAGTGTCTCTTAGCTGTGATTAATTCTAAGATGATTTCTGGGGAGGGGACTGGACAATCAAGATCCTATTTTAAAAGAAATTTATTCTTACGTCATGATCATAAAGGTGGAAAATGAACATAAAATGGGAAAATTGAGAGCGTGATCCTGCAGCTCTTCCTTACTCAGTCCCTGCTTAGACAAGTAGTCACACTGGTTGCTTACCATGGGGTACATGATATTTTAAAGGTAGTTCTTAATTCTCATGATACATGTTTCAAAAGTAATCACAGAATGCACATATGCATCTATGATGCTTATATTTGTTAAAAGCTTAATAAAGAATGATTGTATACCTACAATTCCTTTAGGTGCAATACAGAATAAGTGTATTTACAGTATATTTTGAGAATATCTATTACCCTTTCAGGTACTGAAATAAATTATGCTTATAGTCAATATAACTTCTAATGATATGCTATTATATTAGCTATAATATATATATTAAATAAGCTATATATTTCCAGTTGGAACCAAAGTTATTGACAAGTTTTAAAATATTTTTTTTTATAACTACAATATTATGAATACATTAAAATACTTTTAAAGTTATTATTAATGATTAGAAGCGATGACTTCTGTTTTTAAAGGCCACTTTTATGCTTCAGGTTGGTGTTACTACTGAAGTAATAATAACACTTTAATGTAGAGTGGGGTATCACTGAAGAACTGGTAGCAAAAGGTTTAACAGAGTGGATGTGAGACCTAAGAACCACTAGGGTTTGCAATTCGTTTTGCTGAATGCCCAGCTTTATCTTCCAGGTCAACGTCTGCTGCTGAAAGTAGGGGAATACATAAAAAGATTTGCAGTTCACCTCTAACTTTATTAGAGAAATTATTACTGTATTTATTATTACAATTCATATATAATATTATTGATATAGGAACCATTTATCCCTCTCATGTGTTTGCACTGGCTTGGATTTTTTTAAATTAACTTGATCCACAATATTTTAGATGGGTAATAGATTGTGAACGCTGTCTAAGCCAAAATGAGCTGACCCATAACTAAAGAGGAAAAAATTGCTGTACTCAGTAACCATTGTTATATATACCATACGTATAACTAATGCTTTGATGGAGACTGCTTCATCTTCCTGTAAAATCTGAGAGTTGTGGCATTTCAGACATATAAAACACGCACGCAGCACAGATGTGACGCGCAGTTCTCAATGCAGGGTTCAATGCAGTGGAGTTGAATGTACAATTATGTTTTGTAATATTGTCAGTGGACTAAGTGAAATCCTCTTCTCTGAACTAGTTTGTGTGTTTGTACCTAGACAGGACAGGGGTGGTGGTTGGATTTGTTCTGGTTTTTGTTCCCATGGTCACTCCTGTCACCTATTTTACAAACACAGTGGTTGTTTGCCAGTTGCACAAAGGAACTGCAGTTTGGAAATCCTAAGCCTGAAAAATCAAACACGATTCTTCTTCCTTGAGATAATTCTGTCAAATATGGTGAATGTTCATTAGTTGGATAAAAGGGGGAAATGGTAATTGCTTCTAGTTTTATTTTAAGAAACTGTACTTGAGCTAACAATTTTATGCATTACATTTATGCTATATATGCACAAGTACATCATACCCATATGCTTTATATAAGAATAAGAGAATAAGTGCTTTGTTTTTTAGCATCAGGTATCAGTCATCAGTCTCTGCTTATAGCAAAAATATACTGTGAATTTCAACTATTTAGTGGAATTAACATGGACACATTGGTCGTGATTTTTTGCTAGCATTTGGCTAGACATCCTTTCTGTTAACATGTGTAATTCTGTAAAGCTATTGCTAGAGTGTTAGAAATGAGAATGTATTAATTCCATGTTGAGATGCATAAGCAATGTCAAAAAGTCACCATATCCAGGCCTGGTCTAGGCTATTCTTGTGTTTGCCTAAGCCATTAAGTTTAAAAGTGTTTGGCAACAGAGTATAAGCCGTGACCTCTGGTGCAAATATTTACATTCTGTTATTACACTCTATAAACCCAGTTTTTTGTAAGTAGCTGTGAAGTGCTACTCCTTGCATGTACACTGCTGCTTTATGAAAAGTTGGAGCTTTGAGGAGAGCATTCAGTTGAGAATAAAGATTCAGGTTCTTGACCTTCAAATATATAACCAACATCTTGAGATAAGCTGGAGATTTTATCACTATGGAAAAAAATATTATTTCATCTCCATAAACATTTGCAAACATACCTTGAATGTAGATAGAGAAACAATGAATAGTCTTAAATGAAAGAAAGATTGGACTTTGAAACAGAGGGAGATGTTTTGATATATGCCCAATGTTTAACATAAACAAATCTAACTGTACTTTAAGTAGACCTTGATCTTCTATGCACTGTGAAGGTCAAACAAGGTTATACCAGGCAGCATAGTATTATAATAACAATTAGGATTGGCCATATCAGGAATCAAATGACCATACAAGCCAGAACTCTAGATATTTTCTTCTCCTACTATTATTTTTTTTTTCAGTACATCTCTAAGAACATGCTGTTTCTTAAAACAGCTTAGTCTGGGTAAAACTTCAATGCCCAGCTGCACCGTATGTCCATATTTTCTTTCAAAAAACAAGTATGTTTATTAATCAGCTATTAACTGATGACAGTTAAAGAGGAATTTCTAGTCTCCAGTGCTTCATGCTGGATTGGTATAAAAAGAAGCTATCTGAACATTTTGCATTGTCTAAAGAAGTTCAGGTTTTAAACAATGAGTTATGTAATTTAAATAGCAAATGTTTCAATTTAAAAACAAAAATATTTATTTTTAATAATAGGAGACAGTACAGTGGAATATAAAATAGTAAACATTGTGTTATAATCAATATCTGGAGGTGAATGTTGTAACTTGAGTTATATGAATGACAGTCTCAAAATGATATATTCATTGCACACAAGTAGCAAGCATTAAGCATAATCCCCTCAAAAATTTCATTGAAATCATCATATTCCTTTTTTATATATATATATATATTAACAGGCTACATTTTTTGACCAGTTGCATTGATGTCATTTAGTGGTGAAACACATAAACATTTTAGCTGATTCTTACTGATTAATCATCCAATGGGGAATGGGTGAATCTGGAAAGAAGGCACAAGTGAAGTAACTGAAAACTGTGGCCTTCCTCTTAGTCTTTGTCTGTTGCTACGTCATTGTCTTTTGAGATAATGCTATTTTCAGCCAGTTTGCCTTCTTGCTGAGAACACCTTTCTGTACACTTATGGGTATGAACATTATATTTACTCTGCAGGTATTTTACAGATAGCTGTGACACAGACAATAATGTGTGTAATGACTCCTGTGTTGCAGCTGGATAGACCAAACATTTATTTGTTTGCAGTGTTAAAATATGAAAATCATATTTAAAAAAAACCCATATGTTTTTTGTTCCAATCACTGTAATGCTGTTTTCTTTGTAACAAAGTGCTCTACAAAAATTGTAACTTCAAATGTAAACATGACTTCCAGTGCCCCCTGCCATATACACAAACAAACCACCTAGTCAACCTGAAATTGCATTTTAACCATAGCAACCTGAACACATACCTTCTGAAATGTTTCATTAATGAAAATACCAGGAGAATTCTTTACATCTAGAAAATTACAGTGATTTAGACATTTAGTATTTCATTTGCAAGCTTCTAACCTGTGGGGAGTCATTCACTTTGGTCATTCATCTTGCTTTATTTTTGCTTTTAATTCTTGATATTTCTGCATTGATTTTAGGTTTGCCTGTGTAATCTCTGGGCAGAACCTGAGTCTAAACATTTGAAAGGAGATCTTCTAAATGTTCTGTGTTTCAGGAGATTTAGTTGTTTGTGGAGGGTTTTTTTTTATGTCTACAACTACATGAAATATAAATCTGAAACATGGTACAACCGTAAAAAACGTAAAACAGCCAAAATGTTCTTTTCATGTTATTATCTATTAGCCTTTCTTGCTAAAGAAAAAGACAAACTCTAGATTCTTCTCTTCTGCCTTCCCATGAGCACATGTGAAAAGCATTTTGCAAAACTGGAGTATCGCACTCTGGATGATATGCCAGGAGCACAGTTTTAGTAGTGCAATGTGTTCAGCAGTACCATGTCCCACTTTTACCAACAGCACTAGTTTTACTGTCTTCCATACAATTTGTTCTCACATCTTACATTAGCAGCATGCCATTTAAAAAAATAAAAAGTAATCCAGTGTCCCTCTCCCTTCAAATCCTCAAAGCAGTAACACAACAGTTCAGTTTAGCTACTGGAAGGAAATACTTGGCAACAAATTGCAGATTATTCAGCTTTGTTCTGAACAAGGCAATATCATAGAATCATAGAATGGTTTAAGTTGGAAAAAAATTTTAGGATCATCAAGTCCCACTGTTATCCTAGCACTTCCAAGTCCACCACGAAACCATGTCCCTAAGCACCACATCTACATGTCTTTTAAACATCTCCAGGGATGATAACTCAACCATCTCCCTGGGCAGCCTGTTCCAATGCTTGACTACCCTTTCATTGAAGACATTTTTCCTAATATCTAATCTAAACCTCCCCTGGTATAATTTGAAACTGATTCCTGACCCTTGCTGTCTGGGAGAAGAGACCGACCCCCACCTTGCTACAACCTCCTTTCAGGTAGTTGTAGAGAGTGACAAGGTCCCCTCTGAGCCTCCTTCCCTCCAGGCTAAACCATCCCAGTTCCCTCAGCTGCTCCTCATAAGATTTGTGCTCCAAGACCCTTCATCAGCTTCGTTCCCCTTCTCTGGACATGCTCCAGCACCTCAGTGTCTTTCTTGCAGTGAGGGGCCCAAAACTGAACACAGGATTCAAGCTGCAGCCTCACCATTGCCAAGAGCAGGGGGACAACCACTTCCCTGGTCCTGCTGGCCCCACTATTTCTGGTACAAGCCAGGATGCTATTGGCCACCTTGGCCATCTGGGCACACTGTCAGCTCATGTTCAGGTGGCCATCAACCAGCACCCCCAGGTCCTTTTCTGCCAAGCAAAGGATACCGACATCCAACTCACTACAACCTCCTTTCAGGTAGTTATAGAAATCCATAAGGTCTTTCTTTAGCCTCCTTTTCTCCAGGCTAAACAATGCTAGACTCAACAAACCCAAGAATACATGGTACATAGTGCTGTCAGTGTAAAGTATGCATACCTGTATTATGACAGCACACAAAAATCCACCTAGACCTAGCAGTATTAGCTAATGTGTGCATGTGAGCAACTAACAGCCAGTTTGTAATAGGATTTCCGCTGAAAAGAATTTTGTATGTTAGGAAGTTACAAACAAATCCACAGCTCATATACCTTCCTTAGGCCCTACTTTCTGTCATAAAACAAAACCACACTCATTGTTTCAAATCCTTCATAGTTTCTCCTTCATAATGAAGATTTTTGGGAGTATTTAGAAAACAGATACAAAGTTCTTTCTCTTTATCTGGTAAGTTAGCAATCATTAGGAGACAAATTCAGTAATCTTCCCTCATTGTATTTGTCCTAAGAAAAGCCCAGTTCTTTGCTTATTTGAAAATGGCAATTAAAAACGTGTGTTAGATGTTAGAGGAAGGTTAATCAACTAGTGAGAGAACCCAAAGTCAGATCATAGATTCCGCTCTTCTGCTGGTAGTGTTCCTGACACTGCAAATGCCTGAAGAGATCACAGTGCTCCTGTTTCTTTGTTTTAGAGAGAATTAAGTTCATGTTCTGTATAAAATGTATTTTCTTTGGGAAGAACACTTCTTCGGTGTTATGTCTTTGTATTACTTTTGATAATAGCGAACATAAATTGTACAAAAAAATTTTTTTTATATGCTTGCATATCCGAGGGAGAACATTTGAGACACATTTAAAAAAAATAATAAAAAAAAAATCTTGCTAAAAGAAGCTCCTAAAGGAAAATATTTTTTCATGCTCCCTGTGAGGTACGGGATTAAGAAATAACAAGTTGCCTTCAACAGCCTTTAGTCTGGACTTTTGGCACTAAACAGACACATTTCCTTCTTTCAGTTTAGCTTTTCAAACAACAAGAACCACAAGTGGAGTAGATGAGAAGTAGTTTAAATATTTTCAGGAGTACTTTTTGTCAAGAAGAGATGTGAATGGCTCTAGTTATGCTGAACTCTGTGCAGAGGAATAACTGATACTGAAGGTCATCAGTCCAACACTCTCTATTGAACTGTCCCAACTGGATGAAAAGTGGTCAAGGGGAAGCCTGGTTAGTGAGGGCCTTGCAGTTCAGAGCTTGTCACTGATAGTGTAATGTGACCGGCTTATGCTCATCTCAGTGGTGTGTGCTTTCCTGAACGAGTGGGGAATAAAGCCACGAAGAAGACAAAATTGCTTTGGAGTTTTCTTATGAGAGAGGAAATTGATAACAGCTAAAACATGAAAAGAGTCCAATCAGAATGGAATGACGTATCAGGGGAAAATAAAACAAAAAAGCAAATACATGTGAAGAAAAGAAATGAAAGTTTCATTTTTGATAGCTGAAGAAAAGTGAGAAGATAATACTTAAGCAGACTGTCTATGAATTTTTCATCACATCCTGAAGAAAGAAAGCAGTGCCACAACTGTTTTGGTTTGAAACTGAGAATCTTGTGATAGCTGTGATGCCATGGATGATGCATGGATTGGATGGAGTCTCTGTGCTTGGTTAATACATTTGTATCATGTTTTAATCCTATTCTATTTACTGTTAAAAATAAAGAAATTAAACCAAAATGACAAAAGCCAAGTCATCACAATCTCAGAGGTTCAGAAAAGTATTTTTCTGTGCATCTCATGCTCAGAGAGACTTTGGTATGGACCTACTATTTTTTAACATCAGCTGCAGGTCCTGTGCTGCTTGCTCTTCCCTAATCCCCTGTTAAATTTCTTTTGACTCCTAGTAAATACTAACCTCAGGACTCTTACTTCTTCAGTTCTGAATGACAAACTTCAGATATAAGACTTTTCAGAAATGGAATGATGGTTATTTGGCCTATTTTATCTATCTTCTATTGCAGCTTGTGATCCTCATGATTCTGAAAGCAACCCCATTGCTGGCAAAAGAAAATGAAGTGAGAATGAAATTACACAGGCCTTTTTCTTTCTTATGTATAAAGCTATTATCTTTAATAACACTTGTGTTAATCTGAATATGACTGGAGAAGCCATCAGATTGTGGTGAGTATAAAAATAGGTGAAAAGCTTTCCTAGCACAGTGGCAGTGCAGAGGTTTTTACACAGCTCAGAAAGCAAGCTCCAAGCTTCTCTTGGAAAAAAAATCCTATTTCATATCAGAACTTTGATTGCATTAGTATACATGACTGATTCATGGAGCATTCTTCAAAGACAAAATAAATATTTCAGCACATCTTAGAATCTGGAAACTATATAGAACTGTATAATGTTCAAAAGTAAAAGATTAGTCCAGTTCAATACTGGCCACAATAAAATGTCTCAACATGCTTTCAAAACTGAACAATTTTCTATAACCAGAGGTGTTCTGTCAGTTACTTTTTAATGCATACTTTTATCACATAAAATGGAAAGGATTTGATATAAAAAAATTCAAAAAGCATTATGCAAGTTTTAACAGTTCCCCTGAATTTGTTAAACTTACTCCTTGTTAGAGGGAATTATGGTGTATAATGCTTGATAATTTCTGGGAGAAGACATAATTTTAACTTCAGCTGTGTCATTTTTTTCTATGAAGCTGCTTATTAGTAGTAGCAGTGGAGCCTTGTAAGCTTTATGCATTATAAAACCCCAAAAATATGAGCTGCTGTCCAGGCTCATAATAGTGCCTGACGTAACAAAGTGTAGGTTGTAAGGCTGTGAAAACCAGTACCCATCAACTCAACAGGAAAAACACAGACGCAACAGCTCAAAACACTGATTCATTATCTCCCCAATCTGTAACTAATTTGCACTGCATAAAAATCATTTAAGTTAAATATGAGCCTTGCAGATCATCATAATTTAAGTGTGTGAGCAGAATTCCCAGTTTCCTGACAAAACCTTGATTCTATTAAGCTGAAAAATTTTATCATAAATCTCAGTTTGTCTTTTTACCTGCTCTCACACACACACATCCAAAAGAATTGCTAGAGCATACAAGGGACAAATGTTGTCCGGTGCATGTAATAGAAAAACATTGGCTCTCAGATTCACCCAAGGTTGATACATGTTACTTTCCTGTCTGGTGTGACATTGTACATATTTTTGCATGCCAAGCTGCATCAGGCTGCCACTGGGACCAAACAAGTGAAATAACAAGTCCCCCTGGTATGCCATGGTATAAAGGCTGTGACCCAGATTCTCCTAGCTCTGCACAAAGAACAGCTCAGAGCTAGAGTGCTGAAAAGAGAACCTTATGCTCCTGGAACCTGGTCTGCTTAAGCCAGGTCTGCAGGGAAAATACTGGGAGCTCACTTGTACTGGGATGAAGCTGCTAAGGATCTCCAGACTGTCAGAAACTGCCAGCCAGTCCTTTTTGCAAGTGACCGAGGCCACTTTCTCAACTGTGTACCTGTGGGAAATCGCGCCATAGCATGTTCTTACAGGAACGTCTGCAAATAGCGGCACTGGCTCTAAGGCGCAGACACAGTATAAGCTCCAGGAAAAAATGGGGGGAAAAAGGGCATGTGGCATTGCCCTTCTGCAGCAGGATACCAGGATACAAGGAAAATATTGCAGCCAAGTAACTACATTCTTTCCAATCAGCAGGTAGTTTTTTGAGACGAGGACATTTTTTGTATCTAATTCCTCATCAAATAGTCTCTACAAGTTGTCGCAAAGTAAAGCCTAAGGCTAGAGAGGCTCATCCCTCTTGATGCTACCAACAGAAATGCTGTACCTGTGCATTATCATTTCTGTCAGGGAAATATATTAGAAACCCAGAGAGGCCAGAGTAGATTCCAGAATGTCCTTGGCAGGAGGGATTGATGTCATTTGTGTTGTGGGTATCTGTGTATTTTCGTAATTATTAAGGTCCCGATTCAGGAAGGTAGGGAAGCCTTTTTATAACTTTCAGTGCAAAAGGACATCTAATTTTGTAGTGAATAACCTCAATGAGAATACCTCTTTGAAGTACTGGAGAGCATCTGCTACCTCTTTGTTATTCCCAGGTGGAATAATCTATAACACCTGAAGGGATTTTTCTGCTTAAAGTGCCTGGCGGTCCAGCAAAGTCAGCTATAGTTTAACCTTCAGATTTGGATGTAGCTCATGTGACTCCCCTGCAATAAATTTTTAATATACTTAACGTATTCAGAGAGAGCTTTGGTGTTGGTTTTGGTAAGGAAGGCAACAGGCTGTGCCACCACAGCCGAGGTGGTGTTCACAGGAAGGCAATGATATGAGTGTACGTCAGTATTAAAAGTGTATTATAGAGGGTTTCTGGATTGTGGTGTTAGACAATGAGCTTCGGGACTTTCATTGTAAATACAACATAGTGTGTTTGCCTAAGCTTTCTAACAGCTCCGCATACAGGTGATTTCAGTTACATTATAAAGAAATAAAAGCTATACCTTACAGGTCATTCTATAGCTCTGCATACTGGATTTAAGAACAAAAAGTCAGCCTCTAAAATAAGTCACTCGGAATTGTCCTTGAAAATTGTCAAAGACTAATGACTCTGCTAATGTAGTATGATTTACTCAAAGGATACTTTTACCATGAAATTTTCCTTACAATGAGAATGTTTCATTCTGCTTCAATAGTTAGTGATATGTCCTTGAAACACAGGTCCTAGGTTTTGAAATTATCAAGGGCTTTCTAAAGTGCAAACCAGTTTACTTTGTAACTGAACTGGTTCTCCCTCTTTCTGTCTCATTGCATTTTAAAAAAGGAAGTTTTCATAAGCTATGCTGATTTCATACAAAACATGTTGTTTCACACTAGCTGAAGGCAACTTATGGTTTACTTTTCTAACATGGACATTCTGTAAGATATAGAGATCTTTCTGTATGATAGCGAGTGTTCACATATTTAAAACAGGGATTAAAAATTCTAGGAATATTTTGGGAGGAATTTCTGAATAGTGATCATGGTTGCTCTTACTGAGGAATACATTTTGTTCCATTTGCTTGGATTCGAACGGAGCTTACGCTATTGGAGAAAAGCAGATCTGTAGTCCATGTAAAAAACCTTCTGTTTGCAGTGGTCTAATTTGGGCAAGGATTTCTAGGCAAGTCTCTTTGCCCAATTCTGTGGAACTCCCATGAATGTCCTGCCCTTATTTTCTTACTCTTGAACTCTTAAAATATGTTTCTTTGTGTATGTGCAGGGAATGGAAGAGTACCTAGCTTACCTTTAATAAGTTCTCATGAAAGAACTCATGTGGGAAATATCTGTTGATCAAAAAATCCTGAGTCAAAGTAAGTAATTTCTTTGACATTTTCAGGCAGTATTTTTCTTCAGGCCTGCTACTTTGTGCCCGATTTCAGTTATGAAAAAAAATTCTAAAACATTTAAAACTTCAGGATACAAAGAGTGTGGTGGAGAAAGGTGGTCATTCTTGACACTGGCACTGATGTTCTTGTGGTAATAGAGGATCCCTTGATTAAGAGATTTCCAAGTCCCTTTTGGAGCTGTACAATAAATCAGCCAATCTCTGGAAAAGTTTGAAAGGGTGTAAGCAAGGATGCTGCACACAGACACCTGGGGGATGTTTACTAACCTCTTCTCTCCAGGCATCAATCACTTCAGCTGGGCCAAACTGACAAAGTCTGGAGGTTACTTGGTTAATGAGACAGGATTAACCCTTTCCATTATGTTATACCTTCCAGTCATTAACACCCATATCAGATTTCCAGCTACCAACTCTTATCTTTAGGAAAACGCCCTTAGAGACTTCTACAGGGACCAATGGAAAAAAAACAGAAATCATAAATGAATGGCTTGAAAGCTTGGAATGAAGAGGAATGATGAATCACTGTTGCCATAGTTACAACGATATACCATTGTTAGGTGTAAGAGGTAACTGATCATATTAGACGCGTTTTGGGAGGATGAGGTATGTTTTTGCAGGAGGCCATGTGTGAATGAGGATACTTGAGAAGAGGGGTTGCAATGTGAGTATTGACACATAAAACAGTGAATTTATGGGCTTTAAGTTAAGATAAGCAATATTAAACACCTCACATTCTGCAGTTCAGATAGATAGAGCAATTTTTGTGTTATCTGTTTCAGATAAGTAGGTCTCTGAGAAATGTATTGTTGAAGTCATCTGTACTTGATAGCTTACAGGTATGGCTAGCCATTTGGCACTGAGCCATGCAATGCTGTCTGTGGATCTAGAGGCCAATGTAAAACTGAGTTGCAGTAGTAAAATCTTTCCCACTTTGTCTTAGTGTGGGTCAGCATTTCATTTAGCCCTGGTCTGGTCAAAATGTTCATCCGTCTTTAAGATGATGAGATTGCTTAGCTCTGTCATGGTTAATGTCTTTGTTTTTAAAGTCTTTTTTTCTGAGGTTCACTGTAGATCAATTTCATGGTTTCTCACTTTCAAAATTTATTCTAAAACCACCTTATCTTTAAAGGTAATTATTTTCTATTTAACTTTTAGCTTAACAAAACATTTGTAAAGTAATTTCCTTTTTTACTTGTAAAAATCATAGAAAGAGAGGACCCTTACAGGTATCCTAAGATTCTCAAAAAATTGTAGCTTTGATTTTCTGGCCAATTGTATTCTGCAAGCCAGTCTCTGCTCTGTCCTTTCAAAGTACATTTTGTTCCTGCACACCCTTTTATGCCTGCAAAAAGTGGAGAATTTGTCTTTCAAATAGGAGTTTATTAGGTCGGTCTTCATGTCCTGAGCAGCCTAGAAAGACAAAGTGTAAGGCATAAAAGCAAACACCTATACTCAAGATTGAACGTTTGGGGAGTATTGTGCTTCCTACAAATACCATAAGTACCTATATGTCTAATTAAAGTTAGCCCTAGTAAAAGTAAAAGCTA
This sequence comes from Falco peregrinus, assembly GCF_023634155.1. NCBI lineage: Eukaryota > Metazoa > Chordata > Aves > Falconiformes > Falconidae > Falco > Falco peregrinus. The sequence continues at coordinate 72,410,220 of NC_073722.1, read as the reverse complement.
GCCTTATGCTAAAAGCTCAATTGTAAGTCACTTCTGCCCAGCTTGCAATTCTTTGATATGGGTGAAAAGATTGTCGCTGACTTAATTAGGAGGCTTTAAAAATGAGCCATTATTTAATTGTGGCATCCTAGAAGGAAAACAAACAAACAAAAAACAAGTAAGGGAAGTTGTTAAAATATACTTTTAAGAGGATGTAAAATTTTTATCAGCTAGGTAACATCTGTGAGGATGACCTCTATTTGTTTGCTTGTTAATTTATGTCATTTCTTCTTTTCTTATCAACTACAATCTTTAGATTTCTTCCAATAAAAGTCCAGCCAGAATCTCTAGAATATGTTCTGATCTGCTGTTTGTTCACATTGACTAGCTTGAAGTTTTGTTGCACATTATTCAAAGTGCAAATTTTGTTGAAAGAGTAGAAATGGTTACAAACCTTGCTTTGTGAAACGTATATACCACCAGCTCCCTTTTCAGTAGATGAGAACTCACTCAAGATTTCTAGAGTACAGATAGTTGTCAATATCACTAAACTACTGGCTGTCAAATGGTATGTGGAAGGAATTGGCATTTCTAAACAGTAATTAAATTTTATTCTAATCCACACAAGATTAGAGTTCTTGTCTCTTACTCAGGTAGCAGGGAAGGCCCCAGGCTGTGAGTAGGATCAGTCAAACTGCTTACTCATCTTTTCTGAAAGCTGTTTCTTACTTTATAATAATACTTTATATAATGCTTTTTTAGTACTTTATATTATTTTTTATAATACTTTCTGTAATGAACGTGGATATGAAGAAGCCATGTGCAGCATGCTGAGCATCCAGATGAAAGATGGTCAAACAGTCAGGATGATAAATAATGTTTATGTTTGCAACAAAAATGTGCATTTCTTAATTGCAGCCTAAATATTATGGCATTTATGTGGAGAGCAATACACACACACAAAAAAAACAACTTCCTGCAAAGCTCTGGAGGTTCAACTCTTCAGTGTCACATCATCACCATATCTCCATTTCCTCAAATGCCGAATAAGGACTATCTTATTATTAACCAAAAACTGAAAAGCATCTGAAAGGACTATAAATTGCTGCAATATTACTGTCTACTCATAGGAAGCCAGTCTAGTTTGACTGTTCAGTGATGTGTTCGCATTCAATCTCAGACTTATTTAGATAGGAAGGAACAATACATTTTATCTTTCTCTTATTTTTAGAAAACCAGAATAATTAAGAAGCATAAACTGCATCTACTTGTAAAAAAAGGGGAAAGATTATATTATATGTTTTAATTAGCTAATTTGAAAACCAATACATGTTTTATGGGTTTTACTGATAGAAACTGAAGTAAATGAAAATGTGGTTGTCTGGAGGAGGCAATTTTTTTTTTCACAATAAATTCTTTCTAGATATGATACATACAAGGAATACAGTTTGACACCCAGATAGAATAAAAAATATATAGGGATCAAGTTAGTAAAGTAGTCTTTTTACTGTCAGGTTGAGGATGTTCTGCCCTGTTGTTAGAGGTTCGAAGCAGATCTCAGCATTGGTGTTGCTCATGCAACTGTTCTGTTTGCTACACATCCTTCCTTTTTACCACATTTCTCCTCTCTTTTGAAGTCAGTCTTTTCTTTCAGTTTAACTTCTGCAGCCTTTAGCAGAAAAGGTACCCCAGATTTGATGGATAAGCAATAGCATTGTTCAACGTAAATGTTAGCATTGGTTTTAATATTTTTTAATCATAGATAGCTCTATAAACTGACAGAAATAATGGAAATTATCCTGACTTCTCTCTCCTCTGCCCTAGAAGTCCTTGAACTGTATCTTGTGAAACACGTTGATTTGAACTTTCCTGTGCTAGAGTGCCAAATTGCGTAATCTAACTTAGAAATGTTAATCAAAACTAAAAGTTAACATACACACAGGTTTTAGTCCTCCAACTTGAAGTTGTCCCCAAGTCACTCAGCCAGAATATTCAGTGTACAAAACAAAGTGGTGCTTGCAGCAGGAACCTACGGGAAATGATGGGCTAATGTTCCTGAAGAAAAGCAGACTTGACTCTGCCTTTCTTGAAACCATTTGAGGCTTTGCAATTTTTCAATAAAAACATGGTTGAAGCTGTGTGTGAATAACTTGAAACACACTTTAAAATACTTTAACAGTGCAGTATTGATAACTGGTAAACTTCCTCCCCTCCCCACCTCCTACCCCCAGCATTATCATTATTTCTGTCTCTGGTTTTGATTTTTTGCTTCATATTTAATGTAGCAAGATCATCACATTTCAATCAATTACAGCAGTATATATTTTGTTTCCTTCTAATGGGTTCTCATAACTTTACAATGCACAGTAGCTATATGATACCTCTTAATGGCTTGAGGTCATAGACATACAATACCAAGACCTACAGGCAGGACTTTGCATTAAAAATCTGAATTACATAAATCCACATCAAATAGCTAAGAAAAGGGAGATCTTATTTCTAAGATGAATAAGAACTGTCTTCTACTTCTTTTGTTGTTTTGTTTCTGTATGTTGCTTAACACAGAGGTGATGGAAAAACAGGAAAAGTAAATAATTTTATAGTCACAATTCACCATGTCATTCAAACTTTGATATTCTGCAAATGTAAAAATTGGTTTGACTCCTGTTTTACATATTAAATCATGTTTAATGTTCAGTGAAATTAATAAAAATCTTCATATTAGTTTCAACACATATTGGATCAGATTATTAGGCATTTGACACATGACATTCAAAATGGGATATATGTGATTTCATGCTAGAGTAATCATGAAAACTATCATACAATCTGCTAGAAATGCCAGAAAAAACAAACAAACAAACAAACAAACGTTTTTCTAATGCATATACAATTTTAAATGCTCCAAACTACATTTACTCAATAAACATCTTGTCAGGATGAAAGCCTTGCAGGTTGTGGTTTTGGTGATAATTAATATGTTCAGGGAATTTCTATACTTCAAAGGCAGAGTATTTTCCTGTATTCAGGCAAAATCTGTAGTATGTATACACCGTGCATACTATAATATTGTCTTAGATGACAAGAATATTCCAAAATATTAAATAAATCACCTTTACAGGAGATGAAACTTTCCAGTTTTATTATTGGAATTTCAGGTTGCACTCAATGACGTTCTGTTTATATTTGTATGTGTCTTATGGCGAGCTCAAGGTCTTATAAGCAGAAGAAAGTTTTGTATCCTAACATCACCACTATAAATATGTATTTATTCCTCTGGTATTTAAAAGCATCAAAGATTTTCTTTTGCAGTGTCATATTCTAATGATATCAAGATCTTAAAAAAGACCATGGCATTAACAAGACAGAAGTCTGGTTTAATGAAAGAGCCATTGATAAATAGCAAGTAATAGTTTTTAAGATATTATGAGGCACTAATGCCTCAGTTGTTTGCTCATGTGGGCAACTATAAAAAGATATGAAATACTACAAGTTGTTTATCATTAATCTGTGAAACATGAGAAATGACTAGTCTATTAATTATTGTAATTCACTGACTGAAGTTAGGAATTATGACAGGCTTTTAGATTTAAAAATGTTTTGAGTAAATCTCAACTTGATATATTAAAAACTTTTACATGGTAGCATAGAAAGAAATATTACAGATAGCCTGCTCACTTTGATGGACAAAGCACAGCTAAAAATTAATCTTTACAAATAATTCTTTTTCCAGCAATACCTAAAGTGTTTTACTTTAAGCAGTAGCCGAGTTGAAGAAAGCTGGCAAATGAAGATCGATCTGGAATAGCTGTGATGATTTGCAGTTTGATCTCCACTGAGATTCACAGAGGTGAGGAATCTCTTTAGAAATAGTGAGGGAGGAAATGTGGAAAGGTGATTTAGAAGCAGGTTTGATCTGAGTTAGGCATGCATGGAGAGATTAATTTGAGGGAGGGCAGAGACTTGAGTAAGTTTTCTTTTGGATTTCCCAGTATTTTCCTCCTTTGCTGCTGGCTGAAAATACTACAGGGAAGGGGCTGCTTTTCCATGGGGAAGCTCTCCCAACCCTACCAGAACCAGACCATGCATCACCTCTGTAACAGCTCTCTGAGTTGTTTTCCCCTTGCACTAAGCCAGGATGGCAGGGACTCATACACCAGCACTGCACCCAGCACCACTGCATACAGAAAGTGAAAGCACAGTGGCCCTCAGCAAAGAAGGATCCCCAGCAGCTAAAAAATATTTGAGCTGACTTTGCTAAAAGAGTAACTATCATTGTATTTTGTCAGTTCCTGACCTAGTTTCAAGTCTAAAACAAATGCCTGTTTTAGGCTGGTAGGCAGAGAAAGGAAGTTATTCAAGTGTTTTAGAACCTAAAAAAGAACAGATCAAGTCCAATTAAAAAAATTCATCTGGGATTTGAGGGAAAAAGATTTTAGTATTATTTAAACTTTATTTGCCTTGAAAAATGTGAAAATTGCTGTTTCACTGCAGGTGAGTGGGATGTTCTCCATTCTCATTTATCTCGAGTACCAGAAAAGAGCATCACCAAGAGTTAAATATGTCTATTGAACAAAAAAGAATATAAACACTGGAAAATTACATAAGGAAACATACAATTTAGGCAAAAAATAATATAAAAATGCTGCTTCTGTACAGTACCATTGATGAAGAATTTCTTAATTCATTTGTGAAGAATCACAAATTCTTTATTCTTCCTCATTTGAAGAATTCGTTTCAGTACCAAATCATTTCAGAAACTTTACAACACATTTCTAACTTGATCTCTTTGGAGGGCTACTGAGATTAGTCTTAATGATTAACTTTTGAGGTCATTACGCATGTTTAATAACACTTAAAACATCCCAGTAGTGTATTTTACTGAAATCATGAATATGTACATTCACCCTACCTTTTACTTTAGCAGGGGGGGAGATTCTTTGATTCTTCCTAGGTGAAAAATGGTGTCCCTAAGCAAAAAATAAATGGAAAACCAAACACAGTGTGACCACTGTAATTTGAAATAAGAAGTATCAATCCTTCATCAACTGTTTAGCATTGTGGCTTCCACAATGCATTTGAATTTTGTTATCCCTGCACAAAGCTGCCAGTGGAAACTAGCTGTTTTAACTGTATTGAGAAATCCCGCATTTTGCCAGCTAGTTTTTTCACTTTCTCCTGTGCTTTAAAATGATCCTGGGTTTTGCCTCTTCTGGTTGTCTTTAATTTTTATACCTGAACATATACCTCTGCAATCATATCCCTACAAATACACAAATTTTTTTGCATCCCTGAATTTCCCCTGCAAACCCTCTTCTGCTTCTATCAGCAGCTTCACTCATTTTTGCAAGTGTGTGTACAGTGACCTCTCCCCCTCCTTCACCTGAGGCGTGATAATAAGGTTCAGTGTATAGCTATTCAGAAATCATAGATTTGAAATGAATGGTCCATCTTTGCAGTTATCATTTTAAAAATGGTTCCTTGCACAAGAAAGGATTCTTTTCAGAGTGATCAGTCAGCGGTGCCTTGTATTGTCAAAACCTGTATCTATTGGTACTTTTCAGTGGAGCACAGACCAAGAGCAATCTAAAGCATGGTGTGGTGTATAATCTACACGCTGTGTATCCACATACCTTACCCCAGCATCTGACAAGCATGACAGTCTACCTACAGAACACCAGGCTGCTGCACACAACTCCAAGACCTTCCCAGAAAGAAATCATAATCTTATATGCTGCACATTTGCCACAAAATGGCACTACAAAGCAATTTAAGATACACGTTACACTTTAAAGCCAAGGAATTGCACCTATATATGTACTCACCATGTTTAGAAGTGGAGACAACTAGGAGATATATTACTACATTGTAAGGTGGGGTTTTTTTTTCTGTGTGGTCTTGGGTTTAATTTAACTGCGATGCTGAGCTGAAAGCTCAGTGTGAATTTAACCCCGAGACACACCCAGGGAATACAGTGGTCCCCTCAGCTGTGAGGGTGCGGAGGCTGCCATCCACTCTCTCAGAGCGGCCAGAAGTGGAGCTCAGCTTTGATTTCCGTTCCACTGGGGAAAAATAAGAGATGACTTTAGAGGAGAAAGAGAAGAGCTTTAGAGGAGGCTGTTCTTCACAGTATGATTTGGAGTCAACTATTTATCCTTCAGAGTGCAATGAATAAATATTTTTTTGTTACAATGAACAACAAAGAATAAGAGTAAAAAAGAGCTTAACTGAAAAATTGAAATGTAGCCTATCTATAACTTTTCTCTATTTTAACTGTATCAGAAGCCTGAAGCTTCATTGTTATTATTACTAAGATTAGTCTGGCATTGGGTGTTAAGTATCTTAAATTAATACATTTTAATTAATTGTAATTCCTAAAAGAATTAGCAGATTTTGGATTCATTCTGTACAAATTTATTTCCTAATAAGTCAGTGTGGTAATTTTGGGAAGGATACACTGTAATTTTTATGTGTATCAAAAGATAGAGTCCTTTTTAACTGCAGTGCTGAAACCGGTTCATAATAGAGCTGTCTATAACCTTCCTGTACTCTCTGTGTGTTTACATATAGAGAGAATATAAATGCAGGAGTCTATGCTTAGTGTTATTTTTTACTGTTGTTATTTGAAGATCACCTCCAATGTATCTGATTTAAAAATAAGCAATTATGTATTTTCTGAGACTACCAGATGCTTGCCCTTACCTTCCAAAGATACATATTTCCGTTTTATTTCCCTGTAAATTCATATGTATCTGGGTAAAAGCTGTTTTCTAACTGTATATGCATTGTCCATATGGCTAAAAAGCTGTTAAATGTCTGGAAGATTATCCAGAGCAGCAGTGCAGTTAAGCTTTATGTTCAGTGAAGTGTCATTATTTTTTCAGGATAGTAAAAAATCAAGGAATATTAAATGGAAACAGATAAAAAGGTGTTATTACAACAGCACCTTAATTAGCCAGTTTGATTTCCTATTTGATCTTTCCAATTAGCTAATAAACTGTCTTTAAAGTTATGTTATTGGACAAGTACATCATGGAAAATCAGTTAATTGAAAGGATTTTAACAAACTCTCAGCCATTTTTACAAATGTAAATGTACTGTAACCCTTAGCCAACTGGCTAAGTAGCCATCTGCTGTATAGATGATCGCTCTGATTATGTGCAAAGACAGCAGGTCTCTACTGCAAAGACTTTATTTTATTTATAAGGCTATATACATTGGCTTCCATTCTAATTAGATTTTGCACAGCTATAGCAATGTAGGAACCACTTTAATAAATGCTCAACAATATCTATGCCTCTGCCAAGATGGCTTAATATAATGAGATGTCCTTTGCAGAAATGTTCCAGAAGGGATTGTAAAGAGATTGTTTACCATTTGGTCTTAGAAGGAGTTAACCAGGATTCTGTAACAGCAGAGGTTTGTAGATGAAAACCACATGCTGAATTTTGACTTGCATTACACTATAAAACACATATAAAACTACTAAACTGTGGAGATACATGGCTTTACATTTTAATCATCCTTGGGCAGGACTTCTTTTCTCAGGTAACACCATCTCAGATTAATTGGCAGTAAAGGATGTGTTTAGCACCCTAAAAAAATATTTTTGGTTGTGGAACCAATAGCTGCACAACTGTTTTGACTCTTTTACTGCTCTGGAGGTATGTGATTAAGCCCTCCAGAAATCACTGCTGCAAGGGATCGTTGCAGGGAGAGCTGTTCTGATGACTATACAGTGAAATTGTAATGATTGTTCTATGTCAAAGCCAATAAGCCTAAACTTCGATGTTTCTATTTAGCTGGCTTTCATGCTACAAATCCTGATTCTTAATGAGGACAATTTATTCATTAACTGGAGTAATTATACAGTTTTGAGACAGTCTATTATAAAGAATAGTTGTTAAAGAGACAATGTCAAGTGGCTGAGGACCTACATGTCAGTTTTGTTAGAATTTTTTCCAGGATGTTTGTTATTCCACTGAAAACCATGTTTATCATTTTTCTAAATGTCATTGAGAATTTCAGTGAGGTCAGCGGCTTCTGAATGTAAGGAAGAAAATGCAGTTGCATGTAAAAATGGGTAACTGACCAAACACAGTGAAACATCCAAAGCAAACAGCATGCTGCTGTTATTCCATTTTTATATATTTGTTTTAGTAAGTAAATGTCAAATTTGCTAGTGTACTAAAGAGAGTGCCACTTCCACAGAGATTCATGTGAGTGAATATTTTACAATAGCTCACCAAAAAGACATTATTAATGATAATAAAATCCCCATTCACATAATTAAATATGGTATTTTCCCTTGAAGTCCAGAAAAATTAAACAAAAAAGGTCAAATGAAAATACATACGAGCCTAGCAATGAGAGGTAGATAATAAGCACAATAATCAAATCTCCAACCTGAATAATACTATTTGAGTTGAACATGTCTAGGTATTAGGTAATAGCCTTAATTTGCATTAAAATAGGTTTTAAAATTGTGTTACAGAGCTACTACATGATAATGTCATGTAAATAGTCAAGCACCAAATTAAAAGCTTTAGCAGGTTTACTTCTTATTTGAAACTAGCTAAATGGCAGCATCCTCAGCTTGCCAAGAGGGATGCAACACCAGGAACATGTGATACAGTATGATAGAGTGTAATCATAGCTGAGACAAAATGTAAGCCTCTTAAAGGAACAAATACCTGATTGGTTTAACATTGCTGCCAAAAATAAAGGCAGTGCAGGCTCATGGGTAATCTGAATGTGCAAGCAACAGAAAAATGAATGAATATAATGGCTCAACTGTTCAAAGAGGTGCCAGTTTATTAAATTTTAAAAACCATTATATTGATTCAAATCTTTTTTCCCTGCATTTTCCATTTTCTTACCTTTCAAAACTATATTTTTTTGGTAATCATCTCAATATGATTACTTCTTCCTATAATTCTGCATTTTCCACTGCCAGAGTCTGACATTGTCTCTCTAGAACGATACATCATGTTGGAGTAATGTGGAAGAGGGGAGCATTATGAACTTTTCCATGCAACAGCAGATTCAGATTCAGTGTGGTGTGATGGCAGTGTGTACCCTGCAGTCCACACACAACCTGTTCAAACACAATCACTTTATTTTATAGCTCTATTAGTTTAATAGGCAGCTTGAGTCTGGGGAAGGAAAGAACAGGGGAAGAAAGAACAGTCCATAATGCTCAAACAGCTTTCCAGGAGAGAAGTATTTCCCTAGAGATATTTTTCTTTTCATTGTTTATTTAATTGTTTCTGTAAGACACCAACAGACAGGTTTAATTTCAATAGAACATCTCTCTTGGTTTTTCCCCCCCCACATCCGTGTCCCCACCCTTTAACTCAGATACCTCTTCTGCTCTCCTATAAATACTAACATGCATTGCAATGAAGCAATTGAAAGTTACATCTGATATTTAACTTCTTTAAGGAAATAGACAGAAAAATAATAGGTTAAGTGAGTGAGTATGCTTTAAAGAACAAAAGGGAAAATGTTCTGATGAGCATTTTCCGAACCCCAGACACTGAGTGCAATTGCTTATATTATCACAGCTGAATAGGAGGCTTTTTTTTAAATTGCATCAGGGCTATCAAGTACTTATGGTTCAATTTTTCTATTTAGTGTTTTATCTCTAAACCTAGCGTAATTATCTCCACCCCTAATATGAAACTCATAAACTCCTTGGAGGGATAGATTCAAATGTGGGCAGCATGGTCTCATCTTTCAGAGACAGGTATTATTATAATAAACAGATTTCATGTTTAAATCTTTAGGCTGATACTGTAAAATCAGAGATTTTGTGTGAACATTAGAAAACCCTGTGTGTATTTCCAGAGGAGCAAGAACCATTGTGCTGCAGGCCTGGTTTTTAGAAGTGTTCAGAACAGAATTATAGCTGAAGTCAGTGTGAGTTGTAAGTGTTCAGACCTTCTGAAAAATGGCCCTGGGGTATTAGTCTTGGGAAGTAGCAGGGAAATTGAGAGAAAATGAAGTTCCTGATATAATAGACAGACAACATTTTTTTTTTTTCCCCCAGAATGGAACATATTAATAATTTCAGCAATATCTTGTTACTGTCAAAGGAAATACAACATGTGAATGAAACAGTTTAAATCCTTCACCTTCCTAGCAAAAAGTTACTGTATGTGACAGTAGAGATTAAATGTTTAAATGGCAGTTTCTATCTCTGCATTACAACTCCAATGTGCCATTGCTTATGTTTTCAGTTTGCCCATTAATTATATCTCATAATACTCAGAATACATTATTATACATGTATGAGGTTTGCATACATGCATTTAATTCAGTGTGTCCAGTTAGTTTATAAAAACTGTCCACATTAGCAGTCTTTATAGTGAAGTTAGCGAAAACCACGGAACAACTTGGCCCTAGATTATCAAGTCTTTGCAAATGACTGCCTGAGACATGAAAGAAGGACTCAAGAGGCTCTGAGGAATAAAATTCCCCAGTGAAATTTGATGAATAGCTGAAGTGATGCAAGTTCGAAAGGGGTGAAAAGCTATGGATTGTCTTCAATAAAATACTTTCAATGAGAACCCCACTGACTTTTTCTTTACCTTGCCAGATTTTTGTCCAAGGCTAATCAGTTTGTACTAAAAACCATTGAAGATTCATGGACCTATAACCTTAGCACAACATAATGGCAAAGTATTTTTCATATACTGGAGATTATGAGATGTTAGAAACAGCTACTGCAAGCTCGAAGTTTTAAAGTATGCTTAGTGAATATTTCCTCTTCAGACAGAAAATATCCCCTGATTGTTATGTTGTAAGGGCCTATCTCAATAGCTGACCTTAGAATTTCAGCTGTAAAATACGTTGTTTGAGATTTAAAACCATTCTGGACCAGTACGCCAAGGAACAACCAATATAACATGACTGAGATAGTCATGAATATATAAACTGGTTGGTATTTTCTCTCTTCACATTTTCATTCTGTGCTTATGTTTATAAAGAAAAAAATAAAGAATATATCAATTTATTTTGGGAATGTCCCAAATAGCACAGGAATATTACAAGGCAAGTTTTAGCTAAATTGGAATTCCTGATGTATGGCAATGTCCAAGACTAGAAAATAGCTTACTATCCATTCTGATGATTTCAAAGCCAGTTTGGAGATCATTGATTATTTATCTTGATTTATGACATGTGTTGCTGAATTTTGTCATTTTGACTTTTTGTAGCAGAAAATCCCATACGTTGCATGAAAATAAATACAAATTCCAAAAATAAATACAATTTCCCCTTTTTTTTTAATTGGCATAGCAGTGGCATAGGCTAAGTCTGTGGGCAGATTTTTGTCTTAAGACAAACTTTAATTCACTCGGAATCAACATTGTTTCTGAGAGCTCTTAGCTATTGGATGCACTTCTTGTGAGTCATGTTGTCCTTGATGTCCACACAGTCCTTGGCAAACATCCTGGATAGATTCCGGGAAGATGTGATTTAACTTCATAAAGTCAAATATGCATATAAAGAGTATTAATAACTAGACATTTGGGAACATTCTGAAAAATATATTAGTTTAAGCATATTCTCAATTCTGAGGTGACGTTAAAAATGTCAATTTGGATCCATGCATGGATTATATAAAAAAGAAAAACTGCACAATGTTAATAGAAAATGTGATAGTTCTCAGCTATTGGCTTTTATGAGTCAATACTGATAAAACATGTAATGATCTTTATCTCCAAAGCACAGAATCACTGAGATTTGTCTGCCAGAAAAGGAACTCATTTACATATTTATCTGCAAAACAGCAAAATAACAGTATCTTACTACACAGTGATCTGTGCATTTACCTGATAGTTTTGCACATTTAAATAAGTATTTTTATTTTTGCTTCCTGATCTTGGTCTTTAGTTTGACAGTAAGTATGTCCGAACTGAAACATTTTAATTATAATGATGACATCTCATGGTTTCCTTACTTTGACCTAGAACATCAATCGTGAAACAACTTCATAGGTGATTGTCCCAGGCACGCTGATCATCGTTGCTGTTCAGTAACACGTACTTCCACTGATTAAGTAGGAAATGAATGTGAAAAGGTTGTCATAAAAACAATCTGTGAATGAATCTCTTGGCTCTGTATTTTCTTTTAAGTGTCATGTGCTTTTTTTACCTGTCACAAATCATTTTGCTTGCCAAACACATCAACCGTAAGCATCTTACAGCAGCTTGATGATGGAATGGATGGCCCAATTTCTATGAAGATGGTTCTAGTTAAAAGGAAACTTAAATTTGCAGAAATGATAGGCTTGACCCTCACCTTGGTCTCATACAGATCATTAACATAGAGTTTGATTTAGTGACATCAGTAATCTTTCTACTGTCCTTCCAGAGAAGAGGGAATTAAGTTCCCAAATCAGCAATTTCTTTTGGACAGCGTACCAAGCTTTTCTCATCTATGTAACATTTTATATCATCTCTTTAGGATTGCCTATTAATGGAAAGTGGCTGGCACAGTGATGCATCAGATGTATAAAGACTAATAGCTATTACTTTACATCTTTTTTTTTTTTAAAGGATTTTTACATTTTGGCACAGCAGTCAGGTGACTTTCAAGTGAAGATGTGATGGGTTGGTGGAAGTTCTACCTGTTATAGCAGATGTAATCTACAGTTTTCTCTAATAAAGTAGATCAACCACTGTGACTGAAACAGAAATATAAAAAAGCTGTGGGGTTTCATTTTTCTTTTTATGTAAGTATTTCATTTGGATAATGTATAGCCTTGCATTACCACTGCTACACAAATAAATGATAAGTCACAAGTAATAAGCCTCAATTATTGAAGCTCTAGTAAAAACCAATACCAAAGTACTTCCAGATGACTGATACTGTATGAAATTCTCTCAGTAGTTGCTCATCTGTTACTGATAAGGGAGGAACAAAATAAATCATAGGAATATGATCTGGGTAAAATTTTCTAATGCATGTAAATGGCATTTTTAGGGCATTGAGCTATGCAACTAATGGTCAGGCATTGACTAGAATGTAAATGCAGATTCAGGTAGGATTTAGCACATTATCTTTTTACAAGGAAATGAAAATTCTGTGATCATTTCTCTGCAATTTCTAAATGTCTAAATACTTTTGTAAGCTTTGGATTGTAGAAGTCAAAGTGTAAAGGGACTTAAAGATCTGGAGAAATATTGAAGAGTATAGAGTTTTATTCAAAAAGAATTTAATTATAATTCAAGATTAAAATATTTCAGATATTCTAAACTGCCAAAATAGTAAGGCCAGGATTTCCCCAGGTTCCTAAAGTTCTGTTCTTCTGCAAGCACAGAAGGTCTTGATCTTATACTGAGCAGCATAAGTCTTACCTTTTTCTTAAACTACCTTATTTCTTTATCAGCATGATATCAAGGAACCTAAACATAAATCCATTAATTCCTTTGGTGTTTAGTTCAGGCTTTTTCTCTGGCTGTCTACAGTCTCCTTTCATAGCAAAGCTATCACAGATCCTGATAACAAGAGTATGTTTTGTTTATTTATAAACTTTGAGAAGCTGTTCATCATTATTTTTCTCATCACCTTTTGACATTAATGAATGCTGCTTTAATATACTTTGGAAAGGAGGTAGAAAAATATTCTTCAAATTCTAAAGAAGAAATGAGGTATAAGAGGTGGAGGGATTGGTTCTAGTCACACAGCCAGGCACCACATCAACAAGATTGAGCCAGAGGTTGACATGGCCCTCACCATTGCAGCATCTGAGCAACTAACCATCTTCGGTGCACTTGCCCTTCATAACACTCCTGTGAAATAAAGAAGCACTACAATATTCAATGTACAAATGAAGAACTGAGTTACAGGAAAACTAAGCATCCAATACTAAAGGTACTTAGCGGTTTATTATCTCGAAAATTTCCAGAAACCCTATAGGAAGGAAATAGCTGGAGCAGGGAATTAAATCTGTCTCCTAAGACTCAAGCTAAAGCTCAAACTGCTGAACAGCCTTCCTCCTACTACTAGGAAGACTCCTGCTATTCTGTATCTTACACTATCTGGGTCATATCCTGTCTGAGCTTGTTTCTTTCCCCTACTGGCATGCTGCACAGCTTCCTATGCAGAGACTGTTAGTGAAACTGATTTATTTGGATCATCTGCAAAGGTTAATACTCACATAGGGAATGCCACTAACAGCTTGGTCATTCACTATCTAGATGGTCATGGCAGTTTCCATCACAGACGTCTTTCTGACAGTTTCTTCACTGAGGTCGCGTGAGACTCCCTGAACTGCTCTCCAGTGAATTACTGTAATGCAGCTACCCATGATCCTACATGACCATTCTCTGGGCTATTGACTATCTCAAGCTATGTAAAAAATATGTCTTAGGAAGACATACTATGTTATGGAAACATATCTTAAGCATCTACAAAAAAGTGTCATATCCAGTAATAAATACATCTGAGTGAACTGTAGAGCAGGAACCACAGTTTTCCATCAGGGAGTTCCTGCCAGTCAGCTGATGATAGTATCTGTGTGAGGCCAGGACAACCTTGCAGGGGTCCTTTATCCATCAAGAATCTCACCTGGGCAGAAATAGGCTGGGGAGCAATTGTTCCTGCCCTACTGATAATGAGTGTGCTGAGTGTGTTGTGCACCTTTAAGCCCAACTACATTATTGCTACAACTAAAGCACACATTTAAATATGGGTTTCATCACAGGCTACACCAGCATATGTTTTTTTTTACCTTTTTATCCTTTAAAATTTTCCGCATTTGTGCCCCTGGTTTTGGAAGGCTTCCTGCCAGATAACCATTTTCTGACTCAAGGCTTAGCCGGTCGTTTCTGGGAAGTACTATTTCTGCAGAGCCCAGCTTTTCACTGGCACCCGGGAGAGCAGTGGCACCTGTTCTTTTGGCAGAAGGGATATGTGGAAAGAATGAGCAGAAGGAAAGCATTGTTTTTAACCAAGTTTCCTCTCATGTTATTGTTTCCAGATGAGTCAAATAAACATCAAAGTTTCTTGAATAACTGAGTGACGTGCATGTGCTTTTGCATATGTTTTAATGTATATATTCCTGGAGAAAGGAATCAAGTTTTGTGCCAGCCCTTTGCAACACAACCTTTTGTTGTTCTTGTTTTTGTGTTCAGCATATTTAAAAAAAAAAACAACTCTGGATTGGATTCATTACGCCTCAGACATCAGAATTTGCTCTGCTGTCCTGACCAGAAACCAAGTAAGAAATTCAGAACTGGGCCTAATGGTTCTCTAATTATAATGTCATATTATCAATGTGTTCCGTAAAATGTCAGCATGAGGAGAAAAAAGGCTATGGGATATTATTTTCTCATTATTGTGGTGCTCCTTTGAATACTGTAAAAAACATCAAACACATATTAGAAACAAAGGCGGACTGAGTAAATGAGATCATGCTGAGGTCTTTGTGGCTCTGGCTAGATTGTTTTTGATATTCGAATGAGCTCAGTAGCTGGCTTTATCTCTATCTGGGACTGCAATGCAGCCTGCAGCCTGCAGCCTGCAGCCTGCAGCATCAACATGCTTGGCCAGACAACCCATAATTGTGGCTGAGGTTCTGACCTTTTCAGATTTCCTGACAACTAATAAGAAGTGAGAACTTTTTTTCCTCTCTGGAAGACATTTCTCATACAAAGCAAAGCACTAGAAACGTTATGTTTATGCAAAATTCAACTAAAGTATCATTTGACTTTTCCTCTTAAGAAAGCTTATTATGGAAAGCACCTGAGTGTAAAAAAAAGCACTTCTTTGGTGAGCTGCTTTTCACAAACTGCAGGCATGGTTGCCTCACTCTGCATTACAGGGTGGCCTTTCCAAACCAAATGTGTAGATTTCCAAAAGTGTTTTAGGAAATTTTCAGTAGTATTATCTCCACTGAGAAGTATCTGAATTTAATCCCAAGAATTAATAGATAGTACTTTTGAGACTGACTGATGTGCAAACTTGTTAACCTATTTCCTCTTGTTGCTGCACTCCTGGTGAACAGTTGTCATGGCTTTCAAGGATATAATCTGTCAGTAATTTGGTGTTTCTGTTGGCTTTTAGGAAGGAAAACATCTGCCTTTGATTCTTAAAGATCTCGTTTTGAGCCCTGAATCCTTAAACATTTGCAAATACATTCCCAGTAATACTGAGCCTCCAGCGTTCTTGCTTTACTTACTACCTGTTCAGATCCACTTTAGTGTCTTGTAAAGTATGCGTATAGACATACTAGTCTTGCCAAAGCTAACATTTTTCACTGGATGTTATATGATGACTTAAGCACTATAGGCCTAGAGATAACATGGGTGAAAGCTGGTATGCCTGATTTCAACATGGGAACTGAGAAAATACATTCAAAATCTTTGTGAAAGGAGACTTGTCCAGTTGCATAAGGAAACACCTCTCATGTGTTTAATTCTCAGCTAACAACTTGCAGGTTTACAATGACTTTATGACTGAGTGTGCCTATCAAATGCTTCATTGAAAATCTAAAATGTTAAAACTAAAATCCAAGTATCCCTTTCCAAAATAATTTACAATTAATGCTACAGAAGACAGCAAAAGACCTGCAGAATTACATTCCACTGTCTGCAACTGGACCTGAATGTGAGGATGATGAATAAGAAACAGAAGATTTGCTCTGAAGCTTTTTATCATCTGTGATTGTTTATGACATGGGTGGGATTTCTTAGGCCTTCTTCTAATTGACTGGAATGCTTCATTGAGTAAAACAAGTAACTGAAATACATAAAACAGTCTTCTGCCAACACCATGTATTTTCAAACATATGCAGATTTTTGTAAATGCTTGTCTTTTCCAAATTTAAATTTCAATTTATTTCAGCAAAATATTCCTTGATAATGCAGAGCTATTTTCTTTCCTTCTGTCGTTTGCTGATGAAGTGTAGATGTGTAGGCCTAGATGTCTTGAAACATTATTGTTCAGCTTTGAATATAGTGACTAATTAAAATGGATGGCTGAGTGTTTGAGGAGAAGGGGAAATTGTGGAACCTCTCTTCTGTCCAGACTGGTGGCTTTGAGGCTGCGGAGACTGGGACATTTGCTTTGGAGTAGCAGTTAAGGTACAAAGCTCAAAGAGGAACAAAGTTGCTTTTTTTCTCTGTGCTCATCATTTGAGCTCATTTCTTGTCTCTTACTCTAATGCAAATCTGCAGCAGCTATGCTGAAGTAAAGGCTGTCTGCGAGTGTGACAGAACAGAGTTTAGCGTCCATTACTAATGCAGGCGCTCTACGTCCTTCTTCTCTCATTTTGACCAACAAGGCCTATGGCAGTTTTCATCCAAAACTGATTTTCTCCTTCCAAAAAATTATAAGTAGGGGGAACAGAGGAGAAGGTGAGGGGTGGGGCGGGGGGTTAGGTGGGGAGGGAAGGACCTACTTCTGTGTTCTTTTTAACAAATGTTTTTCCTTCTAACAGTAATTAAAGAGGTTGTGATCAGTGAGGTCAGAAGTATCAATGTCTTTCATAGGTGATGCCTTTTTTTAAACTTCTTTTTCACGTTTTCAGATCTCATCTCCTGACTTGAGAACCAGAGAGGGCTACAACTATCCACTCACAGCCATGGTGATTCTGCATGACCTTTCTGATACTCAGTGCCTGTGGCCACCCATCAACTCTGTGGCTGTCTCCTCTGGATGAAGATAATGGCACCAGGTATTCATGGGAGGGGAATCCAGAACCTGTTCTCCAAGTTCCAGAATAATTTTGCAGTTACTGTGTTCAGATGCTCTTTTGTTTGTCCTGGAGTGTTTGTTTGTCCTACTGTGTTCAGATGCTGTTTTGTTTGTCTGTTCTTAGAGACTTGAGGTACAGGTTAAGCTTAAATCACAAATGCACCATACTTGAATCCTTTCCAAAGGGCTTCATTTGTGCAGATACTTGATGAAAATGTTGGCACATATGTGCATTGCAGGATGGTTTGTAGTTGCACACAGTGTTTATCACAAATATCACAGTGCCTCTTTGTATGAAATATATATGTTTGCAAGTTGAGGAGTATGTCTGGTGGAAACAACTTGTCTATTGTGAATTTCTGGATTAAGAAGAATGGGTACATGTAAAAGGCATGTATTTTTTTCACTGGGCCAGGGGTGAAGTATAGTGATTATAAAAAAGATAGCTACTATACAATATATATTTTCTGTAGTGTGCCTGAGTATATAAATATTTTATGTGATGATTGTATTGCATATTTTGATTATACAGTGCAGATATACTTGGGGATACAAGTACTAGCACTGCGAAGAGATTATCCCTTTAGCACAGTCATGCCACATTGCTGTAGGAGTTGGCTGTACAACAGTGGACAAGCTTTTGAATTAGCTAATGTTACAAGTCATTTTATGGACAGAATAAAGCACCATAATGGTGTGATGTATCATTATAATTAAAAAAAGAATACAAATATTTTGTTTAGCTCTGCCAGAGGAATTCTTTTCTTGCTAGGACAGTCAGTACAAAGGTGTATCTGAGTACTTAAAACCGTGTTGGCAAAAAGGTAGGCTGTTGTTTTCAGAAGCTGGATTCAGTGTTGTGGTTTGATCCCAGCTGGCAAAGAAGCACCAGGCAGCCACTCAGTGACTCCCCCCACAGTGGGATGGAGGAGAGGATCAGAAGGGTAAAAGTGAGAAAACTCGTGAGTTGAGATAAAGGCAGTTTAATAGGTAAAGCAAAACCCGCACACACAAGCAAATCAACACAAGGCATTCATTCCTCACTCCCCATGGGCAGGCAGGTGTTCAGCCATTCCCAGGAAGGCAGGGCTCCATCACGTGTAATGGTGACTTGGAAAGACAAATGCGATAATGGTGAATCTCCCCCTTCCTTCTTTTTCCCCCAGCTTTATATACACAGCACGACACCATATGGTCATATCCCTTTGGCCAGTTCGGGTCAGCTGTCCCAGCTGTGTCCCCTCCCAATTCCCTGTGCCTCTCCAGCCCCTTTCACTGGCAGGGCCTGAGAAACTGAAAAGCCCTTGACTTAGTATAAACCTTACCTAGCAACAACCAGAAACATCAGTGTCCTACCAACATTGTTCTCACACCAAATCCAAACCACAGGACTGCACCAGCTACTAAACAGAAAATTAACATTATCCCGGCTGAAACCAGGACACATAGGTATCTCAGAATAATTAAGATTTTTCCTCCTTTGTTTGGGCCTCCACTTTTGATCAGACCCTTTCTTCTAACTAGGAAGGGTCCTCACTGACTATTTGTTGAAGGAACCTCAGCACTGAGGCACCTGTATTTGCTGAATACTGGGAACTCAGCTGTGCTGTGTGCTAATTCTGGCTGCATCTTAGATCCAGCTCTACACCTCCCTTCAGGCACCATCAACCATGTATTTCTTCTATGGCCATGTTATGCAGCTCTCCCATTTCTTCTGCAAAGGGATAACATGAATGTTATTGTTTTGAGCAAATGATATCATAGACAAATGTAATGGCATTTGCGGAATATAGCTATGTTTTGAAGTTTGGTGAAATTCTGTGTTTTTCTGTCCATCGAAGCAGATCATGTAGTCTCTATTATGAGAAAAAAATCATTTGCACGTCTTAAAGATTCCCCCCTCAGTATTTTTTTTTGAAAGATGACATGATTGAAGTTTCAATTGCTTTTTATGGTTTAATACCAAGATAAGGAGACAGCTTTTTCACTTAACTCCTCTCCCACAACTTCTCTCACTCATCCGATCTGTCTGCAGTGCAAAATGCCAGTTGTTTTAAACTTGTGTAACAAAACACTTCTGATAACAGTGTTAAAGACACAAGAAATGTTTTCCTTGGAAGTGTAATTTTCTTTTTGAACA
The DNA here is from genome assembly GCF_023634155.1 of Falco peregrinus. Lineage (NCBI taxonomy): Eukaryota > Metazoa > Chordata > Aves > Falconiformes > Falconidae > Falco > Falco peregrinus. The sequence continues at coordinate 72,390,395 of NC_073722.1, read as the reverse complement.
AAAATTGAAATTACAGAGGACATGTTTGCTGGCTGGCTGGCAGCAGTTAATCGGAAACTCCTGAGTACTAATTCTTTGGAATCGGTTTGGAGTGTGTTATCTGATTTATTTTTAATTGAGTGATCAGGCTTAATTTCTTTACACAGATAAAGTTACTAATGTTTCCTATTAATTTTCTGTGGTTTGAAGAAGAACATTTTTAACATTGGTGGGGTTCTTTGTGGGTTTTGTTTGGTTTTTTTTTTTTCTTTTTCTGTTATCTTATTTTTTAGACCATTATGGTTCAGGCAGTGTTGGGACTAGCAGGGGAAAAAAAGCCTCTTTTCCTATTTGCAGCTTTCCAGGCCAGGCAGCTGTGCCCTGAGTCTGATTCTGTTCCCTTGCCAATTGCTGCTAACATGAAGGAGAGGAATCACTTTCTGCCTCCTTTAGCTCTGTCTTTATCAGCACTGATGCTTTGAGGGCAGTAATAAAGAAACGTTATCTTAATGACATCAGGAATGACCTTAATGGACTACAGGATTGTTAGGAGTAACTTGCTGTTTGTGATTAGTTTTGAAGTAAGGGTAGGAGATCTCCTGTCCACAGCAGAGAATAAGCCAGGGAACTAGTGGCTACCTAGATGAGGGAGCAGGGGTAAGGGAAAGGGAAAGGACTCAGCAGAGCCTTAGGGAAAACAGTTTTCTTGAATGAAATAAAATTAGTTAATTTTCTTGAAGCTTCTGGTTCTTTTGCAGGCACTACATGGGCAAGCCAGAGAACAAAGACAAACATTATAGGAGTCCTTGATGGATTCCACTAATACCAATTGATTCTGCTAGTGTCATTTTGGTTTTCATAGCAGAGGAAAGATACTTTTTTTCCTTTCACCTCATAATTGCTTTGCTTGTGTTCTGAAGTTCCTATATGGTACCTTCTAGTCAGTACACATACAGGAATTGTTAGTTTTCCTGACTAAACCTCTTCTAACCATGTAGATCCTGTGCTGATAGCTGAAGGTGAATTCCTTACGTCATATGAATATGCCAGAATAATATCCAGTCTAGCAAGAGATCTATCCTTCCCTGAGTTGGTACGTCCACCTTTTTCTTATAATTGAAGAGCTTTGGGTTGTCAACACTTCAGTTATCCCCCAGCTTACAAACAGACATATGCCTAATTATTTTGCATCTGGTATGTGATTATTAGAACTCCTGATGTGATGACAAGATTATTTATTTTTTTTTAAAGAAAAAGTAATGCCTAAGCAATTTACTTTATTCTTTTCCTATCTGAGCTGCTTTAGAGGTATTGCACTGTCAGAAAGTAGAAAATAGATCAAGGGGAAGAAGAACGGCATTTCAGAATCTGTAGTTTCCCTTTTTAAAAAATAAATCATTACAGACTAATAAAAATGTGTTCTTCAATATGAAGTTGGGTGGCTTAGATGTTTTAAGTTTAGACATTTATTGGTTTGTTGCCAGTTTAAATCTGGCCTAGTGTGGCAGAAATTGAAGATAAGCTTTGAGCTGGCTTGTATGAAACAAATCAGTGCTGTCAGCTTTGTTCTTATTGCTGAATTGCTTTTAATCAAGAGCTATGATCACAACAAGCGCTCTTGTTCATCAGAGAGGGCCACTGTCAATTGCAAATTGAGTATGAACTATGTTCTCCCTCTTAGAAGAAGCCTCATGGCCACAGCCTGTGAGACAAATGAGTGGGTTATTGTGAGGGGACGGCTGCATAAACTCTTGCTGTCTGTGGGTGAGGAAAAGACATAAATCTCCAAAACTCCCAGTCTGGCACTTGGCCTAGTCATTCCAACCACTTGATATTAAGAAGAACTCTTGTGTGGTTTTGGAAATCAAGTATCTTTATCAATGCTACCACTCCAGTGAAAAGCACCGTAACCTGTCTATATTGTCCACTGCCATAGTTAAAGTGGCCAGAGAGAGGGAGTAAGAATGTACTTGATGATCAAACTTCTTATTGCTAGCTCTGAAAAGTCCTGGAAAATTTCACTGTTGACCTGCTTGTCTCTGAATTTGGATATATTTATTTAGGGTAGCACTGCGTTTTAGAAAAGTACGGTTTGGGAACACAGGGTTACACAGTGTTACTCATTTTAATGTATAGCCCTGCAACTGCTTTTTCTATAACCTGTGTCCTCTTTGCATATCACCTTGAAATGTGGCCAACAGACTTGTGTGTAATCTAGAGAAGAAGTTACATCCTAAATTAATCCTCAGTTAAACATGGTAGTTGTTGCACACTGCTGTTAGGAGCTTCCCCAGCTGCACTGTGGTAAGAACTCAAACACTTAGGCAATAGGTGAGCAAGGAAAGCTGTTACTGTGCAGTAAGTGACTTAGCATCACAGATTGGGAGACTAAAAATGGTCTACTATATTTAATCTTGCCTACTTCCCTCTGAAAGTGTAGATTGCATAGGATCTGACTCATTTACTTGCCTCTATTTTTCCTTTTGTCAAAGCTGAGTTTTCAGATGCCACAAGCATGAGCGATAACCCCCACTGTTGTAAGTAGGTCTAGAACATACTCTGTCTCTCTGAAAACAAGATTTTACTTTCTAAGTATAGCATGTAAGTCTACAATAAATTTTCATCAGCAGAAAAAATTGAAGTGAGGTGTTTTTTTCCTAGATCTTCTGCTTATCATACTGACTGTTTTGAAGCTAGCTTTTATTTCATGTTGAATCTGGTTCAAACAGAAAGGGATTCATTATTATCCAGTAGCGTTATAATTGTCATCTAAACCTAAACAACCATAGTTTGTCTTCAACATCAAATAATCCACAGTTCAGAATTAAAAACCTTAATCAGTTTTTTTGCATCTCCCTCCTCCCCCCAACCTTATATTATTTATTTATGAAGCAAGAGTAGTTACATTTGTAAGAAAATGGAAATATTTTTTCTACATGGATAGTATCCTTCAGATTGATTGGACGAAATTCCAGTTACAAGAGGTTTTGCTAAGATTTTCTGTGGGGCCAGGATTTGTTAATCCTTAATGAAAGCCAAATCGGTTTTTGCTCTAAGTCAAGCATATGAAGGTAACAATCGTACAAAAAAAATTATAACAAAAATTATTAAGCTCCTTCCTAACCTTGGCCAAGATTTATCAAACTTTAATAGTTCCCTAGAGCCCAAAACCTTGTTCTTTTAAGTGTTCACGATTTGCACTTTTGAGCCTGAGATGCAATCCCTCACACTAAGCAGCAGTAGACAGGAGGCTTTTTCCAGGATTAGTCCATGGAGTAAGAGAACGCTCCATGAAGGTGCTTTGAGAAGACTGGAACAAATAAAGCCTGGTTTTACTCTATGGGTATGGTTCATAAACAAGTAAACTTAGTGTAGTAAGGGGCTTGGGAATGTACCAACTTTTTCTCCTATTTTGGGATCTTTAATGGCTGGTGAGCCCAAGGTCAGGCTGTTGTTCTTCCCCCTGGCAGGGCATTAACCATCCATCTCCAGGCAGCTGCCTATGGTATTTAAACTTGTGTAACTTCATTTATCCTTGAGACCTTTTATGTTCAGTCCTACTGAGCTGAAATTTGTCTGGGAGTTAGAAACACACACATGCAAACTCAGACAGGCATGCACATCCATGATACACAATAAACATGATCACGTAACCCTGCTGAAGCTGGAAACCAAGGTAATAAAATAGGACGCCATGGGCAGAGAAAAAATTATAGCTGAAAGGTTCTAGGCTTCAACTGCAATACTTGTCTTATTTCTGGTTTTGAGCAGGAGAGAGACTAAATTTGTTTCAGCTTGTGATTTTGTACACTGTGTGTCAGCCCAGGGCAGGACTGACTGCCTAACACGACGACATTGCCCCTGCGATCTGCACCGTGAATGTACCTTACTTAACAGTGTCTTACACAGATTTTCCTCTTCGAGTGAAATCGCTCTCTGAACAGCATGTTTCCCAGCATGTGTACAGATCTCTGGATTTTGCCTTCAGTGTTCTTATTACTGACATTGTCATTACTTTAATTTTCATTTTTATTTGGGAAAGTGCCACACAAGATGGTCTCAGGAACTTCCCTGAAAGTAGAAAAAGCGTGTCTCCTGGGTAACATTAAAATGGAGAACACACACAAATCCAGTTCTGTGTGCCTTAACATCAAAGACCTGGGAAACCATCAAAAGCCTTTTCCACCTTCTTTAGCCCTAGGGACACTACCTGGGCTGCTTATGAGTTTTGGCAGAAGTTGTTAGCATTGCCCTGAATGGTCTTCCACATACTTGCCAAATTCTTTGGGGTTTAGTAATGTAATATCACTGTTGGCTATATGCAAAATTACTTGCCGTCATCTCAAGACTAAAGTTACAGGAAGCAAGGACTGTAGCACTGCTTAAACACAGCAACTCCAGCTGTCTGCAGGGCTGTTTTTTTCTGAATGTTGTGAGTTTGTGTATCTTTTTGCCTTAGATCTGCTTAGCTCTGTAAAGAAATAAAACAATTTAAAATTGATTCACAAAAGCTATAATTCCATAATCTGTTGATATCCAATTTAAGATAGTGTTCTGCTGTAGGTACAGAAAAGTTTCCGGGGGTCAGGTGTGATAGCAGCTGTGACTGAAACCAATAAAAGGAAGATGATGGATTTATCACTGATAAGTCACTTTCCTTTAAAATAAAATGATCCAAAACCTTTATCTGTTGGAACAAGGAATGGATTTCATAGACAAGAGACTAATAAATGTTGTGTTATACTGCTAACAGTTTTGTGTCTCAGTACTTTTGCTACAGGTTTATTCAAATTTGCTTGTAGATCACTACTCAGACTTCAGTGGTGCCGTGAAGAATTCAGTAAGTAAACTTGCAGGTGAAATTGTAATTTACCAGTTGTCCTGAGATTTTAATCCGGTTTTAACCATTTTGTTCCACTTAATTAATACCTAAAGTAATGTATATTACTGCTTCCATTCCTACAAAAGAGTATATTAAGAGATTAAGCTTTACTTCTGTCCAGAATTTTCCCCTACCTGATAATAACCAAGGGAACAGATAGGCATTGGCAGAAATACCAGTCTTAATGATTTGAAGGCACTTCGTGTATTTTTTTTCTTTCTTTATTTTTGCATTTATTATAGCCTTCACTGTTGCACTGTACTTTGTGTAGTCACCATAGCAGAGATCCAAGTGGTAGCCTACAGTGAGCGCTCCCTCAGAAGGGAGCACTGTGTGAGCAAAGCAATTGAGAGCTGAGTTGTGGGATCTGAATGGAAGACATGAAGAAATAAGTGGTGTTTTGTGCATTGGGAGATGAATTTAGATCACATGTGGATCATTTGTTCTGTTGAATTGACCTTCTCTGACTTTTACATGTTTTGATCTTATGTATCACACATGCCATCAGTAGTATACAGTAGTATATTTACCTATGCTCCTCACTGTCTCCCTTTATTTGGTTCATCTACTGTTTGCATTCACCTGGGGACTGACCCAGACGTACTCAAATCATTGGTCTAAATTTGTGTGAGTCCTCTGAAGAGCAAGACTTCAGTCCTGAGCAGAGATCAGAAACAATGTATATGCATGACTAAGCAATATTTTCAGACTAGCTGAGCTCCAATGCAGTTATCACCTGAACTTGAATTAATTGAGGTGTAGAAACCTGCTTGGCAGGTGTTTTGAAGTTATCTTAAAAGAAAAGAAAAAAAAATCTAACACCAGGCGGTCTCCTATGCATCAGAAAAAGAGATGAAAGGAAGCAAGGAGAGTGAACACATCTCTGCTTAAATGAGCAGTGCTAAAATAGGGTGATGACAATGACATGACCTATAGCTCTATAGTAATGCGACCATCCCTCATATGTAGTGCGTGCTTGCCTGTGCTGGCCTGAAGTGAAGCATTGCCTCAGCAGGCTTTTAATGCCCTAGCTATTGTACAGAATAGAGGCTGGGTAATGTGCAAAGTGTTACATTGCTGAAGTGACTAAGCTTCATGTAAGTACCTCAGGATGATGAAGCACGTTTACCAAAGTGAGCTACTGATTTTTTTTATTATTATTTTTTATTTATTTATTTACATTCCTGTGTAATTCGCGTATGTGACGCTTGGTCTACAAGAAATTTCAGATATAGGCTAGAAACTCCATTCAAGAAATTTGGGGATGTCGAAATAAGTTTTATTTATCAAAACTTCTAGCAGCTCTCTTCTATTTGAAGGGACCTCATATCATATTATGCTTGCTGGTGAGCTACCATAGGAAAGCTTTCATCTGTGGAGCATTAGGCATGGGTGCTGAAGCAGGGATGGAGAAGCCCAGTGCACTTTTATTTTTAAATTTGTGGTAGATTTACTAAAGTCCTGTCCAGACTTGAAGTGGGCACAAAAAGCTCTTTGTCCTGCTTCCTCTTGTTGTTCCAGTGTGTAGAGAAAACATAGACACTGTTTTTACAAAGGGACCAGAGTTTATAAGACACAACAACTGACTTAATCATCCTACTGCAGTGTCACCATGGCAATTTTCATTTACAACCAAAAAAATATTAGACTAAGTTTTTCATGGTTCCTTTTTTTTTTTTTTTTTTTGCTTGCTTGCTTGCCTGTATGGAAATTTCACAGTTCACAAAACAAGCCCTTGAGCTATACATTAATGTAAACTTAACATTCATGAGTATGTTTCCAGGCCGTGAAGCCAACTGGGTGGAAGTAGTTCAGGTCTAGTATACTGTCTCAGCCTGAAATACCAAGTGGCTTCATGCAAATTCCCTGCTGCAATGGCCCCCTGGAAAAAAGTCTAACCGCCAGTCAGAGCTCAGGGCCCCTCCAAGGCGGTGCTAGCTAAAGCTGGCTGAATTTCTTCCGTGGAATATCATCCAGTTCGCTAACAGAGAGGTTCACATGCCAGTACGGTCCATGCTGTACAGCGGGGAAGCTGAGAAGCCTTTGAACTAGTTGATTGACCGCCCACTGGTTTTGCTCTGTTTGGCACTGTCTGTGAGACACTCATGTACTTCATACTCTGGGTGTTTTATGTGAACCTGAACGGACAAATCTGATCCTTAAATTTGGAATATGCACACTTCGTTCACAGTGAATAGTCAACAGTTCAAACAGTACAGCTACAGACCCTTTTGCCAGTTGTTGGTTTGTTACTTGACTGTATTTGTTGTTGCTGCTGTTACTGTTTTTATCCAGTGGTCCAGATTGTACCTGATATTTGGGAGAACTGAACTGTTTGAGTCTAAGTTTTAAAATGAAAACCAGCCTTTCCAATGAAAAGGGGGAGAGGACAAGAAATGACAGGCCTCCACAGAAAGGCCCAAGGTCCTTCAAGGTTATCTGCAGTAAGTACACTTTGCTCCACGGCATTTACAAAATGCAGCTGTTAAAATAAATCATTCCTTGGGTTTTTCTTTTGCCCATTATACAGCATCCAGTATCCCATTTTGTCTCTTTTCTGTACTTAACTTACGGCTTTCATGTCTTGTTACATTTTTTCTCCATTTATACAGACGTTGCCAAATATGTCTATAGAGACAGTAATTGCATTTTTAATTCATTTCAGTAATGCCACTTATTTTTGGAAACCCTTGTGCAGATACTGCACACTGGCTTTTTTCTGAACAGTAGACCTGTTTTATACATGCATTATGTGGAAGAATATGACACAGTGCATGATGGTTTTAGACGTTAATAGTCAGAGACACCTATAAATATAAAGTCCTTGTAAGTAATGTTGAAGATCATTGCTTATCCTGCCAAGTAAAAGGCCACACTGTGATGAACACTATTTACAGGACAGTAAGACCAGGAGGAAGGTCTTTATTAAAGCCTCAGCTAACAGCTCTTCAGGCTTTTATCAGACCCTTGATCTTTCTCACTAAGTTTTGATGTAGGCTACAACAGGTTTCACATGAAAAGGATTTTTCACCTTTCCATGCATTAAATAGTAACCACAGAATATTTTATTGTAGTTAACTGGAACTATTAACACATCAATTCAAACACTGTAGCTCCCTGCTAACATTTTTATAAGCATTTCTTCCCCTCTGTCTACATTATATTAGAAAAAAATTGACTCTCCTACAAAAAAGAGGCCTAAGCCTGCTCAGTACCTCACAAACTGAACAGAGGTAGATTTTTTTTTAAGAGTGTTGCTTTAAGCAAGGCACTTCTTTAACTGAAGTTGTATGTCATGCAGATGTCTAACAAGTCTCTGATGTCAGAAAAAAGTGTTTCTGCACGTGTTTCTGACACATAAGGAGGATGATCTGGAATAAGTTTATTCTATTTATTCTATAAAATTAGTACAAGAAATTAACTACAGAAAAGTAATAAGAAGCATCAGTCTTCACTTCTGTCCTAAGTGTAAGACGTGAGTAGGGGTACTGCTGCCTAGAAGAGAAAGGTTGATAGTAATTTATTTATTTCATACATCTGTCTACAGGTGGAACAAAAGTGTTCATTTAACTACCTGTCAAACTACTAGCGCACCACTTTCTGAAACAGATCCAAAAAATATTCTTTCTAACAAGCACAGCCAGAGATATTCCAGCTCCAGTGGGTCACTGTAGCAGACACAAGAATGCATTTTGTGTACTATTTTCTAAAGCACCATTCTGTGGATGCTGACTGTGGTATGGTGCTGTTCTTAGCAACTTGTAGAAGTGCAATTGTTAGAAACATCCAGCCATGGAAACACGAATGAGGGGTATGAGAAAAGATAATGCATGATCTCAGCATTGTTTAAAAAATGTAAAACTCTTTTCGGCTTGGACATGGGCCTTGTAATAAGGGTCAGTAGCAGGGCTTATGGTGGTGGAAATGCTAATATTGGTTCTAGCTAGCATTTTTCTTTTCTGCTATGTTGTAGTCTTTTCAAGAACATACTTCCAGACCCATTTCACAGAGTTTTAGGTATTTAACTGCCAGACATACATGTCAAGAAAGAAGCAAAATATAGGCAAAATCTCAAATGAAGAACTAGATAAAGAACCCAGGAATCTTTCAGCTCCTTACATTCAGTCTTGGATTCATCTGCACTGATCTTAGGTATTTGTTGGAGAAAGCCAGCACAGTGTGCAGATAAGATTTTCTGCATCCCCTGATGAAATTTTCTCTCTCTTGGACCTCTTTGCTTTCCTCTGTGGCAGGAAGAAAAACACAATAGAACTGGGAGGTCCCTGGTGCTGAGCTGGCAACTGGAGAGAATTGAAATTGAATTTGTGGCAAGATGCTATCAATTCCTAATTCCATTTAGGCCAGAACTATTGATGCAACAGACTGTCTTGAGGTGTTTTTCAACTCCCATTTCGTGATGAAATAAATCAGGAACTATGATAACAAATAAAAGTAGTAATATGAAAGAAAACAACAACACTGAGTTCACAAAGGGTAGCAAGATTTCCTGTAATATAGAACAGGAAAAAACCTTCAAGTTGAGCTTGAATTTTTGAACAGAGGTTTGAAACAGCCCCCAGGTTAATAAATTGTGCAGACCAAATTCACAAGTGGAGTAAATAAGCATAGTCGCTGTGTTCTCAGTTGAGCTGTAGTGAGGTCTTGCAATATTTTGAGCAGCTTATTCTCTCAATGCTGTTTAGCATGCTAGCTATCCATACACACAGTTATAGAGTGCATAAAAAAAAAATCTGCTTTTTCTGGTTTCTTAGTCATTTAAACCCTCTTTGTATGTGTAGAAAGACTGAAAGGTGGTTATCATCAGGTCTGTATCATATGGGATGATGGGCTTTAGGCTCTGTTGCACTGAGACATGTCTAAAGCAGATACACTTCAGTTTTCCAACTTAAATTGGTCTATAGTTAATGAACCTTGTCTGTGAAGCAGCTCACCACCTGAGTTTGAAACATTCTTTAATTCACTGCACTGAAAATCAGCTAAGTCATGTGCACTTTTGTAAGGGCTTGCAAGGTGTGGGGGTTTGGGGATTTTTTTTTTTTTATTTAAAATACAAATTGAAGTTCTACATTTTAGACATCTCAGGTACTGATTAAATTTTACTGTTGCTTTAGAAGCTTGATACTTTTGCACTGTGAGAGTTCTTTTCCTTATGCATCAAAACATAACCCAATAATCTTTCCAGTGCAAATATATTCATTAGTAAGAAAAAAAATCATAAGAAATCTAAGAAGCACAGACTCCCTTTCATCTTAAATTAAGTGGGTGTTTTCTGGAAATTTTAAAATAGCTCAGTTGACTTGCCACCACTGCTTTTTGACAGAGGATATTGACCATTGTAGTTGAAAAGGAAATAGGTGAACAGGGGTGCCATTTTTCTGTTTATCCTCTGGTCAATCATTTCATAATAAATGAAATGATCAAATAAGAGATTATTTAGTGTCAACTGGTCAAGCAACAAGTAATAAAACTTTGTGAAGGTCATCATGAGGAACTCAATATTTGTGAGTACTTTGTCCAGCGTCAAGGGTGAATCAATGTTAATACAAATCCTGGCACTGAATAGTGGATACCATTACATCATTTTATAAAGATAATTTCTCTAAGAAACACATTTAATCATGGCAATCTGCCTAGGATTAATATTGAGATAACTCAGTATGTATGTACCAGCTCATCTTCCCAACTAATCCAGGTCCCACTGGGAGGAGAAATTAAATAAGATGTTTATTTTCTTCTGTCCTAAAAGAAAATAATTGATTTGTCTTTTATATGATTTATTGACTTAGATTTGCTGAGTATGTTTTACTTTCAGTAACCTAACAACTCACAAACACAGACAATTTGCCAGGAACTTGACAGACCTGGAAAAACATCTGCAAATCCCTTTCTTTTAATTATTTTATTTTTTAGCAAGTTGTTCACAGAAGCTTTGCCACACTTCTGCCAAGAACTTCAAGTATTAAAAACATGCTGTGTTTTGGAGAATATTGTTGATATTCACTGATACAATTTGACATATCAAAGAGTACTGTAAAGTTTGCTTCTTGTCAAGAGCATATTTTCTTCTAGCAGACTGCTTTTGAAATGCCACACTAGATATGCATGCAGGAGAGCTTTGCAACAGAAAACAAAAAAGCCTGAAAAGATTTGACCTAAAAATGAAACACCTGCCCTGCTGGGATCTGCCTGGCCTTCAGCCATCAGTGCGGTGCACTTGTGAGGAATCAGTGTCTTTCCCCTTTTCCAGCTATCACTTGTGTAAGGGGGAGCAGCGGTGTCCGATGCCTGGGAGAGCTGGGGCTGGGCTTCGTCACCCTCCTACTGTACCCAGGGCTCTGCTGGCCGCCCGGGAGGAAAAATGAGTACACGCAGTGCAGTGCTTCAGCTCCGCCCCAGTACGGCATCCAGCAAACTGCTTGGCTGTGCAGAGGAATGGGAAAAGAGAAGATGAATGTGTCCTGACAAAGGACTGTTGTTTTGGCAGTGTGCAGCCTGTAGGTTCCCAGATGCTCGGAAGCCACTTCCTGCACCCCTGCTGGAGGGCCCTGTTTCTCAGCTGCTTTGTGCTGACTTACAGCTACAGAGTTCCATCTTCCTCTATATCCCAAACTGTAGGGATGCTGACTCCCAAACTGGAACTCATGCTAATTAGCTTACCAATAAACATTTTTTAAAATGAGGATGTAAGTCAGGCATGTGATCCTTCCTTCCATTTCTTTTTCTTTCTTGCCTTTTTGTTGTTGTTGTTATTGTTTAAAAAAGCAGCTATGTAAGAATGGACATTTAGTTTGCTAATCACTCAGTAGCCAGTATTGTTACCAACTGCTAAACACTGAGGTGGAATGGCAGTGGTGTAACAATGTGCTGACAATGGAATATCAGTGACCAGCAAAAACAAAGGGTATTTTTAGTGTACAAGGGACAGGGAGTTGCTGTGAAAAACAACTTAGTTTCCAGGCTGTCTTATCTTAGTGGACAGAGGACTAGAGAGGGTTAATCTTTTTGTCTTTTCCCTTTGGTTGAGAGTGCACTGGCTCCAGCGACAACTACACAGGTGCAACAACAACCAGAGCAGGTTAATTTAAAAATTCAAATCATTATTAACAGAAAATGTATACATTATTCATTTGGCCCTAGTTATTACCCAGTTCTGCACAGGAGGCAGAGCCCTGAAAGTAGGTTTTGGCATGTATGTAAATCTCACGGTGGTTTTGTGTTGTTGTCTGTTTATTGCTAGAGTAGACAAAAGGATGCTGTTCATGTGCTGCTGTGCCATGTAGGCTCAGCCCAGTCCAGGCAGAGCTGTCCTGCTCTAAAAACCAGGGAGGGGGCTGCTGGCAGAAGAATCTAGGTCTAAGGCTATCCCTATCTGAGGTATGGCTTGAATAGAGGAGCCTGCAGAAACTGGGTATTACTCATGTGTGGGCTGAGGGGTCTCCTATGCACTGTTTTTTGTCTGATTTCCAGTCTGCACACCATTCCATTCTATGGCCCTAATCTGGATGTAGCATCATTTTCAAACTTCTTTTTTTTTTTTTTTTTGCAAATAGAAATATTGCACTGGATGAAAGCAATAGATTCTCATCTCCACTCTAGGTCAGCAACGGTGGTAAAATGCTTATGCACCATGAAAGGAGATACTGGGCAGCACAGAGCTTACATAGGCTGTGGCTACATGGAGGGCAATTACGCTCCATGTCATACCCTATGCTTCATTGGCTGCAGTGGTGAAAATTATGGTTTTTTACCAATCTATCAACAGTGTGCTTGATCAGGAACCGTTATATCCTGTGAGACACTGATTAGTGACTCCCATCCCAGAATGGTCAGAAAAATATAAAGTTTGAAGCTGTTCATTGAGCTTCATTATTGCTGATACTCATAGTATTGAATTTACTTGTAGTGTAACTGCGACAGTATTTAGAAAATAATTCTGCTTAGCACAATAGGTAATTTAAGAGCAAACACACACTTGCTGCTGTATTATACAAAGCTACACCAGAACTTCAAGCTCCAGAATACTCTTTACAGTATTCTGGGCTTCATTAATCCCTTCTGCCATGGGATCTTTCCAAGATTTCAGTGATCATGGCGTCAGGACTTAGGTGACTAGCAAGAAAGCTTTACTAATGTGTTGTGACTAAAGAACATGGTGAATCTTACCAATACGATGCAGGTCTGTAAGCACATTTCTAAGTAACACCCATTTAGTGATACAGAGTCCTCAAGAAATGTTAAGGGGTTTTTGTGGTTTTTTTCTCCCCCCCTGTAGCACACAGTAGGATATCAACAAAAGAAGTCATTAAATATCTCACAGATTTCTGTAAGCTGTTTCATTTAGGCCATTGAGAAGTATTTCATTTTAATTTCAATTTTTTTCCTTCTCATTTCATTGTCTTTAAAGAATGTTCATGTCCAATTTTCATCTTCAAAATGTAAAAACAGGATGGTTTACCCATTTAAAACTCTTTATCTTGACAAACAGAAGTTTAATATAATGAAATTTATCAAAAGAGCTGAGATCTGCAAACTTCTCAGTTCCAATAAATTGACATTTTTTTCAGTACAAAAACCTTAAACAGATTTTAAACAAGTTTCATACTGTCTCTTTGCCTGCACTGAATACTGTTGGCATGACTTTTGGGTTGTTGTCATAAAAAAAGAGATTCAAATTTGAGTGAAAGGATTATAAGTTTTAGGACTTATACTGCTGCAGTTTCACAGGTACTTTATGTACTGTGCCCCTTTTTTAATACATGCTTTATTATATTAGGGCATTTGAAGGCCCATCCTTATTTAGCAATACATGTTCATTTGAACACAACAGCAATGCAAATATGCTTGTGAAATAGCTACGTTTTAGTAGCTAGAATCAGCAGTAAAAAAGAAAGCAATCCTTGGATTTGTTGTGTTGTAGTGACGCTTTCCTGTGCCTAAACGATATTGACTGTTGTTCTTTTTGAAAAGGAAGCAAGTGTGTGCTTGGAGCTACTCAGACAACTATTCATCATTGTCTCAGGTGACAGAAAGAATCCTCATGCCAGAACGCAAAATCCAGTGGCAGCTACAGTTGCAGAGAATCAGAAGCCTGCATTAGAAAACTCACAGGCTAATCAGAGTCCAATTTCCAGGCATGATGCACTTCGTGAGAAACATTGCTTTAGGACATAACTCAATTCTCAGAACACCACAGTCTGCAACTTAATTCAAGCATTTAGGGGAAAATGAGGGTCTTTAAAATATACATTTTGTTCTTTATTGCTTTCTAGTGAAGCTTCGGTGGAGTACTGTAGTGAATAATGATAATGTTCGTTCTTAAAATCTGATGCTGGCTCAGTCATTACAGCAAAATAGGATGAGGAACCCTGCTGTGAAAGGCAATAAGACGTCATTAATAAATATCATTTTTTATAAGGTAATAGTGAATATTGTTCCTTGGTAAAACCACTATTAATATCTATAAAGGTAAATGACTATTGCTTGGTTACTTTAATTTGTAGAAAATCACGTTGGTTCGCAACTGCTGACTTAAATCTGACTGCTACTATGAAACAATAGGTTAAAACCTGTGTCACTGAATTTGTTGCCCTAATTGGAGTCAATTGGAAAAATTGACTATAAGAAATAAATAAATAGGTACTGACAGGCAGATTGAGTCTCAAGGGTGTCTAGACTTGCTAAGCTTACACAGTAGGCCCAGAGAATCACAATAGGCTCTTGGGATGCAGAAAATATATAGAAATCATGCTAAGCTATAATCCGGCAATACCTTGATTTACATCCTTTTGGCAGCGCATGGAATATGTGTACTCGTATCTTAACCTAGCGTATCTATATTTACCACCAAATAGGGATAAATACAGCAACGGATAAATAAGTCTCAGATCAGTGCCTTCTACCTTGACCATGAAAAGCAGAGTTAACAAGATTAACACATATGTTGCAGGGTACACTTTCTACCATGATGGCTCAACCTCTCATTAATTTTTCATAGACTTCTATTATTTGATTTTTTTTAATGAGAAACACTGTTTCTACAAGATAGTGCCAAAATTAAAACAATAAAAGAAAGTAACCATTAAACTAACTCATTCTTAACTGGATTTGAAAACACTGTAAGATATTTGTCATCACTAGTTTTCATATATTATTAAAAGCTTCATATTCTTATTGCAATGACTATAGGAAATGTGGGATCTAATCTGAATTCAACAAACCCTGAAAAAAACAAAAGCTTTATCAAGAAAAATGAAAGCACTACTTGGAAACAAAAGCTAATTAAAAATTTCTTAAAAATGCCCTAGAGAGAGACAAATGTACAGATAGTAGTCACAGCCTGTTTAATATTGGCAAGTATGTCTAACATGACAGTGCATTCAAACCAACCTTTGCCTGTACAATCCAGCATTTGGCATGGTTATAATTATTAGATTTCATAACAAGAAATTTTATGCCTATTAAACTACATATAAAAGCATGTAATCTTAAATATTACTGTTTTTTTCCATTTTTTGATAAGTATCTCACCAATTTTTGTAATTTGTTTCATGTGTTTAATCTCATATTAAATTGTTAGAGTATTTAAGTGATACAGCATTAATGAGGTTTACTTCTGTAACAAAACACAGGAAACTTCTTGTTCCTCCTTGAAAAAAATAGTTGAAAATGACTGGCTTACTGTAAATGGTTAATATTGTTAAAACTAAAAGAAAAATTGCTTTTTTATTCAAATTTTAGGACTTCTCTAGTAATTTCTGCTTTGATATTTCTTTAATCACTGGTCAAAGATAGGTAACCTGCTACATCTTTTTGCTGGAAAATATACAAAATCACCCTATGAGATTACATGAAACATATTAACACGGTACCTTATGGTGTACTATCTCCATGATCTTATACCCCAAAATGGAATAAAAGAATTAATACATTTTTCCATCTCTAGCCTCCATCATTGGATAAGTAGATGTAATAGAGTCCCACATTTTGTGTGTCTAGCAGAACACGTTTCCCTTTGCCAAAAGAGCACCTACAAATTACTTGCAGCCACCATGACATAGATCGAGTCTATACAGTTCCTCTCATTACCCTTCTGCAGAAAAAAAAAGTTCTTTTTTGAAAACATATTCTACAGTTTATGTAGGGCCTTCACCACAACAACATAGCACATCAAATCATCTCATCTCATGCTTCATATCAATGTAACACTGGCAAGGCCAATGCTTTAAATGCATACAGCTTTTCTACCTGGTGAAGCCCTGAGGGCATTAATGAGACTGAGTGATCAACTTCACCTGGGTCTCAGTGCACCCATGGCTCCCAGAGCTTTCTGTAAGCTCAGCCTGGGGCTGCTGGTCCCTTCCTCAGCTGTGCTCGGTTTGTGCTAGCCCACCCTTTGAGCTAGAGCTCATCCTGTGGACTGACTTTCTATTGTGACTGCCGACCTGACTCATCACCATGATGTTGCCTTGCAATCTGGACTCTTGGCTGGACCTGGCCACCACCTCCAGGGCTACACTGCCTGCCTTGTTTGGGTACTGTGGGATGCACCTGGGCCAAAGCAGCTGCTGCCCTGCCAGGCATGGGATGCCCTCTGCCCCAGGCTCCCCTGCCCTGAGGAAACAGTTCTTCTCTGTCTGCTTCCCTGACATGCTTGAACTGAGGTAACTTCTCCGAGTAAGGAAGGTGGGATGGGTACTGGGGTTGAGCATGCTGTCAGGGACATGCAAGAGGTAATTTTTCATGCTTTCTCTTTTTCTTTTGTCAGAAATACATTAATAGCTAAGCTGGCAGCCTTTTCACAAAGCAAAGTAGGAAACCACTTTCTTGATTTGTATGTCTTGAAAATATAACATAATTGTTCTGGCTCTGGTACTAATTTTCTTCCCCTCATCACTTGAAGAATGTTATTTTCCTGTGGAGTATACCTACCTGCCTGTTTACCCATCGACAGATGGGTAGGTGGATGGATCTCTACCCGTCCACCTATTTCTATATGTTTTTGCATTTTTACATCTAACAAAGCTCCCTCTTAAGTAACTGCAGAAAATAAATGTCTTTATTGTTGTTTAAAATCATTTTATGTTAGAGACCTTGTGAAGAAGTTGCATCTGACTTGGACTTTACAGTTGTTTCAAAGATTAATGATGATAAACATACATATTATAATACAATTATTTGGAACTTGATTGATAATTATTAAAAACCATAAAATCTCTTACTGATAATTTACTGTGACATTCAACGTATTATCATGATTTTGATGAGCTGCAAGCACTGCATTAACACAACTTGGTTAGTGATGGAAGTTAAAAACAACACAGAAGTTAATTCAGACCTTTAAAACATCAGTGCTTTGATATCCATGATATAGCAAGTTGTCCCCTCTCAGTGGTAATCAAAAGATTTATCTATCCAGATCACCAAAGTCTCCTCTGAGGTCAATATAGATCTAACTTTAATTTTTTAATTTCGTTTTTGTTGAAGTAGTTTAAAAACAATAGAGCAAAACGAAGAGTTTTGACTTCAGAGCTGGATAAAATGCAGCAAAGAAGGGAAGTGGCAAAATTAAAATTTCTGTGAAGAGCTTAACTATAATCATGGGCTTAGGACTCATCCATAGCAGAAGCTGGAAAAGGAGCAACTATACACTTTTCACGCTAAAAGCCTGGTTTCAAATCTGGTATTTAATCTGTAATTCCTGTGTTTGAGGAAGCAGCTCAGCCATAAAAGTATTGTTCTAGTACAGTAGTACTGTCAACAGCTGCCTATGCATACTTCATGTCACTTAGCAATGACTTGTATAGACATTGTCACTAACTGATGTGAAGCTGCTTTTCTCTCCCCGCTAACCGCCCCCTGCCTCCCATTTTGATAGGGTTATAATACTGCGTGTATTATACTCAGTCTTTGGAGAAAAACCCTCTACTTTTTCTAGTCCCTCTCCTTTTTAATGAGAGAAGGTGAAATCCACTCCCAAATTTCACCGTTTCCAGGGTTTATGTGTAAGATTTACCTTTGAAGATTAAGCCTAGGTTGGTACATTGAGTATCATATCTACACTGCCAGCAGCTGAAGCTGGGTGCAAGAACCAGAAAGCTCTGTTCCCAAACTGTAACCTTTCTTCTTTGTAATCTTCAAGTAGGAAGGTAAAAAGGATTGAGCAATAAGACGTCATGTCTCCAAACCAGATTGCAGTGACTTCTGTTCTTTATTCTCAGAGCAACATGGTGACCCATACGTAATGAAATGAAAAGAGTAATATTCATAAATCCAGTGAGTTTGGTTTATGTTTCATCGAACATGATGACAGGCTTCTTCGTAACTTTAGGAGAATACATTCAGCATTGCAGGTGTCATATTGTCATTCTAAGGAATTCCTTTGCAATCTCAAATAGAGAGAGACTGGGAAAAGCCTTTCTCCTTCAGGGTATAAAAATGAAAGGAAAATCCTCACCAACGTAGCTATGAACAGCTTGTTCCTGAAGTTAACCTTGGACTTTCATGAGAATCACACATGTCTTGTCCAATACCTGTTCTTCTTTATGCTGAGTACTTCCTTTCTGTGTCATGTAGAAACATGGTTGCAAATCAACTGTACCTTTAAGTACATACTTCTGCTGAGGAACAAACCTATTTGTCATGGTTTCAAATAGGTTGTGACTGGCAGACTATTCTGGGTAGCACCTAAGGTCCAGCAAAACCAGTTAACTTGCAGTTCAACACTGAACGGTCAAGTCTGTGATTAATCTTATGCATAACTATAGGCAAATCACTTCACTGGTCTGTTTTTATGGGTTTGTTTGCATTTTTCTTTCCAAGATTTGTCTCTATTGGAAGTTTTCTAGAGTAAACTTTGACAATCACTGTGTGCTGTGCATTGCAAAGTGATTCCAATTGCACTTCAAAGCCTTAACTTATACTGGGGGCATAAGCAATATTTATTTATCCACGGGAGTTATTAGTTTCATGAATACACAAACAAACAAAAAACCCCAGCAGCTGGCTCCCTCCTAACTTCTGCACATATTTTAAAAAGAGAGAAATACTCCAGAAACTCAATCCTTACCTCTCCCTCCCCACTTCCATCTCATTTCTGTGACTGATAACCGTTAAAATGTCAGAGTTCTTCTGCAGGTAGAATAGTGAGGTAATGTTCACAAATACTGGGGAAAATATATGTTGAAAAGCAGTGGATAAATTTAAGTGCTGGCAAGAAGCTGGATCTTGTCAATGTTTAAAATAAACTATCAAGACTTGGCAAGCTACCACTGTCATTCATATTCACTACTTCAGTTTCTTGTAAAATCTAACAGCAACAAACTGTTTCAGGCAAAATCAGCCTTACACAGAGGGAGTGCTTGTCCCGCCCCCAACATTAGTAATTACTAGAAGAAAATAAAAAGTAAGCGTTGGTAATTATTAGAATAAAAAAAGCCCCCAACAGCTCAATGCTTTAGTCTTATTTTTATAAGAGTCAATACTCTGTTTGCATGCGTGTCACAAAATTTCTTATAGGCCCAATCACATTTTGCTAATCTTGGAGATTATAATCCCAAATATGAGACAACAGGCACCTGAAGGGAAAGGTGGGGTGTCCAGCGGCAATGCTGGTTAAAATCTAGAGCCATTTAACTACCTAGTAATCAGAAAGCTGCTTGACCTAAGGAAAAAAAAAAAAAAAGATAAACAAACTGATTTATGTTGGCAGCCAAGGAGCACTTAATAATATGTAGCGCTTGTTTTCATTACTGATAGTGTTTTTGGTGAGATGCTTGACATGAAGCAAAGCCAGTAGTTTGATTATCTTATGTTTGCACTCTAGGTATGGCTCTGGCAAGTAACATTGGTGTGGATGACATGAGTGCATCTGGAAAGGGAGGTAGGTACTTAACGCTTTGTTTTTAAAGAATGTGAGATATACTTTATGGAAGTTTATTGGGTTGCTGCTTTTAGAAACTGAGTGTGATTCATTATGCAATGTGATGTATTTTATTTTAAGCCTGCTTTTAAGCATAGTAGTTTCGTTTATGTATTAAAATTATTTACATGCTCAATTATATTTATGCTTACCCTTCTTGATAAGTTGGAGCTTTTACCTCCAGCATTTCTCACTAATTTTTAACATATTAATCTTTCTAATGCTAAAATATTGAAAATATTAAATGCTAATATCAGTCTATTACATTTTAAACTTTTTCTAAGGGCAACTCACAGTATTTTGAAAATACCAAACCTTTGCTAGCATGTACACAGATGAGATTTATAAAGCTAGCCACCCATTTGTAGAAAAAGATAGAAAATGAAAATGCTTTATTAAAGATGCTTCTGTAGATACTTCACAGGAGAGGAAGAAAAAAGCACAAAAGATAAAAGCAAACAGATGAATTCCACAGATTGGTAGTGAAATTATAACCCTGTATTTTCTGCACAGAGTTACGAGCTGTAATGGAACCCAGGGAGCTAATGCTACATTTCTCCATGTTCTTAATGGCTTTAACTCTTAAGGAATAAGAAAGCCAGATACTAGATGGTGCAATAGCTTTATGAAGGCTGGGAGTTTCACAATAAGAATGTTTAATTATATTTGGGAAATAATTTACTCATCAAACAGCGCTGTTAAATGTAGGATGCCTTTACAGAACTGTTTCTATTGTTGTTTTCACATTCTATTTTGCTGGCAATAAATCATTTTGAAGCAATTCATTTTTTACACATTGAGAGATAGACAGCAGATCCTGAACTCAGCAGGTGACACATTAAATTCAGAGGCTTGTCAGTCACATTTAAAGCATATGGCTAACTCCTACAGCAGATCACTCCAGCGGAAAAAATAGTTTCTGTGCAATTCTCTAAGTGTGTCAAGCTGAAATAGAATTTTATTTTTCTTCACCTAAATAAAGAACTCCTTATGAATATTCCATGTTTTGTCAAACAGTAGTAATAAAAGACTAACCAGTATCTGTATATAAAGTACAGAGTTCATGTCTTGAAAGGCCAGTCTAGAACATTTGATCAATGCCACCTTGACTATAGAATATTTGTATTTCCCAATTAGAACATATCCTGGACAAACAAAAATCAAGACTGTTATTTCTTATTATAATAAAGAACAGAATGCTTCAGATAGCCCCGCTATTGGCATCTGCCTTTGCCTATCAATTGTCATGTAGGGAAGAAACTACTGAAGCCTTCAGGCTTCAGCTTGAGAAAATGCAGGGAGACTTGAACCAGCCTGGAGCTCTGCTCTCCTGCACATCATAACACTCACTGCTGAACAGGACTGACACCTCCAGCATTGTTCCTCAGGGCCAGATTTTTTTGTAGGAATTTGTTTGTTCTGATAAACCATATGTAACAAAGGCTACTTAATGAAGTAAGAAAATCTCATCAAAGATAAGCTTTTGCCAACTAACTGATGCCTGCAGTTCTTAGCAGATAAGAAGGTTAGCAGCATCTTCATTTTAACACATTTAAGAACCTGCTCCTGCACTGTGGTGTGCAAGCCTGGCTTAGTATCTTTTTGTTTTATGAAGCCAAAGTTAGGCTGTGGCATGCAGTTGCCCTGGATTTTAGATTTGAACTGTCCAAACCAGTTAATGTTAAGAGGTAATTTTGCACCTTGGCCTGCAAGGGATGATAGTTAATGTCTGCAATAATTGTGTATATTTCCTCTAAGCTTCTGCTGTCTCTGTTATTTTGTGTTAAAGTTTGGACTGCACAGTACTGTGCAACTCTGCAAATTTTCTCTGGATCTTTTGCATCTATTATTTCAACTAATACTTTTAAAGGGAAACCTTACAGTATCACATGTTGCAAGGGCATCATTGTTGAAGTTTTTAAGAATATCAGGCAGAAAATCCAAACAATGCTGAGAAGCAGCATGTTGTGGTTATCAGTTGCTGTTTGCTATACATCAAGGATGTTCAGATTTTAATAGCTGATATCCTGAGTATTTCCTTTATTGTAGTTATGATTCTAGTGAGAATGTGCTTTTTTCTCTAATGCAGCCTGTCTCTGCTGTAAAATTTGTGATGAGTATATTTCCTCTCTCTGATGCTGGTCATTAAATTTATCTGTAAGTGGGAGCAAAAATGGACACAAATGTGACAGATGTGACTTTGTAATTGACATTTGTGATGGAAGCTCTTTGTACGTTTTCATACCAGAACACCACTAGTATTTCCCTTAAGTAACATGATGACTCTTGTCAAACACTTACCAGAAAGGTCAGTCACGTTGGCTATAGATCTCGTTCTCCCCTGCTGCTTCACGTTCTATCACCAGCTGACATTAGAGTGTAAGCAAGTATCACAGCCAGACCTCTGCTTCACCGTTAAAAGATACCCTTAAGAGAGTGGGGGTGGGACTTCTTTTGTCTGTGGTGTAAGGTGTGACTCAACAAAAAGTGGCATAGTAGCCCTGTGACTACTGTTTGCCAGGCAGGCTTTCTTGCCATATGATACAACCTCTAGGCTGCTTTCCTTTACGCAGAAAATTAACCTGCCTCTCTTTACAGTCCTTCCAATGTGCCGCATGTGGTCTTTACCCAGGTGTGATACTCAAAAGTGTTGTAAAATGCTGATACTGTGTATTTACTGGGGTGTGTTTCTAATACTTTCAGTTAAAGCACATTGAACACTAAGCATAAATCAGAAAAAACTGTCTATCTGTAGTAATTCTTCTATACATTTGCTTTTATTACATGTTATTTAAACATTATACATACCAAACTTCTGCATGAATTTCTGTATCCATTTTTTTCCTGTTCCTTCAAGAAGAAAAAATCTGCAGGACCTGGTGGCAAATGGGAAGGGAAAGCAAGGAAGTTTGTCATTAAGATTTATGCACTTATATATTATAAGGGAGGCTAAATATCTCTGTCTGAAAAGTAGTCCACTTACAGACCTGAAGAAATCTTTCATAAATCTGTTAGAGAGAAGTAAGAGATTCTGCAAAAGAACAGAATTTTACAATCTTTGGTCAGGTGTCCAGAGAGTAAAAAAAGCTAACGTGGTCAGGCAGGAGGATCACGGACATTGTTTAATTTGTGTGAGTAGAGCAAGGTACATGCAGATTTCTAACTGCAGACCTGAGAAGTGCAGATGAATGTAAGTGCAGATGAATGTATCTATACCCAATTTTTGTGATTTATGTTGACAGGGCATATGCTACCAATGCTGGGAATGATTTTCCCCTGACATAAAGGTCTCTCAATAATTGAAATTTGGCCCAAACGTGAGGGATTGGTTGGGGTAGTTCAGTATTATCAAATTTTCCATAAATTTCTTGAGTGGATTGACCTTTAGCATCTTTAATAAAACTCCAGTGTTTCCCGCTGCACCTCTGTAATAGACTAAATTTATATCTCTATCCCTGTGTAGCAGGAGACGGGGATTGAATGTGTGCTCTTGCTTTCTCTCTCCTCCCCGCTGTCCTCCCCAGTCAAATTCTGGAAGCATTTGGTTGTAGGTGACAGTTTTCAGCCTTCTTTTAACAAGAGAATTGTTGAGAAGAATTCCATCTAATGCATTGATATTTTATAATAAAAAAAATCTTACTCTCTGAATCATTAAATTATTGTAATTTCTCTTTGCTGAAGTTATTGATCCCTTCCCCTCTTTATTTTTTTAAATTGTTATGCTATACAGAGGAGTTTTTCCTGTTAATTGGCACACATCTCTTCCAGGCATGCAAAATATTTCAGTACAGTGCTTCTCCATCTGTGGAGTTCATGGCACTCTCCCTCTCATGGCCAATATTTTCAGTAGGCATTCCTGTTTGGATCAGGTTTCCTCCTCTGATTTCTGGTTTTCCATGAGAGTGTATATTAGCATCCCACATTTATCGTTGTAATTTCTTATGGAACTTCTCTGAGGAGCAGAAATATAAGTTTACTTTTTTGGAAGTGATAGTTAATGAACTGACTGTCTTCCCTTAAACTGAATGTATCTGTCATTCAAGCAAGTCCTGCTAAGGGTCTTGAAGTATTTGATAATTGGCTTATTTGGCAAGCACTGAATAATAGCAGATATATTTTTACTTCACTTTTCCTATTTTTCTAATTGAGGAAGGATATTCTCTGAACAAAAAATACCTGTTTTGTTTTGAAGTGTTAGTCATTGCAAAATATAGATTATTTTGTTCCTTAAACAGAGACAAATCTTTCCTAAGTGTACGGCAGGAGAGATCCACTGCAGACATTACTGACTGTATCGGTACCATGTCCAGAATGTTCTTTGGCAACCTATTTCATGTGACTTAATTTGGCTCTGTAAATCTCTTTTACAACTACTGTTGTGTGTTTATTATGAAGTCCGATACAATTCCAACAGAACACAGTGTTATTAACTATAAATGTTAGCTGCATGTGATCTCCTCCTGGAGAAACAGATTTTTGGCAAACTTAGGGATATTTTTGTTGTTTTATTTTTTCTAATGTTTTTCCAGAGCACCTTGAGTTGCTTGGAAAAACAAAGCGATTCCTTATGTCAGTGAACATATATCCATGCAATTTATTTAATTCTTCTTTATTTTATCATTTCTCTAGAATAGAATGGGGGAAGAGGATGAAAGGAAATAAGAGAATTTGACAGTTTTCTCCCTGTTGGTTTGTATGCAGGGTAATGATCCATTCTTTTAGTATTTTCAGATCAGTGTACTTCAGTTGTAGTTTGATATATTTCACAACTTGCTGGCAAATTATCAAAATGAATACCAAAAGTTGTTCAGATTAACTTCCCCAAACCCTCCCAGACAATCTGGCAAGCATTGTTTTATGTTTAAACACAGCCATTTGCTGATAACACTTTTTTTATATCAAATATATAGTTAGCATATTCTTGATTCTTAACTATTTCTTCTGACTTTTTGATTCCTGTAGATACAAAAATACTTACTTTAAAGCAGTAAAAAATTGTTTGACTGTATTGTAAATCTCTGCCGGCATACTTTTGGTTGTTGATTTTTCCAGTCTCTGAATAGTGTGGCTGTTTTCACGGTCTTTGTTGCTTGTTCTTGCTTTTACAACCTTTTTATGCGGGGCATTTGTATTTGCCTTGGAATTATGTGTCTCTTTTGTTCTCTTATACTATTGCCTCCATTTGTTCTGTACTACATATTGGTTTTGGTTTTTCAGTTCACATATTCTATGTTCCTCCAAGATATATCTTATCCTGTTAAAAAAACCCACCCAAACAACAACAAAAATACAATAAAAAAAAAAAAAAAAAAAAAAACCAAAAAAACAAATCCAAAACAAACAACCAAAATCAAGCCCTGTATTACATTAGGATACTATGGTATAACTTTTTTATTATATGGTCAAAGTTACTCCATGGAAAGGACTATAATTAAATCTCTTCTCCATACCCTAATAAATCCCTCCTTTAATATACACAAAAGAACAATGGCAACAGGACTTCTAGGTTCAAGTAAAAGTGATACTTCTTGTCAAATTGAAATTAATTTCACAATATCAGTTGTGCATTGCATGGTTTAAAGTAAGGGTTCCTCTATATTTCATAGACCTGAAATGGTTCTGCTTCTTCAACTGTGGAAAATGTTACTAGTTATTTGTTGATTTTTTATTATTATTTATTATTTTTTGGGGGGAGGGCGGGAGAAGAAATGCTATCATCAATACATTTTTAGTTTCCATCTTCTATCTTGTTTGTTTTTATAGATCCAATAGATGAGGAAAAATGTCAATATCAGAAAAGATATACAGTGCCTTGTTCAATAAAAGTAGTAGTGTTGTAAGAGAATGACTTCATTTCTCGGTAATTAAACATGGCCAAAGATTTTTGTTCCTTAACTAGAAATGGAAATAAAGAATATAAACCAGAACCCTAATGAGAAACATTTAATTAATTTGCAAGTGTTCAGGAAAAAGACATTTTTTTCATGTTTGGAACTGTTCTTAGCTCAACTGGATCATGACCAAAGATCCTGGTTTGCTACTGCAATACCTCCCATGATGGACTTGGTTATAAATAAAATATTTGTGTGCATGTACATGTAAGAGTCCTAAATATCTGGAAATGGAAAGAACAGAGGGTAGTGACAGTTACTTTTCTGTCTTTGAACAGAGCAGAATCTCATTCTGACTACCCAGTTTATCATTTAACTCCAGAGAGCTGAGGAAGTGTTAAGCTCCTACCCTGAATGTAATTATAAGTGTGGACAGGCTTACAGGTTTGTAAGTGAGGATATAAATATGCAGATGTATATATATACACACACACACACACTGTAGCAGTGCTCCATTGCTGTTACAGATGACAACTCAGAATCAAACAGGACTTTTTAGTCCCCCTAATTAGCAATAAACACTGTGGTATTGCTGCAGTGGTCTAGTTACTGATCCACATCCACCTCCCAAATTAGTAGAAGAGCATCTTCTTAATCGTCCCCTCTGACTGAGAGGCAGGGCATCTTCAACATCACCTTCTTTGAGTATTAGGCCACTATTGCAGCCTTCTTCACAGGGCTGTGGTTCTTTGCTGAAATCTGATATAGCATCAGATCTGCAGCTGTTTTACACAAGAATGTCTGGCCAAAATGCTGCCTTGCTGAATGGTACTTTCTCTACTTATGAGGTTATTTTCTTTTTCTCCAAACAGCATCACCTTTTTGTACCTGGAAGAACCTACACCAAAGTTCTACTTGTGATCATGTGGCTGTGTTGCACCATGTCAGTGCAGTTTTTGAAGGGAAGCATTTTGTACACTAATGAGGAATGATCTTTGAATTTGTATTCTTCTGAATAATTGGTAGTAAATTAGAGACAGATAGCTTAAATGATTCTTTTCATAATTTAAAGAACAAAAACATTCCCCTTTTCATAACCTTGTTGCAAGTGTTTAATTCTAGCCTTTAAAGTTTATTGAGTTTTCGGAGCTCTATTGAGAAATATAAATAACTGATATTTGAAAATATTACTGTTTTTCAGGTAAAGTTGTTTTTAACAGAACTTTCCATAATGTGGAAAGAAATACTTTCTGGTTTTTATACAACATTTCTAAAATAGATTTTGCTATGCAAAAAATGCTTTTTAGAAGTTGAAGCCAGAATGTCACCTTATCTAGCCTTTTGTGACCCTCTGACATGTGCTAATCTGAATTTATTCCTATGATCTCATGATTTTACTAGTCTATAAAAGCAAGTTGTTATCGCTGTACACATTCAGAATAATAGCACTTAGTCTTTAGGTAATGATTTATCATTTATTTCCCTCCACATTGCACATGCTAATTCACAAGGTCTCATTGAGTGCAGTAGACAGTGATATTAAAACCCAGTTTATAGGTAGGTAAACTGGGGCACATGGAGTTTGAGGGCTTTGCCAACTGGCTGACAGCAGGTCAGTTTAATGAGGGATAGGTTCAGACTGCCTTGATTTTCAGTTGGTTTACTTGTATTACCCCATCAGCTGAATATAGTTCACTTGAATTTGAAGTCATGTTGCTAAACAAAACTCTACTGTGCTAGTGTGTGTATGAAAAAATTATGTCTTCTGGAAATGGAAGGTTTTTTTCACTGTGGTGAAGGAAGTCAGGGCTTGGCTATGTGAGGTACTCCATTAACTAATTGGAAAGCTTTACTCTGTTCTGGTGTGAGACTGTAACCTGTATTATAGATGTAAGCCATTACATTAGTACTCTCCAGTCTTGATGGTAGTGATTTTCCTCTCTTCTTAGTTAAGGCAAATTATTTTTCACTAATCTCAGTCACGCTCAGTTTAGAACATTGCTGGTATACTGGCAAGTTTTGTTGGTTTGTGGTTTTTTTAAACGTCACCCTGTCATCTGTACACGGCATGATTTTCTAGGTCACTGGAATTTTCTTGTGGAAAGAAGGTAATTCAAAACTTGTATATGCATGATACTTCAGAGCAACATTTGTGCTTCCAGTGTTACTAGAAGACTTGATAACAGATTCCTGATTAGCTGTTAAGCTGTTGCCAAGTAAGAACAGCTACAAGTAATGCTGTAGACCCTATGCAAATTCCACCCTTATTACCTGCCAATCTCACTTTGCTCACTGTGACAAAACTAACAGCTCTAAAGCAGCAATTTAAAACAGCCATTGCTCATGTGGAGCTATTATGTACACCCAGTTCTCTGAGTACTAGTGTCGTAGTTCTGTGGTACCCAAGGTCTACTGGAGTAAAGCTGGACAGGCATATTAGAAATTGAGACAGGTGGTGGAGAAATACTACATTTATGGTGTGATGCATCTCACAATTCTCTGCAGACTGCATTTTGTCTTCAGCTACCATTTCCCTTGCTAAATACGCGCTACTAAAAGTGAGCATTTATGAGTGAGAGAAGAGACAATTTAAGAGTGTATTCCCATATAATGAAATTGTTTCCCATGCAACTTTGCTGCAGCTAAAGCAATTGTCAATTAAACTTGTTCTCTGCTCTGCTACAAAAAAGGAAATGGATTAATCTGAGCTTTCTAAGGACATTTGATCGCTAGGTGTATTGTTCTATGTGTTGAGTTTACTCAAGGAAAAGTATTTGCCAAACAGACTATTATTTTGTTAGAATTGTAAAACACATATTAAAGGATCATATGCAACACGTTTCTTCTTGTGTTATATGTATTTTATTTATGCATATATTTATATATATATATACATATGCACATTTAGAATTGTAGGATGAGGTGGAAGTTTTATCTCAAATCCTCCAGAAAGCATGACAATTTTAAGCACGATTTTTTAGGGAAAGAAACACATTGCTCTCTTTTCCTCTGAGAATGATGAATAGGAATAACACTTTCTGGCCATTGAGTACAAATGCTTCTGATCTGGTTGTAAAGTAGACAACTAACCAAATCTGTACTACAGAATATCTGAGCTTCTGTTCCGTCTGACAGCGTGTAGTTTGAAGTAGTGTTCACAAAACACTATCCAGGTTTCCTTGGTGTGCTGTGCACAGGTCTTAGAAGACAAAGAAAACATTTTAATAGTTTTTCAATAAGCTATTTTATGGTCACTTCCCTAGTGCCTGTGATTCACCCTAGGTGACTTGAACTGACTTCATCAACTGAAAATCTGGTTCTTGCTGCAGTAGATGTTATGGAAGCAAAGTAGATAATGTTTATGTTCCCCTGGGTCAATGAATACCAGCTTAGGTCTGCCTCACATAGAGCTGGTGCTGCCATCAAGGGCTCTTAAGACATTTTGTTTCCACCTGCTTGAAATTTACTTGGAATTTGACAGAAGTATTATGCATCTTAATTACTCAAGGGTACTTAAGAAAGTATTTCTGAAGAAAGGGCTTAGGAAGTTGTCATTCCATCTTTACTTGGAGATACTACCCTTTTTCATTTGGCCATGTGATCCCAGCATGCTTTTTCTAACACCTCCGAGTTGAGAAAAATATGTTTATGTTAGACCTCTCTTGTGACTTGCATGTTTCTACCACTATGGCACTTTACGCTTGCCTTTGTAGAATATTGTCTTTGCTGCTTACATGATTTTTTCGCCAGGAGTCTTATACTAATTTCCTGTGTCAGTTATACCCTCCCTTTTTCTTAACTCTGTCATTAACTGTGATTTCTGAATTAGCATTTAGTCAGAATCAGAGTTGTATGTCACTTTTTAACTTCTGTAAATCTTATTTGGTCCACATTGTGTTCCTCCTTCCAGACAGCAAAACCAAAACATGAGATTTTTATCGATATATCTTATCCAAGATGTATTCTTTTTTACCTCCTCTAAACCGTCCCCCCATGGTTGAGCATTTCTGTGCTACATTATTCATTTTGAATGTTCACTGAGTTTAAGAATCATTTCACAGAATACTATTTTTGGATGAAGGTAAGGGGGAGACAAATACTGCATCTCTCCTTTTCTCATTGCTTGAATTAATGACTGACCTGCAGCTATTCATCTTTATCTTCAGCATTCTGACTCCAGCAAAGTGTTCTTTTTTTTTTTTTTTTTTCTCCTTCCTAGTAAGGATGGTTCAAGTCTCTGACAAAAGAATAACTATTGGTATGGACTTTAAACTGTGGTTGAATCCTTGATAAAGTTAAAGATTTGGAGTAGGAAGTTTTGTATCCTGAAAGTATGGGGGGAAAACTGAAGCTGGTAATGAACATAAGGTGGCAGTTCTGCAGGAGTCAAATCTCTTCACTGACATTGTAGGAGCTCTTGGGAATAAGTAAACCCCATGAAAAGCATATGAACCATATTGGCCAACATCAGCTGGAATACACCACTTTTCATGAAAGAGTTAGCTAATTAGCTGTTAGCTGATTTTTTTTGCTATAGGAGGAACTAAATCGCCATTTTCTTATAATGCTTGAGTCATTTGTGTCTTTTCTTCCTGCCTCTTAATTAGTCTGTATACTGCAGGCATGTTAAGCAGAGTGAATCTTATGGGTTATCCTGTAAACCTAAATTCAGAGAGGTAAGGTCCTTCTGCTCCTGAATTCATAATTCCTATAGTTAAATTCCTATAGTTAACTCACTTGCCTGTTGGTCTGCCATCAGAGCACAGGGAATGCAGGACCACAAACCTTCTCTCTACAGGTGCATTCTGCACCTTTTTGGTGATACAGGTAAGAAACAAAGAATACCAGAAATTAAATTGTGGCTGTGGAAGTCTGAAGAAAGTTTTGTATGCCCTCCACATTTCTACTTTAGTAGATGACGATAACTGCAAAGGAGGTGCTGAAGTTCTAATTGGTATTTCTGTGACCACCCGTTGAGGTAGACAAAGCACATTATTTTCCAGCTGCTGACATGTAAAGGTCATTTGCAAGAGCCACTGACTCAAGAAGTAGTGTCATCGCTAATGGAAAGAACAAAGAGGCTGAGACTTGAGCCTATTTTTAATAACTTTCCTCAGCTTCCGTAGGCAGCTGCAATTTCATTACTGTTTCTCAGCTTCTGAATCTCCAATAACGCTGGAGAGGCAGATAAGAATTTTCAAAAACAAAGCTTAAAGCAGAGTGGACACATTTGCAGATGCTGATTTCTCCAACAAAGTGTCATTTGAACTTTTCAGGCAAGTTTCAGTACTTGGTAGTAGCAAGACCCTGCAAAGAACGAAACACTAGTTAATGAGGTCTGTGTTTCATTTCTCTGTCGTTCTATGGCACCCCATGGATCTAAATATTTGATATATGATTAAAAAAATAAAACTGACAGTAGTATTGAAGCTCAGTAATTATGAAATACATGCTTATCTCTACACAGCTTTAAGTCTGTAGCAGGATAAACACTTAAGAGAATGTTTCATCTTCCGCAGAACAGACAATTTAATTTCAGTCTTGTACGATATGTTTTCCTACCCATGGAGTACCAAAATGATTTACAAAACAATCAAATAAATAGCAAAGTGCATATATGGATAAACGACATTTGTATCACGGTCAGCAAAGCTAAATGACTTTTTCACACCAAAAAGTGGATTAAATTCTTGCTTACTGTTTCATTGAAAACAAAGCTCAGAGATTGCACCTCTGTTGGGTTGACTTCAAGCTATTCCTTGTTACTACAGTATAGAATGTTTTTAATTTTTCACACAGAATTTGAAACTTTAAAGATACAAGGAACAGAAATTAAAAGCCTAGTAGCTTGATGACTGGCTGTATTGCAATACAGTGCTAGAATTAGTCACAGCAACTATTAAGTTAACAGTTTAAAATATTGAATAAATTAAATCATAAAAACCTTTACCACATTCACCAATAGAAAAAATGGACTGCATTAATGAGGCACACTGTTCAGGGTTTCCTGTGTAAGTAAAGAGTAACAGGATGTTCACCTTCCATGGAATTGGCTGCAACAAGAAGGGAAAAGGGAAGCACAGTATGTGAGGCAGTACAAGTCAGAGTGCTCTTGACTGAGATAGAGGCATGGTCATGAATCTTCATGCTTACAGAAGAGACTGGTAGCAATGAAAAGCACTGGAAGGAAGGTGAGACCAACCTCAGATCTTTTCATGCAGATGTAGGTGTCGCCAGTTGGAGGGAAAATCATAAACCCACGCAGATTTACTAGACATGAATGTAACCTTAGAAGAACTGGTTGTTATCTTTGTATGAAGAATGTACAATGTACTGCACCAGAAGAAACAAACCTGCCTCTAGCAGTTTATTTTGTTGGACGCTGAGAACTGCAGGCTTACAAGTGCAGCTCTGCAGGTTGATCGCTTGCAGATGCACAGCACAGAGCAGCCCGTGGGTTGTGTTATTGCTGTGGTGCAGATGCTGCTATGAAACAGCAAAAATACACAAGTCTATCTTCAAAACCAAGACTTCGCAAATGAGCTGGCATGAAAATCCTTGGTTAAAAAAATGTTACTCTCAATGTGCCATCCTCAGGGAAAAATATACCGTTTAGTAAATCAACAGAACAACTAAACTTGGAACACTTACCGTACCAATACTTTTCACCAGTATTTTTGCAACACTCTGGTCTGAAGAGACTCTCATCAGTTGAGAGCATATTTCACAGTAACTTTCAGGTTCAGGTTGCACCCAAAATACAGAGCTTGATTATTACTGAACTTTACACCTATGCAATTGATGGAATGGATTTATTTATTTTTATACCTTGATTAATCAGGGACCTAAGCTAAACCTTACATTAAAGTTATTGAATATCATGTTGTTTTTCTTTGCAACCACCAAAACTGGAACATTTTTTTTATTTTGTTGTGTTATGAAACTTTAAACTAGCTCCTCTGTTGGCCAAGCTTGTGCAGTACACCACAGAAAAAGAACAAAACAACCCACACCAAAACCCTCAAAGGGAGTATATTGCTGATTTGTATCTGTATTTCAAATATAGATTATCACTCTCCTTTTGAAATACAGCACACATGTGAAGTAAGAAGCATTGCTAACATTATATTGCTTTATTTTGGCACTGACCTTAGTGTAACACCCCATATAGTAGAGCTGTAGTCATCTGCACTGTAGTGTTTTCATTGCTGTTCAGAATCTGATGAGCAACTGCATAGCAGTCCTAAAGCTGTGATGGAAAAATGATCTAAGCTTCATATAAAATTTCAAATGGTGTCACTTTTCTGCGTCTGAGGCTGTCTGAATCTTTGGTGATGTGCTTTGTTTGTCTAGAAGTCATAGTGACCATTTTTACAAAGGTTTGCTGGAAATTAATAACTATATATTGACCCCAGGGATTAAAGATTAAAACTAATGGAAAATTATTAATAAAGTAATTTTATTAAGGAGTTTCTACCTACCTAGCACTATGTGAAGGATCTCCTCATATAATGAGCAAACTGTATGTACTTTTAAAAACAAATAGCAAAAAGTTGGAGCCTTTGCAAGGAACCATATTATCTCACCTGACTGACAACTGAGAAATATGTGGTGTCATACTCCTACCACTGTCAAGTAGAATCACTTACTCTGCTTGTCACTATTTAAAATACTTTGAAAGCTACTGCTGTTCACATACAGGATGAGCATATGAAAATGAAGTAGTTAATTATAAAACAGGTTTTGATCTATGCTGGCACCAGAAAAAGAACCCTGCTCTTAGGACAGGTCTTTTAAATTTATATAGCTTGCCTTTTAAATACCAGAATGAGAACTTCTGATATTAGATGTCCAGCTAAAGTACCCAAAGATGGATGCTGAAGTGTCTTGTGTCTTTCACAATACCTATTCTTCAGTAAAACACTACTCATTTTGACATCTTAAATCCTACTGAGTCAATAAAAAATTATACACCACTGTCCAGTGCTATATATATTTGTAACAACTTTCTCTCATCTGGAAATGTTTCTCCCCTGTATAGAATTTCTAAGCTGTGCCGACCTGATTTATGATTTTTATGATTTCTGCAAATGCCTTCAATGGCCTAAGCTGAGGTCACAACACTTGTTTCTATTTCATGCTACATCATATATGAATGCAAACTGTTGTTTAAGGCAAAACAGAAATTGATTCACCCATTTTAGTGACTAAACCTATATTATTTCTTTGGATGCCATTTGATGTCAATATTGATAGTTTTCTAAAAAAGTGTCAGTGTCCGTAGGTTGAGTTTTCCTAATGGGCATCAACTAGACAGCATTGCGCAGTAGGAGAAGCAAGAAAACAATTTCAAGTTGTAGGAATAAAATATGAGGTAAAATGTGGTCATGCCAGTGATATACTGAACGATAGTGCTGACAGGATGTGCCATTTCTGAACCACTCTTGAGGAAAAAAAAGCATTTTTTTTTTTCTTACACTACCTACTGTGTTCATGGTAATATGAACTGCTCTGCAGGATAAATTACTATAAAACAAGTTTCACTACATTAATTTTTTAAATGCTTATTGTTTGGTTTTGAAATGAAGTAAAAGTCTTAGATTACATCTCAGCCTCCTGTACTGGTGTTCAGATCCTGGCATATAGCTTTTATAGCATTACCATTGTATCTATTAATCAATGATGTGTTTTTAAAAACATTTAGTGCATTAATTCTTTATCTTTCATCAAGTCCTCATATAGTAATTTCCTGGAGTTGTAATTGTGTAAGTACCTGAGCAATAACAGTAACACTAAACAGTAATTAATACTGCATAAGAGGTCAGATTAGCTGGTATTATTCCTTCTCATTTCTGAGTTTTCTAAATATTTTATGAGTTTGAACTTGACAATGTTTGAATTAATCTGTCTCCAATATTCTATATTGCATTCTTTGTGAAACTGTAGTTTTCTTACAGGAAGTTCAGTGAATTTTAAGTAGGTAGGAAATATTTTAATCTGTTAAATTAAGGTCCAGAGAAAAGTTTGTGCTGGGTTGTCTGGGTTTTTGGTTTTTTGGTTTTTTGGGTTTTTTTTTTTTCCCTCCATTTAAATCCTGAAAATAAACTGAATCAGCATTTTTCTAATATATGGATTTAGGATGAGAAGTCCTGAATTATTGAAGGCGAGTACTACTCAGGCTTTTGTGACCCTTCCTGACATCTCTAGATTTATAAATGGAGCCATCTTACCCTTGGCTTTTGTGGAGTCATAATAAATATGTCTTCTGATAACAGCAAGTATAGAAGTTAGAAGGAGAGAACTTTTTGTTGTCTTATCAAAGAAACAAAGCTGGTGGCAGATAAAATCTCTGCAAATGCAAACCCTCATCTTCAATAAGTAAATACTAGGAATAGTTTGAAAAGAGCTCCACACAAAAATAGTTTCCCTGCAGAGTTTCTACCTGCTCATGCTTGTAATTTTGTTTAGGAAACTTATTTCCAGCATTATAAAGAAGTGACTTTTCAGCACAACCAGTATTGTAATCTTAAGTGTAACAATCACTAAAATATAGAAGACATTATATACATATTTAAAGCTTCTATCCAGTATGAGGGGCAGTATATGTCAATAGGAACTGAAAATGGATGATAACTAGTAAACATAGCAACAAAAAATATGCTACAAAAGCCAGGTAATTAATTTGGTGTCTCACACTCCTTTCTTGTCTATACTACTGTATGTAATTGCTGCCATTTATAAGTAAATGTTGAAGAATTAAAAATCTATTTGCACTTTTAAATTTCTACTAATGTTCTTTATAAAGGAGAGATACAGTGTTTGTTACTGTACTATTGTCCCATGTTTTTTTCCTGCATATGAGAAATACCATATCAATGGATTAGCACTGGCCAAAATAAGCTTTTCCAAAAAACCTGCAAACAGTAGAAAAAAACCCAAGGAAAATGGAAGAAGCTAAGAACCGAACTTTCTAAACTATCACCTCCTTTGCATAATTCTTCTTTCAGTTCCCATGGATGTAATGTAGAAAAAAGCTTAGCAGAGTTTGGTGTTTATTTTTCCTTTTTTTTCTTTCTTTTTTTTTGTTTTTTCTTTTTCTTCAAAATACTGGTTCAAAATCAATACTTACCACTGCTGGATTCAAATGACTAATTTATTGTAGTGAACTGTATGTACTTAGTCATGACTCTAAATGCCTCGCTGCCTGAAGTATGCACATGATGGGCACTGTGCAGCTTGACAGGAGTTGCATTTAAAGATTTGGAAGTGACTGTGCACTTAAAAGAAAAGGTATCATGCAATTATTCTTCCTGATAACAACAGCACAGTCTGCCAGGTAGAGACCAGAATCTTGCTTCTATATGCTGGCCTTTTATTTCCATAAACTATTCATTGCTTACCATTATATTAAAATGGGTTCAGGATGGGTTCAGGATTCAGTGGAGTCAGAGCACTGTGGCACTTCATTCTGATTTTTTTGTCTATGTCCTGTCAGCTGTGTTAGAAAACAAGTGTATACTCTTTTTTTGAAATGCATGACTGTGTACACACAGTATAATAGTCTCAATTTAATCCCTTTTAACTCCTGACATTCTCATTATTTTTTTGGTGTATGCATCCTATGACATCACTGGGGAATATGTTTCTTTGATTATGGTATCTCTTATCTAACCTTTTAAAATTGCTTTGGGCATTGTATTTTTTCCCCAAAATTTATTGAATTAATAAAAAAATGATGTAACTTTTAAATGTTCTGATTAAGTTCTCCAAATGTTTATATTTCAAAAAGTTGTATTCCAGTAAAGTTATTTTCTGTTAAATTCTCTAAAAAATTGTTATCTGTGAAGTAATTCTTACCATGTTGTTAAGAAAAGCATAGAAGATGCGTGGTTTTCAGCTAGTATACACGTGTTCTTTTGTTAACTTCAAAGAATGGTGTTAGTTTACAGTAACTACATATGTGCTCTTTTGTCATACAAAATACTTTGCGCTGAACTGCCACGCTCTGTAGAAGTGCAGGAAGTAGTACAAATAAAAGGAAAATGTCATATTTCATACAGCAGTAGTAAAGATGCTATGTGAACCCCACAACAGCTCGGTGCACACCACCTTGCAGGCAACGAAGTAAAGCCATCAAAATATTCAGACAAGTATTGACAACTGGCTGAGCAAACTGAGCGTTCCCTCTGTACACTCTTAAGTAAAAACTTACCACACTCTGTGATTTTTCCTGACAGAAATTTGTGTTTCGCCCCATACGCATAATGCCACCTTCTGAACCGCTTAGTGCTTTTCCTTGATGACTGGGAGGAGTAGGGGGGGCTCTGGAGCTCTTTAACTCAATCTTTTTCTCTCAGATGTCTGGTAGGATGAGTGTACATATACTTACATATACGAGCATATACCTAATACGTAATCAGCTGTAATACCCATCACTACTGCAACAGTCCAGTGTTTCTTGTTGAAAGCAAACCATAAATCAAAGAGTTTTATCTTTTTCGATGATACTATTTGCAGCAAAATAACATCCTGTGTATTTTTAGCCCACCAACCCAC
Organism: Falco peregrinus; assembly: GCF_023634155.1. Taxonomy (NCBI): domain Eukaryota; kingdom Metazoa; phylum Chordata; class Aves; order Falconiformes; family Falconidae; genus Falco; species Falco peregrinus. The sequence goes on along the minus strand of NC_073722.1, from coordinate 72,353,209 downwards.
AGAAGCATTTGACAAAGAAGGTTTCTTTTCTCCCTGGTATTTTTCCCAATGTGAATGCAGTTCTGAATGACTTGTTTGTTCATGGCTCTGAATGAGATGCTGGAAAAGAAAAAGAATGTGAAAGACAATTATAATATAAAAAATATTATTAATTAATATAAAAAATCAGTAACAGCAGAAATCTTGACTCTGTTATTAGCAGTCTGCAAACACACTTGTTGAACATAATTATGCTACTGAAAATCTTTTTTTCGGTATAGTTTGTAAGGTCATGAGGTAATTACTGAGAAAACAGTGAACAACCAAAAAAAAAAGTTGATTTTTTCCCCACTTTTCTTATCTGTTTGTGGGTTATACTTATGTTTTCAGGTGCTTTACCGTTCAAAGAGCTGAAAGATCACGTTAAAGCATCACATTGTGCATTTTCCAGAGCAATATAGCAATGGCAAAATGTTGGTGGGCAGCATACCTAGGGCAATGCATTATGTTATCTTCCAGTGGGGTAGAATGGTAGGCACCCTTCATTAACCTACTCACTCTTTTAAACTTTGCTGTAGTGGGGACCTCAGAACTGGGGAACAGTGTATTCCTTGTCACAGGGTTCCTCAGATGGTGAAATAATTTCTTCTGATCTGCTCTCTTTCCTTTGTACATCTACTGTAGTTTTTTTTTTTTCCCTGTGTTTCTCAAACCTTTTTGCTGGATTTTTTTTTTTCAGAAAATAAATAGTACTTCTCCCTCCTAAGCTAACATTTTTTTGAGAGAATAGTCAAAATTATTCTCTGATCTAGTATTATGGAATTCAAATACGTAATTAGACTGTTAAAGACCTGTGGCTAATGAGGTGATCTTGTTACTCTCTCTTCATGAGATCTAGGGTCAGCTCACTCAGGGCACTCCCTCTGCTGCACTCAACAGCCCAGGTTTTGTAGTACTTCACATCCTGTAGCATAGTCATCTAAATAATGACATTCGTTAGCATTTTGATCAGACCCTACAGGCTCCCTTCAGCATTTCCTTGTATCTACTTCCAGATACTGTGATATTCTGTGCCATCACACATCCTTCAACTGTATTGCCTTCTGCACACGGTCTGAGCCCATACTCATGTCTCCAGCAATTCACGGTATCTTTTGTCCTTCAGCTTTCATTTTGTTTCACCTAGACACATGCTTTCATCTTTTATGTATTTTTCACATGTTGCCCTAGCAACCTGACCATCAGATGCCCACAACCGCCCTCTTCTGCCCCATGTCTGCAGGCAGGTGTGCAAGCCCTGGCTTTAATCCAGGTGACTGGCAAGCAATGGTGTGGCTGGGACCATGCCAGCCTGGGGGCAGTTGCTTTATTGAGGGGAGTGCACAGCTTGGGCCAACATATCATAGGACAGCAAGTTGCTGTGCATCACTTCTGCCATGATAACCACCCCAGTGCAGGCTTCCATACTTTGGGGTGAGTGCTAAGTAGCTAGCGAGTGTTAGTTTGAGTTTTTTAAAATTTATTTTTAATATAGGTAAGATCAGATGGTTAACAAGTCACAGCTTGAGGAGTGGTAGGTCATTACCAGGCAGTAGCCTATCCAGGCTGCGTTGCAGAATCGGTAGCTCAAACAGCTGAGTCTGGTGGGGGCAGGAAGCATGCTGAACCATACTGCTCACCCACTGCAGGAAAAAGCAGCATATGAACCGTGACTGAAGTGATGCCAGTCTGCTGGGCTACTGCTCCTAACTCTTGCCATTGGCCTGGTGGATAATCTTTGCTAAATCTCTTAATATACTTTGCTTTCCCTCTCTGTGAAATCTGGATAACACTATCAAATTTCTTGGAAAGCACTCTAAGATCCAGTCATAAGTAGACAACATAAGAGTTTGGTCTTGCTACTTCAGCGTTAATTTGCTTCCCTGACAGTCATTACATCTAAATTTGGGGCTCAGTTTCTTCTCTGTTACGTTGAAGTTAATTGCTTTACTAGTGTCTTGTATTTGGGGGGCTATAACTTTGGATGTCATTGTGTACCCAGTATCTAAATGTAAATGCATGCTTACTGACCTTACTTTTTAGAATAAACTTTCCTCGAGTACTTGTTGCCTGCCTAAGGACTTTTAATAAAGTCTTTAGTTATTACAACTGCTAGAAATAGAGCAACAGAACACAGAAATATTGTGTCCTTGAGTGTCTGCTTGAATTTTAAAATATGGCTGCATTTTGTTTTCTTCTGAACTCTCTCCTGCAAGGTGATGAACAATCTTGTCCTGATGGTTTCAGATTAAATGTTCATGTATTTAGGTGTTAATGAGATAAATATATGCTTTGTCAGATTGGCTTCTGCCGGACAAAGCCCACTAAAATTTAGATCTTTTGCTACACTGAGATGAAATTCATTTCATACTGAAGGTAATGACTGAAGTCACTGGGGGCAATATTGAAACACTTGCAAGATGATATATTTAACTTGTAACTATCCAAACTTTTGTAATATTGATGATATTGTGTCAGGGTATCTTTTTTTTTGGTTGGGATTTTTTTTCTTTGGAAGGAATGTTATCATCCACAATTACCAAACATGTCTAGGAATTTTTTTTTCCATAAACTGATATGAATCTGGACACCTATCTTATATGCTTATTTTTAGCCTAAAACTAGTTTTTACATTTCATGGAAAAATAGAGGTCTGTAGCACAACTGCTGACACATCCTTAACTATAGTATTGCTACTAGGCACTGCTATAATACAGTACATATTTCTTTGTGAAAGAACTGAAAGCTGCAATAATAAAGCTTAACTTTATGGTATCGAAATTCTCTGTGTTTGTACCTCCAGGGAGAAAAACAATTAGAGAAAGACAATCTACCTAAATAGACTGGGAAACGGAATTGCTCTGTCTATGCTTCATTACCCTCCTTCTTTCTCATCTCACACTTTCCACAAATAGCATGATTATGTTTACCTGACATCTTCATGCTTCCCTGCTGAGCAGGCTGAGGAAGCCTTGCAGCTGAGATCAGCAGTGCTTTCTATGGTGAACAACTTATATTTTCTTTTTTAAAAGGGTCCAATTCTTAACCCAGCAAGGACCTTCAGAGTATCCCTGAACTCAGGTAGGGAGCAGAATACATGAAATGTCAGTGGGCATTTTTTAAAAAAAGGCCCCTGGCAATAACAAGTATTAGCTTAGCTGACATTATGCTGATACATCCTTAATTGCTTGATAGAAAGGCACAGTCTGAGATACTAAACGTAAACTTGGCGACCTCCATAACTGGTAGAAACACTGACAAATTATTCCGGAACAAATGTTTCTGAACACCAAAACAATAGCCCCTAAGAGTGGCACTGACATAAAATGCCCTTTTAGGTATAAAAAATTTAAATCAAAGAAAAAAGATCTGGAATAAGATGTGCAGTGAAAGTTACCAAATGGCTTTTCAGTGACTCCCTTGGATAACTGGATCATAAATCCAGAACAACAAAAAGACTTGAGAAATGCACAGGCTGCCCTTATAAGGAAGATTTTTTTTTTTTTTTTTAATTCTCAGGTAATCTAGAAGCATTCAGCATTTTCCTGTTCTGAGTTGTCAGGTTATAAATCTAAATAACTAAACTACAAATAATTGGACACAATTCTTCAAATTAGAAATCAATATAACGTGAGAATTAATGATGTTTCATTATGCATTAGTGTCTACATTAATAAACTATGACTGTATTAGTCTTAGCAGCAGCATACAAGCGTTTTTCTTGTAGCCTCTGGAATCTTGCTCTAATTCTAATTTTAATCTAATGCTGTATGAGCGACAGAAAACTACAGTACTCAGTCAAAACACTATCATGAAATAAGTAGCTACCTGTACATCTACATGTAAACTCAGAGTCTGCATATCAGTAACCTAAATCCCTGCTACTACGTTTGGTTTCCTAACATTTGGAAAGATTTTGGCTGAAACAAGGATTTGGCATTTCTGTGTTTCTACTTTTGCATCTTACAATGAACATGACCTGAACCTGCTCTTGAGGTGCCACAAGTCCCAAATAACTAGAATTTAAGCTTTGTTCCACATTTTACAAAATGTCATCAAATGGAGAGCATGGAATTAATAGGCACCCAGGCTTTTCTGCCCATTCACTTATACTTGCTCTTGCTTTTTACAGTTAAAGGCACTTCACTAATACAATGAGTAGGCAGCTGTCTTGAACTTTCTTTAATACATGGAATATGTTAAATTGAAATCTACAGGACTTTTTTCTTTTTTTTTTTTTTTTTTTCAAATACGCAGCAATGTCATGGATCCCACCTTCACATTAGTGAAAAACTTCAGCCAGGCTAGTTCAGATCGGAATTATTAGCCTGAATGAAGGCAGGATTCCCTTTCAGACTGCCTCTGAACTCCTGCTCCATCACCTCAAAGCTAAAACCTCTTGCGAAGTTACAATAAATTGCTGATATTACTGACCTTGATCTGTCAGCAAACAAACTTGGATCTGTCAGCAGTCCTGCATTAATAATTTTGAGTGTCACATTGTTATTAGAAAAGTGTGCATAGACAGGCAGATACCTTACAAATTCATATCTCAGAGGACACTGGAATTCTTGTTCATGATTTGTTTTAGGATAAACACTGCAGGACCTAAGCAACAATCTTGGTCGTCTTTGACCTCAGACAATAATAATGACAGCATGGTTCCCACCTGCAAAAACTCATAACATAAGGAAAGATGTCTCAGCAGACCTGGAAATATCAACAAGATAGTTACGATTCATTTCATGTGCAATGACCAAAGCCAGGCTATTGACACCCTCCCTGCATGTGTTACAGCAAGGAAGTGAAGAGTAGCTATGGCAATACATTCAGCTGATGTCACACAACTTGATCTCATTCAGTAGCAATACCTGGGAGTCTGCATATTTTACGTTACACTGATCTAGGCTCAGATCTTTCAATCACTAATTCAAGTAAAGAATTAAACAAAAAAGTGTGTTATTGCATTTTTCATTGTAATATGTTTGCATAAATTATACAAATGGTGTTTAATAACACCATAATTATTGTTCTATAAACAATACGAAACAATGTAAGGCCCACACTGCCAGCTGTGATTTGTACGTATGTGGCATCTATTCTTAGTGCTGCTATAAACAATAATAGCTGGTTTCAAGGTGGTTTTGTGCCAGCTAGCATTACCTGGAACACAGTAACTCTTTGGACTTATGCCCTGCCTCCTTTCCACATATTTTGCCTGCTAGTGCCAAGAAAGTATTGATAGGAGCCAGCACTATCATTCACAGATTGCCTTAGATCTTGGAAACAAGCCACTTTTACGATCTTGTTAGCCTTGCTTTTGCTTTGTTTCCAGTGCAGCGCAGGGTTGCCAATGCAGAGCGTGGCCTTACATTTTCCTGTTCTCTGGTGGAGATTCTTTCAAAAGTTATCACGTTTCTATCATGGAATTTGACAGCTTTGAGTCTATTGTATCTTCTTATTATGCAAAGAAAATGAAAGGTTAGAACCGCTCTGAAGTCAAATACAGACCGCAGAGATCTTTGTCCACAAATACGGTTAACTTGTAAGTGAGACTTAACAAATGTGTATCTCTGAACTAGGCAGGGAGTCATCAGCTGAGGGTTTAGACCTTAAAGTGGGAGAGCGAGCACTATGCAGAGGTACACCCTAGCTCTGAAACAACGACCTCTAGAACTAGAAACCACACGGCCGCCTTTGCAGGGTGCTTTGCTGACCCAGTTAATCCTGGCAGAAGGCAGCACTGATGTAACTTCGCCGCTTTTAGAAACCAAGCTGAAGCTTCTGTGTAGTGAAGTGCTCTGCCAAGTGGCTATATCAGGTCATTCAGAACTGGCTTAAAGATTTTTATGCTGCAACACATTTCACAGAGCCAGGCCTACCTGGAGACTCCTTCCTGAAGTCGTGCACGGTGTGCTAAACTAGGGACCGGCTAGATGCGCTGAATGTTTCTTGGTTTTCTTTTGCTATTAAAAAGAAAAGAGAGGGTAAAAAATGGGAGGCACGCCTTGCCAACCCTGTTGCTTGAGAAATAGCAATAAACAATTGCATTATTAATAACCCAATAAAAAACTCTTCTGCACTAAATATGTTGGGTCAGCTTTGTGATGGGTGTCAGTTTGCCTAGTTCCACTGATTAAAGTAAAAAAAGTGATTTACACCTGTGTTGACTCAGCACTCTTGCCCTTGTAAGTACCCTGTGATAAAATAGACAAATAAATAAAATAAAATCACAAATCCTGTGCTATATAGATATTCCTTAAATAATTCATTATAGCTGTGAGGATAGAAGTAAATACAAAGAAGAATGCTTGCCTTTCGAGATAGTAGCTAGAGCAAAGTCTTTTATTTTTTTCAGGCTGGTGTAGCTCATATTTTCTTGCTACGTACTCTTCCAGAACTTAAAAAAGTGCACAACTCTTTAGGGTCCCAATTATTTATGTGTTGAAGCTGACATAGTCCCATAGATCTGAACACAGTCTGCATCTCCTAGCACTGAAACAAATGTAGCCATGCAGCATATAAAACTGCAGTTCATTTATTAAGTCAGAGAACAGCTCTGTGTTATTAAACCCCCATCCGGCTTCTTAATGATGGCTCGTTGTAAGGTTACTCAGCTTGCTTTAGCACTGTGACAGAACTGCACTTCAGCTGCATCACAAATGTGGCCCTTGCACCTGAATTATGCAGTACTCAGTAGATGGTTTTTAAGCACCATGTAGACTTAATGCTAAATGGTTAGTGTTTATTGAATAGTGAAATATAGAGGGAGTTCAAATAAAAGAATTATCAGACTGTGTTTATGTGCACCCTATTTTTAGACACAAATGGCTCAGCTAAATAGAAACCAATCATCTGTATGGTGCTGCCACTTTAAATAGGTGAGAAAAGCCATCTACTAAGAAAAAAAAATGTTAATTTATGTCCTTGTAAAAACAGTAGAAAAGAATTGGTTTTGAGGTAAGGTGGGTTTTTTTTGCATTCCTTGCATGCCTGAAATGTTGGTTAGTTTATTTATATAGTTATAAATATTTATTTATTTATTTACTTACTTATTTATTTATTTACTTATTTATTTATTTATTTTATTTGGTGGGGATTTCAGGAAATACCTATTTTCATATTGTACTTTATGTACTTTATCTATTTACATAGTACTTTATCTATTCTCACTGTAAAAATCAGAAAAAAAATCACTCCAAGATCCCAACCTGAACAACTGACTGGTTCTAGCATGTGAAGAAAAGAAAAGAATGAAAAACCCCCCAAATAACCTTTTACTGATTAGATGCTCTGATTACTATTTTGAGATATCAGGTTTAGATTCAGTAATCTCATTGATTACTTCCCAGTTCTATAGGATCAAGCATAGCCAATGTCAGACTGTACCAAAGTCATTAGAGATAAACCTACAGTAGGCTTTTAGTAGTGCTTAACATCACACTAGTGATGCAAAACCATATGCAGCTTCAGACTTGAGCAAGTGACTCAGGACATTGCTGTTTGACCAACAGCCTTTTTTCTGCCTTGAGTTGAAGGGAAGGAATTTGGATGCTGTAAGCACTCATGGATGAATAGGTCCTGCCTCACCCTTTCAAGCAGTTACAGAAATGTTGGAATAAAAGAAACCCTCATCTTCTCAGGAAGGGGGAGAGAAGATACTGTGTGTCAGTGGCATCACACATTGCCACAAATGGAGTTCAGGGCAAGATGTTGGCCTGTACAAAGAAATAATATTTTTTTGTTACTGTATTTTCCACCAGCAATTCTTGTATAGGTATTTGCTTTTTTAAGAAATAAAAGGTATAAAATTGAATTCTCTGTAAATAATAAGTTAGCTTCACAGCTAGTGTGCAAAGCAATGTGAGTGTGACCCTCTTACAAGTGCAGGGCTTTATTGTATCAGGCTTTTTTGTCATACTTATATGTGGAATAGAGAGGTGTAAAGAAGTCTAAACTGGTATAATTTGCATATTAAAGCATAAAAAGAGTATGTGAAAACGTATAGTTTAAGACCTGCCACATTGGTTTAGACCAGCATCTTGTCTCTGAAAGTGTCAGAAGTAGATGTTCAGAGAAATAATTTAATGGCACAAGGAGGTAATGGAGCTTCCCTTGTTGGGTCTTTCAACGAGACAAGATTTACTGAGCTCCTGAGGCAGAGGTTACATTTGGAAGGTTGTGTTTAAAAACGACTAATCTATGTTTAATAACTACTAATCTATTTTCTATCTGAATTTTTATCATGGCTTTTTGGCCACCAAAATATTCTTTGGCAGTGGAGTCCACAATTTAATTATGGGCTGTATGAGAAAATGTTGCTTTGACTTCACTTGAATGCCCTCTGCTTGTCACATTGTGAATAAGCAAAAGACCTTCTCCATCTGTCATTCATGAATCTGTAGACTTCTGTCGTCTTAGTTGTCCTGGTCCTGGATGAAAAGTTGTAGTCCGTTTTGACTTCTCTCAGATGGAGGTGAGTGAATACTGCATGGTCTTATTGTGCCTTTTCTGGCTAAAGAAGTTTAAATACACAAATTAAGGAAGGCAGGGGTACCTGCACAGCATGCTTGTCTGCACTCTGCCTGGTTTTGAAGGTGAGCAAAAGCCATGCAGCCAGGGTACTGAGCTGGGGCTAGCAAGGCTGCTGAGCCTTAGTGTCTTGCTAACATCATCACACAGCCTTTGGATCTGGGGTGGGCTGTCACAGCTGAGTGGGGTGTGGGCAGAACTCTTCTCACCTTCCTAGCTGCCTGCAGTACCCTTTGTTGCTGTAGATTGATGTTATCTTCCTTCAGATAAATTATAAGGACAGAATTCTGTGTCACTTTCCTATGTGAAAGTGGTTTAAACTCAGTGAAATTACAGTCCTTAAACTCAGAAAACTTTTAGGCCCCTGAACCAGGACTGTTCAGTCTGATAGAAAAGCATTCCAAGCACCTTCTCTTTGTCTCCCTCAGTTTCTTTCTTTACTACTGAAAAGGCAATACACTTAAATAATGGATGTGAAATCTCAGCTGTGTTTAAATCAAAGGAAAAGAATTCCACTGAATTGACTTTGGTTGGGATTTACCTGAGGATATTTATTAAATTATTCCATATTCCCATTTATAAGATCTGCTATAGAAGAACATCGCTATGCTGCCCAACAAGGTCACAGTATCTCTAAGATGTTTTTTCCAACACCAAATACATTACCTGTAAATAATTGCTGAAAGTTTGCATGTTATTCTGTATCTGCCTTTTCCTCCTCCAGTAGTGTTGCTACCAGCATCTATCTTCATTTTTGTTTCTCTGCCTTGCTCTCTAATAGGATTGACAAAAAGATCTGGGAGAAAGAAGTGGCCCCATTTAACCAGCCCAGTAGCCACTGGAGGAATAAATATTTGGCTGTAGGAAGCCTATATTCTTCACTGTAAACACGATTTTATTTTAAAATGGTGTAACATCCACAACATGGAAGACATTTCATTCCTGCCAGGTGGAAATGATATTTCCATGTGTGTAACATTCAATGTAAGTCTTCCAATCCCCAGAAAAGGAGGGCAAAGGCATGGCAAGACAACAAAGATGAACAGATAGCTCAAGGATAAATGCTGTGAGGAAAGTCTGAGGATGTCTGACCATCGGGAACCATTTATGGAACAAGAGTTCCTCTGGATTGATGGACTCCACTGGAGTAGCTGGGCTAGTAGCCTTCTGGGGTTGAGTGGAGCTTGGCTGATAAAAAAGCTTCTTGAATGTGCAAAGAAGGCAAAATAAGAAGGATATAGCAAGTGGTGAAAGCATACTAGAGAGTAGAAGGTTGAGTGTCAGGGAAAAAACAGTTCTTGTGAGTCATGATGAGACAGACACAGTGAAGGAAAATTAAGAAGCTTCCTTAGTGGGTTTCAGAAACGAGTGAAATATTTTTGTAGTAATGTGAGAACAGGCAAGAAAGGGGAAGAAACACAACCGCTCTGAGAACATGTGAAATTGTGCATCATGGGATAACAAAAACATGGGTTTACAGTACAGATACTGTGGATACAATTTATTAAGGAAGGAGAAAAATAAAGGTAGGCATCCCTGTGTATATTAATACAGGAATAGATCACTGGTGATACCACCTGCCTGGTGCAGAATCACTTGCATTGGGAAGGAGATGAAGACATTAGGGAAGTTCAGCTCTAACAATTACAGAGACATAAATGATGTAGGTGACAAAAACAAATCAACTGAACTTAATGTGACTTTGAGGAACGTTGATGTTTACTAAAGTCTGGAAAGTCTGTTGCAAAGAGACTAGTCTTCATGAGAACCTATAGAGATATTACATAAGAGCAGAAAGCTGACAAGAAGCATATAAATAGAAAAGAAAGCTATGGCTTTTGAAGTGCACAGATCTAGTAAGACTTGCTCTGGGTCTAAATCGTGGAGGAAATCAAAACAGGCAATGAAAGACATCTATGTGGAAAAGAATGTATAATTACTAGAGGTAAAAGTTTGGTTTGACTCCAAAACCAAGCAAACTAGCTGCCTAGGATATCTCGTATGATTAATGCGAATGTTGTAGTACATGAATGCAGGGATGGATTAGGAAATTAACACTACCAAGTCAAAAGCAAAACTGCAAGAGATGACACCATCCAGTTCATGGGAAACCTACATAATCTTCATTCTAGGACTGTGAGAGATATGATACATGAAAACACAAATACCATCCTCTTTCTTCCCAGCCTTCCTCTTTGGATCTGATTCTATGTAACACTGTGCCACTGGGGCTTTCCGTGGAATTTTCTTTCACCAGCTGATCTCTTTTCCTTTAATTAGAAAGGAGCAAAGCCTGTGTGTTACATAAAATGCTTTTCTTCTTAACATCTCATGGATCACACCTTGAGAGAATCTACATTAAAAGTAACCTTCCTGACATTTTCCTGGAAAACATACCTAATTTTGATTCCTCATCTAAGACTACAGTTGTAGAGTTTAACAGAAAGTTTATAAACACAATATAATATTGTCCTCTATAATTTTATCCTTAGACATACCATTTCAACATAGATTCAGAGTTCTGCACCTTTTTTATCTGTTCCCTCTCACTCTCAGCAATATCCTGATCAATCAAAGCAAGCCTGACTTAAATTTCTGCATTTTCATTTCTGCGAGCTCTGTAATGATACACTGTGGTTTGCTGCTCTCGGATGACTGTGGTCATATCTGTAGCAAAACATTTCCTTACCAAAAGCATCCGCTTACTCAGAGTTAACAAGACCAGAAGTGGCAGAAGTACGATTTTATGAGAGTCACTAATTCAGGCTGAAATGTACTCCTTTGTAAAAGGCAAGTTCAAGCATCTGTGCTTGTGTAGCCTATGTGCAATGTGTTAGTTTTGGGCCAGCCCTCTGGAATATTTTCCTCTTTATCTTTCAAGCAGTGACTATGTATTTTTTTCTGCATATGTACTGCATGCTGCATACACGTTTCCTGGGGTTGGTTGCTGATACTGGAATATAATTATCACAATATTGCAGCTTTTCATGCATAGTGAATCTTCTCAGTCTTAGGGAAGGGGCTGGCATTTGACGTTTTTGATGTAAGAACAGGTGTTTGGCAAATAAAGACCTCTGAAACTGAAGATGTTAGTCTAAAAAATGAAGGTATCAACTTTGCTCATGCTGATAAGGTCGTGACATAGTCAGGTCATTTTCTGGAGTAAGCTAGGTTGGTGTTTCTCATGGTAGTGCAGATCTGTTCCTGGATTTACTTTAGTGTACATTTACTTGCAGTGTATCAGCTTCATCATGTTCAGGTGCATCCTTGTAAACATTTGTCAAAATGCTTTAATTTTCTGGTTGAAGAATTTGAAGTGCCATAATGTTTTTCACAAATTGTCATTTCCATGCATATTTCATAGTAAGTTAGGTAAAAATTCATTAGTTGTTTAAGTAACTTAACAGGAGATAACTGGGCACATGGTACTTGTAAAAAATACCCTGATATGCTTGGCTGATGCCGTGAAACAGAGCTGTCAGGCTGTTCTGCAGCCCCTACTTCTTCTCCAACCACAGCATGCAAGCATGTGCACACATGCGTGTGTATGAGAGGAAGAAAGACAGAGATACTTTGTATTTTGACTGAAATACATTGTCTTATCACCAAATAATATATACTAAAAAAAAGTTCCTCTCACCAGCTAAAAGGCAAAATATGAAATGTAAATTTCAATTTCTTAATCCAAAATTAACTCTCATTCTGGACCCTACAGATTGTGCATATTTCCACATGTTCATCCCCATCTCTCACTGATCTGTTTTCAGGATTGTGTTTTGGAGAAATGATCTGGAAGTCCCTGAGAAATAGGCTGAGTCAGGAGCTGCCACAGCTATGGAAGGAGGGAATCAAGCAGGCAAATTTATAGCAGTTTGACATTTCAGATAATAGAGGTCAGTCCTTCAAGTTGTAGTCCCCCTGAGATGAGTGGCTTTCTGCTGGCTGAACCTGGGAAAAGCTGGTACCATTAAATTGTCCCTTTTCTGGAAGTGAAGCATGTGGTGATAAGCTGGAGGGAAAGAATTCTGTTCATTATTACAAGGCAAGTTCTGCTCCCTTTCTGATGTTGATGAACGATGAATGACCCCACTCATGTCAGTGGTCCTACCTGTAGCTGGAAGAACAGGGTTTGAATTTCTAGAGTAAAGCGTCAAGTTGTGAATAAACTGGAATGAGCTGTATTAGTGCATCAGTATGCAAGACTCCCTTTTCCTGTGCGCACAGCTAAGATCTTGAAGGATTGTTTGCTGTGAATACTACTTATGACATCTGAGACCAAATACATTTTGTGCACTTACCAAAAGCTTTTGTGCGCTTTTTCAAATGAAGATTCAACACTGTTCAGTCTTTAGAAGTACTGATGAGCGCCATCCCCTAAGTTTTTGCATCTCACTGCCTCCAGCACTTTCCCTAGCAGTTGCAAGAGCTAGAGATATGCAGTGTGATAACAGTATTGGTGTGAGGTTTGTAGTGTAATATGTGCTAAATGTTTTGAAACTGGGACTTGGGAAATGTTCTGGGAGAGCAAATAAATTATTGTTAGTATAGTCATTTTCATTAAGTCTTACGAAAACATTTGTTTTACCTTTATGACAGTATCAAATTTATTAAACTATATTGGCCTTTCTGCAGAACTGGAGATAAAGCCCCCAAATAAACAAATGGCAGTCCTCAAATTAGAAATATGTCTTTGTTTGTTTGTTTGTTCTTAATTAAAAGTAGATAGTTCTTTTTTATTTCACTTTGTTCTTGCAACTTCTTCCCTTAATAGTATTCTATTTACATCAATAGTTGCTCAACATACTGCTCTTTAAGTGTGGACTGCCATATTTCTTGAATATCTATTTTGGAATTTGCAGTGGAGAAAGCAAATAATTAAAAAATCTAATTTCTGTAGAAAACGAGGGGGAAATTAGCTCTATATTCAGTTTACCTTTTTGATATTTGGGCTGAAATCTTTGTTCCACAGAGACTTAAGAAATAAATCAACATTAAAGCTTGATTATGATACTATAAAGAAACAAGAAACCAAAAGGGAAAAGTGTAATAATAGTATTTGTGCTTTACATTAAGCTGAACTGTAGCATCAGCTAGAATAGCTTTTCCTGGAAAAATAAGAACTGATTGACTCCCTTGGTCTTTGAATTTCTGTAGATGCTAATCAGAAAATTTAAACAGGTCAGTATTGAATCTGGAGGAAATTATCAACCTCTTTTCTAATTGAAGACAAAGTACTTAATAAATCTTGTAAGTTTTCTTTCTTAAAATTAAACTGCCATATACAAACCTCTATTTAATGTACCACTTCCTTTATGTTTCCTTACAAGAAGCAGTCTTGTGTTTAGCTAGATTATATGCCTCAGAGCCAAGTATGTGCCAGTAGCTAAAATATGTGCCTGCAAGCTGTAAGTGAGAGACTCTACTCTTGCCTAATTTCTTCTGGGAAGAAGTGATACATGAAAATGAAAAGCATACTTATGTGGTAAATGCACAGTAGTTACACTGTGTGTGTATATATATTTATACATTATGTACGGCTGTACACAACTCCTCCTTAAATACCTGAAGGAGAAATGAAACAGGCTCTGAACATGTTTGCATGTTCATGAACATGATGACTCTACTAGGGGAAAGGGATACTGAGTTGTCTTTCTTGCTAAACTGTGATTGAATCCTTAAGGTCAGATAGACAAATGCCACAATTCTGCCATTAACTAAATCTTCAGAAACCCTGTGTTATTCAGGGCAAAATTGTCTCTTACCGAGATGTGGACTTCCCTCCAAGCTGGGAGGGAAAGTACAGAGTCGCTCTCTGAACTCCCAAATTGTACATGTAGAAGCTTAGTTTGTTAGGTTATAACCTACTTGTGCACGCTCTTTACTTGTGTGATCTTTCTGTAAGGAATTATTTTATCTCTCCTTCTGGACTTGCAAAAAGGGAGAGAGGAATCATAATGTTCAGGCAATGAATTTGAAGAGCTGGGGAAAGAAGAATGTCCATTTCAATGAGCTCCCTTCTTTCCCTACCATCCTCCAACAATGCCAGCACCCCAGACGTGAGTCCTTGTGCAGCAGCCTTGTCATCAGGCCCTCACAGCCACACCAGCTCCTGCAGAACATGGTTCCTGGGAATGATGTACACTATGAACAATACTCCTGTCAGTGTTTCATTCAGTTTTTCTGTTGGGTCATCATTGTCTTTAGGGCAAATTAAAATTTGTGGGAGTTCTCAGTATTTTTAATAGGGAAGAGCTAAGGGTAGAGGGAGTAAAGTCAGGAATTAGGGCAACCAGGATTCTTGTATTTTGTAAAGACCTTCAGATGACATATCACATTGCGTTACGACCTTAATGATCACATGTAAGGAATTTCCTATGAGGCTGACTTCAGTGAAATTATAAAATCTTCAAAACCAGGAAGGTGTTGAAAAATTAGGAAATTACTTAGGATGAAAAAGAACAAAGATTTAAAAAAATCATGTTTCTTATGGAGGGCTGTGTGGCTACAAAGCAAAGCGATAATAATCGCTTTAGGTGAGCTGCTATCCATGGTTTACTAATGTCTGTCTGTCTGTCTAACATTCATTGTCTTCTGACCACTTTGGTGTGGTATTGAGGTTTGTTTTTCTATTGTATTCCCACAGCAATTATTTATTGAAGGTGTACTTTACTATAAATATCGTTCCTGTAACTTTACTGTTTTTAAAGGCGTGCTTTAGTGATAGACAATCAGAATCACAGTGCTGGACTCCCTTGCTCTTGCACTTCTTGAGAATCTTTATTCTTGTTGCTTGTGTCTGCTAGATCTTCTCTGAAATTAATATCCATACTTGTTTAAAGTTTATTAGCAGAATATTCTTATATATTACAGCCACACTTCCATTTTGTTGCATAGATACTCTTTCACTTATCTTTTTAAAATGGGACATAGAAGAAACTCTTTGTGTACTTGCTGTGAAAGAAGATTTCAAAGAGAAAAGAGAAAAAAGAAAAAAGTTATTATGTATCTTTTTATTTTGACTTGTTACAGTGGAACTACAAACAAGAAAAGTGAAAGAGTAAGTCTAACTTTGTATGAGAATATGGTTAAATATCACAAAACCATTGATATATCAGCTGGTATTTGTACAGAAGGGAATTGAATTAGTCTGACATAAATTGTTTTTGCTCAAAGAATCCAATCCTCTTGAGGTCAAAAGTTTAAAATTCAGGCCTGATCCACAGCTCAGTGAGTTTTCCTGTTGGCCATAGTACTGGCTGGATAAGGCTCAATCAAACATTTTTTATAGTAATTGATTTCTATCTTTTTCAGCCAAAAAAGGAACTTAATTGTTTTTGTAAATAAATATTATGTTATTGATTTGAGTCTGTAAACTGTGTCTGCAGGGAATTGATATTTTAGAAATCTGTATGATTAAACTGGGGAACTGGATGTTTCAGCTATGCTGTAGCTCAAAACGCCCAGACTCTGATGCCATAAAAGCTGCTGATTAACATCTCCTGTCCTGTGATAATGCTGATTACAAGGGTAAATTCCTTTATTTGTTAAATGCTTTTATTTATTTTCTTTAACCCAAGCCCAAACACAAAAGTAGCCTGAACTCTCATGTAGTCACATAATCTTCATACTCGCTGCAGTCAAGTTTACCAGAAAATGGTACATCTCCTTGCTGACCTGGCTCTCTGTTGCCATATTGCTGTCACTTATGTTTGTTATTTAATATTTGGACATAGTACACATAAGCCATGTCTATTTTAACAAATACTGCAGCCTGTAGGAACAGATTGGTATAGCAAAATGGTTGCAACTGAGAACCCCAAATCCATGGTGTAAGTATTTCAAGGGGTTTACTTTGCACTGGTTCTAGCCCCAGTCCTACAACTGCCCTTTAGTAACTGGAGCATATCAGTTGAAGCCCTGGTGCAATTATTCTGGTTTAGTTTAATTCAGAACAAATCCTATTTGTGCTCAGACCATGTTGTGATATGAACTAAAGCAGGGACAGTTGATAGAGGTGTTTCAAAATGCCCTGCTGAATGCTGAGCAGCAATGTAGGTATGCCCAGAGATGACTGAAATGGGAAGAGCTTGCTGTAAAGCAGATGCACAAAGATCTTGTCAATTTTCACAATGTACATTATCATTTTTACTTCAGCTAAGATCTTTGTGGTTTGACAAACTACAGACTTTGGTGTACCCAGTCTTCTGCTGCCACTTCCTAATGAAATAGAAGAGGTTCAGTTCATTGGGATGAGGTGTCAGATTTAGCACTAGATGGTAGGTCAGCAAATGTAAAGATGTGGCAGCACCATTTCCTCAGTATACTCAGTATACTTAGTTTCCTGTAAAGCCATATATCGATATATACGTAGTTTGGTACATTTATGATAGAAATTAACAACGGCCTTCTATTTTAAATAAACAGAATGATCTACAGTAGCTGACAATCTGGTTGATAATTTCAAAATATTCTGCTGTGCATAGCACAGTGTGTCTTCTAGCCACATGTGTGGTTTCCTGCTGTGGAAACCATCACAAAAAGATCCCTTATCCAGTGTGTATTGTGGTATGGATTGCATAGGTTTAGTGTTACTGCTCACTTCACTGAAATAGTGATTCATCAAACTGGCTGGAAACAACAGGTTTCACAGCAACCTCAAGGTGTGGGGAATAACAGGCTGTATCTTAGATATGTTGTTCTGACTTTAATGTGTATAAGAAAAACTTGAGATTCCTGTGTGAAATTCCTGAAAGAGATCTTCCTGTGTTGAAATTTGGCCATTAGGGTATGCAAAAAGATACAATCAAGATGAAAATATAACAGCAGGCTATAAAAATATAAGCAGGTGCTTAATTTAGCCCTCTGAAATCCTGTGAACAACCCATTTCCTACCCTCTGGCCAGGCTACTAAATGAGGCATGCTCGGTAATTACTGAATTATCCCTTTCAGCAGGGGGAAAGCAAAATGGGTGCTAGGCTTTTGTTATTTTAAGTTCACCCCCATTAGTGTTACTTGCTGCACCTAATAGGCTGACAAATGGGGTATTGCTACTGTCAGTGACTAAATGGCACTTAATATTCCATTTTGAAGTTCAGGAAATCAGAACTAGGAGGAGAGGCTTTTGATGGCCATTTGCTCAGTGGCACAGACTTATAATCAAGAAAATTGATGTTGAAAGTTCAGTTACATGGATCTTACCACAAAATGGAGCTGTAAAATTGTGCAGTGGCTGCAATGGACTTCGGCAATATAACTTCACCTTATTAGGATTACCTCCAAAAATAGTATTAAAAATTAGAAGTAGACCCCAGTCTCTCATTCCTGTAATATTACTTCAGTATAGCTAATGAAAAGAAGAGGGTTTGGAGCAGAGTGATGCATTTTATTGCAGAATATAGCAGGCCACTGAAGAAGGTTTAAGGTGGCAGTTTCTGCTTTGTGATGCTCAAAGGCTGTGAGAAGGTACCTTTGCTCAGGACAGGGAAAGGATAACATCTTCAAACATTCATACCAATGGCTTCTGTGAACTAGTTCTGGGACAACTAATCTGCAGTTGTTAAAGCCAATACACATTTGATAAATCCTTTGTAACTTAGCATTTGTTATCCTTAGCCATAGTTTTCTCTTTGTAGCAGCCCAGATAACACACTGGACCACATTAACCCATATGTAATGTTTACAGCTCCACTGTAGAGTAGTTCTGCCAGCACAGAACAAGAAAGAGCAAAAGTCTGGCCAGTTTTGCTGTTTGGCCAGAGGAAAAAGCCATTCAGAAGAAAAGGGATTCAGATCCAGACAGGGAGAGCTTGCACAGCTGGATCTGGATGCAAGTCTCAGTTTTAAACATTCCCAGTATTACTCTGTTTGTATTTGGACAGCTGGTTCTGACCTTTTCTGATTCTCCCACATAGAAAGATATTTCCCATTGATTTATGAGGAAAATGCAATGCAGCAAGCAGCTTAACAGTAGACAGAGAGTGGCCAGTGTAATGTGTATGCTGAGGTTTTATAGTCTGATGGAAGCAGCTCGGCCTCTGCTGAGTTACTGAAGTCCTCCTCTTGGGCTGTGACCTCTTTTCTGACCCAAACTTCATCACAGGATTAGGTGGATTCAAAGTCTTCTGCCCTCCCTGCTGCTGGACCTCTCTCTTGCTCTGAGTTTCACCAGTGTTTTCAGAGCTGCCTTCTTTGCAGCCCCTACCATCTGGAATAGCTTCACTATGGCTCTCTGCCTCATTGACTCTCTTCTTCATTTCAAATCTCAGTTGACCATTTATCTTTTCTACCTTGCCAATTTCTTTTAATTTCCCTGTCCATCTGCTTGGTCTATTTAATTCTGTGAAAGCTTTTAGATTACATATTTTATAGTAGATGCATGGGAGAACAGTACCATATTATATATGAACAATTTCCCCAGCTTGAACAAGCGTGCTGTTAGCATTGGCTGAAAAATCCTGTCTCCCCAATGTGCTCAGTGCTACACTTCACAAAGTTAGAGGGGGATGCTGAGGTTGCATTGACAGCCAAAAGAAGATACTTACTTTCCTAGAGCTGCAGCAAGTGGAGCAGATGGTATTTTCCCCCACTCCACATCACTCTCTGTCCTTTCCTTCCTCATGCCCCATTGTTCATTTTTCACACCTCTGTCAGTTTGGTTCGGATTCAACACCCGTTGAAGTTGATAGAGAATCTCCCACTGACTTTATTTGGCTTTGCATCATGCTTCCTGTGATCTCTCCTCCCTTCAGTTATGCCTGAACCCAAATCCCTGCTCTGACCTCTCAACAGTTTGGATCTTCTCTGTGCATCGTCTCTCTTCTCACTTCCTGCACTTTGCCAAGAGCCTCAGCAAAGCAGTGATGGGGAAAGCTGCACCGAATAGATACTGCTCGGGTCAGTAGCTGCAAAGAAAACCTGTGAAAAAATTTCAGTTTGGATTACACTGAAAAAACGTTTTCTCTAGCTTTTTCCTCACTGAACTGAAAAGAAAACAGGCACATAATCTTGCGTTAAATATTATGGGTATGAAATTGAAATGTTTTGTTTTACTTGGTTTTCATTTTTAATTAAAATGAAAAATCATGTCAGAACAGAAATTAAACCCTCTGTTTGAAAATGTCATAGTGAAATATTTTGCCTTTCATGAAATAATGTGGACAGTTTTCCATAAATCCTTTTTGCCCCCAAATTTATTGATGCCAAAACACATTTTTCTGTTGTGGTGAGCCAATTACTCAGTTATTTGATGTTATTTCCTGCCATTATTTTTCTCCAAAGCATATCCCCTTTCTTGCTGAGATCTTTCCCAATGACCTATTTTTTTTGTAGGCCTAGAAATGGAAGACAGGGAACAAAGAAGAAGAGGGGAAAAAAAAAAAAAGTCAAGGTTGCTGTGGCTCTACCATCAACTTTTGTTTTATCGTTTAGGCTGGGTGGTGATTCCTTGATTTTCCAATATAGTACAAGACTGGAATAACTGTTACTGCATTCTCCAAATAATGCTGCTTGCAGCCCCATCAAGCTTGAGAATGCCGTCTTGTGACCTCCTGTATGGTGTCCCACTTCAGTAATGGCTTTGACTAAAGTTTATACAATTTTCTCCTGTAGCAAGAAAGTCAAAGGCTTTATTCGTTTTATGAGTGTTCAGTTTCTAAAGAAAAAAATACCGCCCCAATGAAGTCAAATGAACATGTCCATCTACATTATGTAGTCAGAATGGTTCCTTGTACATCTAACCACTTCTGTGTTACTTAGCACCTGAATCACTCCAGAAACAAAAATTCTTACACTAACATTACGGTTGTCATAGCGGTACCTCAGAAACAACTCTCTGCACTCTTCTAGACCTGAGAAATGTTTTGTGGTTTAAATTACATCCCTAGGAGTTGTGAGATTTCTTAGCAACTTCCAGGATTTAGCACTAATAGTATTTACAGTAATTATGCACACTAATTAAATACCAAAACAACTAATGACAAATTGATTCAATGCCAAATAAAGGACTCAAATGCTTAATTAAAGATGCTAATAAAATCCCCCTCAGCCCTTCACAGTCCACTCCCTAGGGCTAAAGACGACTTTCTACCTCAGAAATCTTTATAGCCCTTTACAAGCCCAGTCTCTAGGGTTACTGCCTTCTTTAACCTCTGGATTAAGTGCTTGTTAGCTAAGCACTGTATAAACCCATTTAAAATGCCATCAAAATAATTAAGTTGGATCCAGAATGCTCTGTGTCCTCCAGAAGTGATACACCATGACATTTGCATCTGCGTGCAGGTTCCCATTCACTAGGGTATGCAAGGTGGTGTCTAATTCTGAGCACCGGGCAGGAGGACTTATGTCTGACCATCAGACAACCTTAAGCCAATGGCACAAATCATGTGCTTAAATTTAGGCTAAGTACCTTGATGAATTGAAGCCAAAGTGAGAAAGAGCATAGCCATAACACAGTCCAGTTTAAGTAAAGCAAGACAGCTCTTTTGTAATTCATTATTGATTCTGTTAAGCTTTCTTATTTATCACCTACGTAGAACCTAGTAATAAAGATATATTTTTTAAAATAAATTTATTGGAGAATGGAGATGCCATTAAAAATGGCTATTAAACAGCACTTGAAGAGGAGAGAGTTCTTTAAGTTACTATTCAATATTTCTTTCCTGTGCCAGGAATCTCTCACCCTGGCAGTTAGCCTCATTAGATATTTCTCTCCTTACCTGTACATATAGCTTTTTTACATTTTGTGTCAATAATGATAAAGCAAATGAAATAAATAAATAAATAAATAAAAAGTAGAAAAAAATAAAAGAAGAAAATAAATAAAAGTAGAAAATGAAGACTAATTTCCCAGTCTTTCATAGAATGTTTGCAGAAGAACATTTGAGCAGACGAGACTGCTGTGATCCCCAGGTACACAACATGCAGTGCATGGCAGCCCTTTCTGCTTCTATCTGTAATGCTGTTTTGTGATGGGATTGTTGTCTTTGGGGTTGTCAGCAGACAGTCGATCTCAGGGTTTTCCTTTCTCTCTCTGATGTGTTACATCATTTCACATTAACTCATCTGAGAAGCCAGTGCGATTTCGGATAACGCTGTGTGCATATAACTTCAGAAGAAGCTCTGAGCCCAGCTTGGGTATCTCTTATCAGCTTTGGTATTATCCAGCTTCAAATCTGGGACAGATGGAAGTAAATAGGGTGTCATTGAGAAGGAAAGAATTCCTTACACTTGTATGAACCGCTGCTATCCCTGTGCTATATGCTTATAGAAGAAAGCAGATTGTGCAGCCTGTGAGGAAATTATTACACTGATCTGAGTAATATAATTTGGATTCACTTGGAAATATTAACAACGTGTATCCTATATGACACCTTTAGTTGTGGGAGAGGGCATGGAGGGAGAATGGAGAAAGACCTAATTCACAAGAAGGTGCTGCTTGCAGTGTGCCAAATTACCTTCTGGATATCTGAGTACTTGCAAATATTGCAGATAAGTTGCACTTATTCCTCTGGAAACTCAAGAAAAAAAGTTTGGATAGCTGGAAAGTTAAGAAGTATGAAAACAAATTAACATGAAAAAGGCTTAGAGAAAAAAAGCACCAAAACAAAACACGAAACCTGAAGTGTGAAAAGAATAGAATAGAATTAACAGCCTTAACCAAAATGGAGTTGCTCTAACCACTGATCTTTCTAAACTGCACAGCTCTACATCCTCCAATTATGTCCACATGCTGCTTTCCATCAAGAATAATGAAAAAATACAATCCTGCAGGCAATGTTATTTCAAATGATTCATCACATCATGAAATGATGTTCTACAGTGTCAAATCAGTGTTATGCTAAGTCACGTTTTGACCCACCAAAGGTTCTTCTATTTTCTTCTTGTTGTTTGTTCCTGACCTTTAAAATATCCACTCTGACTTTGTTTATATCTTCAGTAACTTTTATTAGCTCTTCTTTAGTGTCATGCTGGCATTTGTGTTTCACACTGTTATCCTTCAGCACATGCTAGAGAGTTTTGGTGGGGTTTTTTTAGTCACTCTGTGTGTATTTTTCAGATATTAAGAAGGGGCTAAAATCATCTCCAGTGTTTTCTAAACTGTAGCAACTGTTAAAAGAAATATATGCTACTTATACCTATAGCCTTTTATTGTTCATGTCCCTAGATCATGATGACTACAGCAGTAGGACTGTAGAGCATTCTAAAACCCTGTTACTAATGTCAAATGCTATTTTAAGCCACTGTGGAAGACTGAGTACAAAAATAGAGCTCTGGATCATGGCTTGTATCTGTTAAAAAAAATGTTTAACTTAATTTCCCTCAAAGTTTGTAAAGCAAAAGAAGAGCATCAGTGCTCCTCTGCCAGGAACTTGTTTTGCTGGAGAAGAAATATGTGGGGATCACTGAAAAGCTCAAAAGTAAGGGATTCTTCTGGAGTGTTGCATTCATGTCTATAGGAGTTTTGTCCTTGGTTGTTTGAGATACAATTCTGCAAAGTGAAATGGGGATTTCAAAACAAAACAGAGACAAAGCTGATGAACATAGAGCATCTGCAAGTCATCCTTAAGGGATTTCCTAATATTCGGCTGTGTGTCTCTCAGTCCTTTGTTATTGCTGTTGATGGAAACAGCGATGTCTGATGAAGTAAATCTATACAAGCAGCTTCACATCCCTGGAGTGAAAGGGACTTCTATTCTTTACATAGCCTCCGGAGAAGTTGAAATACAATTCCGAATTCTAAGTCTTTGAGCAATTATTTGAATTGTTCTCAATATCATGCAGTATTTCCATGGCTAACTTGAAAAACTGTTCTATTATCACTGCGGAAAGTAGCCTAGAAGGGAAATGCTGCTCTGTGATAAACAAGACGCTCTCTGGTATGGCTGTACTAAGAAGTAGGAAAAAAATCACCATAGAGTTCAGCAATACTTAAAAGAAGCAAAATGATTCCAATCTGAGCAAAATGTCACGGTTGTTCCCAGAAGTGTCACAACATGGGAACATGAGACTACAAGATAAAACTCTGCTGAAAACGGTTATGTCTTTTGATAGCTTTAGTCAGCTGTGGCAGGAAAAACAAAGGCGTTTCTTGCTGTGCTGTAGGAATATATACTGGGCAGTAATAAGGAATAACATAAGGAACTCACACTGACATAATGCAATGCAAATTTCATTTGCTTCAGTAAAAGCATAACTAATTCTCTCTATCTTACAATAATTTCAGTTATTCTTCTAATAGCAGTAATTCAGGATTCTTCCATTGAAGAGTAAGTTGCAATAGTTTGAAAGGTAGAAATTGCATCATTGCTGCATAAGAATATGAAGATTAAATTAAGCTTTGTCACTAAAATAAAGTAAAATCAATGTCTTTAGTTTCAAAAAAATTTCAATTAATGGCATAGTATAGTTAATATTTTACTGGAAAAAGGAGAAATAAGAGGTTGAGAAGGACATTTTCTACAAATCTGGGAACTGAGCCATTATTTTCAGAACTGAAGTAATTTTGATTTCCAAAACACAGAACGTGTGGGAAATCTCACCTGTTTACAATTCAATTTAACAATTAAGACTTGGAAAAAATTACTTAAAACAGAGGAGATACAAATTAGTACTAATAATCAAAATTGAATACATCTGCAAGGAAAATTATTAAAATTTTAGGAAGTCATGCTGAAAGGGGCCAGAGGAAATTTGCCAGGTGGCCTTATCTAGCCTCATTCCTTAAGGATGTATCATGTAGTTGTTCTGGTTTAATACTGTTGTATTAGTTGGTATGTTAGTTAGAAGTAACGTTAGTGTCTCTGACACTAACTAGTTTGCTAGTGACACTGTCTTAAAGGTCCTGTCAGTACAGAGGAGAAACTGGGTATTTTTCAGAAGGAACCAGGTGGTCTGGGTGATCACAGTGATAAAAATTTGATAAAATATAATCGTGAAAGTGTAAGGTTAATTGTCAGTAATGTATAAGCGGAACTTCTCCTATATCATGGGAGCTTATTAGTCAGAAATTATTAAAGATGAGAAGGATCTGCCTGTACTAGTTGCTCATACAGTGAATAATGCCACATTGCCATTAAAAAGGCAAACACAATTCTAAAATACTTTTGACAAGCTGTTTCAAGAAGAGCTAGTAATGCCAGTAGATACATCATTGGCTCATCTGGAATACTATGTGTGCTGTTCTATGCACCTGCATATTAAAAAAAGAATAATTTAGGCTTAAATAAGCATAAAGAAGGAGAGTAGAATAATGAAGAAAAAGAAACTATGGTGGGGTGGCTTTGTTGGTCTAGCAAAATAAACGCTGAAAAAGAGTAATTTGTTGGTGTTAATGAACTGAGACACAAGTACCAAAGAACCTTTAAAGACAGAAAAAACATATTGAAAGAAAAATGTATATAAATTAATACCATTATAAATATGAAGTTTAAAATTCATAATAGTGGGGTTTTGTATTACAAAAGATGAAGAAGCAGCACAATTAGTATTTTTAAGGAGAAGATTTATTACTTTATGAAGGGGTTAGAGCTGGCAGCAGGGTGCTTGCTCTGGATGGAAATTAAAGGTGCATCTGTTGTAACATTTTAGTAGGAATCAGTTTACTTTTGAAGTAGGCTTTCTGGCATCCACGTGGCTGTACTTTGTTTTGCAGTGGAGCAGTCTCACACTGCAGGTTCTTTTCAGGTTAAGCTGAACTGTACGGTGCTGTCCAGAAGCACACTTGGTGCTGCAGCTGCTGACTGCTTCCCAGTTGACAGGGTCAGGCTAGAGCTGCTAGGTAGTAAAACCCTGTGAAGTGCATATCACAGAACAACAGAAACACACAATGTTCAGGGTTACAAGGGACCTCTGGAGATCATCTAGTCGAACCCTCTGCTAAAGCAGGTTCACCTGGAGTAGGTCGCACAGGATTGCATCCAGGTTGGGTTTTAGTATCTCCAGAGGAGAAGACTCCACAACCTCTCTGGGCAGCCTGCCCCAGTGCTCTGTCACTCTCAAAGTGAAGACACTTTTCCTCACACTCAGATGGAAACTCCTGTGTTTCAGTTGGTGCCTGTCGTCTCTTGTCCTGTCGCTGGGCACCACTGAAAAGAGCCTGGCCCCATCCTCTTGGCACTCGCCCTTAAGATACTTGTATACATTGATAAGATCCCCCCTCAGTTTTCTCCAGGCTACACAGGCCCAGCTCCCTCAGCCTTTCCTCATAAAGGAGATGCTCCGGTCCCCTGATCATCTTCATAGCCCTCTGCTGGACCGTTTCCAGTAGTTCCCTGTCTCTCTTGAACTGGGAGCCCAGAACTGGACCCAGCACTCCAGGTGTGGTCTCACCAGGGCAGAGTAGAGGGGGAGGACAACCTCCCTCAGCCTGCTGGCCATGCTCCTCCTAATGCATCCCAGGGGGATCCCATTGGTCCTCTTGCCCACCAGGCACACTGCTGGCTCGTGGTCAGCTTGCTGTCCACCAGGGATCCCAGGACCTTCTCTGCAGAGCTGCCCTCCAGCAGGTCAACCCCCAGCCTGTACTGGTGCATGGGGTTGCTCCTCCCCAGGTGCAGGACCCTACATTTCCCCTTATTGAACTTCATGAGGCTCCCCTCCACCCAGCTCTCTGGCCTGTCCAGGTCACACTGAGTGGCAGCGCAGCCCTCTGGTGTGTCAGCCACTGCTCCCAGTTTTGTATCGTCAGCAAACCTGCTGAGGGTGCACTCAGTCCCCTCATCCAGGTCATTGATGACTAAGTTGAAGAGGACCGGACCCAGCACTGACCCCAGGGGCACACCGGTAGCTACAGGCCTCCAGCCAGACTCTGCACCGCTGATCACAACCTCTGAGCTCTGCCAGTCAGCCAGTTCTCGATCCACCTCACTGTCTGCTCCTCTAACCCACACTCCCTTGGCTTACCTAAGAGGATGTTACAGGAGACAGTGTCAAAGCTTGCGCTTTTGGTGCTGTAGCTGTCAGGCTCTTAGCATGACTGTTTCACTTCTCTGTCTACTACTGTTCCTGTAACCAGACTGAAAAGGAACAATGATGAATCTGCAGTTCAGTTCCTGTTAGATTTCTTGCTCATAGCCTGGAAGACTAAAATGAAATCCATCTTAATGCCACAGGAGGGCATTTTATTTTTATTTATATAATGTTAGTGGTTTACTGGTATTTGAAAAGTAGGAAAAGGACTGAATTTTTTAATGCTTTCTAGGAAAAGCCATCTTTTTATATGTATATATATGTATGCATTTATACACCTGCACACACACCGCACATACATATATATATAACTATCTGCACAGTATCTTGCAGAGCAGAGTCTTATATCACATTACAAATACAATAAAACAATGGATCATTAATAGACTCTTATTTATAGCTTTTTATTTTGCTTAAAATGTTTTTATTCCCTGACAGTGTACTATATTAATTGTAAGGACTTAGCTCTGATTTGCTCCATTAGGAGATCACAATTAAGTCTCAGTCCCCAAATACCTTATTGGCTTCCAGAATAAAATAATTTGCCTGATGTTGTAAGAAAATAGGAGCAAAATTTGGCAGCCCATGTCTAGCCAGGGACCCAGTGGTCCACAGAGATTAAGAAAATCACCTTACACATATGTACAATGTGTATGATCAGTGTCTAGAGAATGCCTGATCACATGATCTGCACTTAAACATCTCACTGTCTTAATTTTCAAAGGTACACTCAGTAACTGTAAAAACAGGTGGCATTTAGCTACCTATGTGTGAATAAAAGAGGCCTACTCTCAGCACCTTTTTAAAAAACATATGATCTGTCTCTGAGAGTCTGATCTGTGCACCAGGTACGTATGCTGTAAGGCTGCAAATGTTCAGTAAGTATTTTACTGCTGATCCATACATACGAGAATGCTGGGCAGCTGCAAAATATGAGTGGTCTGTGAGAGGTAGGTATATATGCCCAATAAAACTTCACTCTGCCAAAACTTAACCGCCATGTATGTTTATTGAGTAGCATATTGAGTGCTACTCAAACATGAGAAGCACTGTGCAAGCATTCCCCTCTCGTAGGTTAGTGACATTAGGAGTGGGCTGCTATGCCAGGCTTGAAACAGGGGTGCCCAGAACATGGGGAGACCAGCTGTGGGGTTCTGCTTTTGGCCAAGACACTGAAGAGCTGCTGCTCCTCCAGCTGCCCTGCTGAGCTTGCTTTCTGCAAATTCCTCAGGCTGACTGACTCCCCAAAACGGGAGATCAGCAGCTGATCTTTGTTGCCATTGAACAAACAGCTTCTTGCAGACTGAGGCCTTGTAGGATAATGTAGCTGAATACACAATTGCTCTTGGTGGCCCAAAATGTATCTGATGAGGTTTTATTCAATATGGGTGGACAAGTAAATCGAAGTGCTTAGGCAGGTAGACAATTTATCCCCTGAAATGTCTATAATTCCCTCTAAGAAGAGCCTTCTGTTTCTGTCAACAATTGATTTTAACCATTATTTCTGTCTTGAAGAGAAATGATCAGACTCCGCCCTTCTGCTGGGAAGAGGTCAGTAACACAGGCAACCACAGAAGACTATTTTTAGTAAAAGTTTGCTGGCTCATTCAAGTACTGTTCAGTTATGCTGTGCATTTTTTTCTGAAGAGTCAAGAGCCCATAGCATTTCATTTGCTCACTTTCAACTCTCTCATGTTAAATATGTTCTGGGTTTTCTGGAATATGGATAGTGATGTGTTGTGCTGTTTCTAATTGAGTCTTCTGTTTCTATTCAGGCTATTTTACATTTTGCAAGTAGGCAACTTTGGAAATGAAAGAAGAGTAAAGGTCCCACTGAGCTTAAGAAGGAGAAATTAAAACAACATTTAAAACATATCACTCCTCTGTGTATCTGATGCTTCGGTATGTTCATCAACAAGGCACCGTCATTTATAGTAACTGAAAAAGGAGCCATCACTGTCAACTCATTTTTGAAGTTGCTGCATGCAGGACTGTGCACAACCTTAGATCACACAGAATAAGCCTTTTCTTTCATGTAAAGTTGCCAGGGCAGCCCTGTATTGGTCAACCGCAGATATCCCCCAACCCATTAGCAGTCTCTGTGCAGTTACATCTGAGACTTTGTCAGAGAGAAAAGTCTGGGAGGCTTTCAGAGACCTGCAAAGGTAGTGAAACCTTCCCTCAACATGTGACTGCATCTCAGCTGGATGTCCTGTGATGGGCAAATCATTTGCTAAGGATTGCTGAGTATTGCAATGTTAAGCTGCATTCAGTCACCCAAATAATTCCAGTATTAATTATAATGAAAGGTATTCAGCTGTCAGAGTTCCCGGAGTGTTTACATCAAAATCTGACAGGCTTGGGCTTGGGAGCTGTGGCTTGCGCTACAATACCAAGGCACTCACTATGTTAGTAATAAAGGTTGCTGTAGGAAGGTCATTAACAGACTCATAAAGTCAATAGCCTTTCCTTTCTTTTCCCACTTTCAGGCAAGTTGTAGGATGACAATTTGCTTTTCTCTGTGTTATATGGGGGTGAGACAGCACTGTCGTAAGTAGACATCCTGTTGTGTAGGGGAGCATTTAGAGAAGATGGCCTGATACCACCACATGACAATGGCCAACACTGACTTTCTTCTAGAACTTCACTTCAGAGCCAGGTTACCTTCACAGGAATAGTGAAAGGGGCTAAATGAGTAATTTTAATCTCTGAAGAGCATTCTAGCAAGTCACTGACTAAATATAGTTGTTTATTCATGTGTCCTCTGTGATTCAGTCACAGCAAGGCTCAGAAATTTGAGTCTTTAATAAATGCTTCTAGTATTTAAAGAACCATTTACTTCTGTCAAATCAGTATTCTACACTCACACACTATATTTTGGTGCTGAAAAAGCATTTCGAAGGCTCATAAGTTCTTGGGGTTTTGTTTTAATAAGAACTATGTGTTTAGTCCTCAGAATTTGCAGTGTGGTAAACACTCATTGCAACAAAATGAAAAAAGTTCCTATTTGTGATTGAAGACTATTATGAATGCAAACAGAGAGGCCAAATTCATCCCTCACCTAGCAATAGTATGACAGATGTATACTACCAGGATTCTACTTGGTGATAGTTAACTCTGGGATCTAATGCTTACCTTGCCTATACTGAAGCTGTTCATAGCTGTTGAATTATGTAGGTGGGTGTAGAAAGAAGTGCTGAAGGTCATAGGTTATCCTATGTTTCCATCCTGAATACCAGATTAAGCCTCTTTTACATATATTTTTATTAAACAAAGAAGTAGGCATCAGCTGTAAATCAGTAGTGGAAGGAACATTGCTCTTCCTCAGCTCCCCACAGTACAGACATCTTGTGTCATCGGAGACCTGAGCATAATTTTTCTCCTTGTCTGGTTCAAGAAAAGTTTAAGCCAGTAAACCCCTTCCAAAACCAGTCTTCATAGGCTTTAGGAGCTCCACATCACTTTATTCTTTTTTGACAGAGTCTGCTAAATCAATTAAAATGCACTTATTTTTGATCATCTAAAACTGCACCTAAAAAGTGGTGCATACTAAGTTGTTATAATTATGTGGACAATTTCTGAGAATAATTAAAACCAAACACAGGTGTTTCAAATGCTCCTCAAGAACCTTTGGTAACTGCTCAGAATTACTGAAATAAAAAGAAATAAATCTTCTCATATCTCTATTCCTAACACACTCTTGAAAAGTCTCCATACAACATAAAATAAAGCTATGTCAATACAATGTCTGTGGGAGACAGGCGAGAATCATTATATATTCTTTGCTCCTTGATAGCACCCCTCCAAGCCTAGTCCCTGTGCAAACATGCAAGAGAGCATCCCTAACATGATAAGCTTCAAGTATAAATGGGGAATTTCAGGTGCATTACTGAGCTGGTTATGGAGAGGCATGTTAACCTCAGCTTGTGCGTACAGATAGAGTACATCTCCAGGTGAAAGGAGCTATTTAACAGAGAGGGTGTCTGGCACTGAAAGGAGAAGCAAGGAAGGCAAAGCCTGGAAACAGGGAAAGACACTGAGCTCTTCTATTTAGTTATTTACTTCCTTTCAGGGATATAGGTTTACGTAAAATGGCCTAGAGCTTGGAGGAGCTGAAACTGAACTTGAAGTACTGCTGAGGCAGCAGGTATCCAGAACCACTTACAATCTTCAGGCACCAATGAGTCTTCTAACTGCACAGGATAGTTTACAGGATTTTTTCATCTGATCAACGAAGCAACTAATTGTGTCAATAAAAATATTTTGGTCCATCTCTGTTAAGGTTCTTAATGTAATAATAGGTTTCTCTTTTACTGCTTGATATTCTTTCATCTGTTTATATAAACAAGTAGCCAAAACCAAAGCAAACTGTGGCATCCTCTCTTACAAACATAAATAAACATCAATCTTTTCTGACATTCTGCCTAATAAAAAATCAGCAAACAAGTCAGAGAAAGAAAGCAAAGAAAAACTGTTTTTAAAAGAGATAGAGAATAAGAAATAGGGAACAACTGTCTGGAAAGATATATGTTCCTCCTGAAAAAGGAAAAAATATTGGCTGAAACTGACAGCTCTAACTTTGAAAGATATTGAAAATATTTATTTTCTTGTAAATTCAACATATGTTGTCCTAATTTTCACCCCCCTCTGTTTAGTTGCCACCTTCTGAACCCAAAACTCATCTCAGTACCAGCACCGTGAATTAAAGCAGATGAATTCACAGATGAACCTTTTTCTAAGTGAAAAGGACAGAAAAAAAATAAGCATTTCTTTCTCAAGTGATTTAAAATTAGCTTTAAATTTCCTAGGGTTTGGTATATATCTTGATAAGTGTATGTTGAAATAGGACTGAAAATAACTTGTGAATATTAATTGATAAATTACCATTCTGAGAAACTTTTACACTTTGGAAGAAAACGGTTGCATGATTTAAAACTACCCTTAGGTACTTTT
This sequence comes from Falco peregrinus, assembly GCF_023634155.1. Classification (NCBI taxonomy): domain Eukaryota; kingdom Metazoa; phylum Chordata; class Aves; order Falconiformes; family Falconidae; genus Falco; species Falco peregrinus. The sequence goes on along the minus strand of NC_073722.1, from coordinate 72,321,741 downwards.
GTGAATGTCCAACAAGAACTGATTTCATGGATCAGTTTGATCTTGTGAGAATTAAAATAAAGTAGGTAATAATCTTTTACAAAAGCATTGCTCATTAGATGTTGAAATTAATCCTGCTTGCTTAGTACCCCTCATTCTCCTGTTTTTCTCTACTAAAATACTCTTTCCTTTTGGTTGTAAATTTTCTATGAACTCTTAGGCCATGTCCCAGTGATTAATTCATTTTTTAAAAAGTTAAGCAGTACAACACTGCATCATTAAAATTATCATCCTTCTGAGGTAATCACCTAATATCTTTAATCAGTAAAAGTACCATGTTGCATAGTGTGAATTATGCACTGTATTCCCTCATGTGGCAAACAATGAACGATGTGCATAGTTTTTGCTCACGTAAGTGAATATCTATACGTACTAAAGGGTTTTCAAAACCAGGCATTGTGTCATGGATTGTATCTTGGACTGAATTTCTGGACATTTTAGAGGAGTTAGAGTACAGGAATCCACACATTCCTTTTAGTGTATAATCAAAGCACTGCTAATTTCACTGAGGCTGTGAGAAGGGTGGTGATATCCTACCCATAACAAAGAAGAAATGAAAATAACTTTTGTCATATCCAGCAGCCAAAGTTCCCATTGGAATGATTATTTTAATACTGATGAAATTGCATTGTATAATGGGACTTCTAAAGTAAAGACTGTGCTTTTTTTTTTTTTCTTTTTAACACTTCGATTGTTAATAAATAAAATGGGGATGAATTCTGAAGAACTTTTCACATCTCTTTCTGTCAGTCATTGTTATACTGAGATATTGATTTCTTTTCTTACAGAAAGTCCTTTTAACATCATAAAATTTGAAACTAGAAAGATATTTTTGTCAATTTCTAGTTTTAAAGTCAGAAAAGTCTGTTTTGAGAAGTCACTGAAAATTAAAACCTCATCATATAATGAAAGTCACTGGCTTTATCTCTTATAGTAGACTACTAATTCTCAAAATGACATTGAATTCCCTTGAATTTTGGTAAAAGGTTAAATAATGCTAAAAGAAATACTATTGACTCTAGGTAAATATGCCGACCACCTTGAACCAGAATTTAATGCAAATTTATCTTGATATTTAAGTGAAGCTACACAAATTAATAGATTTGCTAAGTATGCTTTCTTTTTCAGTAATAGCAGTAACAGGTTCATATTTTAGGTACATTTTTCAATAGATCATAGAATAAGGATCATGTCATGGAATGTGAGGGAATAAAACTTCTATTTGTTAAAGACAGAAAATCAGAAGACTGTACCAGTGCTTTTCCAAAATTTGATGCTGGGCAATTAAACTACGTATTGTGCCTTGTAGTTGCAGATTAGCCCTTTAGTAGTATGGGAAGAATGTGCAAACATGGATTCTAAGTTAATGTAGTGCTTAAGCAAATAATCAACTTTGTATATGTGAATAATGCCATTGAATATATGAATATATATTCATGAATATATGAAAGACAGCTGCAGGTTGTTGCCTTCTGTTTGAACCAAAAATAAACCAAAACCCAATCACATGCTACATGCTTGTCTGTATTTCATGCCTTGGTGTCTCAGTCTGGACCAGGAACTTAAGAGAAAAGGAAGCTCATTCTTATGCTTTCCCAGTCCCACCATCCAGAAATTTTAGAACCATTAGTGTAACGCATGATAATAGAAACCAGTTTTTATCATCTTCCACTCATTTGCTTCAGGAACACTAATGAGTTAACTAATGAGAAAATGTGTTGTTAATCATGATTCAAGAGGGATTCAACCAAACACCATGAGAAAAATATGTTGCTAGCCAAGCACACAAAGAAAGAAGGTAGATCTAGACTTCATACACAGTCTACACTTAAAACTGTCATTACTGAGATAACAATGTAAAGACTATTTAAAAGATAATCTTTTGAAGGGACAAAGATGCCTGCTATCTGTTAACTTTCAATAGGAACTGGACAAGTAACTCCACTTTCTGACTTCGAGAAATTCTTGCAAGTACAAAATACTATGGAGAATTTCTCAAATATATTCTTGAGCTGTCTGTCTCTTGCTCTATTAATTTTTATTGATATCTGTATAGTAGTTTTAAGCTACTGTAAAATACTTTTAAAATGTCTGGTCAATAGGAAATGACATCTGCTACCACGAAAAGCACCTGAATTGAGAGCTTTCCAAACATCATTACTTGCCTAAGCAAATCAATAAAAGTAGTATTTACTGTATAAAGTTTATATGATCTCTTCTTTGGCAGTGTTTTTAGCCACAGTATTGAGTTACAATTTTAAAAAACATTCTCATTTCACTAATGTATTTGTAAATTCATAACTAAACTAATTACAGGTTACAGCAGAGCAGCTATTTTCAGAATGTAGTCTCATGAGTTATTACTGGTATGTAGTGAAAATGAGTTGATGACTTACCCTTTGTTGAGAAATAAAGTGCTACAGTCCTGAAGTTTTCTAGTCAGAGTAGGCAGTAATTCCTCTGGTTTGTTATCACAAGTGTGATCTTATTTAAATAAGGTCAAACAGTTAGTTAGGAAATGTCTTATGATGGTTGTGCACTGGCTAAATAGACCTGCCATGACAAATGGCATACAAATGTGACTGTAGTCAGTTTTTCCAGCTAGGAAGGCATCTGAAGATCTATTTAATTGCCTGATCTATCTTTCAAGCTTAAAGCTATGTTTTCTCTTTTCAGCAATTGTATTTTGGATTTATGCAAGAAAAGGAAAGGCTCGTTAGGAGTTAGGAACCCACTGAGTTTTCCTTTTCCTAGTTGACTTGAGAGCTCCAAGGATCAAACTGAAGTTTATGCATGACATGTGCAGGAGATAGTGGAAGAACAAAGGTTTGTACAAACATTAGTCACAATTTCATGTCTATCAATTCCCCCAAAAGCTGAATCAGTCACCACTATCCAGTATTGCTGCTCAAATGTTTTTTTATTATGTCTAGTCAGTTGAGAATTTGCAATGGTCTGAAGGCATCATTTCCCTTTATATGTTTGTATGAACTACACTTTGTATGGTTGAAGGTAATATGTTGTTCACAGGAGAAAGTTGCACGCTGACATTTCAGCCAGTTAGCTGGGCTGTCTAGCCATTTCCTTCTTAACGAGGACACTGATGAATTGTCATTTATGGTTATACCCTTGGAATCAACTAAATTTAGTAATGAATTTTCTTTATGTCTGAATGGGACATAGTCTTAGCTATCCAAATTCAAGGGATATCAGTGCATCTAATAATGGGGAAAATCAGAATGAAAAATTGAAAGAAAAATTAATGTCTTTGGAGAGGTGTTACAATTTGATACTTTGATTAAGTTTCAAGTTTGCAAGTCAGAGGAAATCCTGGGGGAAAGGGTTAAATAAGGTTCTGACTGTAGTCTCAGACAGTCTTTAGCTGTACGTATACCCAGGCCAGTATTCCTGATAGCAAAAGCATCACCCAGACTGTCTTACCTGAAGATTGAATCCCATTTATAATGTACGGTAACTTTGATTTTGAAAGGTGCAGAAAAACCGCATGAAGGTGAATTAATATATATTTACCTGTAAGTGGCATTTTTATTTTCATCTCTGTACGTCTGTTTCTAAGCACAAGAGTAAAAGTCTTCCTATTTTAATGTAAGTAAAGTAGTTATTTACATTTGCCTAGTGTGAAGTATAATTGCCTAGCAGCTGATCCATCGCAGGCATGCCCTCTTCAAGTCAGAGATATGTAGAAATACCTGATCTTGTCTTCCCTTACTCAGGCACAGACTGAAGACTTTTTTTTATTCTTAAAGTGCCTTGTGTAGTATTTGAAAGTAAGAATGCTGAGTTAGGAGTGCCATTTTTCAGGAATCAGTGTTACTTACAATATCCTTGTTATGCAGCTGGACAGTAAGAGAAGTACCATAAACTGGAGATGTCAGGTAAATTTGTGACAACACCCTTTTGAACTCTACAAGTAGCATTTGTGAGAATATTTTTGCATATATTCCCTGTATAAATGTTGCTTTTCCAAACTACCTCCTTAATTACATTACAGATGAAACATCCCAGATGAAATCTTGGTTCCAATAAAAGCATTTGTGTTCTCGATAACAAAATAACTCAGCCAATTTCTAAGACCTGAGAGCCTGAAGCTATAAATTAGTCTTAAATAACAGTGTGATGGAGAAGGCAAAATAGGAAAGAAACTGAGCTTAGAATTGGAGATGAACTTTAATGTTCTTTGGGAACAGCATCCAAAATTCTGTTTTCATGGTATGTTTTTCTCTTAACTTCTTGGCACAATACTTGTAGCATAAAATACTGTTATGGATGGCTTTCCTAGACTTGCATCTTTAGAAAATTGCATCTGTAGGAGAACTGTGCTGTTTTTCCTATTCAAAACTAGAATGAAAAATTATACTTAAGCTTCCATGAAGTCTGGCAAGCAACATCACCTACCTCAGATCCCTCCTTTAAAAAAAGACACTGGTACTGTTATTGGTAATTGGTATTGATAGATGCTCTATGCATTCTTTTACATTAAGCAAATATAAATCCATACCATCAAAAAGAAGGCAATTAATAAGCTGCTTAGATCAGACTAAAACAGGCAATAGAAGAAGAAAATCTAATTTCCCAGCTTGTGTTTTCATTAGTCATTTGGTGTTTGGTGTTAATAATGCATTGCAATACAGAACAAGGTAATACAACTCAGAGTGCCTTATTATCAAGTATCCTCAAGGCATTTCACTGTAACATCAAAAAGAAGACGAAAAGACAATAGCTTATCTGTAAGAGAGGCTTAAGGCTTTTGTTTAAAATCTGATGAGGTGGGGTCCCATCAGCTTAAAAAGAATTTTGTTTAGGGCTATGTCTGTCCCTTTCTTTTTTGGTTTGTGTTTGTATTGTTTCTTGTACTTCACAGGAGGGTAAGTATCATAAATGGGCAAAACTCACTCTTCTAGTGGTAATCTGCCTGGCAGTGTTTTCAGGCTTGTAGGAAAAGGAGTTTAATGGGAGTTCCATGGCTGTGCACTGCCAGCTGCGTGTTTGGTGTGGAAAGGAAGCCTAGGTTGTCACTTACTACACACCACCTGTAGATATTACAGTCCAGAGCTGTAATAGATGATATGTAATTTCATGAGAGGATAAAGTTTTAGGGAGCTGCCAAATGCAGAAATTCTCTGATAGAGGCAAGGCAGCTGCAGGTCAGTGCTCCAGGTCCAACCAGTAGTGAGGCTGAGCATGTATTCCTGATAGGTACACCTGCAAAAGCAGGAGTAAAATACACTTATACACAGTGTGCCACACAGATGAACACAGGCAGAAACATACAGTATGTATGCAGAAGCAAACTGCCCCAACAGCCTCCTCCTGTTCCCCTCTCTGTCTGATCAGGATTGTTAGTAGAAAATTCATACATATTTACCACATGGACCTCTCCAGCAGCTGGGTTTATACACGCATGTATCCTACTTTCTGGATAGTCTGGCTTGGTCTTCCCTAGCAGTCACACACTGGCTTACATACCACCACTACCTTTAGCTGCTGGCACTCCAGACACATCGTCCCCAGTGGCTTATGGTCCTCAGTCCAGCTGCCTGCACTTAGACTTCCATGTACATGCATGCACACAGAATAGAACAGGAAAACAGAGTCTAATAAGAAGACAGGACTGACTATGTTGATCAGATGCAGGGCATAGCCAGACAAACATGCTGACCAGCACCTTGCTTACAAGTAACTGGCCCCTTTTATCCCCTTATCCCTCATTTCCCACATTTGTTCCATAATAAGTCTTGTCCAATCCCAAAATGTTTTTACCTGCATCCCACAGTTTGCTCTGTACCCCACAGACTTAGGTAGACACTTCTGTGCTCCAGAGAGCCTCTGCCATTGACTGATGCTCAGTTTTCCTGCTGGACCGCTGGGAGTGATGGTTGTCCTGGGACAACCCTAAGGGTGCTGGGGCAGGGGCTCAGTCCTCTGCCTGTGTTACTGAGGTTTCTGTATCTGCCAATATGCTTTTACTGTACAGGCTGATGCTTTCCTGTGATGGGCTTCAGTGGTGCTGTTACAGGGTGGTATTCATTCAGGTTCCCCACCTCCTATTGTGCCTCTAATCCTTGCACATCTGCAGATGAGTTATTTCTTGCACCCCCTACCATAAAAGAACTCATATTTTAGAGATTTATTGTACTTGACACTGAATAGGAAGAGTAAGGAGATGGAGAGTAGGTCCAAGGTGCCACCCTATTTCATACATCTGTATTAGCTCTACACAGCACAAAACTGCAGTCAAAGCTATTCTGCATGCTAGTGCTCTAGGATTAATGATGATGAGTCAGTCTACACTGCAACGGCTGTCATCACTGCAGCTCAGTTAAAATATACATGAGCCCCATTTAAATTAGCTGCAATCCTGCAAAAGTTGCTCATGATGATGGATAAACTCATAACCAGTTAGCTAATACTACTAGTGACCTTGAGCAGCAATGCCACGCAGACATGTAAGGCTGCTAAAATTATCTTTGAAGATCATGCTGTTTTGTAACATCTGCATTGAGCCTGCTAGGGACAACTTCACTAGCAAATGTACCCATTTAACAACAAATGATATGAAGTGATTTGTGGGTTTCTAAGGGCTTAGACCTCATTTTTCACCACTTATGGAAGCTAGTATAAAGGCTTTGGCCGACTAGTATCACAAAAAGGAAGCATCACTGGAATAATTCTAAACATATTTTCTTTCCTGTTGCAGAAAGTGTGGATAGATTTTCAATGGACTTAGGAGCATATTGCTAGTGTAATAAATTCTTTACAGTTAGTCAAAGCACAGTGCAGGTATAAAACACATTTTACTAGGCACAGGCATATTTAGTCAAAATACTGTTTACAGAGGTGTTGTGGTGATTGAATGAATGAGATCAAATGTATAACAACTTTTTATTTAATTAATACCCAGAAGAAGATAAAAGATTTTACAGCTCATATATCAATCTTAATTACTCCATTTTAGCCAGAATATTAAGCTGGACACTGCATTATACATCTAATAGAAATCTAATGACAAATGTGGAGGCTGACACTCATATTTTGGATGGGATAAAATGCCTAAACTGCTCTTCGTGCTGTTTCTTAACCAGAATTTCAAATGTCAATGAGATCAACTGAGGCTACATGGCATAAGTGAACATAAAATATACCAACAAATCAGTTAGAATGCACAGACCAAAGAATTTTGCTAGTGCCTTTAGTTAAGAACCTGTCAGAAATTTTTATTGCAAATTTCCATTCCAAGAATGCACAGACCAAAGAATTTTGCTAGTGCCTTTAGTTAAGAACCTGTCAGAAATTTTTATTGCAAATTTCCATTCCAGAGCCCCTGTTATGTAAAATAAACTCTCTTGGTTAATTTTTAAAATTTGATATAATTTTTTTGACAATATACCTTTCATGAGTACAAAAAGAAAAGAGAAATTTTGAGATCACTTTGGTGCATGTGCAAACTTAGTTTACTTCATTACGTTTTCCATGACCAGCAGACAACAGTGTGGATGAGACATGTCTGAAATTTAATGAAAAAGCTGCTTTGATTTACTCTGGGACATAAGGGACAGAGCACACTTTGTCAGTTGAAGCCAGGGGATGAAAGTCAATATGACTCAGTTTTAGATGAGTCATAGCTTCTCTGTCCTTCAATTTACCCACCTGTGAAACAGACATAATGGAGAATGGGAAAAATAATGGGTTTTAAAGATTTAAACAGTATTTAAATAACCATGTTTAAAGTTTGTTGCATTGTAAATGGCAAGGATTTCCATTAATGCAGAAATACTGCCTGTGGTGGTGCTTGCTAAGAACTTTATCAGCAGTTAACAGTATTGTGTTCCCACAGGAGGGCTTCTCTGTAGAAAAGATGCCTTTTCTAAAGTCAGCCATAAACCATCTCAGAGCAGGATATTTGGTCCTGAGTTTACCTATTCATTTACTGGTCCCATCTTGTCATTAACAAATCTCAAAAGCATTTCCAATAATAGGGAGCAAGTGATGGAACCCATTAAATAATCTCTCAGAATCCTTGATACTTATCATGTGTATCTCAACAAATATAACTAATGCATACTTCACTATGAAACGTGTGATGTCATTTCGTATTAAGGTATTGTATCACTGTCTTTGGACATTCAGCTTCCAAGGTTTTCTTTTGATTAGTATATTGGGACAGACCTCTCACAAGCTGATAGGTGGAGCTGAATTAGTTGAAGAAAATAACAGTTCTGTATGCAGGAAATATCTTTGCATTCATCTAGTTTATGCGAGGTTGAAATGAGCCAGTCACATGAATGAAAACAAAATGCTTTGATAAGGTAATGTTATGAATCAGCTGTCACCTTGTTCATGAGATGGACAGGCAATAGAGAAAGTAGAGAACGAATCCTATTTATGAGGCATATTGCAGGGCAGTTTCCTCAAATTATGCAGGGCTTGAGATGTGTTCTTAGGGAGAACCTTAAAAAGAAGAGAAAAAAAGAAAATCAGTTCTGAGCATTGTAGGTAGTATTCCCAAATTTTAATTAAATCTTTGTTCCCTCCTATCAGTCTTTTTCATAATGTCCAACTAAATGAGTTTCTTTGTAATTATGTCTATTTTCCAACTTTTCTTGCTAATTAAGTAATTTTGCAGTAAAGTCTGCTTTTATTTTCAACAATGAGAATGGCAGGTTTGTTGAAGCCTGCAGGGTAGGAGATATTGTTCCTAGATGAGACGGAAGCTGATCTCTTGCCTCAGCATTATCTGATTCAGGCACAAAGTAATAATCTCAATAGAGCAAATGGTTGTGGTTACTCTCAGATACAAAAAAAATACCCTGGAAGGGACCAACTTGAGAACAGATGCAGTCAAATGAGATTGAGGATTTTAAATTAACTTCAGTGAAATTTATGTTCTCGTTACTTAAGATCTTGTTGTCTTGTGAAGATGACAGTGACCAAAACGTGGTACCTAATGAACGAGATTGTTCATTATTTCTATCTTCATTTGACAAGTTTTCAAAGCCACTGCTGAAAGATAAGATTTCTAAACACCTCTGTACTCTCAACACAAAACTGAATTATTAAGGGTCTGTGTTTATTTTTTAAAACTTTATGCTTAAACAGGATAGTTTTCTATTGAGGAAAAAACAGTTACTGTTACTCAAAATAGTAATGCCTTCTTTTAATACCCCTCTGTTAGACAGGCTTAACTCCATAGCTAGGTTGCTGGAGGATCAAAGCATATTTCAGTAATCCCTTACAATTAATCTGCAAGCCTTGCCCATGTTAGGTTCCTATTTATCAATCTCAGATTTTCAAACTTTACCAGAGTTATCAGTTCCCTGAAGTGCAAGAAATTGTCCCTGTCAGCTTCTTTCATAAATTCAGCCAGCCTCTTCTCCTGGCTCACATACCTCCTTCTGCACTTTTCAGGTGGGGTTCTCCTTTGAAGTGTTTATTTTTGCAGCACATTTGAGTAAGAACCTTTTATTCTTTCAGGCCTTAAGGTTCATGGTTTGGATCTGTCAAAAATGAAAACTTTCTATTATAGCTTCACTGTAGGTGTGTTTTGTATCCCACGGTGCCACAAGTAAAAATTAAAAATCTTGCTCAACTTTAACTTCACAGCATTATAGAGACATTATACAAATATGAAATTACTCAAATCCCTGAAGCGCACTGTGAACTAAATTAGTAATTTGAAGTTCTCCCATTTAACGTTAAGTATCTTTTGAATATTGAAGGTACCAGCTGAATGCACTCAGTGATAGCTTTTTGAGCCCTGTTCTTAATTTCTGCATATTACAAAGTTTTCACCACATTTTTGTCAATTGTTCCTTTTCTTTAGCTCAGCAATATAATAGAGCAATAGAACTAACTCACTAGCATGTCACCGCTTTACAGTAAAAGATACTAATGATAACACTTCTGACCTATTAAAGGAACCTTTTCTTTCCATTACAGTCACAGGGCTGTACATAGATTTAGAGCCTGTTCCAAGTGTGCAGTTATTTGACATTGAGCCCTTAAGTTGCAGAACTTAATATGAAAAAAATTACACACAATTTCCAAATATAACTACACTGAAATGATTGTGTAATTCAGTGTAACTACAGAAAAATGATAATATAGCTGCTTCCCAATTACATAATGCTTACAGGCTAGTCTATGTTTCAGTGTAAAATGTAATTGATTCTTAATTATCCTGTCTAAGAATAAAAGCCACTGTTTATAATTTTATTATGGTAATAAGAAATTACTCTGCAAAGGGAAAGAATCAGCCATATATATACACATACTCAATTTCTGTTTGTTGAAATTATCACTTTTTGTTTTATTTGTTCTTTCAGGTGGGGTTTGTAAAACAGTACTCTATTTTGAAGCTTCAGCAGTATCAACACTAGAAACAAAACAGCTAGAGGTTCAGAGCTATTGCCTTGGTGTTTTGGGGTGTTTTTTCTTGATGTGTATTTATTTACCATCCCAGAAGCAAACAGAAGATATAGCAATACTGTTAGGCAAGTCATTTTAGGAGAAATAACAATGTGCAATAGAAACAAATAACCAGAGTTGAACCTTGTCAATCACAAACTCATTCAGCAAGCAGAAGTGGGCTACCCATACTACTGTTAATCAATTTACTGTTTTTTCCTGGCCCTCAAGGCTCTTCCTCTTCTCTGTCCAGTGAGGACTTGTGTGACCTTCTTTTCCCCAGCTCCCATGGGACCCTGCTCCTTCTGCCCCAAGGCAGGCCACACAGGGCCGGGTGCCTGAGGGGATGTTCAGGTGGTCTGGCCACTGTAAGTCAGGGATCTTGCATTATTCGGTTTTGACAGAAGCGAAGATTGAAGCATAGCAGTGCTGGCCTGACTGGTACTAAATGGGGAGCTTCCTGCAGAAGGGCAGTTTCCCCACAATCTTCACCATGGCCATCGGGGTGTTTGATTCCATTGACATGGTAAATGGAACCTTCCACCCAGCGGGTACAATTATTCTCCATGGTGGAAACTGGGTCAAGTCTGCAGATACCTTTTACAATGCTTTAGAATAGCAGAAAAAATATTTTCTCTGTTATTTGTCTACACTTACAGTGAAAATGTGGCCACATTACGGCCTATTTGATGTCCCATAGTAACTTATCAATAGGATTATTCATCTGTGTACACTGTTCCAATTACAGGACTTTTATTCAAATGGAAAATTTCATTTTGACTGTGCAGCCAGGTTTCTGTCTTTCTCTTATTTCCGCATCAGAAAATAATTCTAAAGGGCACCAGCACAAGGTTAACAAAAGAATTGTTAGGTAAAACACTCTTCCACAGAAATGAAATACCTTTAAACAGTAAGTGAACATCCTGAAGGAGAAGTGGCCTTCATGGATGGTTGCCTAGTGATAAAATCATCCAAGGCAAGGCTGACTGACAGGCAGCTCACATCTGGAAGGCTGTAAAAAGTCAAGGGTTTTTTTCAGCTTTGGACAGGGATCTTCATAGGGGGTGTTTTCATTACCTCAGAGGGAGAGAAACCTGTTGAGTGGTGTGGAAGCCACTCTTATCTACATATAGAAACTCCTATAAGGACTCCCTGAAGCTGGCCCAAGGCAATGGTGGTGGTGGGGTACTATGCCTAGAACAGTTTTCCCTTATTTTTCTTTCTCATTTATATAAGTTTAGAGATTTGGTGTGAGTTTTGTTTCAAGCTATAGTTAAACCCCCATTGTAGCTTATGTATAAACTGCGCTGCTGCTTAAGCGATTTATGATGGTCTTCCCACACAGAAACACAGACGCACAAGAAAGAGAGCAAGATTAAGCAGAAGGGGTAGGTCCAAAGTGATTTTTATTGGGGTGGGGAAGGGCAGGATTTGCAGTTGGAGGGATTATTGGCAGCAAAAAGTGAGCATGTAACTAATGTGCCATTGTGTTAGCATGTACATTGTGAACCCCAAAAGGCAAAACATAACCCCCCAAATATCCAGGTGAGTTGTGTTCAGATAAATGTGTGTGTTTTACAGAGGATCGGAATTTGACTGTGCTCCCAGCTCATAAAATAGGCTGGAAGGTTTTCTGCATCAAGAGTGACCCTGATGGTCGCTGCTCAGGGGCACTTACTGGGCTCTGTTTAAACTCTGGGGAGTTCAAATGCTTTTATTTTCATTTGAAGGAGATTCAAAGTCAATCACAAAATTAAATGACCTGAAACTTATTACATGATGTTTTATTTTGGGTTGAACAAAGTGTTTTAGCTTGACCATAGGTTAACCTTTTTTTTCTTTTATTTCTTTCTTTTTTTAAAACAGTCTTACACCAATATCTTAGCATACTTTTCAAAGTGGAGTCTACAACTATATTTTGATGATCTGGAATTACATTTACTATGAAATTTAGTATCACGAAATCACAGAATGTTTTGGGTTGGAAGGGACCTTTAAAGGTCATCCAGTCCAACGCCACTGCCATGGGCAGGGACATCTTTCACTATACCAGCTTGTTCAAAGCCCCATCCAATCTGACAGTGAATACTTCTGATGATGGGACATCAGCTTCTCTCGGCAAACTGTTCCAATGACTCACCCCCTTCCTCATAAAAAAAATTCTTCCTTGTATTTTATATGAACCTACCCTTCTGTAGTTTAAAACTGTTACCCCTTGTCCTGTCACTACAGGGCCGGGTAAAAATCCTTTCTCTGTCTTTCTTGTAAGTCCCCTTTATATATTGACAAGCCACAATAAGGTCTCACCAGAGCCTTCCTTTCTTGAGGCTCAACAACCCCAGCTTTCTCAGCCTTTTTTCATAGGAGAGGTGTTCCACTCTCTGATTATTTTCATGGTCCTCCCCTGAACCCACTCAAAGAAGTCCATGTCCTTCTTGTGCTTTTGTGCCCTAGAGCTGGATGTAGCACTCCAGGTGGTGTACTTGGAGTATTTGGTAATATATTTTAAGAACAAAGGTACATTGACCTTGCTGTCTAGTTGTAGGTAACACATGTTCCTTTGGCAGAGCAGTCTGCAAACACTGGCAGTGACTTTGTATTCCAGTTAGATCAACGTAGACTGTGAGACACATCTCGCCAATGCTTTGTTATCTCATGTATATTTTTTTTTTAGTCATCAGTACTTTACTTCAGCACCTTAAGCCAAAAATCTTTCAAACATTCAGAATGTACTGTACTTTCTTTGCACATAAAAAAGTTACAGAATTCTGCAAAAACAGCTGTTGAACAATGTCCATCAAATTCTTTCAGTTGTACAACTTTATAACTTGTACTGCCATAAAAACCAAACCAAACCAAACATCAACAAACAAAAAAAAAAAAGGAAAAGAAAAAACCCCAAACAATAGAGAAGGAAAATCCCTGCATTTGCCTAACTCAACTGTAGAACTTTCATGCCTTGTTATCTGAGATATAGCTTTATTTGCCCGTGTGAAAACTGATAGAATTGCCAAATCTGAATGTCCAATGAAATTTCTGCATAGAGCCTCACAGAACAAGACTACTGTGTTAAACCTACTTTAATCCTGCAATGGCTATGCTGCCCTCTTTCCTGTCCCAGTTTGGTCTTCAGATATCTGTTGTTGCCCTTTCATCATGAAAACCCATCTCCTGAATCTTTTATCATATCTTTGATTCCTGATGATGATTTTTTCAAGATATCGTCAATCACTTCTAGACCTGACCTGACTTTTCTGCAGATACGTGGTTGATGGTATTGAGTTCCTGACCTGCACAGCTGGTGATAATACAGGTTTCTTGTTAGTTCACTGGTGTGTTTCAAGGCTGGCAGAAGTTTCCTGAGGAGCAGGCAAGTCATGACATCTTGCCATGTGAAGTTGCTAGTCACTCACCAGAGTGACAAATCCTACCAGTAAGCATTCCCTGCTGGAAGCTTTCAAAAGAGGGATGGTTATCTACAGAGAAATTAGCTGAGGGCATCATGTGACAAAGAATATCCACAGATACAAGGCTGTAGTGATTCTTGTTTATCATTCTTGTTGCATTAGAATTCGACCTGAAGAAAAACCTCTGGCTATCCTGAACTATGAAGTGCTGAGGGGTGGTATACTTGTAGTTTCAAATTTCTTTAGTATTTTTCCCTGACAGTGTAATTAAGCCACCTGATGGACAGCAGTTTTCTGAGTTAGGCTTTTTGCCATGTAACACTTGATATCCCTGAGCAGAAGAGAGATCACATAAGGCAGAAACCTGGCTTAGAGCAGCTTAGCGGTGGGACGGGAAGGTTAGATCCCTTGGGGATTTCGTGGTGGTAACAACTAAAAATAACCTCTCAAAATACATTACTTTCTGCCGCTTCCCCTCTAGCCATCGCAAGGAGTGATGGCAGGTGTCAGAAAGTGGGCAGGAGGCTGGGGGAGAAAGTGGCTGCAAGAAGAGTGCTGCACCTTTGGGGATGCTGTTTGCTGTCAAACATGCTCCGGCTGTATGAAAGCCTGCTGTGTAAAACTCAGCCCATTCAGTTGCACTCATCCACCTGCATCAAGGGGAAGATGAAAATTTAGCTCAAAGGCAGCCTGGGTTGACAATGACTAAATGCACAAGTCACTGATAGCAGCTCAGCAGCCTGTGCCAAAGATTGTTACCTTGTACTGAATGTGGGATGGACACGTTTCAAAACCACCATTGCAACAACTAGAACGAACCGTGACTGTCTTTGTGGGCAAACTCGGCGAGGGATCAAGGACAGCAGGAGGTCTCATGCCTGCACTACCAGTGTCACCCCAAGGGCAGTGCTCCTGCGTTACACCTGCGTCGAGGAGAGGTGGAGAAAGGGCTCGGATTCTTGTTCTGTCATGTTAACATGCAAGCAGTTACCAGACAAACTGAAGGAATGAACGTCCCTTCATCCCAGAAACCTTGAAAAGCTATAAACAGTATAAAATCTTATGTTGTATTAGAAGAATCATGCTTTTTCAAACACATATTTGAAAGCAGACCTTTTATTTGTGTGTGTTCACTTTTGGGTAGGTGCCCAGATAACTTTAAATAATTTTGTACTTTATTTGCATTTTTGTGTAATTTATTGCTATAAAAATATTTTCTCATTTAACTAAAAACAGTGGACAAAAATCTACACCTAAATTGAAGGAAGTCATAGTTGGTGACTGTAATTGTATTTTCTGATTTAAGCATACATAATAATTTATCCAGGACATAATCAGTGCAGAGCAGGTATCTGTCATAACCTTTTAGATTTGATAATTTTTACAGCTGCTTTACGCTCATCGTCACATATTTCAGAGCTTGTCTACCCCATAGACAATACCAAATGAGCACATAGGCAAACAAATCAATATTTGGCCTTTAAAATGCAGAAAGTTATTTTAGTTGAAAGTTGTTCATGAATGTCATGTCCATGTATTTTAAAACATAACCCTGTTCAGGTTCCTCATGTTGTGGAGAACTTGTACAGTCTAAAGGAGAAGTGAGCTTTTCTTCCTCACTGTCTGCTGCTGCACAACATCAGTCCCCGTCTGCTGCAAGTTAAAAGCTGCCTGCAAAGCTGTTGCATCTGATCAGCACTCTGTGCTATCTATGCACGTGTGAGGTGCCCCATAAGATGCAGGGCACAGTCAGGAGGTGCTTTTAAGCATTTTGTCATTCATTCCTTCTACAGGTGAGACTGGAAGGGTTTTGTGAGCTCTCAGCACAGGGAGAGGCAGCTTGCTGCGAGGCAGCGCTCCTGTGCCCGGAGGGAGGAAGGCCACAGGGTTCAGCTGTCTGTCTGAAAAACTGAAAAACAGTTTTTAGTCGATCATTTCAGCCTGGTGGCTGCCAGCTGGGGAAAGGGCACTGAGAAATAAAGGAGCATCTGCATGTATCTGAGCATTGTCCTCTGAATAACCTGAACCTGAGCCTGAATTTGGAGCATCGATAGTAAGAGCTGTGTTGTGCTTAGTGCTGTGTGAACGCAAAACAGGATGAGCGCTGTGCACTGGAAAACACTTTTAATTTTTATGATGGTATGAATTCCTTAAGTCATATAACTTAGCATAGTAGGAGTTAGTTCAGAGACAGTAAAGACAGTTTAGTGAAATGTCTGAGTCATGTGCTGTTTTTTGCTCTGTTGTGTTGTGGCTGTTATTTTTTGTCCTCTTTTAAATATATTTTAGTAGTAGAAATTTAAATGTGGAAGCAAGTCTGCAAGATCAAGCAGGGGCTGTAACTTTTCTGACTGTATTTGTATAATTGTAACTAATCTAGCTGTAGCATACTGTACATATTATAGATAAACAGGAATTTTACTTCACTATCACAACCTGTCAATTCCACCTGTCATGTAATTCACAGGTTTTATGTGCTTTATCTCAATTAAGTTCCATCTCTAAAGCACACTGCTGCATATTACTGATCTGCTAATGAAGCAATATCTGTATGACATATCTTTCTGATTCCAGCAATCACAGAATAAACGCAAGTCAAACATTCCTTTGACAAACCGTATAAGCCAGGCTCTCGGTTCTAGTCAGAAAAGAAACAAGTTAGCTAACATGAGAGACGTCTAGGTTACTATACATCTCAGCTTTGAGAATTTGTTGGTCTAGGTTGATTTGCTGGTAGAATTATTCCAAATGCCCAAGGAATGAAGCTCTTCTGGCAGGTGGGACCCTCTAGGGCCAACGAGAGACCAGACGGCGCAGGGATGGTCCCCGCCAGGACAGCTTGTCCCAGGGCCTATGGAGAGCCAGAGAGTGGCTTCCTGCTGTAGTGCAGCCCATGTCCAGGGCAGGAGGAAGGTGAGGAGAATGGTGATCTGCTGACAGCACACACTCTGGCATGGGACACTGAGTTCAAGATTAGCTGCAAGAAAGGGGATAATGTTAGGATGAAAGTTTCGAGTAAGACTTTTCCTTTTGTTGTTCTTAATGCAAGTCAGTATTGTTCTCCCTCGCTCTACTCTCTTCCAATGGTGCTGAATGCTGATGAGCTAATACTTGGCTCAACACCAGCAAGTAATTTCCTGGTAATTAATTTGTTTTCTCAATACCTGACCTGAATTTTGTTCAGGTAATTTGCACGTTGGGTAACCCATCAGAATCAAACAAATTTAGGGGGTACCCAGGAGTACAATGAGTAATGGTTATTTTGACTCTGGCTTCCCTCAGTCTCTCTCTCTCTCCCCCTCTCTGTCTCAGCATTAGGGTTTCATTGCTATTATAGCACTTTGCATATAATTACTAACAGCTTTAGGTTATAATTATATTGTCATTTAGTACATTTGTAATGGGAAAGAATGAACAAAGCAGTGAATTAAACATGTGATGACTGTTGGTGTTGTGTGCCTTTTGCTTTCTTAACAACTTCATTAATATTTTGCAATGTTTATGAGGAGCTACCTGGAAAAACAGCCATTGCATGCATTTAAACATGTCACAACTCTAGGAGCAAAAAGGAAAAAATAAACAGAATGAGCAGATACCCTTCAGGATTTAGGACCTTTTAATATGGACCTTAAAAATTACTGCAATCATTTGCATATTTATTTCACACATTTTCAGAAGAAAGCAGCAGTGGGCTAATGCTGCAGTAAGTGGTAGAACTCCCGTTGACCTCAGTAAGAGCAGATGTAAATAGGTACCACTCAAGAAAATACAACAAGGCACTCGCTGTTCGTAAAACATGCAGAAGTTAAAGCATACTGAGTCTCTGTCTTTGTTCTCAAGGTAACATCCAAACTCCCTATCCATTTGGTATTTCCTCTGCTGGTAACCAGCATAAAATACAGTTGAACAATTACATTTTGCCACCATACTTGTAAAATAAACTTAATGGTTGTCTCTACAAAATCTGTAATGGCTCCAGTTTACAAATATGAATCTAAGCATCATATACACTTGTTAATGTTGCATATTTTGTATGTATGTGTATACAAGTAAAAGTTTGCTCTGTTTTATGTGTATGTCTGTATATATATATATGCACACTTGCAGAACAAAGAGCCTAAGTTACATAGCACAGTAATGGCAAAGAGAGCGCAAGGTCCCAGCTGCCTGACTCAGCAGGTGATCATAGATATCAGAAATTTCAGAGGGTGTTTCACATCCTTGTTCTTCCTCCGATGTATCATGTTACCTCTGCTGCAGACCCTGGTTACAGTACAGGCCATGGTGATGGGTTAGCACAACAAACAGTTTAGCAGCAGGCTGAGGTGAAGTTTGTTGTAGCGTTGGTGTCTGCATAGGTAGCACTGCTGCTTCACTCGCAGCCTGATTTGTGTCCCCTTCAGGGACTTAGTACTGCAAGTTTCTGGTTGATATGGGTAAATAATGTTAGAACTTTAGACAACACAGCTAGTTTTCAAATGGTTTTTTTTTTTTTTTTTTTTCAGTATCGCCTGAATATGTCAATGCCACCTTTGCAGGGCACAAAATCATTGCTAAATATGATGGTCAGTTTTTACATTCCTATGAACTTTACAAGCACAGGCATGAAAGAAACAATATCACTGAATAACTAATTAATTTCATGTTGCTGTGTCGTCACAAGAGATCTATGAAACTTAAATCCTTGAGACTTATGGTTAATTCCACAAATCTAAAATAAGGCAAACATAATAGATTTGTTTTGTTAAATAAATATGCCTCAGCACCAGGCCTATCTGTCTCTTTCTGGTCTCTAGCTAGAGAATACTGGCAGCAAGATATTACTGAATATATGAGATAGCATTATAAAGCATAAAATATATCAGATTCATTGAGAACATCTGCTATAAACTCTTAGTGCCATATAAGCCTGTGCAAAATACACTTTTCCTGACTAAATTCATTGGGCTTGTAGTTATCAATAAAGATGATGAGCATTTAGTAAAATAACTGCTGCTTGTAACATATTTCAAGTTAGTATGAGAGGTTAGAATTTGACAGTGCTGATGGAGATGTTTCTAAAGATTGATCTTCCTAGCAATTTTGTCTCTCCGTATAGTGCAAACATGGGGTTTACAAGTGAAATCTGGGCACTGATTTGTAAATAAAAGACAATTTACAGAGAAGAAGTATTTGTTTGGTTTATGAACAATTGCCAAGATAAGTGAACCAGCTAAAAGTAGTTAGTGATTGAGGGTGTATGTACTATTTCTTCATATTCAAATAATTAGGATTAAATGCTTTACAATGCAACCCTTCAGTCCTACATATCTTTACCTAGTGCAGAAGAAGATGTGAAGGTAACAGCAATCAAACACAGTGGAAGCACTGGTTGACATTTCTCAAATGCAAAATTTTAATGAGATCCCTCTCAGATGCTTTACATCAATAGAAGAGTATTAAAAGGAAAATTTATCAAATCTTCTGTCTTTTCCTGGCCAGCTAGAGGAACTAGGAATTGGGAGTGGTATGGCTAAGTAGGAATCATACTTTGTTCTATGTAGAAGCCATAATACTCTTTTGGCAAAAAAAATATTTGCAAAAAGATGGAACAAAAGAGTCTTTGAATCAGAAAGCCAAGCTGTCCACAATCAGAGAATGCTACAATTAAGCTTATGAACATATACTTCAAAGTCACTACATCAAATTGTTTACTAGCCAGGATTTCTCAATGCAAAAAGGCACAAGGATTTTTTTAAACACGGACAAAACATTTACTCCTATTTCTGAGAACTGCTGATACAGTAAAAGCTAAGAAAGCACCCTGCAGTGGACAAATAATATAGACAATTTCAGGCCAGTGCATTGAAATTTAGCAAATTCTGGGTGCAAATGAAGTACTGTAATGGAAGAATCTCACTGATTTTGTCATCTTTAACTGTCTTAAAGGATCTAGCCTAGGGACTTTAACCTAGATGACAACTTAAATTTCTAAAGTCATATAGCTGTCTGTAAGATTACAGTGTTACTTGTCCCTGAGGTAACAAACATCCTGGATAAGCACTAGTAAATGCCAGACTTTTAAGTGCTGGACCCAATGCCTTAACCCTAGCAGGATTCTCAACACTGAGATTGCTTTATAAATCCTTCCTGTGAAACTGGATGGAGAAGGATTTTCTGAGTGAATGAAATCCCGGTGAAGGTAATGATAACGAGCCACCAAGTAATGTATTGCTTAGAATAGAATAATAACAGAGCCTGATGGCTGCCAACTCAAAACTTTCTATCTCTACCCAAATTTGAGAGCTGGCTCTAGGTGTGAATCTGAACATGAAATAAGCACCTGGAGCAATGCTGCAAAATTGATTCATCCATTACTTTGCCTGATAATCACGTTATAAAATTGTTCACGTTCTTTTTCCTCTTTCTGGATCAATGAATACATAGCATTTTGATGTGATCAAAGTTATTCTAAGTTTCAAGATCACTGTTATTAATTAGCTAAACAAAGCTTTGTGTTTTGGTTTTTGTTTTAAATGGAAGGAGGGAACACAGAATTTTTGAACTATGTTCTTTTCATGAAAAGTGCTTAGAGAACTCATTAGCTTATGACCACTGTGTATCAACTAAGAGTCAAATGATAGGAGTTTTCATTTTTCAAATTTTATCTATGAGGCATAAAATTCATTGATGGCAGCAGTATCCTGCCAACATGGTCTCTTAGTAAACAAGCTTTCAGAAAAACTATGATAAATAAAGTATCTTTGATAGCCGTGAAAGCTAATGCTCTGCTTAATGGATATAAAACTTTACCAGCATCCATTAATTTGTGTATGAATAAGCTGTAAGTATAGGTGGTCTTCAAGTCAGTTATACTTCAGCTAAGCATGACATGAAGAACACACAAAAGAACAGCCTCCTTGAAGGTTCAGTAATGGTGAACAACAGGACAGATAATCATGAAGGATTATTTTACTGGCTCATAAATCTAGATCAATGCTGACAAGACTCAGCTCTGGGGATGACAAACCTCCTCTTTCTCTTGTGATGTTGGCTTGAAGATGCCAGGCTAATGATCTTACTCCATTAAGCTTTTTCCAGTGCCACTGTTTGATGGCATCTTGTTTGAATGTTTTTATTTATCTTCTTGTAAGTTACCAGATGGCTTTTCAGGCCTTGGTACATCTTCCAAAACTAATTCTGATATTTTTTTTTTCCACAGAGAAATTTGAATCCAAACATTTGCTATTGTTTCTAGCATATTGTACTAGTCAATGGACAGTCATTCCACTCTCTTCTAAGGCAAACATTTTGTACTTAATTAGGACTAGTTAAAATACAGTAAGAAATCGAAATGAACCCTGCTCCCAAAATTTTACAGAAATTTCAGAAAGGTGGTTAATATTTTTGTTGACTCATCTAACTGTTCACTTTGTATGTTGGTAGGGGTTCAAATAGAAACTGCTGAGAGGTGTTTTACTTGTGCTTTATTTTTGCCATATTATTAAAGAAATTTGATCTAACAGGTTAGTGTCAAATGTTTAAGAAGGAATTTTCAGTCTTCTAATGTATAAAATCCATTTCTCTGATCATTCAGTGTCCTTCTCTTACTTATCCATGCATACTGCATGTGTTTAAAGTGAGTGTATTACTGACCATAGTATTTTAAGGCAGAGGAACACTGCTATGCGTGTACTAACACATTTACAGGTCTTTCATTGTATTAATGGGCCTAGATTGTCTGCATTTTCTTACCTATTCTCTGCTACCCTTCGTTTTCTTATCAGTGAATGTCATTTTCCTTGTTCTGCACAGCTGCCTATCTTTGATAGCTCTTTCAGCAGTACCTTCCTGACATCTGTTTTGCCTACTCAAAACAACTTTGTATATATATTGTAATTTATAAAGTACACTAATCTGCTGATCAATAAACTAATAACAGCAATGTTTTCTATAGTCCTTTTCTAAACTGCCTCGATTTTTGGAGCTTTCTCTCTATGTAAATAACATGTATGACAATTTATGTCTTTTAACATGTCAAGTGGATGGTATCATGTTGTGCTCTCCTGTTGTCATGTCTTTGTGAACACAGCATCATGAAGATACTGTATTACTGTCCACTTAAGTCAGTGGATATTTGTCACTGGTCCAGTGGGTAAAAGCTTTGTTAATGTAGCTAATCCGTTAGCTCCTACTTTCTAGAAACTAATCAATATGGTATTACGGACTTATTTTCCCCACCGTCAGCTTTACCTGCCCTCATCCACTTACCCTGTCTGCCTCTATTGTGTCTCTGTTACTATGGGGTCACAGGAGTGAAACAGAGTTATAAATGAGTCCTAGTGTCCTGTGTTTAGAAAAATCACATAAATCACAGAATTATGTGAGCTTTTGGTCAAAAATTAAAAGCTGAATGATTGTGCTGATTTTGGCTAGGATAGAGTTAATTTTCTCCATAGCAGCTACTATGCGGCTACATTTTGCATTTGCACTGAAAACAGTGTTGATAATTCAGGGATGGTTTTGTTATCGCTGAGCAGTGCTTGCACAGCACCCAAGGCCTTTTCTGCCTCTCACCCCACCCCACCAACAAGCAGCTGGGGGTACACAAGATGTTGTGAGGGGACACAGCCAGGACAGCTGACCCCAAGTGATCAATCTGCTCCGCATATAAAGGTGGGGGGAGAAGAAGGAAGGAAGGACATTTGGTGTTATGGTGTTTGTATTCCCAAGTAGCCATTACACGTGATGGAGCCCTGCCTTCCTGGGGATGGCTGAACACCTGCCTGCCCGTGGGGAGTGGGGAATGAATTCTCTGTTTCACTTTGCTTGTGCATTCAGCTTTTGCTTTACCTATTAAACTTCCTTTATCTCAGCCCACAATTTTTCTCACTTTTACCCTTCTGATTCTCTCCTCCATCCCACTGGGGGGGGGGAATGAGTAAGTGGATGTGTGGAGCTCCATTGTCAGCCAGGGTTAAACTATGACAATCTTTCTGGGTTTTGTGTACTTTCCTTTTGTTTATTTTCATACTGAGAAAGTACCACTGAAAAGAATATATTTACAGAAAAGGGACATTTTTCTATTGTCACAATAAAATGTGTCGGATGGGTGCTGAATTTTTAAATCTTTATTTATCAATTGTGCAAATATTGGCTTCTTCCTCATTATGAGAGTTGGTTGAAACTGGAGAGTGAATTAACAAAGCGGGACAGCTGACCTTGAATTTTACTGATACCAAGGCTATATGGGGTAAAGAAGCACATAAGTGTTGATATCTATAAAACCTTTTTGGTTTACATAATTAAAAAAATGTGATCTGAAAAACTTTCTTACTCATTCCACTAACTGTATTATTTTAGTTTCCCGTTTGTATGTACCTCAAGCTTCTGAAAAGAGGAACAGTGTACACAGTGCCAAGGTGAGACTGTTTGTGAAAAGCCTTGGATGTCTGGCATGAAAAGCTGCCACGGGACTAGCACGTGAAGTATTCTGTTCTGGGATCTCAACAAAAGGACAGATAAAAGACAGTGCATTACTTTCCCTGCCTGTTCACTGGTCAGTTTTGCCTACAGAAAGATGAAATGAGGTAATGAAGAGTCTAGAAGGGTGGATAGCTTAACATTACAGCAAAGCTCCTTTTGTTTTACATTTGCATGCAAATTGATCTAGAAATCCATCAGCTGACTCTGTTAATGAGGTCAGGAAAAACATGCAGAGTTAATCAAACCCAGCTATAGCTTTTATTGGTTAACTGTCTCCAGGGATGGAAACTCAGGAACACAATTTTTCTTCTGTGCTTGCAGAAACACTTTGCCAAAATAGTGGTATCGGAATTTAATTTCATTGAAGAGCTGCCTCTCTTTTCCCTTTTGCACGGAAGTTACCCATGCATGTCAGTCTTGTAATTTTAATTGAACTTATAGGCATGACTGGCACATGGTGGAATTTACTCTGTCAGTATAACAATAATAAATTATTGCAGAAGGTTTGATAAAGAAACCTGGGACATTGCAGAGAAGAATAGCAAGGAATTGAGGGTAGGAAGAAAGACTTCTCATGAAATACAGCTTTGCCTGTGAGTCAACTTCTCTGTTTTATCCATTGATTCTTATAATTTTGCTGCCTGTTGTTGCTTAATTATTCTAGACACTATGCCCATCATATTCTGTGTTATAGCTATTAATCAAGCGGTTCAATCTTTTCCAGTCTGCCTTTCAGACAGGATCATGTTCTTAGTTACTTTTACAGCTCCTCTGATTTTCCCACCGTTTTGCTTGCACTTTGAAATGAATTATAGAAATAAGATTTATCTTCTTGAATCCATGAAGGATATTAGGGAGGAAATTAATTTTACCTTTGAATATGATTATCCCTAAAAGATTAATTGACTTTGGTAGTTGTGACCATGTGGCCTGAATAAAAAGCATCATGGGAAATGCCCAGATTCATAAGTATTCTAAATCAAGTCCTGCTGTAGCACATGTATTCATGAGAAGCCTGTTCACAGAGGCCTCCCAAGTTTGAGGTGCAGCCACTGGAACAAAAGTAGGGTGCTCATTTAAGCACATGTGTAACTAAAATTTGTACCAAGAGTTCGAGAGTTATGACAGAATTATGCAAAAGGGCATGAAAATGAGCAGATTATGCCTGATGTGGTGCAGAAGAAAGAGTCAGATTATATGGAAGGATTACATTCTTTCTCTTTAACAACTGTTGGCCATCTTGTCTACTTTTATATCTTAAGTACTGAGGACCCTGTCTTGGACCCAAATTGTCAAAATAAGACAGAGTAACTACTTTTTTCAAAAGTATATACACCTCTTTTGAAAATGGAGTATCAAAAATATTCCAAAAATACCTAGTCAAGGCAGAATTTAGACTGCTACATCAAAAATAAAAGAGTATGCTAATGTCACTGCAACAGCAACTGTCAGAACCTTTAGAAGCCTAAATGAAGCTTTCAGCACATACGCACATGCATCGTAAGCTCTTGGATGTCCCTTTGCTGCATGCCAGATATGAGGTGAAACAGCACCAAGAAGCAAAGATGCTTAAGAAGTCTGCTTTATCTGCTAAGTGTGCCCAGTGCAAATCTACTCCACAGACACAGTCCCTCAGCAAAACCCAGCATCTCCTGTCATTGCATTTTTCAGTATGGCCAAAGGATGAAATGATGATAGTAGATTCTGCCTCAATGGTTTATGCATTTCCCATTAGACAAAAAGAAGCAATATACTTAGTCTCAGCACAGACCAGACTAACAGGTTGTCCCTCACCATGGTGAACATTCTAATTTTTTGGCTACTAAGTAATATTCTTGATTAGTGACACAAATTTTGCCAAGTTTAAGAGTATTAATTAGAGATTTCAGTGAGTAAATGACTTCACAAATGACCTTTTAGATATATCACCAATAACGTACAAGCATGCCAGTTTGAATAACTGGGCTACTGAGATTGCCATGAGTTAATGGGCAGGGGAAGGTCCTGGAGATTAGTAGAGTATGAAGAATGAGAGGCAGTGGGATGATTTAGATTAAGATAACACCCAGGATAGACATCAGACAGGAAGGACTGCATTTCTGCTGAAGAGAGCAATACTGAAGTATCCAAAACACAAAAATCAAAGTTCCCAGGACATAATTTTCTGTGCATGAATGTGTAAGGAAGACACAGTCTTAGCAATATTACTCAGAAAGAGCATGAAAACTTTGTATTTTCAGATTTAGGAAAAGGTCCAAACCAAAAATGACATCCAGACAAGTGTGACAGTAACAGGCATCACACTGTCTGTCGTTCACTCTGATGGCGGGGATAAATGGAAATCTTGAAAGGCAGAATAGTATTTCTGGTTTAGCTATACTGAACATAAACTAACAGCTGCACCACTGCAAAAGATGTGAAAGAGACTGACTATGATTTTGGTTTGGATGGAGAAAATTTTAGAATAGCAAACTGGATACATGAATTGTCAGAATAGAGAAGGTACATAAGTATGTGCTTCATGAGAAGAAATTCTGGTTTTTAAGATCTGTCACATTCACCGAATAGATTTTGGAAAAGCTGTATTTTAAACCTGAATTAAGTGACCAAATATTATTTAAGGTCCCTGTAGTTATTAGGGGGAAGAATAGGAAAGGCTGTGGTTTTGTATCACAGAGTTGTAAAGTAAAAATAGTTTCTCTTTCATCAATGGCATTACTTTGGTGTTATTTTTTTTAAGTAAAAGAACATTCAATCTCTCAGAATACTTCTAAAAGGTATATATTTGAGAGATACACATGCAAAGTTAAGGTTTTTGTTTCATATTTCAAAACTAGAAACTAAAGCCTTTGATAATGTGATAAATGGTCCAAATGGGGGTTGCAAATAATCATGTCTAACTAATTATCTACTGTATAATAAAAAAACACAAGAGGAACAGACACCTGATTAATGCAAGCCTTTGGAACAGATGTGCCCCTATTAATAGACATGAGTTGCCTATTAAAACTCTGTAGTGACACAGAATGTTTTCCACTTTATGAAGGATACCCTGCCTAACCTTCAGTTTCTATGTAATTGTAAACAAGAAAATGTAGAAGTGGTGTGGCTTTCCTCTTTTCCCCATTATGCTACAACATGAACTCTTAGCCCTCCAAGGTTTTAAAGGTACCACACTACTTATTGAGTTGTATTCTGTTCATTTTATGGAATGTATATTGTCTGAGGACATGACAAAAAAATGTAATTCAATGGGAATATTTTGCCAGTAAAAAAATTCAGCATTCAAAGTCCATTACAGACATCAGACAGATGTGTTGTGCTGATGATTATGGCTGTAACAATGTAGTGTGTGAGGATTTTCTTAAAGATACCAAAATAGCAGTTTCAGAACTGCATGACAATAAAAAAAAAAGGGTGCTACTTAAAAATATACTACAGGAAACAGAAAACTCACACAGAAAACTCAAACATTTATTCGTTAGGATAATGTTTTAGATATTAATAACTCTTTCCTGGCCACAACATGTTTCACTGGAAATGAGCTTGACTTTTCACCTTTGTAGGTGCAGGTTACTTATAACATTATACATTGTGACTTGTCCTATATATTTTAATGGGTTTATTTACATGCTTAAAACTAGGTGCATGCATATGCATTTGCAAAATACAGGTTTTAATTATTAGAGATGTTGCCCATTAAATCCCCCAATATATGCAACTAAAATTCACCAGAACTAAAATGAATGGTTCCCTTGATGTTAGTGGTCATGAGCTAATATAATTTAAAATATTTTTCAGAGAATAATTCTAAAGATGTCAAAGATCAAAACAATTCTTATAAGAGTGAGAAAAGTGGAGGAAATTAAATACAAGAATCTGATATCAGTTGTCACTTTTTTGTGTGTGATACCCATGAACAACAAAACTAAAATGTTATATAAAAGAATCTGAACATTTGCCATACAGGTTGCAAAATTCTGCATCTTTAAACTTTTTTCCTTCTAATATTTTCTAGAAATAGATACTTTGAGAGAGAGAATACTTCAGATATTCTCCAAATTTTCTTATTCGAGATACTAAAAACTCTAGTGTCAGAGAACAGCCATCTGAAATGAAAGTTATCCTTTTTTGAAACCTTGCATGTGGGAGAGAAATCCTTAAAGCACAAGTAGTATAGGGGCATCTGCATCCATGGTCTTTCTTTTGGATTCAGCTCCGTTGGGCTGAAGAACTAAATGAAGGTGAAGAATTTCAGTCTTCCTTTTTTACAGCCCATTTCTGAGAGCTGATTGACTCCTGCAAACCATGCACAGTGTTCAGTGTTCCTAGACTGCAAATGCAGGTAAAGATTTTGGGTTCTTCCCAGCAGAGGGCCAGGTATGCTGCTCCCCTACCCTCTAATTCCTTTTTTTTATTTCTGGAGCATGGTTAAAGCAGAGGGATTAGAGCCCTGGAGGAGGGTCATGCAATATTACTAATGGGTTGAATTAATAACTCTGAACTGACTAGATAATACACCTGAGTTTTCAGGTCGATGGAAGCAAAAGCCACGATGAATGCGGGTTGTCCCACACGTCCTGAAGCAGAGCTAGTGAAGCAGAGGAGGTTTTCTCCACACCTACCTAGGGCAGGCATGGGCTGGCTGCTGGCAGGGAGTCCAGCCTTTGACTGCATTACTGCCGTCAAGCTTTCTCTGCTGCTGCTTCTGTTTATTTGGAGTACAGGGGAGGAAGGGTAGCCTGTAGCACTGAAAGAGGAAGTTACAATTAAAGAAACATGTGGAGCTTCATGCATGACAAATGGAGAAGCCCAGGTCGTACTGGCCCAAGACTATGGGGTTAACATGTCCTCCTTTACCTATGGCCTCGTATGCATTACCCGTCCTTTCCCTGTTATTAAATACTGTGTGAAGCTTCTAATTTTCAGTAATATAAACCACTTTAAAAGTGGTCTTTTTAAATAATATTTTACTTTTTCCTTGCCAAGATTCAGTTTAAGCTGAATTCAGCTACATAATACAATGATCAGTTTATAATACACAAATAGAAAATGTTGGCCACAGATGTATCTATTCAGGGTAACAGGAGCCTTCCTTTTGGAATGATGTGCTATTCATTTCTAAAATATATTTGACAGCATCAGAGTACTACAGTGAGGCCAAAAGACAGCTGAGGTTTAGATATTGTCCGTGTCTAAAATATATTTATTTTGACAAGTAAAGATTAGCTTAAAAGGTCAAACTGAATGTTATGTCATGTACTGTAGTAAATGTAGAAAAGCGTTAGAAATATTTTCATAGAAAGTGAGAGCGTGTGTACATTCATTCATTGAGAACAAATATATTCAAATATATACAGGAAAACTACTCCATCCATCTAAAGCACTGACCATTAAAAAGCCAGCAATTGTTAATGTTTATCACACAGTGGAAATGAGATTACCTCAGCTTTTCTTTCCATTTAAGATAAAAAATATTCTATAATAACTGTAATTAAAAAAAAAAAAAAACATTCATGGATTTAGCAGCTCTCAGAAGTTGTTGTAGCCACTTGCTCTTTGGGATTTTAAAGACTAGTAGTGCTGAATTATGTGTCTGCATGAAGCTAACGTGGTGGCCACATCTTCTCTGCCTGAAGGTCATGATAGTGATGACATTAAGGATCAGAAATCCATTCCTCCCCTTCTTACTGTTCATTCTGGTAGGAGTCTGCTGCTGATCTACTTCATATTTGACATTTTTAGGGCTGAATTCATTTCTCCACATAAGGTATCTAATGTTTTTTTGAGATTCCCTAGTATATTGATAATATCCATGTGGAGCTGACTGATAAAAAAATAGGACCTGCAAGAGACCTGTGTCTTCTGAAGTGGCAGACAGAATCCACGTGAAGTAACTTAGAGCAACACAAGTGGCACTATGTCAAAGTGGCACTTTGATATCTACATGTGGGAGCCTAAACTGAGCACTTGGTGATTTTGGCTAGTGAGAGGTAGCTAAGTCTCTGCCTGCTTTCTTTCCTTCCCTTCTCACCTGGCTTTTGTGGACAGCAATAGCCTGCTTATTCTCAGGTCAGCATAACCCATACCACAAGGGTAGCTCTAGCTACATCTGTGCATGGCTTACCAGCAGCAGTCTTAACTCCTAGCATTCAGGAGGAAGCATTTATGTATTTTCGTTTCTGTGGTCTATTCACTCTGTTCACTGCTATTGCCCTTAGGGAAACATTCACTCACAAAGATTTGTCCTCTGTCACCCAGAATTCATCATAATTTTGTTGCACATTAGATTTGACACAACCATGATGAATACCCAGGGTATTGCTTTCCTATTCTGTGAGTACCACTAAAATTTGTACAGACTGTTATCCTGGTGACTCATTTCACTTTGATACCCTTTTTTTTAATCTAGAAGGCTGAACAGCATGTCCTGACTTTGGTCTCTTGCCAACACTAGCGAGCTTTGCTTTCCTGCATCAGAGAAGATCCTTGCCAAAAAGCAAATACAAGCAGCTAAGAACTCAGCTGATCAGAGCAGCCCTGTCTTTTCAAGTAGAGGTGGGAACAGGCCACCTCACACTGGAGGAGGGCATTTAATAAATTCAGACTAGCCCTTCTTCACCATTCTGGAATAATTTCTTTTGTCCAAATAATTTCAGTTCTATTTCGTTTAAATCAGTGTGTCAAGGAGATAGAAACTTCTTTCCCAAGTCTGCCCCTGGCTCATCATGAGTGACTTCAGAATGTTAATTCGCTTCCCCATGATTCTGTTTCCTTATCTGTAAATGGGAATAACCTCCATTGTAAAGGCATAGGAAGACTTTTAGGCAGAGAGCCTTTCTGAAAGCTGTGATATGCTACTGTGATGAGGTCTGATGTGCCACATGTTCTCCATATACTAACATGAGCAAAGAAGTTTTGTAGGCCACCAGAGCCAGTTATTTACCTTCACGGCACATGATAGCATACCTGAACTGATTCTATGCAAATCAAAATTCTTTCTGAATTAGAGATGCTGTGATCCTAGGTGCCAGCCATTGCCAAATAGATATACTATGTAACCACAACTGCCCATATGATGTATAAAACAGAAATGTGGGATCTACATTATGCCAGATGGAGAATAATCCCATGGGTTCAGGGATTCCCCAAGTGTTTCAGGAAGTATACATTGACACTGATGTCAAGTCACCCACACTCAAAGCCAAAAATGGGGGGTGGTCTTCTCTTTAAATAATGTGCGATCAGGTGTCTAGTCTGTTAACCAAAAAAGAGTGGGAACCCATCAGCCAACAGCAATCTTTCTAGATTGAGAATGGGAATACACCACTTTCTGCAAAGATGATTAAGGAGATTTTATCTGGAGTGATATTTTCTTTCTCTCTCCTCCTCATCCATTACACAGACAAGAAAGAGAAGCAGAGCCGAGTGTGAGTTCAGTATTCATTTACATCCCACCCACACAGAGCAGTCCCATGTGTATTTCCTGCAGTCACTCACACAGAAAAAGCCTCCATTCTGGGAAACTGAGCACTTTGTCACAGCTTGGTTGTAAATCTCCCCAGTTTGCCCAAGTAATCCCAGCCAGTTTATAAAAAAACAGGAAAACAGTTTAAAACTTGTAATTTCTATGGTGATCTCACACCACCAGTTTTGTTATTATTAATTTATAATGACATACTGAAAAGCCTAAGGAATTTGGAGAGCAGGACTGCAAGTCTGTGTTCACATTATGAAGATTCATGCCAGTGTTTTTTTCTCCTGATGACCCAAAATACTCAGGGGCTTGCTATTTTCTCTAACAAAGCAACATCAGAAGCGTTCTAGCTACAGAAATGCTCAGGTCTGAGACTTCTGATCCTTAATATGTGTAGACTGAAATGATATGCAAAGGAAAAACAACGTGTATCAAAAGCTTTATAAAAAAAAGCACATATCAAATTTGAAAAACCAAATAACATACATGAGGCTTTTAAGATGACTTCTGAGAGACAGGAATGAGCCTGTCCTCAAAACAGATACAAAATCTGGTAGAAAAAGAAAGTTGGAACAGGCTGATTTGGTAGAGGAAATTGAATGAATTTGTTAAAGACATGTGTTATACTCTGACTTGTAATATGTATGCAAGTATAAAATAAATTAACCAGCCTATTGGATGAACACACATCCAGTGCACTAACATTACATTATTAGGAACTTCTGTCACATCTTCACCTTCTGCAGGTAACAAGAACTAAGTGTTAAATATTTTTGCAATCAAGTTCAGAACTACTCTTCACATTCATGAAGCATATTTATTATTTTGTTTTTAATTCTTATAATCTAAACAGATGCTACATTCTTATAGTATGTTTTTCTAACTATGACATGAGGTACGAAGTTGTTCCTGCCTATAGCTGGTATAAGGAATAAGTTATTAATTGCAAGTCCTCCTCTGTTTATAATGATGTATTTTCTAGATGTGAAAATGTAAGATTAACATTGCCATAGCTGACTGCAGTGAAAGCATTGGTCAAAATCAAAGCAACAGAGTGAAAGGGCTGTTTTCTGCTTCAGGGCACCATTGTTTGAACTGAATATATAGCTCTTAAGGTGTTCTTAATGTCTTACCCTTGGGGTTAAAGCAATTAAGGCAATTCTGAATGGGACTAATGCTTTTCTGTGCTTTATTTTTTCAGTAAAAGGTGTTAAAAACTCTACAGTGTCATCATCTCCATAGACAGAAAAAGCTTATTTCCTGAAGGTTTAGGATTAATTTATTTTATGTATTTTTCATGCTATTGTTATTATTAACATTCTGACATGTATTTTTGGAGTCAGAGAGTCACTATCTGGTACATCTTATGGACTCTTATCTTTAAAAAAAGAGGTCAGAAGATTCAAACCTGCTGCTAAATCCTGTGTTTCATAGCAGTAATATACTGATTATACTGGTAATATCCATTACAACCAAATGGGAGGATAATGTCCACTGACATGTCATCATAATAAATTAATATGAATTCTACTTAATTGGATATCTATATCAAGATTATATTTCCAAATAAAAGTTATCTATATTTTGTATGGCTTGAGTTCTGTAGCTGAGCACTGCGTAACTCAGTGTCTGTTGTGTAACAGGTATATGATTAAATATCACTGAAACAGGAATTTTCCAGACAATGTGCCTGATCCTTTACTCACATCTTGGACAAAATTCCAGCTGACTTGGTGGGCAGTTGGTTTGCAGACATTTTGTAATTATTATCTTTTTCAGTGATAGAAAGAGAATAATTGACATTTCATTTACAGAAGAAAATTGCATAGTGAAATGATGGATGCTTCAACAGAATCTGTAAATTTGATGGAATTGTAAGAGCTGTGGTTTTCCTCATCTATATTCTGTCCCCCCTAAAGTAATATGAGAGTATAATAGAGGCAATAAAAATTAGGTCTTTGTAAATCAAAGGTGGTGCCATTGAACTCATTGAGAGCTGGAAGTGTGATAGAAATTGTGCCTTAGTATTTCAGTTGAGTCCTGGATTCCCTTTTCTGTACTAGAACAACACGTACCATCCTGTTTTCTTTATTAAGTCAGTCTTTCAAAGCAGTGAGTATAGCATAGACACATGTTTGACATATGAGAAACTGATGCTTACTCTGTGAAGGAATGATCAACTCAATAGTCTCACCTGAAGGGCCAGGTTGTCAACTCTATGCACTCTCCAGCTAGGCATGCTGAGCCCTGAAGGTACAATAAGGGAAGGGAGTAGGCCTTCTCTGCAACACTTAGCACAGCGCTGGTAGGTCAAGCCTGTGACCTCCACTACTGCCTCGGGGCAGAAATAACTCCTGTTGCTTTAAATACCCTGATTCAGTGGCAGACTGACTGCTACTGTAGCTGTGGGGTAACAATAAGTCCTGAGGCACTTGAAAACCCAAATCCCATGAAGGGAGAGTGGTTGGTGTAGCCATGGGCCTCAATTCAGAAAACATGCCCTTCCACCTCTTTCCACTTTTGCTGGCAGGCACTCAGCATCAGTTCCTCAAATCCTGTCCCCATGCCATGTACTAGTGTAGTCAGATCTGCTGTGGCTCACTATGTGCTTGTCTGTGAATGCATAAGCATGGAAGAAATCACCTAAAAGGAGTGTGGGTAAAGACAGAATTTAAGAATGGCATCACTAGCTACAGCGATTATTCGCTTGAATTTTAATTGTACCGTTACTTTGAAAGCTAAGCAGACAGGACTCCTCACCACTGCAACAATTCAGCAGCCAGTCATGCAGTCAACACTTACCTCCCTGATATCCAAGGTAGAAGAGAATCCAGCTCACCTTCAAGTGTGTGGCTGCCAGGATGAAATATAGCATGCACTTTCTTATTTTTAGAATTG
This sequence comes from Falco peregrinus, assembly GCF_023634155.1. Lineage (NCBI taxonomy): Eukaryota > Metazoa > Chordata > Aves > Falconiformes > Falconidae > Falco > Falco peregrinus. The sequence continues at coordinate 72,288,030 of NC_073722.1, read as the reverse complement.
AAAAATACATCTTCAGGAAGCCATAGACTTGAATTGCAAAAGGCTTACTAGAGTAATAAAGGGCATTTTTAAAGAGTAAGTTTTAAAACTGTAAGCCAAATTCATTTTAATGGAGGGCTTCAGATGCAGAGGTGTCCATCTCAGCTGCATTGTAACACAATCTGTTGGATGCAAACCAGAAAAAGGCGGGTGGTGGGTGCGGGGGCCACAGGGGAAGTGACTGTTGTTGCATCTTATACTGAGGAAGCTCTGGAAAGGCTACATGTTCCTCTACCAAAATCCTGAAGCAGGCTGATAACACTGTTACTTCCTTCTACCGTATGAGAATCTCATAATAAAGTAGGCTCATCAAGGTGGAGTAATCTGTACTTTTGTGTAATGGAAAGATTCAATCCCCTCTATAATAATAAGTCAATTCAATCTCTCCAGCAATATTAAATCTCCTTTCTTTCTCATTCGCTGCTGCCTTTTTGGATCGTCTTTTTGTCAAAGAAATATGTGTGGGTTCATTGTGAGCATTGTGTTGTGGAATATCACATTCACAGGCTTCAGCTGAGAAAACCTCTTTAAGATAATGAGTGGCGAATCATGTTTGTACCTAGATACTTGAGTGTTTGCAACAGTCTCACAGGCAGACTCAGTTCTTTTATTAATAGTGTCAGCAAATTAGTGGTGCTGCAGTTTGCTTTGTTTTTAAATATTTCAGACTTTCAAACCCAAGAACCTTTCTGCTCTGCCTAAGGGAACATAAGCATAAGCTTGCCTCCTCAGCAAAAATGTTCCCCTTCCCTGGTCACAAAAGTTATAACGTTTAATTGATGCTGTTTGAATATATGTACTTAGCTGGTGTAAATCAGCACCACTGCTCTGCCTTCAGTGAAGCAGCACCAGCTTACATCTGACACTAGACTTCTTTTATGAAAGAAGTCAGGTCCTTCAGGGAAGCATTATACAGATATGAAGTGTTGCAGAGAAGTTGTGATGTTCTGCACTTCTGCATTTGATTTTCTAGCAAAAAAATATAATGGATAATTGAAGTGCTTAGTGTATCCACAGTTGCAGTAAATTATGCTAGCTGGTAAAAAAAGGTATCATACCTCCCACGACTTGTTCTAGCTTTAAATATGTATTTATAGTCCTACAGCTTAAACACAAGTTTTAGCAGGGAGCTTGTAATGCACTTTCCCATGCCAAAGACCATTAATAATCAATATTTTACTCTTTGTTGTCAAAAGCCAACTAAAAAATAGGTACTTTTCCTACCTTTCTCCTGCATTTTTCCTCTTCTTTCTCACCTTGCATCCCCAAGACCCTTTTCTGACAGCCAAGAAGTAATCATATGTATGTTTTCTTTATTCACTAGTCAGTCTATACATGTAGCTATAAATTCAGAGTGCCTGGGTCACCTATTTCAGCAAGCCACATATTCAAGGCATTGTTTTACTGCTGCAGATTTTAGTCAGATAACAGGATCCAATTAGGGTTTCCTTCATCTTTATTTTTCTTGTAGAACATCTTTAGAGCTGACTGGAGAGTGGAGAGAATAAATGGCATAAAACTAGCCAACATCAGAGGATGTCCTACATCAGGGTATTTCTCTGGATGATTTGTACTACCTGAAAAGAGTAAAAATCTCATTAAAATAGAAAAGGAGCTAGGTAGGTTTCTTTTGACATTATATTTCTACCTAAGGCAAACAACTATGTAATTTCTAAGGTTGTAAACCTCCATGGCCTTGTGTCCCATCATGTCCTAGTGAACGTCTAACAAATCTTGCATTGTTACCATTGCATATAACTTCCCATGAAGTTTTTACTTAATTAGTGGATGTATTTTGAATACAAACTAAATCATAGGCTTATACACAGATTCAGAAGGCAAGTGGACTGTATTTGGGTTACTGAAAGAGTGAATATCCCAGATTTTTACACGTGAAGCAGTATGAGCAGGTGTCCCCTATAAAGCACAGTGCTTAATGCACTATAATTTTGCTTTGCAGCTAATGCTTGGAATTCTATAGAAACAGTAAAACTTTGCAACACATTTTCTCTGCTTGTGTTTATGTTTTGGTGTGATATCCCCTTTTGCAATTCATCACCTTTGTAGCAAAAATGAAATCTATGTATGTGTAACTGCCATGAAATATGAACTAAGTAATGTGAACTATGAGCTTTAAGATGCTGCTAGACTGAAGATACCTTACCTCCAAAATATGACATTATTGGATGGTTTCCAAATCTGGCAACATTCCTCATATTGCTTGAAATTTCTGGATATATATTCCTAGTGTTTCTGAATTTCTTAACAGCTACAGTTCTAGTGAGAATGTATTAAAATATGATGTCTGTCAATCTCCTTTGTCACATGCAAACACCATAAGATCTTCAAGGTAATTGCTTTTTTAAAAAATACAAAAAGACACACTTCTCCTTGATTGTCAGTGTAAAGCTCTGTGTGCAATATACAAAAATATAGAGAACATGCCCCAGAGTAATTGAAATAGCTTTGTCTACCAGCAGTGTGAATGTCATAGTGTAAGCATTAATAATAGAAGGCACAGGACCAAGGTCCACCATCAGGGATGCAAGTAGGTGGAGCCAGGATAATTATCACTGTAAGTGAGGATCTAGCAAAATCTGGATAGTGATGAGTAAGCACTTATCACTGAGCACTTTGTGTGAAGTTGCAAGTATTTTGAATGGTAAATGGCAGCTTAATAGAAAGGAAGACAACTCCCCCCACCTGATATCTTGCTCCTGTGAAGGGCAGTTTCTTTCTTGTTCTCCACAGTTCTGAAGGAGGGTCAGTTGTGCACCTGTATTTTACAAGCATTCAGTTTCAGTAATACAACTGTATTAGCTGCAGTAAAATTCTTGATTTTTAAGTGTAGTTGATTGGGTATCTTTGTGAAACTGAACTTGATTTTGGGAAAGAAAAATGCTATCTGACATAATCCTGTTAAGAACTTGCTGTTCTCATTATTAACATGGGGAGTCAGATTTATGGGCTCAGGCAGGCATCCTCTGTGTGTATATTCTTACTCATGTGCACTTGCTTAAATGTGACAGAATGAAGATAATTGAGAACAACAGTCCTTACGGAGAAGGCACATGGAGTAACTGCTGTTGGTTTTCCTAGGAGACCATTGGGGAACAAATTATTCCATTTACACTTCCAGGAGAAAACCACTGGTAAAAGCTATCCAGAAGGCATTTTGTAAAGGTGGGGGAACAGTGACTGCTAGGGACACACTTCAGGGTCTTGCTTAAGCTCTGGTGAAGAGGTGTGATATGATAATAATGACGAGAGAGAAAGAAAGAGAGAAGGAACTGCTTAGTATTTAGGTATGGCTGTGCTTTGGGGTAAGCATACAAGTGCCTGTCATTCAAAACTCTTGGTATTCAGGTCTTGCAGAGGTTCTTCCTTCGGCATATTGCTGGTAACATGCAGAAAACCAAACCTGCAAGTCATGAAGCAGAGAGAACAGGTTGCCCCCTGCACGTTGTGCTCCTCCAGGAGACACTGATCCCTATTAAATGGTTTTGTCATTCACCTCTGACCAGCTTTGCTCTGTTGATTAGGCTCGAGCAGGAAATGTTCCAGCAAAACAAGCTCCAGCTTGTAATGAGGAAAACCAACCATGCAGCTCTGCCCTCTTTCAGTGGCCTTTCAGTGCTCTCTTGTCTGAGCTTTCACACCAGGCTGGTCACACCTCCCATCTCACGCTAAGGTCTCAGAAGCAGGGAAGCATGGTTTTGTCAGTGACATTTCTGTTCCTTTGAGACATTGCCTCTGTCCCTTGGGATACTGTCCCAGGTGGAGTCACCTCCATGGCTTGGCAAGGGAGGGACGATGCTGACATCAAGGCTTATCAGCGACAGCTGCCACATTTCCAAAAGGGGGGCTCACCACCTTGCTGCCCTGTGTCTCAGAGCTGATGACTTCAGGAGTCATAGCACAATTCAGGTATTTTCCCAGTTTTCATCTGAGACTGAGGGCATTGGGATTTGCCTGAGAAGGCATGACAGATATCATGGTGGCAGCTAAGACTTCTACGAAATCCGTACAAAGGATTAAATTTAGTTGTTGCAATCGTGTTGGTTCACTTTGTACTTACCCTTTTTCCTATTTTCTGTAGCCTTAGTTTAAGGAAGGCTTGTTTGAAATCTGAATAAGTCAAACAACAAGGAGATAGGCATGATAGATCTCACAACAGAAAAAAAAACTAAGCTATGGCTAAGGGCACACTATTTGAAAAACTAAGTGACCCCCAACCATTTCTACTGAGGTCATAGGCCAGCACAGGGAGGACAAACTAGGCTTGCTGAGCAGTCCATGCTGTCCATCTCTCCAAGCATCACAGAAAGCAGCAAGCTGAGAGGTGGTGTGTTATGGTATTGCCCAGCTGGGCTCAGCGGGACCGGATTGCTTTGTATAACTGCGCTTGCCGCGCCTGACTCCAGATACATGTTTGCTGCTGAGAGCACTCTCCCACAGATCACAAATAATAGCTACGTGGCTCTTTACAGATTTATGTGTATTCTCTTCACCATCCATCCAAACTACTTAACCTTGACATGTGAAGCTAATGGAGAGTATACCTTGCTACTCCTTCATTTAAAAGAATCTTTGATGGCTAATTGAAGCTGGGTTATAAATTCCATGACCTTATAATAAAGTACAACAGCTCCAGTTCTTGAACAAAAAAAAAAACCCAAACAACAAAACAAAACCAAAAAAACCCCCAAACAAAACAAAGAAAAACCTGCACATAGTAGGAAGGTCAGTATTTTTAAATCATTGGGCTGTGGATATTTTCTCAAAGCGACCTAAAGAGGAACCTATATTTTTGTGAGGACCAAAGCTTATAAAAGCCATCCTTTTTAACACAAAAACATACTTTATCATCTGATTTATAATCCTGGCTCACATTTCCAGCAACTTGTTCTATATTAATTTATTAAAACAGCTTTTAAAAGCTGGCTATGGACCAACTTGAAAATACCTTATAATGGTCAAAATATCAAGAGACTTCTACAGTAGTAAAACAGATAGGGCAGTTGTGAAGTGGAGGAAGAGTAGCTACAAAATGTCTGTGTCTTGGTCTAGAAACAAAGTAATAGAGTGTGTGTGTGTGTGTGTTTGTGTTTGCATTATATTAATGAGGTGTAAGAACTAAGATACTGGGCAAGGGAACACAGGAAGTTTGAAAGCTAAATTTCCCTGAAAAATTAAATTGTAGTGTGGGGTGGGGTGGTGATCGTCTGTTGTAAAGCTTGAAGTCCTTCTGTAAGCATAAAGAAAAATAGGAGGAATTTGAGCCAGGATATTAATAAGGTTTGTTTAAAAAAAACAAAACAAAACAAACAAAAAAAAATAAATAAAACAAAACAAAAAAAGCGAGCAAGAGAGAGGACAAATATAATAATGTTTTGCATTTGAATAACATGTATGCTAACAGCAATAGAAAGAAACATCAATTCAGAGGGAAGGAAAGTGGCCAAAATTGCATTAAGGAATATGAATCATAGAGTAGCTAGAGAGCAAAATATGTATGGAAGCAGCAGCAACAACAAAAAAACAGACTGGACACCTCATAAGGGTTCTACTGTCAGACAAATTACTTATTCCTACAGTTTTTCTACCAACAAAATATAATTCATGTCTTGCAGAACAGAATAAATAACTATATAGAAACTATGACATTTAAGAAGCAAATGATTTTTAAATATGACTTTGACTTTATCATCAGCCTTGACTGCATACACTGATGCTAACTTGTACTGTGCTTCCCTTCCTAGAAGATCATTTATCATTTCAAAGAAAAGTGTCAGATTAGTATGAGAGTACCTTTGTTAAATATATATTCTATTTACCTCTTTTTTTTTACCTTTTTCCTCATAAGTTCTCCAGATCTGCAAAATTTTGAGAAGCTAGCTCTGGCCAACAGATACCTGGTTATTTTCTTTCTTTTCTTAAATAATGGCTCTTCTCTTAATTAGGCCAGGTAATAGTAGTATTATCCCTGTGTTGGCAGGGCTTCCCAATTCAGAGTCACTCTTAATTGTCTCCGGTAGCCCATATCACTGTTATTTTAGAAAACTGAAGTGTTATGTTTGTCTGGTTTGGTTTGATTTTTGGTTTAGGGTTTTTTTTTTTTTTTTCTTCATATTTGCACTACCTTAATTTCTATCCTAATTCTTATTACATAAGAACCCACTTTTCCTCCCTAATTTTTAGCATGTGTCTGAAGGACATTTTGGGGGTACTTTTATCTACTTGTTTGCTGTAGTTCAGTTTGCCTTTTCATAATTCTCACTAAAACCTTCAGCATGTTCTCCCTAAAGACACAGCTTGGTTTTATCAATCAGTTCTTTTTTCCCATTCTCATTTGTAGGTTCTCTGCTAACTCACAGTGTCTTTTTTGATGTAATTACTCATCCAGTTGTGTGGAGCCTTTCCCTGCAAGTTCTTTTCCTCTTAGCAACAGATTCTAACCAGTTTTATAATTTTCATGCTGTTCATTGTCATGGTAAAATCACAAATTAGTTCTCCCAAACCAACAGCTGTAGAAGAATTAAAGTTTTATATTATCAAATTAGTTCTTTTTTCCAAGTTCATTGGCAAAAGGAATTGAAAGTTTTTTGCTGGAACTTTCAAAGTCTAAAGCAGACTGAAGCTAGCAAATACAGGTTTTTATTATTTTTTTTTTTTATCCAAGCCCTGGGACTTACCATTTTCTTCCAGGCTTTTTCTTCAGGCTTTTTATTCACAAGGTTCTTAACCTGAATACTAATTATTGTCCATGTAGCTAACTGATAAACATTTAAACCTGAAAATGAATCTCAAAGACCATCTGCCAGTGGTTACAACAAAGACTCAAGCAAGGTTCTTTGAAAGGAATCACATTAAGCCAGGTGGTTACTAAAGTTATCTGCCCTGATGAGTGTCCCTGTGCCCAGAGCAGAGGTTCAGAGCTATCCACCCAGAGCTGCCTATCAATAGGAGTACATTAAGCAGGGCCAGGTAACATTCTCACACACTGGACTTGGATTATCTGGACTATTATGTGGTTAGAGCCATCTGCAACATGAGTTTGGACTATCCTCAATAGGCAGTTTGCATGAAGCCACACTGTAATGTGTGTAATATAAGTAAAACAAAAACTACAATGAATACTAATACTAATTTTAGGAATATAAATGTAATTGTTGCCCACACTGAGCATCTTTCTCAGGTCTCCCACAGGCCTCTTATAAACTTAACCTAAAGTGATGCAAGTATGGTGCTGTATTCCCCCAGTGATGCCTTTCTGTTATTGGACCAGGTGCAGAATTGCATCTCTACTTGCCTCAGAGGTAGCTAACTAGTCAGTCCACTTCAAAAGCTGTGAAGAAAACTGACGTAGATTTACTTACTTTACTGGTATGGCCAGTCCAGGAACTGAGGAGCAATCTGGAAATCAAATTACCTGACCGAGCAGCTGTAACCACAGAGGTTTCAGGTCTGGTGCCCAGCCTCTTGCCTGTATGGAGATGTTGAACTTGCTAGCATAAGAACCTTAATTAATAGGGAAGAAAAACTGTCTTAGGAAAAGGAGCACTTAATTTACCAGAAACCAGGGCAAACAGCTCTTCCATTTGTGCTTTCCCTTTGGTTTGTTTAGGGAGTTCCAGGTTGCTAAGTAAACACAGTAGCTGTGAATGTGAAAATGCTGTAGGAGCAGGGCAGAGCTTCGACCTGCTGCACCATGCTAGTGCCCTGATGTGCTCTGTGCAGTGACTGGGAGCAAAGTTCATCAGCTCACTCACGGTAGCCTCAACAATATGATGACTTTTTGGGGTCAGAAGTACCTGGGAACTCTCTGAAACTACAGAAGCATGCATAATGCCTATGCATACAACCCAGGTGCTTGCACAAGTGTCTAGCGTGCATGAACAATCTTGTTGAGTCGAAGATCCCTTCTCCTGCATTTACAATAAGGCACATCTTGTGCCTGTGGCTAAAGAAAGCCAGAACCCTACTTCTGCAGTCACACCATGTTACTTTTGTCTTTGATGCCTACCGTGATTTCCAGAGGAAGAGTTTGCAAACATTGGGCCAGGACCAAATATGTTGATTTATGCTCAGTATCATTACCTCACTCTGTTGGCGTTTCCTTTCACTTCGATGGGGCCATTTGCAAAGCAGCACTACTTGACATGAGTAAAAACACGAGTCTGGCTGGGTAGTGATGTCTGTGTGACAGTACAAATCTCAGCCCGAGCCGTTTGGTTCTGGCAGCGCTAAAACAGTCCTAAAATCAATGTCCCTATCAGTAAATGCAGTGCATAGTAACACATTACAAGCCACGCAATATTACTTTTCATCTTCACACCATTACTAGTAATTAAGGGATAATAGTAACCACTTGCTGGTTTATGGGACAATAATCTTATTCCCAAAGGAATAAACCACAAAACCAAAAGGAACAAAATTACTGACAAGAAAAAACAGGGAGGATATTGTTCTTAGAGCTATAGGAAGAAATACTCATCTCAGATGTTTCTGAGAACTGCTCCTTTGGTTTTAAGATAACAAACCACCTATTAGGAAGAAAAATGTCCATCTTGCTGCTGATTTGCTTTTATACGGCCATGCTTTCAGGGATGAATTAATAAATTCCTTACCTGGGAAGTCTAGAATCCTCTTTATTAAGGACCTTATTCTAGAAAAAATGTATAGTTGTCTCTGAGTATAAAATGGTGATTCAGCTTCAGAAACTGGAGCCACTGGAACAAAATCAACAACAAAACTATGTTTCTTCACACTGATGCAGGCATGACTTTTACAACCCATGGATTTCGTCCTCAGTTTTCAAATTGCTTGTAGTTACTTTGATGTAGATAATAACATAATTTGGAAAGTAATGGTTTATAGGTAGTTAAGAAGGAGTATACTGGAGTGCTTTGATGTTACCACTCACAACTAAGTGCTGTCTATTCAGAATAGACACAAAAAACTGAGACGGGTAGCAATCCAAAGATAGCATTATTTAACAAAGAAATGAACAGGCAAATGAAAGAGGCCCTAAACAGAAGCTAAGCAAAATAAATGGCTATCTTCCCAAAGCCTATCTTACTGAAATGAGAAAAGTTAAGATAATGTACAGTGATGGAAATCAGACCCATTCAATAAAAAAAGACCAAGGAACATATTCCCTTCCAGATGGGCAAGCCAAAGTGAAAATGAAGGTCACAAACTATCCTGTGCATACTAATTACCTCAAACTGGGTAACTACAATATTCTTTCTCCCATCCTAGTAGAACAACCCATAATCTTAGGCTGACAATTGCAGGCATATATGAAAAATCAGAAAGCTTGCAACAAAACCCCACTAAGAGCTTTGGCCTAAAAAGGCATAGAGAGCTATTAAAAAGTAAACTGTGCTTGTGTAGTCAAATGAGCTTGCCTGAGGTCCTGCCCCACATTTTCAGCTGCATGCGCAACAGATTTAGGCATTACTTTCTCTTATATTTGCATGTGGAAATACTGTCAGGCATATGGAAATATACTTGTTCATATCTGTATCTGTTCTTCCTAAGAAATAAGGTCTATGAAACAAAATGATGCCTACAGTAAATGCACAAGGTGTCCATAACTTGTGAAATAAATGTTTTCATTAACAACAGCATTTGGAGACATTACCTGTAAAACTGGGAAGAGTGTGCAAATGCAGGGAGAACTTCTAGTGGCAGAGAAACAGGGTGGTAAAAGGTGGCTCTGTATGCTGCATCTGCCCCAAGCTGCTGCCTGCTGACACACAGTGCTGTAGAAGGAGGAAGCAATGTTTTTTGGTCAGGATGGGGACAGGGGATGAAGCAAATGGTTTCTTCCCTTTCAGCCTTCTGAGGTATTTAAACCGAAATAAGTTAGGGTGCTTAGCAGACAAGATGAAATACCTGAAGTGGAAAAACCTTGGCTCACGTGGCCAGAACGAGCTATGAGAAAAACAGTGTAAAAACACTGATAGAGCTACCAAATAATTTATTTACAATAAATCACTAATTTTAAACTTCTATAATTATTAGCCAATATCATCCAAAACCGCATTACCCTGACAGAGAAATAATCAGCATACAAAATTATTGAGAAATTCTTTGGACATCTGTCAGATGTAACAACTCAGACTCCCTCAACATCACCCCAGTAGCTGCAAAAGCCAGTGCAACATTTAGGCTACACAGATAGCTGCTCAGTGGCTCCATTCTGCTTCCCACAGACAAAATGTTTCCTATCTTTTTATGTCACAATAATCCATCTGTAAAACTCTGGCTGTGTGCAGAGAACGGGTCTGGGCCCCGAGTCTGCAACTGTGGGCAATATTTTCTAGCAGAATGTGTGATGGCAGCTAGGGTTTGACTGCTTATACACTTTAAATGTAAGGCCTGACTATTCATAGTTGTCTTACTGCTCATTTTCTAGGCGACAGCTTTTGAATATTTGCAACATCAAAACTGAGGGCTGTGGAAAATGCAGCTTCATGTAATCTATCCCCCTTATTCATTTTGTGCTATTGTAAATATTCGGGCAGAGTCAATTATACAAGTAAAAGGGGAAGAATTAAAACCTAATGAAAGTTAATCAAAGAGGAGAACTTCCTTCAGGCTGGCCATGCATGTCTGTAGTTTGTCTGTCATTTATAATGCTGCAGCCTCTGGTTCATAGTCAAGCTGTAATTCTGCCAGTTAATGTATCCAATTAACCCCACTAATGAGCTAATCAACAGTGTAAAATCTGTGTAAAATCACTGAGGGTGTATGATGAATGGGAAATGCACTGAACTCTCTCGGTATAAAAAGTGCTTTATTGCACTTGTTGAAGTGGCACTGTCTTCTCCCTCTCTAAAGGGTAATTTATCACTAGGGTTTGTAACAGTGCCGTGCCCTGATAAGGGAGAGGTGGCAATAAACCCATCATAAAATGATTACTCAGGAATGCAGAGCAATTAAAGTGTCTCTGCATATCAGAGTCAGGCTAGAGAGCAAAAGTGGTATTTTTTGGTGTACGGTGTTAATAAAAGGTAGGCAATTGCCTGAAGGTGATCCACAATTTGGGAAGCACATACATGTCTAATACAAATATTTCAGTTTAGGAGTACATAATCTACTGAGCCACTATGGTTTATGATGTACGAAAATCATTCAAGACCAGATTCTGCCACCTTTTTCAGTATGAGAAACATTTGCTGCAGTAATAGCCTTGCTAATTTCAATGTGATCATGTGAATAGGAAAGTAATCCTCAACTCAAATAAGCATGATGGAATCTGGCTGAAAGAAAAGAATCAGATGAAACTATACTTTCTTTTCTACAGTCATGCCTAATCCAAAGCATGGATAACAGTAATTAATTTCAGTTATTGTTTTGGGTTGGGTTTTTTTTTTCAGTATCCTTTACTATCTTTCTTTCAGCATCTCTTTTTGTTGAGGATGCAGGTTAGAGAAAAGTAACAACTGATAAGAGAAGAAAGGAAGGAAAGAAAACTGAAATGCTGGCATGTAAAAAAACCCTATAGTTAAGTAAAGGACTTACAGAGAGGAAAAAGTCATCTTCTGAAGAAAAAAAAACAACAAACAACAAGAAAAATAACCAAGTAGAGGGGTGAGGCAAAATGTAACAGGAATTTCAGAAATTATTTCAATGGAAATAAGCAAGTTAGAGACAGCTATCAGAAACTCTTACAGATAATTAAATTTGTGTTTACCTGGTGCAAAGGAATGAGTTATATGAAATAGAAGAGATCAAATGCTTTGTTTTGCAACTAATGCTGAAACTATTATGTTTTCCATATAACAGGAAAACCTTTTTTCTTAAAGAAATTATGCAAGAAGAAGTAATGATTTCAGTAGACAGAAAAAAAATATCAAGGGTTTTCTGGGATATTGCGGAATGCATACGGATTTAGCCCTACAGTTCATACTACAGGAATCAAAACCAGATTGCAATAGGCACTGCTAAAATACAGTCTTTGCAGTTATTTGTTGTTTGTTGCTTTTTTTTCTTTTAATATGAAGGCCAAATGAGTAATTTTCAAAAGAATTATAAGAAATATACGTTAGACAATGTTTGTAAAAAGCAGGGTTTGTCAGAGCATTCTGCAAAGGGACAAACTGCAGGACATTTTATTGTGGTCTGTGAGCTGAGTCTTCACAACAGAGTTAGTGGTTTGGCTCTTTTTGATCTTCCCTGCCACTCTTCCGCTGATAAAAAATAGGTTTATAAAAATATTTTATGTAGAGCATAGCTATTCTCTGTTGGCATGATTATATTACAGGATGTGAGGGTAAGTCCCAGACTAAGCTCTGTAGGGTAGTTATGTCCTTCCCCGACCTTCTCTCTGCACTTTTCTGCTTTGTAGTCTTAACTGCAGAAGGGGGGCAGGCAACGGAGTGAGCAGAAAGGGGAGCTGCGAGGTCATCCAGGCAGCCCCGGGCACTCTCCATCACCACCGTGGAGGCACTAAGAGGCTCACTGGGATGGGGTGGGAGAGGAGCTCAGGAGATCGAGAGACACAAGGAATTGAGAAAACTGTAGGGAAGACCCTGACTAACTCTAGGTACTAAAAGAATGATAAAAAGGAGATGAACTACAGGCAAGTGGGACATTGTGGGGATAGGAGCTCACAGAGGGCCTGGGAGAACACCAAAAGGAGATCTTTGTGTGGTACACAAGCTGCAGGAGGCATGGAGGTGTCTGCAGAGCAGGAGGAGGAGGTTAGTTTTGAAGAGGCATTGTGTCGTGGTTTAACCCTGGCCAGCTGCTAAGCACTATGTGGTCGCTAGCTGACTCCACCGTGGTCGGATGGGGGAGAGAATCAGAAGAATAAAAGATAAAACTCATGGGCTGAGATAAAGACAGTTTAACAGATAAAGAAAAAGCCATCAAGCAAAGCCAAACAAGGAATTAATTCACCATTCCCCATGGGCAGGCAGGTGTTCAGCCATCCCCAAGAAGGCAGGGCTCCATCATGCCTAATGGTTACTTGCGAAGTCAAAATGCCATAACTCCAAACATCCCACCCTTTCTTCTTCTTCCCCCAGCTTTATATGTTGAGCATGACATTATATGGTATGGAATATCTCTTTGGTCAGTTGGGGTGAGCTGTCCTGGCTGTGTCCCCTCCCAGTTTGTTGTGCTCCCCCCAGCCTGCTCACTGATGGGGTGGGGTGAGAAGCAGGAAAGGCCTTGGGTGCAGTGCAAGCGATGCTCAGCTATAATGAAAACATCCCTGTTTTATCAACACTGTTTTCAGCACAAATGCAAAATGTAGCCCCGTAGTAGCTATGAAGAAAATTAACTTTATCCCAGTCAAAACCAGCAGACATTGACATAGAACAGGTGTGGTAATAACAAATGTTTAGAGAGTGAGAGAGAATTTAAACACAGAGGAATAATGTATTTATCAAGAAGAATCATAAGGTCCTTTACTACAGAGATATTTACAGAACAATGGGCATCTATATATTCCTATTTCCCTGTACTCTGCCTTCTCTGCACCCACAAATTTTCTAGCAGAATTAATTTGGGTTAATAATGCTATTGCTATGTTGTGAATTAGCACGAAAATCAAAGCTGTGATTGCATTGCATGGATTGTACATATGTGTGTTCAGTTGCCCAGCTGACAGAGGATTGATATGTCTGCAAGTTATTTCTGAAACAGGTCGTATAAGCTATTATTATTATTAATATTAATAATGTTATTACTGTGCTGTTGGGTTTCAAGCAGTGCATCACTACGGTGACTAGAAACAGTTCACATTTCTTGTTGTCTGGTTTGTGAGCTCAGGAAGACCCTTACATGCTTAGTTCCCATTTGGAAGGTTTTGATGCAGACACAAGGGATGACAATAGAATGAGGAACATGCCTTCTGCTGGCACTGGGGAGAAAGATGCACATGACTTTGAGCCATTGGACACCAGCACTGCCACTCGACCTGTGGCTAGTGTTGCTCCATGCTTCTTGTGTCGGAGAAATACTCCTGAGGCTTCATTGTGAATTAAGCTGAGGAGCTGCTCTGGTTTAAGACTATTTTCCGTCTTTTTCTGAGTTAGTTTTAACCCAGGCCAGTTACTCACTCTGGTTCTTTGCATGGCACAAGAAACAGGGAGGCGGAGGCAGAGGAGTAATCGGCCCAGGGCAAGGTGAGAGCAGGCTGCTGCCTTTCAACATCAGTGCCAGCTCATGCTGCCTTTGTGTGCTAATGCCAAACAGCCTGTACACATGCCCGAAGCAAGCTACATCCTTAACATTACTACTATGAAAATACGATGTTAAAAATTGCTGTCTGCCACTAGTCATGTAAGGATGACTCCATAGATACTACAGTATGCTTTATAACTAAAATAAAAAATATCACCATGTTTTATCTGCACACTTACCTGGGAAAATGTTAGCTCTCTAAAAATAAACACCCAGAAGCAGGGTTTTCACACCAGACCAAAAAAACTAATCCAGAATTAATTTTTTTCCCCTCCAATGAACTTCATAGAAGAAAGCTGCAGGAGGATTGTCTACCAAAATCCTGTATCTAGAGCCTTGTAAAACTGATTCATGACTGAGCCTGAATTTATGTCTAGAGGTAAATAAATCACTTTTTTGCAAAGTTGTCTCAGGCATCAGAGAAACATAAACTTAAAAATATTCTCTTCAAGTTCTTTTTTGCCTAGCATTACAGTCAGAACCATATTTGTATGCCTGAGGATAGGAAATGTCATATTGATGGATGAGTTGTAAGTCTCCCTCTTCCTGGATTGGGCATTGGGGGCCCAATTCTGCTCTCTGTTCAACTCTGCTAAATTGAATGGCGTTGCATTGACATAAATGAGAGAAAAAAAGCAGCTTGGGAGTGGCTTTCACAATCAATAAAAATAATTTAATATAAAGATGAATTTTCCAAGTGGATCAGAATTAATTAAAGTGCTACTGGTACTGGAAGTAGATTCACCCATATACGGAGTTGGTATTCATTTTTCTTTCCAGGAAATTTGACTTTTTGCCAGAACATATATATGAATTGTGTTCTAGTAAGTGAAAACAGAACTCTTATTCACATTTTATGAAGTAGCTGTTTAGATATTCTCTATTTTCTGCTAGTTTTGAGTATTTTTTCCTGTATTAAACTCCTTTTATTCATCTTTATAAACCTTACCTTTGGTGACACTTTCCTGTGAATATTACCAGTAATGACACAGCAAAAGAGCTGCAGGGTCACCTGTTAATGTTACAGCTCATCTACATTTCTGGCTTAGTAAAGATATGCACTGATTAGTATAAATGTTACCTACTATACTTTTCCTGTCTCTTTGTGTCCATCTACTTTGTAACTGAACACTAATGTACAGTCAGCATGAAGCAATAGGTCAGAGTACTAGTCCCCCTGTCCCACAGCAGGGAAAAGCTATACAACAGGCCACGCGTAGACCAGCAGTGACAGCCCCTCAGCCCTGCATCTCATCTTAGTGTCCCTACAAGAGATACAAAATCTGCTATTCCAACATTTTAAAATTTTAAGGATCAGCACTTGGACCCAACCTAGTTTTTTTTCAACATTCAGGTGTTTTAAGTCACGCATCTGCTGGAATTAGTCCAATATGAAGAAGGTTTTGGGCAGGACAGATATTGTGAAAACCTTTTTACAGTTGGGTTATTTCTGCACAGTGTTAAAGGTATATCCCAAAACTGAGTGTAATTCACTGGCAGTTCTGACTGAGAACAAAAATTTGGCAGTCAGTTATTGTCCAGCTCCTCCTCTGATACCATTTATAATCTTGAGGTAGTATAATTTAGAGGCAAGCTTTTCCACAATGATCCTTAAAGCCTTTAACTAGGAAGCGTATTAAAATAAAAACAAAACAAAATTGGACTTGTATCCAGCTTTGTCCCTTTTTAACCATACACCTAGATTTAGCAATAAGTGCAAGATGCTTGAGGCTTTTTTTTTGACTCAACCTGCTACAGGACTACATTATGTTCCATATATTCCATTCCAGACGCTACATTATATTCCAGGTGTACGTACATAGTTCAAGTTCAAGCTGACTTTATAACTTTTGATATGAAAAGATATCTTTTATTGTAGGGATCTAATTAGAATACATATTTAGTCTGCAAACAAGTCACTGTGCAGTTAAGGGAAATTTTATTTTCCTTCAATAGTGTAAGGGTTTTAGTTAGAAGCTGATATGCAGATCAGCCAACCTTGTAGAAAAGGTAAGCAGTGTGAAATTATATATGAGTTATTAATAATTCCTAATAGGAGGAAAAGACCTGACAGAAAGGGTGATTTAAATGACTGTAATAAGCACAAATATTCGTTTCTTGGGATTCTTTTCAGCACATTTGTGGTACTCTGTAATATGAGAGTCAACTTTTAACACAGTGAGAAAGCATGTTCTTCCTCATTAACAATAGTTCCTCTTGAATTTAAATTATTTTACTTTGCACTCATGCAGTGATGCCAGCACTACACTGGTACTATGGCTTTTTATTTAAAAACGCTTGTCTAAATACATCAACTGAACTACAGTTCCTGAAGCATGGAACAGATAGTTTATGCCTATTCTCAGACCTTTATTTATTAATCTCCTTTTTTCACTGAATTCCAAGAAAGCACTAAAGAAGTATTTGTTAAATACTGCATAATAGCAAAAGTGTCTTTGCAAGAAAAACAAAAGGAAAGAATTACATGCTACACTGCAGAAAAAGGGTGGGAAACTATTTGGTGATCTGACTGTGCTAGCCTTATCTGTCTGTTAGATATTTTAATCCTTCTTTGATGCAGTTGTCTTTCTTACAACTGATTTTCAGATTATAGTATATCTTTCCATGTGCATGTATTTTCAACACAGGGCTGTCTATATGCTGTTTGACAAATCAAGATCATCTGGATAAGATTGAGAACAGATTGAAATATTTTAAAGAAAATGTTTTTATTATACGCCACTAGCTTTTTCTCAAGATCCTGTATGTATTTCTGGAAGGGGTAGGTGAGTCAGACAAGTGTGCACGCATGTGTGCTTACGCCCCCACACAGCTGCTGCACACACCCAACCTAAAACAAAGGCAGGCCTTTTTTCTAATGAGGAAGATACATAAATGTCAACAAGAGAGGTAAATAACAAACATTAATTTGAGTAAGAAGACAAGAGCTGAGTGGGAAATTGAGATGAATAGCTATGGAAGAAGACTTGATAAAAGAAAAGTGAGGAGAAACAGTTGAAACAGGCTGAAATTGTACGCGATTATGGAGACTCCAATGCTAGAAACTGCATGAAAGAGGAAGTATGTGAAGCATCTGTACTGTTAGGTATCAAACTTTGCCATAATCCATCTTTGGTTTAAATACAAGTATGAAGCACCATACTCGTTTACAGAGAAACTGGGACAAAGCTTAGCAAACAGGACTTTACCACACAGTGAATGATTTATGTTCTGTTACACAGAAGATGAGTAGGATGTGAAGTTCCCACTGACTGGAAAAGGGGAAACAGCCCCTATTTTTAAAAAGGGAAATAAGGAAGACCTGGGAAACTACAGGCCAGTCAGTCTTACCTCAGTGCCTGGCAAGATCATGGAGCAGATCCTCTTGGAAACTATGTTAGGGCATGTTGTAAATAAGGAGGTTATAGGTGACAGCCAACATGGCTTCACTAAGGGCAAATCGTTCCTGGCCAATTTGGTGGCCTTCTATGATGAGGTTACAGCATTGATGGATGAAAGAAGAGTGACTGATGTCATCTACCTGGGCTTGTACAAACCATTTGGCACTGTCCCACATGACATCCTTGTCTCTAAACTGGAGAGACATGGATTTGATGGGTGGACCTCTTGGTGGGTATGGAATTGGCTGCATAGTTGCACTTAAAGAGTTGTGGTCAACAGCTCCATATCCAAGTGGAGACTGGTGATGAGTGGCATTCCTCAGGGGTCTTCACTGGTACCTGTGCCATTCAACACTTTTGTCAGCAACACAGACACTGGGATTGAGTGCATCCTCAGCAAATTTGCTGATGACACCAAGCTGAGCGTTGCAGTTGACACACTGAAGGGAAGGGGTTCCATCCAGAGATGACTCTGATAGACTTGAGAGGTAGGCCCATGTGAACCTCGTGAAGTTGAACAAGGCCCAAGTGGAAGGTCCTGTACATGGGTCAGGGCAACCCCCAGTAACAATGAAGACTGAGTGGAGAATAAATTGAAAGCAGCCCTGAGGAGAAGAACTGAGGGGTGTCAGTGGATAAAAAGCTCAATATGACCTGGCAATGTGCACTTGCAGCCCAGAAAGCTAACTGAATCCTGGGTTATATAAAAAAAATCATGACCAGCAAGTTGAGAGAAGTGATTCTCCCCTCCTGCTTTTGTGAGACCCCACCTGGCACACTGACTTCAGCTCTGGGGACTCCAACATGAGGAGGACATGGAGCTGCTGGAGCGGGTCCAGAGCAGGGCTGTGAAGATGGCGAGGGGGCTGGAGCACCTCTCCTATGAAGATGGGCTGAGAGACTTGGGTTTGTTCAGCCTGGAGAAGGCTCTGGGGAGACCTTGTTGCAGCCTTGCAGTACCTAAAGGGGGCTTACAAGAAATCTGGAGAGGGACTCTTGACAGAGGCCTGTAGTGACAGGGCAAGAGGGAATGGCTTTCAACTGAAAGAGGGTAGATTTAGATTAGATGTTTGGAAGATTTCTTTTTTTAACGTGAGGGTGGTGAGATACTGGAACAGGTGGCCCAGAGAAGTTCTGGATGCCCCATCCCTGGAAGTGTTCAAGGCCAGGCTGGATGGGGCTTTGAGCAACCTGGTCTAGTGGAAGGTGTCCCTGCCCGTGGCAGGGGGGTTGGAACTTGATTATTTTTAAGGTCCCTTCCAACCCAAACCATTCTCTGATTCTCTGATTCTCTGATTCTGTGATTAATTGGAAATGTACATACAGTATTAAATCAATCTTTAAAATACAAAAATACTAAGTAAAAATTACTGTTCCTGTTTAAATTAGAACACCTGATTACAATTAATTGGAAAATACTTACATGTACATGGAAATCTAGGGGTGGAGGGAGAGTTATTTATTTACTGGGGGTTTTTGGTGGGTGGTTTTCCTTATGTTTGTTCTTTTTTATAGTTAATAAATTCCCACTGAATTGTATCTGTCCCATAAAAAATAATATTAGAAAATTTGTATTTCTTTATATTCCTCTGCTGGTCAGTATCTTCTGTTAAATTGGCAGTATGTTTTCCTCTTTAGTTTTTGCTTATCTGTTAGAGAATTCTTTTGCAAGTTTTGATGAAAATACAAAGAAAATTATTACATCCAATGATCAATTCAGCCAAGTGTTTAGATCTTCTGAAACTGAGAATAAAGTTACCATTCATCTTCATTTGAGAACAGGTAGATGTATACACTGGTTAGTCTTCTCATCTGCCATGATTGACAGATGCCTGTAAGAAACAAATATGTTGCATTCTCATCCATGTCAGTCGATTATCTGATGTCTTTAAGGGCTTGACCTGACTTGGCAAAAAAAGCAATTACTGTTGCATCTTTTCTTTTTGAAAATTTGCATTTTAATGATTGCTTACATGGGCTGTTTGGTAAGATCAAACAGCAGTTGTATGTTCCTGTCTTGCAACTCCGTTTTGTTTTTCTTAGTGATCTCTTAATATTAGGGGATTTTATCTAGGCCAAACACCATCAGAATCATTGTGTGCAATCCATTTTTGTTAGGCAGACAAATAGAATATCTCCCAGTGCAAATTCCTAGAGCTTGTATTCTACTTTGGTGATGTTTTACTCTGTGCAATCAGGAAAGCAGAAAATGTGTATGATGTCCTCCTCATCATTTGAGATCAAGCATGTACTCCATAAAATACATATGTGAAAAAGAAACAAGTCTCATAGAATCATAGACTCCTAGAATCATTTAGGTAGGAAAAGACCTTTGAGATCATCAAGTCCAAATGTTAACCCAGGACTGCCAAGTCCATCACTGAACCATGTCCCTCAGCACCACATCTACGTGTTTTTTTAAACACCTCCAGGGATGGTGATGCCACCACCTCCCTGGGCAGCCTCTTCCAATGCTTGACCACCCTTTCAGTGAAGAAAGTTTTCCTAATATCCAATCTAAACCTTCCCTGGTGCAACTTGAGGCCATTTCTTGTCCTATAGTTTGTTATCTGGGAGAAGAGACCTACCACCCCCTTCTACAACCTCCTTTCAGGTAGTTGTAGGGAGCAGTAAGATCCCCCCTGAACCTCTTTTTCTCCAGGCTAAACAACCCGAGTTCCTTCAGCTGCTCCTCATAAGACTTGTGCTCTAGAGCCTTCACCAGCTTTGTTGCCCTTCTCTGGACACGCTTCAGCACCTCAGTGTCTTTTTTCAGCTGTTATTTCAGGAGATGACTAACGTTACAGGTTGTACCATTAAACTATAGTCTTGCTTTACAGCAAAGTCAGGGCTGCTGAATGAACAGAAAAGAGAAGACTTTATAAATTGTTCCTTGTCTTACTAGGTATCATGTGGGGATTTTTTTTAAGGCTGTCCAACATCCTGCATTGTAAAAAAACATTTTTCAACTGCTTTTATGCTTTAATTTCTTCAATGTGGAGACTGATATTTTCTATGTTGATCATATTTCACTTTTAATATCTTAGGGAAAATGTCAAATCAGCCAAACACTTCTTTTTTGGAGGCTTAAGTGGTCTGATTTAACATGTAGCTTAATAAAGAGTTGTGTCAACTGAGGGCATGAAGAACTGTGGTACAGGACAAGCTGCCCAAGGTTAGAAGCTTTTGAAAGCTAGCACATCAGAAATTTGTTCTTGAAAACGCTGCATCTTTTCTAACTTCAGGGTGGAAATCTCATTAAGAACAAGGTATCACAGAAAATATTAGAAAAAATGGGATCAACTGTTGGGTTCAAGGTAGGAGGTAGGAAGTGAAACCATGACAGACTGGGACCAAGTTTTTGATGAGTGTGGGTGTTTATGTAGGACACAAAATTTACTCAAGGCAGGAAATAGATGAATGGAGAAAACACACATGACAATAATGGTATGAGAAAATAAACAGGAATCATATAGGGTTTCAAGGAAATGCTGGGACTGGGGAAACAGAAAGATGAAAAAGCATCCAGAAAGAAGACTGGACAACGAGAAAAAAGAAAGCCAGAAGCCAGTGGTAAATGGGCATGACAACGTCTGTTTGACCAATTTGTGTCTGGATGTAAAGGAAGTCAGAGTATACTAAGTGCAAGGAAACAGCAAACTGAAAGAGAAAATGAAGCTGGATGCAAGGATCTGAGTGACTGTGAAAGGCTCGGTATAGACTGTGGATTTATAGGGATAAATTATGTAAGCCTAAGGGAGACATGTCAAAGTCTGGGGAAATGAGCCGAAGTGCCTGTACTCACTAGACCCCCCCTGTACTGAGCAGCAGCAATAGAACAAATTCCCATTTCTCTCCATTTGTTCGCTATCATGAAATATTTATGGTTCTCATTTCCTACCAGTTTGATCTACATATAAAGTTACAATCATGTTACACAGCTGCCAGTTGTGCCATCAGCCCAAACAGCAAGCACCCATGTGGCAAGTCTCCATCCTTAAGGATATTCAAATGTGTTCTGGGCATGGTCCTGGGAAGTCATCTCTGGGTGTCCCTGCCTGAGTAGAGGACCAGATGACCTCCAGAGGTCCCTTCAACCTCAGCCAGTCTGTGATCCTGTGAAGTCACAGCTCCATATCAAGCAGCATGAGGACAAGCAGGGTCAGGGGAATGGTTTGGTTTTTCTGAGTCCTGTGAAATATCACACACCCCTCTCTTTCTCTGACCTGCCCATACACAGAAATCTCTCAAAATTAAAGAAGTGCTAGAATTAAAACTTCCTTCTGGGCCTGTATTTCTGTTCCCATCTATACCAGAATATTTTCAATTGCTTTATACATACTATTTGTTTGCTGTTCCTTAAGACTTGGGAAATCATAACAGGTTTAACAGAGCCTGATTGCCATAATGCAAGAAAATTATTTCTAAACACAATGATTCCTGCCACTAAAGGAAAGACTCTGCATACTTTGAGTTTCGCTAATCCACAGACAAACTGGAAAGAGTCCTAAAAATCATACAATATTTATATTATACATTTAGGGAACATACTAGTTACCCTGACTTACATCTTTCCTGAGAACTGTTAATTTGCAGCTTAAAGATCCACTAACATTTCTCTCTGCAGTCCTCAATAAAGACGGTATAAAACAGATATTAATAACACTCTGTTTTTAGAATAATGGTAAGTATGAAAATGAACATGTACAAATTGATTATGTACCTGTTCAGAATTTAGGGAGACAAGTGACCTTAATCTGCAGAAGAAACAGCAATAAATATTTACAGATCTATGTCATGTCAATACAACAGGGGTTATATTGACATATAGACTGGGGTTTGTTTTTTCCTTGTCATTTCTGCCCACAGCTACCAGCCCTTTGGGTGTAACTTGTTCTGGTACTGGCACAGTTGCTGCTTTCCTCTATGTTCCCTTTTCCCGTGGTCCTGAAACTGTGTCGTAGATGACCACAGGAGGAGAAACACACTGGCCACCACTGGGAATTTTTAAGAAGCCTTTCAGTAATGGTCTGTAGGAACAGTTCAGTGATGTAAGGCATCTTCTTACACAAAATTGACTTCTTAATTGCTAGGACTTTGAGTAGGAAGAAACTAAAGGTTATCATGCAAAATTGCCAAAAAAATACAGTTGAGCTGTAGGGAGGTGGAGGGACTCATTCTCTGTCATCTTCTGTGGTCATTTTCACACACAATACAACTGTAAGTGGTGGCATACAGCAGAAAATGATGACAAGTTTCAGCAGAGCTGCAGGATAACACAGGTGCTTGTAGGTCATAACTCCATGAAATTAAAGGTAAAAAAACCCCATGACTTCTATCCATATAGATTGACCATAAGGAAAGCAGAAGTTTAGATTGGTCTGGTTTTTAAATTCAGATAGTTCCTTGCTTCTGCCTTAGAACTGGTTTTCACTCTGCTGTGCTCTACTTTCCTACTTCCCTTTTAGCCTGCAGGAGCATCTTTTCTTACAAATACTGACTCTGCATGCCTTGAGTCTTGTTGCATAAGTGTCCCATGGGCTTGCACAAGGCATGGTGCTGTGTGGTGCTGCATACTTACAGCTTTGAGTCCTGAATGTATGAACAACACTCAGTGTGAGCTGTCAAGTCCAGTTTCTACGTGTGGAACCTCACGTAGGGTATGACATTGATGGTTCTAGAAGCACAAGTACCCTCACATTTTTAAATGTGTACTGGTATTCAGAAGCTCCAGAATAATTTCAGATATGTAGATGTATATAATTCTCAATACATGTTATGGTATGGATATGTGTGTATGCTTCTCAAAAGACGTGATTTATGAGCTTAGAATGTCTTTTAAAAATGGCTTTCTGAGAAAATATACAGTAACTGATGGCACTATTGACAAAATTCATAAACAGAATAGTTGATTACCTGTTGTGTAACTAAGCCAATGAATATTCATAGTTCCCTTGGTACGGGGTTGGCATATTTCAGCTAATTAATTCTTCTGCTTAGTTGGTGCATCTGCACACTTTTTATACGATACCAAAGTATGTTTAATTGAGGTTTGACAGATAATACCAGAAACAGTTTGCAAACAAACAAAGTAGACTCCACTGTCATTTCCATAAAGGGAATGGTATCGCTAAACAGAAAATTGTATAAAAATTAATTTTGTCACCCCATTTCAGAAGGGCCTAATATTCACACTCTTAGGGCATGTTTCAGTTAGAAATTGGCAAGCAAAACACTTTTTTTCAAGGTAATGCATTTATTTCAAAAGAACATACAAATTTCTACTCAGACTGCTTCTAAATGTTGTTGATATTGACGTTATCCCCTTTACTGAATATATTTGAGAATACTGTGCAGCCTTTTAATTGAAGTTTTAAGATACCCTTTTTCCTTTGAGAATTTTGGATGCAAGCCAAGGTAAACAAAAGATCAGAAGTTGAGCTGCTTTCTAAAGCAGTTTCTTTTTTAACATCCTACTGTCTTTAGCTGGGAACACACATAGTGGCTTGCAAGGAGCACAGCCTGCTACAGGGTACTGGTCCCCACCTTGTTCAAAATGAGATGCTTAATAAAATACCTTGTGTCTGGTTTTGGGGATGCGTACCTAGGTGTCCTTCCAATGGCTTTGCCACCTTGCCTCAGTGGCAGAGCAGCTGGATCTGTGACTGGGTCTTGATCCAGTGCAGAGTCCAGAAACGGCTGAAGTGTGTCCCCAAGCCACGAACCTGGAGCTTTTGTGGTCTGAGAGCTTAGAGGTATCCCAATAACCAGTCAGAAGAAACTGATAAAAGTGATGGGCTCTGGTTCTCTGTTTCCATGGAGTCCTTCCATCCTCCTCCTCTCTTCTAGTCGTCTTTCATCCATTGCAAAGCTGAATGATTAAAACTTCAATTCAGTGCCACAATCTTCTCACATCAATGGGGCACATCAAGCCACCCACTGTTCTTGAGTTACTCCTTTCTGCCTATCAAAATGATAGCTGGCTAATTTTTAGTCTTAACTTTTCCCTTATCCACCAGAATGGCATTTTCCCATGCTTTTCCTTGATATCTGTTATTGCACAGAAGACTTAGGTAAGTCCACCATCTAAACCAGCATCTTTATGTCTAATTGACTCCTGACTTCCTGGATCCCATCCTTTTCTCTCACCCATGACTGCTAACACCTGTAATGAAAACACCTAATTCTGGAGTGTGGGTAATTTAAAAGCTAGTTACAAACAGAGCTTTTTTATGAAAGTCATTACTTCAGACCCACTCCACGTTATAAATGGTTGGAGTCCATCTGGAGGAATCAAACTGACCTAGGTTTAAGCAAATAAACTGTGTTCGCTGTGTAGCTGGTGGGAAGATGTTTCCGTGTATACAAGCGCTAAGGAATCCGCAGCAATATTTAGATCAGATTTGATGTGCTGAAAAACACGGAAAAAAAAAAGATA
Source organism: Falco peregrinus (assembly GCF_023634155.1). Lineage (NCBI taxonomy): Eukaryota > Metazoa > Chordata > Aves > Falconiformes > Falconidae > Falco > Falco peregrinus. The sequence continues at coordinate 72,262,947 of NC_073722.1, read as the reverse complement.
ATGCTGAAAAACAGGGAAAGCAAATCACCCAGAAAAGTTCCCCCACACTCTGCAATAGCTTAATACACAGTGGCATCAGAGTTAGACATCAAGTTGGATCCTGTGGTTCTCCCTTAATTCAAGTAAATCTGCTTGCTTAACTCAAGTTTATTTAAGCAGTTATCAGAAAGTCATTTTGACCTGTCCCCTAAGGAAGAAGTGTCTTTACTTATAACCCAAATTATGAAGTTCTGATACATGCTAAATTACAATTCTGATCTTAGCCATTAAAATTTTATTGAACTCAATGAAAATCAATTCTACTGTTCATTATTTGAATTCACATCATTTTTGTGCATACTCTCTAATCTACTCTGAACCACCATAGCACTTTTCTGTGTATGAAGCTATAAAATAATATAATCTCATATAATTGTGACTAATACAGTTTTTACGTTCTTGATACAATTTTTCAAAGAAGGAGCAGAAGATAGAACGTGATCTCTTTGAAAGGTGAGGTCTGAACTACATTTTCATTATTTCTTTCCTGAAAACAGCAACAGGCTGGTTCATGTTCTGCTTCAGTAACTTCTTATGAAGAAAATACCTTTAAAAACTGATGAGTCTTTTTCCTTTTTAAATTGGTTTTATCTGTCTGTGAAGCTTTAAAAATGAATTCCATAATTAAATTGTTTTCTCTGTAAAGCTAAAAAGTTGAGGCTAATTATATCTTACTCACATTATGATATTACCATAAATATCTAGCTATTAAGTCATAATGGCCAATCAGATCAGTTAATTTATAAATGTAATTTCATAATAAACTTTAGTAGATTTTGAAATACCAGTGTGTCAAAAGTATTTGGGAAATAACTATTTTTACAAATGTTAAAGCTGTATCAGACTTTTGTTTTTATTGTCAACTGTGCTTTGAGAAGCAAAAGTAAGTTTGCATCCTAAAAAGGCTCAGTTTGCAATTTTTTTCAAAAAATCAAATTTAACATTCTGGTTTGTGTGAACTGTTTTATTGCCTTCTGGTAGCAAGAGAGGACAGTGGCACCTGGGAGACTTTTCTAATGGGCTTTTAACATTTGTTAACATTTTTCCCCATTTAACCTCAATGTTAGTGAAAAATAGCTGAGTTTTTCTAAAAAACAAGGAGAAAAGATTGTATCTGGTGGTAAATTTTTTCACACACTGCATAAAAGTGTTTAAAGAACATATTCAAGATCCAGACTGGTCACAGGAAAGCCAACTGATCTGATCTACAGGGTTTTACCAGTGCCTACCACGGTAGAGACTACAGAAACCAAGAAACAGGTGGCTTCTCTAAAGATTGTCCTTCCACTGAAAAGGTAAACCAGTGAATGTTTAGTTGCTATTGCCTGGGCAACAAGAAGCAAGGGCAGCCCAGTTCAGGGGAGATGACAGGGGTGTGCAGGCATGGACATGTAACTCCAGCTCCCAAAAAGCTCTCCACAAGCAACCTGGAATGCTCATTTTGGGCATTTTGAGCGTTGAGTCTCATGAGATGGGTTTATTTTATAATGCCATCGTTTTAATTAGTGTAAGCACTGAAATTATCTGATAGTGGTATGGTAATGACCTCAGCTAACTACATCAGTTTTAATGCTGCATTTTAAAACAGGATAATGAATGTGGATGTGGCACGAAAATATTCCAATAGGCATTTTATAGTATTTCTGTGTAGATTAAAATACATGTTTATAGTAATGGAAGTGTTCTTGTAGGCCAGTAACTTTCCACTCTCCCACGCCACATGAGAATATTTAGACTACTGTTGGCTTTTAACACCATGATTCTCAAGTGCATACTTTTATCCAGACCAGAGCATGATCCACTTTTGTCTAGTTTAATCAGTCTCACAGGACACCCCCTGACCTGCTTGCCCAGAAAACTGAGAAAATAGAAACTCATTTGATAGTCTTGTGACCTGGAGTCAGAAATCAAATTGCAGTTTCTCTCAGGAGTACTAAAATTCACTTAGAGGCATTGGCCTAAGTTCCTATTAGGAGGTGAGACCTGAGACAAGTAACTCATAAATAAAACAAATAAGGTTACCTGTATACTGCCACTCCAAATTAATTTACTTCAGCAGATGAAGATACATAATGGAGTTGTTTCAGCTTCAGGTTTTGCTTATGTAGTCTGGCAGCAACTTCACAGAATCTGTTGGAATTCCGGGAGCGTGCAGTGGGCAGAGTTATGCATGCTACTTGTTGAGCACCGTGCTTTCTGTTCCTGTTATAGACAGTCAGAGAATGGAGTAGCTAGTTGCAGGTAGGTTGCAATGTTCTCCTTTGAGTTTCACCTCTCCTGTATAGAAGAAATGAAACATGAATTTTTAGGCTTAGTAATAAAATATTCCTTTTATGGTAAGTGGTATATGCCCGAAGATAGTGCTTTACTGACAGCGTGTCCACTCCGAGTCAGCTATGTTTCTAAAGAGCGATCCGCTAACCAAAGGAAGAATTAGAAATATTTTGCCCTGTTCCCTGAGGGACAGCAAAACATCAATCAGTAGATCTGATCCAGAATAAAATGCAGTGATTTTTTCCTGCAGGATTTAGAAGTCAGATTCCCATCCTCTTATTTTTATGGAGGCAAAGGCATACTACAGTTGAAATTAGTTAAAGTATTTATGGACTTAAGCAACAATGTGAATAAAAGTGTCAGAATCTAACCATCTAACACTAAATAATTAAAACTGACATTATCATGAAATTCCTTTTTGCCTTCAGGTTGCTATTTTTCTGTACCCTTTTTGTTCCATACTAGGAATAAAATGTAAATAAAACAGGCAAAGACATTAAGTTGCATTATAACTCCTTTTAACTTTAATAGTCTTCCCTGGATCTGAAAAAAAAAAACCCTGTTATTTAAAACTTGATCTCTTTGATCTGGCAATAACATAGCTCCTTAAGCTAGAAGGTGACACGGTCAATTATGCTTCATCACTCTTTTCACAGACTTGGCCTTCCTAATGCAGACTCAATGAAATTGATAATGTTTGCCTTAATTTTGCTTTTGCATATGTAGGTGGCAAATGTTTTCATTTATACTTCTGAAATCAAAGGTGAAGAACATGCTTCCTGATCCACTGACTAAACTTCTAAGACATAGTTTCAACTATCCTCTTATTCGAGCATTACTTGTATGCCTGCTTGCTTTGCTAATTATTACTATTTCAGTATAGAATGATATTTAATCTGGAGGTATTTGGGTCCTTTTTCTAGCATGTTCTGGACAACAAATTTGAACATGTGTATGTACGTGTGTTTAATGTCTGTTAAAAAGTAATCATTGATATTAACCGAGGATTGAAATACTGTGCAAGGCTTCTGGAATCTGAAATATTTTACTTCCTGTAGAGCAGTGGAAATGCTTGTCCAGCAGATGAGCTCAGTCCTGTCCTGGGAAGATCAATCTCTTTCATGTTTGCCACTAAATGTCAGGCACCTTAGTGTGTGAATGGATGTGAGCAAGAGTAACATCTTAGAAGCAGTTAAAGGTAATTATCAAATATTGAATCTGAATGAAGGGATTGAAATGAGAAGATTAATGACTATTTTTATCACAGATATGCACAAATATTTCATGATGGGGCAGAATGCACTGTTTGTGCTAGAATTAATTTATAGATTTATTCTTGACTAGAAACTTTTTGTTATTATTTGCTTAATTCTGATGTTGAAACTGAAAGCGTAAGTACATTCAGCATACCTGCCTGCATCAAGTTCACTGTCTCACCATCACAGGCCTGACCGTGATGTGGGAATGCTAATTACAGTCTTCTCTGCACACAGCATCCTCTCAGAATGGCACTGGTCCTTTGGACCGCCTCACCCCAGCCTCTGAGAGGGAGACTTAGGCCTTCCTGTATCCCTTACTGACAAAGTCCCTTTCGGCGTGGTCACTAAAGATCAGGTTTTAAAACTGCAAGGAAAATGCCCAACAACCAAAATGAACACTGCCGCAGAAAGTAAACATTTTTGATACCTGCAGCTGGGAAGGCACAGAGAACCATCAGAAAGGATCACTCCTTTCCCAACAAGGGCCAAAATCATATCGGCTGTATTTATGCAAGAAGCTTACATGAGTATATACAAGCCCAATGTACTTGTATTCACATATCAAAGACATGATTCACCTCTCCCCTATGTGCAAAATACACAGAAAAAAATCTATGTGGTGAATTCAAATATTTCCTAAAGCAGTTCAGGGGTGTGTTGAGAGTGTGTGAGAGTGGTGCATTTATCTTATGTTAAGCACGGTCAAGTCCTTACGACTTGAGTCCTACAGCAGATGTTACAGGAGTTGAAACAAAGGTTTCCTTGCAGGTTAGTGTGGCTATTTGCATTATGACAAGAAATCTTTCAAAAAAATCCAGTCACGTTTCTTTCTCTTTCTGCCTATCTGGGACTACCTTTTTCCTCTCTCTTCCTACCAAATGAACCATGGGGCATTATTACTATAAGTTACTGCTTGTACAAGAACCCAGAGATGTCTATCCACCTTCTGTGTTTCAGCTTGGGTTCAGGAAAGTTTCTCTCTCAAGACTGTGAGAGCTACCAGGTAGCTATTTCTCAGTTTTCTCTTTGTTAAAAAGCAAACAGGGCTACAGAGAGCCTTCTTTCTCCATACCCTGTTAAAAGCTTTATCTTTTGGTGTGGAGCAGGAGAGGCTTATTATACACATAAGAGGCACTGCCAGAAGATGTCTAGTTTGTGTCCACCTTCTATTATGTTAAAGCTTAGGAATGTCTTAAAACCTTAGCAACCTTACCTTTACAAGGTATGATCATACCTTGCTAAGGTATCACTGAAACGTGATAGTTGCTTATAGCCTTGATTCTGCAGATGGGGCTGGGAATGTTTCCCTCCTCCGGTCCTTCATGGAACACAGATGGATCCCACAAAGCAGGAAGGAAATCCTCCTGTCTTCCAGATCCTCTCCAAGGAGACAAGATGTGTGTGGGAAGCATCTAGGGCTCATTAGAGACAGAAAGGTAGTTTGCCACTGATAGCAGGAGGTAATTTTCTTGGTGGCAGGAGACAGAATTTTTGAAAGAAAAGGGAAGAAATTCACCGTGGGAGGAATGTAAGTGGGAGTCCAGGCATGTCTGCTTTTTGCAGATTCTTGGTTTAGTTTGTGGAAGATATTAGGCTTCAAATAGTGATTAAAGGAGGGGAAGACCCAATAGAGTCCATAGATCAAGGAGTAACAGAATGCTTTCAGAAAGCTGCTTCCTTTAGAAAGATGAAGCAACTAGCAGTTTTCAAATATTTCTGCTTCTAAGGAAAGTAATATTCAAAGCTATTAAGCACTGGCTAGATTCCAGGATTTAAAAAATAAATACGGGGCTTTGACAGTTTAGAAATTTGATTTGTTTATAAAGGAACCCGTACTTTGTCTCCTACTCTTGAAGAAAGTAGAAAGGTTTTCAGGAACTTTTGTGACCAGCCAAGCTTCAGAAAAAAAATACCCAATCCACCTCAGAGTTGGACTGCTTCTCCATGCCTGTCTTTAGAGTGATTTCAACCATGATTAAGATTTCCAATTATATTATAGCTGGAAGGATAAAGCACATCAATGAAAGCGGAACCAAACTGCAAAGCAACCTGAGGACAATAAAGAAGCCAAGCCACAGGGAATGAGAAAGATATTCACTAGTAAAAATATACGCTGTTATGAAGTGCCTTTCAGTTCTACTTCTCGGAGCAAAATGCACATTTCTATTCTTTTAATCTGGAAGGAACTGAGGTACTAAGCATTGAAATGACATAGGGAAAGGGAAAATGCAGAGAAAAGTGTTGTAAACATGGAACATAAAGACAAGACATTTGCCATGGAAAACTTTCAGGACTGTGTTGGAAGGCAAATTTCAGTGATGAAGCTATACGATATTTCTTATTTGCTTTCATTTTTTAATGGGACAGAACTACACTTTTCAGTATTTCTCTAGGAAGTACAATTCTGGTGGAAGGAATAGTAAATTTAAGTTATTGCAAATATTTTGCATTTATTTTTCTGTTTCAGAAAGTAGTACAGAAGTGGGATAAATAAATATTTCACAGAAAAAATTAAATTCTTAATTCTGAAAAGACTGCAACATGACACTTGGACATTAAAACCCTCCCTTTTTCTTTCTTTTTGAAATAATATTCAGGAAAATCAACACAGTTTAGCAAAGTATTTTTAGTTTTGTCAGAACCATATTTTCTGACAGAAAATGGTTCTTTTAAATTTTTTTCTGACCAACTCAATTTCAGAGCCATATATCTAGACTATCCTTCTGCTAATGCAGAATTGTCCCCTGCAGTATATTTTACCAATGCTTTGTCCAGTCTTGCTATAAATGTCTCAGACAATGAGGCTCTCACTGAAAGATTACTCCGTAGTCTAATAGATCTGTCAGAAAGATTTTCCTGAAACTCAGACTGTATTTTCCTTGTCTTAATTTGGGATGTCGCAGAGCAGCTCATGAAATGCAAGCATAGTAAATCACTTGAACCAGATGGTATTCATCGGGGGGTTCTGAAAGAAATAAAGTGCGAAACAGGGAGGATACTGGCAATAAATCATTAAAAATAGCAGCTGTTCCCTTTAAAAGGCAAAATCCAGCCTGATGCCTGTACTTAGAATAAAAGAAATTATTCTTTTTTAACTGAATAAAAGATCAATTTCAAGAATTGCAGCCTGATGAGCTTAATCTCAGCTTCAAGGAAATCTACTAACAATCTGAGTATAGTCCAAGTATTAGATGATTATAATTTTAGACCAAGCCATGGCATCTCCCACAGGGGCAAATAATGGCTCTCTAGTGTGAGAGAAATCTTTGGAAGAAAAACAGCCACAATTGTGTAGGAAATTCCTCTTTAGAAGAATTTATAACTGAATGGCTCTAACTTTCCTGGATTTTTTTAAAAAGCTTCTGAAAATGATTTTTCAGAAGAGGTGTCCATTGGAGGGGTCGTTTGTTATTACAAAGCTGGATAATGTAAATGAAGGCTTCCAATGCTAACAGGAGCTAATAATGTCTGGGGAGGCAGCAGGGAAGGAGTTTATCACACCAGGTGTCCAAAACTGCAGTAGTAATGTCTGTAATGATAAGGTTTTTATTTTGCTTTAAAATGCAATGTGCTTACATTACAATAGGCAAGGTGAAGGAAATACACCTTGAAATGGAGCATGAGCAAGTTAAGGTTTGTAATGCTCCTTAGGTCTGATGGCAACCCTTTCTTCTCCATGGCATCCAAAAGAATCTTTTATCTCAGCCAGTAACCATAGAAATTTGGTGCATCCTGCTTACTTTGGATAAATTTTCCATCAGTGGAATTTAAATAGCAAACAAACCTTTCCCTGTGAAGTTTGTGAGAATTATCTCATAGGTAACTGAAAATGTAGCACAAGAAGGGTATATTTCAGTTTTCTTAGGAAGCAGTTATTTGTATTACAAAGCAGGAGCAAGACAAATTGGTATTTCCATATAGAGGTGAAGAATTACATTTATCCTTATTCAGATCTTATCTCTAATTGTGTTCAAAATTTAGCAGGTATTCCTGGGGCTAGAACCACCTGCTCAGAAAACCTCACTAATTAGTGTTGAATGAGCAGGTTACAGGAACACAGTTGTGAGCATAGATAGTGAACGTGGTAACAGAAAGAGGAGCGCACACGGCAAAAAGCTGCCGGGAGCTGTATAGAAAGCCAGAAAGGACTCACAGCTTTAAAAGAATTACACATTCATCTGAATGCTTTGGGCAGGGAAAAATATATCATTTGTTTCTTTTCTGCTGTGTCACTGTGGTGCCTACTTCATCCATTTGGTTTTCCTCTCTTTCAGTTTCACTCATGGTGGCTCCATCCATCCTGTCCTGCTAGATCTGTGTCAGAAGGACCAGCCATCAAGGGTATCTGCAAAACCTCACTCCTGACATTCCCTTTGTCTTTTGTAGGCATCACACATTTAGCCCTGGCTCAGGCTACTTACATATCACATATCCCATTTGCATTTGCATTAGATAGAGTCTAAGCCCCCACAGAAAGTACTCTGGAATCCCTGAGTGGAAGGACTGGATCTATTTTCTACATATGACCCAGGAGGATATAGCTGAAGGCCTGCCTTGTTCCTGCTGCAAGGGCTTGGGAAGAAGGGATTCTTGCAAATACCGGCTACACCAAAAGTCTTCCTCAAGCAGCCCTGGGAAGCTGCCCCAGAGCCAGCACCATCACTGTCCCTACAGCAGGAATTTTAACTGTGGTTATTTTGACTTCAAAGCTGTCAGCAGATGGAGTGGAGAACTCCACCTGGGCATGTAAGGATTGCTGCTGAAGTCTTTGAAAAAAAAATATTGTATCTGCTTAACTATAAATATATCCAGTTTTTTCTCACTACAACCTCTGTATTCTACAGCAGTATTTTTTACTGTTCAAAACACTTATTGAAAGACAGACTCTTACAGCTTTCCTCTGGCTGAAGAAACCCTTATTTTACAAGTATTTTGGGACAGCACTGTTATATTTTACACCTGCCTGCCCTTCCACAAAGTGCAACAGCTACAGAGTCTCAGGCAGAGGTGTAGCTGAGACCCTGTCCCTATATCACCTCGCTTTAGGACTCCTCCACAAAGGAGCAACCTTAGGCAGCTGACTGAGGCACCCTTCCCACTACCAGCTGATGCCCAAATGCAAATCTCTTTAAGTAAGAAATCCAAATTCTGGGCCACTGTCCATACAAATCTGAGTGTATTCTGTCTGGATTTAATAGTATTAGCACTGAAATTCACTTGTGAGGGAACTGGACAGGGTAAAGAAAAGAATTCCATTCATGTGATTTCTCACTAACAGGGCTAAATCTTAAGCTAAATATATATATATATATAAAAGAATAAAAAAAAAAAAAAGAAAAAGAATAAAGGAAAAAAAAAAACCTCCACCAAAGATTTCAATTTATTTTGCCAAGTGTAACAAATCATGTGAGTGACCTAAGGCAGGTGTGTTCTGTGGTCTTCATGCAGTCCTAATGCCTTGATTATCCTGAGTGAGAGATGCACTGGGGGCTTCTTATGCCATTCACACCAGATTTCTCTCCAGTCTGCAAGGGAATGCAGCCTCTACAAGACCAGGAGGCAGCCAGGGTTTACACCTATTGCCAGGGCTGCAAAGTGCACCACAGAACAAAGATACAACCATTGCGATTCAGCTTGATCCTTATTTTTATCTCATCTTTTCCTTCCAGTATTATAATTATAAGGCCTTCAGCAGAATATGTTTGATATGCAGTGGGCTCCCAGAGCAGCATCAAAGTCCGAAATAGACTCTCTGATTGAAAGCTATTTCTGGAAGACTATGAAACTACTCACTCAAAAACTTTGAGATCAGCTTAGAAATCACAATTTCTTGAAATATATTACACTTGTTTCTCTTTCCATTTCTCTCCTTTTGAGGTTTGCATATTTACAGAGTAATCCCTATACAGTGAGTGCTGCATAAGCATCTCTTTTGCATTGCTGTAGGAGCTCAGGCTGTAAGAAGAGCTGTAGATATTCATAGTTTACCATAAAGTGGCTTTTGTTCCCTCTAATGATTTTTTGCATTAATTATGCCCTGCTTCTCAGAGGTGCTATCTGGAATTTCTACCAAGCTATCATGGAAAGTGGTGGACGTGTAAGACAACTGGCAATCAGTTTTTTGGGGCATAAAATGGATTCTTCCTGGTGACTAAATCCATGGTAGGCTGTTGAAGATGATATATAGTCCTGCTGTCAATTTTGATTTAGAACTAAATTGTTCATATTGGACTATGTCATTGCCTTAATAATTAGCATAATTTTAATGTGCTACTTTGCCAACATATCACCACCACGATACAAAATCTTGTTGATTGGTGTCTCTTTGAAGGTTGCTCCTAGAGTTGTCCCATTGTTTCTTGCCATGAAACTTATTATTGTTGGCTTGGAGTACTGTGGTAATGAGGTCCCAGTGTGGTACAGCTAACCCCCACTTATCTCAAAGTAGAGCAGGGTCTCAGACCCAAAATTCTTCAGAGTTTAACATACAATACACAAATATGGTGAAGACGTCATCGTTTTCAAAGATGCGGAAGAAATCTTTTGTTAGAAAAAAAAAGATAAAGACTTCCAATATAAGGATTATATCATGTGAAAGGAAAACACTGTGCTTTTTCTCCCCTTTTTGTAGATAAAACATTAGTGGATAAAATAGGGGATCATATTCCTCTTTTGAAAAACTTACTACTTAGAGATTTGAAGAAAAATCAATGTGACATTTGAATACACTTTGAAGTTCTTTCACAGCTTGAAACTTCACAACTTTTGTCTCTCCCTTTTTTTATCAACCATATTCATTACATTTCCATATAAAGCAGACTGGTTGTTAAATACCATCTCTCTTCCTCTTGCTCTTTTCCTCTTGCTTGCTCTCTTTTTTTCCATTCCCCTCCCCCCTGCCACTTTGCTCTCCAGGAGTAGTGAACACTTTCTCTCAAAGGTAGCGACACACCATTCAATTAAAGCTCTGGCCTTTGTAAGGACAGATAATAACTTTGATCGCTGCATTTGTATAATTAAGGGACAGGCCTCCGGTTTAAAGGGGCTCCTTGTTCGCCTTTGAAATGGCGAGAGCATGATGAGTTTTCTGCAGCACCAGCGCGGTAGGAAAGTCCGGTCTCCTTTGGTGTCACATCTATCTGCATCCCCCAGCCTGCTCGTCCCCTGTCCCAGGGATGACGATTAGGCAGCCCCCCCGCTGGCTGCAGATGGAGTGAAGCAGAGCGATAAGGCGAGCTGCCTTTCTCCCCTGCCTCAGATCGGCAGAGGGAGAGCTCTTCTTCATAGGCAGCCCAAGAGTAAGCCGTTTAAACAAGCGTGCAGGAAATATTGGGGTAATTACCAAGCACAGGGAGGGGGTCTCCAGCTATCAGTGGCATTGAGAATGGATTCAAAAACTCGCTTGGCAGATTAATTGATCCTTTTTCTGCAACCGGTCTTTTGAAATAATTCTCACAGCAGCTCATTGCCGAAAGTTGGGAGAGTGCAGTGTGCTGAGGAGAGGCATCCTTACCCACAGTCATGCGTATTTACTAGTATCTGCATCTGACTTTCTTCTCCGCCAAAACATTAAGAATTTTAGCAATAATTCATGCTTGGTAAATTTGTTTTCTGTAATAAGATCAAGCCCACAAAGGGAGAATAAAAAACAGTGCCGCCTGTGCTTCCTTATCTGCAGCAGTGCTGGCTAAGTGCTCTGATCACAGGAAGCTGCTCCAAGGCGCTCCTGTCCGCTGCTTAATTAGCTTACTTAGAAGACACTCTGCCACTGTTTTAATTTTCAGTTTTGCACCAGCGAAGCAGGTTGCCAGCTCAGTGGAACAGGGGTGACCAGCGGGCCCCCACAGAGAGTGGACAGGCTCCTCTCAGTCCTGGCAGGCCACTCAAGTGGAACATCAGCCAAGTGGCAGGTTTGTGGCTGGGGAGATGAGGCCCAGCCCCCTCAGTCACCTCTGCCCCTGCCCTCACTTTTCCCAGCTGGTGGAGTAGGGAAACAGGCAGTGAAGACCTCGATGCTGTACCTGCTTCTCACATTTGCCCGGTGAAGGATGCACCGCTGGGAGGGAAACAGCACACGGCGTGTTTGTGGCAGTGCCTGGGGGTCTCCTCTGTAGCTGAGTCTGTACGTTAGCATGTGTTCTGTGTGTAAAGCAGAGAAGTATGGGAGAGGAAGCAGGGTTTATAAGAGCTACGGCCTGTTACTTTCCTGGCTGATTAATATTAATTGCTCATTTAAGGAAAATAAAATACTGTTCTGCGATTTAGATGTTGTGCTGCAGAGAGGATTTCAGAACTCTTTATTAGCACTGTCTTATCAACTTGGGATAAAGCAAGTGGCAGAAATGTCCTGATCTAATTTTGAGTACCTATTTTTGTTCAGAATGGTCTAGTATCTTGGCAGTTTCTGTCAGGACACCTATCAATTCAGACTGCCTTTAGTCAGCACACAGGTAAATTGCTATCCTAATAAAAAGAGGTGAACAAGGCAATTAAAATCTATTTATATTATAGTTGCCAGCTTCTTCATGCAGGAGTAGAAAGTTATTGTAGGTCTCCTAAAGCCAAAAACTTAAATGTTGCTGTGTGTTTTTCCTGTCTCCATTTTTTCCTGCCAATATTATCGGTACATCTGTGAGTGTCATATCCCTCACTCCCAAAATACCATGGGCCAGACTTCGCAAACATTTGTGTGAGGGAAATTATGTGATGGCACTATGTGGGTTCAAAAGACCAAAGATTCACATAGTTCCCAGCTGGGCAGATGTCTGTTCTGCCACTAATGTGCCCGTACCTCTTTTGCAGGCACATACACAGACATCCACATGGAAGGTCTGCAAGTGCTTGAATATTCAGGGTCACACCACAAGGCCCTGAATTCTGCATTTCAGTAGTCCTTATTTCTTGTTCGGTGTTAAGAAGCTTTCAAACAGAAAATACCTTTTAGCATCAAAAGATGGACTTAAGAAAATTTCTGGGATTACTGTCACTGTGTGCCCATACACCTCCATCTTTCTGTCCTGTAAAATGGTGGTAAACACATCTGGCTGATTTCACAGGGTCTCATTCAAGCATTCTCATGTGTTTCAACCCACAGGTCTCATATTCCTTCAGCCTTGGATGGTGTGACTGTAGAAAGAATGCCAAATCTCATTTGGCACTACTGAATTTCACCTTTTCACTACAGTGTGAAACAGAAGGGTCCATATTCACCCGATTCAACTGTGCTCCATTTTGCATCCTGGCTTAACCTTATTTCTCAGGGAATGGCTTGCCTACAGATCTAGAAATGACAGGGTATCTTTTTTCCTACCTGCCTTCAGCCACAGTTCAGTGGTTGATGAACAGCAAAAGCAGGTATCTGCCCAGGCGAAGGGCTGAGAAGGCCTCAGTCGCTCAAGTTTGCTTGGAGAGGACCTGACTCCCTAAGGCTGCCACAGACAGGGAAAGCACAGAGAAGTGCCCTTAAATACGCCAGCCTCTAGTATTACAGAGACATTTACAACAGGCCAGTATGAAAAATGTCTTTAGTTGCATATTGTTTAAAATCTACTTCTCTGTAACTGTGCAGACAGTTTGCTAGGAAACATTCCTAGACCCCATAAAGGGGCTCGTGGTGCTGCTGCACTGAGGGCTTTGAATGCACCCATGCTGACAATGCTGCACACGTGGGAGCTGGTTTTGTTTTGAAAAGAGCACAGCCTATCTGTAGTTTGCACTCTGTCATAACATATGTGAAAGTAATATCCTAAGGTAAGTGTATATAGCATAAAGGAAACCTTTTGTGCCGGGCATATTCTCAAAATGAGTCTATAGCTCTTGAAATGTACCCGTTCTGAGGAGAAGAAACAAGGCTTGAAAGCACTCCAAAGAACCATGTTGACACCACAGCTGCTATTTTTAATACCCTACTGTGCAGGGTAGCATCCTGAAAGAGACTAAAAGCCTCTGTCCATCTACTCATGCCAGATCCAAAGCAGGTGGCTGTTAGAGCTCTGTTCTTCCTGTTGCCAGGTTTTCTTTTGGGGATCCATCATAGAGCCAAAGGCGGTCGCCTGTGGGACTTGCATCAATTGTTTACTTTATTTATATTTAGCTAATTAAGTGATAATCCTAAAGTATCAGGACGCATGTGAAGTAATAATTATTACTCACAAAGCACAAACTGAGCAAATTGTTTGTTTTGTTTTGTTTGTGCCTAAAGATAATACATCTGCCTCTCCAAAGGCTGTAAAACTGCTGATCGAAAGTTTCTCTTTTCATCCTGGGATGTAACTCTGCTGGCAAAACTGGAGTTATAGACAAGATGAGTGTGGCCCACAGGGAAAAAAAAAAAAAAAAAAAAAAAGTTCTTTTTTCAGGGAAGGCATATACTACCAGAATATGAGGGCTGGACTACTCAGCTGTGATGTCAATAATTATAAGTTCCTTGTCGATGTTAAATGTTGGAAGGGCCAGAACTCCTGGTCACAGAAGAGATTCAGAGATGAGTGGGACAGCTGTAACAGCTCAGCATCTCTGGAGGCATGTGACAATCTCCTGGTGTGGCTGCTCCAGAGACACTTTCAAGAGGTAAACCAGGAAGATGTGCCCCACCATGGACTTTTTCCCAACCTGTCTATGATCAAAGGAGTACGGAACTGACGTCCTCCACACAAACATGTTTTGCTGTGGTGGTGTCTGCATGGAGGAGGCTGATCTTTGTGTTTAGGCCTTTCATATGGTCAGACCAGATCAAATAAAATGAGGTTCTTAACACTCCTTGAGTAGTCAAAGCAAGTATAAAATGTGATAGGACACGCCTAACTTACATTCTCAAACTTTTGTATAACCAGCAAGGTTGTAAAGTTGTTGCTTTTTAATTTTTAGTAATGCTTTGATACCTCTATAGTCTCAGTTTCATTCCCAGGGTTAAATAAAGCCTAGCACAAGGTTCTCAACACTGACAGTAGTGGGATCACCGTGTGGAAGTGGTGGAAAAGGCTTTTCATACTGGAATGGCAGTAATTTGCAGCCACCTTGCATGGAAATAACATTCCATTTCTTCTTCCTTTTCTCTTCTGTGCTGTCTTCACTGTCTTGGAAGAAGGATGACGGAGGAGACGTATCTCAGAGGTCTATTAAATCATATGTGACTTACAGAGGGTAAACAGGGATCAGCTGTTTACTGAGTCTTCCAGCTCAAGGCACCAACCTGTGTAGTCAGATGGCAGATTCAAAATAAATTTTTGCATTGGTCTGATGAACAACTGTACAAGTTCATTGGAAAGAGATTTGTCAAGAGCTATTAAATACAATGGCTCCGAACCACAGAGAGAGTAGCCTATCAAGCCTGCAAACTTCTCTGTTCTTATACTATACTTCAGGCACTTACAGCTGGCTGCTATCTGAGATGGGATGCTGCACTAGATGAACTTGTTATCTGACCCAACATACTTGTTCTTGTTTTGAGCCTTTTTATTTTTATCCTTTCTCATGTTTTGTTTTAGAACACTCTGTGACTGGAGCTGGGAAGTTCTGGTTGTGTGAGAGTGCCCTTGCAGGAAGACTAGCTCCTGCAGCAATACAAATGTGGTGGGCTTTAGTTTTAAATTATGAATTACTGCAATTCCTTTGATTTATATTAAATATTTTAATAATAAAAAAATAAGAGGAAAAAGTTACTTTTTTATTTGACCATATGTAATGAAATCAGACTGGAGGAGTTCTAGTTTTTAAAAAAGAAGAGCTAAGGCCATAAAGGCATTTAATTACATTGTTTTCCCTATTTTCCTTTGCTTTTGTTTCTAAATAATTTATCAGTTGAAGTTACTCAGTGAAAGATAAAGGCACCTCTTCTCAAGTCAATGAGGACAACCATATATGACCGTTACTGCTTTAGATAAACTGCCATAGAAGATAATCAAACTTATATGCGTGGCTACTATTTTAGAACCATCTTAGTAAAAAGGATATAGAAGGATCTACAAGATGGATGGGTGAACTGACCAGAATCAAGTCTTTCAGTTTTTTTAAATGGGATGGTTAGCTCACTGATAGGTCAGGAACATGAAACCATATTGCGCAAATGAGTTTGCAGAACTGAGATTTTAACTAACAAGCAATGCAGGAGTTAAAAAAAGAAAAATCGTGCTTCATTCTGCTATAATAAGGTTAAAGAAAATGTGAAATTGAGTTTTTATGGCATCAAAAGTTTTAAAAGAAAAAGGGAAAAAAAGAAAAGATGAGGGAAGAATATAGCAGAAGAAAAAAAAAAAAAAAACAAGCAGAAGAAATCTGATTAGAAACCCACACAATGTAGCAAGGAGTTGGTTTTTATTTTAAAGTTATCTTAAAAAGAATTATGCACGTCTTTCAAATCTGTAGTGGGTCATTTTTTTCATAATTGTAGTCTCCACCTCTTGAATCATGGAATGTAAACCTGTTACTCAAGATTCAATGATCTGTTTAAAAGGACACTCTCAGCTTTGTGGGCTCTTTGCAGTGACTCATAGAAAAAAATTGAGGTTTTGACATATCCTGGAACAGAAAGCCTGTTTCTTTAGTGTAATGGATAGTCCTTTTGCCCTCATTTGTTTCTGAAAAGCTGCTGCCCATCCTGCTCCTCTCTGCCCTCACCCCTGCCTCTTCTTGGATGATCTCCAGTTTCAATTTCAAATCTCCTTGACAGCTATTTCAGGTAAGCACTGCCTTCCAGTGTACTGCCAGCTCACTGCAGACAAAAACACCCCACAAAACCCAAGAAAGGCAAAAAAAAAAAAAAAAGGAAAAGGGCAAGACTGTTTGGAAGGAATTTTCCCATTATTTTTACTGTAGTTGCCTTGAGAGTTATTTGTAACAGTAGTATATAGAACATTTTCAGGACATGTTAAGTCATCAGCAGTGTCTTTTAGATTACTGCATTTGACCACACAACTCAATGTGGAAACCATGTTCATGTATTGTACGCCTATAAATTGCAGACCATCTTCCTGCAAAGTAGGGTATAGGTAGGAGGGCAATCACTTACAAGTCTGACAGAGTACCTCCACTGAAGTCCAAATCCCCTGCTGGGTACCATTTTAATTCCAGAGAATTCTCACTGAATTTCTCTATTGCCAGAAGTGGCCAGCAGGTTTTCACATCTTTCCTGTAGAAAGATTTCACAAAGGTAGAATTGGAGACATGACAGAGCATCCCTTCTCTTCAGCATTTAAATTTAAACAAGTTCTGTTGTCTCTACTCAAGACCATTTTTTTGAAGTACAGATTTTCAGAAGCCGTTTGTTTCACCTGGCTCACAGACACTGATATCCTATTTCCACTTGGTTTAAATAGCCAAAATAATGAGTGAAGGCTCTTTAGGGACAGGGAAAGCAATGGAGGCAAGGGCAGGAAGTTATCCAATTTCATCCTCAGATCTCCTGGTCTTGTATTTGATCTCTGTGAGGTTGGACATTTCAGTCTGCTTCGCTGTGCCATATCTCACTCAAAATAAACCAAAATAAACCAAAACAAGTCGGCTTTCCCTTATCTACAGTACTAAAACCTGAAGATGTATCAGCGTGGGCATGTCAGAAAATATTCTTCTGTTTTATAAAACCTGCCTTGCAGTGAAGAGTGTGATGAGGTGGCTCTGCAGTCCGTGAACCTCTGCTTTTTATTTAGCAAAGAGCCAGACCCCCCACAGTGTCTGCTTTGGGCCAAATAGTAAGAAGATCAATCTTGCAACGTATGCAGTTAGGGCCTATAAAAGTATCTGGGTAAACACTAGCAATCTCCTCATATAAAAGTCAGATAAAGGTAATTAAATAGGCTGAACAGTGCATCCTTTCCACTCCACCGGCACCACTGAGTACTTAAATCAGTTGGGATCCTGATGTGCTGCTAAAGAGCTTAGTCTACCCAGTTTATGCTTTTTATTCATAACTTGCACCTTTATGCAGAGTTGATAATTTCCTAATAAACAGTGAATTAAACCACATTATACCTGTCAGATGGTTGCACACACCTAGAGACACTATTACATGAAAATGATTGTGTATTCTCCGTTTTGGGAAGAAAATGGTGTGTGCCAGATTAATGAGGTTATGAGCAAGTGAGCAGAATAAACTAGTAAAATGGAATTAAGCCATTTAGCACTCCATAAAAACAGGAACATATAAAAAAGTACTGCAAACCACAGAGTGCAGTTAGTTACCAACCCCAGCATGTCAGTAGGACTTAAAGGGGCACTCATTTTTTTTCACTTTTGCCTTTTTCAAAGGCAAAAAAATATTTAAAACACTCAAAGTTTCTTCTGAAGTTTTCCGTCTGTGTCCCATCCCTATTGTATATTGTGCCCCTCCCCGTACCCACCACTAATGTCTTCAGCAAGAGGAGGACATTTTTAAAGAAACCATTGAGGTTTTTTCCCCTCTTTCCAGCTGCTCTCACCCCTTCCTTCAACTATTGTTACCGTGTTCTCCCTTATACAGCAGGAGATAATGTCATCAGGATGCAAACACACCAACCAAAATTGCTAGTCTGTGACATACTTTGGTTTTTTGCTTCTGCAAAAGTCACTTCATCAGGGATGCCTGGACAACTGAGCCCTAGGAAGTGCAGCGCTGCATCTAAAGACAGCAAAAGGGAGTTAATATGTGCTTATTTCAGGACTGAAACAGACTCTCAGAGATAACCCACAGCAGCTGCCGTTCAGCAAAGATATTTTCACTGCAGAGAACAGACATTTCAAATAGTTGTTGTCTATCAAAGGTTGTAAAGGATTTTCATTATGCATAAAGCTATTCTAAATGCCACCATGTAAGAAGAAAGGGATCAAAGAGAGAGAGCTTAACATGCTTGCAGGATGTGTTAGATTCCCTCTAGTGGCTGATCTTCCAGAATTTAATAAATTACTATTGCCAGGAGCTAATGCAAATACAGTCATTCATTTAACTGAAGTGGTAGATGTTCAGACCATGCAGATGATACCTGTGGGGAATCACAGTAAGGCACAGAAAGGGAAGAGGCAGGAGAGAGGAATTTGTGTGTTAGCAGAGAACTGCATCCAGGAAGGGAACCTCTGGGAGAGACATAGGATGTGATGTGTCAGTGGTGGCTTGATGTGACAGATCAGTGGCTCACATCCTACAGAAAACTGGATGCAGTGATAGTCTAAGGATTTACATTCATCATGATAGCAGATAATAGCAGTGAACTTCAGTAAACCCAGAAAATTGTTTGGCAAGTTCTCATAAGGAGGAATTCAAACACAAAGCAGAGCTGCAAGTTGCTAGGAGAGAGAACACAAAAAAAGCCAACCAGGAAACTGTCTACCCTAATGTGAAGAAAACAGAATGGTTGTAGTAAAACACCAGAATCCAGCACCAGGAGCTCTTGAAGGACATGAAAATCAAAGAGAAACCATAAGCAGAAACAAAGTGCTGGAGGCTGAGTATAAAAAACACGTGGGCATGCATAGACAAGACCAGAAAGACTAATGAAGAAATTGAATTACAACTAGTGATGGATATAAGGAGCAACATAAAATTTCTATAAATATAGTTCCTTTATGGGAGATGGAGAAAAATACAATCTCTTGCCTAATAGAGACAGGAGCAGAAAAATTCAGCCATATTTATCTTTTTTTAATTTTTTAAAAATAATGAATTTTTGAAATTGAATTTTTAGATTAAAAAATGCAGCTCTGATATGATTAACAGCAGTTAATAAGAGGACAAGAACTCTGACCAAATAGTGAAATATCAAGTCAAATAATACTTAGATAAATTTAGTGTGCTGCAGTCATGAAGTTTGCTGAAATATACCCTTGGAGTATTTAAGGGATTAGGACAAGCAGTTGCTGGGTAGTGATTAATACTCGGAAAGGATGGGTGAGTTCCAGACCTTTGCAAGAGGACCGACACTTTTAAATGCTTACTTTTAAAAAGAGAATGCAGAATAGAGGAGAAAGGGAATTAGAGAGTAACACCCTGAATTTCTCTACCTCAGGAGGGAGGAAAGATCTTTCCAGCACCGAGAGGTTATGGTGATAAGACACAGCAAGCATGGATTAATCAGGAACGAATCACATTGAAACAATGTTTTGTTGAACAGTGTTACAGCTCCAGCGGATACGGCAAGGAGGAAAAGGATGGGATGTATCTCTTTCAGTGAGGCTTCTGGCCCATTCCCACATGTCATTCTTCTAAGCAATCTAAAATACTATGGTCCAGGTGAAACTGCAATCAGCGTAACGCACAGCTGAAATCCATATCATAACGTTCAAAAAAGACCAATGCAAAGGGCTGGATTTAGGACTGAGAATCCCATACACAAATGGGAACTAGGGACTAACTTGCTCCTCAGTTACATGGCAGTAGTATGACCTGGGGATTGTAATCCGGTATTCTGGGGATTATGCACCAAACGTGAGTCACCAAAGCAATACTGCTTGCCTCACAGACAGTATGTGCTTTCTGTGAGGCTAGCTGTTTCTAAAGTCTTATCTCTCAGTGTTAAAGAAACATGCAAGTCAGTAGGAGTTGTGAGTCAGTTGTGCAGAGAAGCATAGAATCGTCAAATCATTTAGGTTGGAAAGGACCTTTAAAATCATCAGGTCTGACTGTTAATCTGATGCTGCCAGTTCTGGCACAACCCGAGGCCATTGCCTCTTGTCCTGTTGCTTGTTATCTGGGAGAAGAGACCAACAGCCACCTGCCTACAACCTCCTTTCAGGTAGTTGTGGAGAGCAATAATGTCTCCCCTGAGTCTCCTCTTCTCCAGGCTAAACAACTCCAGCTCCCTCAGCTGCTCCTCATAAGACTTCTGCTCCAGACCCTTCACCAGCTCCGCCGCCCTTCTCTGGACATGCTCCGGCACCTCAATGTCTTTCATGTAGCGAGGGGCCCAAAGCTGAACACAGGATTCAAGGTGCAGCTTCACTGATGTCAAGTACGGGGGGACAATCCCTTCCCTTGTTCTGCTGGCCACGCTGTTTTCTATACAAGCCAGGACGCTGTTGGCTTTCTTGGCCACCTGGGCACACTGCTGGCTCATGTTCAGGGGGATGTTGGCCAAGACCCCCATGTCCTTTCTCATCAGGCAGCTTTCCAGCTGCTCTTCCCCAAGCCTGTAGCGCTGTATGGGGCTGGTGTGACCCAAGTGCAGAACCCGGTACTTCTTGTTGAACCTCATATGGCTGGCCTCAGCCCATTGGTCCAGCCTGTCTAGGTCCTTTTGTAGAGCCTTCCTACACTCAAGCAGATCAAGACTCCTAAATGTTAGGAAATTCTTGTCCAAAGACTATGCTGACTTTTTGAATACATGGTCTCCCTTGGCTTCAACTTTTTACTCATAACTTATTTTCAAACCATGAAGTTTGACCAGATCATTTTTAATCAAATAGCCTGACGTTGTATGTAATAAAGACCTTTCCTGAGTTAATTTTTGTCTTAATTAACTAAAGAAACTCCTTTAGAGTAACCCTCACACCTATTTTTAATATTTCTAGATGTGAGAGTCTAACACAGATCTTTTAGAATTGTTCCAGTGATTAACAGAAGTGTTAACTCAATTTCTGCTCTGACTTTAACTTCTGAAAATTGTTACATTACTTCATTATCAAAGTTTTCTTTCTGTTACTTAAAAGCTCTGATCAAGTTATCCCTTAACCTGTTTGATGAACTAACTGCATGGCTGTCCTGGAGTTTAAAGGCTTGGTTTCCAATCCTGTAATGATGCTCTGTGATTTTCTCTGAACCCTCTCCAATTTATCAATATCCCTGATGAATCATGGATACCATATTTCAGCATAAACTTCCAAACACAAAGCACTAGTGCCAAATCCAGACTTAATATAATTCCCTTCTGCTTGCTTGCAGAATGGTTGCCTACAGAAATTCTCCTGTTTATTCTTTCAGGGACTGTACCATCTCTTTTGGATGCAGAATCGTGCCAGGCACTCATGTACCATTGATTATCCATTATGATTCCTAAATGTTTTTTGGAGTCCCTGAAGTAAACTCTCCCTGTCCTGTAAGTGTGTCTTACACATCATATTCCTGGATGTATTCCTTTACATGTAGCTGTGCTATAGCACTTAGTGTTTGCTCATTTGTCTAACTTAGCAGGTGAGTTTTTCTGTATCAGACATTTTTCTGGTTAAGCACTTCTCCATTCTTAGGTGTCATCATTAACAAAGATTATGATTTTCTCTGGTCTTCCTGATCATTTATAAAACTGCTAAATACATAAGGGCCGAAACCTGATCACTGTGGGGCTCTAATAAAACCTCAGTCTACAATTGACGAGTCTCTGGTTTGAATTCATTAAATATATGATTTCCTATTGCTCTAAATTCTTGATCAAGTTCCTACATCTGCCATCTAATCATCTTCACTAGACCCTGTATCTTGTTTGGGGTTTACTGACAGGGTGGATGCCAGTCTTCAGATTACACTGCTGTGAAGTAAGTGAAGTGGCACTAAGGACTTTGTAATCAGAAGCAAAAATTGTACTGTCAGTGAGAATTACTGTCTGTTGGGGGAGGGTTCAATAATTACATTTTAGTGTTGCAGTGCAGTGGTACCTTTCTCAAACTTCCCACAGAGGTGTTGTTTGGGGTTTTTTTCGTGGCTGTGTTTTATTTTATTTAAAATCAGTTTGCTTACATTGGCAAACCAGTTCTGAGTCAGAGTATGAATTTGTCTTATGTATTTCTTGCACCTTTTTATCTGCTAGAACTTCAGGCATTACCCTCATGTAGAAAATGTATTTTGAAATGGTCATCAATATCCCACTAATATTTATGTAGTTTTCTGAAGAGACATTGTATTGTTTTCCTTGATCTCTTTAGAACTTGAAAATTCAAATATTTAATTATACTGTATTTGTTTACATGTACTGATTTTTTATTATATGTATAAAATACCACCATACACACAGTTAAAACAGAACTCTAAAAAAGGAAGAATTTCTAATATTCCTGCTTTGCAGGCTGATCCATTTTTCACTGATGTTTGAAGAGGTAAGGGCCATAAAGTTAACATGTATTTACTACTTTGAGTGTCAAAATGTAAACAATTAATTTATATTTGACTTTTACGTTAAGTCCTGAGTTTTGGAAAAGCGCTGAGCATTTTCAGTTTCTTCTGAGTGCCTGCAAGTGCCTGTAGAAGTGCATGCTGTCATCTTAAGATACTGATAAGGACAATAAGGAGAGCATCAGCAGCATCCCTTTCTTTATTCTATCATATATAACACGCTTGTCACACAAAATACAGCATAGTAAGTTAACAACTGCACTAAGTGAGCAAGCTCCAGAGCAGGAGGCGATACCCTGGCTGCTATGTGACTGAAGCAGTTATACTGTTTCTAGGACCTGAGCCAGCAGCTCTCCATGGCTCTGCTTGTGCTGTGCTGTGAGAAGCCAGCCTGGGGGTCTCTAACCATCACAGCACTGCGCTGTGCAGTCAAAGCCACAGACAGTGTTTGCAGATTATTCCTCATCTGCTTGTGCAGTATTCTGTATCTCCGCTAAGCCATGGCCTCTTGAGGCTCTGGGCAGTATGGGGGTACCTTTATCAGGTGCCATATGAGCAGGGAGACAGGATTTTGCTACCCCCTGCCTAGCAGCGGTCTGTGTGTTTCTTCGGCCAGGCGCAGGCACATAATGGCACAGCTCATGCTCCGGATGGAGGCGACGGGAGAACATGCTGAGAAAAATAATTGAAAATGAAGCTGCATTTAAAAGTAATCAAATTACTCCTTGGGATTAAATTTTTAGAGCCAAATTTTAGCCCTCCTTATTCTACAGTAGTGCCTTGCCAGGACCACATAGCTTGGCCCAGCTCCATGCCTGGGGAGAGTTTACTACTTTTCTGAGTAAATAGAACATGTGAAGCCAGATTCTCATCTCTTTTATGCCCAAGTAAATGCACCGCTTTTTCAGTGGAGTCCTCCCTGAATTATATGTCCCTGAAAGAAAACAGAAAGAGAATGGCTCTACATCTGCTAAACCAATGCTGCTGTCTCTAACTCTGCTCCCAGAGTGCTTAGGAAAGGCACTGGCAATGAAAGATAAGACAGCATGTTTACCCAGAACCTGATTACTTCTTCAGGGATTCTGGACCTGCTCTGTCAGCCAAAAAAGTGGACAGTGACCATTAGGATGAAGAGTGTAATTCCACTGTAGCACCTAAGAAATGTAAAATTCCACAGCTCAAGAGCATCGGGAGATTTATCCTAACCTGCTTGCCCTACTGCCTTTTGCCATCTTACCAGTCAGAGCAGTTACTGAAACACAAGATGAGAAGGAAGCTTTATAGCCCCTGTAAAGAAGCAAGAAAAGGATGTTCAGAGGGCATGGAATGTCTCTGATCTTCCAGTCCACTGCAACTCCTAAGAGTCTAGTCATGGAGCTGTTAGGTTTTGGTGCTCAGAAAAATGAAATCTGCCACTGAGCTGCACTGCCTGGGAGAAGAATCCAAAAGAAACAAAATGCTGCAGGTACCAACCATGAATACAATATTTTGTGTCTTATGTCCCTTAACACACACCTCAGTGACCCTGGACTCTCTCCTCTCTTCCTGGGGTGTGTGCACACATGTGCAACATGGATAGGTACGTAGTAGTGGGACCTTACTCCTCTGAGTGAGGAGACTTGATTTCCAGTTAACATCCCTGACACCTGCATGAGGAAGTGCCTTGCTTGTACTCAGTGCACCATGCACACCAGGCTACAGTTCTTAGGCAACAGCTAATGACATGATATAGGCTATTGTAATGAGGTCTCTTGGTACAAGAGCTTAGGTTTCTTGTTGTCTTAGGGAGATGCTGTTGAAGAAAATGTGCATTGTGTGTATAAGTACACACACATATATATTTGCGTGTTTATTTCTGTGAATGCTTAAGCAGAGCACAAATTAGTAGTTTGAGTTAAGCAAAGAGAAAGAAAACTGTTGAGGACAGTAGCAAGATTCCTTATAACTAACCCTGATAAATACACCAGCCTAAGCTCTGTTGCACTGAGGTGTTGCATTATAACATATGTGTCTGTCTCACCCATTTCTTATGCTGAGCCCATCAGCATGTTATTTGAAGACTTTTGCGTCATATATCCTACACTGTGTTCTGTCAATATCTAGGCACTACAGAGTGAGTTAAGAATGGACTGACACTTCCAAGACAGTCCCTTGCTGTTAGTTTAGCACTTTCATGTGAAAAATATCTTCAGAATGGCTGTTTCTTTCTCAGATAACAGACCTGTCTGCCCTCACAAGTGACAGCTCCATCCCTTCCACATCAGAAAACAGAGGGTATCATTAAAATGTTGACGTTCACCAAACATTTGTTAAATTTATCATAGTATTTCCTGTTCTCTCTATAGGAATACCACAAAAAGAAAACAATGAAGGTAAATATTAAGGTCTGGTAAATGTCAAGATTTTAATGGAACCCACGCTGTCAGAGATCTCATAACCAACCATTTGCTCAAGAAAAGTGTCATCACTTCTTTGCTGTCCTGGTTCTTGAAAACTGGTAGACAGATTTTACTAAATTTAGATTTGTAGTGCCCCAAGGTAAGAGTCACCACATCTGTAGTCTCATTAGAGGACTTCTTCCACAAATGCATCTATCAAAAGTGGTAGAAGTCAAGTAATGAAA
The DNA here is from genome assembly GCF_023634155.1 of Falco peregrinus. Classification (NCBI taxonomy): domain Eukaryota; kingdom Metazoa; phylum Chordata; class Aves; order Falconiformes; family Falconidae; genus Falco; species Falco peregrinus. The sequence continues at coordinate 72,237,749 of NC_073722.1, read as the reverse complement.
TTAGATGCGCTGACTTCTTTAGAAACTTGGTTCAATATTCACTGAAATCAGTGGAATGTTTAAATCAGATCCTTGCACTTACTTTTGGTTTTGCAACCTGCGTTCATAAGTGACAATGCTATAAACTTTTTTCAAGCTGTTTCCAGGATGCAAAAGAACTATTAAGCAATAATGAGTCACTTTCACATCGCAATAAATCCATGGGGATTTAGGACTGAAAACAAGCATTTAGGGGCATAAGAATATAAAAGTTGCCAAATCAGATGAGACCCATTCAGACTGGGAATATTGCCACATGCATGACAAGACATTACAGGAAATCATGTACCAGAAGACTGCAACCACAGAGTAATTTTCTTCCTGCCCTTCTGTAAGACACCAAGAGCTCTTTGCTTGAAGTATACATGCTTATTTCCTCCCAGGTTTTGTAGCTTTTCCGTATAACTGTGAAAGATCTTACTGTCTATAAATGAATAAAGTACCTGATGTCAAATTATGCCTTTTTCCCAAAAAGCAGATACAAAGCAGATACAGGGCTCAGCCTTTCTCTCATTAGTCTGATGGCAAAATTCCCATTATTTGTCCTACTATTGGAAGATTTTTTTTCCGTTGAGACTTAATTCACCAAAAATGTCACAGTATCAACAGATAGGATTTGTGAAGACTTTGTTTGATTTCTAAAACGGTATCAGGTAAAAATGGAGTAAACCTACAAAAGCATGGAAAATCAAAAAATGTATGGGTTTGATTTTCTTTTTCAAAAATTGTCTCACTACATCTTAATCTACTTTTCTTTTTTTACACTGTTAAAAGTCATCAATAAACTTCTTCATTCTTAGTTAACTGAGGTATGCTTACTCGTGAATAAATCTTTAACACTTTTTTTTTCTTTTGCCTCTAGATAGTATTTTTGGTTGGTCCAAATTTTCCTTTATACCAGACTTTTGGTTTGACCAATAAAGAAAAAAATACCAAGATTCGAGTATGCCTTTCATCTTTAGCTGTGAAGGACAAGGATTAAGACTGCAGTATCCAAAATGCTAAAAATGCTTTCTGTTGCTGATCACTAATTAAGTAGCCCCTTATCAAAAGACATCCATTCACAGAGGAAAGGAAATCTCATCATTTAAAGGGCCAGTAGTCATTAAATATAAATGAGGAGATAACAGTAAGACTATGTTCTCTTAGCATGCATCATATCCCACGGTGATTTTTTTACTTATAAAACATTAAACTGATTGCATACTGTTTTTCTCAGTATCACTCACAAGGACTGCTCTTGGGTAATGAAGTGTAATTAAGAGGAATCGTATGTATCTCTTCATTCAAAGCCAATGATTTCCTTTCCTATTAGTTACACTCTTGAATTACAGTGCTTTACAGAGGTAATCTTTACCATTGGTTTAATTGATTCAGCTGTCTTCAGATGTTAAAACTGGGTACCAATGGCTAGATCATTTAGGTTTGCTTCTGTTTAGCTCAGAAGTTAAACCAATATAAACATAATATTCCTTACCAACCACCAGAATATTAGGCCCAATGATAAGCAGCCGTTCTTTCCTTTGAATATCACAAGGTATGTGGTTTTTTTCTCCACCCCCACTCCCCCCCCCCCCCCAACCCAGGAAGTTTCTTTGCACTTGAATATGCTAAACCGAGTGTAAATCAGTTCATTTTCTTCACAGTTTTTCTTTCTTGCATTTGACTACTATGCTTTAGAAGCTAATGAAATACTAGCAGGACTTGAGAATACATAGTGCCTAACTGCTGGCTTTCTGAGCACTGAAAATCTCCTGCACCAGTCTATGATGTTGAGGTGAAGAGCATAAAAACTGAAAGAAGGTTGATGCCCCCTCAGAAATGCAGCACCTTACATAGACATAATATTCTTTATGGCTGACTACTGATATCTCACTAAGGGTAATAAGGACATCCTTTACACCTTGCTTTACTGTGAAATTCTGAAGCCCAGTAATGATACACAGGAGAAACTCAATATAGACATACTAAAATAAACAATAACCTTAATTTTTTAAAAGTGAACTTATGAAATTGAACACGCTCTGATTTCCATTTAGATATGACGGTCCTATGTCTTGGTCTTTTATTATGGAAAGTAACTTTGAGCGAAACGGTTAATTCACCCACTCTCAAAAACTAGTATGGGCAAAATAAGTGACTAACTGCCACTAAAATAATTACTGGACAGCACCAGCTCTGTTTCTTTCCATTTTTTAACCAACAGTTAATTGTAATGCATTTCATCAGCAGTATTGATATCTGCCTGAAAAGAAGCATGAAAGGGATCACAGAGACTAAGGAAACTGATCTGAAGGAGAAAGTTTAGAAGTGAGTGAAACCAAAGAGCGATTGTTTGCTATTACAAGTGTTTGTCTGGACTGCAGCTAGCTTTTCACAACGGGATATTAAAGCAAGCCATCTACTTTCCTGTATGGATGGGATAGATTCATGGGATGATTCATTTTTCATTCCTTTGAGAAAATGATCTAGTCTGAAATTGCCATGTCCTTGCTCCATCTCTGATCTGATCAACAAAGTGAGGCCAGGTTAGTGCTGGAGAGGAGGAGGCATTAAAGGTCTAACCCTCCCAGAAGAATACACTCTTCACCCACACACACAGCTGTCCAAAGAGAGGTTTCTTCCCTTGGAAGGCTGTGGTTTTGCACCACGCCACGCTCAGGCTTCTGCAAAAGTGCATTCTTTCGTGTCCAGGAGCAAGCCCTGATTGTGTCCTCTGGCTAGGCTAAATGGAGAAGGACCCCTCAAAAACTGAGGTCCAAGCCTCCCCTAATTTCTATTCTGCCAAAACACAGTCTGAGCAGTTCAGCCAGTGCCATGATAGCCCAAATGATTTTGAAAGGATTTTTTTTTCTTTTAATTTGGGTTTCCTCCAATCTAACTCAAGAGTAAATAAACCTTTTTACTTCTAGCTGCCTAGAATGAACCAAGGCCACTGCAAACCTCACTTCAGGCCTGTAGTTTCCTTCTGGTCAGCACTGCCACGGCTGTGTTAATGGTCATCAAATGTCAAGAGTCACTTTCACCTTGAAAAAGCTTGGAACAAGAGAATAACAACTAAAGCTTGAAGCTTAGGGATAAATATGTGATTTACATTACACAACAGAAGGAAGGTTACCTGTATAGCACTTCCTTGGTAGGTGTATGCACACATAGAGAGAAGAATCTGTTCTCCTTCAGACACAGCGCACGTTTGTATGTGTTACAGACAAGGAACAGATGACTGTTTCAGATGGCAAAGGACTATAAAAATGTTAGTGGCTCTCCTTTCATTTTTGGTAATTTAAAAAGTGTTCTAATGAACTATTGCAAACTAGATTCTGAAAAGTCATATGGTATTTTAAATAACTACCAAGGAAAGAGATTACTTTTAAATCCTGTATTTTAGAGCTCACAGGAGACCTCAAGTAGTTTGTTATTCATTTCAACTCAGTGCAAGCATTAACAAGCTTACTGGATAAGGCGTCTACTTTCTGAAATGTCTTGACTCTCTAATGCTCATTATTAATTGTTCTAACATATATAATTCAGTGCAATTTATAGTATATGTCTGAACATTCTTTAGGAAATTAGGATAATAGGGTCTCTGGCCATTAAAAATGCCCTGGACAATGTATTTTATTACTTGTCAGTTATCTTCTGTTTTGAAAATATAAATTCAATGAACTCTTAGAAGAGGGGGATTATTAAAAAGGGCAAGAATATCAAAGTGGCAAAACAATAGCATTCTTTAGCTGCTAATAATCTCAAAACTGCTAGAAATGCTTCCTGCAGTCTGTGTTTTAGCAACCATGGCAATGCTAATAATATTTTGTATCCTCAGGATTCTCAGTCATGTCATTAGTACAAACTCATCTCAGGATAAATTCTCCAAGCAGCTGAAGGAGCAGTTTGGGACCTTGCTTCTGCAGTATCCCCCTGTGTAATGTGGGTGCTGCGCTGGGGGCAGCAAGCTGGACACCCCAGTGCAAGCATTGAGGGATGTAGCTCAGGGCTAGTGTCATAGTCGTGACAAGCCTTACCCAGATATGTGACACTGTCTGCTTCATGGCACACCAGCCCCAGCAGTTGTAGGTGGGGATGAACCAAAGTCACAGGCTTGTAGCCTTAGTGTGCCTGCCATTTTACACTACAGGAGAGGAAGCTTGATAGCTGCAGGTGCCATCAATGCTAGCCAGGTTTATTTGTTGTGCTGGGTGAGAGCAGTGACTGCAGTCATGTTATACCTCTGTACCAGACCCTTCTTGTTTGTTCATACAGTGTCACACCTTGAAGTTTCACAAAAGCCTTGCTAGGTAAAGAAAATGGTTGTTATCATTAGGGTTGACTGGAAAGCAATGTTATGCATTACAATGTCTGTGGAAGGTAGGAACCAACCTGTCTATGAAATTTCTTCCTAATAGTGGCAAATCAGAAAAGCATGTTGGTTTTTTTGTGGTGCTTTCTTGTGTCCTGGAGCTCTGTTTTTTTCTTACACTCAAATAGTTCTTAGTGCAGCACAATCATGGTTCAGCACATGAGCTCTCACAAGCCACAGTGATAGAAGTAGAAATAATAAATAAAGCAGTGCTCACATCTCCCAAAATATTGATGCTTGCTGATTTTGGAAGCTACAATAAAAACAACACATTTCAACAGCAATACATTTCACATTTCAAGCACAATAAAACATGTCAGTTTTGTAAAACTTAGGGAAATGTAAAGCCCCTTATCAACCTCTGTTCTTCTGGCACTGCTGAATTTAGTAAACCTAATCTTGAGGCATCTGGCTGGCTTAAACCTCTCCTGTTTTATTCTTAGATGTCACTGATTTACATGATAGTTTGCCTTAGACAGGGCAGTCAGTCTGTGATATTTGATCCCCATGGGAGTGTTGATTAATAAGGGCTGAGAGGAAAAGTTATAACTGCAGAAAATGAGAATAAATGAGAGTCCTTTGTAAATGAGAGTCCTGGGATCTGCAATGATTTCAAATTACGTTTCAGCATATGTGCATATGTGTGTGTGTGTGTAGTCAGTCCTTTAGTATGCCAACAGCTCTTACTGCAGTTTAGAAAAGATGCTCTGAACATTAATAATCTGTAGAGCTAAGCTATCTTGGTTCAGAAAATTGTATAAAAATAACACTGTCAGAGTGTCACAATTGAAAAGAGAGAAAGAAAAAAATCATCCTGCAAAAAAGCAAGAGGCTAAAGAAAACAGAAGTGCTAGGTTTTGCAGCTGAGAACTATGTAATTTCTTCCTGAAGGCATAATAGGGAAGAATTTATTCCTTTGCAAAACAAGTTCCGAATTTGGGGCATCAAGAAACAGGAGAAGGAAGCTGTAAGCTTGACACTGTGCCAACCACCTGACTCATTGCTTTGGGCTGTTCCGAAGAAAACTGAAGTGTCTCCATTTCCTATATTCCAATTTTGAAAGGGTCACTGTGTGGTCTAATAGCCCTGGCTACATAAAGCATCTGACACTTTTTCATATGACCATACATGACCTTTCTCAATGTGGAAAAGGCTATAAATCTACACATTACCACTAAAAACCAATAACCAGTTTTGTTACATGCATGTAACAAAACCTCCACTAAGAGTTATTGATAAATGTTTGTGACATATACAACCAAAATTTTGAAAATAGCTTTGGAAACTTGGAATTGGAATTGCAACATTCTCAGACTTTGATGGTGACCTTCACTGAACTGATTGTAATTTGGGAATACTGTGAAATCCATACAGGCAACATTTTGCAACCAGCCAAATGTTGAATGGTGGTAATAATTTTCAAGGCATATGATTAGGTTAATATTTTTATTTTATTTAACCTCTGATTAGTTGTACATGGAATATTAAAGCTGGCATTTTGCAGCCAGTTTAGCTAGGGGTATTTAAATCAGAACATAGATCTCTCTTCTAAGTACAAATGAGAAGTGCAGACACTTAATAGTTTTGAAACATATGGTTAATAGGCCTATATTTTTAATTTATAGCACTATGATTATATTTTATTTTTCAGTTTGTAGATATTGGGAAATGAATCTTCAGATGGTCTTAATTATTTTGAATTCAGCTAATGAGGTATGTTGCTGCAGTCCAAACTCTAGGCTCATAATAAACAAAAGCTAAAAGAAGGAAATATACCCATTCTTGTTTTCTTGCTGAATGTTATTTAGAAAAAGAAAATGAAATTTCCTAACTACTGAGCAGATTCCTTTTAATTATTGATCTGCATCTCCAAAATTCACTGCTGCACTATGTACTCTGTGCTGGGTTTTTGAGAGCCCTCAGCTCTTATTTCCATCAGTGATTGGTATGATCTGGAGGGCAAAAAAGCACAAAATACATCTGTGTGCTATGAAAAAGCTGACCAGAAGCAGCCAGCTGTCAGAGCCGCCATGAGTTGAGAACTTGCCCAGCCCCTCTGACCAGCTGCTCAGCATCTGTACAGTATTTCCCCTCATTCTCCTGCAAAGCAAGGGAACAGGTCCATCTCATTTTTCAGGTTAGGAGCTGAGGACAGGAAGGGATCAGGGTAAGGCTGTGTTTCAGGTTGAACACTCATCCTGAGTTACACAGTGGGAGCAGGCCCTTTTCCCATGAGAGGAGGCAGGCCATGTGCTAGAGCAGAAGGACAAGGCAGGATGGAGTGCTGACTGAGTACTGGCATGGCAGATGCCATGTGGAAGTTGCAGTGCACCACTGCAGCCAGGGACATCTCTCATTCTGCCACTGTGACTAGGGAATAAGGCAAGTAATAGATGATTTGGAGGGAAGCAGGGATGATGCCTTTATCAGTGCTCCTCTCTTCCTGTTCCCAGAAAATGCCTACCCGGCAGACAACCTAAGTGTCTTGTCCATGCTGCAGGTGAAGGCTGACCCATGCTAAAGGCTGGTATCCTGGCCATTAAACCATCCATCTTCTGTACTCACAATGCTGTACTTGAAATAACTTTCATTTTCCAATTCATGTAATGAAGATGGGATCTTATGAACCATGTTTTCCAGTTCTGCTTAACAACTTACAGAATCATAGAACCATTTTGGTTGGAAAAGACCTTTAAGATCATTGAATCCAACTATTAACGCAGGACTGCCAGGTCCATCACTAAACCATGTGCTTAAGCACCACATCTACATGTATTTTAAACACCTCCAGGGGTGGTGATGCCACCACCTCCCTGGGCAGCCTCTTCCAATACTTGACCACCCTTTAAATGAAGAAAGGTTTCCTAATATCCAATCTAAACCTCTCCTGGTGTAACTTGAGGCCATTGCCTCTTGTCCTGTTGCTTGTTATCTGGGAGAAGAGACCAACAGCCACCTGCCTACAACCTCCTTTCAGGTAGTTGTGGAGAGCAATAATGTCTCCCCTGAGTCTCCTCTTCTCCAGGCTAAACAACTCCAGCTCCCTCAGCTGCTCCTCATAAGACTTCTGCTCCAGACCCTTCACCAGCTCCACCGCCCTTCTCTGGACATGCTCCGGCACCTCAATGTCTTTCATGTAGCAAGGGGCCCAAAACCAAACACAGGATTCAAGGTGCAGCTTCACTGATGTCAAGTACAGGGGGACAATCCCTTCCCTTGTTCTGCTGGCCACACTGTTTTCTATACAAGCCAGGATGCTGTTGGCTTTCTTGGCCACCTGGGCACACTGCTGGCTCATGTTCAGCTGGATGTTGACCAAGACCCCCAGGTCTTTTTCTGCCAGGCAGCTTTCCAGCCGCTCTTCCCCAAGCCTGTAGCATTGTGTGGGGCGGTTGTGACCCAAGTGCAGGACAAGGCACTTCTTGTTGAACCTCATACAACTGGCCTCGGCCCATTGATCCAGCCTGTCCAGATCCCTCTGCAGAGTCTTTCTACCCTCAAGTCAATCAACACCCACACCTTCAACCTGGTGTCATCTCCATACTTACAGATGTTGCAATCAATCCTCTCATTAAGACTGTCAATAAAGATATTAAACAGGACTGGCCCCAATAGTGAGCCCTGAGGAAACCACTTGTGACCGCTCACCAGCTGGATCTAATTCCATTTACCATTGTTTGGACTTGGCTGTCCAACCAGTTTTTAGTCCAGCATAAAGTCCAAGCCATGATCAGCCAGTTTCTCCAGGAGAATGCTGTGGGAGATGGTGTCAAAGGCTTTCCTAAGATCCAGATAAACAACATCCACAGCCTTTCCCTCATCCACTAGGCAGGTCACACTGTCATGGAAGGAGTTCAGGTTTGTCAAGCAGGACCATGCTGCATCCTCTCATGGATGCAAAGTATCTGTTGTGACCAGAAATCTGAGTATGCCTCTAGCAAACAGCTGCATTCAGAGATTAAACCAGACACCTGTTTAGATACTGTAACAGTTTTTTGCTATGTATGTTTTAAAGAGTACAAGGAAAACATGGAACTCAAGCAACTTTGCAGCTAACTCCATTTCAGGATATCAGGTTTCCTCATGCCTTGGCCACTGGTTGGACTTCCCCTGACAGTTTTCTACCACTGTGAGGGATTCCTGGCCTTTCTTGTGTGTTGTTTGTGCTGTTCCTTGCGGGTTCTATGGAAATCATATTGAGGGAGAAAATAGGAAAAAAAGGGGTTGGGTTTTTTTGTTCCCTTTCATTCATTGTTGGTACTCTCCAAATGAAAACCAGCAAGAAAGGAAGGTAACATAGGACTTGGCAGAAAGCCAATGCACAGGAGTGTTGCAGCAGGCTGAACACTCTGAACCTTTTGTCTATTTAATATCCCTGTTTTGTTCTGAGCTGTACAATCTGTACAAGCCCTAATTCATATGACAAAACCACTTATGTAGGATGTCATGGCAAAATTTTGTGGTTTTGTTTTGGTCACACCAGTCCTGATGAGCTCTTCACTTGGGATCTTCTTCATCCTGTTATCCTCGTCACTAGAATTTCTCAGTGTATGTCAAAGTAGTTTCAAGACAGCTGCTCATCTTTGCAGAAGACACCAAATGCTTGATGTGATACCCACTGCTCAGGTGTTACTGATTCGTACTACGGTGCATGAACTACTTTATACTGATGAGAGTGGTCTGGTGCCCGAAGTCATCATTCTGTGTCATTTGCCCCATGTTTGGTGGCATTACTAAGGATCAGCATTCTTTAACCTCCTGCCACCGGTCCTTCTTGTCCCTGAGCACTCTTAATTCTGTGTGCATATCCCCTTTCCTTAATGCCCCACAGCCTTCTGAACCCTTCAGCAGACACAGGGCAGATGCACAATTTTTGTTTGTCCATATGGTTACCTTCTACCAGAGTGAGAATTTGGTAACTGGCTCATTTACTGCAGCATCTGACTTTTAAAGGAGTCATTGCATTCCCTCTGGGTTGAATGCACGGGTAGTTCCCACCCAGACAGGTAATATAATTCATGGTGCTGGGTCTGTTCTGGGATTTTGGATTGAACTGTTCTCCCTTTTCAATGCCTAACTAATAGAAAAGAAGGGTAATATACTGTTATGTATAAATTGTCTTAGAAAAAATATGTTATGACCTTGATTTAAATAAACTCTATTAATAATATAGGAAAGGGGAGAATGGGGGTTGACATGATTTCCAGCAAGGTATTTACAGAACTGTTTGAACAGACTTTATAATAATTAAAACAGGGTATAGGTTATGTTAAAGTAAATGAAGTCAATTTAGTCCATCATCATTTTTACAGTGTTGCAAATTAACATAACAATGACAACTATAGTTGTCATTGACTTGAGCAGCAGCACTTAATCATTGCAATTAATCATTATTAATACATAATTCATAATGATCAGTCATGCTTGACACTAGGATTATAATGAGCTTATATTAAATATTATATACATATAAAAGGGCATTAATAGCTGTCCAAAAGCTAGGAAAATCAGTTCCCCGATTTCCATTTTGATGTTCTGTTATGAGCCATCACTGCCATGTGTCTGAATTTGTTAGGACTTGTTTAGTTTGAATTAATCTTGACAGGTGAGAAGTAAGATTCCAGCACATATATGCAAATTGCATAAATGTCCCATATTTGTCTAATATAGCTGTTACATGCCTCACAGATCTGGTAAGTCAATTAGGCAAAACTCCTTTGCTCAGAACCGAGCCAGTGCTTTGGGATTGCAGCCCTGCTCTCTTTCCCCATGGTGCACTGAACATCATAAAAAGTAATGTCTGGTTTTCAAAAACAGCTCTCAGTTCCTCTTCAGCTGCTATTCTCAAAATTTGTTGAGGAAGTGCTGCTTCTGAGGTAGACATTGAGCTGTAGTTTATACCTATTCCAAAGCTGATTTTCAGGAGCACAAGAACCTCTGAAAAGTAATTTTGCAGGCTGCCTGTATTCAGAATCCCATGCACTAGACCATGTTTTGGTTTGGTTTCTTTTAACAATTTCTCTCTTTATGTGCTCGTCTAATTCTTTGGGAAGTAGAAGAGTAATGACATGAATTAAGTACTTTTTCAGAAAGCTTTGGACTACTACTTTTTAAGTTAGATCTGCCTGGGTATTTTAATGAGTCTTCACACAGAAAATCAACCATGGTTCAGACACATATTGTACCCCAAAACAAATCAATTTGTTTTAAATGGAAGGCTGTCTTAGAGGGTGTTGTTTTTTGTTGGGTTTTTTTTTTCTTAGAGTGAAAAGCAAAAAACATATTTCAATTTAAATTAATTTTAAATATTTTAGTTTGGTTTAAGGAAAATGAAAGAACACAGGGTACATATTGGTAATGAACTGCAGTAATATTTGGTTCAAAATGACTGTTGTTTCAGCATACAGCAGTGCCTAGAGAAAGCCAAAAATTCAATATAAACAAAACAAAGGCATTAAAGTTTGATACCCACACAATTTCTAGGCAGAGGGTAAGGACCCACTGGTGAAGCTGTTCTGTGTCCTGGTACAGCAAAGGATTTTTAAAATCAAGTGCTTTTATCTTAACCAAACAAAATATTTCAAAAGCAGAAAAGCTGCTTTAAATTCCTCCTTGAAATAGAAGCATCTTCAAGGGTAGTTTGGCACAACTAAACTAGTAATTCATCAGATTTCAGCCGTGTCTGATCTCTGAATAGTAAGAATACCATCTATGCCTGAAGGGCAAACAGAACCATGAAACCTGCACGTGGGTAGAAGTCGTCAGAGCAAGCTTAGATCAGCAGGCAAAGTCGTGGTGTATTGCAGATGAACGAAGGCAGTGGGTTGATTGACGTGGATGATGTGCAGCTGTAGCTTGTTCCCACTAAGTGGTTAAATAGCCCTGAGGAGGGTTGGGGAGGTGTGGCTTGGTTCCTGAAGTAAGGAGAAGCAGGATGGGTATTAGAATCTGACTGATGGTAAAAGCCTTGTTGCAGCTTGCTAGCTTCTGTGTGCTGTGACAATTGGTGCCCTGTGTGAGGCAAGCTGATTTGGAATACAACAGTGTATCTGCCTCAAAACTGACCAGGCAACTGGGAGCCCTGTGTTGGTATGTACTGATTTCAGAGGTGGTCCTCCTACTGCAGGTGTAATTTCAATCTTGTTTTCTACTCAGGAAAGCTCAACACACAAACCTGCGGGTTTTTTTGATCTTACCAATATTTTTTCCTGAGTTTAAGGATCCCTTATGAAGCTGTTATTTTTATCATGCTGCAGTACCTTTCCTCTGGGAAATCAGTCCTTGTGCTGCCAAGGGCATGAGTCTGTTTTTCAGCTTCAGTCTGGTCCTTGGCCTTGTGTTTCTCCTATCCTGTCAGTGACACTCTTTACTTCCATGGCTGCCATGCCCAGAGCAGATGCTACCAGAGCAAGTTATTTCTCTGTGCACTGTAACCATGCACAAACACAGAAATATGAGGCTACCAGTAATGTAGAAGAACCAGGAACAAAATTCTGTGCACCTTGTTTTGGAGCCCTGGCAGGCAGCTATTGATTAAAATAGGACTGTACTGCCTTTCTTCCCCCTGCATATTCTCACTGTTTAACTGTGATAAAATGATTTATTACCTAAATTAAGAATGGTTTCTGTCTCTGTCCTATTTTTTTTTTTTTTGCTCTGAATGGCACATGGAGCTGGAGGAAGGTGAGTGGGGAAAAAAAACTTGAAAAATAATGTTGCTATTAAAAAATACTTTAAGTGTCTATCTCTTCCTAAAAACTAATCACTGCAAAAGTTTTTAGGGAAAAAGTAGTCTTGAAATGACATGACAAAAGAAGGTCATATTAAGAAGAATATATTCATAAAGATCATATTAGGAGTTAAGATGTTACATCCATTGCAGGGTTTTGTTTTAAGGAGAAAAAAAAAATTATTTGACTGCTAAATCTTCAACACTTAAATTTTCAGTCCCCTGAGAGAGGAATCATATGCTCAGTGCCTTGAGTCCCTGCAGAAAGTTTGGGAGGAGTGGGGCAACTCAGAGTTGGATCCAAACCAGCTGAACTGCAAGCAAGTAGAGCTGTTAGGGAGGGGATTAAGAAAAACTACTTCAGCGGTGGGTAATTACTCCTGTCAGCTTGGAGCTTCACCTGGGATTGCAGAAAGGCACCTTTGTCCAGCTGAGGTCCACAGCTTGAAGGAAATCACCAAATTTTTTTTCTTTTTTTTTTCTTTTTTTGGTAATGGGGGACTGAGACGGGTTCACTGCTTCTATTAAGGAGAGCAGGAGCAGCAGATGTACGCAGGTGTGAGCCACAGTGCTTAGGGGATTCAAGGTTAAGGAGAGCATAGGTCTCTTCAGGCTGCTGTGGTAGCTGGTGTCTGGTTTTGAATTGTGGTTAGGGACTGACAGGCAAATGCTCTCTATAATCCCTCCTTGTGATGCTAAATCTCTTATTGTGTCCAGCTCTTTATCACTAAGACTCATAGATTCAAGATAGAGGACAGAAGCTCTTTCTAGGCACATTTTTTCTGTCTTGTTTCTTTATACCAGTCACTTTTCTATTGATGAACTATTACTGCCCACATACAAAGGTCAGAGTGAATGACTCATCAAGATTAATGTTTTCAAGAATACTGGATTATAAATAATAATGTATGTATGTGTTTACCTTCTTTGAGGTGGGGGGTTAGAAAACTAGTTGGTTTCTGAAATGCAGTGAACCTATACATTTTTCAGGATGCTACTGTAAAAAAGGGTTAAGTGGAGCTTTAAAAAGTTGACAAAATTATTTTTTTCTGAAGAATTGCTCTTTGTGTGATGTCCTAAATATAATATCAACTAATTTCCATTCTGTTGTATGTTCCATTGCAGCCCTGTGAGTCCCATAAGTAGAACTGTGATTCTTCTAGTGGCAGATTGAAAATACATAGATAAAAGTATATTTATATGGACATAATAAAACTCTGTAACATATGGTGGGTGGGTGTCCTCAATATAAAACAATAGAAATAAGAACATGTATGCAAATTAAAATTTTATATACATATGAATTTTCATCTCTAGAAAGTCACTGCTTAACTTAATATACAGACCAATTAATGTCTGTGAATGAGTGACACTGTCACACTGACGTGTTGCAGACGTGAGGAATGTGTTATGATTCTTTTATTCCTCACTCTGTTTAGGAGCACACACAAATTACTGTGAACTCCAATAATGCTAAATTAATTTACATATTATCTGCATAAGAAGCTGCAGGCATTTATGTAGGTAATAGTGATATGTCTGTACACACAGCAGAATATTCATTACTTCCCAGTCCTTGTTAACATTTTGGTAAAAGTCTCAACTCTTCCAAACTGAGAGCTCTTGATAGCCAGTTATGAATGAGAACTCTGAAAATCTGTACTCCTGTGAAAATCTGTGTATTTCCTGTGTGTCCCCCTGCTTGAATTATCAAAAGATAATTTTTCCCAGATGCCTGCTTGCTGTGTGTTTTTCATACCTTGGATTGCACATGTACCCAGTGTAATCTATGCATTTCAATGATGTTACACGGAGTTTTAAGTATCTGAAAATGTAGTCCAAGGTCTGGTGCTTATTACCTAGAGCCAATTGTCAGTCAATACTGATAAACTTTCACTTGGTAAGGTTCAGGTGCTTGGAGGGAAAACACTGTGGAGAGTATGAGTAACATCAACAGGAAAACATTGTGTTTCAGTATTCATGTTGTATGCGAACTACCTCTGTCCTGAGAATGTTTCTCCCTTCTCTTACCCACAACTAGAATTCAGTTACAACCCTAATGATGTCTACTCTCACAAACATCACTTTCAGGTTCTCTGGTGCGTTTTTTTTAGGGAGCTATGGCAGCAGCGAGCTTCCTCTTGCATCCTCTCTATCATCTTAGTCACATCTCCAGACCCCTGACAGACAGTGAGTGACCTGCAATGTCTATATAAAAGCTGCAGTACAGCTTATTATAGATTTTTAAATCATTATTACTTGTGCAAATATCCTTCGTTGCTGTTGAGTCCCTGCTTCGGCAATGTGAGCTGAAAAACATCTACAGATGTAGAGCAGGAACATGGAATTCTTTGTGTTACTGCAGTAACAGGGATGGTGAAAGAAGCATGGATAGCATTTTTATTATTGAATCCAGGTGTAAAAGTAGCAGTTTTCTGTGCTGTTTTGTTCCTGTCAGGAACCAGCTGCTGGGGTACCCCAGTGACAGCCTGAGTCTGTGTCTTCAGCCTCTTGAGAAATGCCACCACTGTGAGGCCTGGTGAGGCTAGGGTGGCTTAGTGAGGACCCCAAAAACAGGCACCAGAACCCCTCAAGAGCTTCCCTACACACTACTGCAGGTCCATCTGGTTGGTTCTTGGAGACTGCTGCTGAAACTGGATTCAGAAGTAGGAGCACGCTCAGTTGTTCCCTACCTGTGCCCACGGAGGTCACCATTACTGTGCCTAGAGCTCTTTCCACACCCAAGCCCAGTTTAAATGTTACTAGATTTGAAGAGCAAGACACTATTACAGATCAAGACCTTAAAATTAATTATACCTTGGACACGATTAGAGATAATCTCAGTTAGTAGTCGCCTGGGTTGATGAGGGTTAGTGATGAATGATGATTTCTAAATACTTCTGTTCAAGGTGGCTGGCTGATTTTTTTTTTATAGATAAATAGCAACAATGAAGCTTTTTGGCATCTGCCATTGCTGCAGCATATGTTTTCAAGAACTTCTTGCTATACATGTTGTGAATACAACTTGTTATGGCAAAATCCATTTCCTCCATTCAAATGCAATTTGAGGGTACTTTTTAACTACATGGAATTCTTCTTGCTAAGAAGAGTCAAACAGCAGCATACAATTTACCTTCTGTACCACACCCCCTTTAAATTCCCTTATGAGCTACCAGTTTGAGTCATTTTTCCATTTAAATCTTGTATATTATCTAAAGGGGGGAAAAAACCCTTCCATTCTTGTTACAAATAGGAACAGGTTTAAAAACTAAAAGATCAGGTTCACACAATATCTGTGAATTAATTCGATGAGGTTTTGAGCTCAGTGGTTTTGGGTTGGCTTATTTTATATGCCTAAATTTATGCACATTAATAGTCATATTTTGTCACATAATTTATTGTTCTCCATTACCACATTTTGCTTTTAGCCTAATTTACTATCCCTATTTTTAACACTATGTGTTACTTTGTATAAAAATAATCTCACCCAGATCCTTACCTAACACCTTTTCCTTCTAGCTCTCATGCCACTTGGGGAGCAGGGTTAGATAATTTGGTTCAGAAAATTTGTTACAGACTAGAAAGTTTAAAAACATTTCACTCAATTTCTATTCAAGTAGGCTTCTAATTTTTAAAGAATTTCAGAGGTGGCAGAACATGCTATACTGACAAGGTCTGAGGCTGGTGTCATCTACACAAGCAAGACTGCACACAGCAGCAGAGCAAATTTTGGGTGAAGGTTTGTCAGCTCCTATTTCATCTGAATGTGTCATGCAGTCCTATTAAAAAAACTATAAATATGACCCAGGATTTGCACCTTTTTTCACAGTACTATGACTGTTCTTCCCAAGTTATTCTTTTTATTCTGGTAATACTTTCTACTTCCAAAATACATGAAGTACTACCCAGCACAGAAAACAGTGGCAGAACTTACTTATCTCATGTAAAAGGCCAGATTTAAATGTATTTATGTGCCAAATGATTCAGAAACAGAGACCTAAGTACTTGGGAACCCACCACGTTTCTAAGTCCAGATATATCCCAAAAAACTGCAATAAGGCTCTTCCTAGACCCATCGTTAGTCATGCTGAAATTCATGACCACTCATCTAAGTGTGTTACCTGCCCTCCACATTTTTCTTATGATAATCTGAGGATGCTGTCACAGATCTTAATCTACACTTCCTTTTCTAAAACTTTCCACTAACAGTGAAATTGGTGAAATAAATCACAAGGAAAAAATCTACTGCTTCCTAAACGTATTTGTCATTGTATTTTCTCCTATGTGGTAAGATCTCCCAGAGTAACTATACTTAAATTAAAACAAAAGTATGCAAATATTCTTCATACTATAGTGATTTTGGAAATGGGGAACTTTTACTATTCATATCTTCATTTCAACTTTCTTCTAATCTGTTGTGTATGTTTCTGTAACACAGAAAACATTTAAGTACATTTAAATCATAAAAAGCTAATATGGTCCATTAATGGGTCAAATAGTGTTTTCAGATGTTCTTTTTGAGTTCTTCAGTGGTGTTTTTCCAAATCATGTTATAAAAATACATAGAAAAATACTTGTAGCAGAGACTTGAGTAAGGTAGACTAAAAGCACATCTTTTCCTCCTAGATAATTTACTTACATCTTTCTTGGCAAAACATGTATATCATAATTTAATCAAATGTTTTTCTTTTTTTAACCCAATCCCATACACCTTCCATAGCCAGACTTAAATGTTAATTGAAATTAATATGAAAGAAGGCCTTATTTTTAAATCCAAAGCAACAAAATCCTGATAGCCATCATTTCACATTGAATGAAACTTTAAGACTCTTCAGTCTCAGAGGTACTAAATAACAACTGATATGGTGCCACTTCATCTTATAGATACTAAATCATTATGAAAATCAAACTCTTATATTTCATCTTTAATTTTCATTTCTTTTTTTTTGGTAACAGGATTTTGTGGTTTTTGTTTCTAAATTCTAATTCTGAGGTTAGATGCAGCTCATTTTTTCTGGAGAAAAGGAGGCTCAAGGGACACCTTATTGCTCTCCACAACTACCTGAAAGGGAGGTTGTAGGCAGGTAGGGGTAGGTCTCTTGTCCCAGGTAACAAGCAATGGACAAGAGGAAATGGCCTCAACTTGCACCAGGGAACATTTAGATTGGATGTTAGGGAAGATTTCTTCACCTAAAGGGTGGTTAAGCATTGGAAGAGGCTGCCCAGGGAAGTGGTTGAGCCACCACCCCTGGAGATGTTAAAAAACGCATAGGTGTGTTGCTTAAGGACATGGTTTAGTGATGGACTTGGCAGTCCTGGGTTAACTGTTGGACTCAATGATCTTAAAGGTCTTTTCCAACCTAAATTATTCTGATTTTGTGATTCTATGATTTTTCATGTCATAGTTTGGAAGTTTTTATGGATTATTTGTTTCCATAAAGATTGATCTAGCAAAAGAAATTGGTACTTTCTCATTGAGGTTTGTACCCATACATGTTAACTCGTTATATAGTTGAACTCTACAACCTATTTATCTTCCTGAAATAAACAGAAATTGCTTTGTCACAAGCTGCAGAATATATGCAGGACTGCACGATACTCAGTCCCTACTGCATTCTGGACAGTGATATATTTTAGCATCTAATATTTATGTTCATTTCAACTTGTATTCACATTTTTCATCTGCAGTGCCCTTGGTGATGATAGAAATTAGTTTCATTATGGTTTCCTTTAAAGGACATCCAGGCTTGGAGGAAAATCAGGGAAGAGAAAAGTCATCTGGAGGCATGGGCACCAAAGTGATATGTCAGGAAAGTATATCCATGAATTTCCTGTTGAAGCATAGTGATCCTCAATCCTCTCTTGTATTATACACTTATAAAATACCTTCTCTGATGGTATGTCATTTAACTATACAGGTCTTTATATCAAAACTACTGTTTCAAGCCCAGGTTGAACCATCAGTGCTAAGGAGGTCACCCTGGAAAAACAAAATGGATAGCAGTCTTGACTTCCCTTCCATCAGACACAGGCACAGATCTGGCTGCTACAAGTCCATGGAAAGTCCTTGTGGTAGCATTTGTTCCTGTTATGTGAGATGAGGCTGACACTGCTATCTGTCACTCAATGCATTACACAGGTTTCGTGTTTATGCTGCGTCTCACACTTTCTTTTTTCCTGAGATGGCCTCCCTCTAGACTTCTGCAGTTTAAATCTCAGCAGTCAGGTGCTATTTTTCCTGTGTCTAGCTTGTCAGCCTGGATCTTATAAAACCTTGAACAGGTCCTTTTCTCCTCCCCACTTCCAGAAGGGAGACATTTTAAGTAAGCCAAGGTTCAGTATGTGACAGGAAATAGATGAAATAATAAAGCATCCTTCCACACCATATGAAGTTGTGGTAAAGGTGTAGTGAAGGACAGGGTAATTACAGGGAACAAAAATGTTCTGTGTTGCCTGATCTTCAACATTCAACTTGCTAAAAAATCACTGAAATTATACTATAGCTGCAACATTTTTGTATGACTGGACCTAATTATCTGATACTTGGTCAAATGGACAAAATCTATTAAATATATATGAAAATGTTTTGCAATATACAGATAATAACCTTGCCCTTTAGACCTCTGGTTGCAGAGATAATGATTTGGGGATTGCTAAATATTTCACTCGTTTCCAACTTCTGCAAGCTGTTTTTCTTCTGAGAAGGAGTTTGCAAGATTTCGGTAGTGCCTCGACATCTCATTACAGGGAAGGAAAACAGGCAGGCAGGCACAGGGTGTATAATCTAAAGCTATTTAAAGAGAAGGTGAATGGGGAAGTGAGCAGAGTGACTGATAGAAATTCCAGGACTTTCAAATAAATTGACAGAAATGTAAGCTTGCAGTCTGAAGATAAATGTGTTATTCAGAGTTTTCTGGACAAAAACTTAAACCTGACACTGCTTCTGGCTGTGGCCTTCAACAGCTCTGGTACCTGAAGGCCATGAAAATGATGTGGATGAAAGCCCATCCAGGTTGAAAGAGTTTCCAAGAGAGAGTTGGTCAACCACATACTCAAGACCAGCTCTGCTAGGAAGAAAAGAAAGGTGGTTGTTATTGGCAGCTCCACACTGTGAGGAATGGAAGGCCCAATATGCTGACCAGACCCAATCCACAGGGAAATCTGCTGTCTCCCTGGGGGCCTGGTGAGGGATGTTACTAGAAAACACTCGTGTCTTGTACAGCCCTCTGATTACTATCCATTACTGGTCTTCCAAGTGGGCAATGTTGAAGTCAAAATGACAAGAAGTCTAAGGGCAATCAAGAGAGATCTTTATCGACAATCTGGACAAGGGGATTGGATGCAACATCAGCAAGTTTGCAGATTACTTCAAGTTGTGGGGGTGTGGGTGTTGATCTGCTTGAGGGTAGAAAGGCTCTGCAGAGGGATCTGGACCAATGGGCCGAGGCCAGTTGTATGAGGTTCAACAAGAAGTGCCTTGTCCTGCACTTGGGTCACAACCGCCCCACACAATGCTACAGGCTTGGGGAAGAGTGGCTGGAAAGCTGCCTGGCAGAAAAGGACCTGGGGGTCTTGGTCAACATCCAGCTGAACATGAGCCAGCAGTGTGCCCAGGTGGCCAAGAAAGCCAACAGCATCCTGGCTTGTATAGAAAACAGTGTGGCCAGCAGGACAAGGGAAGGGATTGTCCCCCCGTACTTGACATCAGTGAAGCTGCACCTTGAATCCTGTGTTCAGCTTTGGGCCCCTTGCTACATGAAAGACATTGAGGTGCCGGAGCATGTCCAGAGAAGGGCGGCGGAGCTGGTGAAGGGTCTGGAGCAGAAGTCTTGTGAGGAGCAGCTGAGGGAACTGGAGTTGTTTAGCCTGGAGAAGAGAAGACTCAGGGGAGACCTCATCGCTCTCTATAACTACCTGAAAGGAGGTTGTAGGCAGGTGGCTGTTGGTCTCTTCTCCCAGATAACAAGCAACAGGACAAGAAGAAATGGTCTTGAGTTGTTCCAGGGAAGGTTTAGATTGAATATTAGAAAAAATTTCTTCATCTAAGAGGTGGTCAAGCACTGGAATAAGCTGCCCAGGGAGGTGGTGGCATCACCACCCCTGGAGGTGTTTAAAATACATGTAGATGTGGTGCTTAAGCACATGATTAGTGATGGATCCTGTCTTAATGGTTGGACTTGATCTTAAAGGTCTTTTCCAACCTAAATGGTTCTATGATTTGCCTAATTTCCTCTTTTATCTTATGTACAGATGAGGAAAATAATACTTAGTTACGGGAGTAGTGCTACTCTCAAGCCATTTTCAAAAGCCTATTTGCACAGAATGCAGGTCTTAAATACTTTGTTAGTTAAAGATTACTTTACATCATCACAAAGCATTTTCCAAAAGAATTGTATGTCATAACTCACCAAAATGGAGGATGTTAGATGAACAGTTACTAGGTGAAAATCTTGTAGCAGTTTTCTTGTTGCCTTCCCCACCATTCTCCTGAGGGTTTTTGTAGCCTGTATGGTTTCAGTCCATGCCCCTAAAAGCTGCATTAAGTCAGTGAGGAGGATGCAATCTAGGTCAGATATAGATGTAGGACCAAGCTGCAAAGGTGATAAAACCAAGAATATTTTAAGCTCTGCTGCTAAAGGATACTTTACACTGGAAGCTATGCACTAAATCTCCAGAGACTTTGTTCAGTCTGTGTTGTGAGTTATGTTATCTTCTTTTCCCTCAGCTATACTGGATACATAAGGGTCCTTTTGGAAGCAAAAATTGTCATGTATGAAGTAACTGCTCTATATGGGGAAGACTGGCACAAAATTCTTGGATTTCAGTATTTTAAAAGTAATTAATTTGCCTCTTCCAGCACTGCTTAGTAGGAAAGTTCCCAGCTGACCCTGCCTGGTCTCCTTCAGCTCTCTCCAGGCTTTCTAAATCATGATACTCAAAGCTGAGGCAGGGCCTGTCAGTGGTGCTTCTTTCAAACTGACTGCAAAAGAACCACAATAGAAATTCAAAGACAAAAAAGTAGGTAAGAAACTAGAAAAATGTTATTAGTAGCAATTCCCTGTAAGGGGGTGGGGGGACTATCGCTGGGGAGGAACTCACATGGCCAGGTGTTTGATACAGTGCTTGAATATGACACAATTCATATTAGAATTGACAGCATTTTCTCTGTTGCAGAGAAAAGTTCAGACTTATGCTGTCATGCTGCCTCTCAGAAGCTGTGTACAGACAAGGCGGATCTGTAGGAGCAGCGTGGGTTTGGAGGTGCTGGTCAGTTATTGAGGTACAGAAGGAAATTAGTAATGCTCCTGGGAGGGCAGTGGGAGTCCCGGGCAGTTTATTTCAGTGCAGGCAGGACATTATTGACTGCAGGCTTATTTTTGCAAGTTCACAGCGCACTGTGAAATACTTCTTTGTGTACACCTCAGTTACCATTGCTTCTGAAAAGTCCAGGTAGAAAGGATTGCAGTGCTTTGTGACTGTCATAGTGTCTTCTGTTGCTTCCCAACTGTTGCATGGAGGAGAAGCAGCTCTCTGGTTCTGCCTTGCCCTACATGTAGAAGTTCTGAGGATAGACAACTTCAGCCAGGTAGCAGTGCAAAGGTCAGGCCTCAAAATTTCTGCACATACTAATATAATCCTAGCAGCAGCAGCCCCTCCCTGTGCATTGGAAATGGTTCAGCTGGAAGGAGTGCCTCCCAAGCCCGTGGGGAAGACTGGAGTGAAATATGCTGTCTTCTGCAAAGGTGTACCAGAGCATAGGCTGCAAGCCAGTTTTTAAAATACAAAGTGCAGTGGTTTAGGACATCTTCAAAACGCAAGTGAGATGTTCAAGAGATGTAGAGCACCTGTCTTTTTTTAGTGAGAGGTGTGACATCACGCATTGCATCTCTGAGGGAAGAAAATGGTAGTCCAGGTGACATATCTGACAATCTTCATCTTTATGTCATTCTAAATTTTTTTCAGGTACTCTTCAGATCTTATTTTTGCATAATAGGGGCAACTTATTGTATTCTCCAATTTCAGCCAAACAAGTTCTTGCCCAATATTAAATCCTGATGCTAGGGGAGTTTAAGTTACGGTTATTACACATGTGTTTAGGAACTGTATTCTGAAATAAGTAATCTACATGAAATATGGGAAAACTTTGTATAGGAAGGACACAAATCTGTGAAAGTCATCATCACTGAATTAACATGTTATGTTTGCTTGTTCCTATCTGGGGAGATTTTTCCCCCAGTATGCCATCTTTCTGTTGCTGTCCCCTTCTGTCTGACAGAACTATGAAGTTTTACCTCTAAAGTGAAAATTCTGGGACTTGCTGCTTCCTCTTTTTTGCATTATGAAAATAATTAGCCACTGATGAATGTTCCTTTTACAACACTTCTTGAAGTGATGGCATATTTTCCAAATAAATTTGTCTGTCCACATAATATCCACAGTAGCATTTGGTAGGAAGGTTTAACTCAATAAAGTTCTCCTGAAACTTTCACAACGAAGACCACTTTGTGATCAAGTAAGCATAAGAAATTTGCATTGATTCAGTATGAAACCTCAGCCAGCCTTCAGCAACACAGTGGTATTACATGTTTGTACTGGCTCTTCTGTGAAGCAGTCCTAGCGATGCCAAATGCAGTGTAACCTGTTAATCTTGAAGAACACATACTTAATTTTACACCTGGATCTCAATCTGTAGTCTATTAAAATGTCAATATAAATTATTCTGCTTAGTAGGAAAGTCTAAATACTACTACTAATAATAACAATTATACTAATACTAATAATGACTTACAATAGGTAATGAATTAGTAAATTATCAGATGTTGAACAAATCAATAAGGAAAAGGCCTTTGGGACAAAGAGAACAAGAAGGAGGCCCAAGACTGGGAACTGAAATAAAAAGGAAGACAAAACAGATGAAGGCAGCACCAGAAGGTAGCTAGCATACAAGTGTAGAGAGATGCACAGCAAAGCGGAAGCAGAAAAACAAGAGATTTTGAAAGAATAAAGAACAAGAAAGGTATGAGAAAAACTAATAATGCTAATATGGCATGGGAAGGAGAAAAACAAGTCTAATATGAAACAAGCTCTAGCAGAATGCCATATATCTTAGTGTATCAAAGTGATAACAAAGAATCATAAGAGAAATGAAATATTGAAGAGAGCAGTGGGAAGTAAGAGGATAAACAAAATGCGGAAACTCTAGGGGAGGTTGAAAGATTTATGTCTTCCTCCTTATTAAGCCTTATCATTAACAGGAATAGTGTTCTATTTTATTTATAGCATCAAAATAATGCTGCTGTAAAATCTTCTCCAATACTGTATCATCAGCAGCAACTACATGTTGCACTGCTCTGCTGAAACAGGTAAAGCCACAATCAGCCATGAGCTTTTTCTCATTTCCAATGATGCTGATCCTTTGGATTTTGGCAATTCAATGCTCCTCTGCAGAGAATCTTTTAAGTCTCTCTAGCACCTTCTTTGGATAAATGTGCAGAACAGGCAACCAGAGTGACAAGGAGCTTGTTACGGTAATGACTGATTAGGAGGAGGAGAGAAAAACAGACAACTAGGGAACACACATTTGTGGTTCAGTGCTGAAAATAATGGGATTGATACTATAAATTATAATAATAATGAAACAGGACTACAGCTAATGCAGAAAAAAGGATAGAATGGGGGGTGGGAGGGTGGGAACACTTTGCATAATGTGAATAAGGTACGTATGCAAAAAATAGATACCATATGTAAATGACTCTTGAAATAAGAACCAGGAATAAGATAAATACTCCCATACACTGATGTCAGTTTTGACAGTAATAGTGTTTAGTATGACTTGATAATTGATGACAGAAACTGTCTGCTCTAAAGTCTTGTGACACTATTACTTAACTCAATTAGTTCAAATTACAGAGATGTAGCTGAATAAGCAATATTATGGACTGTGACTCACATAAGCATTTCAGTCTGAGAAGGTAATTCAGAATGTACTAACTAGAAGCTAATAGCCAGCAGGAGCACATGCACAATTTATGACTTTCATTTAAAGGGGACCGCTTACCACAAAATAGCTACTTTAAAAATGAGAGCACTTAGGTCTGTTTTAACAACTTTCTGGACAATAAAGAGAAAAATCTGTGTTAAATCAAAACCATCTTTCCAAGCTGTGAAACTTGTGTTTCACTACTAATTTTGACAAAAATCAATGCAACATCATTGACACAGATGCATCCTATCAGAAAGGTTTCATTAGCTTTACTTCAAGCATCAGCTGAGCTGTGGTTCAAAAGAGGTACTATCAGAAGCATAAACATTCTTTCTGAGTGCATGTGATTTCATTTAACCACTCACATTAGCTACCAGGTTCAACTTTCCTATGACATTGATCCAGGAGGGATTTCTTTTGACTCTTACAGCTACTACCTAGAGCAAAGTCAGGTCAATTGAGTCTAATGGTGAAAATATTAATATGTCAGTGAGAGCTTTCTCTGAAAAGGTCTTTAAAACTTACCCCAGAAGAAAAAAGATTAGATCCCATACCCACTAACAAGCTCAGTGCTTACAATTGTCACCTTATGCTCACAAGCTATACCAATTACATTTCTTAAAACAGGATTAATTTTTTTCATCACCACATAATCCATCACATATATCTGATCTGAGAAAGTCATTGCTTTTACAGTCATCAGGGAATATGTAACCTTCTTATTTTCCTTTCTTATTCTTGTCTTTACATTACCAGAGCTTGGGGGATCTTGGGTGGGGTGGACAGACTGTTACGTTGTGGGTATTTTTGTCTTGAGGTCTTTTTGTGTTTATTTACTAAGCTTTGTCTTGCAGTGCTTTTGTGCATGCCACTTGTAAGAAGATATTTTGGGGTTTAATAATGTACTAGACTGAGCCTTGAGCTTTCACAAACAGATCTGTTGAGTAGTACGCAATGCTGAGAGAGAACCAGATTGTCCTCAGAACATCTGCTAGTCGTGGCATGGCCTGGGGCATACCGTCACATTTATGCCATTGATTGACAGTACAGCCTGCTGCACTTTGGTAAGTCCAACTAGATGGCATTAGCGTACACCATATTTTCTGCATCGCACTTTCTCCTTGGTTTCCACTCATTCTTATGCTTCAAAACGTAAACCCCACTTTGAATACATACCTGAAATGATGGCAGCATAACCTTTTTGTTTTCAAGGATGAAATACCAGTATTGTTAAAAAAAAAAAACAAAACCCAAAACAAAAAAAAACCCACAAAAACCTAATGTCACAGGTGTGCTTCTTATTAAATAACTTCTCTTCAAGGTCTCTTTCCTATAGCAATTGCAGCTGATGTGGCATTATCTCATTTTGAAGTAGCTGCTCAGAAACCATTCTCATGCAGTCTTTCTGCCATGCTATTAGCTTAGCAATAAAGACCAGGATAAAAATTCTTAGAAATTTTTTGTGGAATATAACACAGTATATGGTTCAAATCTAGATTCATATAAAAAAAAAGTCCTGAGGGGGGCATCTAAACATATGTAGTGATTCAGGTGTAAACTATTAATAATTTCCATTGCAAAAATAACTCAGAAAAATACAAAACTGGATGTTCAGACCTGTGTCTCAGTTACTATCCTGAGGTCTTTTTGCTCATTTGGTATCTGGAACATTTGGGGTCTGAGAAGGGATTCATTTTTGCACTTTACTGTTCCTCAGGTGCCTGGTTTTGTTCCTCAGCATCATCTCAGCAGTCCTGAGCTAACTCTAACCTCCAGCACCAAGAAACCAGGCTTTGGTTTAGCTGGGTTAGTAGCCCTCAAAAGCCTCTGAAGGAAGACTGGAGCTAGGGATTGCCAAATCAGGAAGATGGAGAATCCTGGTCCAGTATGTTCCCTGCAGAAGGATTTTAGACACCCACATGTGCCACTTTCCAGGATACCTGACCTTGATGTTAAAATGCTCTAAATGGGTGTCAGTAAGACTGCTGCAAAAACTATGCTGTTGTGCAAAGGATGCAGAATCTCTGCAGAGAAAGAGCTGTGCTCATAGCGCACTGCTGGTAACCTGGGAGGAAGGGAGAAGATCCAGGGTATGCACTGCTGTGATCCACTGCTCCAGTGGCTCAAAAAAATCAGACGAGCTCGTGCGTTTTTAAGTGTTGATAACCCTTGTTTTGCAGGTGATGAATTGCAGATCATTTGCAGCTATGACAATCTGTAATCGTGTTTTCTCAAATTAGCTCAGAGCTCTGAAAAACTCTGGCGTGCAGCAAGACAGCCCAGTGGGAGAGTGGGATTTTCCTGCCTTTGCAATAATGCATAAGTGAAGGCTCTTTTCTATGATGTTTATGGACAGATAACTATCTCCTCATCTAAAGTACATCTGAACAGATTGACTGACTTCAGTGAGACTATACGTGTTTGCATCAGCTGAGGATCTGGCCTGAAGTATTATTAAATTATATATTGCAGTTCTATAAACAACCAGGTCCTGCTGAGTTGACAGGCCTGATTCATGGGGCCTGTTTTGCCACAGAGGGCAGCTGATGGGCAAGATAACCAGTAGTCAAATAATTAAAACACAATTAGACAGAAGGAAGCCAGAAATTCACCACCAATTCTCCCTCTCCATTTAGTGCTTCACCATACACTGGCGATTCCCGTGGACAGCTGCACACGCACAAGGACATTACCTCCTAGCTGCCTTGCCATACCTTCTCCAAGGAGAGCAGCAGCCGACAAGCAGATTGTTTTCCTGAAAATGGGGCATCCTGTCAGCAGGAAAAAACAAAAGGAACAAAAGGTCTGTTTGAAAATAATGCAGTTGTACTCCGGCACAACCTATATTCAGACCAATTTTTCATCAATTTTGTTTTAGATAACTCATCCAAATAAAAAGCAATAAGTAAGCTAGCAGGATAT
The DNA here is from genome assembly GCF_023634155.1 of Falco peregrinus. NCBI lineage: Eukaryota > Metazoa > Chordata > Aves > Falconiformes > Falconidae > Falco > Falco peregrinus. Next base: position 72,210,719 of record NC_073722.1, on the reverse strand, counting down.
TTGTGGATATTTATGGATTTCTGTTCATTCCTAAACCAAGGCTTTTCTTGCAGGTGCTGTGATTGACATGTTCACAGTAGGAACACTAAAGCTGTATTTGTAAAGAAGTTAAAACAGTACTTGAATCTTAAGACTGTGCTGTCAGGTCCTGGAAAAGAACAGAAAAACAAAGGAAAAAAGAAAAAAAAAAAAAGCATAAAGGAGAATAGAAAGTCTTCATGTGCAAAAAGGAAAGAGATTTTATTTTGGCATAATATCTGAGGTCACAGGGCCCTGCCCTGTAGGACTGCAGAAGAATCTCTCAAAAGCAGCCCTTTCCCTCTGTCCTTTGGAATAATGGAGGAAGCCCCCAAAAGCCTGGTGGTTTAGGCACATCTTTATTCAGCTTTTGACTGAAGTTTCTTAAGTACTCAGTAAAAAGAAAAAAAAAAAAGATATTAGAGCAAAATATATTTTATATCATATCAAATATAGGTGCTTTTAATTTTTGTATGTGTTAGCTTGTGAAAAGGCTTTTGCGGTTAATGAACCACTTTCAACAGACTTCTGGGCCTGAACCTGTGTGTCTGGTCATGTTTCTGCTCCTTGCCCAAGCATGCTGCCTGTGCCTGGCATGGTGCTGGGAAACCCCGCTCATCCCTTAAGGGATTTCTGCCTGGGGGTCACCCAGCAGGGCTGGGCAGAGCAGGAGCGTGTGCTGCAGGTCGCCTTGGGGCCTGCGGGAGTCACCTGTCCCTGTGAGGGGCAGCGAGTACTAGCAGGACACCCTGGCACATGGGTTGGGGTGGATCAGGGCACATGGGTGCTGCTGCACCATGAATCTCTGACCCCTCCTTAAACATGCATAAGCAACTCAGCAAGACACATAAGCAGTGGCTCAGCATAGGAGCTCTGAAAGGGATCTGCAGAGCGAGAGCCATGCAGGTAGTGGCCAGCAGCACAGGTCAGGGAGGAGTAGAAAAGAGGATAAATGTGTAACTTGGGGATTCCCTAAGCAAGAAGTTAATATATTTCCATAATATCACTTGATGGATTTTTTTTTTTTATTATTGTTATTACTCTTTAAACCAATGTGGTTATGTTGTTTTCATTCCTGTGACACCCCATGGAAATACATGCCACTGCCTGGTTATGTGGCACATGAAGCAGCATATGCCACTGTCTGCTTACCTGCTAAATTCATAATACAACCAATCGTATTAAATTTATTCATGAATCTCTGATCCCCGCATATACGCCTCATGATTCTTGGAATTTTTTAGACCTTTATCATGAGCTTCAGAGTTGAATTTTTCTAGGATGAGGGGGTTTGTTAGATCCTTATACAAATCCATGTCTCTTACCATCCTTATTGCTCCTTTGGTTTATTTCCTCTGTATGTTGTAGAGGAGGTAGACTGCAACAGTAGCAAAATGATCACCGGTCAGGTGAGCTATGAGCTGGTACTGGAGCACGAACTGTTCTCTAGTTCTTTTTCCTGTTTTAACAGCTCAAAAATTTTTCCTCCCCCCACCCCCCAAGTCATATTTCTTGGAACTACCTAATGGCAAGATCTATTTCCTAGACAGCTATCTGCTCACTCCGAGGCCACTTTTGTGTACAGTTAAATTTGGGTTTTTCTCATGTACAGTACTATATCCACATTTAACGTCTCCAGTCCTTTCACCTCCACTCAGTGCCAGAGGTCTTTCTGCACCTTTACACAGTTGCTTTCCTTTTTTACTACCTTGGACAAATGAGTATCATCAGTTGCCTTTGTGACCTCAGTGTTTGTGCTGTTTTCCAAATCGTCTAGCCTAACTCTTTTCTTCGGTAGTTATGCTAAAAAATAATTTGATGTGCTGGGTGAAACCTTTTTGCTCTGCTGTCAGTAGAATTTTGTTACTGACTTAAACGGGATTAGGGCTGAACACATCAGGCTTCGGTTATTCCAGCACTTCCTTTATTGGATTTTTTAAAAGATAGAAATAAATACAAATTTTAATTCTTTCTTCTCTTTCTTTTTTATTTTTCCCATCACCAAAAAGTATTGAACAAGCATGAATTCTGTTTAAGAGAATGTAACACAAGAGGAGCCTTCATCCTGATTATTAGATATTAATATTTTCTAGGGCTGTTCTGGATTATACTGTTATTATTGATAGTTTGCAAATATCACTATCTTCTTACCTTTAAGATAAGATTTCATTTGTTGCAGTTATATGGTGGGCAACACTAGTGAAAGTACTGGAGAATTATTTAGCAGAAATATAAAGTCAATTCAACTGTGTAAACTGAACTTACCAAGATTTGAAAATTCCTCTTTGTAGTGATACTTAGCATTTCTACAGTGTCTTACATCTCCAACACAGAGTGCAGGCATTCACTAATTAATCTGACACCCCATAGGTAACCTGGAGTTGCTATTCTTATTTAACATGTGAGGTGGTAATTTAATATCCCATCTCTGATCAGCTACAGGCTCTTTGCAGCTCTCCAAGAGAAAAGCTAAAGACTCTGACCATTTTTTTTCCACACTACCAGCTTTCAGAATTGTCAAAGCCTAAATTCTGTTGCTTCTTCTCACATCATAACAAGCTGTAAATGAAAACGTTAATGTTTTTTCACTTTTGGAAACTTTAGTTTCTTTCTATTTCTTTTGACAAAATAAGAAGTATGAAACTGTATATGTAATTCAAAGAAGCTACAGGAGCTCCAGCTATATTGTATGTAACATTCTGCCACAATGTTACTTTTTTAAAAATTCAGAAAGTGGATAATGACCCATTTTGAAATACAGCTGCATGCAGCTGATCACTTGGTCCTTCCTTATGCCTTTTTTGGCAAGAACCATGATTTCCCAAATCTGCCTTTCCTTTGTAATAAGTAATAACTTTGATGAAAATGAGTTTCAAAGCTTTGCCAGAGAAAGTTTCCAATCTTGCTGCCACTTAATCTAATATTAACTGGTTTTATATAACTTTCCTGCTCTTTTATGATTTAAAGTGCCCAAAGTCTATAAGTAGCTCTTCAGTATGCCCAAAGCCCTCTTAATATGAATCAATGTTGTATACATTTTAAAGCTGTGATTTTAATGCTCCTTTAGACATCTCTAGATTAATGCTTTCTGGTGATGAGCTGGCATATTATTAGTGTGATGAAGAAGAAGACAAAGTAGGAATAATTAATAATTATTGCCAGTGGACTCTGAATCTAGGGAGAAGGATGTGGAGGAAAGCAGTAGTCATTTGTAATGTGATCTCTTTCTTTTCCAAATGGAGGAACACCAGCTTCTTAAACAGCACACCATCCATCATTTAAGGGTGAACAAGATTATTTTGCTAGGAGCAGTAAACTGCATACATGCTACTCAACTCACAAAATGTGCATATGGGCTCAGACTTCCAGAAGTGATTTCTCAATCAAGGAGGCTGCTCATATGGTACATAATCTTAGTCTTCAAGATCAGTTAGTGGACACTATTGACACAGGCTGCTTTCATTATCATGCACTGCTTCAGACACCTGATGTGTGAAGGGCAAGGATAGGTGTCCAAATACTTCACTGCCCCATCTGTCCTTTCTGTTCTGCAAACTACCCAAAAATTTCCTTCTCATCTCTCCACAAAATTGAAACATGTAAATTGTCATTTTCCTGCTACCCTATGCCATGTGTTAGGATCTGATACCCAATTTTGCCTATATGTGTGTTTCAAGCTGGTTTTTCTCTGTTTTATTTCTTGGCATCCATTTGACCATGGTGTTTACAGACAGCTGCATATTCCTCATGGTACTGCTACTGATGGTAAAGAGGTGACTTGATGTGCTGTCCTCCATCCTTCTCACCCCAACAGGCAGTGAGTTTGCCTCCCTTTCAGTGACTGGTGGTTAACTGGTAGTATTCAGCATTTGCATTGCAATCTTTAAAATGAGACAGTGGGCTCTTCTCATGCCCAGGAGCTTCTGATAAAACGAGTGTTTGTGATGGGTGGCAATGGCAGGTAAAATTGCCCTCTTTGTCCTGTAAGCACTTCACAGACCCAAACATTTGCTTTTTAATAGGCACTCTGGGTTGTGGCTGCTGTATAATATAGGAGCTGTCAGGAGGAATTTGAGGTAAAAATGCAGACATTTCTAACCCGTCAATCAATTTGAAAATTTCACATTCATTTTATTCTTCCATTTGTGTTGTCTTGGTCGCATGTGTGCACACACACACCCGCTCTTGATATATTTACTGTTACTGTCATCTTGAATTGCTCCTTGCCAAAGGCAGCATAGAAATATATATGCTTCAAATTTGGTATGGTAGGTAATCTCAGTATCCTGAATACTTGCAAACATTTCAAAGGAATCTCATTTTAAGAATTGTAATTTAAATTTGCTACTTTTTATGGAGATAAGGGAGAGACCCCAACTTAAGGAAGGCTGCCCACAGCATTTTCCATATAGCTTTGATATTGTTGACTGTTGCAGCATTGACATGGTTGTGTGTGTCAAGATCATGCAATTCTTTAGAAACTATTGCAATTCCAGACAAACCAAGTCACTGCTCAGTGCTGCTGGACTGCTGCAGATTGAGGAGTCTTCCAGGCTCAGGACATATGTACAGCTTAGGTAAAGTGGCTTTAGTTACAGTTGAAGAGAGCCAAAACCAGCTTCCTAGTAGAAGGCTGGGCTATAATTTGAGACCTGCTAACGCAATTCCACTGAGAAAATTCTCAAGATGTAAATGAAGTGATAGTCAGATAAGTAAATGGGATGGAGATTATTTGTAAATGAGAATCTACATATCATGGGAAGTGAGTGGCTGAACACCTGGTCTGGGTAAGGGACTCTGGTATTTGGGCACCTTCCTTCAAATAACCCTGGGGCATATGCTCTGCAAATAGAATCTTATTGCATACAGCTAAATATATATAGAAGTCAACTGTTCTTGAGTGTCTGATTCCTGCCTAGCATAAAGCCAGGACTGACAGAGTATGTGAAAAGGGAAAACACTGTGATAGGAAGTCAAAGATGATAAAACTGTTAATAAGCCAGTAGGCTGCTGGGATCTAACGTTCTTCTTAAGAGCTTTTCAGAATTTGTGAGTTACAGAGAAGGAGCTAATTTTAGGTCTCTCTAGTTTCGTGGAAGTCAGATAAGTCCTTTTACAGTACAGCTATTCTATCTTTAGGGCCAGTGATACACTCTTTCTTACTCTGTCTTGCACGTGTATGAAACACTGAGATGGAAGGCAAATTTTGTACAAGGCTGTCTATCCTTCATCTTTCGTATACCTTGACTGGATTCTTGGTTGAGCATGTGTGCATATATATTATTCTAAATTGTTAAAATCTGTTGGAAAATAGACTTTGAAGGGTAAAAAAATATAAATCCGTTTTCTTTTTTCCATGGGCTTCTGTTTAAAAAATATTAAATGAATGCAGTACATACTTTTAGTGTCTGACAAGAAGTCAGCTGTGAACTCACTTCAGTAAAGTTTTAGTGATAAATTGCATTATTGGATATTTATTAGATAAAGCAATATTTAAAATCAGAAAACCACATGTGCATTATTTAAGTTTGAATACTACTTTTTTGCTGCACAAGCTACTGCCATCCAGAACTTCTGCACAATTTTTTTGAAGTCAGATACATGAATAAAATTGCTAAATATTTTTAATGTCTGGTCACATACTTAGGAATTTAATATGGGTTCAGTGTTGTCTTCTAATAATTTAGATTTGTTAATGCATGATATAGAGTTGTTGATGTTCACGGGACAGTTTTTAGTCTTGCATGAAAAGAGGAACACCTTTTCCTCCTAGTCTTCTGAAATGTATTTTGCATTTCTAAAACAAACTGATATCCTTTTTATTCCTAGAGCACACATAGATGCTTTAAATTCAGCAATATCTTTTTTGGCAAGATTGGAGCATATTAGTCAGAACAAGAGTTTCAAACCTTCAATCTATAGCTTTCAACCTGCAACCTAGCAGCTCTATTTTGCTGCAAGGTCAGGGGATGTGATTCCCTCCCACTGACCATAAGAGCTTAAAGCTTGGTCCTGCTTCCTTTGTGTGACTTCAGATCCATGTCAGACTTCAAATCAAGCTCCACAGCCGGTAAAGCCAAAGGAGGATTTTCATCATAACACTGGAGAAAAAAATTCATGCTCCTATGAAATCAAAACTTTAAAAAGCCTCCCATGTGTGGTCTAGGCAGAGTAGCTAAGAAATCCTGACTGGATCTCCAGCATTACAGTCCATTATTCTCAACAAATGTTTTCCTGCTGACAAGATGCCCCTTTGCTTCTCCTCGTGTTGTAAACAATTGCTAGTTAATATAGAGATTAATTACCTTTCCTTTATATTTGGGTACTCATGGGAATATAAAAACTACTGCATACTTGCAGAAAATATTCTCATTAATGTCACCTTGGTGTTATTGATAATTCTGCCATCAGTCTTCTGTAACCTTTGATCCCATTTGTCTGGGCTATAACAGGTTGATAAACCTCAATTGAAAGCATCATCAGCACACGGTCTTATTTTTCCAGATAAACTTCTCATAGACTTGAAGGTGAAAAGTTCTTCATCCTCCCTAGCCTTCTGCAAGTCTGGGTCCCAAAAGATTTGCTTTACATTCACAAATGTAGTAGATTCACATATTCAAACATAATCTGAGCATTGCTATACGTGGCTTAGTACTGGAAATTAAAAATATCTAAGGCAGTAGTGGCACCATTACCTTTTATTTCCATGGAAACTTTGTAATGGATAGGAATCCAGATTGACTGGCTGACAGTGACAGAAGTCTGTTACTGTAACACATCAGCTGTCCCACTCTTGGCATTTGCATGCATTATTTGAATATTTACAGTAGAATTATTTTAGCAAAACTGTAATATGAGGAGTATAGCAGCTCTAGGCAGTTGTAGATTAATTTTTTTCCCCAAGGTTAACTGTGCTGTACCTATAGCGTACCTGATTACTTTTTGCTTATTCAGCATGGACTCTGTTTTTAAAATAAAATAATCAGGTAATTCAGTGTCTGTCCCTGTTTGCAGAGAGCTAGAATGATCTGCAAGGAAAAAGAAATAATGGCCTCATAAAAACTGCAGATACACTACATGAACCCCACACATTCTGTGGCTTATGTATTCTGTGAAAATTCAACAGCTGCTGTTGGCACTATTGCTATAGAGATAGTGTAAGTTTCATTTTCCTGAGGAGTTTAAAATCCAAAATTTGGAGTGGTGTCCTATAATTTACATTAGACTTCCCTGTTATGCTTATCAGTAAGTCTGCAGAGCATACACAGGGAGCATTCACACTTTATGCACTGGTTCAATATTTATCAAACCTTTAGTCTCCTGATGTAATGTTCTGTATTTTTCTAAGAAAACTGGATTTTTTTTTTCATTTTTTCCCATACATTATTTCTTTGACTCCCCTTTGTCCTTTTTCTTACTAATGCACAGTTGCCATTTTCCAGAAGTCTTCTCACTATCCTTTGAAGGCTAAACTAAGATGATGGGCAGTGAAGGACTTTGTGATAAAATTGAAATCTTATCCATGGTCTTTAAACTGGTACTTCACTGAGGTTAGTCAGATATATACTAGACTGGCTCAAAAACCTGTGATATCAGAAGACATGACCTTTTAGCTGGTTCAGACAGAGAAATTATTTTTCATGACTGAGAGGTTATATCCACCCTCTACCCCTGACATGCAGTGGGCATGCAAGGCAGAAGTCGATTTTTAACAGCTGTGACGCTTAAAACCAGCATTTATGAAAACACGTGCCTCTTCTATGGGAACTAGAGGTGTGTTTGGCAGAAGGCACAAGGAAGAAATAAAGCAGGAAGGAGCTTTTGTTGGTAGGAGCTTGAGAGGGAAGGGTCTATGCCAGGTTTTCATCTGCAGCATGGTGGCACAGTCACCATGAAGTCAATATGAGCACAGCCTTTGATGGCACCAAGTCCCCTGTTTCCTATGGAGAGTATAGCTTGCAGGGTGGCTGAGATGTTAAACAGCACCTGTAATGGGGAAGGTGGAGGGTTTGATTACATCCAGCATCTAATTTAAGATATTAATGCCTTTTCCAATACAAAAATAATATTGTTATTATTTCACTTTAAATATGAAATGAAAAAGCCTTTCCCAGCAGTGGTTTGTGTGGAATGTACTTGACAGAGGTTAGACTACTCAGGGGAGCTGTTTCACCAGCACTGTCTGCATTACAGAAGCTATCAGCCTTTGGATTATGCACTACGGACTATTATACGTGCAGCTATTATACTTGTATCATTTTTATGGATTTTCACTATTCCTATCTGACAATCTTACTTGCATCCCTTTATATACAAGTTTCTATATGTATATGTAGATATAAAAAGGCATTGCCTTGTCTTGATAGTTTAGGAATAATTAATTCTCAGGCAGAGAGATGCATTTGAAAAAACAATTTGAAAAAAAATATGCTGAGATACCTACAGCAAGCACTGCTTGTTCTGTTGAAACACTGCAATGGCTAGTTTAAAGTAGATGCTCTTCTAAAATGTAAGCCAGGGCTTCTGAAGTTTAGGTAAATAAGACTGTAGTAACATTAATAATAGTTGCCTAATATCTGTTGTAAAATTTAATCTGTATATCGCTTATAATCTATAATATGTTTTGTGATCTTGTAAACATTTCTCAAAATGTCAAAGAACAAACTGCCTATTGGACACTTCTTTTTTCTGACTGGTAAGGTTTCTAACATATAGAAGAGATTCTTCTGCAGCTCCTTTGTAAGGACTACATTTAGGATTAGTCTGCCCTGGACATGTGCTGGCGCTCCTGGAGAGCATCCACATCCTGTCCTCAGGCTGTGTGAGACTCTCAGGAGGAGCAATGCTCTTCTCTGTAGAGACTGCTGCTTTCTTCTTTGGCATTTGACTTCATAGCCAGCAGGGGGTTTTTATGGAGTACTCATTTTGTAAGGAAAAAGCATTTTAAAAAGGCAAATAAATCAGAGGCTGGATCATTTTTACCCAGGTTTCCTCAGAACTTTGATGTGCTGGATATCCCCGCTCCACTTTCAGTCTGCTCCTCTGCCTCCACAGTGAGATGGATCTGCCGCCTCAGAAGCAGATCCCCAGCTATACGTAACTACACACAATATGTGACACCATAAACCAGTTGGAGATTTCCCCAACAGTGAAATCTGCCTCAAATACCTCCTTCCTTCTGCATAGCTGTATGGGAATCATCATGCCCCAGGTAGCTATGCAAGCATACAGATGGGTTTTAGTTATAGAACTGATTAACAATTATATATATGCATGTATTTCCATTTTATAACCAATGCCATTTGGATGTTTGCCTGTTTGTGTATTGTATCTTTGCAGTAAGGGGGGGGGGGGGGGGAGGAAGAAGGGTAAGGGGAACAAGGGCCTCAAGGGTCCTGTATATTGAATATTGAACTAATTAGTAGTAAAGTAATATCACTAAGCGGTGGGTTCTCTAGCAATCCCTCAGTATCCAGTATAGCAGAGATTTCAGTTTGTAACTTCTTAATTAATTTCTTAGCATTTTTTAATTTTTAATTTATAAATAAAAAATTCTTGCTGGTGACTGAATTTAAAGTACACCTACAGTCAGAATACTAGATGTTTTGCTAGAAGCATGTTTTTATATTTTTCTGTCTGCAAAATCAATATAGGTATGGCAGAGCAAGCTGTATTCCTTTGTCTACTGTATAATAGAGTTGGCTGGAAGACAGCAGTCCCTTTTCACAACAGCCCTTGAGATTTTAAAATTTGTTTTCCTTTTGTTTTCTTGGTTTTAAAACTAAAATTACTTTTGAAGTTTTGAGGAAAAAATGAATTGCTTCAGAGGTCAGTTTGTACGCTTTCCTAATAGTTACGAAAGTTATATGAGAAAAAAAATAAATAAGTGAGTCCACAATTGATTTACTTCTGCAATACTTTACCACTGGTAAGAACTCTCCTCAGATCACAGGCTGTGGTTCATTCAATATATTTAATAACTTTAAAGTCTGTAAGGACCCAAATAGATTTAATCCGTAAACCTATTCTACAGCATACCATACTATTTCCTCCAATGAATTTCAACTCATTCCTCACAAAATAATCAAAGGAAACTCATGATTTCCAGTGTTGATACATGTTCCAGTCAAACTGTCCATTGTTTTCAAAAGATATAAGTTTTTCTAAAAAAAGGGGGAAAAACAACCTGGCTGGGAGGCATAATGGAGTACCATTTGAGTAGAAAGCTATTTTAATCTATTCATTTCATCTTTTTCACTTTCCTTTGATCTGTTTTCCTTTAAATTAACATATTCTCAAATATGGCAAGTGGTCCTCTTCAAGACAAAGTGTTTTGGCTCTTTAAAAATGTGGTTACAGACCTTCAAATAGATTTTCAGCAGGGGAGAAGATAGTAATTGCATCCTGTCCCCTCTCACCTGAGCCATTCAGTCTATTGGCAATAGCGATTTTTCAGTAAGGATCTGCAAAGCAGAAGGTTGACTGGCTTTATCTCCTGCTACCGGCTGTCACCTTTTGTTGTTGCGTTGGCCTTCCTGCTTGCTGTCTCAACACCAAGAAGGAAAGCTTACAATGCAACATGCGGGCAACCCCCTTGCAGTCACTATTGCTGACATGTAATACATGGACTCCCAGCACGCAATTCAGATCTGTGGCTCTGGCACAGCAGCACGGCCATGAATTCTGTACAGTCATGCAACTTTTCCAAGGAGTCCAAAACCTGCAATACATTGATGTATTTTTAATACTATTTTGTATGAATTTACATGGTTAACATATCTGCTGTTTCCTCTCATCCTTTGCAAAGGAAGAAAATAAACAAATCCTTGGTTTCTGGAAGTCGAAAAGGAGGGCTGATGGCTGGCTGTACGGCTCTGTGTAGCCAGAGTGAATTGTCCTGCAGGTATATTGAAAATGTCTTATTCAGAAACGATCATCAGTGATTGCTGATGGACTTTTTTGATAAGTCATGTATATATTCCAAATTCAATGCCATGCTGAGACCTTCTTGGTGCAAAACTATGGAAATTGTTCCCTTGGCTCATCACAAGTGATGTATTTGCAGTAGCTGCACAGTGGCAGTAATACTGCCTGTTTCTGAACAAAAGAAAAGCCTCCATTGGGACCCTGCTTCTCCTTGCGTTCTTACCTCTGCAAAGGAGAGGTGTTTGCATGAGTAAGTCCATCCACATACATTATCTGAGGGAACGAAGGACCCAAGTCTTGTATGTTTAATATTAAAAAAAAAAAAAAAAAAAGACTCTCTGGTTTCTACCTCAGCCTACAGGCTGTAGGTGCAAACCTTTATTAGTCCTGTACATTTTTTAATCCCTTGAGTCTTCATCGGTCTTGTACTGTAGAATGCAGAGAGGAAATCTGGATTTCTTCTTATGTCCTTGATACTTGAGTAGAAAAGCACAGTATAAAGAAACATGGCTAAACACCTTGTTACAGGATGCTTTGTCTCAGAGGAAAAGCATGGGTAGTTGAGTGTCTTACAGGAAGGTTTAAGGGTTGTTTTTTTTTTTTTAATGCTTTGTGCAGGATATATATATATGTAATGTTATTATATATTGATTGTAGCTAAAGATCAAGATATAATGATTCACAATTTTATAGCCTGCCATAAGCAGAAGACAAGCTTGATGTGCTTGAAGTAGTTTGTGTTGCTAAGGATATATTGTATGGTTGTAGTCCAACTGAGCGATGATCAAGGAATGAATAACTGAAGCCATGTTATTATTCATCAGATAGGAGTCCCTTGCCAACTGGAGATAGAAATCATAATTCATAAAGGCTGCCATGTGAGAATTTAGCTTCAGGAATCTAAATAGGCACAAACTGAAATAATAAGTGGTTGGTATTCACTGTCTATGACGAGACACTTTGAATCCAAATTCTTTGAAATATTTTCTTATGCCCAGCAATAAGATCTTCTTCTTATCCTCATCTGCTATTGTCCACCTTTCAGCTCAGTTGTGATGATTACGAAGTTGAGACTTTCTAGTGAAAAATAGTAGAAACTTGAGGTCTATAGCAAAAGCTAGGATTAAAGCAGTCAAATGAAAAACTAATTTGAACTTCAAAAAGTTTTACATGGCTGACTTTTATCCTTCTGGCCATTAGGCACCAACCCAGTGCTCTGCTCTAAGGCCTTGTTGGTCTGTGATTCCTTCATAGCTGGGAGAGAGGGGTAAGGAAGTTACCTCCACAAAGTATCTGAGAGCTTAGGTAAGGCAAATTGCCACAAAGGTCTCTGTGTCTCCCTCTCTGCTTCACTCCGATCAGGGGGTGTCAATAGTGAGGAGGACAGAAGGGCTATGGTTATCCGTGTGACCGAGTCCTGTGTCTCACCAATGGCTAAGGAATCAAGCTACTGCCATAATACTACATATTAGTATTTCTTAACAAAATGATATTCTACTTTCAGGTTTAATAGATCCTTTCATATTTTCTTCTATCTGGGGACTTAGGGAGAGGGATGTGCTACTTGCTGCAGGGCTGTTGTGTTCCAAGGGTAAAATTGTGTTTATAGGAGCTCTTGGAGCAGAAGGGTCAAAGGTTGAAGGAAGTGGTGTGAGCACAATTCAAAATATCTAGGAACAAAAAAGAGAATAGAACAGGCATATTTTAGGATTTGTCTCTTCTAACAGGCATACTTATCTATGTAGACTAAACAAGGTTAGGCTGGTGAGATCATTCGATACTTTGCAGAAACATATCAGGACAAGCCTATTCACAGGCCAGGGCTGTCTTTAGCTCATTCTGTGGTTTTAATCTTGTTGCCTAAATGCTGATAAGGAAAAAAACCACCCCAAACCCAAGCACTGTAAGTAATTCACACCAGCATCCCTGTAGTTGCATGTCTTTACAGCAGTCTAGCGTAGATACTGAAGCAGATCTGCATCTTTGAGTACCTGCTGTGGCTGCCAGCCTTGTGCTGGGGACAACTCTGAATAGCTGGAAGCCCAGGGATGTGGCTTCCTCCCCTCAGTCTGTTTTACTGGTTCCTGCATCAGTTAAATCATCCACTGCTGCTGGGTCTGACTAATTCTCCATTGCTATGTATCTTTTGCAGTCGCTTACTGCCGTGCAGTAACCCTGAATGCTAACCTTGTTTATTATGTGAGTGTAAGAGACTTAAATAAGTAAGCATCATTTCTTTTCTCTTTCCTGAAGTATAGTTCCTCTTGTCCTCTTGCGCTTTACCTTCTGTGACCAAGCATAAGAAGAGGCATAAGGGTGATTTTTGTTGCAAGCCTACATTTCCTTTGCTCTCTGGCTCTACAAAGCACTCACAGCATCTCAGGGACGAGTTGTGCTTTGCATTTATAATTTCTGTCACTTTACTGAATCCAAAATGTAAGTGGCACTGAAAATTGGCTGCTTCTGGTTAGGTTAGTAATTCCCTTTCAAAGTGAAAACCGATTGTAAAGTGGTATTCTCCAGACTTGCCCAAAGTCTGGGGTTTTTCTCTCTGTTTGCCACTGTTGTGGATCAGACAATAACTTGTAGGAGAGCTAAGGAAGACCTCTGTTTTAGACTATGGGATTTTTCCAGTCAACTGGATGAACTTATGAAGGACAGATAGGCCTGATCTCTTTTATTTGTGTGTGTCTAGGGGACTCGGTGCTTTGAAGTAAGCAGATTTCCATCAAGGATGAGTTCAGTCCTGCTGGTTTCTTTCCCTGTATGACAGAATATATATTTATAATTATGCTTGTATCTGTAATAAAAACACTTATTTAAATAAGAGAAAGGGGAATGAGTGACAGTAGGTGTTAAGACCACAGAGTGAGTGACTAGACAAAGGCTAGTGGTTCAGAAGCCCTGCTGAGCCAGCGCCTGCAGAACGCATGCTGCCAAACAGTGCCGGCTGTGGCTGCTTGCTGTGGACCACTGATCCATTGGATGAACAAGGCTCAAATCAAAGAATAGGAGACAAGCCATGTCCTTTCTGTTTTCAACCCCTTTCTTACCCATTACCCACCCCCTGCCTTTCCGCTAACATACATGCAGACGTACACACATGATCATTCATCCTTCTCACTGTGTTTCATTTCCAATGAGACTGATGAGGAAAAGAAGCCTTTTTTAAGATGTTCACTGCTAACATATCAGATGTTCATACAGAAACAAAACAAAAATAACTGTATATATTTCAGGATTTGTTTTTTCTACAATAGTTTGGTGGTCTTTCATGTCCTGAAGCACAGTAACAAAGAAATATGCAGGTACCTCTTTAGCTGCAATGCTAACTGTGAGTGACTTTCAGCGCAAGAACATTTTGAAACTTGAATTGGTAACTGCTGCTTCAGAGACAGGTAACTCTGATGGATTATGGCATAACACAGCTATGCAACATTTGAACACAAGTCTAAGTGAGCTAAGGCACATATATTGGTCTGTATTTACTCAATGATAAAGAAAATCTACTTCTGGCATCAATGTACTTTTCAGCCATGTAACTGAAAGTGTTACCAAAGAAAACCATTGTGTAAATGGCCTAATAGCATCTCTGTTTAGGATTTTATGCTGTATGGCACTGCTGGTGGGGAATGTTAACCTTAGTGCTGTGCACAAGGTGGAATGCCTAAATCCAGTGCAGCTCTGTGTTTTCTCAAAATTTCAGAAGCATTTGAACCTGTAAGTGTCTTAAAATCAATTTTAAATGTTACTAGATTTTTTTCTGATCAATATTATCAGGATTATGGCTAAACACAGGAGTAACTTCTGATATTCCTATCATCATATGTCAATTGGAATGGACTGTGCTACAGTGGTGCTATTTATGTCTGTTTCAAAAGAAAAAACAGTGAAATGCATTTTAAAAAAAATTACGTGTAGGACAGAAATTCAGTCTATCTAATGTCAGGGTGAGATTGCACTGACTGTTTACACTCTTCCTATGAAGGAGAACAATGAAAATTAAGACAGGCAAGCAGTTAATTAAAGTTAAAGATTATTCAGGATATGCTACATTATGTTTTGTTGGTCTTGAATTTCACGTGATGTGAATCAAGTGAAGGTTAGGTTTCAGGGTCAGAGGCAATAATATTTCTCCAAAGAGCTGTGTTATGTTCAGACCATGATTCAAAGCCAGACTCCTCTTGCCACAGACCTGATTTAGAAAGCCCGGGCTGAATTTGTGATCATGTAAAAGGGGTTTGCATCTGTGCTTCTGTTCTGCAGAGCTCAACTTTTCATAGTGGTATGGAGAAAAAGGGAGAAAAAAAAACCTTAAGTGTTCCTTATCAGCAGAAAAGCAAGGACTGTGTAACATATGGTTATGTGAGAGACGGTCCCTTAATAACAATCCACATTTCAAAATTTATATTTGCTTCTGGCAAGAAGTTCAAAAACTGCACTCTAGTGTCTCTAAGTT
Source organism: Falco peregrinus (assembly GCF_023634155.1). Lineage (NCBI taxonomy): Eukaryota > Metazoa > Chordata > Aves > Falconiformes > Falconidae > Falco > Falco peregrinus. Next base: position 72,195,316 of record NC_073722.1, on the reverse strand, counting down.
ACAAGTAACACTGGTTTTGGCCATGACTTTCAAGGGCTTTGAAGGACTTTTAAGCTGTGTCAGGATCTCCAGAAGGGGCGGGGGGGTGGAGTTCATAATCTTCAGACTAAGAAACTAAGCCACTTCTTTAGACTCCAAGATTTCTTTCAGCTTGGAAGGGTGTGATCATGGGGAAGTCACTATCTTTTAAGTTTCTCAGATTTCATAACTGGAGAGGGGGATCTTTGCCTTCCATGTTAAAGTCCTTTGAGGCAGTTGAGCAAAAATAGTATATCACAACGAACTTATTATTTTGATAAACATTTACAGTTTTTAGAAGATTTGAATCGGTGACCGAACTGATAGCAGTACATTTCTTAAAAGAAATGTAAATTGTATTTCACTTATAATGTGATGCTTAATTACACTGCTTATCTTCCTTGAAACATTTCACAGTAACGTACGTTTAAAATGCAATGTCCACTAGAAAGGAAGATTGATCCAGGAAATACTAATGATACCCACTTCAACTAGCTATTAAATACTACTGGAACGTGTCACATTAAGAAGCCACTTGCTCAATGTGCCCCATCCCACCACGGATTGGTCATGATTAACCAGGATGACCTTGCAAGAACCACAAATGGTCTGTCAGTTCATGTTCTTCATTGTTAAGAACACAAAGGTTGCTCTGCAAAGTGTTTGCAACCTCTAGCAGCACAGCTAGGGAGGAATAAATCACTTTGGGCTGGTTTCCAAAGTTGCACTGGAGTCACAGAATGCATTTTCATTTTTAGGACACTGTTACTGAAGTATTATTTGGACAACAAATTGGCTTAACTCTATTACCTTTAATGAGTTCAAATGCATGTAAGTCATACTTGCAGGGGGGTGTGGGATGGTGGGAATCCAATAGTTCTCTAGTTGTGAGAGCTGAGAAAGCATTGATTTTTTTGTCCTACCCAGTGACCTTCTGACCTTTTACTTTTCCCTTTCTCAGTAACACTTCTTGACTGGGGCAGCTGTGATGGAGAGGCCCATGTCTGATAGCCCAGGGGCAGAAGGGCACTGTCTTTCTCTCTGAGGCTCAGCCCTTGGTTAGTTGATGACCCTGGATAAATCACATGTCCTCTCGGAGCACCACCATTTCTCCCTACAAATTAGAGGCAATAATGCTTTCCTACACTGACTGGTAGACAAAAAGTTTGTATTTCATTAGCAAGGAGTGCTTAAGGGCACATTGATTCATGCAGTATGGGAGGAGCATTTGCATACAGTGGAGGATATCCTCCCATCAATATCCATCCATGGCTGCTTCTCACAGTACAGAAGGAAATACATATGAAAAGTCTGGATGAAATAGAAGCTAAGCCTAATGCATTTATAGAGAATTGTTAGAAGAAAGGAGGGTGCCGCATTTTTTTCCCAGCACTGTGCAGACTATTCTATAATGGTTTACACTGAGAAAAATAAAGTTTGTAGTAACTGTATAGTTTGGATAAATGTATGTTCTGTATCTCTCTCAGAGAAGTAGTCCTTTATGTCATTCATGTCTTTTTAATATGCATATGAATTATACTATAGGTTTTTCTTTTTCGCCACATCCTTGTACTTCAGAAGTGTGTTTGAAGTGCTTTTCTCCCTTGAGAAGCAAGTAAGCTAGCTGGCCATGTACATTATTGAAAAATATCAGAAGTGCAATTCATCCACCAAACAGGCTTCTGTGTCTCTCTAGTGAAGACTTTTTACAGTTGTCTTGCTCAGAAGTTATTCTGGTTTATATTCTTTTGCCCACTGCATTGGGGAGAAGATGATAATACATTTAATGTGTAGAGTTGTTTTTCCACCTCTAGGACTACAGTTCACATCCAACTTGACCCTCTCAAGTGCTATCACTGAAACAGATGGAGATGAGGCTTGGGTGAGCATAAATCTGAACAATTACAAGGATGGCTTTTAGCAATTTGAACTCAATAGACAAAGAAGACAAAATATACATGAGTAATGGGACCCATGCTGAGCACATTTTTCTGGGGAAACCGGTATGCACACAGGAAAGAGGAAGGGGTAGAAAGGTTTTCAGAAAACTGACAGATTGGACTAGCACATGTTTTCAGAGGAGCATGGAGTGATGGGTAGGTAACAGGGTTTCCTGTCCTGCATTACATCTAAAATCAAAAGAGACCACACATATGCTTTGCTGTGTGTTGCTTCTGATGATTACAGTGCAGCGTTCAGATTAATAAAACTTAAAGGTGTAGGGGGACCAAGACAGTGGTTTGTTTGACGTTGATAATGTGCAGCTGTGGCCTTGCTTTGACGATGTACAGCTGTGATCCTGCAGCAAAGTGGTTAAATAACTTTGAGGGAGTGTGGGAGAAAACCTGGAAGAAGCAGAGACAAAGAGTGTGGTCTGGCCTCTGGAGGATGGGAAAATAGTGTGGACGCTAGAGTTTGACTAATGGTAAGCTTTTGGCAGCGCGTGTACAGAGTGTAAACTTACAGAAGCTGTGGCTACTGAATAGTAAAGGTCTTTGCTTCAGAATCCTTGCAAAGTCCGTGCCTTGTACACCACATAAAGGTACTTGAAAAAGACACAAAGGAGTTCAGAAATGAGCTACTGAGGTTAGGGAGCAAAACAGGACATCTTTGAGGTACTTGGGGTTCTCGGGGCAGCTGCTGTTCTTATCTCTGAGAATTTCAGAGTAATGTTCAAAGCCTGAACGCCAATGGCTTTGATAAACGTGGTTATCCTTGAATATGTAGAATTATTACTATTTACTCCACAACTCATCTACCAGTTCCTTGTGATCTTTCATGAGTATTAGTCAAAAGTTAAGTGGTTGAATCTGTGTAGTTAATTTTCTTTTTTCCTAATATCTTTGCCAGTAAAGAGACTTCTGCAAGTATTCTTTAAAACTGCAACATTGTGTTCTGTGAGCTTTAAGAAGTCCAGCTGAGTTTATAAAGGAAGCTGAGGAAGGTTTAATGTTGTTTGCTTTAAATACCTTCAAATATTTGCTACCTGCCCCAGGTAGCATTTTAGCTTTCATTTAGAGGTTTTTTTTTTTTTTTTTTTTTTTTTTAATTTGCCGCAGATAGCTTTTTTATCTCCTACCCCACCCTACCCCAGCTGACTTACTCAGGTTTCAGCTTTTCAGACTTTAATTGGTGATGTTAGCAATTTGCTTTTTTTTTTTTTTTTTATCCCATATATGCACTTCTTTATTAATCTTTAAATTGTGTTTTGAATGCTGGCATAATTAGTTCAGTAGATACCAGGTGAGATAAGTTGAAACAGCTATTCAGTCAAGGTGAAAAAAAAATAGCTTGAGGGGGTTGTGTGTGTGTGTGTGTTGGTTGGGTGCTTTTATTTTTCCTCCCAGATATTTTTCAGTTGCACCCTAAAGATAGCATTTTGGTTCTTAATGACAGTTCCTGAGCCTTCTCATGCAGCTGTGGAGCTGGCAGTCTGGCAAAGGTCTCCCATGTGAGGATGTGGTTGAATTCTTGGACTGGCCAACCCAGACAGCTGTGCAGGATGGTGCTGATCCATAGGCACAGTTATATGCCCTTACTAGCAGGTTGCAGTTGGTGGTGAGAAAGCACTTTGGAAACAGATTTGGAACAAGGATTAGGGACATCACTGATAGAGAAGAAAGAACAGGAAGCTTTCTTTTTGAAGTGCTATGACACCCGGTAGTCCACAATTTGTTGTTTGAGTTATAAAATATGTGTAAAAAGGACAATTTATTAGACATTAACCTTCAAGGCAGTAATTATGAAGTAAAATAAACAGGAAAAAAAATCTATGCATGAGCTTTAATTTTTTTAACAGAAGATAGTAACTTCACTTGGAACAGAATTTCGTGACAACTAATTCACCTGAGCATATAGAGGCTCACATTTCAGAAGAGGTTGATGAAGTCAGGGGCTTAAAAAAGAATGTATTAAATTGATTTTAAAGAATCCCTTAAACATCTTTTGTTAATCTCAGTTTAAAATGTCATAAACTACCTGAAACTGTTAGTTTTCCTTAATTTTTATATAGAAATGGTCTGAGCTTGAAGCCACCCATCTAAACAGTGGGAAAATTCAAAACTGCAATAGATTTTAACAAATCTATAGGAAAAATGATGTTCATTCTATTTATTTGTGTACAGCCAGATTTTCATAGATGTTGGTTTACATGGCTTTCAGTCTGTAGGCCCACTTTGAGAAATTCATAAGCATTATCCCAAAGAGCACTAGTTTGATCATTAAAATTAATGTAGTATTATGTTATTACATTAAATTAGTGTAAAATTTAAAGTCATTTAAGGTATGGGTTTTTTTTTCCCTCTGACTCCACTTGTATCTGAAAGGAAGTAAAGTTTTCTGAAAGTCATTCAAATTGTTCTTAGTTAAGAGAAAACAAACAAACAAATGAGCACACTGCAGGCAATCTGGAGCAATTAATATGAGAGCTGTCAGGGGGGTATATTATAATAAGATGAACTGACAATGCTGTTCAAGGGCTAAACCTGAAGTTTCCACTCCAAAGAGGAAAATGACATTTATGCTGATTACAACTTCCTTTTCAATTACAGCTTTCTTTTGTGAAAGATTAATTATTTTCTTTTGTGGTTAGATGAGGAAAAGAACCCCTCCATGTTCTTTTCCTTGAAGGAGCTAGCTTAGGACTTTAAATTATGGTGGCTGAAAAATTAGGGAAAAATAGAAAATTCACAACAAACACCAACCAGCTGCTTCTGCTGTATATTTAATATGTACAGTTCTATTAGACTGGTTTATTAATACATCTGCAGGTATTCTGCAACAGGGGCCAGATGGCACAGGAGATGGATAATGGCATAAAAAGGGTTGCAAGTAGCAATCTCTTGCAGGTAAGAAATCTCCAAATGATGTTGCCTTCTGATGTCTATTCAGCAACCAGCCTGAATGACTCAAGAGAGAGGGTTTCATTCCAGCGCGTGGTCCTGTACCACCAAAACTGCAGTGAATTATTCTCCCATATGAGCAGGAAAAAAACCCAAACATGTAGAAGTGGTGACAGGTAATTAGGCAAGCGCTGTCTACACATTAGCAATGATGCTCCTTGGTAGGATTGTGCCGGACATTTGTTTTATTTTGGGAAGTAAAAAAAAAAGACAAAATCCAGCAGCTGACTCTGTAGATGGGAGTGGATCTGTGTCAGCAGCGGGGTCCTGGGCTCTGAAACATGCACACAGTGGGCTTCCAAAAGGTGGCATCAAGGGCTACGCTGATTCGTACACACAGCAGTATAGCAGGCTGTGTTTTTAAACTTACATGACTGACTCTATCTTCCTGAATTGTAAACTGAAGTTCATTCTTAAGGAAATCCTTTTATCTTTTTTTTTTTTTTTTTTAAACCCAGTCAACAAATATTAGGGGGAAATAAGGGAAATAAGTGCCAGGCTTTGTGCTTGTTTCTCTACTTTTATCTTCTAAAAGTTTAGAAGTAGTTTGTTGTTTTGAATTTATGAGCTATGGAAACTGGTATTATTAGGTGACAGCAGGCAAAAAATTGAGAAGTTATAGTACTGCAGTCTTAATAAAGCTGGTATAAAATGATTTATACAGATGCAATACAGACATGATCCTGTTTTCTCTGTCTGATGGGGCCATAAGAAAAATCACAGTGAGATTCATCATATGACCAAACCTGCAAAAACTCAGTTTAATGGTCAGAGCGTACTGTAGGTGTATTTGTCCAGAAACCTCACCTGTGTGTGGATATTACCTTGTCACTCAGGCTAAGATAACATAGTCATAATACAATATACGCTTTGCATCAGACCCCTTGCATCACTTTGGGTTTCAAGCATCAAACATAAAATTAATGAATCCTGTCTCTCAGGCCACAGGAAGGCAACTCTTTGTCTTTAATCCTTTGAACTGCTTTTGGAATTAAAGGAATGATACTACCTGTACTGTAGGGTTGCACTTGAAAACCTTTTCTGATGTCAGCTAGCTCAGGTGTACCATGTAACTCAGGTTACCACGTAACTGCGTGAGTATGTGTGTGAAAGGGTATTAAGCACAGCACGAATACAGACTGTACACTGCTTTGTACCCAGATGAACAGGGATGCTGCTGCCTGACATTGCCCTGTTGTAAGTCTGGGGGTGTGCTTGGACAAGCTGTTGAGGGTGGTCTAGGGAGGTATCTCTGACGCCAAGGTAAGTGTTTCTCTGGTATCTCTGTCTCTTGTAACACTAAGTTTATTTGTACCTTGCAGCTTAGTTTGTAATAAATCACTCTGATGGCCATTCATAACAACAGTGGCCTGTTGCTTTTCTTCAAATTCAAATAATCCCCCCGTCTCCCCACTTTTCAAGGCATCTGTTGAAACTTAAACTCCTTCTCCCCAAATGCTAATATATATGGCTGTCAAAATAAACAGAGTCCCTATCAATGAATTATTGTTTTGGAATTTGTGTACATGCAGGCTCTCGGTGTATTTTTTAATTATTATTTATTTGTTTGTAAAGCTCTGCCTCATGCTATGATGTTGCTAGTCCTGTAGATAGAAAAGACTTCAAACAGGAGCAGGGACAGGTCTGAGTAAATCCAAAAGTAAAAGGAAAAAGTAATCAGCAACAGCTATATGTGTGTAATTCTTGAGAATGATTCTGTAAAAGCACATTAGCCTTGCACTGTGAAAGCATAGGAACCATTTGTTTGCATGTGTGTGTGTCAGCTGATGTACACTTGTGAAGTCAGTGATGTTAAAAGACAGAAATAAAAGCCCGATCCTTAACTGGTGTAAATAGATTCACCACCTTAGCTTTCTCATACCTAAAGCAGTTTACACTTGCTGAGGTTTTGACTCAATGTAATATTAAGTCCAAACATCTATAAAAATAAAACATGTAGAAAGAGTAAATATAAATTAAGACCTGTGTTACATAATGAGGTTTAAATCTTCATTATTCCATGGAAAAAGATAGTTTGACCTGAAAATAAAATCTTACTGGAAAAGGTGGCTATAAAACTTATTGTTAATATGACCAGACAGTAAGAACTGTTTAGTGAAACATGAGCTGAAGGACTTGGGGAGGTAAAAGTATTTATTTTACATCTAAAATTACATCCTGTAAGAATTCAGATGGAAGAATCGGATTTGCAGTGTTAAATCTGAATCCAACAAGAATCTGTTTCTACTATCCAGTGACTTATAACTTGATCTGCTCAAGCAGATAAGTAATTGCCATATCTTAAAATAAGTATTTTATTTATTTAGCGTGCTTTCAGGCTGTCAGAAGTGCTACAGCTAGATGTGAAACAACATCTACCACAAATAGGAGAAAGCAGTGCAAGAAAGTCCTTGGCTAAGATTGTGAATATTTGCCTTTACAAGATAAGGGTCCAATCAAATGCCTTACTAGCAGAAGAATATCTACAACTTCATAAATCAATCATAAATTCATGTTATAATTGCTACTACTATTCTTCATGCTAGGTGTTCTACCTATAAAGAGTTCTCTAGCTGCCTGTTTAATGTCCCCTGGCTCATTGTAGATGTTAATTTTTTTATCATGTTAGCTCTTTTGGTCATGTACTTCAGATTCCCTTGATTTTTCCCTTTTAAGGAAGTTCTATTACGTACTTTCCATCTCTCTCTTAGCATTACTTATCTTCATGACACATCTCTTTTAATCTGCCCCAAAATTCACTCTTGCTTTTTGCTATATATCTACTCACTGTTCATACATGGTAATGCCTCATTCTTCCACTCATGTGTTACTCACTCAGTCACTTTTAATGCATAGGAGGAAGAAAGGCTTTCCACGCCGCCTGCTGTCAAGTGCATTTAAGGGACTGTATTCATAGCAGAGAGTAAATGCTATGTCTGGGGGCAATTAACTGCACTAGTGAAGCAGAGGAGTTCCCTGACTGCAGGGTCCACATAAGCATAAACCTTCCAAGAGCTGAGAAATTCTCATCTTTTGCTGGAGCCACAGGGAGCTGAAAGGCTCTGAATGCTTTGCAGGAGCACATCATGAAATTTATGGAGAAGCCAAAAAATATTTCATAAGGATGACTTTATGGAATGTTACTCTTGCCTTGTAGGGGCCTGCAGGTTTTATGGTGCTGCCTTGTTCAATGCAATACCATTGTCAACATGGGAAGAGCCTCGGCAAATCATTAGTTAAGAGACAAAAATGGAAAAAGCTTTATTGAGACCTAGATTTTGCTGATTTCTTTCATGCCGTGTTACAGCAATGGCACTGCTGTACCCGTCAGTCATGAATAACCAAACCAACCAACACATAACCGTGGCAGTGGGAGCACTATTAGATGTAGACAGATGTACTAATAATCTTGCCCCTTCTTTTAGTGCATGGGTTGAGGTGATTGTTTGTTATGCAAATAGGGGGAATTGCATCTCAAAGTGTGATTTTTGTAGACTGAATTGGTTAATAAGCTAATTGGTGTGCATACTAAAGAGGATTTGTAAGGTATTTACACATGTACAATGGATGATTTTCAATCTTTTATCAACTTGGCTGCAATAAAGAAAATCAATTAAATGAAATAAAATGCCATGTACTAGGGATTAGTGCTTGCAGAGATTTCACTGCAATAAAAATTTTCTAATAAGAAAAGCCTAAACTGATAGACTTGAGGGTTTGGGGTTTTTTTTGTCTTAACTAACTGGCTTACATATTATCAGATGTGTTTCAGTTAATTTAAATGTTCCACTTGTGTGTTCATATCCCCATCTACTACTGTGTTCACCGAAAAAAGAAATCCATGTGCTAATCCAGAACAAAACTGTAATCCTTTAAATTACATTGAAATCTTGAAAATGTAGAGAGGCAAATATAAAAGTTTTCAATTATATGCAGCATACTTCTAGTGAATGTGGATCAAGTGCAATAGATTCAGTTTAAAACTAACTAGCTCCAAACCAGCAAAATCCTGCTCTAACTTCCTTCCAAAAACTTGCTTAGGTTATTCCATGTGAATGAATTGAAGCTGAAACACTGTCTTCATAAAAAAAAAAACCCTCATTCTGCTTTCTTCATCCCATTCTCCCTCAATATGCCTTGCTGACTAACAGCGGACAAATATAGTATCCAGTGCATTTCTGCACTCAAAATGTTAAATCTCATGATGCACTCAATAATGGTGATGATTGTTCCCTTCTGGGGAGGGAGGAGCCCAAAGCTACTGTGCCATTGTATTTTTTCTGGTGGTCAGAAAAACAGTTTCTCAGCACAGTTCTTCTATTCTCACTTATTTGGCCATCCGCACTGAATAGGAATATTTCCCACATTGGTATCCTTCATACACACAGAGATGATTCACACCTAATATGCACAGACAGATTTCAGAGCTGTCTTACAACTTTATACCACGTTTGACCTGTAACTGCAAAAACTGTTAAAAAAGATGGTGCTCAAAACCCAGTTAATAAGATACTTCAGAAGGCTAAATATGCTGCTAGTTTAACAAAAGACTGCAAAAGTTCTGCTGAATGGGAAAGTAGCTGGTACTTATAAAGAAAGATTTGGTAACTAAATTTGCTGCTAAAGGTTCCCAGATGACCTTACATACTGATTTAGTTCTCCAGTCAAGCCTCACTGAAATTTGGAGCTGTATTTCTGTTGCCTGCAACAGGCTTCCTGTAAGTGTGTGTGTGTGTATGGACCTGCAGAGCAGCAGTCAGCTAATGTTTACTAAATTATTTTTTTTTCCTTTAGTGAAATGATGCAGGGGAATGAAGGAACATGCACGTGCAGGTCCATGCTGGAGCAGCCTACTGATCATTTCCCTCTTGGTAAATTTGGTTTAACAGTTTTAAGAGCAGATTAAGCTGCTATGTTGATTTAGCATGCAAAATAATGTCTATGTTAAAATATTCAACCCAAGGTAAGCTAATAGCAATATTAAACTCTCAAAAGAGTCAGCATTCTTTTAAAATGTCTTGGGGGGCATAAGAGGCAATCTCCACTGAAGGCAATAGGAGTTTTACTGCCGATTTCTCTGGATTTGGGATTAAAATACATATATGTTATTGTATTAGATCAAATTGTATTCACACGCACACATTCAGTATCCACAGAATGAGGCTGGATTAACCATCCCAGCTGACCAAAGGGTGCGTTTCTAAGAGATGATTCCATGCCTGATGGGTTCTTATTCCTATTCAGTACAGTTTATGTATATAATATTCAGATTAGAATTATACTGGAGGAAAGTATAGTGAAACATCATGATTGCATGGAGGTTGAACAATTATAATACAACTAACTACACTGTTTAAATATTCATTTTTATGAAAGACATTCATTATGCTCTTCATCTGGTAAGTTACTCTCACTTAAGACTCATTCCAGTGTTCAATCTCTGATAGAACATTGGAAAAAATCATGAAATATTTAAATGCTCTCATTATGGTCTGGACAGCTTCTGTTGACAGTGTATCCCATGCTTCATTTACAACAAAGCTTACAATTTTTGCCAGTTAGAAATCACTGCCATTCCTCTTAGGCAGAAAGTTTTTGCTACTAAGAGGCAAAAAGAGAATTGCTGGGAGAGCACAAATCAAGAACTACTAAAAGGCCCTTGACTAGCCTAACATTTTTGAGATTTGCACTGAACTATTATTTAAAGTTACAGGGTAGATAACATTTAGACACACTGTGTGGCATCCAGCATAACATGTAACACCATCCAGCACAATATGTAACACCAGCATAAAAATGGCATGAAATAGGACCCTTGTACATTAAGGCTTTTTAATCTCTTACCTTGCATTTTGTTCTATCTTGTTCAGTGCAGCTTCTGCCAATTTCTGTACAAACCTAGCACATACATCTGTAATTTCATGCACTTGCTAAACCACCTATTGTTGAGTGTGTGACTGTGCCTCAGACTGAATTGCAGAGCTAGCAGCATTTTTGCTGTGTACCTGCCTTAGACAACTGCCTCCCTCGCAAAGAAAGCTTCCTTTCAGAAGGGAGAGTATCAGGCTGTGATATCTGAATCACTTTTGTCTTAGTGCTGAAATCCTTTCTGTAAGAACAACACATTATTTGAAGACAAACTGAAAAGAAAAAAATACATGTCTATTATTGGACAGAGGCTAGCCACTGGAGCGCTGAGGCTTCCTTTTGGATAAGCTCTTCAGATCTGAATTCTTATCCGAGTACACTGAGCAAGGCTGAGCCTTTCCAGGCCACATCCACCTCTGTATTGTCTGTAAAGTCTGCCAGGAATATGCTGAATGCAGAGAACAACCACAATCACCAGCCACCCTCTGCAGCTGCTGAAGACATTGGTCTCAGCTAAAACCCACCAGCACAGCCTTTAAGGTGATGCTGTTTTGGATGTGACGCCAAGAGCTAGCAGGCCTGCAGGGAGTGGGGATGTGGGCTGTGGCTTGGCCCCCACCACACTGCAGTGCCCAAGGCTGCAGGCAGTGCTGGCTCCCCCTTGAGCCCTGTGCTTCAGGAGGGCAGCTGTTGCCCTGGCTTCCACCTGACCAAAGCTCTCTCCAAGCATCTCAGCACACAGCTCCTGGCTGTTCACACCTACCCTCCAGCCTGCAATCTCCGTGCAGTTGCCACTGCAGTCTCATCTTCCAGATGCATCCTTGGGCCCTGCCTAATATCTTGAAGCACAGATGGGGAGTTTCAACACTTTCTGTGGATTTATAATGATTAGAAAAGTTGTAAATATGATGTATAATGAATTTGACTTCGGTTTCCTGCATGTCACGCATCCCGGGATACTGGATTTTCAGGGTAGGGTATTGTATTTTTGCCAGTGTTTGCATGCTTTGGACAGCACTGCCTTATTGACCTGAAAGTCCAGGTATTACTGTAATGTAAATATTAACCATAATGCAGGCCTCTGAGAAGGTAAGAAGTTGTCTGCCACTTCTTAATGTGAAGAGAGCAAGAGGCGGTCACAGCTGTTTTAGCTGTATGAACTATTTATGCACAGTATCAGATAAATAGAGATGAAGGAACCACTCAGTTTTGGGTGGCCATGGGGATTTTGTTGACCAAAGCTTTCCACTCATCATTTCTCAATGACGCTTTAGGAGCCATTTTAACATATGGGAACTTAAACACTTCTCTGTCACTTTACAAATGACAGATAGGGAAAGGGTGTTCTTTCTGTAGTGATGGAAATGCTCAAAGGATGTTTGTGCAGTACCAAATGCAAAGTGGTGTCAGACCCTTCCTGAGGCTGAAAAGAACAATGGCAATAGAAATAACAGGAATACTATGCTGAACTTCACTGTGTGAGGTGATGGTGACACAGTATTTCCCAGAAAGAGCTGTTGCAGATAACCACACAGCATGGAAGATAAGCAGAGTAAAATATGATTATTCAAAGCACAGACCATTGGGTAGGTTGAAGAACAATGCCTTCACAAGTGCAGGGTAATCAATTATTTCTATTTTCTGAGCAAGAATACTTTCAATTGTACTGCAGACAGAATTCCCTCTGGTTGAATAAGCTGCTGAAGTGGAAAATTTTATTTAGCAGCATTTGGTAAGAGTCTCACAAGTCTCCACTGAGTCATTAGGAGCGGTACAAAAAGTTCACTTTAGCTGAGTTAAATTCTGGCTCCTTCCTGGGTGAACATGGTTGTGAGGGGTTGCAGTAGCCCTGCATGTATTCTGTAACACCCTTCCTTCCCATCCACACCAAGGAGCCACACGAGCACTTGGTCAAGGGCTCCAAGTGAAAATTGCCCAGGTTTCTAAAATTCCCCATCTGTAGCTCTAAACTAAAAAAACAGGATGCTTAAATATAGTTGAACTTGGTTTTATTCTGTTACATCAGTGTTTACCAGAAGCCCCTAGACTTCAGTGATTATCAGCAAAATCAAATTTATGCCTTAAATGTAGTTTGCTAAGTCTGAGGTTGACCAGAGATCCAGCAAGCTACAGAGGGCTAATATCAATTTTACCTATACTTCTCCATTTACTTCTCCAGTACCATGAACATTATACATGTTTATCAAGAGCAAAAGGTTGCTAGATGATGTTCTGTCATGCTTCCTATAGCTTCAATGAGGTATTTCCTAACATGCTAATTATTGTCAGAAAATGCCAACTGATCAGAATGCTCCAAATTTGACCTCACCCAGCTCAAACAGGTGCACAGGAAAAGCATTTCTTTAGGAAATGGGAAATTAATTTTCAAGTCCTCTTACTACTTGATTGAGCCTAAGCTTTCAAGGCCATCCTCCTGACTGAATGCTTTTCTGTGAGGAAGGCAGGTCTCTCCTTCTGGGGTTGTTCTGCCCTGTACAAAGTAGCTGTTATTTATCAGCCTTGATACAAACTTGTGCTGATCCAAACCACCGGCCCATACCGGTTACTAGACAATCTGTCCTTCTTTCTAATTCTTCTTTCACTCACCCCCCTTTTTTTTTTTTTTTGGGGGGGGGGGGAGATAAAGATATTAATGTGAAATATTTTGATTGTATCTTGATGTAGAGGGAGAGAAAAATATATAATGAAGGGAAAACAATTTCTCAGAAACTGCATTTGCAGTAGGTATTTCACTTGGTTATCTTAGTCTGGGTGAATGAATACATACACTTTCTGGTCAAATTAGAAACCTACGACTAATCTGTTGATAACATTTTTATAGCATTCCTGGAGATACAGCATCGTTGGAAAGATGACTAAATGCGCCCTACAGGTTTTACATCAAGTCAACTGTGAGGGCCCCTTTCTGGGTCCAGCTGGAGTCTGGCATAGAAAAACAGAGCAGGAAGACTACTCTGCCCTTTCTTCTCTTCCCTCAATGTCATGCTCTGCATTAGCTGACACAGGCTGGGGCCACAAACCCCCAGCCCACATTCCAAAGACAGGACTGCACTTGCACTAGCCCCCAGGGCCAGAAGACAAATGAGAGCACCTCGGGAGGACCCTGACTGAGTAATAGTGGTGCCAGCTGGAAAGGTTAAAGGGCACCCACCATTTGCACTGCAGTAGGTTAACATCAATGGCCTCCCCCAGAGCACAGCCAACAAAATAAAGCAAAAGATGCCACTTTTAGCCTATTATTTGGAGTTACCAGAATGCTTTAACTGAAGGAGAGCGAGCAAAGCTAATTCAAAATGTTATTATCTGTTTGTCTGCATGGTGGTCATCCAGACAGCACACTAGCCTCTTGTGAAGGGATACCCGAGATAGCTCTCTTTGAGCTAAAGTACTGCAAGTAATATAACCAGACTAGCATGGCACTCTGCCCAGACTAATTTATCTGTCTTTTCAAAGGCAGGATATCTGACAGGTCTGTTTTATTCAGTGCCTCAGTTGTCACTAATGACTGCTGTGTAACTAGAGCCTCTGAACAGCACAATAATCAATTTTAAAAAGGTCTCACAAGAACTCCTTGAAGTTGAGTTCTCAGTCATGCTAATGATGCTAGATGAGTCCATCTACATAGACTGGTTGTCTAGAGTAAGCTTGCATGAAAACTACAGAAGTTCAATACAAGCTAGAAAACACATCTTCAGGCTGGAAACCTATACCCCAGCTTCAGCTTCTGAGAGTCATTTCAGAAATACCAGGGCTGGCCCAACTGTGCACCTACTAAAGGTCAAAGTTAAGACATCAAGGACTGGGGACAGTGCTCAACTTGTGCTTGAAAAATCCAACCTGCAGTCTTGTAATGACCCCGTTTCAGCTGTTACTGCATTTTAAATTCTTCAGTGTGCTGCTAAGTCAGACCATCAGTGAGAGGGCAGCAGAGATGTTAAGCCTCACTATCTGGCCCTGGTTCTTTGACATTTTTATCAGTTTTTCCACTTCTTTTGTCTGTTTAATCTATTTCATTTTCCAAAGCCATCAGTTGTCTACTAAAGTTATTTCTTTCCAGACGTTATTACTTTTTTTATTTTGAGATGTTATTGACAGGTATGATGCAGGCAAACTGATACCTAATGCAATAATAAATTAGATACAGCTGAATCCCAGTTTCCCAATATAATCATATTACAAGAAAGTATTCGGTTATACACAGGAGACCCTAATGAAGTCAACACAGCTGCTCATGTGTAAAAACAGCAGAATCTGATCCACTGAGTTCAGCTGGATCTGGCAGGTTTCCAGATTTTCTGAACTAAACTACTCTCGTTTCAGACAGTCACCAGTAGGAACCAGTAACATTCAACATCAGAGCGGCACTTCCCAGAGAGTGTCCTCTCTAGAGCTGATTAAAATAACATAACCTCCAGAAATATAAGATCAACAACTGTATTTACATTCATTGCTTAAGGGGATATTAGTTTACTGTTTATTATATTGTAACATTCAAAATAATATTTATCATAGCCTGAACCAACTCTTTGCTCAGAGCCATTTACAAAAGTCAATGAAAACAGTAATTAATTACCAGCTCTGCTCTAAATGGTTCAGAAAACTTTATCTCCATCCTTGAGCTGTCTTTCCTCTAAACTGCAAGTTTAGTTTGTTCCCCTGACCCCCTTTTTACTTGTTTTCAAACTCAGAAAGAACAAACTGGAATATCTAATATTTTTCTTCAAGCTCTGCTGTGCCTGTTCCACAAGATGATAATCAATATGTCCCTTCTTCCTCCTGTGCTCTTTTCCATTTTGGGATCTCTGGGCACAGCATCCATGCTATCTTTGCTTCGGAGAAGAATTTAGGATCCCTTTGTCCCTAAACCGCAATAGCAGTTCTCAGATACAGTCTTTTTTTGCTTCTGTAAATGTCTGATGGGCTCATTTTCTCTAATCACATCTCATGTACTACAATGCTCTTTTTACCAGGTTTGGTTAAGGATGTTTTACATGGACAGCATCTTCCTGAAAATACCATCTCCCTTAGCTAAGGCTACTTTGTTAGTTTCTTTCACATCTATCCTCAGATGTGAAAATAAACACTTTTTTTTCTATCATACTACAAATTTTTTTATTCTATTAATGTGGTATGATTCTCATCATCATTTTGGCCATGCATTCTTTGCAGGTTCTTATCTGTTTATATCTGTACATTCCATCTTGAAATTTATTTTTACTCAATTCAATAGGATAGATTGGTTTTGTGATGCACTCATACAGTCCCTAGCCTGAAGGGTTTCTAATAACAAGGATTTATAAGCACTGCATAAGTATAAATTACAATGTCAACAGTATTTTTAATTTATATAGAAGGCATAACAACTCTCATTTCAGTCGTTTTTTTACTGTATACATCTTGTCACACTTGCCACTGCTAAAATAGATATCTAGAATGTGGAGCTTCTGAATAGTGTGAGATACTGGAAACGCAGGATGATAAGATAGGCTGTGGAAATTATTTAAAAACAAAAAGCATAATCAATATATTATGACTTAAGCAAAACCCCAACAAATTACTAGTAACGTTAGAAGCTTCCACTATTTTCTTCCACATTTTTGTACTACTTGGCAGCCAAAAAGGATGAAACCAATGATAGATTCTACCAAAGTTAGATATTTTGTCCTGTGACAGATCAGGTAACGGGGGCGGGGGTGGAGTGGTTTTGTCCAAGGTGTGCATTGAATCTGAATTATACAATAAATTCAACAGTAGCGTAAGATGGAAAAATGTATCACCACTACTACTATTTGCTGAAGCACACATGGGTTCAGTAATTCAGAATGTGTAACTTACCCCCACTACCTCTGAAAGACATGCCAGCAGATAACTGCTCCTGGAACTAATACTTTGGCCTTAGAGAAGACCATATTAAAGCATACTTTATTCTTTAGGTCTTTCTCAGAATCCTGTTCCTGCCAATATGTAAATAAAATGCTAATCGAGAGGTGTGCAGGGAAAACATATTCTGATACGTTGGCGCATAGCATTTTCAAGCAATACACAGCACATTTATCATTATGTTAATGTAAGATCCCAAAGGCAGCATTGCCTTAAAGGCATACTTGAGCATGCCAAAGTTTTCCCTTTTGTAGGAGGCAAAATAGAAGATAGATTTGTCATTCATGAAAATGTGAAGATTCCCCGAGTTATACACTGCAGTCAGAAACCCTAAAATAAAATAATATTTTGCTTTTGTGTAGTGACTTTTTTTTTCATTTTCAAACCATGAGCAGTTTATTATCTACATTATTTTCCCCCTTTTAGAGATGGCATAAATGAGGCATATTGTAAATGCAGCATTTCTTAAATAATGCTGGTTGAAGTCACATGCAGTTGGGCTGCTAATGGTGTTAAACACCAGTGGTTTCCTTTTCCTATCCTTCAATAACTTATACCTCAAAAGATTGTCTGGATGAACAAGTGAACAAACAACAATCAAAGAACACAAGATCAGAGAGAGCTCCTAAAGTGTTTGCCTGATCCACTTGTTCAAGGTTACATAGCAAGTCAGTGCAAGGGCTGGGAAAAGATTCGTGACACCTACTTCTCAGCTCATTCCAACTCTCACGTCAGATAATACTCCAAAAGCTTAAAAGATGTTCCAAATGTCATATGAATCTTTTTTGAAAAGAGATGCAAATCTCAAGGATATGGCTTATGGTAAGGTTCTGAGAATAGCTTTTTCCTGTGAGTTTTAGGTGGTGAGATTTAGTTCTATTCCTGTATCAGTAAATGTCCACAAAATTTCAGGTATCCTGGGTTTAATTTGAAGATGTAATTGATAATTACTTGGGCTCTATCTCCTTATGTTTCTCATTCTACTTCTTATCAAAAAGCAAGGCACAGAAATAACAACACAAATATACAAAATTTAAGGTTCAGGAAAACCCTTCCAATACAGAACTCAGTGATTTGCTGGTTGAATCCAGGTCCCTACTGCCACAATTAAATATACATAACACGTATAAATGTATCATTTTAACATCAGTTAGATGTCTTAGCTTTCTTCCTTTTCTAGAAGGTTGCCCCAGAAAATTAGTTGTCGCTCATAAAACCTAGATCCCAGACATTTGCAAACTCTTAGCTATCCTCGAAACATTCAGTAAAAGGCAAACAAAACCCCTCAAAGAACAAGCACTTTGTTCCTTCAGCTCCAGGGAGAAATTGCACATGATAGGTTCAGAGGAAGTACTGGACAAAAGTGTAAGTTCCATTTCTATTCTAACCAAAGCCCCCTGTACTACTTCGGTATCAGGATGCAATTTGCTACTGTTATGAACCACTTCTCTGCCTTCTATTATGTAGCTCAATGACAATGGGCTCAGGTATCAGAAGGATGTTCTGGATGTCATCAATGATTACATCCCCATCTGGGCCTACTTACACATTCACGTGATTTTGCTGAGAACATACCTCGTGGCAAAAACATGCCCATTAATGATTTTGGGTGCCCTAAAAGACAGTCAAATTCAAAGTCAGTAAAAACATAAAAAACATAAAAGCAGTCGTGTCTTTGTGGCTGTTTATGCCTTTAATACGTTAATCTCATGTGAACGTTTAAACTCAATCATGGTTCATTTAATGTACAAGGTTCAAGTACACAACTTTCCCTACAGTGCAGTAAATCTGCACAAAACCAAAATGTTTCTGGTCAGCAGTACTAAAATCTGGAAATGTTGCTAGGTTTTGTATGGTCAGGAAATATTTTTTGCTTCATATTACGTTATTGTACATTGTTTTAATCTTATCTATTTGTGCATTAAGATAGACAATGATGGTCTAGAATGGTAAATTCATCACAGTTAACCAAGCAAGCAAAATCTGCAACATCCACCAAGAACTTTGGCTTGGGTTTCTCTCTGTTGCCGGGAGCCTTTAATAAAATGGGATGTATTTATGAAACAGAGGAAAAACTGCAATTGACATTCAACCCTGTTAAAGCCAAACAGAAAAAGGCACTCTGTTCTAAGAGTTTTATGGGGAACAATATAAGCATTGAGCAGTGGGAGACATTAAAAAACTACAAATAGCCTAGCTAGGGAAGACAGGGATATCTATTAAAAAAAAGGAAACCACAAGTTAACAAGATAATTGAAAGCGGAAAATAAATGAAGAATTGTTAGTTGGATAGAAAGCTCACTAACAAAACAACACAGTAACTGCGAATGACTTTCATTAATTGTGTTCTTTACTAAAAAGAGGTAATTTATATCAGCATTGCTGCCCCAGAGCTAGTTTTGAGCCTTCACTTGCTATTGACATTAATGGTCACAAGCTGAAAAAAATCAGAATCTGTATTTCAGGTGCTTCATAGTCTGTGCATTCAGTTCATTTACCTTCATGACAATCTGGTAAAGCAATTATTTTCCCACTATCCATAATCCTCTTATTTACCAGCCTTTAAGCAAGTGCATTTTTTGTAAAACATTAGGAACAGCTCTCCTAGACAGTACTTTCTTTGGAAGCATTGCAGCAGTCATTTTAAAGGACTGGATGAGGCTCTGCCATGCACATTAGTAAACAGAGGAGACTGAACAGCTGCTGCTGTCGCTGATGGCACTCACGTTGCTGTTGTGACAAGAGACAAGCCTCTCCTTATTGTCCCCAGACCTTGCCACCACACTCAAACTGAACTTGAGGAGAGTACATGCTGTCCTTCATAAATGTTTAGTTGCAGTTCCCTTAAATGCCTGCTTCCCAAGTTGTAAAACTAACAAGCAAAGTCTTTTCATGTATGAATAAACAATATACCTCTCCCTATCTCACTGCACAGGTAAGTGCACAATTTAACCAGCACTAGCTGGAAGGTATTAGCTGCCCAGCAAAGATTAACTTCAGGTGTCAGTGAACACATTTCTCTCTTCTCTATTGCATTGTATTGTAGATGTTCCCACATTTACGGATATAAGCTAAATCTAAATAATTCAGGAGATGAAAGTATAGCTCAGAAAAAGGTGCCAGGAGTTCTCCCTTCATGTTGCATTACCAGCTGCAGGCCCTGCAAGGAAGGAGGCCGGTACAGTACAGTGCAGCGTGCATACCCTGCCAGTACAGCAACATGAGTGCGCCCGGGAGCAAACCCACCATCTAAATGGGCAAGGCGGACGCAGGCAAGAAAGCTGTGGGCAGTATGGGGAGCTGGACCACCCGGCTGAAAGGTCGTGCTGCAGGTAAACAACAAGAGCCACAATCCTGAGCCCTGACCACCGTGACGTTCCAACTCAGGCATGCCACTTCCAAAGCCCTTGGCAGAAGTAGCTTTAGGGCTGGTGGTGATGTCTCTGTGTCACCCACTGTGAGACTCCGTCTCAGGGCATGGGGGTTAGTTGCTAGGAATGTCAGATGAGAAGGGCTAATGATGAGCTCAAAGAAATTTCATCATTGCTACTGAACCATCTGATTACTTGGGTAACACTGTGGGAGTAAAACACTCTAATGCAATCATTATTTTTTTTTCCAGAGGGTTAATTCTTTTATATATATTTATACATGTTTATGTACAAACACATGCACACAGACACATTTTGTCATTCTAACAATGCTGGGACATGAAATAAGAAGCCTAAGTGCTTCTTGACAGTGCTGACTTGCCAAGATGCCACATAAGCAGTACTAGAAATGAGGGGGTCTGTGACAGTGTTCTACCTCTGTCACTGCTGACTCGATACTCATCTCCCTTCCTATTATCAAAAACTTATGTACATCTCTAATATGGCTGATACTTCTAGGTCACATATGTCTAGAAGTTTCCTGAATTTTCAGCACTTTTAAGGATTATTTTGTGCAAGTAGTGATTCATTTTTTCATTATTATTGCATTAAATATAACTAAAGAAATAAAATATTTTTCAAGGAAACATCTAGAACTATGATTTATATAAATTTGTCTTTCTGTGTCCACCACAAACACCCAATTGTAGATTCTCAGGACCCACTTCAAAATCCAAGTGTTTTTTTCATTCATATTAAATATGGTTAATTGTTCACTACTGAGAGTGCAAAAATATCCTTTTGCTTTACCTATTCTATTTCAATTAGAAAAATTTTTTTTTTCATTTCCACATTACTGCATTTCTCAGATTTAACTTATTGCCATATAATTGCCCAACATTTAAAAATAGAACGGGTTTCAGTCCCAGAATGTATCACAGAGGAGTCTTAGCCAGCAGGAGATGTCTGTTTAATCACTACTTTGAATTGTTACAGCTACAGCAGGAGAACTATAGAAAGATTTGCCTTAAAAATTAAACCATGGAGAATGTTAGGACTGCCAAAGACCGGCTTTCTGAAGAAAAAAGAAAATTCTGACACTCACAAATAAATCTGTGAATCTCTTCTGTGTGTTTGTAATGGTAATGCTTTCCCACAGTTGTACAGAGAAGATTTAGGGATTTCATTAAAACCATGATACCCTGATCATGGAGACTCAGATAATTTGTTAGTGCCTTAAAACAGATGTTCAACTTACCTACAGTGCACTCAGGATGCAGCACAGTGTTGCTATTCCCTGAACACACATTGTCCTCATGGTCATGACCCACCTCACACCACTCTTAAAAGAGGCTGAAGATCATTGAAAATAACTACACCAGTAAAGTCTTGTCCCACAGTAAACATGAATCCCTTTGTAGTCACTAATGTGGCATTTCTAGTCCAATAGCAGCTCAAAATGTATGGCCAGAGAAGTGGCTTACATGATGAAAACACCTGTATTTTAAAACAGAATCAATATTATTCAGCAGCCTGTGATGGCTGCCCTCTGTCTTAAGTAATACATATTCCTAAAGCTGCCTGGATGCTCTAAACATCTACTCAAAAGGACTCAATGACTCTGAAAAAGCCACAAATAATGTGCTTGCTGCCAGGCTTCATTTTTCAAAGAACTCTGGCAGGACTTTGTATCTGAAGAACTTTAGATAGAGCGAAGACACTTTTTCTTATGTGTTGTGATCGTATCAGGATTGTGTTAACTATTGGCTTCCTTTAAAGAGAAAGAGACCTTCTGAAAGCCTGTATAAGTTTGTCAGGATTTACTAGGAGTACTTTGTGAAGTTTCTCTGTGTGGCTCTAATAGTTACTACCCCAAAACTTCATAGTCCGTGATGAAATAGAGCAGGTAGCACAGCTACCAACATAAACCAGCATCCATGCCTCACTGCTTGCACACTACCAGAACCAGAAATGATTACTCCAATAACAAAATTCAAGATACATGATCCATGATGTTGCACTGGGGTATTTGCTTAAGAAGAGGATTATGTCAACCCTTACACCCTCATTATTAGGGAATTGTACTTTTGTCTATATGATGGGTATCCCTGTACAGCACAGTGAAGGATAGACATTTAAAAACAAAGAGACATGGTGAAGCTGCCCCATTGAAGTAAGTCCTCATATACTGATTGATGTGTATAAATTAGTTAATTCATAATATAGATTATTTAACTATTATTAATAATAAAAATCTGTGGTATTCCCTCATGACATTGTTACACACTCTAGCCAAGAATGCAAAATATTGATAAAACTGCACCAGAATGCTGTAAAGATGGGTAAAAAGCCACCTGCACCTCCCAATCTGAGTAAAGATGATGATCTGATGTTATATGAGCATTTAATTCTCATGTGAAAATCATGCATCTATCATGGTTTTTTCATACATGAAAATTGTGGGGGTTTTGATTTAGTCCTAGAACTACTATTGCCTTCCCTTCCCCACCCCCACCCAGTCCCCTTCACTAGCACCAGTTCTGGCCAGCCATGAACATACATTATTGTCTCTGGCGTGAAATCAGAGGATGCAGTTGTATGCACAACCACATGTGTGATGACGAGTATAACTTAACAGAAAACTTTGCAAACAAAAAGGTACTGTGGTTTATAGTTAATGATCTTTTGCTGTGACAGCATCTATTTAAACAAAGGTTTTTTTGTTTTAACTGTAATTCCACTGGTTAATTGGAAGACTTGCCCTTTCTTTAAGCATTCACCTATTCCTTTGCAGCAGCTGGAAACTTCCTGTTGAAACAATTAATGTGTGAGAAATGCCACTGAACTAAAGCCATTTTCTTAAATATATAATACCATTTTTTACACCATTGGTTTTTGGGGGGAAGGATTTGCAAAACTTCCAGAGATTCATTGTTCAGCTCTTTTAGAGTATGGACTGAAAACATTTAGGAGTAGGGCCACATTGTGTAGATTGCAATGATACAGCAGAGGAAAAAGATTTACTAGAAATTTTCAACTGTCAGTAGATGGATTGTGGCAGTAATACCTTATTTCAGAAGTCCTTGCCTTTATGAGGAAATAATTAATCTGTGTGATGTCTTTACTTTTAGAGAATATGATGAATGGATCCTTATAATAGAAGTGTGAAAGTATACAATGTTGCAAGGATTTAATTCCTATCTACTTGTATTCCAGAGAAATTTCTGCAGTGTGTGTTGCTTCTTGGAAATCTCCTGTAGCATATCCATGCATTCAAGCCACTGAAGGCTTGGCTTGGATCTTGTTTTGGCTATAAAATCCCCATTGTATACCATGACTTTTAAGTCTTTGAGACTGTGCCTGCAAAACAGCTGGGCAGTCTTAAGGAGGTTTAAGAGCTTTAGATTTAATACTGGACTGTATGCCCTGGTGCACTTGGGAATGACAAATGCTGAGCCCAGGCAGTCCTATGGAGACTTCTGCTGGCACTTGCTCTGAAGACCCACACTCCAGGCTTTCTCTTATCTCCCACCCTATGGCTAGTAAGGTACTTGAGAAAGGGAATTTTTGGCATTGGAAAGAACTTGGAAATATCATTTTACCTCCTCTGACACCTTCTGAAAAAAAGGATAAGCATTTCCTAAATTTGACACAAAGCCAAAGCCTTAGCCTTCTTGATGCTGTCAGCGAATGGAGAGGCAGGGGAAAAGCTTGTATTGATTACAGAAGGTTAACCCCAAAGGGATTGTGAAAATGTGTTTTTTTCACACAGCTTTAAGAAAAATTGTGTGGGCTTCAGAGATGCTAAATTGTTGGTTTGAAGTTGTAAGCTGTGTTTAATGACTTTAGTAACATTGCTATGTAAAGTTGGACCGGCAGATGTTACCCAATATGAACTAGGTGTATATATATATACACTCAGTATGTATGAAGTATGCCTTACAGTATTCATAAGGCTATAGTTTTATCAGTTGATTAGATACAGTAATAAAAAAAAATCCTCCTATAAAAACGTGGGCAGTCTCCTTGTGGAAACAAAGGGGTTTGATATAATATGTTCATTCACACACACAGTTTTTATCCATGATACTGTTGCAGTATATACTGTACACACACAGCTTTATATCTAACAGCATCTAGAAAAGCTACATTAAAAGTACCACAGGCTTCTGAAGTTCTGTTCAATGTTTGCCAATATCATGTGTAAAAAATATTCTTGTCTGATACTGGAAGTGATCCCTATCAGTTCTACTTCATAAAACTCCTAGAGCTTTCATTTTCATGCACCTTCACATTCTTCACAACCAGTGGTATTGATATGCCATTTAACAGCCTATCTCAAGGATGACTGCAGTAAATAAGTACTACTAAAAATATCACAAAGATTGATCTCTTTTTTTTCCTGCCCAGTTATCTAATGCTTAAATTATTAGATAGTTCCCCTGGGTATAAACATGAATAGCAAAAAAAATGCCTTTGAGAAGCAGCATAGAATGTTCTGGACAAGCACTGAATTTTGGGGACAGTTGGGCAAACCTTGACCCAAATGTATACACGTTAAATCACCCTCTCCTATGTAAAGAGTGCAAGATCAGAACAACTATGGTCATCTAGTCTGCCCAGGGTTTTGCCTGGCCAGTTTGTGATGAACTCAGTTTAATTCTACCTGAGCAGGCAGGTGGTGGATTCTGATGCAGACTCCACTGGCACAAAACAAACGTGTTTGCAAGCTTATCCTTCAATGTGACACAGTTTCATTATGCTTCAGATGAGCTGGTCTAATCTGTAATAACAGATCAATAAACCTACGTGCAGTAGCCTTGAGGTGGCAGTTTATGTGAGCTGCTGTACCTGCGCACACCAGTGCGCTCTGTGCGGCCCTGAAACCCTCTTCTCACATCCACACATGCAAATAACTCATAGAAGCATCCAGGACTTTTTGAATGGCCAGTTACAAGCCCCCAGTGCCCATGAAGAATAGCTTCTGCAGCAAAACCATTACTCCTGTTGAACATGACCTGCTGTGTGAAAAATCAGTTTTGGTGCACAGATTTCAAGTGAATGCATGAATGGTATGGGTATGATAGCACTTACCAGGTATGCATATTGATAATAAACGTGTGTAAAAACATCAGCAGGAAAAACAAAAATACATGCATCCTTGCTTGCTCACGTGAAGTTTTCTACAGGTTTGGGACTGAACTAAGATTTATAAGCATTTCCATTTCATCCTCTTGATTGGGCATTTCAAATGTGCAGAGAAGTGGCTAAACCAGCTGAACTACCCTGTGTCTGAAAAATGGCAAAGGAGAAAAGAAAGAGTCTGGAGAGAAGCTCAGAGGTGAGTTACTTCCAACAGTCCTTCAGCAGCATTGAGTACCGCCTTGTTCTCACAGTAGCTTTACTTACTAATATGCACCAACAGATACCACCCCCTAAAAAAGCAAAAGGATCACATTGAGTACCTGACTTCTACCTGTCCAAGAAAAAAATCTTACACTTTCCATTCAGCCAAATGTCCCCAAGCCCAAGGCAACCTAATGCCTTTTTTTCTTTTTACCATAGGTCTTGGTAGCAGAGGCAACAGACATTTTACCATGCACTTCAAGAAGACAAGAAATTTCCACCAGAAACTTGAGATGGAGGAGCACTGGATGTAGAGGATCAAGGTGCAGAGACTGGGAGTACAGAGGGGTGAGTAGCTTCCCAGGGAGCAGTGTGGAGCTCCTGGTTTTGGTTTTGGCTTTTTTTGTAGAGGGAAAATACAGCAGCAATACTTTGAGGAAAGCAGAGAGTAGGTTTAGTGGATTTAGAGCAAAACAACAGAAACAAAAACTGTGGAGATGGACCTTTGCTTAAAATATTGGCAGCATCTTGCTTTGGCTTACACTCCCTTTATTAACTATTGGCTTTCAGAAAGGAGATGCAGCAGTTTCATAACTTTGGTTTGGTAATATAGCACCAATAAAAAAGTAGTGGGTGTGGGGGGGAAGCCATTCCTCCCAAAGCTAAAGCATTCCCAGCTAATGGAAACTGTGACAGTCATTACCACCATAGGGGTTCTGATTACATCTGTTGATACAAGATTGATTTTTCTTGGCCCACAGTCAACTGCCATCTCTGCAAACAGTTCACAGCAATACAGCCCATGGGGGGGTATTTTAGAGCCGCTGACCTAGGCAGCACTGTTTGGTTTACTGTTTTCTCGTGAATGCTCCCAGACATTTTGGTGCCTGCATAAGTATGGGGCTTGCCAGCAGCAGCCAGTGCAGGTCATAAAACACTGTAATAGAGGATTTCCATCTCAGCTGTGACTCTGTCCTGAATTCAGGGCGGCTTTCTCTGAAGCACTGTACTTAAGGGTGTTTATGATTAAGAAGAAATTTCCAGCCTATACAGTAGTTGCAGCTTTTATCTCTTTGGCTTTGATCTCCTCTGTATTCTCTTAAATATAATTAACCTGTCACATCATTTCCCTCCTTCTCACTTTCTCTCTGAAACAACACATTTATGCACAAATTAGGAACTTTAAACAAAGGCAGTTCCAAGGAGTAATAAAATAAATTTGGGACATTTCAGCTTCAGCTCATATATCATTTCCCAGCAAATGTGGTGCATTCCATCCTGGCTAAATCCTGAACCAGATTTTTTTAATTTAATTTTTCCTACCACAGTATATTTTACTGCAATTTCTCTTAAAGTCTGCCATTGCTAACCTGGAAATAGGAGTGTGAACGTTAATATCCTTCTTATAACACAGCATTAAATGAATCTGACAATGCTGGCATCCAACCAAAGCACAAGCTTCACTGACAAATGCACAAACTCCATCTTGTGGTTTGACCCATTGATTAAACTCGTGAAAAAAAATTGTAAGGAAACCTTAAATTCACTGAAACTTTCAACAAAGCTGTGCATTATTCAAAGTTTTAACACAGGCTGAGGAAACTAGGGCTGAGCTTGCCCTCTTAAATGACTTCATACAAGGTCAGTGACTAAGGAGTTACGAAGTGCACAGTATCGCTATGATCGATCCATTTTATTCCTTACTGTGTATGGAGTTCTGCACAACACAAAGGAAAAAAAAACCAAGCTACTTTTAAAAGCTGGTTTGTGTTGTCCTGTTAAAATGTGGATTCAGGCCTCAGAACTTCTGTATCTCCAGCAAGGATTCTCCACTTGTTATTAGTAAGATCTTTCCTAGCATCCGTAATTGCAAAACCCCATTACCTTCCAAGTGCTTAGGTTTATTCTCACGATAGTTTCTCCCATCCCATAGCAGCAAAAGTATTACCATCCTACAGAGGGAGACCTGAGGCACAAAATGATTACATGATTTACCCACTGTCACAACAGAATTTTGAAGTGCAGTGAAATTATAACCCACACTGAAAGACTGCTTTTACACTTATACTAGAATCCTATGCAATAAGAAGAAAACTTTAAAATAGCATGTTAGGAGAGACACCTGGTACAATTAGCTCAACTGAACCTAATAGA
Organism: Falco peregrinus; assembly: GCF_023634155.1. NCBI lineage: Eukaryota > Metazoa > Chordata > Aves > Falconiformes > Falconidae > Falco > Falco peregrinus. The sequence continues at coordinate 72,167,757 of NC_073722.1, read as the reverse complement.
TTACATGAAAGACTAATGAAACAACTGAATGTACTGTGCTGAATTTCATTAGTAGTATACTTGCTTTACAGTGATGGCTTGCTCAGAAAGACAGGAGCAAGTCTGCTTGTGGTTAACACTGTAACAGACTAATTGCGAAGTGGGATACTTGTTGGACTGTACTTTATCCTGCCAGATCATGTGAAGTTTCTCTAAAATCTACCTGTACAAGGTGTTTCCAAGTTACTAGACCTGTCTAAGTGACCTGAGCCAGGTGAGGGCCACCAGGATGCGTTAGACTTGCTGTGCCTGTGCAGTCTGAGTGTGATGCATTAGTTCTCATGCTTTCTGGGACCACGGGGGCAATTGCACACATGTAAGAGCTTTGTGGCGATTCTGAATGCAGCTATTGCTTAACATCAGTCAAGTGACAAGTTTAGAAAACAGAGATCCTTGGTTTAGTTTATCCATGAGAAGATTACAAAATGATCCATCTGGGTTTACAAATACTTACAGGTTAAAAAAGGTAACACAACTAAATAGGACACCAGATGTTTCTTCAAGCTAATAAAAGAAGACACTGCAAGATGTTGCCAGTGGATGGGAACAGAAGATACATAAGTTTCAGTGATGTTTAATTGATGTGATTTCTTTCACCCTTAATGCAAGTCTCACAATCTAGGGATAAAGCCTCCAACTGCTGTAATTATTTCATTCCTAGCATCTCTGTTTCCACTAATAAAACCAAAATAAAACCTCAAAACCCAAAAATTTATTTTTGTCCCTCAGTGACTACACACAAAACACATTTAAACTATGAACACTGAAGTCTTAAGTATCAGAAGAGGAATGAAAAGATGCCCACAACTTTTTTATGCATGATATTGGCAATGGGGAAATTAAGCTGGGTATGAAATGCACAACAGTTTTGCATGAACATTGGAGGTACATAGGAAGAGATTGTATAGATGGGTTACCCCATTACTTGTAGCTCTTTAATTTGTACAAATATCTGTAATGAAAAAAAAAGGTAGTTCAAACGTTTGGATATGTAAATATTGAAGGTGCTTTGGCCCATGTTGTGTGAAGAGTGAAATTAGATGCCCGTCATGGTTCTTCCTCAAATTTAAGAAAACCCACAGAATATGAGCACCAGCCCCATGGGCCACTCACAAGGCATCCTGGAGAGGTACTCTGTCAGCCTCACACTGCCAATACCCTGCAATACCCTTCCAGCACATTCTCAGAGGGTTTGTCATCTTTCAGCCATGGATCTTTGATACTGCTCTTAAAAGGTTTAAATAGGAGGGAAAAAAAACCACAACCAAAAACCAAAACAAACAAAAATAAAAAAACCACACCAAAACTAGATGCTCAGAATGAAAGGATAAATAAAAATAGAAGTCCAGCATCCCTGAGAATGTGTGACTACTCTGAGTCAGTGTTTTACAGAAAAATGAAGGATAAACAAGTGAGCACACAGCATTTTTAAAGACAGCACATTCTCTTTTTTTTTTTGGGGGGGGGGGGGGGGGGGGGGGGGGGGCGGGGAAGACAGACACGTAATTGAGTCCTGTTAGCATATGTCGTTTAAGGGTTTTTTTTCAGTCACATCAGACATTATCTGATGTAACAAGTTTTGTCAGCAGCTTGGTGTGACAGCACAACATGGCTCGACAGAACCTCAAAGGAGGTGATTGTTTCAGGTGTGTCTTGTTTAGAAACACAGTCTTTTCCTGGGTTCCAGGCTTTGAAATAGTGCCAGGCTGGAGCAGACTCACATTGCTGGAAGATGCAGATATTTTTGCTGTGCTGACAAGACATTCCTTCTAGACACACTCTGTAAAGGCATGTGAAACTGTCACATGTGTCTCATTAAATGAACTGACATGCTGAGGTAGCAGCATACGTTATTATTTATAGAGCCCTACTGTTTCAGGTCTGCACATAAGAAAGTGCCAAATACTATGCAGAACTATCCATACTTTTCAAAGCTGTAAATCTGGGCACTGAATGCATTCATTTTTGAGAGAGAAGTGAAAAGGTGAAGTACAACGAATGGGTAAAAAATGAAGCAAACTATTTGTGAATGCCACCTTAAGGCTCTATTTTGCAGACCACTGCCCATTCATTACATCGATAAATGGTCCTATTTGTCCCATCTAAACTGAAGTCTTACTTGCCCAATGTCCTTGTACTGTACCTGATCCATTGCTGACATCTCTCTCTATGCCAGCAAAACTGATCTGGTAATTACCAAGGACTCATTTGAACAGAAGAAGCAAGAGCCATGCATAGTTCCTCATTCTCACAGAAAAGCCTTCAGGGCATGCTGCAGAAATAGAGGATAAAGTAAAAAGGATGCAGAAAAATATTATTACTTATTACCTGTGATTTACTTGGGTAAAAGATAATGCCAATTCTTCAGTTGTCCAAAGTGGGGCACCGTATTTCTAACTATTGGAGATATCACATAGGACCTAGGTGAGAGAACAGGAGTGTCAGGTTGCCATGATTTAGTACTGGAAGGTTTATTATCATTTATTAGGGCAGGAAGAATTAAAATAATTGAGATTTATCCCTTAAATCAAATAACATCTAAATGTAGTCCTTTTTCTTTGCCAACTCAGTATGACTTAGGGAAGGAAAAGCCCTCTACAGTGGCTGAGATATTATGTAGACCTAGACATAAACAGAAATACCAAGTAAGTTTCACAACCTACTTCAGATCACATAAGAAAGTAGGTGAAATGCTGTCCTCACAGAAATAGGTTCAAAAGTTATATAGCTTGACCATTTCCTAGTCGACTTACAGTTACAAAACACCTTCAAAAGATTATGAACAATTGAGAATATGATAGGAAAATTCAGATTCAAACACTGAATTTTCCCTTACCTGCTGTAAGGAAACAAAGAAAGTGGGACAAAAATTGTGAAATTGAGCACACAGTACAAATTGAATTATCATGGCAGCCAATATTATCTACAACTATGACATTAGCGGATAGCTGTGCAGACTTGAATGACATAATGCGTTGGGAAAAAAAGAAGACAGACGCATACAATTAGGAGATCTATAGCAGCCAAATTTTGTATGAAAACTCCCATCTCCCTCTACCACCTCTAATGCTGGCTGAAGAACTTCGGTTATTTTTATAGCTGGCCTAAAGTTGGTAAAAAAGCTTCACTCATTTTACTTCAATATTTTTAACCTCACAGCCTTTGGAATAGTTTTGGGGACTTACCCACTTATGAATCAGTACAATTAGGGTAAAGTCATTGTGTTATGTTGAAGCATAAAAATAAACTAGCATAAAAATGGGTGTGATAGAAAGGGTCTTAGAAAGCCATGAAGATACGTACAGTATGTAGTGTTCAAAAACAAATGAGAAAGGAGGCCGGGGACCTAAAACAATGCATACACTATATGCTTCAGCTCAGTTATTCCATCTTTGCATACTTGTTTCTTGACTGTATTAAGGTTTATTCTATGTCCTTATTTCTAAATAAAGGAATATTTAAATCAAATTAGTCTTCTGTTTCCCATTTCCCTCTGAAGTCCTGAACAACCTCAACACTTTGAAAGGAGAAGCCTTTCAAGAGCCACTCCGTGTACAGTAACAATTGTTAACATAAGTTGTGTTGATAATACAGATAAAGTCTTCTTTGTGCAGCCAGCACTGTTCTACATACAGTATAAAGGCAGCCATACCAGATCCTTAATTACATTCAGCGGCTTTTTCCTCAAAGGCCTTGAGAAACAACGGTATCTTATTTGTCAAGAGAGCTCAATAGTTAGCAAGTCAGATCCATAATTTTTTATGAGCTTGACATGTTGTTTCTGCTTTCACTGATTAATGAGATAGTGCCCCTTATAGTAGGTCACAAGTTGGATTCTGTGGAATAGGACGTTACAGGTTTACAGCTTTTGGGGGAAAAAAGAAAAAAAAGCACAAAAGCAAGCAAGTACAAGGCACAATGGGCATTGACCAGCTCTTCCTTTGGGACTGTCACTACAGCACCAGGGAACAAATTATCATTTCTCAAAAATTACTGATATTCTGATCTACAAGGCAGACACATTCAAGTTATTTTCATCAGGGAGTGTTTATCCTCACTGACTCTTGCATGTAAGTCTAGTAAGGTCTTGGTACATGTCCCACCGTATGTAGTGTCTTCGGCAACCATAAAGTGTTTCCCAGCAGCATGCTAGCTTTAGGTGCTTTTTCATCACTTTGGAGGAAGGATCACTTCAACACGTTAGCAGTAGCATAACAAGATGGAGAACCTCTTGAAACCACTTCCATTACACAGCGTACCACAGCTACTGACAAGGCACATTACCTACATGATACCCCGATCTTTCACTGCAGCGATTGCACTTTTGTGAGCTGTTAAAGTAGGAATTGCTCTTTTCATCTGCCATAGTCCAGCAATTCTATAGAAACATTTGTTCTTAATTAAATGATATGATGGTCAAATATGCTTTCTTTTTGATCACTGTTTGGGTGATTTATCCCATGTACAGTCCACCTAATAGACAAGTACTTTCAAAAGTAAACATATTAACCAGCTCTTGAAAAACCTATACAAATTATGATTCTAAATCTGCTTGCAGTACATTAATTACATGGCAGAATAAGCAAATATTGATGTGTAATTTAATCTTACAAACTGTCCACAAATGAATACATATGGCTTCAGACAGAGGGTTTCTGTATTTGGCCCTTGGTCTGTGACCAAGCGTTGTAGTTGGAGTCCAAACCAGTTTGCTTCACACAGGGCCCCAATTGTCACAGCACAAACAAAACTAGCAAGCTACATCAAGGCTTTACCTTGTTGGTCAGATGCTAATGTCTGTGCTTTTTCTCCTTCCTCCAGAGGCAAGGCCAGGCCACACCACTCCTCCTTCCTCCAACCACCTCTCCCACGCTCCTCAGGGCTATTTAACCACTTAGCAGGAAGGAGCTACAGCTGCACATCATCCATGTCAATCAACCCACTGCCTGCATTCCTCTACAACCAAGTGTAAAATACACTGCCCTGTAAGGCAGGGAAACATGAGTTTAAGAGTATGCTGCTTAATCATCTGAATTACAGAGCTGAAAAAAATACATCAATGGTAGTTTGTAATTAAAGGTGGCATCACTGAGGACAGAGCAGTGCTTTGGGGTAAAGTGATTTAAGAGGACACAAAAAAGGAAGAGGAAAAAAAGCAGACAGTAATGCCAAAAGCAGCCTCCTGACCAGTGCACTGGGTTTGCGCATCCTGACTGAACGTGTTTTTAGACAGGCTGGTTATGTTTGCAGTGGGCTTTAGGGCAGGACTTAATGGTACGGTGTTCAACATCACCCCACAAGCTGATCTGAACACAGAGCTCAGCAATGTTAACAAAATTAACCGCAATAAGTAACTGCAAAGAATGGCTGGAGGCAGAGGAACATCAGCCTCTTCCGTGGCAGGTATAAAATGCTGAAAATATCCTATTCCTGCCTAAGGGAAGCCAGTGCTTTAATGATACACCTGGCTCTGATGACCTTGAAATACATTTGTTCTTTCTGCATCTGAGCTCTTGCTGCTCTGCCACGCTGACCCCTGCATAGGTACAGTGACCCCACCCACACAGCTCCGGTGAAAGCTGTTTAGAAGTGCAGCTGCCAAAACCAAAAAAGTCTCTGCTTCAGAGATTACCCTGTAGCCCTTGTAGAGTCCAGGCTGGAGCATATACCCACACTGCTGCCCAAGGAGAACCAGCACCGGAGCAAGGGGGTATTCCCTGAAAAAAATCCCATGCTGGAGCAGGTTTATGCTGGACTGCTGTCCACGGAGGATCCACACCAGAGCAGGGGAACAGTGTGAGGGGGAAGGAGCAGCAAGTAGGAGTTATGAACTTACTGCAACTGCCCATTCCCCATCCCCCTGTGCTGTTGAGCAGGGGGAGGTAGAAGAGTGGGAATGAAGGAGTAGAGTTGAGCCTGGGAAAAAGCAGGAGGGGTAAGGTGGTGCTTTAATTTTGTCTTTGTTTCTCATTGTCCAAGTCTATTTTAATTAGCAACAAAATAAATTTATTTTCCCTAAGTCAAGCCTGTTTTGCCCATGATGGTAATTGGTGTCTTTATTTTGATCCGTGAGCTTTTTCATCATATTTTCTTACACTGCTTTACTGAGAAGGGGGAGTCACAGGGCAGCTGGCTGAGTGGCCGGCTGCTGGCCAAAGTTAACCCACCACACATGCATACTGTATCCAGGAAAGAACAAGGCTTAAGTCAGAGCCTAGGAATCTAGCTGATGCTACCAGCAGCTCCGAATGCACTAGGTTTGCTAAGTTTCTCAATAAAACTTAAGGTAGTTAAACAGTTGGGAGAGCAGTTCTGGCTGGGTTTTTGGTTAGAGATTACAGCAAAACTAGGTTGTACCTCCCTTTCACCTCCCAAGAAATAAAACTGTAAACTGAATTGAAACTTGTCTTATTTCCCAAAAGAAAAATGGCTTCTGGGGAATCCTATTTTTTGTTTTCATTAAACACATCCCTTGAACTGTAACACATAGGACAGGCATGTTCTTCTCCTGTCTGGTGAGGACACTTGTCTGATATTCACATAGGTGAACCACTCATATGTATGATGTGATTTGTTAGTTTATTGCAAGCTTAAACACAATTTACAACCCTCTGAAGTGCTGCCTTATCTGACTCCCAGTCGATAAATGGTACACAATGACTTTGGATGTTTACTTAGAATAATTTCACTTAAATACCTGTTAAACTATTGAGAAGGCCAAGACCACGGTGCATAAATCTTCCAGGAACAGAAAGTGCACATGCAAAACACTAAGAAGCAATGGAGCTACAGGAAATAAATTCACAATGTAATAATGAGAGATTATACAGTTGAGACCGGTATGATTGATGAGCTTTATCACAGAAAAATTGCAAAAGCGCTCTGATATCTTTTAGAAAAGGATTATGGGTATCGAAACCTCAGAATTTATTATTCTGATAGATATCATAGGGGAGGTATTTCAAACATCTTTTAGCATAGTGACAAGAGCCTTCGTATCAGGACAGTATGCATTTCAAAGAGTCAATATGCATTTAGTTTCCTTTATTAGAAGAAAGCTGAATATACATAAATACAAAATATTGGAACAGTAGTACTGGATGTGAGCACAAATTAAATACACTCTCCCTTTTCATGTGCCACATTCAGGTGAGGACAAAAGTCCTTCTTTCAAACTCACTTTTATGTTCCTATACTACAAAGTTCCAAATCTAGGAATGATTTTCCATGGAACCCTTAGTGTCTGCAGGATGCACTATATAGGGTTGTCTTGCTAGATAATGCATTTTCTGTCAAGCGTACCAGGCCATAACAGGAATCACCTCTGTCATTTATGCCAGAAGGATGCTTTTCTCTACCAGACTCCTCTGCAAAGTAAAACTTTCCTGTGTCTGACCTCAGAGGTGTTGCATTCCCTCATTGCTGTGATTTCTGCTGGCACACACTGTTCCATAGTGCTGCTCACCTGTCCTGCTTTGGCAATTATGTGCATGTGCAAGGCCAAAGAGTCACCTTCCACGTACAAAGCTTTTCATCATTTCAGGATCTGTGGGTTCCTGAGCATGTGGAAGGGGCACAAGAAGTCAAAGCTGGCTGCACAGACCCTTGAATAAACCAGAAAGGCCTTAGGGCTCCTAGAGGCTGTTCAAGCAGCAGGAGCTGCCCACACTCTCCTCTTTGCACTGGTGCCCTCTAAAAGTCAGAGCACAGGATGCTGTACTTTCTGAAATGAAAAGTCTTGCAGCGTCACTCCCCACAACATGAGACACATGTTTCAAAATTGTTCTCTAATTACACCATGTCTGGCTCCTGCCTGGCTTCCTTACGCTTTGCAGACAAACAGGGGTTTACTTTGAAAAAGCATGCAAAAGGCATGCCTCATTAGAGGCTCAATTACGCAGCTTGCTCAAGGACTCGATGCCTCAGAGTGGGTACCCAGCTGCCTGCAGGACAACGCTCTGTGATACTATGTGCTAGTCAATGATGTTAGTCATTAAGCTCTGTACAAAGTGCATTTGTTGTAACTGAATACGAGCAAAAGTTCTGTGCTTCAAATTGGCAATTCTTTCACCTACAAACTGTAAACAGAGGCTGTACAAATTGTGAGCCGTGGATAAAGGCTTCCTGAAGTCCTTAGAAAAAAACAAACCCTTGTTCCAAAAATAACACAGTATGCAAAGCAGCTCTGGCTGAAACAAGGAGAGTAAAAACTGAGAAGCCAGGTTCCTGAGAATGTCAAGGCACCTTTCCCATCAGTTCTGAATTTGTGTATTTTACAGTGTTGAAATTCATTGTGAATAGCTGAATTTCCTTTTTTTTTTTTTTCTTCATTATTTATTTCTAACCATGCATGCTTGTAAGGGTTTCTGATCATCGGTTTACCCTGTCGGTTTTGTTTGAAGTTAATAAGGTATGTCACGTGGGAACCGTACCTATCCAATCTACTATGCTTCTTCAGCCCGTGAGATACAATACAATGGATTATTACCCATTGAAAGGGATCACCATGCAGTGACAGAGGAAATGACAAGGCAGCAGATATCAAGAATTTAAAGTAGGTAGATCTGAAGGGTGAAAGGTTGCACCTGGTCTCCAGTATTTTCAGACTGTTGTTCTAAAATGTGTGCAGCTTGTTCATAATTGGAAGCTTGAGATGTCAGTTTTGATTCTGGTTTGTTTTGATGATTACCAACTGTACCGAATATGTTTCTTAAATGGAAAACAAAAGAGAGTGATCATTAGTGGCTCATTCACTGGTGCTGGATGTCATTAAATAAAATTAGCATTTTCCAATCTGTAGAGCTACAACATTGACATCTCTGTTATTCTAGGTACAGTAAGAGATTCTCGGTAATGTATGATTTGCATAATACCTAATGAGTTTGTAGCAAACCCTTTTCTAGATCCACTCTACTGATAACATGCACCTTAGATGATACAACTGCATCATGCTACATTGCAAAACAGCATCAGTTCACTAACTGACAGTACCTTCCAGACATTTGAATCTTGTTATACAGGTTGTTTTGGTCCTCTGTAACAGAGTTATAAGCTAGAATTAAATAAAAATTGAGCTAAATTTTTGCCCCAGATCTGAATTAATGCTTTTCTTGCTTTTTTAACAATGTACTTTATGAATTTTCTGATTTTGTTTTTCTGATACTATTATTCATTATTCTGTGATCTCTACATTATTTATTTAAGAATGATATAATAATATATTAATAATCTAGGCCCCTATTCTCCATGTATTTTTATCTAAAGTGAATCTAAACTGATCCCTAATGAACAGTGTTGTTATATTCACTGTATTAGGAAATGAAACTGCAACTTCTAAAAGAAACTGATGTTATGTGGTTCCTACATGCTACAGATGTTAACTGAGATCCAGCCTATGTTGTGGGGTTTTTTAGTTTTGGGGTTTTTTTTCCAGCATCTAGGACTTAGTGCAAGGTTAACTACCTTTAATTGGTAAAGCGACCTTACATTCTCTGACATTTTCTACACCTATTTTTTTTCCACACTTAGTTCAATGGAAATTAATTTGAAATAATAGAAGGTAAGGTATAGTTTTCCAGTTGCATCTGATTGTGACTTTTCTCTTTTTAAAGAAGGAAATATTAACTGCCTGACTCTATACATGAATCTCTAATCTTGACCAAATCAGAAGGACCAGATCTGCCATCACCTTTCTGGTATCTTTACTCCACTCCACAGCTGCATGGTCCCCTCCCCATGCAGTTTTGCAGGAAGGAAATACTCCCCTTCCCATCCTGTGCAGGGAAGCCCACAGAAGTTCTCATCGGCTGCGTTAGGCTGACAAACAGCACAAACATTAATTACCATCTACATCCATTTGTGTGCTAAATCTAGTTGCTTTCTGTCTTTGGAGAAAATTGCATACAAAATCAATAAGCTCAGGGAAAATGGCTATAAAAATACAATTCTTTAAGTGGAAGGAAAGTAAATTGCCCATGCTGCTCAGGTAGTTTTGGATTTGTTGCCTGGTTCCATATGAGAGATTTCCTTCCCAATAACTTAAGTCTCTGAAATTATTGTTAGTCACTGTAAGCTTAAAAGTCTGATGCATTAATCTTTATATACGTTCCCTTCTATTGCCTCTTGCTTTATTTATGGAAATCATTTTGCTGGGGTAATACCATAAGCTATACAACTTGTTTTCATGAGGAACTGAAGTTTTAAAAAATAACTCAAAATAAAACTAGACATGAAATATCATTTGAAAAGCACCACTTAACAATTACAAATATTTATTACTTGCAGTAAATATTGCCCCTCTTTCTATGTTGGTAAAGCTTTTTAATACTGTTACAAGCCACTATTTATACCTCTTCTTTATCATTCAGGAGTTTAAAACCTCTCAAGTGCCTCCTCCTTACTTAGAGGATTCACAGGCCACCTGTATCTTTTAACACATCACCCATCTAACTGATAGATTTACATCTCTGAAAATAAACTTAGACTACATATGAGAGCATTGCCCACAGCATAGATAAAAGCACTGGGTTTTGACAGAAAAATCTCAGTTTGTTTGTTGCAAAAGTAACTAAATCTCACCTGAATGGCAGCAAAATATAATATGAAAGGTCATTATTTACCTCCAGAATCTATCATTCTCAAACTGGTTTGATTCTCTAAGACTCACAGTGTGCTCCCAGCTCATTTACCAGGGAGCCAGACATTCAGCTTGGAAGAAAAGCATCAGAGAAGTAAGTACTGTAGATGTCACAATGTTTACCAAGGCTGGTCCATGAGCTAAATAAGGAAGATTAGGAAATGTGTGCAAATATACTGAGCTTGATTTGCATCTGTATCTCTGGAGCTAGATATGCAAATAGCCATCTTTATGCACTAATATTGCACCTGCAGGTATAATCAGAAGCACTGTTTCAGGTATGTGATACCTTTGCCTTTCTATGAATGTGTTATTATAATATTTAAAAAAACCTCTAAAACCTGTGAAGAGCTTGATGCTGGGCTACTGCAGTGAAAGGGAGGGAGTTAAGAAATTGTGATTTAGTTATCATTTAGAAACCTTCCTCCCGACTTTTCTCATTGCCTGTCATCCTGTGAAGCACCTCCAAGCCTGTTATTCTGTTCCCATTCATGTTGCTAGCAATCACATAAGGTAACTGTTGCTGTAACAGTGCAGTATGGACACCATTTGTATCTCTAAGTGGTGTTGTATGCAAATGATAGATGAAGTAAAAAATATATCAGGGTATTCTACAGATATTTCAGGACTGCAATACTCTAATAGTGAGAGAATATTTTGATCCATTAGATTTATAGATGCTGAAGGATTTGTGCACCTGCTTCACTTAAGCACACAGACACCACCAGCAGTAGTCCTTTACACTCATAGGCAGGACCATACGTAAATCCTCAAAAGACCTGTGGTATAAAAAAATATTCCCTTATCCCTCACCCCTGCCTATCTACACTAACTGGGCAGATGCTATTCCCAGAATCAGTTCACGAGACTGCTAATTAAAATACCATTCCTATTAGTGAAACACTGCAAAACTTGCATTATCTGATTTTGTTTTGATGATAATGCAAAAAAGTGAAAAAATAATAAAGCACATAAGTTGTTTATAAAGTAACTCAAAGCTGATCCATACCCAGCATTTATGAATAGCCTTAATTCATATTTTTCATAAACAAGTTTAAGCTTTGCTGTGATTGATCAGAAACATTTTTCCCTGGCCCCAGCCCCTATCTAAGCATGCTCATTTCATTATTAGATAGCAGCATCAGCATCCAAATTAACTCATTTACAAAACACCCGGTAAACAGCTCAGAATACTTTTAAACCTCTTTGAAAATTGGTTTATAATTTTAGTACCAATAAAATAATAAGTCTTTTTAGTCCTCAGTAATCTTGCTAAATATTTTACAATAGCTTGTTTATTCTTCAGTCAAAAGTTTATTGTCCTGTGTGTTACACAAGCCTACTAGCCCCAGTTCATGTCATAAAATGGTAGCTAAATACCAGATACATCCCCCAAAGGAAGATGTGGAAGGTCCATTTTTGAAGGATTTGAGAACCAGTTAGATAAAGACCAGGCTGGGATGGCTAACAGGCTACCCTTGCAGGAGCTGAACAGCTGAACTCGGTATTGCTCCCTTGTTAGCCTGCAGACTGCTGATGGCCTGTGATCATTAGAAACTGTTTATAAAATAATAATAATAATAACAATAAAAAGGCATAACCAATCAGATAAATGATACCCACTTCCACAAGCAATAAAGACTTTAAATGGAGGAAAACGAAAGTAAGAACTGTATGCTCTCAGGCCAGTTAGCTTTCCAGATAAGCCTGTAGAAGCTCTCCAGAAGAAAGCATGGCAAGTCTGAGGTTAAACCAGCAGTTCCCATACCCCCACATGAAAAGTATGAGTATTAAGCATACCAGGCCAGCTGGTAGGAAGAAATATCTTTCAAAGACCAATGATGGAATATACATCAGATTTGTAGGGGTAGAAGTTTGCATTTTAGTAAGTCAGAGAAAGAAAGAGTGCTAAATATTTCCCAATGCTTGTGACTGCTCACAGATGTTTACCTTGCCAGAGGTGAATTGCCATTTTCTAAGGTGAAGCATTTAAATGTAAAACTCCCAACAAGGAATTCAGTCCTGCAGCTGAGTTAATCCTGTCCTGTACCTTGTTTGCTACCCACCATGACTCCCCGCAAAACCTGGACATGCTCCCTGTCCTGTCCCAACACCTTTGCTACCTTTCTCTGTCCCAGTATCCAGAAGACCCTGTCTGCCACTTTGGTGTCCAGGGAAAGAAACCAGCCTTTTTCCTCCAAGTGTATTGTGCACTAGCCCAGGAAAGCACCAGCTTGCAAACTACCTAACAGTTGCTGAGGGTATGCATGTCTTCATCACATTTTACCATGATGCCATAAAAATACAAACAACAGAGGATTTGTTGTTTAAAATTATTTGCTGAATATTTGTTTTGTTCATTATTCAGTATTGCCTGCTATCAAGTTTTGAACAATTTTGTTTTGGTTTGTTCAGCTTCTTGCATGATAGGGCTCTGTTATATGATGAGGATCAATTCCTACGTGCTACAGTCACGTAAATGGTAATTAATGACTTGAACAGTTTGTGCTCATCTTTGCAGTGCATTTGGGCTATACAAACATTTTTACAAATGCTGGCAGCTGGCAAAATACTGGTAAATAATGAATAATACAACTTATTTAATAACAGAAAACCAAATGCATTGGGTTTATTGCAAATCAGCTGTTGGCACTTGCAGAAAGCAGTATCTTTCTCCATATTGCTAATTACTTCAAAACATCAAAGGCTTTGAGCACTCTAAATTTCATAGCTTAATTACTCAATGAAGAGAGATTTGCATTTCAGGTAGACAGAGCCACTGGAATTAGACTGCTGTTGTCACCTTATTTTTGACACCTAATTACAAATAAGTACTTTAGGTCAAATGACTGGTTGCATCCAAGATCTGCTGACACAGCAGAAGGGCAGTAAAATAAGGGCAAAGTCAGCTTAAAGCCACCTTGGAGAGCTCCCACATTTTACCATAATTTAGAGTTTTAGATATGCCTGCAATAATCTTCAGGAAGCAATTATTCTAAGCAAAGATTTTTGGCATTTCAGCAGCACCCAAGCCACTACATCTTCTCACCATGCACTTCTCCACTCTCAATTAAAGCTTGTCCCACTGCCAAACTGCCCTGCACAGCTGCAGGCATGTATGAGAGCTTTGCAAGTGCAGGGCCCTGCTTGATAACAAGGAAACAAGTATGGTGCAAGAAATGTGGTTCTGGGGCATTTCAATCAGGAAATCACAGTACAACAGCGAGCTGGGTTAAGGTATCTATCCCACTTATGTTTTCTGGTTTTAACATGGGGAACTGGCAGAGTCTCCCAGTTGGGGGGGGGGTGGGGGGCAAGGGGGGAAGGTGCTTCCAAAGGCAACTTGCAGCCACATTGCATTTGACAATTGAGCCACCCACCTATTGTGTTTAGAGGCACTGCCTTTTAAGGATTAGCTACAATTTAATTTGCATGCTGCAAATTGACAGCCAGCATCCACAGCATGCAAAGTTGCTTCATCTTCCTCTTTAGATGGCAATAACTAGACCCAGTGGTTAAGCAATGGAAGTTCATTCAAAAACAACATCTGTTGGCACTTTAGACTTCAAATCACACTGCTGCGTTTGCTTTTCATCAACACTTTATTTGTGAAGAGCAGTGGCATTTTGCATAATATTTAAGAATTTGCTTATGTAAAACACAGAAGAATTACTTGTAAGATTTTGAAGAAAATTCTCATATCAAGTCACATTCTCTACATTCTCATCTAGATTCAGAATTTGTACATCCAATATTCTTCCTCTCCTTGTCTCTTTCTGAACTTTTGTTAGGCAACATGTGCTGCTTTGCACATGAAAAGCATTATTTCTGCAAAACTGGCCTTCTTCAGTTCTTTTGGTTTGTGGTGATCTGTAGTACACTGGTTTCATTGACTGCTACTACAGGGCACTACAGCATTGATAAAATCATGTGTTCCCCTGATAATTAGATTCTACAGATTCTGCTTGCTGACTAAAAGACAACTTTTGAGAGTATCACTGAATAACTCCCTCACAAATCTTTATGGCCCAAACATCACAGACTGATATAGTGGCAGTGAGTTCAAAGGAGCTGTGAAAATTACATCAGCCATGGGTCAGGAGAGCAACTTATTTTTTTCACCAAGGATACTGAGATTAGAGCAGTGGAGATCCCCAAAGTATGGAGGTGATGTAGGTTCAGAAGAAATTTATACCTGTAACCTGCAGTGGTGATCAGCATGATCCCCCATGCAGCTTTGATCATGATCTTTGGAGTCCTTCTGAAGGGAAATGCTGAAGTAAGGAAGGACAAAACTATAAAAGAAGAAAATAAATTCTGAATTATAACCATTTTTAAAAGTTCTTCAGGCTTCAACCAAGATTTCCAAAGGTGACCAGTGAATTTATGTGACTCATTGGCAACACAGCAAAAGGCCCTTCAGTAAAGTGCTGAACCACCTAGAATATTCAATATATTACTGTACAGTCTTGGCAAGCTAGACTGTTCTTTGCATAAAGGTGAAAAACTTAAAAATGTTGATTTAATTTGTTATACACTCTTCTATTTCCAGTTGAGATGTTTTGTTTGTTTGTTTTAGGAGGTGATGACAGGCTAAAGAGAAGGTGGGCGATGTGGAGCTTCCTTTGTTCACAGCTGTGGGGACATTCCAGCTGCCCGTAGGACTATGACATGGTACAGACTGGGGTTATGTGTGTTCTCTTATCCTTAGGTCAATGTCCTTGTACAAAGCTGCAACACTCTCTGGCTGAGTGTTGGAGGAGGGTGAGGACAGGAGCATGCCGTGATCTGGTCACATCCCTGTCTAGAGCTAAGGCTGTCAAAACTAGGAGAAACAAGGACCAGCAGACACCCTCCATCACCATGAGCAGCCCTTGCCTCCCTGCACAAGACCCTCCCAGCCGCAGGCCAAGGCTGTCCATGTCATGTCTTCCTGACAGCCAGAGGACATCTGTCCTAAACATCACCATGGCTAGTGCCAGAAACTGGTGGCAGCTCTCTGTAACAAGGCCAAGACACCGCCAGGGCTGTCAGTGCTGTATCAGTGTGACATGGCTACTGTCTTCTGCCACTCAAGTGAGAGGAAACAAATAAAAGAGAAAAAAAAAGGGGGGGAGGGGGGTAAGAAAACATTTTTAGAAATAGAAAAAGGGAAACTGCTAATGCTGAGCTGTGAAGTCAAGTAGCTGGAGAAAAAATTAAGGAAAAGCAGCTCAGTAATTTAAAAGGGAACTGAAAGTAACAAGTCCTACCCACTGCCCAATTTTAAAGGTTGGTGTGGTACTTCCTGCTGAGATTTGTGGGTTTGAAGGCTAAATTCTGGAAGAAAAATGAAGGTAATATTTCACATCTTTGGAATGAAAGGCAAATTCTGCATCCTTAAGTGGCTGACAGTGCTGAGGATGTTTCAGCGTGGACTGCCAGACTCACATCTGTCTTTCCCTGAAATGGACCAAAAGACATTGCAAGGGATGGTCTCATGCTACACACTTCTGTTTGTCACTAGAACAAAACACATAAATGAGCTTCCATCTACTTGGTTCACTGTAGACTACTACATCCTCTTGAACTGACAGGACTGGGGCAATAGGCACAAACTGAAACACAGGATGTTTGGAGGCTGTGGAGTCTCAATCTTTGGAGATATTCAAAAGCTGCCTGGACATGGTCCCGGGCAACCAGGTCTAGGTGGCCCTGCTTGAGCAGAATTGTGGGACCAGATGACTCCCAGAGGTCCCTTCTAGCTTCAACCATTCTGTGATTCCTGAAAAAAAGCCTAAACAAACAAAAAAATGTGTCTTTTGCTCTGCATACCTGTGCTTAGAGCGATCTACAGAGTGCAAGTATTTTCTTCATTATATTTTTTTTATATTGGGGAGAAAGGGTGTGGCTTTGGGATATTAGGAATTTTTTAGTTTTCTTTCTGGGATCACATCATCAAGAACTGGCTAATAAGAACTATAGAATACAACCCTCCCCTCAGAGAATTATGCAAGTTTCATTAAATTACCCTTTCTTTTTTAAAATCTTGGGTCAAACTCTGCCTTGCTTAGAAGAATTCAGAGCAAGAACTGGTTAGATAAACTGCTGTGACACCTTTCCTCTTCCTAAGTGAAGAAAATAAAAAGTATATGTATTTAAAAAAATAATAATCAAGATTGCAGTTCACAGGAAAAACAAAATGGTATTTACATAGTTGAATGATGACGTGTTTGCAGAGTAAACACAGCCCGAGAAGGGTCCATGGGCATACAAAAAAAAACCCAAACCAAACCAAACCAAAACACAAAAAAGTGGCTTATCATGTCCTTTTCTTCATACTGTCCCACACTGTCTTCTCAGAGGAAGACCTCAGCATAGAAACTGGTGCTTAATTAGGTTTAACTTTTGCTTTGCTCTTGTAGTTCACCTTTAAAAGTTGAAAGCCATTGCTTTTCATCAGGTATGCCAGAAGGTGCTGGAAGTGACACTCTGCAGTTTGTTGCAGATCCTTCCTTGGAGTCAGCAATTGTGCAGCTATCTCTCCACTCCCGTGTCCCTGGGGATTTCTCAAGGACAGGTGGCCTATTTTTCTCGTTACAGTGTCCATATCCATCCTAATTAGTTTGAACCAGGCTGTATGGATTAACAAGATCCCCTCAATAAGAGGCTTTGCGGCAAGGGTGACCTCCTACCCTCCCAAGTTGCATGAGTGTGAGCTCAGTTGCAGATATCTGGAGCAGCGTACGTGGTAGACCTGCATTCAGAAATGGAACAGGAGACCACTGTAATATTTTCCCTTTAATCCCCAGAAACCAGACACTGAATTTTTCCCTTACACAATTTTATACCGGTATAAATGCCACCAAAGTTGACAAAAAAAAACAAAAAACCAACCAACAACCAATTCCAATATCTACAGGAGAAAACAGGGTCCTGAATGTACCCTGTCTGAACTTCAAGGTTGTGATGGGCCACTTGCAGTACTCAGATTATCCAGTCTTCTCATTTCTCTTTCTAGGTTATCACATTTAATATGGTGCTATTAATCATATAAATAACTTCACTTTTTTCTGTTGTAATCGCTGATTTCAGCCTATCATCTGGAATTTTTGACTGCTTTTATTGAGGATTATGCTGCTGTGGCAGAAACTAGATTTTGTTTTAATAGGATACCAAAACATGAATGCAGACAAATTGGAAGCTGTAGGTCTGCAAAGATTTCCAGAGACAACGCTTTGGGAAACTTGATAGAGCTGCATGTGAAGTAGTGTTGTTGGAAGCTGATAAGGACTAAATGTGAAGACAAAGAGCACAAAGTAGAATTGTTAAACTGAACATATGCACAGTTCACAAAAAAAAGGTGAGGTTTGAAAGGACATGAAAACCGCGGCCTTGAAGTGAGTTCACACTTTTGTATTCCACCATGATTTCTACTTAGCGCTAAGATCAACAGGATTTTACCTTGGCTGTTTTAGAAGTTTCCCATAACAAAAAATGCTGAGTTCTCACTCTGCAGTTGATTTTACTATCCTGCCTACTCTGCAGAATAAATCTCCTGAGGGCAGATTTTGCTTCCCATTACCAGTCAGAGTAACTCCAGGCTTCAGCAGAATGTTCCTGGATTGACACCAGTGCCAGTCAGGTCATGGTATCATGCCTGAAGGTCACTGTCTTTAGGAAATGTTCTTCTGTTTGTAGCAATTTCTATTTTGAATTGCTGTTCAGTTTTACCAATTACTAAAAAAAAAAATTAAAAAAAAATAAACTTTCTCCTTCCCTTTATTGTTCTTGAAGCTTCTGCTCCTTATTCTGCCACCATTATTAAGCAAGTCCTCCTTGTGCTTTTCAGTATCTGCCACCATTATTAAGCAAGTCCTCCTTGTGCTTTTTAGTAAAGTATTTATATTACAGAGGTATACCTTTACCTACTCTTTACCTACTGTTGATTAAATAATGCTTGAGTCAAAGCCTCCTGAAGACAACAAAGCTCTCTCTTTGACAAAGTATATAAAAAATTATATACGACCCAGCACTCTTCTTTTACCCCCACCACAGTGGTCTGTAGCCACATCTGTCTGTTATTCCAGACATAACTGCATGTTGGTTCATCTGCATTTTAGCTGTCCTCTCCTGAATCTCATCTAACCTGTTAACTTCAGTTTTGTGATGAGAAGTCCCAAACTGCACACAATTCTGACTGTGCTCTTACCAAGACTGCCAAAAAGCTGTTACTTGGAAAGAAGAAAAAGTTATTTATTTCAGTCGCTCATTCTTATCCTCAGCTGACCAGACTTAGCTGCACTAGGGAGCTTTACTTGAGTAGAAGGTTTAGCCAAATATGGAAACTCATATACCATATTACATCTGTATCATTGATATTACTCCCTAATACACTAAGGATGGCAAAGTTAGAGAAACGAGATTTCTTTATAAGACAACTCTTTTTTTTTTATATCTATCTTTATGTTATTTTTGCAACATAGAGTCTTTTAACCCTTTCACTCAGTATGCCTCCCACTACATACACCACACTGCCATCATCCACTAGTATTTCTTCTAAACCAACAAAGTTGAAGCGATGAGTGACACAGGTAATTCAATTCTTATATATTAATTCTCTTTAAGCAGCCTAAACCAGCCAGTCACCCATGGTTACATTTAACTGATGCTGCACTCCATCCTTGCAACCTCTCTCCTGGTTGTTGCTACACCAACATGTTAACTTGAAGGTGATCAGGCTGTATTTGTCCTATTTCACAGCACCAGCATTAAGAAAGCAGGAAACTGGGCTTCAAGTTTCATCTTGCACTCAGCCCAGTCTGTCCCATTCTGTCTCCGTGAGCCTGTGGATAGCCCACTGAGGGCTTTGGCACGAGTGCCTGACAGCATGAGAACACTGCAATAACTCTGACCACTTCTCAAAAGCTATGTCCTGGCAGCCTCTTACATGCTGTAAGAGGTTTTTACATATTGTAACTTAGGTGTTGCAACAGTTTCCAGGAGGTTTGCAGGTTACCTCTGTTGTGATAGGCTGCCACTGCATGTCACCATCAAGATAAGATAACAAAGAAAAGCTGTACGAAAGCCTCTGAAATTCTGGTGAAAATGGGCCATGTTATCCCTGAGGTAAAAGCCACCCTGGAAGTAATAACCCTGGATTTCACCTTAAGGAAATGGAAAGAAAAAAAAAATCATAACACTGCCTTTCATTCCCATTGCTGGATTTTGGATTTTATTTTAGTTTAAATGTACATCTATAATTTGTAGTCTAAGTATTAACTACCATATTGTATATATACTTATTTATGCTGCAGTATAATACAGAGCTGTTGTCTGACACAGCTGAATGAAATCAAATACACCATAAATTTAAGATGCCTGTATTTACTGTGATAGTTAAGATGTTTGCATTATGCGGAAGAAATAACAGAAATCATAAACTGTGTATTAAAAGCCATGATACTTTTAACCATGGAAGGTGTTTGATCCATAAAAGAATAAAACTCTGCTATTTAAACTTGAAAGTCCAAATGCTCTTTTTTCTTAAAAATCTAGTATTGGTTTCAGTGTCTATTTGCTCTAACAACTCTTTGACTAGAGATTTCCTTGGGTATTTCAAAAAGTAAAGAATATAAACACAAGTACTTCAAAGGCTGAAAAACAAGTCCCCCCACTTATTTTGTGCTGAATGTCATACCCACATATTTTTTTCCAATTATTGTGGAAAAGGTTTCAAATATGCATCCAACAATTATGAGATACATACATTACGCAATGCAAACTATTCCTTCCTATCACAGACTTAATGCTAAATTAATATCAGGGGAAAAAAAAGAAAACAAAATCAAAAATAAAACTAAACAAACAAAAGTGCAACCACAAGAAAACTAACTAGTCCTGAAGTTGGGTATAACAGCTTGTGTTAAAAGATTTTTGAGAAGATGCTGCACTCAGAAGAATTCCTAATCACCACAAATGTAACTCTAAAATTAAGGTTAATTTCAATCTATGGAGTATCAAAGAAGAAAGACAAGCCAATGGCCCTGTAAACAGCCACTCTTTTCAAGTCATGTGAAATCCAGGAAACATTTATATTCCTGAAACTATGGGGTTGTTCAAGCTAAAACTGACCTTCCAGATATCCAGGCAACCATAACAAAACATGAGAAAATGGGTTCACCTCTTCTAATACCAGGCTTTGCTGCAAATTCAAGGGTCTGCACAACCCAATATGGCTTTGTTCTCTTGAACTTTTTGGTTTCCTCCATATAAGTCACCCCTAGTCTTGACTCTGAAGACCCAGGAAAAACCCCCAGTGCTCTAGCTTCTAAGCTGCTTATGCCTACCAGTGCTAATTATAAGTATAACCTTAAACTCTGACCTGAATTGGAGACCAAGACCCTTAAGAGGCAGAAAACACATGGAGGATCTTGTTCTCCCTGTTCAATGAAATAAATTAAATATTAAACTTAGAAGCTATTGTGTATTTCTCACCTGAAAGCCTAACTCTCACTCACTCCTAAAATTGCACAGTATCCAAGGTAACACTCCAGACTCCAATGAGAGAGACATGCCTCCCAGTAGAAGCCTTTCTTCTATCACATTTCCAGAAATCAGCCTTAATAACACCAAACATTTTCAGCTTTACTGGTGTATTCATTACAAGAATTAAACAAGACCAGCATCCTAACCACAGTTCAAGTGGCTGATGCAGGCTTATAAGAAGTAGTGAACAGTGAAGCCATGGGAAGAAGCGTCTCTTTTTTGTTAATTAGATGAAAATGAAAGGTGCAGAACAACTTGGTTCATTTCCAGGTCTCTGTGGGCTTGATTGGAAAGCCACCCACTCCAGTGATTTCCTGCTGTAACTGCACAAAAAAGAGTTTCCTCCTTATTCATTTACATCTCTTTCTTGTCCCACTTTTTTTCAGTGAGATGATTTAGCACCAGTGTCCACTGAACAAAAAAAAAGGCCTGATTAATGTGCAGCAGTTGACATTATAGCATATACATTCATGTTAGTGATGGAAGAGCCTCACATAATTGGATCAGAAATTGGATAAAATAATGAAAAATTTAATGCAGCCTTTGTCTTTATATGTTACAGTGGGATGGCTGGGAGGTCAGTGAGTGGGAAACAACTAGGGGTGTTTTATATTCTTTTCTAGTAAAAATTTGTTTAACACAGGCCCATGATTAAAAAGAATGTAGTATCCCACTGCGACACAGAGGTACAAGAGAGGGAATAATAAATTGGTGGCATTGACAAGGTGTCATTTGTTATCTGCTTTAAAATGTCAGGTCATGTCATTGCACTGAAATATTTTCTCTCTTGATGAATGCCTTACAAAGCAAGTTCAATGTTTGGCACTTTTCGATTTCAATAAAAGAAAACAGCTTTTAATCTGGAAAGCACAGTAACCAACAGGAAAATAAGGTCAATTCAAGGCTCTTATTTGAACACTTATTCACAAACCTCTCGAAAAAACCTATTCTAAGTGGCCTAGTTCATTATGGAGCCCTGCTCTTCCTCACAGAGTCCTGTCTAGCTCTCTGTATTTTTCTCACCTTTTTTGTTTGTTTGTTTTGTTTTAAATTAAGTATGTTTCTGTGATTTCAGTAGCAAAAAGTAAAAAAGAAAGAATTGTTAATTTCTGTAGAACTGGAATGCTGTGCTAAATATATCAACTTTTCCATCATGGAAACTACTAAAGGAATATTTCCCAGGCTGACATTAATTACATGCTGGAAATACATGTAGGGAATTAAATTATGAACTTATATCCATGATAAAATCCATTAAATAAACCAGACATAGGAGAAGAGAGTGGTTATTATGTTTGTATTTTTTGTATTAGCGAAGAATAAACAGAGATGAGTGAAATCCTCATTGCAAAAGCCTTTTTTTCCCATAAATCTATCAGAAACATGGAAACTGGAAAAGTGGGGGAACAAGACAGGTAATGACAGAATGCAATGCAATTTCAAATTAAGTCACAAATTTTACCCACAGGATGCATTTGCAAAAAATAAGACAAAAACAATTAGTCAAGGGTTATGGAAAAACCTGAAGCTTGCTCACAAACACACTTCCTAATGAACCTGAGTGTTAGTTACTTCTTGAACCTACTCTCCGAGGAGTACTTTATGTTATTGTTTGGGAAAGACACTGTGAATAAAAGCAATATGACAGAGCTGAGAGTCAGCAGCAGCAGATTAAAACCTAATTCGAAGCACTGTGGCTCCTGACTTGCCTAGTCTTTGATACACAAAATAGCTAAGGCTAGGATGGGAAAAAGAGGGAATGCACAATACGTACTTACAGGCAGATTTGGAGCAGTGGATGAGTCTTTGCTGGGGCTGTTGGAGGGGCTGGCTATTGCCAGAGAAGTACTAACTGAGTAAGCGTCTAGAAAAGGCTGTTGCGTCTATGTGCAAGTCTGCCTTTTGCAGTGTTTTTCTCTCCTCCATTCATTTGCACAGCGCTCAAGTTCAGGGCAGCATTGTTGTACAAAGCTTTAAACCTGCCTTCACAGACTCAGCAGCAATATTTGCACTGGTATAAATGTTTCCCAGAAACAAAGGACTAGGAATTTCCCTGGCTTGGCAAAACAGTAACAAAGTGAAAAAATGAAGGGTAAAAGGGTTTTACACATTCCTTTCCCCACTCAGTTGTTACTGGATCCTGCTGCTCTAAGGTTTTTTTGAGTTTTTTTTTTCTCCATCAGTGAGATATATTCAGCTCATCAGTCCTTAAGTAGATCCTAAATCCAACTTCTTCCAAATGAAGCTATGTAATATCTCTAGCACCCTTTAACTCCACCAGTTGTTGTATATTTATCTAGAGGAAAATTTGGAAATACAGCAAGTAGTATGATAGGAATGAAAATCCTAGGTCCGTGACTGGGCTTTATTCTGCTTCCTCTATATATCCGTAGAAACACAGAATAGCTCCACTAAAATCAGCCGCTTTTTTTTTTTTTTCCCTGTCATCCTAATGAAGATCAGATCCTGGTCCAGCAACCCTCTGTTTCTTCAGTTCAACTGCATCTAAGCATCAGTAATTTTCACAGTCTCTCCTTACCACAACTCCCCTGGATTTATCCCCAGAATTTCAGAAGGAAAACATAGTGGTGGGAGGGGTGGGGAGGAAAAAACAATTTTTAAGAAAAAGGATGAAATTACATACCAAAAAACAAAACAAAACAGGTGTGCATGAAAAAATAATAATAAACCTATTTGTCCCAGCTTCCTGGGAAATAACTGCTTGCAATGTTACTGACTAGTTTGTGCGACATAACACCGTAGGGTCTAATTTATGACCAGCACCTCACAGAGCACACAGCAAGTTCTCTTACATTTTTCATATTTCTGTAGTCCAGCTAGAATTTTTTTACATCACCTTGAGCTGAATGCCTTGAAGACACTAGAAAAAGCAAGCACCTTGATTTATGTGGCAATGTTTCACTTCAGCTATTATGATACAATTGTTTAGACTAGTAGAGTAATAAATGGCCCAATTGTTCACAAAGGACTAGGGATTGTCAGGCAGGGGGGATTACTGCTGTAATCTGTGGTTTAGTAGCTAGCATTTTGATTTGATACCTGATACAGATTCATAATTACAGTTTAATTTGTGTGAGAGCTTGCAAGAGAGCGAAAAAATATGCATGCATTGTACAGACCATGGGGAGAGAAGTATATTTTCTTTGCATATGGACTGGTTCCAGTGAGGGATTTGGGAAGTTTCCAGGGAGGTAGCACAGTAAAGAAGCTCAAGACTGAAAAAAAAACCCTGATTTCTAGAGTTAATAATTTATTACGGTGCATGCAAGATCATCTAAACTATGTGCACAGAAGGCAGGCAGTTACCTTGATCTAGTTACTAGGAAATACTAACCCTGCAGGTGCTCAAGAAATCTCACCTCTCCAGAGTGTTGGTACCTGCCTTAAGGAAGAGAAATGCCTTCATTCCCTTTAGGATACCGATCTGTGAATCCATTCCTAAGAGTTTTAACCTTACTCCTTGAACAAACCTACTCTGTTCACTCCTTTTTTATACTCCTGGAGGAAAAGGAGTTGCTTCTATCACTCAGTTTTATTGTAATAATCTAGAAATTGAAGCTACATCATCCTTTTTTTTTTTCTTTTTTTTCTTTTTTTTTTTTAATATGTTGTGATATTTATATAAGACTTCTGCCGTTTAAGTGAAGGGATGCTAATACTAAAACCAAATACTTTACCAAAGAATATATTTCAGCAGCCTTAATCCCACTTACTGAAACAAATGACAGTTTTACCAGGAGCAGTGCTAGCAAGATCTTACCATTCTTAAATGCAGTGCACCAGCAAACATCTTTTACACCAAGTAAACAAACGGTAGGATTGTTTATTTTATATTTCAGTCTGGGAATAGTTTACATTATTATTATTGAAAAAGTGAAAGTCACAAAAAGGCAGATGACCTGTCCCCATTTTAGCAGCTGGAAGTATTTGGCATCTATCACCTGCAAGGAAGCTGTGACAGAGGGTGCTACCGCCATAGATGTGCATGTTCCACGACTTCCAAACCCCACGGAGACACACACTCAGACTAGCATTGCTAACAGCTTGTTCAGCATTAGAGGTGGTAAGCTACTGCTTCTCCACTACTGTGATCATCTGTTGCGTGCCCAACTCTTTACTTAATAGTTCACTTATGAATTAGAGATCATGCAAACTTTCCTGCAGTAATTTCTGATAGATAAATCATAAAAACTAAAACAATTGCAATTTACTTATGTGCAGCTATAGCACTGGACATTATTACCTCCTTCTAGATTTATTAGGAGACAAATAACAGCAATGCCAGGCTGCAAACTGAATTGTGCAGGCTTCACAGCATACATGACTTATCCCTTTCCCCATCACTGACCAGATTATGTCCTAGGGTGTGTTCTCAGTGATTCTTTAAGTTCTCCAGACGATACGATTGATTTAACAAAGGGTCTTGGTTATCATTTTAATCATAATGGTGACATACGCATTTATTTATTTATTTATTTATTTAAGTTTTAAAAACTTCCTAGGACTGAGAATTAAACAGTGGTCTATTCATCTGGTGGATGTCACCTGCCTGCTTCTATCATTTGCTCAAAATGTTATTCTTTAAAAGAATAAGAATGCAAACAAATAGCTGTGAATATTGGCAAATAGGAATAAAAAGTTCTAAAAAGAACTGTTGAACAAATGGCCATAATTACAAAGGATAGAATTTGTTTTTTTTAAGACGAAACACATGTTTGATATGGATTTCAATTAAATGGTTTGTTCAGTCTAAACCCAAGTATTAAGCTTCAAATTTGGGTTCTTAACACTATTGAAGTTACAGTTAGGTAGTCAAAAAGTGATTTTGAAACATCTTAGCCATTTCATTATAAAATGGCCAAAATTATGCACTTTGCCTTTCCTAAATTTTGGCTTTCTGCAAAATTTATTTGCAAAACTAGGTGAAATTCCACCCCCCACACTCCCCCACCCCCTCAAATTCTAGTACCCTGGAATCCTAACAGTTAACATATAAAACTGTCCCTGATGATTGGTTGCAAATATTTTTTTCAGCTTTTATATACTTCTAATTATAAGGTATTTCAAATACTTCTGAAAAACTGGGATAAAAACCTGGATTTAGAAACAAATACATCTAGCTCCATAACCTTACTAGCATAGCTCCCAAAAGCAACAAAAATGTAATAATTGAACAAACCTGGGATATCTGTTTTCTCCAACTTCAACAGTCAAAATTCTGGGAAAATTTTACCTGAATATGCTATTAGAAACTGGCTGTAAAATAGCAATGCTACCAGGTGAAAGTAAACAAACTTTTCTTTCCTCTTGTAAATAATTTCCATACCTTTCCTCTCAATCTAGAATTCACATATTCACATTCACAAATAGCATATCTTCTGGTCATTAAAACACACACAGTCTTTTAAAAGAAGACACCAAACCTTTGCAGATAAAAAGCATATCCACACCATTCCAAGTGTTTTAAGAAGCCTTTTTGTACAGATAATTATTCATGTTGATTTAAAAGCACCAAGCTATAACACACACAAGAGAGAAGTGGTGTAACACACTTCTAGCATCTTACTTGACGGTTTCATTCCTGAAGTATACAAAAGGTACATTAGCTGCATTGACAATGCTGAAATGTGCTCTTATTTTGTAGTACCATCTCTTGATCAAACAAATTCTCTTAAAGCACAGCATTTTTAATCCAGATACTGAAATTGAGGCAGATAATAATTTGCATGTTTTCTTATTATTAATGGCTGCGCACTGTATATGAACATACCAACGCTGCCATTTCCATGTTTGTGTCTATTTCAAATAGATAACTTGTATTTGGGGGTTTGGTGGATCTCTCTCCCATTTCCCCTCCTGACAGACCTCACCACAGAGGAGGTGGCAGGGAGGTGCCTCCTCTTAACCAAACTGGGGCATGGTAGTGACACAGGAGCATTCAAGGGAGCACTCATGGGTGAAGGAAGGCAGCTGTCAGGGAGCAAAACTCAGCATATTGGGAATGTGAGGTCCCAAAAGAGAAGAGAGAGTATGCCAGAATTAAGTGTCATAAAAAGAGGTCAAAAAAAGTCTCCTTTTATTGGATCCAGAACAAATACCAAAAGATATTGACAAATATTCACGTCTAACTTGGTATATTGGTTTTGGCTGTGATAGACTTAATATTCTTCACAGTAGCTACTACAGGCCTATGTTTTGGATTTGTGCTGAAAACAGTGTTGATAACACAGGATTGTTTTACTTATTGCTCATCTGGGCTTACACAGGGTCAAGGCCTTTTCTGTTTCTCACCCCACCCCACCAGTGAGAAGGCTGGAGGTGCAGAAGTTGGGATGGGACACAGCCAGGACAGCTGACCCCAAGTGACCAAAGGGATATTCCATACCACATGTCATCATGCTTCAGCATATAAAGCTGAGGGAAGGAGGAAGGGGGGGATGTTCTGAGTGATGGCATTTGTCTTCCCAAGTCACCATTATGCGTGATGGAGCCCTGCCTTCCAGGAGATGGCTGAACACCTGCCTGCCCATGGGGAGTGTTTTTGCTTTGTTCCTGTGCACAGCTTTTGCTTTGACCATTAGACTGTCTTTATCTCAATCTACAAGTTTTCTAACTTTCACTTTTCACCCATCTCACTGTGTGTGTGTGTGGGGGGGGGGGGGCAGTGAGCAAGAGGCTGCCTGGTGCTTAGCTGCCAGCTGGGGTTAAACCATGACACTTGGCAAGATCCAAATACAGCCTGGTGAAAGTTAAGATGAATTATTTTATATTTTTCCTCACCCTCTTCTACTCAGTTACTGATAATCAAGACCAAAAAGAATGATATTCCATAATCTCTTTTTTTAAAACAGAAGCATACTCTTGAGCAACTTTGGTAATTTCCAAGAACAAAATTAATTTCTGTCAGGCACTGTAAAGCAAAATAATCATTTAAGAATAATGTAATAAACAACCCTTGAGCTGTACAGCATGAGAAGTGTTGTCTTGGTTACATGTTAATATTTTCATTTTTATAATTACATTTTTTGTTAAAATAAACTAGATGGCTTGGGTTTGGTGTTTACCTCTTTTTATACCAAGAGAAATGACAGAGTTACTAACATGCAGGGGCAGAATCCCACCAACTGCAAGATCATAGCCTAAAGGAAAAAAACATCCAAAATTTTGAACACATACAGAAGAACCAGTCTGAGGTGGACTCTTTTGCCTTTCATCAGAGCCTAACTGAAGGGCAGTTTATACCTGTCAATAAATTCCTCAGAATTTTTATAAGGATATGAAGGACTGACCTTGATCTCCTATTAAAATAAATACTTATGAATAATAGTGCTGAATCAAGTGAAGAATAACTTGGTCCCAATGACATTTTGGAAATCCAGAAGCACTCTATTAATTTGAATAAAGTTGTTGCAATTTAACATTAACACCAAAAAGCTGAGAACTAGGACCACTGTAGCATACCTGCTTAAAAGGTGTCTCACAAGTCAGTAATTAGTCTCACAAACACTGGGTTTCCTCCAGAATAATTCCATAGGGTGATATTAAAAAATCTGATTTTGTACCAGTCTTTGTATAAAAGTCTAATGGCAGCAAGTAAATCTCAGCAGGATGATGGTAATTTAGAGGGAAATGCGGGGGATTTCCAGCAGAAGTGGTTGCACTCCAGTGGATCCCCAGGTGGCTATTGCTGCTGTGTTAATAGCAGAAAGGCAACACAAAGCAAACTTGCTGATGAGTGAAAAGAACACTAAAGGCTCAAAAAATGTCAAAATAAAATGGTAGCAGGAGCTTTTTCCCTACACACCAAGTGGTGCACCCTCAGTAGCTGGCCTGTGGAGTGGCCAACTCCAGTAACCAGAAGCAGTGTGCTCCAGCAGATCCCTTAGCCCACAGTCTCAACAACCACCACCTTGTTGGAAAAAGCTGTGAAAACCCATCTGATGTTCACTGCAGCTGGACTGGGTGACAAATATGAGCAGCTATTGAGGACGGTCAGTGAGATGGAAACCCATGCAACCAGAACTGGGGCATGCTGCAAAGAGCCAATAAAAGAACTGAAGCAGCGAGCAGCAATCCCAGGAAGCATGGCACAGGGGATGAAAGCCATTCTGAGTAGTGTTAAACTGCTGGAGAATGATATCCAAGGGGGATAAGCATTAATGAATCTTTAGATGTGGAGAATTCCAGCTGAAAGCTAACTGAATACATGCTCCCTGCTGACAGCAATATCCTACATATCCTACCACCATGATGAAAACTGTTAGTGTGAGGCCAAAAGAAAATTTTTGCTCAAAGCAGTAAAAACAGTATAGCTGTGCGAGTCCGCAAATTGATAGTAAAATCTAACTGTACCGAATTCACTCCCAGGAAACACTGGGGCACCTGCACTTTGTGCTGCTGAACCAGTAGTCCACCCGGCAGAACCACTACTTCTCTGGTTCTGAATAACCTTACTCCTTGCCTTTTAATGACATAAAAAAACCCATGTATAAAACACCCCAAAATCAAACAACCTTATGATCTACCACTTTATATAAAATCTAACGAATATCCTGGGGCAATTTGTGTTTCTGGTGAGCAAGACTAAGGAAGAATGTTACTGCAGAGAACTACAACCCCTCCAGACACCACCCCCAACTCATTCATCAGTGGTCAAGTGTCCCAACAGATCAGATCCAAGCATAAGAACAAACAAACTGAACTTTGTTCTTGTGCAGAGGGACAGGTCAAGACAGATGCAACACCAGCGTGTCCTACTGCCCTAGCCCTTGTGCTAGGCTGATGTAGGCAGGAACAGTTTAAGCTAAGTGCTGATATCTACAGTCCACTCACATGGACACCATGTAATTTTATTATTTACCAGATATTTATAATGTGAGAAAATGTCCACTTCTGTATACAGTCATCCAGAAATTTATTTGCACATACAAAATATGGTAAATGGCACATGTGTGTATTTCCTGAGCAAGACTCCATGAAGAAATACAAAACAAAAAACTCAGGAAATGTTATTAGTCAGATCACAGTAGTCTGAATTGAAATTACATTCAAATAAAATTGAAAACGAGATTTCAAATTTAGCATTCAATTTTCTGCAAGAAGTGGCTTAATTTTCTTTTAAAAATACTTACAAAATTGAAACCAGTTGGTAAGAGAAGTGCATATTTATTCAAGAGAGAATTCATTTCTTGTTTGACTAGCATGAAGACCATTCACAATTATGCAAGCTATCTTGTATGCCTTCATGTTTCAGTTTATAAACCAACCCTGAATTACATGGGATTAGAAATCAAAGTGTGACAGGAAGAGGATCTCTGCTAATGATCCCTATTATGGAAGGCTGCCCTCTGAAAAATCTGAGAAAATATTCACCTGGAATGCCAATCTTACATTTTCAGTACACTTCTCAAAGGTGGGGCTGCTTCCAAAGGCTGACTGGGTAAGGCAAGATACAGCAGCAACAGAGGTAATGGAAATGCTTCTTGTTTTCTGACAACCATCTGTATGGGGCTTTCCATTCAAGTATTGTAGTATTTTGCTTTTAGATACCCTTGCATAAAATCTTTTACTGACTATGTGTAATACCATTTCAGAATTGTTTGGGCAACAATAGCTTCCCACACACACTTCTTTTTAAAACAGTTTCTGAATTTCTGATGTTGTTTTGGTTCCATATTGGAATGAAAACTAAATCTTTACAATATTCAGAAATCAGAACCACAATCTCTCTTCTCTCTTTCTATTGAATGTCAGCAGAGTCCTTTGGTTCAGAGCTTCCCTCTCCCACTTTTTGTCACATACATAAGCAGCAGTCAGAAACCAGCAAAGAAGAAACTAAAGCACACAGAGACTAAACAATTCTCCAGATATCACTGGGAAAGTCAATTGTACAGTCAGGAGAAAGAACAGACTTCTTAATTAATGCTACGTTGCTTTAATAATTTACATTTAAATTTAAACCAGTGACATTTGTCCCAAGACCCACACAAAGCAAAAAAATGTGACAATAAAATCTAGCTGAGATATCGTCCATATTTCAATGACAAAGCACCTGTACAGTGCAAAGCTAAAATAACTGCAACAGTTTTCATGCAGGGATGTGTAGAATTTGATTTATCATTACCTAACATCTGTTTCTAAGCAAAAAATGAGACTTCATAAATGGGTTACTTTCATAAATAACTTAAAGCAAAAGAAATGAACAAAGTAATGCTAGTAACAGTGCAGTTTTAACTAATATAACATACTAAAGGGTACTAAAGGGAACAAATTACAATAAAACTTTCGTGTAATCTCACCCAATAGATAGGAAGAACAATGGTCTTTTGTACTTAGTTTTTTATTTTGGAAGAAAAATTGTGTAATCCAAGCCTAGCTTTTTTTGACCACGTATCCTTAACTTCAACTTCTGTCTAAAGTAAATGAGCATTTATTTAGGCTGCAGCCTATGTTTTCCAGTCTGTTTATACTTTATTGAAAATGTTATTTATAAAATATTCAGCATTTACAAGTTGTGACTATACAACAAATCTATGACTCCAATTAGGAATTACAGATCCTGGGGCACAAAGCAGCAAAGCTTTACTGAAAGTGCCTGACGGAGCATTCTGGTATATACCAGTATTTCTACTTTATGTCATTTTTTTTTTTTTGTCATTTTGTCCAAAATCCATGAAATCAGACAGGAGCTCTAGTGGCTGCACATAGTAAAAATTTTCAGCTTGAGATTTATTTTGTTTCATTGGAAGCAGGGACATAGGACAGGGAAAATTCATTTGAAGCTAGAATTCTGAGGAAAAATTGCAGATAGGCTTCTGGCCATCAAAATGCTGCACTCCTTTAAAGCTGAGGGAAAAAAAAAAAACAACCAAAAACAAACAAACAAAAAAAAAAACCCACCAAAAAAAAACCCCAAACAAAATCATAAGAAAACTGCCATTTTACTTTCTCTTTTTCCCTCTTCAGTCATTCATATAAAGTTCTGTTTATAATCTTCCTTTCCAGCAAGAACAGATTGTCCTAGTAAAAAGGACACTTCCTCCTACACTACCAACAGGAAGATAATAATACTGTGTGGATTCATCCTGAAAGGAAGGAGGCTTTTTAGGATCTCAAAATAAACCAAAAGCCTGAAGAAATGAAATCAGGTTCCATTCAGATTTTCTTTGTGGTGTTTTTTTTTTTTTTTTAAATTTTTTAATTAACTTCCTTTTTTTGTTCTTTTTTTTCTTTCTTTTTTTTTTAACTTTTTATTTTTAGATTTTTCACTCCAAGCAGCAGTTCAAAGATAGAGGAAAACCAAGCAGCTTTCTCTGACATCAAAGAGGGTCAAATAAAGGACACTGTGCACCTTTCCAGAGGCACCTGTGCTCAGCGGCCTGAACACAAAATGAGCCAACATCACTTGGCAAATGGTTTCTTTACTGGCTTTAGCAGAAATCCCTTGGCTCTCGCTGCTGCCCTGGGTGCTGTGAATCAGCAATAATGACGTATTTTCTCTGCAAGTTTTGGTTGTTTATCTTCCTTCACAGTGAATGATGCACTTTTGAAACAAAACACACAATCTCTCATTGTGTGTTTGCTGCAGCACTGTGGAAAAGGTTGGACAATTCTTAGCAAAGTGGTTACCCTTTTCAAAGGGCTTTTCTAACAGATACAGAATTTTTTTTCTGCAAAATCTGGAAAACTTAGGGAATAATAATAATAATTTAAAAAAGACCTTATATTTGGACAGAGACCAAAAACTAAAATTGAGTTTATCATCAAAGTCTCAATCTCATACCCATCTGAACCAAATCAAAGAAAACATAATGAGATTCATTTTCCTTAGATAAATCCATCTGTGCACTTCTAAAACCACTTACTATAGCAGAAAACAACTGTTCCACTGTATCATCATGTCCATGCTGAGTGGGTTAATCTTTGCACACTAAGACACACTAGCATACATATCATACAAATCCCTCCCTTTTTCCTCCTTAGTATAAGCTAATGAAACTTAAGCGGAGTCATCCAACAAACTGCAGGCCAGCGCAGCAGCTGGCTGTACTTACACAATTGTTTCAATTTGGCACATCATACTTGGAGTAGGCAATATAAAGTCTCGGCATTAATAAAGCAACACAGTCTCACAATGGCTGGACCAGCTTTTTTCCTTCTCATTGTTTTTAAGCATCTAAAATTCTCCTGCTTGTTTCAGATGTCTCTACTGTTCAAACTTAACCTTCACTCAGGTTTTTGTAGGACATCTTCAAAATTTACCTCCAATACAGCTGAAGTATATACCTCCTTTTTTAATGTTAATGATTTCTTTCTCTCCGTAGGTTAACTTACCTACCCTACAATTCCTTATATTGGTGCTGCAGCTCTAACTCTCACCCTTCCTAATTTTACAGAGCCACAGTGCAAATGCTGTTGCCATTGCTTTCAACAGGGAGGCACAGGCGCTCCCCTGCCTACAGGATGCCCTGTGCACGGCTGACCGCAGGGGAAAGCCGTTTCTGCCACCCTCCTCTGTGTTTGTGCATGGCCTGAGAAGCAGGAGGAGGAACACCATGGGCTGTGCTTTAAGCCCAAAAACCTGTTTCT
Source organism: Falco peregrinus (assembly GCF_023634155.1). Taxonomy (NCBI): domain Eukaryota; kingdom Metazoa; phylum Chordata; class Aves; order Falconiformes; family Falconidae; genus Falco; species Falco peregrinus. Next base: position 72,133,946 of record NC_073722.1, on the reverse strand, counting down.
GTCCTTTATCATACATTAAAGTAGGATCTCTCTCTCAAAAAAAAAAAAAAAAAGGAAATATCTGTAAAACTAAATAGAAAGTAGTATTTGCATTCTCTATTATCAAAAGCAGAAATTTGCTGCTGTAAGTACCACCGTTTCCTCAGGTTACTTAGTCACATCCTTTAAAGATGCTTGGGAAGTTATCTTAATCAAAAAGGTGCAATTCAAAACAGCTACAGCTCTGCTCAAGCATCCCAGGTGCTCTTAGCTCCCCCACCTTGCAGAGGTAGTACCAACAGGGAACGTTCCTGCAAAGAGGGCAAAGGAGGTGAGTCTCTGTTCGTGGTGCAGATGCCCATTAAGCAGATACATATCAGGAGACAGGACAGTGGAGTTCATGAAGCTTCCTTTATTCATACTCATTTGACAAAATAACTCACTTTATCTACACAAACTCACAAGCACTGCAACCGGGTTCTTAAAAAGCAAGGAGAAAGTGAGGTCTACAGATATAAGAAAAGGATCAAATTCCATCCCAGCTGGTAGGCGATTACTGAAAAAGGGAATTTTTTTTTAAGCAGCTGCAAGCCTAGGCAGGATTTACCTGGTAATACAAATGTATCAGAGCTTATTGAGAAAACCGAAGGTAAGTACTGTCTGCTAAGAATATTATCACCTCCACAATATGCCATCACTACTCGCTATTTGCAGACCAACAGTTTCTATCCTCTTTTCTTCTCAGCATTCATTTCTTGAAATTCTGAACCAAGGTTAACACATACATTTTTTCATCCAAATATGAGGATGAAGTTTACTAATAGCTGCACACCAAGATCTCAAATTAGGATGTGCCTCTTGGAGGGAAGGACTCCTGAATTTTCTTTCTTCACCATTTGTAACTGGTATGGATATGCTGTGTATTTTCAAGTTAGAATATGAAAACTTATCAAGTTTTCTGGAGAATTAAATTGATCAATAAGATTTTAGATTAATGCCACCGTCGCTTTCAGTAAGAGCTGAATTTCACTCCCTCCGAGTTATTACATACAAGAGTATCTCAGCTATTACAGAATTCTTTCTCTTTGCGTTTTGGTTGTTGTTTTGTTTTGGGGGGTTTTGTTTGTTTGGGGTTTTGTTTTGTTTTTTTTTTTTTTTTTAAATAAATATTAGCTTACTTTGTCATGAAACAGAAGTCATTGACATACTATAGAGTTATTTCAACCTGGCCTTTAAGAATCCCTCATGACAGACTGCCAAAAGGCAGCAAGTCAGCCAGTGATCAAGAACTTGCAACATGACCTGCAAGCACAAAGAGCATCGATTTGAACTATCTTTTCCCCATATAAAATTTCAACTCTAGCTTCCCGGCTAGATGCTAGCTTTTCTACTCTGGTTAGGTTTTTCTTGTAGTGGTTTGACCCTGGCTGGATGCCAGGTGCCCACCAAAGCCGCTCTGTCACTCCCCTCCTCAGCCAGACAGGGGAGATGAAATATAATGAAAGGCTCACGGGTCAAGGTAAGGACAGGGAGAGATCACTCAGCAATTACCATCATGGGCAAAACAGACTTAACTTGGGGAAGTTGGTTTAATTTATTGTCATTCAAATCAGAAAAAAACCACCTTCCACACAGAGAAGACTACCCTTTCTTCCAGTGACTTAAAATTCCATATTTCTCTATGTCCTCCAGCTGAGTGGCACAGGGGGACAGGGAATGGGAGTTACAGTCAGTTCATCACACGTTGTTTCTGCCACTCCTTTCTCCTCACACGTTTCCCTGCTCCAGTGTGGGGTCCCTCTTACACGAGGCAGTTCTCCACAAACTTCTCCAACATGAGTCCTTCCCACATGCTACAGTTCTTCCCACACTGCTCCAGCGTGGGTCCCTCCCATTGGGCGCAATCCTTCAGGAACAGACTGCTCCAGGGTGGGTCCCCCACGGGGTCACAAGTCCTGACAGCAAACCTGCTCCAGTGCAAGCTGCCCACAGGTCACAGCCTCCTTCAGGCATCCACCTGCCTGGCAAGGGTCCTTCATGGGCTAGAGGTGGATATCTGCTCCACCATTAACCTCCATGGGCTGCAGGGGCACAGCCTGCCTCACCGTGGTCTTCACCACAGGCTGCCAGGAGATCTCTGTTCTGGGGCCTGGAGCACCCCCTGCCCCTCCTTCCTCACTGACCTGGGTGTCTGCAGAGATGTTGCTCTCACAAATCCTCACTCCTCTCTCCTTCTGGCACAGGGGTTTTTTGGGTTTGTTTTTTGGTTTGGTTTTTTTTTTTTTTTTCATTCTTAAATATGCTATCGCAGGGGCACTACCACCGTCGCTGATGGGCTCAGCCTTAGCCAGTGGTGGGTCCACCTTGGAGCTTGTTGGCATTGGCTCTATTGGACATGGGGGAAGCTTCTGGCATCTTTTCACAAAAGTCACCCCTGTAGTCCCCCCCCCACCAACACATTGCTACGCAAACCTACTACACTTCTATTATAAAATTCAGCTGAACTGAGTCAGCTTCCATCATTCTCAAGGCATGATCCAGACAGCTCCCTCCTGTTCTGGCACTGAGACCTATAGAAATCCATTTTCACTGTATACATTTCCCTGACTAAGAACCTGAGAAGCTAAGTTTTACAAAAGTTCACAATATTGTTACTAATTTGTGGACTGAGTCATGATTGCTTGAAAGAAAACTCATGACATATTCTACCACTTCATATTTACAGTTACAATTTTTTCAGTCAAAATGATTCAATTCTGTACAGAAACGCATAAAAGTTTCTTCACAGACGTTCCTCAAATAAAAATAATTTCATGATGAAAATACCATTGCCCACATATTCCTCTGGCACTCAATTTCACTTTTGTAGAAGATTCTGAAGTAAGAAGTCACCAAATATTTTCCGCAATGTTTCTTTTAATTTACAGTGAGTCACATAGCAATATAATGGAAACCCAGAAAACTAGAAAAAGACCAACATTTGCTTCCAGTGTTCTCTGCTCCAACTGAACAAATTGTTTGGTGTTGTCTCTTAATTTGTGCAAAATCCAAATTAGATAACACTATTGACTGCTTGGCTATCTGAATGAAGCCAGAGAACAATCTGCAAGCTATAATGCTCATCTTCCTACATGTGTGGATTAATCAGCAATGAAATATCTAAATTGCTTTTACCATTATGTACGACCATTTGCCTCCATTATATACTTCGTTCATTGTAAATCAAGAATATTCATGTGTTTTCTCCAGAAGTTATTTCAATTTACGCTGGTAAAACTAAAACAGCAGCAGAATTTAGCTCTCTAACTAATGGCTGCATGGGTTTACTGCTTCATTAGAATGTTACTCCAGGCTTGATGGTGAAGTGTCTTTCTAATGAAAATTTTGAGTTACGCTTTGAGGAGTGTGAAGGAAGTGTCTTTCACGTGTAGATGCTGACACTTCCTCGGGTCTGCTTCCAGTATGAATTCAGTCTGCTTTTTGTACCTGCTGGACATCCACAGGTCATCAGCAGTGGCCATTTACTGTGGCACAAGCTTACTCAGCATAGTAATGGTAGCTTGAAAGGCCTTCAAATATTCTCTGATGATTTTGTTAACTTTATGCATAAAACCTCAAAAATTTAATTACTCATCTGGAAAAATATAAATACAAATCATGAAACTCAAGGGGTTTATACATGCAAGCAGCTAGAATAAGCTGCTAGTTTCACAAACCCTGTGTTAACATTGTTTCATTTTTAGAAATTTTTGGTCTCTTCTTTCCCAGAGCTTTCATTATTTTTTGAAATGAGAGGGCAGCTACTCACTGTTGCTATCTATTATTTTGTGGTCTGTATGTCTCATATTACAAGTGCTCAACTGAAACACTTTGAAATAAGACCTCTGGGATGCCAAACCCTCTCAAGGCCAACAAAACAGTGAGATGCACATCACATGAAGCTATCCAGTAAGTCAGCTTTTAAGTAAATAAAAGCAAATATTGTAGTTGTAGAAGAAATAGTAGTAAAAAAGACAACATAGATGACTCTTAAAAAGACTGTTTTTCTACTTATATAAAAGCTTGCATAATCTCTTCAGAACATCTTCAGAATGTTTCGAAGGATTCTTCTTTTTAAAAGCTCAGTGATCCAATAATGAATACATGCATGCACACACACATATAGATAGGTATTTAATATACACAGTTTTAGAATATTGCTTGGATCTGTAAAGCCTGCTTAGTGTGAAATTGATTCAGATTGTTTATACAACATGGACTAAAACTTTCCAGTTTGCTAATGAGAAGGAGGGGGAGCACCAAGAAAACAATATATTTCCTTCTCCTCTCCACCAAACTGAAGATAGGAGGTAATTCTTTACATTCAGATATTTTCAATCAGATTTGTTTCTTTCATTTAAGAGAAAGCAAGTATCATAAGCACACCTGGAAACAGAGCTTCCAGTTTTACTCATGATTATTCTTGGTACACATTACAAAGAAGTACTGGCAGGATTTTAACCAGCCCATCCATTTTGCAGGGCTCTCACCACCTACCACCTGTAATTTACATAATAAGGCATGTAATTGGAGATGTGCCCTTGCTCCTCCCCACATTCATTTTCAGTATGGTGCAGTTCACCTGTTAAGTAATACCAATGCATCACTGACAAATAGCACAATAAACCTGCTCATTCTGCCTTGCAATGGGAGCCAAATCAAACCAAAATAAAAAGTCTTGCACTCACATTTCGGATTAGACAAAGACCCGTGTAATAACATCACAAATTCAATTACTTTGCACTGTGATTATTAATGACAGAACAATGTAATGAGTCTGAGTGCAGATAAAATTCCTGTGGTTAAGTGAGTCCTTGATGCTGAATTTCTTTACCAAATTAAAGGACTTTTTCCCCAGGCATTTGGGTGTCTCATTAAAAGCCCATTTAAGCCAATGAGAATCATCCCATTGACAGATATAAGTCTGAATTAGGTCCTCACTGCATTAAAATTGAAATATGGGGGGGTCAAGTTTCAGGAAAAACAATTTCCTGGTACTGGCTCGGAATTGCATCTGAACCTGCTCATGCATCCAGCACCATTTGTGCAACTACACACAAAGGCATGTAACATCTCATTACATATATGCATGTAATAATCCAGTCTGCAGATATAAACTGTGATAGTAGATAATTTTAAATAGGCCTCAGAGCTCTTTCAAAGCCTCTCAGCTCATAGGTGTGCCTTGAAGCACATGCCTTATTCTTTCCTCTCTCTTATTGCTAAGAATCACACGATTTTTGCACTTAAATTCCCTACCCATAACTATATAACTTTTAACAGAAAGAGCCTACAGTTACATTATGGAGGTGGTTGCCTAAATCCAACCTAATTCTCACTGTGGCACCCTAATTCCAAAACTACTTCTCAAATTCCCCTGTCGCTGATCATCTAAGCCTGTACAATCCCTAGGCATCATTGGTTTTGACATTAAAACTTCTCAGGTGCCAGAGGAATTGTGGCTTCCCCAATGAATATTTCTCATTCCCCATGAGGCTGGACAGGATGCAGTCACCTCCTTTTCCTGAAATTTCTCAATTTGTTATTAAAAACATATACATGTGTGTGTGTATCTATTATATTTTTATATATATTTATACATATATAGAGAGAGAATAAAATCAAGTTTTAAGACAATGAGAGCAAGACTGAATAGGACTATACAGCCTAAACTAAACCTTAATCTGGAGACTGCTTGATTCCCATCCCTCGTCTACAGCTGCTATATATGATCACACAGTATGGGACAAAATGATCACTCAGAACAGGAATAAAAGTCCTTTTGTCCCAAGCTTCAATTGTTACAGACCATGGTTTTCCAATAGATTGTTCTTCTTTGGCCTAACAAACCCTGGATTGCATTGAATAGAAGGGAGCAGCTTCAAACCAACCGTATGAGTCATTCCTATTCCTACCTGCATCCCAGTACTGGAAATTATGCACAGCCTTTTAGTGAGTGACGATCAACCACTGAAACAACTTACCAGAGAAAGTGATGACAAAATGACAAATTCAGATCAAGATCTGAAACCTTTATGGAAGACAATCTTTACTAAAAACCCCAATATATTTTAGAAACACTCGAGGCAGCTGCATGAAAAAGTAACTGGCTACCTAAAAGAACTCAAACTGACCCACACTGCATCAGGGGTCCCTTTTGCTCTTAAGCTTTATGAACTTTACCATACAGTACGTCCATTTAACTAGATGCAGTCAAATCCACGTTGATTCTAAGACCACTTACTGTCTTTATTGCAAAACTGTTTCAAAAATCCAAATTACTCCATGAGTTTTTCTGTACTGTATCATGCAGATAATCACACCAGATGATCTCGTAGGTCCCATTTGGTTTAAAATTTCATGCACTGGCTCTTACTTTTATCTGCCAAATACTTTTTTATATTCTGAGCATTTATCTAAAGAAAGATAAAAGCTGAACATTTGTAATCTAGCTGTTTCTTTACAAATGGCACAGCCAACATCCTGCTTCCATGTGTGACATTACAAATGGAAATATCAACTGATCAGAGAAAGGCATCTGAAAAAAAGTGACACATTTTCAATATTCTGAGATTATTTTCAAAAGTACAGTCAAACTGGAGGTGCTTTTGGTCTAGCTATATATCTCCTCCTAATGGCAAGTGAACAGCTAAAACCTCTTGCCTCAAGCTGACAATATGCTTTTGCTTTCCCAGATATAAAATCACTGTTTGACTGAAGCCAGTAGACTGTGGTCTGCTATTGAAGTTATAGTCAAAGACAGATCAGCACCAGCTTTGTTTCATAAGAGAGATTCTTAAAGCTCCTTTAGAGCCAAGTCCATTACCTATAATTCACATTTGCACTAAAATTCATAGCCCTTGGAAGAGCATTGTCCCGAGCATTTGGATCTGACTTGGAATAACTGAAAGAGGATGTGTTGGCACTCACTTTGGTGCTGCAAATAAAAATACAACAGAAAAAGCACCTATTCCTCTCTTTCTTTCTTTCTGAAAGTATTCTCTAACCTCACAGTACAAGATGTACCTTACTTTAATATTATACTAGTTAACAGAAACTTTAAAGAATGTTGGCAAATTCTACTCAAGGTATGCATAAATCTTCAGAGAATTTAGAAAAAAATGCATAGAAGTTACTAGTTGATTCATTTTGTCTGTTGGTTACAGAAAGCAGTGAAGAGAGAGGAAACCAGCAGAATGCCAAATCACATTTGCTGGGTTCTGTTACCCAAGGTTGATAACAGTTAAATTCTACCTGCCAGAAAAATTAGTAGCAAAAAGTACTCTCTGATAGATCCTGCAAGCCCAAGAAAATATGTCAGGAATGGGCACACACATTTTCTTCAGCCCATTTATGATGTAAAATAGTAAAATGTAATCTGAGAAATAACCAACTGAAATCTTGCCCAAAACAAGATCTACTTGGATCAGAAATTTTTAGTGCAGGTATGATATGGGCTGAAAAATTTTCCTTTCTCAAGCATTCTGTCATTGTAGATGTATGAGTAAATACACAACTTTCTGGTTTGGGTTAGGACTACAGAAACACCATAAACCCAGAATCTTTTGAATCTAAATGCTGCAGTTTAAAGCATAGCTTTGGAAGTCAAAGCTGTATTATTTTACCTCAGGGGCTGTTGCTGCGTTAGCTTTCTTTATCTAATCAGAAACAGAAAAGCTTCAGATATATAAAAAGCTTCCAGCCTGTTCTAGAAAGATTTCTAACTCAATTTTGAGCTAACACATCAGATTATACTCAACTCAACGTGGCAGACAAGAGGAAATCTGTAGTTCATTCAAGACCTTGAATGGCTGGGGGTGGAGATGGATGTCTTGGTAACACTAAAGTATATATTTTCTGGCTTCTAGGAGTATTTCAAAGGCATATTTGGTGATCTGATTTTAAAACAGAACATGTTTAACTCCACACTACTAGGCTCTGTTGCTTATATGTGTTGCACTTATAATAAAAAAAAGTTAACATGTATAATGGTAAAAGAAAAGTCATGGTACTAGCACAGAAAGAACACTGTCAGAAGTGCGGGGGTGAAACATGCTCCGCTTAAATCCTGGCACTAATGAAACAGAACCATACAGAAGCTGGGCAAGCAGAACCAGACCCCACTGTGAGCTATCAGAGATGCGGGAGCTCTCTGTCTGTGTTTCTGTTTATAGGGTGCTCTATCCTCCAGGACTGCAAATGCTGCAGTACCTCCCCTGGCCTTAGCTTCTGACACAGTGCTACCCTTCTTTGGTCCTTGGACACCCCACGTGAAAATGTATCGAGGAGTGTGACAGGGCACCCTGAACACCTCTCTCACTTGTTACCTCTGTGCCTCCAGGGAGTCTCTCAGCAAATACAGAGCTCTAATTTCCAAACATCTCCAAAAACAAGAAAAAAGACAGCCTGTCTTTTACTTTAACCAGGCAAGTAAAATAGAAATAAAGCACCCACAATGATAGAAAAAAAGTGTGGACCTTTTAAAATAATTCATTACAAATTGTTTTTATTTTAAATAATAAATATTTCATTGCACCTACTCCTTTTCTTTTTTTTTTTTTTTTTTTTTTTTTTTTTTTAAGAATTTAATAGGAAAGAAACAGAAATTATAACAGTCTATATAGAAGCAAGAATGTGTTAATTTCCTTAGCAGGTATATCTGCCTAATGGAATATTTTCACAGCATTACCATATCAGCAGGTTAATACTATTTGCAGAAGTCAATAACAGTTAATGAGAACAATAATTATTTGAGAGTGAATGTTGCTTTGGGCTTTATTATTCCTTTCTTATAAATTTGAGTTCTTTGTTTTGGACTCTGTAGAATGGTAAACTGACTACATCGCCAAGTAATTGAATTTCTCTTACTACGCCCACACACACACCCCCCATAAAGTGTGTGTCATGCAGCAAGGACTTATATAATGCTTTTCTCCTTCTCACTGAATCATTCAAACTATTAATGGAATAAGTCAGATCCTGGTTACAAGTACACTCTTGAAACCCAGTACAAGGTCTACAAATATTGGTGGATACTTTTCATTTTCAGGGGAGTTCTATAATCAAGATAATTTGCCCCATCAACTGCACGTTCAAGCATACTGAAGGCTTGTAGCAGCCTTGAATTAATTAGTAAAAATAATCACATTAAGGTTTGAACTTAATAATAAACTGGTACAGCATTAACATTTTGGTCATTAAACCTGTTTAATTAAATTTAATCGAGCTCTCACATTATTATGGCTACAGTACACTAACTAACCACATTGTCATGTCCCTCTCCCTAACCCCCACCAGAAGAAAAGATAAGAAACAGGAAGAAGAGGAGAATAAAGAAAAGGGTGTGTGTGTAGTAAAAAGAATAAAGGAAAAATTCAGTCAGATTTTGTCAGAGAGAGACTGATTCAAAAGCACCTCATATCAGAGCTAAGCTTAATGAAATTAGAGAATGAGACCTTTACAATCAATGCAGGAAAATATATTAGATCAATTTCCCTAACCTCTCAAATCCCCTGTGAGTGTTAAATATTATTTTTGTTTGTTTGGGGTTTTGTTGGGTTTTTTGGTTACTAACAGATTTATTTGTGTCTAGGGCACTTTCACACTGTTAGTGGCAAACACATAATATTAAACCACAGGAAACAGTAAAGAAACTGCCATTTAAACACTTGTTGAACAAGTGTATAAAACATGACTCCACTGCTTTTTTTAATAGAGTTTCCCTCCTGTGCATTTGAAATGTGCCTAATTTTATTTTCTTGGAAATTCTGCAACACACTAGAGTTAGAAATTTCATTCTCTTTCAGAAACACTATTGAATTAGAAGTGCAAAAGTCAGTCCTTTCTGAACTACAATTTCTTTATATAGTATCATTAAGCCAGTATTCAGTTTTGCCAACACTGTATAGGTTCCCTAGTAAACCTTCCTTTACAGGCAGACAACTTACATATCACAGCTCTGATTTAGGACTCTCAATTTTAGTGGTATTTCCACTAAACTAAGTAGACAAGGAAAATTCTGTATGTTAGTAGCTCCACCTCTACCCCGACAGGAAGACAACCCAGGCTTCCTTTCCTTCCTGAGCTAATTCTGCACACAAAATTATTACTTACTACCACCAGAAATTTAATCTGAGCCTCCCCCGTTCCAACCAGGAGCTTAACAGGGACATTACCAGCAGCAGCACCCATGTGCTTTACCACAAAAACAAATGGCTTGATAGGAAATTGTCAGTTCAACTAAATTTGTCTGGTTTCCACATTTTTCCATCAAAATGATATCTGGGAAATACAAATATTTTGATTCAGACATGTCACTGGAGCTTTTCACAGCAAGCAGTTAGAGATAAATTATCCCATACATTCAGCCTTCAGTAGGTGTTAGGTGCTTTAAGGAAAGACTGTGATGCCTTCTGGAACAAGTACATTGGCTGGGGGTGGCATCAACAATATTGGTAGATGGAGGCATGAGACACTAAAATAAAAACCTTCTAAGGTATCATGACAGCGATCTCAAATGAAACTACTAAAGATTAATACAAAAAAATGAGGGTTCTGATTTTTCACCAGAAGCTCAGACTTCTCCAAGGAGAGAAAAGACCAATTTTCAAACAGTTAAAATCATCAAGATTTACAATGTTTAGAATGGATCCTGGCAGATCTCTGTGCAACAAGCTCCACTAGGCTTTTCACCTTGCCCAAGTATTTAAAGGATCTCTGGAGATGTGTGACAAAGGCTCTGTACTAACATGCTCATTCAAACCTCATTTTTTTGTTGTCGTTTATTTGAAGCTCATAAATAGCATACTTTCTGCTACATCCAACTTCAATGACCCACTTCTGATGTTCCTGAAGGTGTTTAAGATTCAGTGTAAAAATTTTCCAAAAGCAAATTCTTTGTATAAAATAAAGATGTGGCTACAATTTCTATCTAAACCTTAATATTTTCTGTCCCTTTCAAAGTATTATGAAACACTAGACCCTAGATAATAAGAAATATTTAGCAATTAAAAAAACTTCAAGCTGGGGGTGGGGGTGGGGGTGACGGTGTAAAAAACAATAATAATAAAAAAAGGTTTGCACAGCTTTAATCTCCTATTTACACTGGAAAAGTGTCCATAACATTTTGTTGGCTGCTAAGCATCGTTGTCAAAAATGTCAGAGGTGTGGATTGAAAGGCTGTTAACCTAATTAAAATAACATGATTGAAAACCTTGTCATTCTAGAGAAAAGATAAAGACTATAATTTTTGAAATCAGTAGATCAAATTTTTACAGAAAAGGGCATGATGGATTTCGTTGCAAATATACTGCACCTCCTGAAAAACCCAGAACTGATAACAGTCAACAACTAATTCAAACATTTCAATTACCTGTAGAAAACTGGACCATCACAAAACAATCTAGAATTTATATGTAAATGCCATCAGATTTAATGAAGCTCTCCAATTCCTCTCATAACAATAACAAACTTGTATTACAAGTAAAAGGTCTTGGTTTCAAACTGTTAAATAACCTATTCTACTACACAAGCAGTTTAAGTCTTTTCCTAACTGATATCAGCTTTTATATTAGATATTTATATGACTGACTCCTTTCCACTCTACCTTTCTTTTTAGGATACCAGTATGACTAAGATGGGAAAAAACAATGGAGAATCTCAGAACTGCTACTTGAAATCAATTTATACAAGTGAATCAAAATGTCGCTGTCATAAATATTTATAAGAAAGGATTTCACATTATATGTTCAGCATTGAATAGTGCATGTTATTATTCTTATTAATGTTTCATAAACATTTGTTCAAAAAACAATATGCTTTACCTTACTTCTAAGTATTAAGCAGAATTATAGCAGCATCTGCTTCCAACAGTTGAGTGCACAAGCTATTCATGCCCTGTCGTAAATTCCATGATGCATTAAGATGTCATTAAATGTACCTTCTGTGGTTGTCTCCTCATTTACATACCTTGTAAATCATCAGGTAAAAATCAAGTGAGCTGGGGAGTAATCTCCTACACTCTTCCCTTCTGCCACAGAATCCAGTGCCATCCACATCATCCTCCATCAGGAGCTTCACCAACAAAACATGAAGTCAATGATGTCAATAATGAGAAACTTAATTGCTAAAGGTAATTTGATTTATATTTTCTTAGCAAGAAGACACAAAATTTGAAAGCTGAAAGTTATAGGCAAGCCAGAAAACACGAGCATGGTAAAGCCCTTTTTTCCCTCAAGGATCGTCATTTGGGAGTCTTAAATCAAATAAAAATGATTAAATAGAGGAATGAAAATTAATTAAAACAAAAGCCTCTTTGTGAGGTTTCTCCCACTGTAGCGGGTTTCTGTGGCAAAGCTTTGGTAGCGGGGCAAGGGCCTACAGCTGTGGCTTCTGTGAGAAGCTGCTAGAAGTTTCCCCCATGTCCAATGGAGCCAACACCAGACAGCTCCAAGATGAACCCACCACTGGCCAAGGCTGAGCCCGTCAGCGACGGTGGCAGCACCTCTGGGATAACGTATTTAAGAAGGGGGGGAAAAAAACCCTCTGCAACAGATTGCAGCACAAGAGAGGAGTGAAGGCATGTGAGAGCAACAGCCCTGCAGACACCCAGGTCAGTGAGCAAGGAGGGGCAGGTGGTGCTCCAGGTGCTGGAGTAGACTCACCTGCAGCCCATGGTGAAGACCATGGTGAGGCAGGCTGTGCCCCTGCAGCCCATGGAGGTTCACAGTGGAGCAGATATCCACCTGCAGCCCATGGAGGACTCCATGCTGGAGCAGGTGGATGCATGAAGGCGTCTGTGACCCCATGGGAAGCCCATGCTGGATCAGGCTCCTGGCAGGACTTGTGACCCTGTGAGAGGGACCCATGCTGGAGCAGTTCATAAAGAACTGTAGCCTGTGGGAAGGATTCACGTTGGAGAAATTCACAGAGAGCTGTCTTTCATGGGAGGGACCCCATGGTGGAGCAGGGGCAGGGTGTGAGGACTCTCCCCCTGAGGAGGAGAGAGCAGCAGAGACAACATGTGATGAACTGACCACATCTCCTGTTCCCCATTCCCCTGTGCTGATGGGGTGGGGAGAGGTGGATGGGGAGGGGGGTGGGGCATGGTAGAGACATCAGGAATGAATTTAAGCCTGGGAAAAAATGGAAGGTTGGGGGGAAGGTGTTTTTAAGTTTTGGTTTTATTTTTCATTATCTTATTAATAAATTAATAAAATAAATTAATTTCCCCAAGTCAAGTCTGTTTTGGCCATGATGGTAATTGCTGAATGATCTCCCTTGGGTCCCTAGCTTGAACCACAGGTTTTTTGTTATAATTTCTCTCAACTATGCAGTTGAGGAGGGGAGTCATAGAGCAGCTTTGATAGCCACCTGGCATCCAGCCAAGGTCAACCCATCGCGCACACATACACAGGCTCTTTAGTGTACTTTGTATACTGCCTCTATTCCTGAGAAAAAAAATGTTATGGACAATATCTCTTCTGCAGAACTAGAACATACCTGGGGGAACATGATTTTTTTTCTTTATTTCAGTAATGTTCCCTTACTGTTTCATCCTTTCTAAGTATTGATTAGTTCTTTCAATCCTCCTATTAAACGGAAACCTTTTCCAGCTACCTTCTTATGAAAATGCCCAGGCAGTTTCCTGCATTGGCTAGCAGGATAGTTTTGTCAGCGTTGCAGCTTTAACTCTGCTGTCTGCAGATTATATCTCTCACCACTCTGGTAATTCAGCCTCTAATAGTCACGAGCTTGGAAACAGGCACCTGCACCTGGGTACCAGAGCTGGCAAAGCAATGTGCTGCTGGCAGAAAATCCTGTTTGTTTGATCATTTCCCCTCCGACATTCAAACATTTCAGGCCCCATAAATTAGTCACATCAGCTTTCTCTGAACTTAACAATTACTTCCATGCATTTCTTATGAGTTGTGCTCTTTCTGTGAAGCCAGATAAAAATGTATACCCTATAGAAACTTTGCCTGATATCTTTATTGTGTTGCAGTGTCCTTGAAAGGGAACAAGCCTGGTGAACCGTAAGGCCTGAAGTCAGCAACAAAGGAAGGTTGGAGTGGAGGGAGGGAGGGAAGGAGAGAAGACTAAGCAAAACTGAGTGCACATATGCATCCAAGGTGAACTGCAAGACTGCCAGAGGTAACTAATTTATTTCAGTTTGAATCTGTTGACTTCTACTGGAAAAATATTTTTTAAACCTAAGGAAATAACTCCTTATTTTAGGGTCAAATTTCACCTCACACACACAGCTCCCTTGCTACGAGGAATGCAGCCCATGTGAGTTCTTAGCATCCTTTCCAAAAGCAACAGCTTCTTTAAATGATCAGATCACAGGGTTTTTTTCCCTTCAGAGGAGGAGAAAAAAATGGAGGAGGGAAGCTAATAAATAACATGAAGTTTCTTACTTTTAGTGACAAATGTTATGAAAACCCCACAGCCCTTTGTAACTGATGCTTCTCCTTGCCTGTCATCTGTGTTTATACCGTACCTATCAGTCTTTGCAACTGTCAGTCCTTGAACTCCTTCTGAAAGGAATAAAGAGAAGCATCTAACATGCTTTATTACCAAACATCGCAACACTTCTCTTTCTTTAGCCTTTCAAGAAATAGTAGGGGAGGAGGACTGGAAATCTTCTGAAGATTAGAAGAAACAGATGCTGAAATGGGGGTGATAGGTCTGCTATAAACTTGTGGGTACAGAGAAGTACCCTCCACAGGTGAAATGAGGACACCTCTGCAAACTGAGCCCACCCCTGTCAAATAGCTTCTGGAGGAGACCCTATTTCAAGCCAGATGTTCAAACAAAATAAGGTCAGGTTTGAGTATATCAGGGACCCTAAAGAGCCCAGGCAGATAATGGAAAACTGACTTTTACAGATATCTAGTGGCATATAAGTCATTTAAAGGTGACTGTAATTATTCAGCACTACTAGTAAAAATATTAACTTGAATGACAAATTAGAACTTAGTCAGCCCTACAGGAGCAACGTGAGCATTGGTAGCAGTGACAAGCCAAAGACTTTGGGTGCCAGCACAGTTGCAGCAACAGCAACTGCTATTCCCTCTGAGCTGCCACATAGTTCCAGGTGGACAAGCCAGATGGAGAAACTTGTTCTTCCACAGGTCATATTGGGTCACTGTCTCCATAAGGGCAAGCCCTGTAATAGCCAGTTGGCTGCCTCTGTGCAGCTGTTAACCCCCATCCCTCATTTCCTTACGATCTGGAAGCAGAGGCTGTCTTTGTGCTACATTCTCACTTGGGAAAAGCTGTTGTCATTAAAAATATTTAAACTTTTTCACATCTTCTTATTCCAGTTTTACTAGTCTCTCTGAAGAGTTTACAGATCAGCCAGCACTGCCAAAGCTTTCCTGCCACTTTTTCAGTGACTGCTGCTACTGCACCTTTCTGTTTTCTTATTGAGAAAAACAGTGAGGTTGTCCGTTGACCCTCTTGCTTTTCAACTCAAATTAGTATTTGCATTGGGAGAAAGTTGGTGATGCTTAGAGAAAGTGGAGCGCTAAGGGTACTGGAAAATAAGAGCACACATTTTCTATTTAGAGACTGTGTGGTCACTTCAACCCCTCCTGTCATTTCAGCATTGCCATATTCTTAGGGTTACAGCCTCTAACTGCAGTCTTACAGCTCAGAATATTTAAAAATAGATTTGCATCCTAACCTAAATTCAGAGCGCTAGTCTATCTCCATTGAGAAAACCTTTCAGTTTTACTGTCCTACTAAACAATCCTCCCTTTCTAATGTAAGCACCTCTAAACACTCATTCATAAGTAGATCAACAATAACCTCTGTATCACTCAGGCTAGGTATTTTTAGTTCAAACTGCAAAAGCTAGATCCTGCAATTGCTTACACCTGTGTAGAGGTGTCAGTTCAGTCAAAAGCTACAAAGACACAGCAATCTGCCCATGTGGCTTTGCTTCCTGTGAACTGGTCCCAGAAATTACCACATTACATTTCCTACTCTGTAAGAAAACCTAAATAATAATTTAAAAAATCTAAAAATAATTTTAAAAGAATGTCTCAGAGTGCTTGATTCATCTTTTTTTTTCCTACCTATACTTCACCCAGCATAGTCTGACGGCGGTCCATGACTCGTGCTCCTGTGCACTACCACTGTGTAAGTTAGTTATGATTCCTTTAAGCAGCTGGAAAACATAATTGAAAGCAGAAATACAGCCTAATGCTTAACATCTGAAATCTATTCCTTATTAACATAAATGCAAATATATATATACACACACATATATGCATCTGTATACCTCTTGGCTTTCCTAACTTCAGAGATTTTGTTACTGCCTACATGTGTAATCAATGATATAATTGTTCCTTACTTCTGTTTTTTTCTCCAAGAACACTACTATATGTTTTGTGACAGACATTCTACATCCAGTAAGAGAAAAGAAAAATTTGCCATGAGATAAGGTGTGGGTTTTTTTTTCCCTAGACAAGATGAAAAGAATTACTCAAAGAACTGAAAAAAAACAGTACAAATTTGAAACTAAACCAAAACTTTTTAACTAAACCAAACTATTTCACTCATCTTTTCCCCTGGAGGATTTTGAATAAACAAAATATTTCTGTGGCTTTTGTATTTTTTTTAATTTTTTTTCCTACTCCTTTTCAGTTTGATATTCAAATAGGAGAGGGAAAGAACTCCTAGAAACAAGATTTTGTGTACTTGTAAGGTTGTATTCTTGAGAGAATGAAACTTTTTCATGAACAATTCCAGCTCTTCAAAAGGAAAAATGTTTTGTCAAGCAAAAAAAGAAAAGCAGACAAGTGTTATAAAAGGTACTTTAAGCATACCTCAGTCATATTAATGACTCTGAAATGTGTGCTACCTCAGTGCTTCCTGCTCTTTTACATTATTCAGCTGCCAACTGTCCTGCGTTTTATATCCTTTACAAGCATTTAACACAAGGTAGATTTCATACTGGCACTGAAACTCTACTTTTTTCCTTCAGCTCCTCATATCATCTCTATTTCTCCCCTATTCATCTAGGTATATGACTAATGCAAGTTACTATATTGTTTAGGAGCAGAGCTCTTGTATATCTACTACTTTGCTTTGCCTACCATTGGATTCACTGAATACCACAGTTTTGCTACACATTTTCCATGCAGTGGAAATTTTCCACAAGTCCCTACTAGACATCATGTAAAACCAGTATATACTCAAAATAACACTTTACAGGGTTTGGAGGGTTTTTTTATTTTTAAATTTTAGTTTCCTTTCTTTCCCTCTACTGCTTTCAAGCCTCTTACCATTTCCAGCTCTCTCCTTCATGGCACTCACAGTCTTCATGACAACATGGGCTTGACAGGACTGACATGTGAACCCTGGGAGGTGCCATCTACTTCTACAGGTACCCAAAGCCAAGCTGGTTGCATTCAAGAAACCTGTCTTGGACTGTCTCAACATCCTACAATGGCTTTGTGTTCCACTGTCCTTTTTTTCTATATCATCAAAATAAAAAGTAATCCTTCTTATAGAATATGCAAAAATACTCTTACCATAAGTTAAACTACACAGAAGCTGTCTTGGGTTAGACTAGACAAAAACTGTTTTCTGTATCAGACTTGTTTATGGCATAAACACAGAGCGTCAAATCTGTCATCTTAATGTAGAAAGCCATTTTGCCTGCACACAGGCACACAAACACTTATGGTATAAAGTTAAAGTTGTAACCATATGCAGCTTTACTCTCAAAGCAATAACAGCTCCCAAAAAATTACATTCTCAAGTAGTGTGCTGTTGTGATGTGAAATAAAACACTGTACATATTGTACAATAGAAGCATGATAGCATTCACTTCAGAAGTAACTCATGTTGGAATAATAATAATTTGCAAAGTGCTGGCTGCCATTCAAAACTTTCCTGAAACCACTCAAACTGCTTGATTGAATAAACTAACAAACAGCTCCTTTCTTGTCTCTGCTTCCCCCTCTCTGCCAAAAACAAAAACCAGACAAACAGTATGGCTCATGCCTGCATTTCTAATTGATGTCATTCTGACATAGGCATTTGAATTTTACCAAGTCCAGGGCCCATTTCAGAAAATCTGAACATACCATTTATTATGGTATGGTTTGTACCATAACAAACTCTTCCACTACTGGAACCAGGGATGAACATTAATACCAGATTCTTATCGTAGTCTTGATACAAGTAATGTAATTTATGATTCCTGCAGAAATTCAAAGTGGAAAAATCCTTACTTTAAGTTACATTTTTCATTAATTTAAAATAAAATTCCTGAACCTGATAACTGTGTAAGTTGCTTTTCTGCAGCTGCTCCAAAATCCTTTAGGAAAATTCTGTTGTTAAACCCTATACTACTGCCCTTTCAGTTAGGTGTACTGAAAGCAAGCCTTAAATAGTGTAGGAGGGAGAACTTGAAAATAACAAATGGACCAAAAGAAAGTATATATTTCACCTGATCGGAGTACAAACCTTGGGTTGGTGGCTACTGAGATAGCAAGCACAGTATAGTCTCAGATTTCTCAGGAAAATTTTGCTATGCAGTCCTAAGTCCTAAGCAGAAAAAAACAGGAGAGAGATGAAAAACAGCTACAAAACCTACTGGGAATGAATGCATCTGCTACTTGTTGAATTTTCAAGAAACATGTGTTTCTATTTTTCACATTATATATCTAACACAAAGCTGGCTTCCACCTCCTGCCAGCAAATGTTTTATTTATTTATTTGTTTGTTTTAAATTGAGAGGCAGCATGTGGGAGAGAGAGTTTCATTTTACTGGAGCACCAACAGTCTGAAGCTCCCAGTAAATTTAGATCACTAGTATTTTCAGTCCTAACTGGCCAGATAGCCCTGATCCTAAGAGAAAGCTGTTAGAATACTACCAGCTTCTGTATAGAATTCTAGAGTACTACTGAGTTCATCATGGCTTCATACATCAAGATACAAACAACAAGCTTCAATAAATTAGATAATCCTATGTTGCTTAAGTCAAATGTTTTCAAAAAGTCCGTTGAGGGTGACTTACCTGTGTGAAGATCCTGCTTGTTAACTGATGTATTCTCAACTCAGATCTACATCCAATTATTTACCAGAGTACTGAGGCGGGCAATATTAATAGGTACAACAGTGACAATTTGATCCATTCAGCTCAGATATTCCTGTGAGCACTCAAGTCTGGTATGACCCACCAGATCCTGCTCAGCTGACACCTGCTGTGAGTGACACGAGCCCATGAGATGTCCCCACCAATATGCCAACAATCTTGCTCCCCTCTATTCTCCCCACAGTTCCAACAGACTCAGAGGGGATCAAAAGTGGACTTAAAAGTTGTGGTCTTTTCTTCACAGACCTTTTACAAATGGTATCTGTTATCTGGCTTTTATAACAAAACAGAAATAGTCCAGGGATAAGGGAATTAAATCTGGATAATCTGGGGCTTATATTAAGTTTGTTTCATTTGCAAACATTCAGAGTTTTCCCATTTAAATGCTAGCTTTAATCACGCCATCCAACCTCAGTTGGCAGACACTAGTATTTTATCAAGGTATTTCAACAGATGATGTGTTCTGCTGGATATCACGGTTATCTACATATTCAAATGGCACAACTTGCAGATATTAATTATTTTAATATGAATTTAATTTAATATATTTGAATAAATAAACATGTTATATTTCTAAATATAAATGCTATTTATTTTAATAACTAAAACTTATTAATATAAATAAATCCTTATCTGTAAAATGTGTTGCTTCTTTTCCTCTTTTTATTAACCTGAATTAGAATTCAAGCCGCATCTTAGGTTGATTTCATGACCCCATATTCTTCCCTGTTTCAATTTGGATAAATTTTGAAAGAAAACAAAAAAAATATTCACCTACATGTTAGAGAGGGAGTGAAATCTAGTATTTCCCAACATTTGCTGAAAATCTAGCAAAAGAACACATGGTTTAGAAGGTAAAAAGCAAAACAAGCCACTCACAATAATGGTTTGCAAGAAATTATATAGGCTATTCCCTATTGCCATCAGAACAGAGCAATGTTTCCCAAACTGTGTATTCAGACAGAGCAATTAAGTGTAATAGTACCTCCCAAAGAAAATAGAAATATTACATTTTTATAACTTTATAGCACTCCAGACTCTTGAGCCCAAATTTATTCACATTCTGGTTGAACCCTCTAACAGCTCTGGAGATGGATTTCATTAACATGATCTTCATTGCTTCACTTCTAAGTCCTCCCTGCTCATTAGCTCTGAAGAGACCCAGTGCTTGTTAATGGTAGAGCACTCATATGGTAGATCAATGACATAATAAGGCCAAGACTTGAAGTGCAGGTGGAAAGCAGAGCAAGCAGGAGAAAAACATTTCACAATTTACATTTGTTCCTCCCCTGGTAACAGACGTGAATCAAGGCCTACCCATGAGAACTGGGAGGTCTGGATCAGGACGTAAAGCCTGCCCAAAAATCCAATTGGATTACACAGTTATTTCAATTATAAGTCCTGATGTTCATTTTAACCCTGCTCAGCAGCTGGCAGTAGTACTGGTAGTTTCTAAGTTTGGATAAATGCAAGCTCCAGTGAAAAACATGTTTTAAGGACATGATCGGTCCTGAAGGGTTGTATACTACAAGACTGTCGCTTACTACCGATGGTTTTCACAAAGAATCAGCTCTGCTGAGGAACTTGGATAAAAGGTCTTTTTTATTTCAGTGGGAATTAGACGCCTCAAATGATCTGAGAGCCTGCATCAGAGCATCTGCTAAGCTGCACGGTAATACTAAGGTTATGGATAATCATCCACACCAGTGTACAGTAGCACATTTTTCTGATCTGATAGGCATCCAACAAGCAGTTATCAGCCAGGAAAAAGGTGCAGGGTTAGATCTTCAAGTATGTTGTAGGTCAAGAATCTCTGTCTTGCCTGCAACACAGAAAACTTTGATTGCATCTAACCAGCCTCATGAAAACGAATGCAACAGTAGCGCCTTAGTGAGCTCTTTCAACTCACCGGGTTAGCCCGTGTAAGAGTGATTTGGACACATTTGTTACATTTGTTGTCCTTTTCAGCCAGAAAAATCAGAAGCCCTATCAGAAGAAACCCTGCAAGCCTGTAAGTAAATGCAGAGAACTCTCCTGCAGCAGCCAGCTTTAATGAGACGCTGCAACATCAGCCAGTGCATTTCAAAGGCAAAAAATCCCATGGCTTTCTGAAAAGCAACACGCCCTCACCCCCTTCTCACCAGTGCTGCAGTCTAAGGTGCATCAATCGGCTTTTAGGTTTTTGTGGAAGGATAGTTTGACCTAAGCCACCAGAGGTAAACGATTATATGATTTAACAGGCATTAATGCTTGTTAAAAAGCTTTGCCTGAGCAGCCAATTTTACACCCACAGCAAACACTTCCTGCATTACTCTAAATACTAATCTTTCTAGGTACTGCTTACTACAAGTTCCCTGTTGGTTTTGAGTTAATTACCTTTCTGTGAGCGTCATGCAGTGTAGAAAAAAATACATTAGAGTTAGATCATCCTGCTGGTGCAGGATTTTTCCCTATCATACAGTTTACTCCAGCTTTACAGAGCCCAGCACCCAGGCTTGTGGGCTTCTTGTTGGGCCCTGTGTACTGTTCCTGTCAAAGGAAACTTTCTCTCATAATCCACATAATTCTATCCTTTTCAGCTTCCTCCTCTGAGCTTCACTTTATTAAACCTACAGATTCACTTAAGGCAGCAGCTCACACTTGCTTAAGTGATTTATTTTTTCTAACAGATACAGATTTTCATGGGATTGTTAAAGCCAGTTTCAAGTATTATTTTTTTGAAAAAATGCACCTACTGAATTATTAAACCCATGTATAATTACAAATAACTCTGTTTTCAATATACATAGGATTTTTTATTATTCTGTTATTCCTGGAGTAAATGTGCATTAATTCATAATTTTAAAATAAAATTGGGATTAGTCTGCTAAAATATCTTTACAAATAAATGTTGGGTTCCTGTCTTCAGTATTGATATTCTATTCACTTTCCTGGCTTGGTGGAAGTTGGATGTATGCAGATGATTATAATAAAGTATTCTGGTTTTAATATCCACATAATTTTACACTTTATTTTAGATTTATTACCTATTAACAAACCCAAGTATATAAAGCAAATAAAGCATTCCATAAAACAAGACAAAATCTAATTGCACAGAAAAGGAAGTGGTAACATAAGCTAATAAGAAATCATTCAAATTATAGAAATTCTACAAATGATTATATTTAAAAAAATTAATACCACAGGGCTATTCTACATTATGTGCTTCTATTCAATGAAATCACATACCACAGGACAGAGTAACATTGTGGTGAATGAACACCTCTGCATTTTGGGAGAAAGAAACTGACTACTTGCTTTGTTTTGAAGAGTCTTCTGAAAACTGCCTCTTAAAATTCATATCCTCTGCAATTCCCAGTGAGAATGGCTAATCTCCCATATCAAGTTCAGGCATGCAAAAAAAATGATCCTCATAAGAAGCACTTAATTTGCTTTGCTTTGTTCATCTAGCCTCAAGTCAGTGCAGAATAGTCACACATTATGTGGATCAGACCATTTCCAAATAACATTGTGTTTTCTGCTGGACCAACAGAGTTTTCCAAGACTTACATTCCACTGAGCACTTAACTTCTCTTTCTATAAAACTGGCATAGAATCACAAAATCTTTTAGGATCATCTAGCTCCAGCCCCCTTGCCACGGGCAGGGACACCTTCCACTAGACCAGGTTGCTTAAAGCCCCATCCAGCCTGGCCCTGAACACTTCCAGGGATGGGGCAGCCACAGCTGCTCTGGGCCACCTGTTCCAGTGTCTCATCACTCCCACAGTAAACAATTTCTTCCTAATATGTAAACTAAATCTACTGCCTTTCAGTTTAAAACCATACACCATTGCCCTGTCACTACAGGCCCTTGTAAAAAGTCCCCCTCCAGCTTCCTTGAAGCCCCCTTTAGGGAAGGCTGCAATAAGGTCTCCCTGGAGCCTTCTGTTCTCCAGGCTGAACCACCCCAACTCTCTCAGCCTGCCCTCATAGAAGAGGTGCTCCAGCCCTCCCACCACCTTTGTGACCTTCCTCTGGACTAGTTCCAATAGGTCCATGTTAAACATTAAAAGAAATAATGAAATCTGTGATGAGCAGAGACCTGTAAATTGGCAAACAGAACTATCATACAAAACAAAGAATGTAATTTATTATCTCTCCACCACAGCTGACCCATCTGCACAATGAGGACACCAAACTACCTCAGCGCAGCACTGCAAGCCTGTCCATTTATAAGCTCTTTCAAGGTCCCTAAGTATACATGTGGAAAACATCACTACCAGGTCTTATTAAAGGCGAGCCTCTGAACACACTAAGCAATAACGGAGCAGTTGTGAATGCCACTATGTTTCTTAATAAAGAAAGAAAGCTTTCTTCAAAGTGTAACTGTTTATGATTTATCATTGATCTTTAGAAAAAGAATTCAATTTATGAAGCAATACTTTAAAAGCTAGCTATGGGAGCAGCAAGTGGGCTTTAAATTGACAAAACATTTATTTTCTTGGTAGTCATTAGAGTTGATGTTTATCTTCCTTTCATGTGTCTATCTGACAATTCCTTTTGTTATTTTTTCCAATGAGCATTTTTCAGTTACAATTTTTCTGAAACAACTAGATTATAAAAGCAGATGTTGAGTTGCAGGGTGGGGTCTGCCTTGATGGCCCAAAAGTAGAGAAGTTCTACAGGCTGGCAGGCACAGTCCATCATGGGGGAAGGTGGTGGCTGAAATAAAAAGGAATGGGATCAGCTTATGTAAAGCTCCTCTTTAACTGTGTTCCTTTCAGGCAAGGAGGTCATTTGAAGAGCTGAAGAACACCCAGCAGTGACACAGGTGGCCAAATAAATTTAAAATTTGTCCAAAAGTTTAATGAATGTAGACTTTAGGAGTTATTAGTGCTTGCCGTGGGTCACCCTGTGCCCTTCAAATCTGATCCTAGGCTCAAGGATTTAACACATTTAACTTGCCACTTCCCAAAAATCCCTCCTCAAAAGTATTTTAATAACTCTCAGGAAAACCTCAGATGGCATACACTTCAGAAGAGAATCTGTAATGCACCAATGAACTATGGACACACACTTCTCCATGCACTGCAAAATAGAAGAAGAGGGGAATGAGGATAAAAGCAGATTTAGATTTGCATTCTCTTCTCTCATCTTGCTCTTACTGAATGAAAATGGGAAAAACAGAGTTTCATCCAGATCTACTATAAATACCTTTTTCCCTCTGGAGAGGGCATCTGAAAGCTCCTTAATGACAGAATTTTGTTTTCTAAAATTCCTATCTCTGTACAAACAAAGCACCTAAGTTGTTTTTTTTCTTTTATAAGCAAGCAACTAAAAACCAAACCAAATCCCCCACTAAATACATGTCATTTGTTTAATTGTGGAGACAGAAGGAATGATGATAAAAGCTGAAATAAGAAGGGGAAGGAAAGCACGAGAGATGAGTTAACATTCAAAAGCCAGGCTGATTAAAAACCTGGACAAAACACTGCATTTAGAATTTGCTATTTTTGCCCTTATTCAGGGACAGCAGAGTTATGCCTGTACTCCAAGAAGCTTCAGAAGATCGCTTTGTTTAATAAGCTCAAAGATCCGAGAAAAACATTTGCTGGGAAAAATACCAGAGAAGCTTGGTTTTCAAAGTGATTCAAACACAGCTTTTTACTACAAAGTGTCTTTTCAATTAGTTTGCTAGGAATCAGAGGAGGCTAAGATGTAAGGTAATGAGGGCAGGCATGACACGGCAGCCTTGGGGCTCCGTGGGATTTTCCTTCAGCATTTGATTCAGCCCCTTGGAGGAACCTGCGGTGAATCTGATAGCAGGCACTTGCTTCTCTTCCCCCATGCCTCAGCTTTCAGGTCTTGTGTGCTCTGTCATACCCTTGCATCTATTGTGCACACACCACCACAATTATAGAGCTTTTGTTTCCAGGAGTTCACCAGTTTATCCTTTAAGAAAATAAAATAACTTTAATAACACGAAGTCAGGCCTGTTTCTAGTCACTGGGAGATTAAATGAGGGAGGGAGGAATCATCAGAAAGTCTCTGTGTGTTAGAAACATCAAGTAATGACCTTTATTACTAATGACCTAGGCCTTCCAGCAATGAACCTAGACAACACTGATTAAGAGAGTAGCCTGCTGCTTTTTACAGGCATATAAAATAAAAGGATTCTTTGTGTTAATAGAGAGGGGTATGACACAGAAGGAAATGTAAAAATGAATGAGCTATAAAAAGAAGGGATTTTTCCTCCTCTGTGGAAGACAATAAGAAATTAATCCAGAGATATAAAAGCTTGAATCATAGTTTCATAAACCACTGCAGAAGTGGATCTTTACAAGGCAACGTTAACTACATCTCACACTGCAAATCTGCAGAAAAAAGACAGTAGCTTCCTGCCGGCTAAGATATAGAATAGAAACTTATGTTTAACATGCCAGCCTTTGAATAAATAACTCATCCTAAAATTTTCTACATCATATGTCCATTAAAAAACAAAACAAAACAAACAAAAAAAAAAACCAAACAAACCAAAAATGTAATGGAAGTCTTACCTATTTCTACTAATACTGTAGCTAAAACTTAAAAAAAGCCCATCTTGCTTTTGTTATGTGAATATCAAGCCCTTAGGCTGGAACAAAGTCATGAAGAGTCACAGGACATGACTGGCTGTTACAAGACACCTGTTCTGGGAATATAACTTCAGTGGAAAATGTTCTCATCTAATCTATGCCATTCCCAGCACCACACTATAAAAGCACTAATAGCACATAAAGTTTTTTTTATTATTAAGTAGTTACAGCTCAAAGCCATCATTAAGAGCCTGAGTATTCATGTTCACATTTATGACAGGCACTAGACACAGCAAGAGAAATGTGGAGCATGTTAGAGAAACACTTTTGTGGAAAACATATCAGAAGAAAATAAAAGTTGCAAATAGGGAAACTCCAGAAAGATAAGGTAAGTGGATAACCAATGACAGCTAACATCAGAAAGCAAGAGTACTTTCTTGTCTGCTACAAGACAGTTTGGGGTTTACCAGCTGGTAAGGAAGAGCAACACAAACAATCAGTAGTATCATCTGGCTGTTTCTAATGAAATGGCTATATGAAATTTGGAAGAGCTCAGATGATGGTAAGTTATGCCTGCCTTATTCATTGTTGAATTTGCAACGCAACCGAAGTATTTGTTTTTCCCATTGAAGAAAGAGGGGATCCCCACTCTTACACAAGCAAAGATATTGCAGCCTGGAAGTTCAGCTTAAATTACCCAAATTAGGGGAAGTAAAGTCTGAGTCTCAGAAACCTAAAAGGCACGGAATTCAAAGAGAGAAATTAGCTGTTTGGCATATTACTTCTGTTGCCTCAAATCTGAGGAGTAGCAAACAGAAATCAAAATGGAAAGATGGAGAAATACTGGCCTTTGTGAAAGAGGATACGTATTTCTGTTGGCTTTGAGCTTTAGCTCAAACCAGGACATGACTTCCAGCAAGTCTCTTAAGTGGCACAACAATCAGGATCTCCTTCCCTTGATCCACAGGGACAATCACATGCCGGTTTTTATCCATCAGACCGTTCTTCAGCACATACGGGCTCATCAGGTACCCATTGTTTCATTCCATGACGTTACTTGGCCATTTTCTCCTTGGACCACTTTTTGGTCTGCAGTACTTCCCCAGGTGACAGAATTCAGTCTGCAGCAGGCAACCCATCTTCTTCCGGCACCCCAACAGCTTTTACACTGTCCTTTTAGGACTTTCTCATTCTTAATGTCGGCTTGCTAGCTGACCTCAGAGCTGTACATCAAAACCCAACGGATTCCTTCTGCAGTTTCATCTAAAAAACCCAGTAGAATTCACAGATAACTTTCCTGAAGGCATACTTCTTTGTTATAACAGAGTAGGATTGAAAGCACATTCTGTGTCAAAATTCAGCATACCAGTCTTTCTCCAAGATATTTGTGCATAGCATGAATGTGAGCAGCATTAGATTCCAAGCCTTTGATACTACCTTTTCCAGACACAATCCTAATCTTTCAGCACTGAGCTGTGATTTCAATCACCCGGTGAGATTTTGATCCTTCAGGAATACAACTTTCATACATGCTTTTAGAGTAATCCAGTGCAGAACATGGCCCTGCATCTCACACAGATGAGAACTATCTGTATGTCCTCCACACTATGTCTACAATTTTTGTAAGTCTTTTCCTATTCAAATTTGTCCAAAAAGAATTTGGCCTTTGTGCAAATATGCTGGCTCAGTCTTCATATTCATCTAAATGACTGATGGCCACTTTAAAAATTAATTTCTACACTACCTATACAACTGAGATCTGAGACTTATGCTCCAAGTTTCTGTAATTCTTAGCTTTTTCTTAAAACATTAAGGAAGTGTTTGCCTCCCTTCTAGCTCCTGGTTCTACAACTAGTAGGAGATCTTTCATGAATGAGTTTTTTTCACTCTAAAATTGCTATTTGTGAAAACTAAATGAGTTCATAAGCATGGGTTGACATGCATTATATTCTTGGCTTAAAGGGTTCATTTGTATTAATTTTTTATATTAAAAAAATTCTACTTGGCTATTTAAGCTATCTACAGTCAATAAATGGTTGATAACTTCAAAAATATTTCACTTCAATTTCAAAATAATATTTTTAGATGTATCTGTGCAGAATAATCTATGTAGTCTGCTACTCCAAAAAGTTCAGTGCTTGCTAGCTTTGCCATCCGTTGTGGGACAGGCTTCAGAACAGCATTTAGGGCAGCCAAGTGTCAGTCCACATGCAGAGCTCTGGTAAGAGCAACCGGGAAATCTCAAGGAGACCCCAGAGGCTGTGGCAGAAAACACCAAATTGCCAAGAGGAGGAATGAATTCAAGTACAAAGTGCCTACAAGTTTAACCTCTCAGGAGAGAAGACAAAGCAGGAAGGGCAGAGCAAGTTGTCTACTGAAATGCTCATAATTGAGCTCAGCCTTTCCTTGTCAGGCTGCTGCTCTGAACAAACACCACCTAGGTTAGAAAACACTGTCATTGCTCAGCTCTCATTGCCACCCCCAGCACAGCTGTGCCTTTGCATTTTCTGTATGTGATCATCCTTGTCAAATATAGTGATGGTGCCTGGCAGCTGGGCAATGTATCAGTCTTTTGGCCAATGTAAAACCACTAGTTTACAAACAGACCCCTGCAAGTTTTCTCTCCACTAGAGAGTCAACCCAACTCTCACACAGCTATAAACATACCACCCCCTTCAACCACCTCCTAATTATGTAGAAACATCTGCTGAGCTTAATGGTAACCCAAACCCAGGCTGTCTGGTTCAGCTGGGTGCATAAGACAGGGCTTGGGGTACACATTCACTTAGGCAATAACCTACTCACTTTCCAAAGTATTCATAGTTGGGGTGGGCTTCCCATATTTCTACTGAATATCCAGGACAGACAACTTCTTAAAAATACACATCTTGCAAAACAAGGAAGGTTAAGATGTAGCCAGGTCACTGGACTGTTGTAGCAATAGAGGGGTACTCCAGACCAGCTGCACAAATTTGAGTTAATCTAATTCTTGTGATCAGATTGGTTTGCTTTTTACTTAGGATAACTCTAACAAGCTGGAGCATAACTTCTAAAGAAAACAAAAATCTTTTTAGAGAGCTTAAACACTTGCTTTCCTTTGAAAATAATTATTTGAACTGATGGCCTATTGAAGTCAATGCCATTTGCTGATAAACACTAGCACCCATAGTTGTGGAAGTCTAATTACATGGTTATTTTAAAGGATTGCTTTTCAAATGAATAAGCCAGATTGATGTGCATGAACCACAAATTTGACTGTAAAAGCCTTTATTTCAAAAAATGGCACCCAAGGCTGGATTAAAGAGTAGAAATTCTTAGAGCAATAAAATATTATGGTTCAATTATATAAGATTTCTACTCAACTTTTACCCTTGCCCACAAAACTCTGGAATAAAGTACATTTTCTTCCTTATTTTGCAGCTGTAGATTCAATGTACACCCAAGTTATGTTAACATCTCTCTCTCAAAAACATTAGGACTGGGAACTTTTTACTTTTTGTATACATTAAGAAATTACACTGTGCATGGCTGATTACACAGATGCATTTATACCTGAGAAATACAGAAAAATGTAAACAGATGCCAAGAAACAAAAAGATCAGACTCTTAATAGTCTCATCTTCCATATGGGGTGGTTTTACTGTACTAAGTAATACTCTGGGACATGACAATTTCTAAGAAAAATATGACTTTCAGTATGGGGATTCATTTTGGCTGGACTAATAGCAGAATCAGAACCCCCTACAACTTACCAAAAAAAAAAAAGAAAGAAAAAAAAAAAAACAAAGAACAACTACACTACACACCACAATCCCCAAAAAACCAAAACAATACAGACTGTGTGATCCAGTCTCCCCACAGCTTCTGTGTTCTATGCCATTTCACAGGTGTGTCTCTTTCAAGACATTCTGCTACTAAAAAAAAAAATATGGAAATTCCCTACTTTTATTAACAAAGAAATAAAAAAGAGTTCTTGAAAGATTAATATAATCTAGAACTTGTTTCTGCTATTTTATCCTAATGAATATTTCTCTTAAAATCAAAAGGACCTTGTTGGTCTTGCCTGAGATAAATCATAAGATCTCTTACCACTCTTTCCCCAAAGTTCACCAAATTTTCCCTGTACTTACTGCTGCAATGTTATTGGGTGCAACTCGCATTAATAAATTGAAATGTGCTGGTTTGTGATGTATACAATTTAGGATCATATACTCTTTTGTAGATATATACAGTGTACTGTAAAACTATTACTGACTAGCAGCCTAACATGGAAACATCTTTTAAGTTTAATTAAAAGTCATTTTAGCCTAGTTTTTAACTACAGGTAGGAGGGAACCATGTTACACAAAAACTGTTGCTTTACAACTGTCATAAATCAACAGCGATAACACTATTTATATTATAGAATATAACCAAAAGACTGTGAGAACACGGGACCAGCACCCCCTGCAAGCTATACTACAGACACACAGAAATCACAGCACTTGCCCCAAGCAGCTTACAATGCAACTGTAAGACAAGAGACCCACACAGAGTGTAATGGGTAAGACAGTATAGGGAAACAACTCATAGCAACAGACAGAGACCACAGCATCCCAACTACCTAACCTTAGTTTAACTAAACCATGATTTTTGTTCAATGGAGAAAGCTCTTCAAATGCTACTGCTGGTAAAAACTAAATCCTTTCCTGGGTACATCTTTTACCCAAGCATGCTATTCATTCTTCTTTGTTTCTTGCAAACCATGGAAATTTTGCAAAACACATCATAGCTGTAGGTATATTGGTATATAAGTAAACAGAACAAAAAAAAGCACCTTTTTATAACTGAAAAAGCTATTTCCTCTTTGTTGCCTTTGTTACACTTCATAATCATTAACAAAACCCAAAATTAGCATTATACAGCTGGTCTAGCTGCTGGCAGGATCTTTTTTTTTTTTTTTTCCCACAGGATGGAAGATACATGTTTCCTGTTTCTAAAATGACAAATTTCAATTTCACTGGATGGGTGAATAGGATAGTGATGTTTTTGGCAGTGGTTTGATATGAAATCATAGTTTCATTCTTTTTATAGATAACTTCGGTAATCCCTTACCAACACCTATCATTTTTTTTTCCACCTATCACCTTTCCAAAGGCTGACAGTTTGGAAAGCACGTTAAAATCAAACTTCATAACAATGCTCAATATTTCACCTCCCAGTTGAACATAATGTAGTCAAATACTACTATCGCAGATGAGGAACCCTCACTGTAATTCTAATTAACAGTGATTAAGCACAACTGTGCTTAGTTCTTGAGGCACAAATACAAGGTTTGATGGCTGCAGGCACTATCATCAGGTAAGATTACTGTTTTTGTCTCAGTGATGTTGCATTACTCAGGTGGTTACCACACACTGATACAGAAGAACAAGAGATGCCACCTACAGAGACAGAGACAAACTAAGTTTCTGCAGACCTGCTCCAAACATTGGTATTGGTCATGCAGCAGCTTCCCAGCTGTGCTACCACATTTCCAGGGTGATTGCCTTCCTCCTCCATAGGAAATGTGATAGTTCACAACCTTCCTTCACCCTCATCCAGCCACTGGTATGGCTTTGGGAAGGAGGGTGTTTTCTCCTTTGGGGGAAGGGGGTGGTGGGGTGGGGTGGTGTAATGGTGATAACCATCAACAGGGCAAATTTTTGCCTGTGTTGGAGTAGCAGGCAGGGACTTTCATAATTAGTCTGAAAGCACTAACAGGCTTCCAGGTGAGCAATCCGGGAGCAGACAGAGAAAGATTTCTGCCCAGTAATGAGAAAGGTCACTTTGCATCAGAAAAAGCTTCTGAGTTGAAAAATTCCCTGATCCCACCCACCACAACACTATCCATAGGTGGGCAGTCTTCAAGTCTCACTAATCAAATCTGCAGTTTCTCCCCTGAGTACAGACTAGCAAGACTCTGCTCTGCCATATTATTCATTTATCTGTTACATCTAACAGTGCCTAGGAAGCAAGAACTACTGTAATTTGATTCTTTTTTCATAGACTGTATTATGTGCTGTATGCAATACTGCAGAAATCCTCCTTGGAAAACACTAAAATTATAAACAAACTCATTTTCTTTCTCAGTGAAACCATATTAACCAAGAAGAATATACAGAAGGAAGCAAGGAGTGAAAGTCCTGTAAGAATCAGATAATTTTTGAAACAAGTTCCTACCTTTGCTAGTAGAAATTCATATTACCTTCAATAATTCAGGGTATACTTTAAGTTAAACCCCTCATTACTGGCACGGGAACTTGGCCCTGTGCCTTGCCTTACAGACATGCCAGATTCCTCAGGCAAGTCGATAATTGGTGGAAGCAAAGGTACTATTTATTGGACAAAGCGCTCCAAAATACTTGGGTTCTCATCTTTTCCTCCCATACCCCCATCAGTGGTCTCACCAAGAACTAATTTCCTGCAAACAAATTACCACTCCTTAGATCTGCAAAACTGGATGGGAATTTTAAGGAAAAGCAACATATGTTATTGCATTATTAACAATTCCTAATCAAATCCCAGTAGAAACCACAAGTATAATATCAACTACAAAAAGTTTGTGTAAGTTTCCAGTGGAGATTCAGGAACAGCCTGTTCTTAGGGCTTCCCATTTCTTTCAATCTCTTCACACATTGTTACCCAAAGTTCTTATTTGAACTGCTTGCTAATTTTCTTCTGGAACATTTCTTTTTTCATGAGATTGATAAACCAAATGTACTTAGTAAAGGTCTGTTTTGCTTTCTCATGTTGCTCATTAGAAAAAAAGAGAGAGGCAACTTTTCAACATTTTTTAGACTTTTTTGCTTTCAACAAAAAGCAATTGGCTTTCCATTACCAAAAATGTAAATAGAACTCAGCTTTCCCTTTTCTGATGAAAAGTTAATTTTACCATTTATCATTTCAAAATAAATGTTTTCTTTGTAATAAGTATCACAGAAAAATAAACTATGTCATTACTTTCCAGTACAATTTACTTCTTGTTCTTCAGAACTGATCTATTTCCACAGACAACCTTGAATAACTGGCAGAGATGCTCCATCAGCCCACTGTTATCAAGCTTTTATGATAAAATAGACCTAACACTACATTTTCAGTATATTTTTGGCTAATGCTATTCTCTCCTTAAATTTTATTAAACATAAACCCTGTTACCGTAATCCATATCTATATCGTTACATAAAAGAGGAAACAATTAATATTTATGTTTGTTTCAGCTAATGAACAACCCAAACAGGGACTGCATCACACCTTTTTAATCTCTGGGCTAAGCTGAAACAGAGTGAATGACTAGTTGGTTAAAGAGTAATAAGGAATGGGAGAAGAATATCTTACCTACTACATGCCCTGGGTTTAAGAGCAAATACATCATAATATAGCCCATTAATAACACTGTTACAGCTTTAGAATCAGATTTGCAGTTTCTATGTCACAGATATTATATTCATATAATTTTCACTTCCAAGTATTAAATATTATATTACTGAGATGAAACTGGACAGTCCCAACCCTGCATTTGAGAAGTGGTCAAAAGCTTTAAAAGGTTTCAAATTATGTAAAGAAGGAAACAGAAAAGTACATCTTAGAAGAACGGGCAATAAAGGCTAAACAGTGCCAAAAAATGCGCCTTTAAAGCAGTCAAGCATCTTCCTCTTAAGAGACTTCCAAGTGAGATAAACTTACAGGTATGAATCCCACTAAAAACTAAACTCTTTTAAAAAATAACCACACAATGATGCATCCAGAATATGCTTTCACAAAGGAAAATGTCTCGGCACTACATATTAACTAGAGAACAAATAAGGAAATTGTTTACCATGAACAGTTATTGATTTTGAAGGTACCTAAAGACCCATGCTCAGCATGTCCTCAGCTACACAAGGAAGCAAAAGAACAAGGATGATAACCAATCTCCACTCTTCAGAAGTGAAGGAAAGCTGATCTAGAAAAGTATTTCTTCCATGGATGTCTCTCCCTGTGTTCTCCACGTTTGCCTTTTCCCATTACCTCATTTGCAAAATTTTTTTCTTCTGCCCTGCATCTGTTTGCCAGGTTGATTTTCTAACATCTTCTCTATGCAAAAATTGCCATGAATTGACCAAACTTTGTCATCACCTTCATAACTACACTTTTGTCTCCTCATCATATAGGTCTTCTGCTCCCAGCACAGGAATCTGAAATAAGTCTGGGTCAGTATTTCTACTCTCTTAAAGATATCTGACTCTTATTTTTTCCTCTTTACTGTAGATCTAATATCTGAAGAGATTTTATCCTTTAAGAAACTTTATCCAGTGTCATGCAGACAGAGAAACAGACTGAAGCATTCTAACTCATCCTTCTGTACTCTGTTTTATCTCTTCACTGATGGGATTTTGGCATCAGAAGTAAGCTGCCCTGCTGGATGCTTCTGTCAGATCCAGTCAAAGCCAGCAAAGTGCCACAAGGTTGAGTTAACTTAAATAGGCAAAAAGATGCAATTGCATCTTGCACACTGCAGCCTGAAACAAAGATATCAATGAAAAATTAGAGCTAGGAAATTATAATTTACATTTTTCACATGTGTACATTACTATTGTCTGTAGAGCCCCCCAAAACCACTATGACAGTAGACTCAATGTTCCACAGGGAAAAACTAAGAGAAAAAGAAGCATCCTAAAGCTCAACAACCAAGGACATAGCTTTATCCTACCTATTGCATTAGACCATGCTTTAAATGAACAGGCAGCTATAAAGCAGCACTGTTTTTCTATGGAAGCATTTTAGCATTAGCAATAAATACATTACTTTAAATGCAGAAATACTAGCAATGTGCAAAAACTTGTCTCTATTGTAAACAAGGCTACCTGTTTACTGACTCTATTTCTTAACCATGAGTCAGTTGGAAAAAAAAGGAAGTAATTGGCAAACAAATTCTGAAATGTCAAATATTTGGCTTGTATGAAAACACTGCCATTCAAGCTCGAGACAAACTCCTCCATCCTCCTGTCCCATCTGCGATAGGTACCATAGCTACAAGTCATATACCTTTAATTTTTTGGCACAGTTGGTCATTATAACAGTTGTGATGCAATGAAATATACCATAAAGTGCAGTAACTTGTTGGGAGCAAAAGACGTGTTCTTCTTTAGAGAATCATAGAATGGTTTGGGTTGGAAGGGACCTTAAAGATCAAGTTCCAACCACCTGCCAACAGACCAGGTTGCTCAAAGCCCCATCCAACCTGACCTTGAACATTTCCAGGGATGGGTTATCCACAATTTCTCTGAGCCACCTGTTCCAGTGTCTCATCACTCCCACAGTAAACAATTTCTTCCTAATATCTAATCTAAATCTACCCTCTTTCAGTTGAAAGCCATTCCCCCTTGCCCTGGCACTACAGGACCTTGTAAAGAGTCCCTCTCCAGCTTTCTTGTAAGCCCCCTTTAGGTACCGGAAGGCTGCAATAGTGCCTCACCAGAGCCTTCTCTTCTCCAGGCTGAACAACCCCAACTCTCTCAGCCTGTCTTCATAGGAGAGGTGCTCCAGCCCTCCCACCACCTTTGTGGCCCTCCTCTGGACTCGTTCCAACAGGTCCGTGCCCTTCTCATGTTGGGGGCCCTAGAGCTGAAGGCAGTGCGCCAGATGGGGTCTCACAAGAGCAGAGTAGAGGGAAGGAATCGCCTCCCTTGACCTGCTGACCACACTTTTTTTGATGTGGCACAGGATTATATTGGTTTTCTGGGCTGCAGGTGCACATTGCCAGGTCATGTTGAGCTTCTCATCAACCAGCACCCCCAAGTTCTCCTCAGGGCTGCTCTCAGACCATTTTCTAGCCAGCCTTTATTGGTGCTTGAGATTTCCCTGACCCTCGTGCAACACCTTGCACTTGCCTTTGTTGAATTTCACAAGGTTCTCACCTCTCAAGCCTGTCAAGGTCCCTCTGGATGGCATCCTTTCTCTCCAGCGTGTCATCCACACCACGCACCTTGTTGTCATTGGCAGAGTTGCTGAGGGTACACTCAATCACAGTGTCCATGTTGCCGACCAAAATGTTAAACAGCGCCAGGTGCCAATACCAGCCCCTGAGGAATGCCACTCATCATTGATCTCCACGTGGACATTGATCTGTCAACCGCAACTCTCTGAGCACAAACATCCAGCCAATTCCTTACCCACCAAACAGTCCGTCCACCAAATCCGTGTCTCTCCGGGTTAGAAATAAGGATGTCATGTGAGACAGTGTCAAATGGTTTACACAAGTCCAGGTAGATGATGTCAGTTACTCTTCTGTTATCCACCACCAACTTGTCAGGCATAATTTGCCCTTAGTGAAGCCATGTTGGCTGTCACCAGTCACCTCTGTATTTTCCATGTGCCTCAACATAGTCTCCAGGAGGATCTACTCCATGATCTTGCCGGGCACTGAGGTGAGACTGACTGCCCTGTAGTTCCCTAGGTCTTCCATTTTCCCTTTGTAAAAATGGGAGGGAATGTTTCCCCTTTTCCAGTCAGTGGGAACTTCACCTGACTGCCACGACTTGCCAAATATGATGGATTGGGGCTTAGCAACTTCATCCACCAGTTCCCTCAGGACCCACGGATGCATCTCATTGGGTCCCATGGACTTGTGCACCCTCAGCTTCTTTAGATGGTCTCAGACCTGAACTTCTCCTACAGTGGGTGGTCTTTCCTTTTCCTAGTCCCTCCCTTTGCCTTCTGCGACTGGGGTGGTGTGGCTGGAGCACTTGCCAGGTAAAACCAAGGCAAAAAAGTTGTTGAGTACCTCAGCCTTCCCCATGTCCCAGGTAACCAGGTCTCCTGTTTCCTTCCAGAGAGGGCCCTCATTTTCCCTAGTCTTCCGTTTATCACTAATGTACCTAGAAAAGCTTTCCTTCTTGCCCTTGACACCCCTGGCCAGCTTTAATTCTAGCAGGACTTCATCTTTCCTCACCTGATCCCTGGCTGCTCAGACAATTTCTTTGTATTCCCTCCAGGCTACCTGTCTTTGATTCCACCCTCTGTAGGCTTCCTTTTTGTGTTGGAGTTTCTCCAGGAGCTCCATGTTCACCCATACAAGCCTGCCGGCATTTTTTCTTGACTTTCTCTGTGTGGGTACACATTGCTCCTGAGCTTGGAGGAGGTGATCCTTGAATATCAACCAGCTTTCTCAGGCCCCTCTTCCTTCCAGGGCTTTATTCCACACTACTCTACCAAGCAGATCCCTGAAGAGGCTGAAGTCCGCTCTCCTGCACTCCAGCATAGCAAGCTTGCTGTGCGCTCTCCTCACTGCGCTAAGGATCTTGAACTTCACCATTTCATGGTCACTGCAGTCAAGGCTGACCTTGAGCTTCACATTCCCCACCAGCCCCTCCTTGCTGGTGAGAACAAGGTCCAGCGTAGCACCTCTCCTCATTGGCTCCTCTAGCACATAGAGAAGGAAGCTATTGTCAACACATTCCAGGAACCCCCTAGATTGCTTATGTCCTGCTGTGTTGTTCCTCCAAAAGATATTGGGGGAGCTGAACTACCCCATGAGGATCAGGGCTTGTGAATGTAAGGCTGCTCCTATCTGTCTATAGTGGACCTCATCTGTTCAGTGATGAGTGTTGTAGAAACAATTTGTCCACAAGCTCAATTGTCCATTTATTTTTATTTTTATCTAATAACAATGCCTATGTCTCTAAATCTTTTTGATCTGAAGTGCAATAGGATCCTCTTGTTATAAGGTCCAATGTGCTTCTCTTGCCCAGTAAATTCCCAAGCATTCAACTCACAAATACCACCTTGGACTACAATTTACATATGTTAACTCAAACTGGAAGTTTGACAGAGTTTTA
Organism: Falco peregrinus; assembly: GCF_023634155.1. NCBI lineage: Eukaryota > Metazoa > Chordata > Aves > Falconiformes > Falconidae > Falco > Falco peregrinus. The sequence continues at coordinate 72,096,422 of NC_073722.1, read as the reverse complement.
GTGATTGGAGACTGTCAGATATAAGTGTGGTTACATTTCTTTACATTTTTTTTATCATTTGAAGAAATACACAGATTCCGGTGGAAAATTAATCTGATTTCTCTTAATCATATATTAATTACCATGACTTGAGATGTTCTTCTGATACTATAACTCCTTCTGAATTCTTTATCATATTGCAGAAAAGATTATGACAGCTGAAGTCCCTATCCCCTTATTTCATGCCTTTTGGTGTGAAAATTGAGCTAAGTAAATTGTATCCCATTTGTTTACAATTGAAAGGATTGAGACAGGGAGCACTACATTTTTCTAACCAAAGGTCTTGGAGACTAGCAGGGATTTAAGTCCACGTAAAAGTTACACAAAATTAACTCTAGCTGGTCAAGAATATTTGTTTTCCTGTGCACATGCTAAGTACATAACTAAAGAAAAAAGTAAAGGTGACTTCCATAAGGAAAGGCAGCTTCACAAAGAGCCACCAGGTCCCTCCAAATCCTTCTGAACTAACAGACTATTCATATTGGTTGACAGATCACAAGCCCTAGGCATCCTTCGAGTCTTTTGCTCTTCACTGAAACGCCTTCTATGAGGTGAGCACACATAGGAAGAGACTTTGGGTTTTTGATTTTATCCCTGCTTTGGTTAAATGACAAATTCTAACTACTGGTGAAACTTTGTGTAGTATAATAAGCATTATTGTACACATGTCCTGTGTGAACAGGGACATCAAGTGACTACTATTTCCATTTTATAGTCAAGCTTAAGTGAGGCACAGAGAACTTGAGTAACTTACTAAGATGAGACAGGATAGGCGCAGTGCACTTCAGACAGAGCTTAGTGCTGTGGTGTAAATCTCTCCCCTCTCTATGGACCTCATTGTCTCTCAAATTAATCATTCCATATCCTACACAAGCTATGGCTATGCTTTTTCTACAGCAAAACTTGCTGGTCAACGTTTTAATGTCTCCAAGATGCACCAAAGACTTTGCAGAAGTGGATATGATTCACACTTATCAATTTTTAATTTTGGGTAAGTAACAGCTAACCCAGAAAAGTCCATTTCCTTCCCACAAAACGTTTCACATTTTGGAAACAAACAAACAAAAAAAAAACCAAAAACGTTTCTTCAGCAGAACCAAAACCTAACTGTGCATATACATTTATCCCTTTTTTTCAAGTGATATTTCCTGGCTTATCCTCAAGCATCCATTCTCTTCTCCTTCCCTAGGAGTTGCCTTTCAAGGTTGCCTGACTCCACAGCCAACCAGCTCTGGGAGCAGGTGGAGACAGCTCCAGCAGCTTGTGCTGACAGAAATAGGGACAGCTGGGCAGGGAGGGGGCAGGGAAGGGAACACAAAGAAGAAAAAAAAAAAAATGTTCAACTGTCTATATTGTCTATATTAGGAGGGTGAGGTTCAGCACAAAGACCCAGTAGGAGACTCCAGAGTTCTCAACTCTGGAACCAGCCATGCTGCACTTTTCCCTGGCAAAACCCAATTTTTAAAGGTCAGTGCATGTGCCCACTTCTGCCTGCTAGGGTTAGGTGTGCGATTTCACAGGGACAAGTCACAACACAGGAAATTAAAGAGTCATAAGCATGTTTCATAGCTATCAGTAACACAGGGCAGTTCATAATAATTACCTCACAGTATTCTATTAAACACACATTTGAAATATACAAATGCAAATAAGTAGATCTGCTGTAGTATGACAGGTCAGTTATGCCAATATTAGTCCCACCTTTTTCCCTTACATTAGGTCATTTTCAAATCATTAAAGAAAGAGAAGCAGCACTGGGCTGTAAAAATACCTTCTGATACTGAGTTTTCAAAGCCATGCAGACCTGAAACAGAGAAATATAAAAATAATTCACATAATTTTCTCCAAAACCAACTGAAAGGAACAGATTTTTTTTTCTTCATTTCCTTACTTTACTGTTTCATTCTAGCCCTGCCTATGCTTTACAATTACACTGGGCTGCCAGCAAATTATTGTACTCTTAAATTCCTCATTCTTGAAACATATAACTCTAATGGCTTGCTTAACAAGAAACACATTGACAATCCACAGAGTTCCCTTAAGATGAGGCTGTCATTGCTTTATACTACTTTGCATGATGGCTGCTAAGGTTTATCATCATCGTTCTGCAAGAGAAGGGAAATTTAAGCAATAACTTCCTTTGCAGGTTTTAATTACTGAAAGTATATGCAAAGTACAGTGAAGGTATCTCTGACATGCAATATGCAATAACCCTCAACACTAATTAGTACTCCATTGACTTTGTTTTGCAAATAAAGCAAGAGAGCACTACACGTTTCACACTTTCCTGTCCTCCTCTTTCTTCCTTTCCCTAGGGTTGCAGAATCATCTCACTAAATAATCACAATTCATTCACTGTAGCTATAAGCAGAGAATCAACCTAAGGCTAAAGCTGGTGCTTTTCCTGCTGTTGATCTGTATTTTATTTATTTATTTATTTATTTAGTAATACAGGTGGGTTCATTACTCCTATTTTATATATGAAGAAAATGTTGCACAGGAAAGGACAGGAAGGAAAATAAAGAACACAGTAAGTTAATTAATTCCCAGCCCCTCTGCCATCAACACTATGATTCCTTTCACACAAAGGTGTGTCACATTGGGTAACAGAATTTAAACTGAGCATAGGGAGGTTTGGACTGGTTAGAAAGGAAAACATTTTCTTCATGCTGACATTCAAGCATTGGCACATGTTGGTTGGGCAGGTTGCACCATCCCCAACATTGCAGGTTTTCAAAACCCAAGAGGATAAATCTGAGCAATCTGGCCTGACCCCACAGCTGACCCTGCTTTGAGCAAGAAGTGAGACTGGACATCTCCGAAGATCCTTTCCAGCCTGAGTTATCCTCTGATCCCTGTCGTCAGAGGACAGCCATGGAAGTCTGCAGAGGGGAGACAAAGCTTAAAAAATATATCTTTAAGCCAGTTATTTTACATTTTGTGACACTGGACATAACTGTTGTGATCTGCCCAAATCTTCTGGTTTTGCTGGTGGTTGTTGTTGGGGGTGGCTTCCGCACATGTTTGTGTGTGAATTACTGTTAATTTGAGAGCCAGCAGTCCTAAACACTTAAATATGAGAAACAATACTTGCAAGTGTGCTGCAGAAGCAGCGACAACTAACTAAAAAACCCAACCAACCAAAACCTGAAAACCTATTCAAAAGGATCCATAGGAAAATTAGAAGACAGTTCTTCATTCTTTTTAAGATTATTAGTGTGATTCAGAGTGAGAGAGAAGGAAAAAAGAATAGTATATCATCTCCTTTAAAATGCTGAATGACACTTTTTTACTTTTCCTATCTCTTTTCTTAATATATTCCATAGTCATATTTTCTAACTACTTTTAAATAGCATTCTGTATGCAATAACAGATAATAAAAAGATATTTTCAAAAAATAGAAGTTTCTTTTTGTGGTAATTCTCAGAAACACCAAAAACGACGAAATGTCATTAAGGGAAAACTACCACAGAATAGAGTACAGGAGATGCAATTAAATTCCCTCCCTTTGCCAAAACTTGTAGAATACAAAAAGAATTTTCATGTTTACTCTTCCCTTAAAAAATCAAATATTCTAGTCATTTCAAATATTCCCCTTTCAAACTCCAGTACAAGACTTGCCATCAGTACCACTGCATTTCTAGCACTTCATGATTATTTCAGAGATGAGGGAAAACAATATCTCAGTTTTTGCTGAGGCTGTCTGCCCTTCAGATGAAGCTAAAAATTCTTGCTGGACCTGTGCTATATATTACAGAGTCAGCTTGGCAGAATAAGGCACCAACACGCTCATCAGTGCCTGAATTACCCATGATTCCCTAGGCTATTTTTTCCATCCATTTTTCCAGATGTTGGAGATCTGCCTTCTTAGATACTGTACACAGTGAAAGAGCTAAGAAGTTAAGAAAAGCCCTTCTGAAAATGCCTTGTCTTTTTGGAGCTAGGGTTTTCTTATGGTTGGGAGACCTGGGTTCAAATCCGTGCTCCAAGACTGGGTGATCGAGTCTTTTAGCCACCCTCTCACATCCTCCTGAATGAGTGCTCCAGCCATGCTCCAGCAGGAGACAGCAGGTATCCCAGTGGTTACAGTCTGTGCTCCTCAACATGCAAGTATGCCTCCTGATAGGCACAGCCAGGGAATATCTACCACACTATCCATGGATGATGCAGTAAAAAGAAAAGCCGTTTTTTGGGACACTTCAAATGCAAGCACGGAGCTGCCTGCCACCATGAGAACCGGGGTTGTCCTCAATACACTGAGCAAATGGCTAGGAAATTACATGCCTTCATGATTTGCTCGCAATAAAGTAAGGCCAAAACATCAAAGTAACTGAATTAAGATACAAGGCACCTCACTGCTTTCTTTAGACATGAAAATCTGCTGTGTAGTTAGGCTTCAGCAATTAAGATCCCTGTGATTGTGTAACAAACTAACTTTTAAGAGAGAGGAGTTTGTAAGTATGATCATAGAAGCAGGGTTACTGAACAGCCAAGCTCTTGCTCCAGCTCTGATTCACACTGCCTCTGCAGCTGACTACTTACCTGTTAATTACCTGCCTCCAGTTTCTTCATCCGCAAAGGGAAAGTAGTACTTGTTTAACAGAAGTGCAGGAAAATCAGTACCCAGCCAGTCCCTGCAAAGCTTTTGCTGAATATGGACCACTTGCTTCTTCCCAAAATACACACCAATGTGGGGTCCAATCTGCAGTCATGCCAACAATACAATTGCGAAAATTAACTGTGAAGAACTGGTATGGGTTTACTCAGATGGTGACTGAGCTCAGATTTGTGCAGTCAGCCCACCTAATTGCACACAGGAGAACACTCCATGTTGTGGAGATCTTCACCAGGTTTCCAGAAGATGATGAACTTACACACAACTGGAATGTGTTCAGTAGAAGACCAGCAAGATGGCTCCAGGGGTTGAAGCACTTGCCCTGTCAGGAAAGGCTGAGGAAAGCAGACTGGACAAGAGAAGGCTTTGGCAGAATGCGACAGCAGCCTTCCAGTACCTGACTTGCACTACAACAGCTCTCACTAACCTCCTTTCTAACCCCGTCAGTTAAGACTCGCTGCTCATCTGATGTCCAGGGGCAACATTTCACAGAGGAGTAGGAAGATGCTGACCCACGTGAGTCTCCCCCAATCCTTATTAAGAAAAGGCATCACATCTTCAGGTGTGATGGGAAGAGGCAGGGGTGCCTCCCTTGATCAGCAGCTTCACAACGGCAGAGAGAAGTGGAAGCAGAGAACAAACAAACGGGGCCTCTCACCAAACTAACACGGAGCACCACATAAAGACTCTCTTCTTAAGGATGTGCAGGGGGTGGCATCTTGTCATATTTCTGTTTGTATCATACAGACATGAAAAGAATCAAATTCTTATGATTTGCTACAGAGAATTTACTTCATAGACTCCTGGAAAATGTCTCCTCAGCTGGAGGGGAAAAAAAAATAATTGTTCAAATCACCAGCTTTCACACATCTTATTATAGCAGCCTCTTTGCTGAAATTCATGCAACGTTGGTACACAGACATGTCATCTGAGCTGCTTATAGCCACTCTCATTTAATGCATCTCATCTGTCACGTTTTTTTTCAGGTTTTGTCTGCCTTACCATGTTATCGCTTAAGTCTTTATCTATAAATCAAACTGATATATAAACCACTTCGTCATCTTTTGTTTTGCAACAGATGTACAGTAAGCAGAGACTGCTTCTGAATAAGAAAAAAAAATGAGAACACAAGCTGGGATATGCACAGAAATTATAAAATAGAAAGACGGGGTTTCTTACTGATGACCAATGGCACAAAAGGATGTTTATGAAAAGAATATGAGAGGTGAAAAAAATGAGATTATGACACACTTTAGATGCAAATGTAATTTCTTCCTCTCTATAATCAGGCCAAGGATAGCAATCTGAGGGAGTGCTGTGTGGAAGAATTAGGGCTGAACTATGCAGGAGGCTCCTAGGACACACACTCTGAAGCAACGATTCTGTTGCATAAAAATATAACCTAAGCTAGACTTCTGCTATGTTAATAAGCTTTTATTGACAAGCTCTGATCTTTTCCAACACACTCTGACCACTCCAACCACCTATCATGACACTGTGACACCATTACTACCAAGAAGACCATAAGTTATAGTTACATTGCTTTTGTTCACTAATCAGCAACTGAAAATACATAACTTAACCATTGCCCAATTCAAAAGGCTTCAGAACATTTGACTCTGTGCTGATGGAAAGGGTTTTCTGCATGTTTCTCTGTGTCTTCTAGGATGCCATTTTTCTAGGTTTGCTTGTATTCTTGACACTATTATTCACATTTATTATTAGCACTCCTCTTCTGGAGGCATCTTTCACGCTGCAGTCAAGTTGATCCAAAACATGAAACACAGATTTCTCCCAGCACATGGGCAGCGGCTAAGGTGCAGTGCTGTAGACAAAGCTGTACAGCCCAGTCCATCTGGCTTTGGCACAGACAGCAGTCAAAGCAAAGGCATGCCACCCAAGGTCAGATATCTTAGTAGATGACTTGCATGAGCCAATGTATCCCATATATCTTTACCTGTAAATAATCTTAAGCATCAGACATGATGTTTAACATCACATCCAGTATTTAGCCTGGTGTAATTCTCATTATTCTTGTTATCCACACAAACATCCAAACACCTCAAACTTCCTTAATCTCTTGGTTCCCAGAGACTGCTGTCTTGAGAACAAATTTCCTTGTGAGATTTCAGGTATCTCGGATTTTGGTGAATATGGGGGAAAAAAATAAAATATGCAAAAGACCCCTTAATTGGTTAAACCTTTAGCCAACCAGATTTAATATTGATCAGATGTGAAGACTGAAAAAGTTAATAATTACTTCCTCAAGAATCTTATTTGTAGTTCACTTTTGGAATTGCCTCCAAACACCAAAAACCATTGGAGAAGACTGTAGGCATCATTTTTTTTTCCCATAAAACAAAAGTACACCTCTCCTACCTAATTGATGACCTTCGCACTGGTAAAAGCAGGTTTTGGAAAACTCAAGGAATGTGATTACTTTATACCCCAAATTAAATCTTTATATCATAAACACTGATTAAAACCAAAGAACAGACGGGAAAAAAAGAACGAAAAAAATGTCTATAGCAAAACCTATTTTACGAAAGCGAAGAGAAGCTATAATCAGCAATTTTCAGCTGCAACTCCAGCAATAACCCTGATGACAGATAATATAGTCAACAATAATCAGAAGTGCTAATTAATTTATCAGCTTTCTTAACTCTAGCAAATTATTTAAAATGGAAAACAATGTGCATTATTATTTGCCTCATCCTTGTTCTAGTCTTTCCTAAGACTGTGTGTCAGCCATTGGAAATTTCCAGAAGGCTCTTAAAAAAAAAAAAAAAGAAGAAGAAAAAAAGAAAAAGCATCAGCACAGAATATTTGGTCCAGATAAGAAAATCATGATAAATATTCAAGACATGACATATAATCAGATATCCAATATTCACAGTATTCACAAACTTTAATTATGCCATGTGTGACAGCTGTTGTTAGACAAATTCCAATATCACAAAACTTCCTTTTAACAAAGCCACAATGGTGACCATCAGTTTAAGAAGGCTTTAAGACTCCAACTTCTAACAAGTTCTTCATGTCTGAACTTCTTCCTCAAATGTAAAATTACCAAGAACATTTGTTCCCATCTGCATAAGTTTGTATTGAGGCAGTAAGATCACTAGAATCAAAGTGCCTAATTCCTTATCTCCCATCTCCACCTGAGAGTTACCACTGTAACTCTTCAAGAACTAATTAAGATACTTCTCTGCTGACACCTTTTCCTCCTTTATACAGGAAACAATTTAGTTATAGATCTTTGAAAGAACATAAGACACTAAAGTTTTCCACAAAGCAAATCAAAACAAACAAACCCCCACACCTCCTTCCGTAAATACCAGCTTCATAGGTAAGACATCTGTCTTGGCTACAGGAAACTCAATTTCACATTCATGTACCCTTTCAGCCCAGGAACTATAATGAAAATTCCCTGTGTCTGACACGTGGACCACGATGAGTAGGGCAAGTGACAGAATCACAGTTACAGTTTTATAATTTACACCGAAAATAAAATCCAGTTAGCAAGCTCAAAAAATAGAGAGGGGAGGGGGGGATGCCCATATTGGACTGATGAAAATTAATCTTGGATCTAAAAATGCCATTCTCAACTAAAGTTGAATCAGTTGGCATGGTTCCACCAGAAGGCTGAGCTTTGACTGTATTCTCCAGCAAAAACTTATCATCTCTAAGAGATCGTCATATTACCTAAATTATTTTTGTTCAAATGCTGGTGGGTTTGTTTGTTTGTATGTGTTTTGTGTTGGGTTGTTGGTTTTTTTTAACTCAGAATTAAATCAAGAACATGCTGAGACATCTACAAAGTAAATAGACATAAGGCAATGGCAGAAACAAATTACTGAATATTGCTGTCTAAGGTTATATCAATGACTTCCAAGACTATCCTGGAAATCTGACGGTACACTTGGATATTACTGGATTCTGGTAGCAAACTGGTGCTGAAAAAATTGTTTCACAGAGATATACTTGTTTCAGTGTTTTTTACTGAATATTTAAGAATCCTAAACCTTGACTAGAGATACAAATAAGGTTTAAAATCCAACCTTAAGATAGTTCACCAGGCACAGGAAAGTAGGTCCTTGCCTGCATTTCTTTCTTTCACTTGAACAGGATTTCTTTCAGGGTCCAACTCAGTGTTCTGGCTAGCTTCAAAACCCATAAAGAATCTGGGCAGGCAACTCATCCATGCCCATGTGAACAAGTGAAAAATTTAATCAATTATCTTAATTTCCTTGCTTTTTAAACAGTCTTATGACCGTATGACTGCAGTTTGGTAGGCTTTTCCTCTATAATTAGTTTAAATGCCTTCATATTTCCTTCAAATTAAAAAAAATTGTGTTCTTCATAGATAGAGCATTCTGAGGTTTTTCAGGTCTCACACTGTATTAGTCTAACAAGAAACAGAATGATTTATTTGGGGTAATTTGCCTTTTCCCCAATTCGTTTTAAAATTATTAATATACAAGGGTAAAAAAATTATTTAGGATTGTTTAAATGTTAATATTTGTAAATTTATAAACATTTTTTCTTTTATTTATACCCATTTATAACGACATCAGCGCTGCAGAAGGCAGAAGCTATTTCCGACATATACTACAAGTGGAGATGAGCATCTGATTCTGAAATAAGCAATGTAAAGGCTTTTCAACCCCAATAACACCATAGAAAAACCAGTATTTTTTATAAATCTGTTTCTTCAGGGGAAGTATTATTTATGCTAAAACAACCCCAACACCATGCAAAATTTTGTGGTCCAGCTGGTGGCATGCTGTTTTGCAGAACAAAAAGCCAATGATTCTAGCCTTGCAGTCAGATCAATTTCTGAGCAGTAATCAACAGGTTTCATGGCTTGCATATATTAATAGCGATGCAACAGTTCTAACACCATTTGGTGCTTGCCTCCTACTAATCAAGCTCTCAAGTGATATTTCTAGACACTGTAAACATGATTCAGATTTTGAATAAAAGCATCTGTCTCCGAGAGTCCAATTCAACAGATGAATCATGCCTATATTTTTTCCCCAGGTATTTAATTTGTACTCTCATTGAGTGTTTTAAGCATAAATCACTTGCTTCCCAAAATGGAGGCCAAGCTGAATATTCAGGGATTGAGACCTGGTTTAGGTCTTACTAGAGAACTAGCTGGGAGTACAAGTCAAAGAGGCACAGATGGGAGAACCAGCCAGCACAGCATGAAATCAGGACTCTGCAACAGCAGTCACCACTGTACCAACCACCAGCATCAGTCAGAACAAGAAAACAGGAGCACTCAGAAACAGGGCGAGAAATAAGAGAGAAAGAAAGAGAAAGCAACTAGCCTGATAATTACTCAATTACAGAAAGGAAAAATATCACTTAAGAAACAAGATGTCTTCACTGAACTGAGAAACAGAAGCCTACCGGTCTCTGCAGGATTCAATTAAAATGCTTCAAGCTTTGCTTTCAGACACTGCGAGATGTCTGCTGATAGCAGGCTCTTGCTGAACTTTACTAGATCTGGAAATTCTGCATCTAAGTCATACAATACATCATACTTTTTTCTGAGAAGGATGCTTTCTGTTACTTTATTTTCTCAAATGTCCAGAACAAAAGTCAATTAAGGTACAATAGCAAGCTGCTCAAACTGAGAGGTCACACTGCAGGGCAACTTACTCCACAGAAGAACAGATAATCATCTTAGGTACTTTGCAGAGCCTCAAAACAGGCTTCTCTCCCTATCCAAAGATCAATACTAATGTGCCAACCTCAGCCAAGCTAAGAATTATTCACTGGAATATGTTTTTACAGTGCAAAAATTAAAGGAAAACTGTCTTAGGCTGAAGGGTTTCATTTAAGGATCCAGCTTTCACAGCAGTGCAAAGTATAGAAATACTACTTTGTTGTCCTCGGTTTAGTTAGGATAGAGTTAATCTTCCCGGTAGATGGTACAGTGCTGTGTTTTGGATTTAGGATGAGAATAATGTTGATAACACACTGATGTTTTAATTGTTGCTAAGCAGTGATCAAGGACCTCCAGCTTCTCAAACTGCCCTGCCAGTGAGTAGGCTGGGGGGCACAAGAAGTTGTGAGAAAACACAGCCAGGACAGCTGACCCCAGCTGGCCAAAGGGATATTCCATACCATATGATGTCAGGTTCAGTATATAAACTAGGGGGGGAAATGGCTGGGGGCTGCCACTCAGGAACTGGCTGGGCATAGGTCAGCAGGTGGTGAGCAATTGCATTTTGCAACACTTGTTTAGTATATTCTAATTCTTTTATTGTTGTTGTTATTATTGTTTTCCCTTGCTTTTATGTCTTATTAAACAACCTTTATCTCAAGCCATGAATTTTACTTCTTTTTCTGATTCTCTAACCCACCCCACTGTGGGGGGAGCAAGCGAACGTCTGTGTAATGTTTAGCAGCCTGCCAGGTTAAACCAAAACACTTGTATAGAACTCATTCTCTATACTTATTAACCTCTTTGGAAGCTCTGTGCGTTGGTAATTTTAATAAAAGATTCACAGAGGAACATGAAACTGAGGTTTCTCTTCCCCCACCCCCGAGATCTGCCTCACTTCTATAGGTTTTGTAGACAGTTTTGCCCTTAAGTACTTATATACAACCCTCACTGAAATCAGTCATTAGATCTTGAATAAGTGTGTGTGTGTCTGTGTATGTATAATATATATATACACACACATGGCCAAAGGCAAGGGGAGAAGCATTATTATTGGATTTTCAGAAGTATGCAGTCCTAACTCCTTTTCTCCCATTGGAATCAAAGGGAATTTTACCACTGTCTTCCAGTAAGGAACACAGATATCAGTTGTGAATGCTTAGAAAAATCTCACCCCCAAGTTCACACGTATTTCTGGTAGCATAATCTCAATATCACAACAAGGCAGAGAGACGAGTCCAGGATACAATTTCTACACAAAGCTACTGGACCGGTAAAAGAAAGCCAGCAGCTGAACATAAGCATCCAACGTGCAAAGGAGAGAGGTAAGCCTTAGTTCATACAGATTTTCCATAGCATTTTGACTGACAATCCATGTAAACTTTTAGACAAATACTAACCTGCACCGTATTTTTCAATATCCTCTATTTTTTTTCAGATGAGAGGTTCTGCACTAACCCAGGCAGACACAATCACCTTACACCTTCCCAACAGCTGCATATCAGCATCCAACAACAAGTGTAATTGCTGTACCACCACATACCATAAGCTATCCTCAAAAAAACCCAGCAGTGACCCAGTTTAATACTTCATGTTCTTCCATTCTTCAGTATTTCCCGGTGCACAGGAATCTAAATTCTGTGCAACCTTTTAAATCTGCTCTTACTATTTCAAGGTACATAGTCATTAAGACTGATGTGTACTGGCAGTAACACCTTCAATATTCCAGCTAAGATGTTATATTTTAACACAACCTTCAGGTCCAGCACAACTTGTAGCATGAGTTCATTTAAAGAAAATGTTTTTTATTTGTCTCTTTTTTTTTTTTAAACACACTATTTCCATTAGTTTATCATTTAATATGTTAGCAAAGTAAGCTACTTTTTAATCAGGCTCTAATTTAGCCAGGGCCCTTTAGCTCACTGATGAGAATTCTCCAGGCTGAGATTATTGTTTACTACAAGTGTTAATACTTCATTGTCTGCTGTGCTTATAGCTCTCTCTCTTTTACTGAAAGCTGACCTGGCCTGGACACCAATTCTGCAGTTGTTCATTCATCGCTTCTTGTTAACCAGTGAATAGCAGTTTGCCACTCACTGCGATCTAAGCTCCCAAGCCCTTTTGTATCCAGTGACTAATTTCCCCATCAATCCCATACTGGCTAATGAAATGTGCTTGCCTTTTGGTTGGTACTGTGTCACAAAGCCTTCCTGAAGTCATGGTACATTATATCTTTTTCTTTACCCCTGTCAAGTCTCATTGACGACCGCTCCTTCTCAGAGAGGTTAACTGGACATGTGAAGCACGACCTCCCTTTCATTAACCTGCACTGACTCCCTGATCAGTCTGTATCTGTACAGCTTTTCCCTAACTTTATTTAATTATTGGCTTGGACCTTTCCTAATTCAAAGGTTACATGTGCACATACACTGTTTTCTCATTTATCCTTTAATACTTCGCTAGCTATAAACATTACATCATGGTGAATTCATATCCAACTGATAACTGATCCAGGATAGAGGAATCTCTCTGTTTCCTACTCCTACACATAGATGCACACACACTACAAAGAAAACAGAAATAAAACCACTTTTTATTTAAGCTCTGATATCACCACTAGAGCTAAAAGAAATCTTATTTATCTTGAATCTATTATTCTCAGTGGGTCACCGTTATGATCAAAATGTTGACAGTTAAATTACCTGCTTGGCCAATATCTCCCCCAAGAAATGAAGGTTTTCAGGAGTTCAACTTTTATAGCAAATCATCAGTCTGTCACATGAGAGGGTCAGAGCTGTAGGGATTAAAGAGAAATCTGTGAGAACCATGTGGACATATGTCCTGGTTTCAACTGGGATAGAGTAAATTTTCTTCTTAGTAGCCGGTGTTCTGGATTTGGTGTAAGAATAATGTTGGTAGGACACTGATGTTTCTGGTTGCTGCTAGGTAAGGTTTATACTAAGTCAAGGACCTTTCAGTTTCTCAGGCCCTGCCAGCAAGAGGGCTGGAGGGGCACGAGGAATTGGGAGGGGACACAGCCAGGGCAGGTGACTCGAACTGGCCAAAGGGATATTCCACACCATAGGACGTCATGCTGAGTATATATAGCTGGGGGAAGAAGAGGGAAGAGGAGGAAATTTGATCTTATGGCATTTGTCTTCCCAAGTAACCATTATGTGTGATGGAGCCCTGCTGTCCGGGGGATGGCTGAACACCTCCTTGCCCATGGGAAGTGGTGAATGAATTCCTTGTTTTGCTTTACTTGCATGTGCAGCTTTTCCTTTACCTATTAAACTGTCTTTACCTCAACCCACAAGTCTTCTCACTTTTACCCTTCCAATTTTATCCCCCATTTTACCGTGGAGGGAGGGAGCGAGCCTGGTGCTTAGTTGCCAGCTGAGGTTAAACCACGACAACATATTTTGATTAAACCACACTTACAGAAGTCTATTATTATGTCAAAGTTAAAGAGCTTCATAAATATCAAGAAAACAGTCAACATTTTATGGAGAAACAAGGAATGGCACAGGAGGGAAAACAGGAAATGTATACCCATAGAGTATTGTAAAATAATTGTTTTACAGGAAAAATGGCAGATTTTTTAAAAACACATTTTTGCTTAGATTTCTGCATACATGTATACATAATGGAAAATAAAGTCAAGTTTGAAACTGTTCTTCCTGCAATAGAACATTTTAAATAACCTGTAAATACACAGTCGACCACATCTACCACTCCAGTTTTCCATGGGAGAAAATTCTGTGTGCAGAAATTTTTTGATATAGAACGAGACTAAGTTTTTATCTTTCAAAATCCTTCAGAAAATGAACTATCTGTGCTCTAATGAACCTTAGAAACTATTAGCAACTGGAAAACCTAAAAATGGTCAAAGCCCACCAACACCAGCTATTTTATGTCTTGTACTGTAAGTATCTGGAGCATTTTGAATTTTACAGCCCAACTTTGACTTCCGCATCCATACTAAGGCACTTAAATAATGTGGCTTGATTTACTTAAATGTTGTACAACCAGTAGGTCAAATTAGCTTCTAGATCTTGTACTTGCAGAACATAAATCTGAAATTTAGCCAATTTCAGTTCTGACATAACCAACCTAGATATTTAATGAAAGAGTCTAGCTTCGGCTTCCTGGAGGCCACGGCATATAGGTTTGCATCACAGTTAAAACCCCTCTAAATTCTATGATTTCATCTGTTTTCTACTGTCCTTTAATATCTTGAGACTCAGTTGACATTTGCACAAGATTTATTGAGGTTTTATCCATCGTATAGGATCAATAGGAAAACATCTATAACTGGGTTACTGTGGTTGTCAGAGAAACATTGCAAGTACTGACAGTTTTGATCTAAGGCTTGGACCAAATCTCTCTTTATCCCCAATGCCAATATTCCACAGATCCAGTACTCTTCCAGCCCAGCTCCAAAACCGTTTTTAAAATGAAATATTCAAAAAAAAGAAATTCACCTTCTCCTCAATTGTTCATTTGAATTGAAATTGTAATACCACTATCCTGCTCTCCACCAGGATTTTAGATCCTCCTAAAGTAGAGAGGTTTCCCAGAACTGAGGTTTTGTTCATTACTGTTTCTACTTAGAAGCACAGTAAAACCAAAATCATTCAGTAAGTTTTACAATTTCCTCCATTTTTATCACTTGCTACTAGCTGAAGGTTTAAAGTGTGGAAGAAGTTACCCTCCCAACTGCCCAGCCAGCCACTTAAAATTGTGTTGCTGACTCACTCCTCCAAGCCTCCCTGCCAGTCTTAGTGAACATTGATTTTAAGAAGTCATTCTGTCTCATAGAAATATCCATATCTTCTGTCATAAGTTCCCTTTCAGTATTCCCCCACAAGGGCCTGTAGTCTCTCTGATCAACCTCTTGCTCCTAATACTTTACATTTGTATAACCATTTATTATTCATATTCATGTCCCACGTAATTTTCCTTTCATTTCTGATATCAGCTTTCTTGATCATTCCTTACCTTTTTTCTTTTGCCTCCTATACCTTCTCTTTCAGAGCTAGCACTTCTGATTTATCCTAAGGGATTTCTTGGAAATGAGATGTTAGCTCTCAGTGGGATTTTCTTGACAAAACATTTAAAAAAAATATAATTATAGATGTCTTGGCTGTATTTCTCCTGGCCTTGATTTCCTCCTGTATTTCCCTGGTCATCCATATTGATAATTTCTGCCAGTTCTTGAATATTTATGCCTTGACTAGATACATATTGTATTTGCTGAGCTCACAGTAATCTGCCTTTGGTACTTTGTACTCATTTCACTTCCTACTGCATTTTGCTCAGAGGTATGCACAACCACATCACTGCAAAGATATGTATCAGTATGTTTGCCTACAGAGGCAGCATGACTATAAGTTATCCATCACAGAGCAACTGGAAGCTCTAAGGTTTGTGTCTGGAATGTCTCATTCTCTATGAAAAAATAGCAAGGGGCCAAATTCTCCATTTCCAATTCCTTGACATGAAACTCTGTCAGAATATTAATTTACCATTTTTCAGTCTATTGTAGTCCACAGTAATAATGTATATTTCAGTAGATAATGTACTCTACATTCTCTCCCTTTCTGTGAGGTATGAAATTTTACCAACATACACAGTGAATTTTTACCAGTCACACTTTTTGAAGAATCATTTTCTCCAGAAAATAAAAATAAAAAGAAAAATAAAAAAAGAAAAAGTAAAAGAAAAAGAAAAAGAAAAAGGAAAAAGCCACAATTCTCCATAATGCACCCTATCTGACTACACAGTATTTTCACAGGACATACTATATTCTTACTTTGTGGAGGAGATACTATTTGACCTTCATCTCCTCAAAGCAAGGAAATGCCACTGTAATTTTACATTCCTCAATTCTCCCAGCTGTGAAAATGGTGTGAAGAACCTCCTTGGTATTTGAGGGCTGGAATATGGTGTTGTTGCAATACATGCTATGTATTTCACTGTGTTATGTTGAACTCTGTCTAATCCAGCAAAAGACTATCCAGGTCTCTTTTGAATTTAAGTTCTCTTCAATTTGAGAAAATAACCTGGATTATTAACCAGAGTGCCTCACCTACCACTCCCCAGCTGCAGCATTTACATCAGGGCAGCAGGGAGTACCATGAACGCATTTATCTCACCCTGACAGCTGAGAAGAAAACTTCGAAAATACATGAAAAATTCATCTAGTACACATACTCTGAAGTAGTACGAGATATCCAAAATATCTCTGCTCTACATATCATTTGTTATACTTTTCTTAGCTGTGTGATGGGTTAAAATAGAGCATTGAATGAACAGGAAGATGTGCAAATGGGAAAGGTGGCTGCAGGGGACCGCATATATGTGAAAGAATGAATGATGAGTAAAGAGGTGGAGAGAAGAGAAGCACTTGAGTTTGTAAAGAATGGAGACAAAATTGATGTTGAAATTGTCTTCAGTGCTTCATACTAGCACTAAAAGAGTGAAACTGTCATTTCAACATTTCCCAGAGATAAAAAAGCTGTCTGTATTGCACTCCTATTATTTAGGGTCTCTTATTACCTCACTACTTCTGAAAGTAGTTTTGTTCTTGGCTTGACTGCTGACCAATACGGGGGATTTCTTTGCAGAGGGCAGACAGACAGTGGAGCCTGCAGCCTCATGCCTATCACATTATAAGGCCATCGAGTTCTCGCTGTAGACGGCAGCAAACATACCCACATTTGGTACCTGATGCTGTAAAATGATGAGTACATTGGGGAAGGTGCTGCGGGTTTTGCAGGAAGTTGCATAAGTTCAGCATCACTCAAGCTTAGGCTTTTTGCCCCTAGGATCCATTTTGGCCACCCCCGCTTTTCTCCCAAATGACACAATTATACAAACAGGAAGAGAAGTAAGCCTGTAAGATCAATAGTCTGTAAGTCAAGGACGGTTGACTCTGGGATTTGGTTTTGCACTCTAATGATTTCAGCAGATATTGGTGAAGCAGCCATTATAGGTAGCCAATAAATACATTCAGTTAAAATATGAAACGTGCCCATGCCCAAAATAGAATCACTGAACAAATATGCTGGGTTTTGGGAATGTTTTGTATGGGGTTTTTTCCCCCCTCTTTTTCTCTTCTCCCCCTTTTGCATTTGCTTTACTCAAGGGCAAGGCTTCTCTGTTCCTTAGAGATGTAGGCAGAGAACCCAGTGGTTTCCACAGCAGTGATAACACCACATTGCAAAACCCAGGCTTCTCCTAATGTAACACCAATATATGCCCTTCAAGTGAATTACACAGTCGGTTTTATATCAGTAATGTTCTGTATCATCACTATCAAATGATGCAGTGTTAAATGCCTTTTGAATTGGATAATTTGGAAGGATAAAATGTGAGTAATGTAATACTATTAAGGATTTCCTTGTTTAAAGAATATCATGAAGGCAACAAAAACAGAGCTCTCATTTAGACCCAGTGCTGTACTATATCATCACCACTTACTTGTAATGAGCATTCTTCTGTCCTAAATTTCAAATGTTTCATGGTGGAGTTTTACTTCACTATGCATACTAAATGTTTCCCTAGAAAGAAAACAGTCAGGGCTTTTCACCTAAGGAAATCCCAATCTCATAGGAAAGAAAAACTAAAATCCCTTCCTGGAAGGAGAGACATTCAGGGGGTAAGTCACCAGACTCAGGAGTCGGTGGACCTAACCTTCCAGTCTGCTCTCTCACTAGTACATGGGCTGAAAAAGGTGGGTTTGCCAGTCTGGCCACAACATGGATCATGAGCCAGCAGCTTTCTCTTATGCTTTGAACAGTAAGATAAAAGTGGTAGAGCTAGTGCCAGTCCCCATCTGAAGCAGACAGAGTGTACACTGAAAGTAAGTAACTCTTGGTTTGTTGGATGTCAGCATTCTTGCCCTGTTCTTGCCCCACCAAAAACTCACCTCGACAAAATAATATGATGAACTGTTATAAAACTGCAAAACAGAAAAAAAATTAAAAAGCCTGAGAACAGAGACACCTGTTTCTTAGGAAACCTGTTGAGACCTCTCCGGCTAAGCTGCTTTCAATATTTTACAGTGAAAATCTTTGCCTGTGCAAATGACCTAGCCAAAAGCTATTTTCTAGCTAAGATAAGCAAACAGGACTTCAGCACATTATAACTGGGTTTACACTTTTTGCCCAAAGAAGAATATAGTCTCATATTCTTGCTTCCAAGACAGTTAATTTTCATATGTTGCAAGGAAAAAAAAAAAAAAAAGCAAACACCAAACTCATTTGCAATGCAGTAGGTGTAGGAAACAGCAAAGATATCTATGGAGAGAGCAAGAACGTTTCAGGAACACAAAGTGATCCAAACACACACATTCATTTTCATCCTAACCTGGAATTCCTTGGCTTTAATCACTGTGGTCAGAGATGCTTTCCATGTTCCAGTTCCACCAGGATTAAAGGGCTAAAGGAAAACCTTGCCCCTTTTAAGAAAGAAAATAAATAAAGTTTTTAAAAAATCACTAATAACTGGTTTATGTTTTCATGAAAAAATACTTCTCTTATCCAAAAAATGAATTCCCAAGCAAGTTGAGTTTTTTGAATTTGTCTCTTGGAAAATAGCTTACTGGGACAGATTCTCAAATGCTCATCATACGTTATCTTACATATTTCCCAACAAAAGTTTCTTCTAAAGAAGTGTCACTGCTCTTACTGTACACTGTACATACAATAGAATTGGTAAACTCATTTAATTAAAAATCACTTATGATTAACACAATAAATTCTGCTGAAAACTGGCTAGAGTGTTGAAGAATTGTCTCTTCATGGTGATTTTTTACGTGATTGACCAGGTACTACACAGCATTTTAAAACATTTCAAAAATGTTTTCATTTGTGGATCTCAAATAACTTTATAATAAGATAATCCAAACTCAGAGTATTCCAAAATCAAGACATAAAATATGAACATTTGATAGGCAGGTACTACAACACACAGTTCCACTAGTAGAGTTAACACCAGCAAGTTACTGGCACAGGTTAGAAATCCTGAAATACAGACTAAATCTCAGTTGCCAGCGCTCGTAATAAATTATAATATGTTCATTTTACCTTCCCAACAGTGACCACAGATACCATTATAAATCACCAATAATAAATAAAAAAATTAAAAAAAGCACAGCACATATCTTTATCCATGGAAACATCTCTGTTCTTTCTGTTAAAACCAGAAAGCACTGGTTTGGTTTTGTTTTTACAGCGTGGTTTTTTCTGCAGTTTTGAAAGAAAACATTTCCACCCAAGATTTTCCAGAATTTAATCTGATGAGTCTGCCATGTAACAGTAATGGATGTCATGGCAATAATACCAGTCAACCCAGTAACTTGAAGCATATCCAATAATTCACATCTTAACCCAGTTTTAAACTCTTCAGAGCTTTAAAAAGCTAAGAAACTTGTTCTCATCAATGTTCACTATCAGTTTTTTTTCCCTCTCCTTTCACTTCTTATACAGACTAATGTGCAAATTTCTGCTCTGAATCTCAGTTTGCCAAAAAAAGAAAATAATTTCTAAAATAACTGTCATGTTCACCATATCCAAGTCATGGTAATTCCCCCTAACTTGACATAATATTAACCCGTCACTTTTAAATTTTCTGCACCAGTCTGAAACAGTAAGCATAGGAGAGAGCTCAACTCATCAGCACTAGCCCACTGTCTGTGTCAGCAGGAGGCATCTTGGATCACACGGCCACTTTCTGAGATGAGTTTTGAATAAGCGGGATGTAATTGTTGGGGGGAAGACAAGAAATAAGAAAGCATAAGCAGAAAAGTTAGAAGGCTCATTCCCTGCACGTACACATATGCACCATCCTCAACACACGGTTTTCTGCAGACGAACCAATTTTAGACAAGTCCTTGGACTGTTGCGCCTGCTCCTAAAGCTGTGCCTGGCTGTGCAACAGCACTAAGTGTCTGTCACATGCTGTAACTGGTAGCGTGGAAAATGACATCCACAAGCCCATCTCTGCAGTCATAGCTCACTGCTACCCCAACTGCAGCCGGGCTGGCGCCGCCTGCCCCCCATGCTCCGGCCAGCTGCCAGCCCTGCCACAGCCACCCCTCGCCGCGTTGCCATACGCCTCCCTGGCACAGGGACTGGGCACCGAGCCACCCGGGGATGGGCAATGTGTTTGGGCTGCCTGACAGCAGGGCCAGCCCCTGAGGTTGCTCTCTGCTGAGCGATGAAATCGGACAGGGCGCTGTGGGCACTGCTCAGTACCTCATCTGTGTCCTTTTAATTGAATGTGGCACCAACAAGGGACCTGAACTTGCACCGCAGTATCTGGTCTGAGTGAAACAATCATTTTAAAATAATTGCTGTGGCAGGGGGCTTGTCGCCACCGAGGGTACCCTGCCGCGTGCCTCATGAGGGGGAGGCAGAAACGCTGCAGCTTGCTGCGCACAGCTCTCACCCTCCACACCTCTACTGCCAGCTTCACCAAGAGCAAACACCGCTGTGCAACACTGATTTGCTTTTTTCATTACACTGGACAACTCTAAGGATGCTTTTTGCAGTGTTTTATATTTAATGAAAGAGATTCCTATTTTGTTCTTAAAGAGCTTTTTGAAATAAAGCCGAAGTGATTCATAATTATTTGAATTAAACAGAAGCATAAAAACCCAGGGTCACATCCTCAGCATTGTCCACAGCACAACACTCACACCCAGCCCACAACCCGCAGACAAACCTGAAGTGGCTGTAGGCGAGCATAGGCACACCATAAGCTTTTCCAGCCTCTCCAGACTTCCACTGGACTGAGGTCTTATTTGTTTTTTCCTCCTGAATTTTCATATTCAGTCATATGCCCTTGCCACTGCCACAGAAAAATCAATGGCACCTGTGTTCAAGGAGTTACTCCTGCACAATAGACCACTGTTAAAAGCTAGAAAAAAAGGTGGCCAACAGCACAGCATTGAGAAGATTATCAGAAATCTCAAAGATCAATATTAGAAGTGAGAAGACCCCCTTTTGCAACTTTGAATAATTGAAACATAGACACAAGTATATATAAGTATACACATGTATATAAATACACATACGAGTTTGACTTCGAGACTTGAGTCCTCTGAGAGGTGATGGCATCCTCACTGGAGGATGCTTGCAAGAAGCCAAAAGCCTAGGATCTTGATGAGAAAGAGGACAGAAAAGGGTCCATTTTACCAAGCACAAGACAGATGCACACCTCCTGCCTCCCTTCTCTGTGCTGCCAGGGTTTGAAACCACGCTTTTAATTTGTTTTCCCTTGTCTTTAGCACTGGTTTTTTTCTAAATACTGCACATAATGCATGCACTTTTGAAGGAGGAAGCTGACCCTGTAACACATGTTTTCAAGAACTACGATCAAATTCTCAAAGTTACTTCTGATATTGCTTCAAAAAGAATACACAGAAGTATATCTGAAGATTTTTTAGGAGTTTCCATCAATAATTTAAGTTTTCTTATTATCGCTGTTGTTTGGCTTTCCTTGTTTCAATTATTCCGCATTGCGGTATGATGTTTTAAGCGCCTCAAGTTATGTTTGCCTAATGTTGAGGCTCAAAACAAAATTAACACATCAATTAAAAATATTGCAAGTATAAAAATTGCACGTATTTTATTTTAGAAAAAAAACAAATACTAGAAACTTTCTTTATACATATTACAGCCTCTAATCTATTTCCTGGGGCTTCAGAACACCTGAATTTTATTATTACTATTAGTAGTAGTATTATTATAGATCAACAAGCTCTCAATACAGTAATGTACAAGTTCATCTGCCTAACCTGGAACAGAACCAATTATCCTCACCAGAACTGACACACATCACTCACACAATGACTGGTAAAGCAGGGCTCCTTTTTAAGTAGTTACATTCAACTTACAGACGCAAAATTTGATCCTGGTCCAACTTAACAAACAACGAGGTGCAAGCTTTCAAATCCACAGCCATACTTATTATGGTGGAGAGGATATGAGTTGCAGCACCTTGCAGGACAGAATGTACAATAACTTGATTATATTCTCAGACCGTACACAATAGACACAGGTTTTTGCTGAAGTTATTAGTTTACACTGTGTGAAAGCAGGAAAAGACAAAATTGTTTTTCTTTGTTCTTGTGCAGTTTCTGAACAAACAATGTGTGTCAGGAGCAATACATGCTCATAAAAAGCAGAACAGAAGAAAATCTGTTCTGAATTTGAGTTTGACTCAAGGAGAGCATCAGGTGGACTTTGGGTCTCATCTGCAAGTAGCTGAAGAGCCTGCAAAAGAGATACAAGGTGTAAGTGGCTTTTGGTTGCTGCACGGGAATGGAAACAAGAGTAGGAGCTCTGAAAAAATTTCTCATCAAACCTTCCTACAAGATTAGGCTGTGCTTAGCTCCCCAGTCCTTGAGGCGTGGGACTCAGCCTCAGGGGCTTATGCGTGCAGGTCTGAACTAACAACTGATGCTGGTGCTTACACTTCAGGTCCCTTGTCTGTGAGGGAAAGACCAACAGAGCCCAAAAGTGATTATACAGGGGGCTTGCTTTGGGTTTTTGTTTGTTTAAGACTGTCTGTGATTTCCACATACAGATTTTAACTCATGCCTTTGCACTGAGGTTTTGTGCACCCTTTTCCACAGTTGCCTATGACAATGGATGTTTCACAGGAGATTCCTTAAGGAGAAATCCTATGGCAGCCCCTTTCCACCTCCTTCTCAATGGGAGCACTGCACACTTTCTCCACCTTTACCCAGTTCCTCATCAGAGGACCCTGTACTGATCATAGAAGATACTGCAATGTTGCATCCTAAAAAAAAATAAATATAGAAAATCTAGAACAGCAAACATCTTAAAGAGATTAAAAACTGTCAGTTAGTTTCAAGGAAATGGGAAGATAGATATAGTTGTTACCTTGCCTTCCTTTCATATTATTTTTCCCGAGGCTTTTTTATTGGCATCTGGTCAGCCTGTCTTGACACAGTCCAGTTAAAATTATACATTATCATAGGTATCCTTTCACTAGTGCCAATGTTCCCACTGGACAGATTTTTCTGATAGCATTTTGATGTCCACTATTCAGTGTTTTAATTTCCTGACAAATTTATCACGGGTAATTTACCATCAGGGCTGTTCAATCGCATAGTAATAAAAGGTAGAAAAACAGTTTTCCATACCGTTTTATGTATAAACTCTTACCTACATTTAAACTTACATTAAACCTGCAGATTTCTCTAACGTATTCCTTTCCTGACATGCACACATCTTTGCATTTGGTCATGTTCAGAAGATGTTATTGGTCTGTTTAACTATACAAATCTAAGAAAATATTTAATTATTTTTTGAGTGCCAAAAATCCAACTTGTATCTAGTCCCCAATGTGTTACAGCAACAAATTGAAAGCAGCAGCCCGTTTTAAAAGCTTGTAGCTCAAAAGAGATGTGCAAGTTTCATAGAAATAACATTTTCCACATTTTACACTGTGATAGCAGAAGCAGGCAAAGATTAATAAAGCAGAAAAAAAAATAGCTTAAAGCCATTTATAAAGTTCCACTGGAAGCATGTGGGGGAGCAAAAACTTGATAACTAAAGTACAATTCAGTACTTTTACCACAAAACTCATTTGTCCTTTCATAAATGTCAAATATTGTTAGAAAAAGCAGGTGACTTGCACAGTACTTTTATTTCCTCCTGGCAATTGTCTACATCCAAAAACCTAAATTCTATCCCAATGAATATTTTAGACAATTTAAAGAATTTCCATTCTTCAGAATTTCTTCAGAACCATTACCTGAAGCTTGAAATACTTTTTTTTTTTTTTTTGGTTCCAACAGTTGGCAGTATTTCTACTTCTCTTTTAACTGAGAAGGACGCTTAGCATGTGGGATAATGCACATTTTGAAACCAGACAGAGGCAAAAGACAATAACTAATCCAAAAGAGTCACTATGCACTGCTGGGATGGTGATTCATAGAGGAAGAAGATGAGAATCAGTGACTACATTTCTGGGTATTGTTCTTCTCCCAGCATGGTTAAGTTTAATTTAAAGGCTCTTTAGCAGGAAATTTCCAAACTTACACAAATTGCCTGTGCTCCAAGAAAGTCTTCCCTTACAGCTTCTGAGCAGTAAGTCTCATCTAAAACAAAAAGGCAATATGCTTGAGATCTGCTCCAAAAAAACTGGAGTTGGATTTTGCTTGTTTACACAGAAATATACTGACTCATGCCTGTACATACTTTTTTATTAACAGTAAGAAACATCTACGTAATAATTATGCTCCAAGGAATATAGTCTAAAGATGTCAGATCACAATGTTCATGTATTCCATTCACCATTAAAGATTTTACAGCCTGATTTGTGAAACACCCATACTCCACAGTATCCTGCCTTCTAGTAGTTAAGAAGCTATTTTAAACTTCAATGTCCATGACTGTATGCAACATACATATTCCTGTTACATAGGCTACTAAACTTTGAGTATGCTTCTATTCCCAGGAAACACATAAAAGTTACACATATCTGGCAGAATAAAACACTAAACACCTTCAGTTTCCCTTTCTGAGGAGCATTTTCCCATTTGACCAGGAAAAATGTACAAATTCACAGCCACCTGCAATTCAGAGCAGACGTCTACAAGGTTTTGCATCCCCTCAGTCTATCTGCATTTTGTATTTATATTGGATAACCAGATAATGAACTGAATCCACTACTTCATTTCACACCAGGTATCAAACTTTACCGTCTTTCAACTGCTACTGAATTTTGTCTGAAACTAGAGGGTAAAGAATTTATAAGCCCCTTACCAAACTTTCCAGTCAGTACTCACTTCTCTGCTCCTCAATTATCCTACTCTCAGCCTACAGATACACAAGGGATCTATATGTCTAGCAAAGCCCCACAGAACCATGTTTTGTCTCTTCTATGGAAAGAATTTTGCAAGCAAGGTGAAAAACAATTTTAAGTAGTATTTTTACTGATTTTCCATTATAATTTTATGATGCTTATAAATTTATAATTCTATACACAAGCTTATTAAGGTTGAAGGCCCGTAGGAGATAGTTTTTATGAGCAGCAATTTTTTTTCCGAGCCTTGACTGGAATGATTATGAAAGATCCCAAGGCATTTAATTCCTACATGGTAGCAGCTGAGGCTGTCAGCAAACCCTTGTTTTGGATAGCATTCTAATGATAAAAAAACATACTTCTGGGGGCACCTGTCGCTGGGTGCTGACACAAAAAAATCCCATGGATGAATCCATGCATTTCTTTTTCTCAGCTCTGTGCGTTTGAGACCTGATTCTTCTTTCCTATGTATCACCTGTGCACCTTATTTACACCAGGATGTTCAGAGTTGGGTCATCTGCATGTGATGGTTGCTACTTTTACATATCCTATCAGCCTGGACACAAGACTCCCCATTTGGCTATATAAAATCATAGAATCATTTAGGTTGGAAAAGACCTTTAAGATCATGGAGTCCAACTGTAACCCAGCACTGCCAAGTCCACCACTAAACCATGTCTCTAGGCACCCAGATTAACTATGTCAGCTCATAAACACAACCTCAGCCCCTCCACATGTGTACCTGGAGTTTAAATGTGCCTGTACCTGCAAATCTCTTTGTGTTGCTTGTGGATACAAGTAGGGGAAATTCTGAAGCTCCATCCGCTGGTACAGAAATGTTTTCTGTTTCACTGCATCCACCCCCTGCCCACATGAACTGTGAGCAGCCTGAAGCTCATCTGCCCTCAGACTCCTGTTATCCTGTTAGCCACAAGAGAAGCAACCTGCTTCCAGACCTTCGCAAGTCACAGAGGTTGCTCTCTCCAGCAGAAAACAAAACAAAACAAAACAACAGAGCAGGTACCTGTGGGTCACTGCAGGTGCAGCGGACTTGTAGAACAAGCTCTTTAAAGAGGCAGAGGTGCAGGTACACACTGCCTGAACGCAACTTGTTTTCTTACAGCAAAAAGTGGAAGCCAAAAAGGCACATGATGAGACATATGGGAATAACAGGGTCAGAGAAAAGGAGGTTAACAAAGGGAATAAGTGTATGAAATGTAAAACGCAGAGAAGCCTCTTTTACACTGAGAAGCATGTCAACAAGAAGCAATTTCCAGACCTCCCAGAAGATGCTGGAGATACAAATCAGGGGGCAAGTGACTGTAATCCAGGTTGGGAAGTGTTCTGAACTGGGAAATCCCTAGCAGTGAAGAGATCTGTGAGACCTGTGGCAAAATCAAAGATTATGAAGGGGAAGGGAGGAAAGCTGAAGATAAATAGTGGCATAAGTATTAAAAAAACAAACAAACAAACAAACAACAAAAAAAAAGAAACAAAGACTTTTTTATAAGCTAACTTTGGAATTACCAATTCTTTTCCTTCCCACTGTCAACCCTTTTCCAATTTCCTATTGAAGTACTCTGATCTTTTCTTTTACTTGCAAGTACCTATATTTACAGTATGTAGATTTTCAACATTATTTAGGTTTAACAATTTAGATTATTGACATTTTGTTCCTCCTATTCTGCTCATCTCTTCAACTGTAATTTGCTCTTCCCAGCCAGCCATGAGAGAAATAAATACAAATGAAAGCTGAATAGCAACACACTTATCCTAATTTATTGCTTTCATTTAATTTGTTCTAGTTCTCTTCCTTTGTCTCTCCTTCATTCCCTACATAATATGACATATCCTTCCCCTCCCCCCATATTTTTTCTTTATCAGCTGCTGTTTTAATTCTAATCTTATTTCTTTGCCTTTTTCAACAGCCAGAGCCTGCCTCCCAATTTTTGGCCACTCCACCCTTCTTTCTCTTTGCAGTTTGCAATACAAACATTGCACATATACACATGCTACCATCTCCCCTTCCCACATATTGCTCCCCTTCCACTACATATAGCCACCATCTCCACTCTCACTGTCTCATCTCCATCCAGCTCTCTTTCCCATGTGAATTCAGAAATCCTTCCATTGAAAAGCCATGTCCACAAAGCAACCCACTCCTCTGCTCCGGGCTCCTGGCTGGAGCACCTCCCCTACTTTTCTTGAATTAACATTACACAGACAAGAAAGGCTGAGAGAGGAAGGAGTAGCTGGAAACTCATTAGACCTTGACTATCTCTTGATCCTAGCTCCTGCCCTTTCAAATATGGAATAAATGGAAGCAGCAGCTGGTAACTACAGATCACCATGGTGGTTCATCCACCAATAGTAACTGACAGGGAGTTTGTATTTTCAGAAAGCAAAAATAGTTAAATAGTAACTATGACTTTAGCTCAGAGGAAAAGATTGGTTTGATTTTATTTAGAAGTAGGAGAAGAAGAAACCAGCTAGACTCACATCATTATGAGTCTAGATAAGTTCTAGTGTGTTCAGAGAAGTTACTCCA
The DNA here is from genome assembly GCF_023634155.1 of Falco peregrinus. Taxonomy (NCBI): domain Eukaryota; kingdom Metazoa; phylum Chordata; class Aves; order Falconiformes; family Falconidae; genus Falco; species Falco peregrinus. The sequence continues at coordinate 72,068,696 of NC_073722.1, read as the reverse complement.
AAGGAAGCACAATTCCATTAGGTGTCTAAAAAATCTCCTTTTTGTTAATGTACACTGTAAGTACTAGGTTATATGTTAGGTGCACTGAAGACTACTACACATGCATTGAGATGCAAGCTTTTGAACATGCAGGCTAGCAACAGCTGAAATTGTTAACATTCAGGAGCTGACTTCTGAAACGTGGGCGAAAAAAAGGCAACAAAAGAAGCAGCACAATTCTCTCCTGACAGACCTCTTCAGTTGTGGACAGAGTCGTTTATAGAAAAATTATGTACTAATTAGCATTTCACTTTTCTTCAGCATTGTCAGAAATTTAAATATACCCAATATCTACATAATAATGAGAAACAGCTAATTCCTCTATTACAGGTAATTTTCCAGAGTATCACAGAAGTAATTCATTACCTACTGTGAAAAATATATGGTGGTGGTGACAGCTAGTTCCTTTCCCACCTTCTTCTTAATCTACACACAATTTTCCTTCTACTTGCAGTTTGGTGTTGCACATAATTCATGTGGCATTCACATCAGTCATGTAAGAAAAAACGGTGTAAGGTGGCCAGCAAGCTAGACCTCCTGTGAGATTTCCCCAGTACTGCACCCAGTTCCCCCAAAACAGAAAGCCGCTCTCCCTCCCTTATCCGTGTGCCAGACCTTGCATCAGCGCCTAATTTGTGAAAGGAATTACAGGCAGGGAAAATATTTCATATGAATGAAGCTGGTTTGAACAGATTTCCTCCTTCCTAACATAAGGTTTTAGCCCCTCCGAACTTCTGGCTGCTAAAATGTCACATTATTCATTTCCCCTTTTGTAATTTCAGAAGACAAAATAGGTAGTAGGACAGAAAAGAAACATGAGGCCATAACCACAACATCCTTACTCTACAACTACACATAGTTATAGTTTCTTGTCCTGGTCCAGCTTGCATTAGGTGAAATCTACTTGTGGGAGTGGGAGAGAAAGTACCATCCTGCCTGGGAAAAGCTTTACTAAAATTCAGCCTGAGCACCAGGTGGGGGGTGTTGGTAGGGATGACTGGGAGATTACTCAGGAATTAATTTATTTTTCTTAGAGAGGACTTTGATTTTTTTAATGTTGTGAAATCTGACTTTTCCTCTTTTTATCTTTTTAATATTTCCTTCAGTTATAATATATTGGTTGTGTTTAATTAAATGTCACATTGCATTGAATTCCCGATCCTCACAGACTCCATTTACAGGGCCATGCTACTTGTTAGATCAGCTGCGAACACACTGTATTAATCATATTGCATAACGCTACAACTAAACGCAAATGTTGTTTCCCAAATAAATGTGACTGATTTGGGCCACTGGAAGCCAGGCAAGTAGTGCATGTCAAAGTCTCCTGCAACATTCTGAAAATCTCTGCAAACCATTCTAAAGCCCAGCTATAACTTAAATATAGAAACTGCTATATATATTTTATATCTATATATAGGCTGCTATATAGATAGGTAGGAAGTGAATCAAGTCTGGTTAGAAATAATAAGCAAAGGCAAAGTAATGGAGCAGAAAGGCTTATAGCTCCACCGGGAGCTGCCCAGGAACAAGAAACACTTAGTACTGGTGTGAGGCAGACACAAAATAAAAATTTTCTGTTTAGCACTGGTATCCTTCACCTGGATAAGAAGGCAAAAAATTGCAAATAAAAAAACCCATCAGAATAACAAATAACTGCAGAGAGTCACTCCGGACCTATTCTGAAACAACAGAATACACTTTAAAAAGTAGTAAAACCCATAAAAATCCAGTCATCTTGAAAAAGGAGAGTCTTCGCTGCAATAAAGGCAGTCAATAAAGAAGCTCTCTCATTTAAACATCAAATGCACATTGTTTTGCAACACCTGTTATTCAGCCATAATAGCTTTCTTAACCTGTCAAAGTGTTTAAGCTGAGGAAAAGAAATGGGCCTCCAGCTGTGCACTTCGGTGGAGAAAGCCTGCGCAAAGCGATATTAGTTTAATGAAATGTGTACAGATTGTAATTGTGGTAATAAGAGGGCAATTCCCCAAGGGGCAGTAGGAAGGCGGTGAGTGCAATGAAGCAGAAAACAGAAGCTGCAGACTGGAGAGAGAGACTGATATCCCGCACATGGACCCTTGCTCTCCAGCCTGCTTGCCGGCTGCACAGCCCTACAAGATCTCCTCCCCGGCCAACCCCAGGACCACCCCATGCCCTATCCTCGCCCATTGCCCCACAGTACTTCCCCAAGAAGAGACCGAAGGCAGCCCAGCTCTCAAGCGTGGAGCCTGCCAGCATCTGTAACCCAGGCTCATAAATACACGTGGATATAGAAGAGCCAGACAAAAGAAAAAATTAATGCCAAATACATTAGTGTGTATTTCACTGCTCTGTTAAGCCTGAGACTCTGCAGTGCCCCATAAGTTACAAGACATGTTTTCCCAGCAAAAGAAACTGTCATAGTCCTGGAAAAATGAGAAACAGCATTCAGGGAGGAGATGAGGAAAGAGCAACACCAGACAAGATATGGGTCTTTCCCTTCAGTTTCTTAAAAGAACAAACACCGTTGATTCAGCTTGCTTGACCATGTAAGCACAACAAACCCAGCAATACCAGGCAGACTCCCACACGAAACCTGCCAGCACTCAAGTGCATCCCAGGGTTAGTCTAAGAGAAAATGTCAAAACCAACACTCATCACAGCAAGTACTGTTTACAAGAACTTCTGAGCTATGAAATCTTTATCAGCTGATCCTGCTGTAGTAATTTGACAGTGTAATTCAATAAATCCATCCTCACAGTAGTTTAGTCAGACTAGTGGGTGTCACAGAGATGCACCAGCTTCCAAGAGTATTTTCATAAGTAAACACCTCTCTCTGTCTCTCCATCCTGTGAATAGCTCAGCAGCCAGCACGAGCTAAGGCGGAGAGGCACAAGCAAAGCCTGACATTCTTTCCATTAATGTGGAGGTATTACGGAAATACGGGCAAAAACATGATTCCTCAACTCCTTCCAGAATACAGAGATAATAACTAGAGAAGGCTGAAGAAAGCGGATAGGGCAGAACAGTTTGGTAGAAAGCTTTGGGATTCAGGGTGCTTCAGCTTTCTCAGTGGCTCACCACTTCATGTGTACAGAGAAAAGGACCAAGGATCTGAGGAAGCTGCTGCAGGACTGAAAGGAATGTTTTCTGAATGACAGAAAGAAGATGACCAGGATGCCAGGAGGATCTAAAGACGTACCAGGGCAGAGATGTAAGGACACTGAACACCAATTAACTGTTAAGATCACAGAGTGCTGGGCTTGTAAATACACATGTACATAAGCAGAAACAAATGAATAAAATGATGCTTCACAGAACTCTAGAGTGCCTTTCACTTAGAGGGACAGCACCAGATAACCTCCAGAGGGCCCTTCCCAACTAAATTATTATAAATTTCTACAGAAATATGGCAGCAAAGGAGGAGAGGGAAAGAGGAGCAAAGTTGGAGACAGAAAAAGAGCAATGAAATCAAGGAATAATAAATGGTCATAATAGAGGAAGAATTAATTACCTAATTACAAGAAGATGTATTGGCTGTGTGTGACAAGGTTTTGGTAGCAGAGGGGCTACAAGGGTAGCCTCTGTGAGAACCTACTAGAAGCTTTCCCATGTCTAATGAAGCCAACGCCAGCCAGCTCCAAGACAGACCCACTGCTGGCCAAGGCTGAACCCATCAGCGACGGTGGTAGCACCTCTGGGATAGCATATTTAAGAACGGGGGAAAAAACTGTGCAATAGATTGCAGCAGAAGAGAGGAGTGAGGCTATGTGAGAGCAATAACTCTGCAGACACCCAGGTCACTGAGGAAGGAGGGGCAGGGGGTGCTCCAGGCCCCAGAACAGAGATCTCCTGGCGGCCTGTGGTGAAGACCACGGTGTGGCAGGCTGTGCCCCTGCAGCCCATGGAGGTTAATGGTGGAGCAGATATCCACCTCTAGCCCATGGAGGACCCCATGCTGGAGCAGGTGGATGCACGAAGGAAGCAGTGACCCATGGGAAGCCCATGCTGGAGCAGGCTCCTGGCAGGACTTGTGGACCTGTAGAGAGAGGAGCCCACACTGGAGCAGGTTTGCTGTCAGGACTTGTGACCTCACAGGGAACCCACCCTGGAGCAGCCTGCTCCTGGAGGGTTGCACCCCATGGGAGGGACCCACGCTGGAGCAGTTCATGAAGAACTGTAGCCCGTGGGAAGGACTCACATTGGAGAAATTCATGGAGAGCTGTCTTCCACGGGAGGGACCCCACGCTGGAGCAGGGGCAGGGTGTGAGGAGCCCTCTGTCTGAGGAGGAAGGAGCGGCAGAGACAGCATTTGATGAACTGACCACATCCCCGGTTCCTCATTCCCCTGTGCTGATGGGATGAGGAGGAGACAGAGGAATCAGGAATGAAGTTAAGCCTGGGAAGAAGGGAGGGTTGGGGGGAAGGTGTTTTTAGGTTTTGGTTTTATTTCTCGTTATCCTACTCTGATTTGGGTGGTAATAAATAAAACTAATTTCCCCAAGTTGAATCTGTTTTGCCTGTGAAAGTTATCAATGAGTGATCTCCCTGTCCTTATCTTGACCCATGAGCTTTCTGTTATATTCTCTCTTGCCCGTTCAGTTTGAGGAGGGGAGTGACAGAGCAGCTTTGGTGGGCACCTGCTCTCCAGGCAAGGTCAACCCACCACAGAAGGTTAAAAAAACAGTATGAGAGAAAAGAAAAAAAAAAAAAAAATTAAGACATTTTAGACTGAAAATACATGAGTACCAAAACCTAAATCATGGTGCAGAAAAGCCTCAATACAAAGGAAGAGGCAGAAAATTGGAAGTATTTTACTTTATAAGCATAAATGAAGGAGCTGAAAAAAAAGGAGAAGGAGAAATAGATGTCAAGCTAAAGGAATGTCCAAGTTAAATGCACTGTTTGGAGTTGAGGGTGGGGAGAATTTTTAACCAGGGTCATTATTCAGGAATAGAAAAAAAATTATTCATCTAGTTTCTCCTAGCAGTAAATAGTACCGTGCTGCCTTCTCATTCTCAAAATTGTCTTATTTACCAGTGGTATATTAGGAGAAAAAAAAAATACAGAGCTTTATTAGGTGATTTGCAGAATAATGTTCTTTTCAACTCACCAATGAGCGCTGTATTGTTGTCAATTGGAAAAAAGGGCTGAAAAACATAATTTGGAAAGCAACCACTCATCTGACAGGGTGACACTCACCTGAGTGGTGGAACACACCCTGCCTAACACTGCTCCAAGCAGTTCTAACCCTCTTTTATAGAAAATGTATCTGTGGTTTAGAGTAGGGAGAGCATTTCCTACAGCTACTGCAGGTGAGCACAGAGATATTGCAGACAGCAAGGGAACTTCAGCTATTTGTTTTAGAAACAATGGGAAGCTTAAAAAGGACTATTATTGTTTCAGATCTTCGCTTTCCCAGCTCTGCAACACACACTTCTGCTTCTTTTATGCAGGAACAAGCCGGAGCTGCCTGTTGCTGTTTAGTGACATTAGCGAGCTACCGACCTCTGACAGTGCCAGAGGGAAGCTTGTGAGGTTTTCTAATTCATTTCCCTGGCTATAAGGAGTAGCTTGCAAAGTGATTGCTGTAATTAGTTAGGACAATGTTGAGAGCATGGCAACAAGGTTCGTCAGACTCAGAGCAACTACAGTTGCTGACGGATAGATTTATGTCACTGATACAGATGTCATAGAGCTCCTTTCTACATGCCTTCAAAACTTCTTCAGCTACAGGTCTTGATTCAGGCTAACTTGGATGACACAGCTAGAAAAGCATGCAGTGTGAAAAGGACTGGAGAGGAAGAAAAGGATGTAAGGCAGTGCTGCGCTTCTCCATCCCGTGTCCCTTTTAATGATGTTTGAGAGAATTGCTCAGACTTCTCCAGCTGAGGCCTCGGTTGTGATGTGACACCATCGCCTCTCATCAGTCACATCTCCTTCCAATCCAGGATGTCAGGGAGGACAATGTGACTGATGTAACCTGACACACCATGTCACCATGCCAGGTCTACCAGCTGGGAAACTTGGGGGGGGCAGGGGGAGGAAAAAAAAAAAAAAAAAAAAAGGAAACAGAAGAAAAAAAAACAGGCTACTGCCTGCAAAAGCCAAAACCAAAGATACAGAACAGAAAAAAAAAAAAAAAAACCAAAACCCAGATGGGGGACAAATCAGTGACCAAATATTCTACTGAAGGTCTGCTAGAGGTTTAGACAGACCTTCCATAGGGAAGGGAGGGACACAGCAAGGCGGATAGGTCTTTGTGCTGTTCTAGAAATCTACCTTTCTCTCTTTTTCCCCTGCTGAAAAACTGTGCCAGCAAACTGAGCCTTTTCTCAAAGGGAAGATTCATGTCCCTAAGGATTGGTCTAAAACGTGCATCAGATGTGTTCTTTTTTTTTTTGAAGTGAGAAAGCAAAGACACACTTGTTTATCTTTCCCTTGAAAATAATCAAAATAATTTTAGTTTGAGACAATGCATAATTATGGAAATCATTAAACACTCACACATTTATGTGATACATACCTTAATATTGGCTGGAGGAGTAGAGATGCGGTTGGGATGCAGCTCTCCCACTGTTGGGGACAACTCCATTGCTTCTTCACTGCAAGCTGGTGAAGAAGCTATGCAAAGCAAGAGGATTTACTTTGTAAAAAGCCTCCTACTACAGTCAGATGCTGTAACTAAAAGTCTTACGAGTCACAGGAGCTTCTGTTAATGGTACCTCTGCCAATGCACTTCTGCCACAAGTGCATGATTTGCCTCATTCATGATTTAACAAATCTGAGATGGCTATATAGACAAATTTAGCAAAGAAAAGACACAAGCACTTTGAGTTAACAGTGCCTAGTTAATTTCTAACTACTTACTGCTTTTATTTGCTTCTTCATTTTTCCATCTATCCCATAATCCAACAACTGGATGCTTACATATAAGAAGTTACACCACCATGCAACCATACAACTGAAAATCAAATAGTGAAATAGTCACATCGGTTTCCACTGCAACTTTAGCTAAGCTACGTATTGACCCAGATTTTACTAAATTCCGTTCCTGTTTTTGAACAAGCAGCTTTTTGACACAGAAAATGCTGTCACTGGAATGCCAGAGTAATTGTCTGCAGATACAATGCGGTACATATATTTGCAATTTGACAAGCATTATGCCTGCCAATAATCATCAGTAGAAAAATTTTTAACTAAGCAAGATCAGCCTGAAATTCTGACACATTACACATTGTAGTTTTTGTTGCTATTTTCATAGCTAAATGAAATTTGAATTTGCAAGAAATACCACTCAAGTACCACTACCAATTCTACAAACCCCTATTATATCAAGTACCAGTCTTAACAAAGGGAGTTTCCTGATTTTCTAATGCCTTAATTACCAACATTAACTTTTTCAATACAAGGCTAGGTGAAAGTTAAATGTTAGTGTCAGTAAAAATCATGTCTCTTCCTTTTTCTTCCCTAGACAGTGTGGAAACATGCAGTCAGCCTGAATGAACTGTCCTGACAGGGCAGCCCCGTACTGGCAGGCAGGCATTGCTGTCTAGTCCTTCTCACTTATCAATGGGCTTTGGGCAGTTTAGCTGCTGATGCCAATCACTGAGTGAGAGGTTTTATAGTGACATCTGGCTGTCAGCAACTCTGACTGCTTGTGTCTGTCTTCCAGGACAAATTTTCTTCTTAAATGTCAGTTTGCTTAACGACAGTCTGATCGCAGCTGCCAACTATATGCCATAGTAGTATTTCCAGTAGAAAGCAAGAAAAGAGAAAATCTATTAAACACAAAAACATTTAATTCTGGTTTAGCCTCAGGCTTCATCATCCTTAGGGACTGACCCAAGCTCATTGCCGATATCAACAAATTATTTTTATTGCCTTGTTGCTCCTTTGCTTTAATTGATTTTGTTGTTAGTATCACACTGACTCTAATTTGCAGATGACCCACAGCCAGCCAGGGTGGGCTAGAGAGCCCTCTATTACAGTTGTGGTGTAGCTCCCTCCTCTTTACTAACAGATTCCTGTCCAGAAGACATTCACTAGCCTGCTTCAAAAACAAGGTCTTGATTCCATTTTGTGGAAGTTACCCAGCTGTCTTTCTAGGTAGACAAAATGCCTATCTTATTGGCTTTCCTTCTTACCATTGGTGAAATACTTAAAAGTTTAACCATCTGAACAGCACTGCTGACTTCAGTATTACCTGCACAGTATTTAAAAATTAAATTAATGTTTATGCTTAGTTTACTGATTTCATACCTTTGGTATTTGTGGAAGGGCTGAAATATTAGCTCCCAAAAGGTACTACATATTAGCAGAATTATTGGGGAAAAAAGGCAGGAAAAAGAAAGACCAGTGCAGGTTTGAAACAGGCCAGTACCTTACAGACTTCGTTAGAGGCCTCCAGAATTAAAACCACAACCACTAGAAAAGATGCAAACAGCCAAAGGATGTACATTCTGTGTGATGGAAAGATGACCCTCCCATGTGGTCCCTTCCTAGTCCATCAGTCCTGCCATGGAGAACAGGGCAGCCATCCAGCCCTCAGCACTCTGGGGAGATGCCCACTGCCACTGCTAGTGACAGCCTCGTACGTTGTGATATGGAGCAAAAATCACTTGCATGCACTGCTATGTTCATATCTCATACAGGTGACTGAGTGATCATGTGTGGCCACAGCTTTCACTCAAGCTGAACAACGCAATGAAGCTAAAAATATTTAGCTGAGTTTTCAAATAAGTACAATTACAACTTTGTACATTGAACTTCAGCCCTACATGCATTTTAGGTTATTTTTTGGTAACAATTTTTGCAAATAAATTTATTAACAAGATCAATCATGGAACTCAATATGTAACAGCAACATTGTAAAATAACAAAAAATCCTATTTATAAGTTATTGGTGACCAAAACCATACCCAGCCAGAATGAAATGAATTCAAAGTATCCAATGTTCACAATGATTCTCTCATAGTAAAAGCAGCAAAACAGTTATAAATGCAGAGACAAAAGGAAAAACTTTGCTCATGCATATAAAGTACAAATATTACAGCTTCCCCTGGTCCACTGTAGGATACATGAGACATACCAAAAATACATGACAGAGATTAGAGGCAGTTTTCTTAAAATAAACTGAAATTCAGATCAGGTTCCAATGTCCAGATATCAGGTCCATCAATACTATCATCCTACTCCTTTATCTTTACCACTGCCTTTGAAGGAGATTGAAGCCAGCAGCATGGATATGAAATGCTGTCTCTACACAGCCACCCAGATTTGTGTTTCAGATTCATTTTCTCCTTTCTTTTCTGTTTATACCTCTCATTTTTAATTTCCTCCTTTATAAAAAGCTATACTTTATCTAAAGCTTTAGCCAGCCAGATAATTTTTCTATGTTTCTGTGTATTTAACACTGGACTGAAATCAAAATTAATAATCCATTCAGAAAATGTGCAAGTATTTCTATACACTACTGAGGCTGGGATAGCCTATTGACAGAGCAGTCTGTTAATGCTATGCAATTACAAAACTATTCCCTTCAAGTAGTGTCCCCTGCCTGCCCCTGGTTTTTAGCCCAGTTCTTTAGAAGACCCACACTGCTCAAGCCACAATCCAGATCTACTACCGAGGGCAAAACAAGAAGCGAAGCCCCAGAGGGAGTGATGACTGCCAATGGATCTGCTTCTTTAACTTCCCTCTCATTAATCCATCCTCTCCTCTTTCATTCCCCTATTTTTGTCACTTCCCAGATTTACTTCACTTTTTTCCTTTTGGAAGTTGGCTGAATCTTCCTTCCCCCATGCTCCATTTCTTTTCATATTCTTTCTCTTATACCAACAAATGCTCCATAGCAGACATATTCATTCATCTCTAGCACCTTATCTGGTGGAGCATATGTTTCTTTTCTTTGAGGTCAGATTAAGTATTCCTTAAAAATGGTACAAAGAAAAAAATATGTGTTGGCAGCAAGTTCTGCTACCCTTAGCCATCATTTTTGTCCAGTGCATTAATCCAATTTAACATGCTTAAACATGCCTTTTGTCAACAGCAACAAAAGCAAAAAGCAGCTGAACTATAGTTAATAAATCACTTTCTGGAGGTAGAAAGCGCCTGAGAAACGTGATGCCAATTAGTTACTGCGTGTTATCCTTACAGTGAGGAAAAATGAGGAGAAAAAGTTAACCAGCTTTCAGTGAGTATAAAAGGTGCTTTCTGTATATGTATATACCTGTGTGTGTACTCATTGAGCTAGTTTAAAAAAAAAAAAAAAAAAAAAAAAAGAGATCACACTGAAGTCCGGTATGTCCCTTTAGACATGGATTCACCCAGCCCCACTTGGTCTAATTTCCTACTTAGAGAACCAATTCACTAGTATTTAAATTTGAAACTAAGTCTCTATCCCATTAGGCCAACTTCTGCAACTTTTATATATGTGTATACATTAAAATAATATGCAAACCAACATAGAATATAAACCCTGGAATCACTTGACACAGAACCACAGCATTTTCTGCTAGCTCATAGCTTTCCCTGTTCACAGGAAAAATCCAACAACCATAACAACCAAGCAGTAATTAAAGAGAAGTCAAGATGTTTTAGAAGTTACTATTTTAAACCAGACAAATCATTATTTTAATGTCTGGGATGGACCAAATGTAAGCAAAAAGTGAAAATGATGAAGGCTGATTAAGCGCCATATTATGATCTGTCATTAATCTGCACTGTTATCTAAAAAGATCAGGAAGAACAGACAGGAAGGATGAAAGGAAGAATGTGTCTTTCTTCATCTTTTCTAGCTACCCTATCCTTGTTTCAGATAGTCAGTGTAAGCAATAATATATAAAACGTAGATTTCATACCAGGACTACTGCGTTACACCCTGTGAAGGCAAATATTGCAGGAGTGTATTAGCACCTCTGCAAGCCTGGCCATGGAAGGGCCCTTAAACATAGCAAGAAAACAGGATTTTTAGTCAAGTTATCTGCCTTATCTACCTCCTGCCAAAAATACTGCCCAGCTGTCTTGGCTTCAGAGGTGGCTCCTAACGTTCTTTCCATCCTCAGAGTGCATCTCACCCGCTGAGGGAAAGCGGGCAGATTGTTTCTGAACATACCAGTCTCTGGCCCATTCCTCAAAACCTCATCCCCTTGCTAAAGGGAAGGAAAACCCTCTTGCAAATCTGTTTTTGTATAGCATACATGGTACTGAGCAAAAGATACAAGGAAATTAGCCTAGAAGTGCAGAAGTCTAGAGACAATTCTGTGTCTGCTGGGGAGCTGTATCAAGAAGTGGATAATATTGAGGAGAGTTGTCCTGGCAGTGCTGCCTTTCTAGCACAGGGAACTTTGTTCATTCCCAGAAAACTCTGACCGACTGGAATGTACATGCCCAAGGCTGTAACAGCATCATCCAAACTACATGCAACTACACCACTGAAACATTTTTTTATGTTACTACATTGCCTTCTGAGGATTTTAATATTTTTTTTTTCACCACTTATTTTGTTCCAGTGCTAACCCTTCTTTCCTCTTGATATTACAATGGATTTAATCTTCCAAAGGCAATTAGAAGGGAAATTGAAAGTTTGTCTGCGCTCAGTGTTTGAGTTCTGTAACAAAAGGACAGCAGAGACTAACATGAAGTTTTTTGTATGTACCAAATTAAATATATATTTAAAAGTTACTACTTTATGAAGTCACATGGGAAACTCTATATAAAAGCTTCTACTAGAAAACGGGGGGCAGGGGGCAACAGATAACAACAGGTCATCAGTGAAAAGCAAGAATTTGGCTTCTTCCACATGTAAAGTAATTTGGTTTTAATTGCATTTCCCTGCCCACGCTGTGGCTGCTCTATTCAGAGTTTGCAAAGTTAATGAAAAAAACTAATGTAACTATTGATAAAAAAAAAATTGACAGTTCATAAATTTCAAGCACAAGACTTTTTCATTAACCATGTCTCCTCTAACATCTCCAGTGCTCTTATTTGTTTTTGCTGAGGGACAAGACCAGAGAGCTGTACCTACAGTTTACCATTTCCTTTCTAAAATGCAACACGGATGCAACCAGAAGCGTGTTGCGGCTTCCAAGCAAACCCATTATCTGCTACCTGTCTTGTGTACCTCAAGGAATACCAATTCACTCCAATGAAAGAAGAACCTATAAACAAACGCCAGACCCCCAGTATTTCCACAGATGGACTGGAAAGTTCTGCTGCCAAGGAATTTTGATTTATAGTGGGGTTTTCACCTGGCAACTGGAAGAAGATGTGTTTGCACTCCCCAAAAATGGGAGTCATCAGAGCTGGAAAAGACAGCTTGGCCCAGATTACAAGCAGCGCTCAAAATGCTTGGTATAACTCAGAAAAGGAAAGCAGTATAAACATAATTTCAGAATATTTGAGTGCTTCTCCCACCTCTGAGACCACTCAGCTACAGGCAGGTCAAGTTATGAATTAAAGAAGCACTATGTTTGCAGAGGAAGACCCGATAGAGAAGCGTAAGAGTGACCAAATAAAGCACTTTTTTTTTTTTCCTTTTTTCTTTTTTTTCTTTTTTTTCTCCCCCATACCCCCTCTTCCACAGCCAGAAGTGGAAGATGGGACAATATGTGCTGCTTCTGTTCCCCAAATGAAAGTCTGAAAGAGTTTTTATTCTCTGAAACACTGAGAACATTGTATAAACCCAGATACCACTAGCTTGCGCCTCCACCATAAACCCGTTATTAGGCTTGCATAAGATAGCAGAACCCCTAGGTTAGTCTCTCTCACTTCTTCCCTTACAGGACCTGAACATCTCCTGATACTGCTATGAAGTTTGGGCTTAATCTTCTGTATATCCTAGGTCTAATCTGAAGGATGGATGGCTATTTTATCCAGTATAACCTGCTTCGGGCAAGGAGAAAGAATAAACTGTTCTCACCTCCAAACACTGCTTTTTGTGCCTGCTGTTACTCGGACCACTCTAAAAAGCAAGCCACCTGCCTAGAATAAAGACAATTTATTGAGATCGCTGTCTTTTGATTTTTCCTGCCCTTTCTCTACAGAGGAGACAGGTTTTAGACCAGACAACACTACCTTTACAGGTAGGTTTCTTGCAAGAAGGTGTCTCACTAGTGTAGAGCACTGATACAGCATGTCCTCCTCGGGTTTCCCCATACCTCTGGGTGGATGAATAAGGGTGAAACTGTCCCAAGCCTTTGCATCTGCCAGCTGCAGTAGTTCTGACTGCAGGCAGCAGATGGCAAACCCAACCCAGCGCTGCAGTGTTGACAGATGGGAAAGCATTGGATGCAGCCATGCCAGACTGGTGTGTCTGCAAGTGGGGTTAAACTCAAGGAAGAGTTGTACCTTTTGGGATACCCGTGGCACTTAATTCAAGCCTGATTCTTGCATGTGCTATCAGCAGGAGGGAAAGAGTAGGGATTCTTGAACACACCCTCCCTCCATGCTCTCCCCCTTCCAGAAAGCACAGGCAAAGGTCGAAGGAAGAAGGATTGCTTTCCCTTTGAGCCACAGTCAAGCGATCAATGCAAGTATATCACCATCATGTCACAACCCCTATGATTCAGAGACTCTTAACAGAGCTCTGAGAGGCATTCACAGAAAACTTATGTTTCCTCTAAAGACTGATGGACTGCAATGGAGCTGCTACTCTCTTCTGCGTAGGCAGATTTTGGCTTTTCACAGAGCACACCCAAGAAGCCCGTAACTGACCCAAAAGCAGTAGCGCAGGAAAAGCTAACATCCCACCAACTCAGAGCCAGGGGTTGCGGTAGTATTTCCTCAAAATACTTTTAGTGTTTTCATATGGCAGATAATTTCTGCTGGAAAGAGATGCATTTTTCAGCTGATGTCATTCTGTAAACATTCTTACCAACTGCAAATGGAAGAGGCATTGGGGATTTTGGTGCCTTTTATTTGTCCACTCTCTATGGAATAATTTTTTGTTAAATTTAATCTGTCTTTCAAAGCAGTGTGTGTTGCCCCTAATTCTATTCATCTAATGTATGCATATTTGTAGAGAATGTCGAGTTCCTTTGAACTATTCCCTTATCTGCATTATCAAGATTTTTAAAGAATGAGTCCTTATCATAACAATAATGGTGTTAGATATTATTATACTGTACATTTCACTCAAACTAGATTTTTTAAAATATAAAAAAATCTTGGAATCATCATTAACAGATTCAGCAAGTTTTAATTTGATCCATATCCGACAGAGACATATGTGACTACACAATTTATTGCAAGAAAATGAGGTGAAAAAAGCCTCTTTCAAAGATTAATGGTTTCCTTTGGGTCTATCTAGCAATCTTATTTTAAAACCTCAAAGGAAATTTCAAGTTCAGAACAACTGCAGAATATTGGACAGTGGGATATGGAAAAAACAAATGTGTCTCAGCTTTCTACATCAAGCAAAAAAGTTTTCTTTATTCACTGTATCACCACACAATAGCTAGCATGCAACATGACTGTGTAGAAAACCTCATAACCATTGCGACACACTGTTTACTTCATGTTATATGTTTGATATAAAAACAGATTATGTTAATATCTAATGATTTATAGTTTCACAGACCTTCTTAGTCAATCATTGCCAAGTCCATTTAAAATTTATAGAGCATGATTATTATTTTTTTTAGGTGGTTTTAGTGGGGTTTTGTTTGTGTTTTTTACAATGAAGCAGTATTAAATATTCTTACTCCCCTGGTATAAATCAGCAGCAGCCTGGTGCATCTTCCTAGGATGGCACTCTTGTCTGAGTATTAATCAGCAAATGCACCAAACATTTCAACATCATTTTTGATCATTTCCATTCACACACACACACATAAAAAAAGTACAATCACAGTAATATTCATGCAAGTAACTAATTTTTGCAAAAATATTGGTCGTTATTCTATTTGCATTAATTTGCAAGATATAGCTAAAGAAATAAGGCACATGTTGCTACATTTTTTTACATATGCTGATATCTGATATGCTACAATCAAAGGATTATATTCCTTGCCACATATACTGCTAAGAAGGGACACTGCTGGATGCTGTACAAGACAAACTAGTGCACAATCTTCCACACCAGGTTTACCAAACTATTTAAAAAGTAAAATGCAGTGGTATACCAAAATCAGAGTTCAAAACATGCACTTTTCTCCCCTCCATTTTGAATGCAGCTATTAACAGTGACTCTCAAAAGGAGATGACAATAAGGCTTCAAGCACCAGGATGTGTGATTAGTCTGATTGTGAGAGTAGCCTGTTTATCTCAAATCAAAAATTTTCCCTCTTTACATCAGCTCCAAAATAATTTCCAATACCAGATTTGAAATGCCGTCCTTACGAATCACACCAATGTATCTCTAAACTTAATCCCACTTTCTGCACCAATATAACAACAGATGGTCACACCTCATTTAATTTAGCACTGCTTGCTTTTTTTTCTTTCCTTCTAATGTCCCTCTGTGAATCACATCAGTTAAGCTAAACAACAGTATTTAAACTATTTTGGAGCCACAAACAACACTCCCTTGAGTTTTCTGTGGCTCTGACCTTTACCAGACAACAAAGCTTTAATTTATATACCTGACCACAAACTCTCATCTCATCCCCAAGAAACCTAATTGGTAAAGGATTACTACCACTGGACAGGCTAGGACTACCAGCAAATTAGAACAGATGCTGTGCAGCCAGCACACTTCCAGAACAATGGTGCATCAGTTCTGTTCTCTGCTGCTCACTGTTACCCTTACAGAAGCATGCAGCAGCCATAAAATAGAAATGCAAAGAATTGCATTGAATTTAAAGTGTAAAATTGGGGGGGGGGGGGGGGGGGGCGGGGAGTAGAGCAGAAATCAGTCTTCTGATGGGGAGACAATACTTAGATGCTGGAAACACCTCTGAACTAACACGCACTCAAATTCCTACAATGAAATTCCATATATATTTTCCATAGGGATCTAGAGAGAGAAGACTTGGTCTGCAGGTGAGATTGAAAAAGCTTTCTTGTTCAGAGGGAAGTGTTGCCAGGCTCACTAAAATGATGACAGAAATCACTTCACTCCTGAATGCTAATGCAGCGTACAGGTTTGGAAGACATGACCACACCTATATTTTGGGATAAACCATCAAACTAACGCAGAGACAGAGGAATACGAACAAAAGAGCATTTCATTTGACTAAAAAGGTCTTTATAATGTTTTTATTCCAGCTTTTTTTCCTAATAACAATGTTTTAAACATCATGTTGATTTGGTCAAGATTCTGTTGCATTTTGGAAAAATGAAGTATTATGTCACTACAAGGCAAGCATCAGAAAAAAAGAAGAGATATCAAATCAATATGAATCAAAAAAATAAGTCTCTTGATTGACTAGTTAATCAGAGGGGGGAAAGGCAGAACTCCTAAGAGTTTCAGGAGTATATCAATAGCTTGCCCTCAAAACACCAGGAATTTTTCTAAAGCATTTTTAAGACACTTCCTACTTTTTTTAAGTAATAAAGGAAAATATCTCAAAAGTCAATTAGAAATAATATTGCTAGCCCAGATTGGACAAGTCTTCTGTAGCTTTTTGCATAACTAAAACATTCCACCCAAAAATTTTACTGTAGAGTTCTGTACAACATTTGATTAAATATAACTTTTAGATACATAAAGCCAGGGGGGGAAAAAGAGACTATAAAAGCTTTTTTGTGCAAGATGTATTTTTGAATCAATACATAAATGTTTACTTAAAATACTTTTACATACGATAGGTGCTTTGAAGATCGATACAGACAATTCCTAGATAAAAAATAGCCATTATAGACATAATGATAATATATTTGCAGTGAAAGCATGTACAGTATTTCAAAGCCTACAACAAATAATCTCCCTCTTGAGCATTGTCTAAAATATTAACAGGGGGAAAGTGAATAAAACAAATATAGAGATGGCATTTAATAAAAAAAAAAAAAAGAAAGAAAAAAAAGACTCTCAAAGATGGGGAAAATAACCTTTTTTTATTATTATTCTCTCATGTTAGAAACCTGCAAGTCTGACACAGCTCATATTTATTTAAAATACTTCGCTTTACCAGTGTAATATATATGAGACATCTTACATAGATTCAGAAGGCTTGTGTCAGAGATGAATTGGACACTCAGCTTTTGAAATTCAGTTTGCTTAGTAGCAGGGTTCACTTTGTGGCTGTAACAGAGTTTTCTTTTACATTTTTACTGCACTTTGGTGCAATTCAATTTGAACTCTAGGCAAGATCTTCCATGTGGGGAAAAATACAGAACAGACTCTGAAGAGAGCATGAAATTTAAATGGCACAAACATAGCTTTTTCTGTCCATGTCCTTTATTTTCAAACAAACGGGCTCACATATAATGCATTCCTTCATGTGGAATATTGTTAAAATATACTTTTCACATCAGAAAATAGGTTCATGCATGCCAGACATGCTGCAAAGTTGTTGTACATGTGCAAGTGGAGACCAGTTGACTGAAAAATCTGTGCTAGTCTCAACAAGGCCACAGCAAACTCTGCTTGACTATCTAAAAATGTCAGTATACGAAAGGACAATTACAATATTTAAGCAGTGAATATTCTCCTGCTTCCTGAGTCATGCGTACCCAATGGTGCCACTAATTACCCACAGTACCTATTTGATACAAAGCAGTAGCATCACAGAAGATCCAAAAGATCATTCTCAGAGAGCAATTATTAGTTTATATCTGCTACACTCAGTGGTTATTTTTCCCAACACAGGAATTTTCCCATAGATGGAGGGATTTTTTTTTTTCTAAAATCGAAGGAAGTGGGAATTTGGTAAAATCGGAGTTGATGGGAGAAAGAGGATACTAGGATGTACAGAGAACCCCTTGTATATTATCTCAGCTTCTATCTTCATAGTCCTGTTGGTGACATGCAAAGCCCTCTCCTAAAAATATTCTTATAGAACCACAGAAAGTCTTTTTTCCAGTGTGGTAGCTACCAGCTCCTCAATAACTGGGAAAGGAGAAATGGAGGTAAAAGGGTGATGCTCTGCCAACCTTCAGAGAACAAGCCAACACGGGTTCTCTAATCAAACAAAACTCAGAGGGGCCGCTCAGGGCTCCTAAATAAATTTTTATCTAAGGAACGTTGATATTGCAAGCCTCCTGCCAAGGTTACTAGTTATATCCCATTAATGCGAGACCATGGCAGGACCAGTCACCACTCAGTTCTGCCCATGAGCTGCAGTTATGGTCAGGTGTCTCAGAAGGGCCCGCAAGAGCATGGCAACGAGAACTGCATGCTCCAGTTCTCAAGTCTCATCCAGTTATACCATAAATGCTCCATTCACTTTGCAGCCTTTTCTCATCGTCTAGATCCATGCAGTGATATTCCCAAATTCCATTTTTTTTCACCCAAATTACACATCTCACACGCGGGAAAAGGTAGGAAACAAGGCTCTACACATAAACCATGTTTAGCTCTGATGGGAAATCACCCAACGTGCTTGTTCAGGTGTCTAAATTAATCCGAATGATTACCCAGACTGACAAAAATTCAGAGCATACTCTCATACACATACATACACAGATACATATACACATGCAAACACAACAGAGTTGCCAAAATCTCTAGCCAAATGCATTCCTGGATCTAGTTATTTAACCCTGGTAAACTGGCATATTTCAGGAAACAAGTGACTCAACACATAGGTTCAGAAATCTAGAAGCACCTGCTTAGATAGGTGGGAAGTCATGGGATGATTTTCCCAATTGTGGCAACAAAATTACAAGGATTAGCCACAGACATATTGAAAATTCAATTTTAAGATAAGCATTCTAATAAGCATACTTTAAAGTTACACCATTTTAGCATTTGTTATGCATTTGGGCTTGTTCTTTAAACCTTGTTTCTCTTGTTAGTGATGCAACTTTGTAATCTTGTTAAAATAAAACTTGCATGATGGCATTTATGCACCTAAATGTCTGAACAGCAGCAGAACTTCATAGCCAGAAACGTAATGCTAGCACTTACACCCTCCAAAAATCATGGTTAAATTCAGTGAAAGTTTGTGCTATCTATAGCTACGTGTTGTAAATGAAGTTCATTCAATTAGCCAGAAACTAAAGCCATTACAGAAAGAGCATTTTATGAAGTAACACCACTCAAAGCAATTCCAATCTGAAAGGACATAGAAGAGCACAATGCATGCTTACATTCCTTGAAAATCCTACATAAATTTGAAACATTTCAAAAGAAATATCACTAGCTGCAGATTCATTGTGCAACACTTGCAGCCTCCTCAGAGGACGTGCAATACACACACAGGGTTCTGCATTACACGTCCTAACCAGCAAGACAACTACTCTCCAGGTGCTACTCACCAAGCCAGCCCCTTCAGGTGTGAAATCCTGCTTTCTGGGGATACTCAGCTTAGGTGACATCAAAACTTTCTTCTTCCCAGATGTCCTTGGGAAAATACCTGCCAAGGTGATGCAGATCACCACCCCTCCAATTCAGGTTAGCAGTACTGCCTGGTATCACAGGCTTGTTTCTACAACTCCAAGTTTAGTTTCTGAATTTTGATTTGCAAATTTAGGTATCTGTTTAAGATTACACAATTTCAGCTGCTCCCGATTCAAACCAACAACACAAAGGTGCACTCCTTTATACCATTCTCCGGAGCTATTCACCCCTGTGATTTTGAAAACTCACCTATAGACTGACCTAAAAAAAATTTCTGAAACCTGATGCTCCCAAAAGGTTTATAATACTAATGAGAATCTGTTAATGTTTAATTTTGCTTGTAAAGCACAGGTGAGCAGGTGCTCTTTAAAGCATAAAATGAAATATTAGAGGCAAAGTATTTCTTATTTATTATCAGAAAGTTTATCAGACTTAAAAGATTTAAAAGATTTCAGTTGCACATTAGTGGGTATCTTTGTCACTCTCCCTAAAGAACTGGTAACATTTAGCCAGGCTCTAGGAGTAACCTTTAAGATGCTGCTTACAAAGGCACCACAAGGGATACTTCAAGATACACAGGCTGCAAACTTTTCCTTGCTGATAGGGGGAGAAAGGAGAGAGGGAGGAAGAATAGAGCATGTGAAAAACAGTTCTTCATTTGTAGTGTATAACATACAAAAGGTTAGTTAATCTAAACCAAGACATATCGTAGCTAAACATTTTAATTATGTCTCTCAGGTATGTTTCTCCAGGCTCTCAGAACACAATATTAAAACAAAGCAAAAAGCATCACCTTTAGAAACAAGAATAATCCTTAACTGAAGCTAGACAGACAAGATAAAGATTTTTCTCAAAGATTTTTCAGCCTAGCAAGAAACATGGGAGGTTATAGAGAAGAAACATCTGTATCTGCAAATCAGATCAATCAGGTTTCATGCAGGGTGTAAGTCTGTTGCTGCATTTTAGCAGTTGAAGCACTACCAGATATTCCAGCCATTTTATCTAACTTCACATGAAAAAATCTGCCCCTACAAATGTAGTTTTAAAGTCTAACTTTCACCTGGAATGTGTACTCTTTCCCACATGAAAAAGTTGGGTTGCTGATGAGGAGCTATGTATTACAAATAAAAGCTGTTAGTTTACCCTTCAGGCTGGTTGTGGATGTGACGGTTACATCACAGGGGAGGAAAATGCAAGTGTTTGCATGTCATTAATTGCCTGATAATCAATAGGCTATTTACTTATCTTAGGATTTCAACAGCAAGGCACTTTGTCTCGCCAGATGTGACCTTATCAGCAAAAGCTCCAAAACAAATGTCAATGTCAAAAATATCCTGAAAGTCTTGTTTAACAGAAAACAGGAAGGTTTCAAGATATAATCATACAGCAAGCCTCTGAATAGCATGATCACCAGGACAATATGAATCATGAGTTACAATTGACAGACCAAACTCAATCACATGTCAAAACTTTTTGAAGTCTACCTTACAATGTCTAGAGTCAGTATTGATATGCTGCCTCTAACATGTCAAAAGAAAATCTGGCTAATTTTGGACAAATCAATTCATTTGTTATCTCTACTGCCACGTGATTCTTCATGCAGGTAAACTGTCCTACAGAAGTCCATAAAAATTTTAATGACAATGGAAAGTGTAGAAAGAGTACTCAAATATTCAAACCATCCCACAAGTTCCAAAACCACAAAAGCTTTTCACACTTCAAAACTGCACCAGAATTGAGGTATTTGGGTGCAAGGCAGAAAACAGATTAACAAGTTGGATACACTGGGAATGAGACAGATGCAGCACAGCGAACGGTAGCAGAACTGCCATAGGGACGTGAGTTGATCTCTGCCACTTTGGTGGTGTTTATGAAATCTCCCAACCCCAGGATTTTTATTTGAAAGCTAGTGCTACAGAGGTACAAAGGATCTGAGCAATCATCATGTCTTGGACACAAGCATCCATTGTATTTAACATAAATGCCGTGACAGGATTCCCTAGACACTTCTGAAAATCTCAACCTAAGCCTTTCCATGAGTAAAGAAATGAATGAGGGATCCACTTCAGAACAACCTGCTGCCTTCCCTCAGCCCCAATGCCTTCCACGTAGCTCAGCTCCTCTGCACTCGCTGTTGCCTGCTTCAGACTGAGACAAATGACATCACGCTCACAACATTCATTTGTACTCTGTGATTGTTGCTTTGCACAGGACATCAATTGCCTTTTCATTGACTCCTAGCAGAAGAGCAGAGCAGATTTCAGTTACAGGAAATAATTCCTGAAAGATATTTACAAATGGGTTTAGATGAGATCAAACATGTAATGGGAAGAACTTATACTATACATTAATCCCTAGACATAATTTGTTCATATGCCACTGTCGTCAAACATCATCTGATCCTATTACAGTATTTCAAGTACAAAGGAGTTTTTCTCATAATCTCTGCCTCTTTAAGCAATGATTTGTGATACTGATATTTCACATATTTCTCCTGAACAGTTATCCATGTCATTTTATAAAGTCCTCAAATGTTTGCTATTGAGTAAAATGTTAAGGACTCCAGCACTGTTCTTTTCAAGCCACTGGCAGGTCTTATAAAACTGGTGCTATTGGAAGACATTCATCAAGCAGGCACTCAAGAAAAAAAAACAAAACAAAACAAAACAACCCCCCCCCCCAAAAAAAACCAAATGTGCAGTGATGTGTTACTCATGCAAGCATTGGCTCCTGCTTAGAGCTACAGAAGTCATTTTACAGACATACCTTTCCTTGGCACTTAGTAACAAGTCAGGTCAGTCTGAGCATTCCTATTTGGTGTCAATGGGCAGAAATTGTCCAGAAAGGCAGACTTACGAGCAACAAGGCGCACACAATTATAACTACAGACACATGGGAAGCGGAATCTGAGCACAAACTATGGCTGCAGTCCTGCACAGATCAGGCATCGTTCAATGTCACAATATTTTCTAAAGGCAACGACTGAGGAAACATCCCAGATAATTTGACTATATGGAACAGAGCAGAATATGAAGAAGGTGACTATATATTATTCATTAAAAGACCAAACATTTGAAAACAAACAGGGACAATGCTTACACCCTTTCATTGTACTGGTATCTAAAAATCTCACTGTCATCCAGATTACTTCACAAAATTAGTCTGAAGCACCTAAGATGTTTATGTGCAGCTTGCTAGTGTTGCTCCTTTTGTAAAACACACTTACATGCTGATTTGACTTGTACAACCTGGAGCGATTGGCTTGCCCACAAAAGCTACTGCCATAGCCAGAAGGGTAAGAGAGCTGACACACACAGGGCCTGTGTTTTTGCTACTGAGTAGGTCAGTGTGTCCGATATTCCCCAGTGATCTAGGCAAGACTTACAGCGTATATGTCTCCTGGCAGTGAGACTCTGGCATGTTCCTCTGTCACAGAGACGGCCTTCATACATTGTGCAAATCCAAACCCACTCCCTGGTGTGGGGGATTTGTTTTATACCAAGGTCAATCATGTCTGTTCTTCTCTGTAAAGGATAATTTCTTAGACTGCTTTCTTATGAAGGATATAATCTTAATTCCCTAGATTTTGCCTTAAAATACAAAAGTATTCCTAGTCCTTCCTGGTTAGGATGCAGACAGCTTGGGTCTGTGAATCCCTCTGCTTTCCTTTTGCCTGTTTGCTGGATGCTGTCTCAATAGTTGTTTTAAAATTCACAGTCTAAATAGCAATAGGCTGCCTTGAGTTACATTAGCCACCACAGTGCCAAGACACAGCAAAGGAGAAGTCAGTGACATGGGAAGCAGCAGTTTTGGAAGGCTAGCCACAGAGCTGCAAGCACAGGATTACTGTGCTCTACTGCAGCTATAGCACCATTTCTCCCTCTATGATCAACACACTATATTTGCCTTGGGATTTCTGGATCAGGTTTACTGAGAAAGCCCAGAAAGCCAACATAGACCTCAGCACCATGTCCCAGCTACAGAAATTCTACCCTGAGTCAGGTTAGGATGTGAAAGTTGGCTGAAGACCCAGACCAGAGTCTGGGAGGTATTCGGTTTCCTACCATGTACGCACAGCCCTTATGAAGTGGCCCTGAGCTGCGGCAATTATTTTGTGTACCCCTTGCACAGATATCTGTCAAGGCTTTACCTTATACTCATGCATGGGTTGCTCTGCAACAATATCTAATCAGTTTGCAAGTCACATTTAAGAAAAAGGAGAAAAAAAGAAAACCAAGGCAGTCCCATGCTTTCAGCCTCCACAGGGGACAGGAATTGTCTGAGTGCAGAAAAGAAAGCTGACAACACCATTGAGGAAATTAAGGGTTCTGAATATGTTTCTCAAACTGCTTTTAAGCATCTTTAATGTCCAAGAAAGTCAATATAGACTAGACAGACAGAAAACAAAACAAAACAAAAAAAAGCAAGCAAAACCCTGGAGAATATAATAGAAAAGAAGTTGTCAAAAAACAGCAGGGAAGAAAACAAAAGATGTTTTCATCAAGGAACACTGCCCACTGAGGGGAACAATGAGAGAGAAGCTAGGAACAACATACTGTGACAGGACACAGAACAGGGTAAGAGAATGAGCAAAGCACATTTATGTGGGAAGTTTTACGGAAAGAGAAGGTGCCATGACTGGAGACCTGATCAAAAGGCTGCATGTCAATACAGCAGAGCTTAAACATGTTTGCTCCAAACAGTACCTGGCACACAAAATATAATGTAATGGATGTAAATCAGCCCAGGGAGGGGAGCAGTGAAACAGGTCTTATTCTGAACTGAGAAGGGCCACTGTATCAGAGATGTGCTTTGAACAGGAAAGAGACTAATGATAAGTAGGTATATTAAGGTAAGAAACACGTGATGCATATCAGTTACTTAGCAGTGATGCACAGAACACACACCTTTTCTCTAAGGTAGGTAACTGGTGAGTCCTATTCCATTCTATAAGGTATTGTACACCATCAGTACAAAATTTAGCAGACAAGACAGCACTGCAGAAGGTAGTGAAAATCAAACATATCAAGTTCTATATCCCAGTCTACTTGAGCTAATGTACTAAATGGGAAGGCATTACTAGTACTCCCTGGTTAATGCTTTATAGAATTAAGTATCACAATGTAGCTGGACATTCTAGGTTAGACTCTCAGCTGGCATAAATAGCTGTAGCCTCACTGCAACCTGCAATTTTTAAATATTATTTCCCCCTGCCAGCCTTTGGAAGGAGGCAGCTGAATTGCAGTTTGCATGTTTGGCACCTCATCTAAAACTTCCTGGTCAACTTGGCCTAATGATATGATTTCTTTTTCTTTTAGCATGTTAAATATCGTGCTTTACAATTTACTTCATCTGCAGCTGACTCTGAACCTCGTCAGCCTTCTATATTAAAAATCATTCTTGTAACTCCGCTCAAACACACTGTGTAATGACTGAATGTTATAAAACAGTGGCTGCTTTGAAAGTGACAAAGCAAACAGAACTGACTCACCCATCCACTTATTTTCCTACTTAATACGATTAACTGTCTGAGTCAAACTTCACCTTTTTCGAAGGCTTGCAATGACAAGGATTATCACTACTGAGACACTCCAACGATGATTAAGCACGTATTATTGCTCCCTAAACCCAAATCAACTCTTCCACCACATCTCCATCCCATGCATGTCCACCAGTATTCTTGCTGGACTGAGGCTGCAGTATGCCTTTGCTTTGTGTAGCAATCACATTATGACTTACAGTTATTAGTCAAGAGCAACACACAAAGGCATAATGGCTTTAAAGCACCAATAAAGTATCAGTAAAGAAAAAATCCAAAATAATTTTTCCCATAAGCAGCTAACAGTAGCTTCTGTGAAACTAATGACATCTTTGTGTGCCTGCAACTAGTTAATTTTGGAGAGTTGGACTGTCTTCCCACCACCCCACCCCCAGTGGTTCACAGCTCCAGTTAGGAACAAACATTAGCCACAAATATGGCTTAGATGACTCTTTTTACAGAAAGCTTCTAAGCCGGTTTGCATTGTGAATACTGACGACCCTAAAGAAAATGAAGGGGAAAAAATAAATAAAGTATTTCTCCATGAACAGCAGCAATTCATTACTAAGCAATTAGCTTATTAATAAGTTCCCATTTCTCAGTTTGGGAAATTTCCATGAATATTGATAATATAATTATGATAAAGGTTGAAGGCATACTACAGTACTCAACTGCTAACAGTCCACGAACAATCTGTCTTCTCATGATAGACAGGAGAGGCTCTAATTACACTGAACATTTCAAGGAAAGATTGAATGTTTGCCAGACAACTCTCCATTGATTGTCTTTAAAGCATAGTACTGGACTGCTGAAGGGAAAATACAGATTCTTGGCTCCAGGTAATTAACTTTCATGCTGTTCTCTTCTTAAACCCTAATGAAGCCCCCTTAAAGTCTTCATTACCAAAGGGTATTTGTTAATAAAAAAGCGGAGAGACAGCCAAAGGTCCTGTTTCCCTCTCCTTCTCTATAAACTCCCCTCTATTATACATTTCTCAGGACTCAGTAATGCCTTTGAAGTGAGTAATTATGGCCTGAAAAGTGCAAAGGGTGAGGGATACCTAATGAGACAGGGCAAAGCAGGAATGTGGAAAAAGCTGGGACCTGAACAGAGACTTAAAGGAGAGAATGGGCATGTTTGACAGGGAAAAGAGCAGGAGGAAAGGGAAGAACTGTATCAGTATTTTGTGAAATGACATTACCATGAAGTTAAACTGGTGAAGGAAAAAGAGCAAATCTTTAGGAAAAGCAGCAACTCAGCAGCTGAATCTCAGGGAGATACAACGTTTCTCAGAGATAGTAAATAGCCTAAGTCTAGATTTCATAAGGTAAGGAATAAGATCCCTGGCTGACACTGCTGGCAGAGCTTCCAGGAGGCATCTGCTCAGATATTTAAAGTGCTTAGTGTATCTGGCAGGGTTCTCCACAACAAAGACTCCAGTCCAAGGACAGTGAATCCCCTTGCTCCAGCCTCAAATAAATACTGTTGAGCCAGCTGAGGTATACTGACTACCTAAGGGAATGTGATCCCTTCTGTTGGCTCCACTGAAGACAGTCTTTGGACTGCACTGACCGGGTGGTGATATTTCAATGTATCCTAGTCCTATCCAGCAAAGCACCAGAGTGTTTTAATACAAGGTTCCTGTGAAGTCACCTAAAACCACGTTTTCAATGACTCTTAATTCCTGAGACAATCATACAAGCATTTGTGTGAAAAAAAAAAAAAAAAAAATGTCCACAATATTACAGTTGGAGACTTTGTTAACCAGCACCTGAATACTGCAGAAAAGTCAAGATGTGCGGTCTACTTCCTCTTTCATTGTCCAGTTGCCTGAATCCAAGCCAGGAGCCACCAGCAGAAAGGAACAAACATTTCTATGTTTTCATTTTCATTTATTTTGTATGTTAATATGTCTTTTCAAGATATTAATCCACATGCTTCACTAGGTCTAAAACCTACATCAAAACCAGGACCTAATCTCTATCCCTTCTTCATGCATTGGCAACAGAGTCTGGCATATGAAGAGCATCACCATCATTCTTAGTCTATATCCACATAGGAGATTTTCCTGGAGTTTCCAAGCTTGCACAGTTCATTCCTGCTGGCTTCACAAAGAAACCATATCCCCATCACAATTTTGCAGGGACAGCTTTCACATTATAATCTGATAAATTTTAAATAGCACATACAAAAGCACATCCTGATGATTTATAAAAGGATTCAGATAGAATACCCTCCCTAATCCTCACTAGTCACCATTTGCAATTGCTGAAATGACCTTTTTGGGACACTAAGCATCTGAAGAGACGAGAGTGGTTCCAAGTTTATGAATAATTTCTGTTTCCCAAACCAGAAAGTGTTGCTGCCAGAAGTATTTTGGGTGGGGGTGGGGGGTGTTGCTCTTTGTTGTGTTTTGTTTTAATAAACCAAAACCAAACCACAAAACAAAACCCAAAACCAATCTGCAAAAATTTTTCATGCTCAAGTGATTTATTCAACTTTTGGGAGAGCACCCAAATTCTACACAGCTGAGTGTCTCACATTTGCTGAAGTTCCACATCCTAGGAAGATATAGCAAAGAATGCTATTAGCAATTTTCTTTGTTAAGCTTATGCTTATGGTTTCTATAGTTGCTGTACTAGTTAAGCCTCTCTAAGGCTGGGATTTATCTTTCTAATTTTGGGATTATTTTTTTTTTTTCAGTTGAGACTATAGCTGTCTAATCAGCAGCTGCAAGAGATGTTCATTTAGAAGAAATGGCTTTTGGAGCAGGTTGGAGGCTAGTATAATCTCTTGCTCTTAAAAGTATCTATTAAAAATACAGGCAGGATGTCTCATTAAATAGTATAGAAGCCAAAGCTGCATGAAAGCTAACTTGGGTGAAATGCGAAAACAGTAGTGCAAGTAAATCCAAACAATTAAAGGTGGCATACATATCCAAGAATTTCCTCAGAAGTATCAAACATGAGCAAATATCCTATCAAAACAGGCAAGGAGCTTGCTTTTAGATTTCTCAGTTCAGGAATATTTGGTACAGCTCTTATAAATTATGAATTATCACAGAACTAGGTTTTGCATCCAAAGGCCATTATTACTTTGCACCACTTCCATTCAAAACAGCCTAACCACCAGTGGTAGGCCAAAGCATCTATTCCAGATCTCTGATATTACAGATACTGGAGAAGCAACAGATCTTCTGATTGCAGAGGAGAAAAAAACTCACCTACAGAGCAAAATGTTCTGTAGTTTCGCTGAACAGGAATCAGCCACTGATTCAGGAACAAACAAAACATTTTTGATCGCTCTGAAACTACATTTTCCAAAGCTTTCACTCTGAGAAAAATATGTTTTACTTTTTTACACTGACTCTGCAAACAAATCAGATACAGTATTCAGTTATCACTAGCTCCAAGATAACACTACAGCTTTCATAATAATGCTGATCACCTGTGCCACAGGGCATCGCAACTGCTTATATGTTCAATTGGTCTCTTCCTCCTCAATCTTTTTACCAAAAAGACACAAGGCAGCACTGATAACAGCTAATGAAAAATCTTCTCTAGCAGCAGAAGTGCTTACTTACAAAGCAGCAGAAGCCTTTACGCTCCTACACTCAAAGTCCCAGGTCTTAATACCCTTCCTTACATCACAGTCTAAATGCAGGCTGTGATGACCTCAGGGGATTCAGGTGTGAAAATGAACTAGCTTCACATGCATCCTGGTGGGGCACATCAGTAAGATGATGCAAACTGATAGGAGATGCATTACCCTCATAATCACACTTCCCAGTGTGACTTCTATGCCACAACTCATTGCAGCAGGGACAGTGACAAGCAAATATTCAGTCCTAGGAATAGAGTGGAAAAAGCTTTTGTCACATTGTTTGTAGATGGTTTGTGTTTTTCTTCAGGAGCATACTTTCGTGGACTATCAACATCTTAGGTCCAGGAATAATGGGAATGGAAAACAACTGCCAATTTTCTCTTCCATTCTCTTCTAAGTTCTTATGTCTATGCTCATTACTGGAACACTTGAGTGCTTTCTAGTAGTTCATGAAGTGACATGACTAACATCTATAACATGTTCATGTCCTCATATCCTTCCCAGGGTAAAATTATATGCAGTGAAATGTTTGGTTTTGCCCTTTCTTCTATTTTTTATTAGACATATACATAGACTGCTATATGTTATGTTAGGAAAGACAAGGTCAAACACATGCTTTTCACTTAGCACAGAAGGTGCTTTGGTTTGTATCAGTCCCAGTTCCTGTAGGAGTTCAATCCAGAGTCCTAAACCATGCTCAAGCAAGTCTTTATGTAGCTTCTTGTCTTGCCAGTGACTGGTCAGAGTAGCCACCTACTGTGGAGAGGAAACTAGAATGCAAAAGGATCATGACCTTCCTATGAACTTCAGCATTTGGCTACACTCAGCAAAAACAAACTGGCCATATTCCCCCTAATGCATTGGGCCACCACAGTGGTTCCTTTGCCTTCATGATCATTCCAGATGGGACCATGTACCTGAATCAAATTCCACCTGGAAGAGGCAATGCTGTTCCTCCTCCTCCAAACCAGCACAAGAAACCAACAGGCATTACCTTTTCTTTTACATAGTCCGTAGTAGTTCTCACTTCCACTTTTCCCTGCAATGAAAAAAAGTAAACTTAGGCCAGGCATTTCCACAGGGCTGTTCTGTTCTTCCTTTTTGTCTTCTCAAACTAGAGGCCAAAGACATTAAGACCAGCATGTCTTCGTGTTCTACATCTCTCTACTTCTTCCTTCACTTGCTGATCCCTCCAGTCACAGGCTATGACATTTATGGGTCATTTCATTTCCTAACAGAAACACGGAGTTGTAACAGCTCCCTAAAAAGAGCAGCCCATCAAACATGATCTCTTTTTTTTTTTTTTAAGATGTTGTTGCAGGACTTGATCCTAACACATTTCATTACAAAACAAGGGCAAAATCCAGCCTTTTCCTAAGGGTTTATTAACAACACAAAAACCCCAGTGAGATTTAAAAAGCAAAGGCAAGTGAAGCTGACCCATTTTTAGATGTTAAAATAAAGCACCAGCACCCTCTATCAGGATATTTCAAATACTGGCAACAGAACAGTGATTTATTCTGAATTGAAAATATGCCTTTAGTAGATATTTAGTATGTGCTGCGATCTTTGTAAGTCTGCTTTAATTAAAAGTGTTATTTCTGTTTTAAAATTGACATGAACCACTACCATCCAGAGCTCTGTTTTGCAGATATTTTTCAGAGCTGTAGAGCAAATTGTTATGCAGTATCACTCAGATAAAGGCCTGCAATAACAGAAGTGATAATGAAGACAGCAGCTGTTACTAAATTACAAAAACAAGACAGATTTGTTGGCAAACACTAACAATCTGGTAAACTTTTTTGCAAGTTCGCCACTTCTGCAAACAGTCCCTATTTGGGTTCCCTTGGTGGAGTGCAATGGTGCCAGCAAAGTTGCTTCACAGGAGACTTATAGCCTTGCTAATGCAACCTGCTGCATCTCACGCTGATCTCCTTCACAGGGAGGAATGATCATCCACCTTGACACTCCATGCAACCCCTTTTTATGGAAACGACCATAACATACCCTCCCTTTTCTAAATATTGGGTGCCAGACAGTCAGCAGAAGAACATGCTTCCCTGTTGTGCCTCATGAAAATCATCAATCACTAGAGAAGCAAATCTTTTTCAGTACTGAGGGGCAGTTTTTTCACCAGCTCTTTGCATCTAAACCATTGAATAACAGCAGCTTCCAGTCAGTACAGAATCATGACAGTTTTCAAGAGGGAATCTGAAACAGAGATTTCATAGCCATTCTTCCAGCTTGTTGCAACTACTGTAATGCCACTGGCTTCTTTAGAGCACTGGCAATTTAAACAACTGCACAGATTCAGGAGTTTTCCAGTGCCCTCTGGTTATGTGCATTTTATCTCTCACAATGACCTTGCATAGTCAGGAAATTTCCATGTGGAAATTATCAGCTCATGGTTTTTCCAGTGCACTATATGAAAGGGTATAGTGTAACACAACTACTCAGCCATGAGAATTACCAATCACTTTGGGCTTTTCATGTGTGTGCAAGTGTACAACATGGATTTTGAAAACCATTTTATTTGCTTCTTTCCTTGCCCCGTCTCCCCAGTAGGTGGCCAAGTATATCCTTTTCTCCTGAAAGGAGCCTCAAGAGCTGCATTTTTCTCTTTCACTGTTACCATCATTAAATTGACATTGCTCAAAACTCCACTCAGTGTCATGGAAGTTCAAGAACCCTTGCTGAAAAAAAATGCAATTGCATCTTCAGTGAAGCAAGGTTACCAGGGCTACTGAAAGGGAAATAACTGCAGTATGCTTTGACAAAAGAGGCCAGGAAAAACTCACCCCAAAAGATTTCATTATTGTTGAATCTGGTCTCAGTTGAGACTCAGTAAAAAGCAACATGAAGATGTGGAGAAATTTGCCATGTATGTTTCAAATACACAGATCAATATAGGATATAAAGTCTGTGGAAGACACATTCTGCACTAAAGCAAGCAAACTGGAGTTTTGTCCCACTTAAGTAAAGCTATACTTCCTTGAAGTTTCTAGTCCAAAAGGGGGGGGGGGGGGGGGGCGGGGAGGGAGGGGAATTTGCATGTCTACGTCTACATAGAGGAACCAGTTTTTAATTTGGAAAAGCGATCAATCTCTTTGGATAAGAAATAAACAATGACTTTTGGAAGGAAAGTTTTAATCTGTCTACATTTCTAGAAATATTTCAGAGGGGAAACTGTTGTAGCAGCTATCATAATCATCTATGTGTGCTCTTTGCCTTTTTGCAATATTTTTTTGAAGGCTTTGGTATACAAAATAGTACTGCATGGAAACAGTTTGCTTTGCCTCAGCTGCTTTGTGGTAATTTCCCAAATGCATGGGATGTTCCCAAATGTGGAATGCCCCATTGCTGCATGTTAAAGGGAGCTTAGCCCTTTCTCATCAAGGGAACTCAAATCTTCCATGGCACATTACACATTACAAATACAAGTACAGTTTCTTCAAATCATGGTAACACATGATTTACCTAGAATCTCTAGGTTCTGTGACTATTTGCCAAAGCAACTTAGGTCTTCTAATACTAATGCATACACTGAACCTCAAAAGTGAAGGAAGTATGTGGTGCTGTAGTAACGGCAGTAGTTTCAGAGCGACAACCATCTATCTTGGAACAATAGGTTCATTGGTAAGATTTAATGGACTTTTCTGCAGAAAATTATGGCAAAAAGAAAGAAAAATAATAAATTAAGACAAGCCACAGATTCAAATTACAGTCACATTGATGAAGAAGATATGCTCACTACGAGGTTTCTTCGCAGAGATTACAAAGAGCAGATACTCAAAAGTAGAAAGAGACATTGCTCAGCATAGTTATGCTCCTCTGTAGTCAACAGAAAAGGGTTGTTACTGAGGAACTTGTTCTGTTGTATGTTAGATTTTATATCAAGTGGCACTTCTTGGACAAGAAAGTTGATTTTCAGACAAAATCTTTAAGAAAAAATAGTTTTTAAACAAAAAGGAGAGAAGCAGGGAGCAGATAAGGATAGATAATACTGGGCAGGTATAAAAGATGTAGAAGATTAAAAAAGAAACTTCCTCAGCTCTTCTCAGGGTGGTAGTAGGACTATTCTGGACAGGGAGAAAAGGATCAGTCAACATTGACATCACGTTTAATTTTTTCAGTTATTAGCTTAAATATTTTTTTTAAAATATCCATCAACTGCAAAACAATGATAGTCAATACAGATAATTATTTGGGTTCTGACAACATCAAAATTATCTCTGCCTCTACTAAAAGACTTGATATAGAACATACACTTACTCATCATCTTCTATGTTAACCCCGTTTAGTGGTTGTTTCCTATCCAAAATGACGTCATGCTAGTCAAAACTCGTATTGCATACACTGCAAGCTTTTTTCATCAGAACTGTTTTAATCATTAAAGATCCCACACCACCTAAGCACAGTCTGGACCGGCTCCAATGGAAGGATTGTTTTCTGTTGGGTATAAAACATGAACTTACCCAGTCATGTAATTGTCTGATGGACTCCTCCCAATCTTTTGGGAAGGTAATATGTTTAGTACTAATCACAAAGGGACACTGTCTGCTTTCACTGACATTCATTCAGTCCTAACAAGGCTGAGGAGACCTGTAGAGTCTCATCAGGAGACTAAGGGAGAGGGACACTAGGATCTGATCCTCCAAATATGGGAGAAATACAGAGATCGTATTAAGTAAATACATGCGTTTCTAAATGCTTTACACAAGTAAAGCACAAAGAAGTTGAGCAGCTGGAGCAATAGTCTGAAAACTAAAGACAAAAAAATCGCATCCCAGTTCTGCAACAGACATTGTGTAAATTGAGATTTACTCTGTGAACATGCATAACTCAGTTTCCCTAAAAACAATGTGAAAAGTGATGAGATATTGTGTACTTGCTTCACAGAGGAGCTGTATACATTTGGATATCAGGGTCCCCAAAACTGTAACCAGATCTGCAACATCCAGCTGATTTCAATGGAAATTTTGGCGAGGATCTTCCACCATAAATGCTATAGCTACAATGACTACTTACAAAATTAGTGAAAGTTTGTTAAGTACTTAAGAGTTTCTGAAATTACAAGTGCTATATAAATGCAAACAATTACTGCTATGGCATGTCCATCCTGAGAGAATAGTGACATTTCTGGAGCTGTTCTGGGAGCTGAGGTGAATAATAGACATTTCATAATTCACCATAAAATACTCATTTATCTTCAAAGACCAGCAACAAGAAAATGAAATGCTAAAAAACAAAAAACAAACAAAAAAAAACCAAGAGAGAGAAAGAAAAAAAAAGTACACCATATTTTCCTACAAACTGGAGAAAACTCTTGGAAACCAGAACAGCTCCAATCAAAACAGCTAGCAACTAGAGGTGGCAGCCAAGGAGCAGGATTTGATGAGGCAGCCAGTGCTGGTAACAAGGCAGTAGGCAGGACCAGCATTTAAAAGAATTGTATCAATATTGACCAGGGAAGTATAGCTGCATCTGCTGCTGCAGTCCTTCGGGGAACGGTGAGGTGGTTTGGCGCTAGTGGTATCCTCAGCAAAACACCATAGAGAATCTGACTGATGCTGACTTGTCTTCAAGGAAGGCATGATCTCCTGCCCTGAGCTGGGATAGTCCAGCACATACAAAAGCAAGGGCTTGTTTTTTGTGAGTCCACTGCTCTTCTCCTTCACCTTCCAGTTCAGACCTGACACAAAAGCTACACCTCCCCAGGCAGAGTTCCCTGCCAAGGCAGGAGGCTAACTGTGGGTCAGGAGAGCAGAGAGCCCATCTCACCAAGGCAAGGCAAGTTATTTGGCTTTGTGACAGGAAACTGGTGTTGTCTAGCACTGGGTAGAATTAAACTTTACAAATCCCAAGCTTGGGAGATCTCTGACCAGTTACCAAGTTGCTTGCTTATTTTTGTGAGTAGTCTTCCTGGCTGTAGCTAAATAAAAGGCTATCCCCAAAAACACTTTCCTCTACAAGCACTGAAACTAGCTATGGTGGGTTGACCTTGCCTGGAGAGCAGGTGCCCACCAAAGCTGCTCTGTCACTCCCCTCCTCAAACTGAACGGGCAAGAGAGAATATAACAGAAAGCTCATGGGTCAAGATAAGGACAGGGAGATCACTCATTGATAACTTTCACAGGCAAAACAGATTCAACTTGGGGAAATTAGTTTTATTTATTACCACCCAAATCAGAGTAGGATAACGAGAAATAAAACCAAAACCTAAAAACACCTTCCCCCCAACCCTCCCTTCTTCCCAGGCTTAACTTCATTCCTGATTCCTCTGTCTCCTCCTCATCCCATCAGCACAGGGGAATGAGGAACCGGGGATGTGGTCAGTTCATCAAATGCTGTCTCTGACGCTCCTTCCTCCTCAGACAGAGGGCTCCTCACACCCTGCCCCTGCTCCAGCGTGGGGTCCCTCCCGTGGAAGACAGCTCTCCATGAATTTCTCCAATGTCAGTCCTTCCCACGGGCTACAGTTCTTCATGAACTGCTCCAGCGTGGGTCCCTCCCATGGGGTGCAACCCTCCAGGAGCAGGCTGCTCCAGGGTGGGTTCCCTGTGAGGTCACAAGTCCTGACAGCAAACCTGCTCCAGTGTGGGCTCCTCTCTCTACAGGTCCACAAGTCCTGCCAGGAGCCTGCTCCAGCATGGGCTTCCCATGGGTCACCGCTTCCTTCGTGCATCCACCTGCTCCAGCATGGGGTCCTCCATGGGCTAGAGGTGGATATCTGCTCCACCATTAACCTCCATGGGCTGCAGGGGCACAGCCTGCCACACCGTGGTCTTCACCACAGGCCGCCAGGAGATCTCTGTTCTGGGGCCTGGAGCACCCCCTGCCCCTCCTTCCTCACTGACCTGGGTGTCTGCAGAGTTATTGCTCTCACATAGCCTCACTCCTCTCTTCTGCTGCAATCTGTTGCACAGTTTTTTCCCCCGTTCTTAAATATGCTATCCCAGAGGTGCTACCACCGTCGCTGATGGGTTCAGCCTTGGCCAGCAGTGGGTCTGTCTTGGAGCTGGCTGGCGTTGGCTTCATTAGACATGGGAAAGCTTCTAGTAGGTTTTCACAGAGGCTACCCTTGTAGCCCCTCTGCTACCAAAACCTTGTCACACACAGCCAATACACTATCTGTGCCAACTGCCTGTTAACCTGCTCACAGAGCAGATTTCATAGTCATTTTCTTTCTGTGGGAGCCTTTGGTGGCAGGGGGGCATTCAGTTACCTCAGAGATCTCCTGAAAGCCTGTGAAAACTATGCTCTGGAGGGGACAGGTGAAGACCCATTTCTCCCCCTTGGATTGTCCTTACTTATAACCTACTCCCCCAAACACACACACACCTACACAGCTCCCAGCCATCAACCGATCTGGAACCAAGTCTTGGTCCTAAACATCACAGTGATGACCAGATCAGTCTCTCTGTGCTGCAGACTGAATTTTGCCCCATGAGCTCCCAAGACAACTGCTGCCCTCTTGGACAAGGCAGATGACAGTGCTCCAGCAGCAGCGAAGCGGGGAGCCAGGTGTTGCCAGCTGCAGGAATGCTATGGCCACAGCCCCAGAGGAGATGTGCTGCACGTTGACTGCCTTCAGAAAACTCTGCAAAACCTCCTTCTGTCATACTGCCTTCCCAGCAGTAACAAGGATGACATTCACCCTCTGGGATCCCACTGGTATTAACAGCAGAAAAAAACACTCACTGAAGCAAATGAATACCCAGAAAAATAAACAGATCTCACAAAGTACTGTACCAGAGACCCAAACACTGCTCGAGCCTGAGGCCGAGATTTTGAACATTTAGAAAGTCCAGAGGCTTTGTGAAGTCCAGTTGGTGTTTTATACCAGATACTGGAGTCTCTATATAAATTTATTCATATACTGCAATAACAAGTTTCACGGATGCTGAAAGGCACACGGTGCTTTAAATATTATGGACTGTGAGAGCAAGTAACTGTGGTACCAGGTAGCAGAGTTTATACTCACTACATGAAAAGTGTGAATAGAGCCACTCTGAAAACCAGTGGTTACTTTTCCCTCCTTTAGCACCCAGCACACTGTCAGTGTAAGGCTAAATCCCAAGGTTTTTCACTGAATATTTATTCTGTAAGAGTGCCTGAGAATCATAGGTGAATGATAACCACAGCTTCTGTGGTTATTAGCATAATACAGTGATGGGATTCTTGCATTAGGAAGGGGGGGGGGGGGGGGGGCGGGAATTTGGCATTCCTCTCCGAGCTTATTTTAAGACACCGTTTTCCATCTGGGATCATTTTCATCAGCATGCCTTCTCCCTCCTTTTTCCCATTAAAAGGAACTGGGAATGAACAAGAAATTTGTTTAATCATCTTCTGTGAGATCAGCTGAATTCTAATGCTGTTTGATTACAGCTAGTCACAAAAATGTCAAGTGCATTTCCATTTAGAGTGCTTGCTTAAACAGCCGTGCAAATGGGGACCACCCAAAAATCAGCATACATCATGAGAGATTTGAGCTTCCTTATGGTGTATACTTGTTTCAATCCACTCTCTTCCTTTTTAAAATTATGCATTTTCACAGCACATCATTTCCCTAAATGAGCATGATACATCACTGCTGCAGATTGACTCATGAGGCCCATTAATAAAGGCCAGGGTTTCTCAGCAGCTTTTCTCATTGGGAAGGTGTTATCTTACCATCTAAATTTGTAATGAATATGACACTCTTAGCCTGTGCCCACCCCACTGTTCCAGCTCCCCTTGTCAATTTGGTTGGAGGTTTTCATTGCACAGGCTGTGGCATCATGTTAGAGAATAAATAATGTATTATGTCTTTCTCTAAGTAAGTAGCTATTCATTTCAAATGCAGCAAAAATGCTTAAAGTGAAATGGTTACCCTTGTCATATGGGATTCACCTCTTATAAAACACCTCTGCCCTGAGTTTCAAACTTATTATATAATTCCTAGTTTTACACTTCTGTTTGATGCACTAACAGTATTAGACAAGAAATACTAATATTCAGATAGCCTCTGATACTAGGCTTATAGTTTTCCCACGTTCTTTTGCTTTCCAAAATGAGTAGGACTGATCAGAAAACTGGACTGGAGACTATAAGAAGATATGCAAGGAAAAAACCTGAAATCTCAGTTTGAAGAAATGTTGTCTATAAAAATGCTTGGCGGTATCAATTTTTCAGTTTTTCCAAGAACAACAAAAGAATAAGGGGGTTATGATGAAATACTGATGAAAAGAAAAAAGTTTTGTTTAAAAATGTAGGGAGTCTAGTGTATTATACAGAACAGCATATTTTCTGACACAGTCTGGAAGAGTAATATGTTAGATGCAAATTATCTGATTGGGACTGGGAATTTCAGAAGTCCCTATAGGGATCAAAAAATCATACAGATATTCACTGAGAACTGGACACTTGATTCCCTGATTGTTTAAATTGGATTATTAAATGATATCTTGAAATGATCAGGTAAATGTTTTGGTTCCCACAACAAAAGATTTTGCAGATTACACAAAAATTATTAGCTTTCATGATCTTCTTTAATTACTAGCTTTTGTAGTCTTCTTTCATTTCAGGTCTGTGTATTATTGAGAATGGTATATAAGAAATTATCCATGCTTTGGAGGCTTAGAAAAGGTTTCTACTCAAAGCTTCACTAAATTTTGGGGTGTAGAATTGTACAACACGCTGTACTGTACTCTCAGCCAGCTGAAAACTATTGTGGTATTTCTCATGATGGTACTTCCACTTCCTCTTCTGGTCAAAATTAGGAAGTGCACAAATATATTCCCATCCTTTGAATTTTAACACAGCACTTTTGAATCCTCAAACATTTCAACAGTCTAGAGCTGTGTTCATTCACCATAGGTCCGGCTCTTCAGCACACCTGTGCAAACTAATTGTTGTTAGCCTATAGAATATATACCAACTGTTGGATTTTTACAAAATACTTTTTCCAGCACATAGTAATATCCCTCCAAGGAATTCACTGTGTAAATATAAAAGTGGAAAGACATTTGGAAACATCACCTCCCTATTCATTTGATTAATTTTAAAGAGCTGCATCTCAAACCTAAGCTGAATAGGCTTAGGCTCCTGTTAGGACCTGATGAATTTTTAGCAGTTCTAGCTGGTTTAAATGCAGTTACTGTATTTATTACTGAGAGGTATTAAAAAGCAGACAATGAAGAGCTGTTCATTCAGAAGCAAGATTTTTATAAAAAACAAAACTCTAAAAGAACAAGAGAATAAAAGCCAAGCGTACCAAGAGACCCCTTAAAGGTATACAACATTGTTACAATGGGAGTAACAAAACATTGGGTTCTCTTTTGTATATTAATTCCACAGAATCAATTAAAACAGAAAATTCAGAATAAGATTGCCCAGATACTTTGGAAAAGAAAAAAAACCAAAAGCCTAAGATTTACCTAGTTAATTGGACACATTCTTTCTAGATCTAGATAAGATTCTCTAGCCTTACTCTCACAATTCCCTGTAGTCTGCTAAAGTTTCAGATCTAGCCTTGTCTGATGGAATTCAAATTAATAACAGTGTCTTTAAGACACAAGAGGTTTGAGCAACTTTGCAAAAGGCCAGTCTAATAAATGGAAGGTGCACTAGGTCAGTCAGACCTGCAAACTGCATTACTGTGCATACCTGCAGGCTATATTGGACCCAGGAGAGGAGTAACCAGATAATTAGATAGACTGACATTTTACTGCGGGTTGAAGTAATTAGGGATCAGGCAAAACAGAAGAATGACTTTCTAAAGCTT
Source organism: Falco peregrinus (assembly GCF_023634155.1). Lineage (NCBI taxonomy): Eukaryota > Metazoa > Chordata > Aves > Falconiformes > Falconidae > Falco > Falco peregrinus. The sequence continues at coordinate 72,029,324 of NC_073722.1, read as the reverse complement.
ACACGGTTGCATATATTGCCTAGAGTTTAAAGAGAAGAATAGCATAAAGGAGAAAACGTCTCACCCTCTGATGTATCAGATACAAGATTGCCAGATACAGACAGGACCAAGCTATTTCATTTCAGCTCTGAAATTCTTGAAATTTGTAAGGGCCAGAGCTGGTGTCCTGGTTTGAACCTGCATACAGAAGAGTAGCAAAAAAAAAATAAATGTTCACAACAACCACCAAAAAAAAGACTTTAATGCATTTTTGTATATTGAATACGTAGTAATGCTACATGGTAGCTTCCAGAGCTGTAAGACAAGAACACACCTGGCCGCAGCCTTCACTCTTTGTTTGCTTCACAAGTTATTCTATACACTCTGTCCACACAGAAGGCAGCAAATAGGACAAAATCCCAATTTGATCTTCATAATTATGCCTCTTAGCCCTTTTCCATAATGTTTTATAACCATACATCAGCCACAAGTGGTGAGCATATGTCCCATCTGCTGGGGCTACATGTGCTGCAATCAGTACCGGCAAAGAGAGACAGAGAGACACTGATACTCTGTCCAACTGGATTAAAATCTGGAAAGCCATGTTATCCAAGGGATGCACTGATTCTGAGGATTTCAGCAATATTTCATGCTGCAGAGCCACTGTCATGAGCTGAACCGTGGTGCGTTGGCACCAAACCTGAAACTTTTCTCTTCAACTTTAATCGAACATCCAATAGTTAAAAAAAAAAAACAAAAAAAAAAAAACAACAAAATGGAGGAAAGAGGCTTTATAATAAAGGATGATTACTTGTTTAGTAAGTACTGCCACCCCATAGAAATTGTGCATGCTAAACAGCACTCCACTTACCTCTCACAAAACCCTCTTTATGGAACTGGGATAAAATACGGTTGCCCCAGGATATGGCATATTTTTATAAGGCCACTCTCTTCATTAGAGAGGCTGAGGTATGGATAACAATTTTTCTCCTGGTTAAATTGCTGCTGAGAATTGATCAGACTCAGCATGGATGGATGGACATGGAGTTTTTGTCCTCTTAGCAGTTGTATTTGCTTCATTTTACCTTAAACTCCTTAGGGACAAGCTACTGTCCTGTGATCCTGACCAAAATACTGGGTTAGACTGTATCACAAGTACTCCAATGGGGCAGCATGTTTCCTGTAACTTTTCTGGGCTTTTGGCTGTGGAAAGAGGCTGAGAGCCCACCTCCATAGGAAGGACACCTGCCTGGAAGGAGAAAGCAAGAGCAAGACCCCCTGTCATGTGATCAGTTACCCTCGATTTGTAATGCAGAGATCTATAATAAGAGCCATCTGTCTTGCACAAAGCCTCCCTACAATGAACACTTTTACCCAGGGCCCCCAAACCACAAAACCAACTGAGACTTATCCTGAGGCAGTCTGCAGATGAGAAGAAAAGACTTGGATTAAAAGAGACGCTTCCCAGGATGCCTGCTGAATGGTTTTAGGAAACCAGCCAAGGCACTGAAGCCATTACTCACCAAAGACAAAAATCAACCCAGCTGACAATTATTTTCAAGAACCAAGGTTTACTGCCCAAGCTATGTTGATTCCTCTTCTGCATCAGTCACCCCCTCATTTCACTCATGCTGTCATATTCTGCAGCAATGAGAGGAATCCCTTCATGGCAGTAAGCATCAACCAATCATGCTTTCACATATGTATCTATGATAGCAAAATTTCACAGTTCCTGAGATCCTACACATAAACCACAATAATTACAAGGAATAAGAACAGCACTTTGCTTTTTCCATAGGGCCTTTTTGAAGTAGCCTTATATGAAAAGGTCATTCATAAGACTGGTCAGTGCTATGTGTTTTCCTCTGAAGTAAATGCAATGTCTTAAAATGGATTAGATCAGATGCAGGAAAGAAAAGTAGCTTTTTTACTCCAGCTGAATGATCAAAATTTACACTAGCTCAGGGTTCTATCCATTAATCCTGCAAAGTTCATTAAGCTCTTGTGAGATAATAAAAGTTATTACATAAACTTGATAGAAAAAGGAAAAGAACGGAGTATTACACAAATTTTATGGCATTACATAATCTTTAACAGAGGACTTGATAAATGTCAGGTTACTTTTTGGTTACGAATGAAACTCAGATCTGGCAGGATCACACAATCACATGGGACATGCTGTTCATGTCACATGCCATATTGCAGTGCCTCTTACCATCCACTTAGCCAGCACAGCATGTAATGTTGCCCTCAGTGCACTGAGGGGATGGCTATTTGTGGGGAGCTCCTCAGCAGACTTCCATGGTCAGCAGCAGCCTTGGAAGAAACTGCAGATAAAATCCCTACAATGCCATTGGGATGGTACTGCACAGGTTATCTGTCTTTGGTCTGTGTGTGCATGCCTGTGTGTACCAACCTTCTGAATGACTTCTGTGAGCAAGCTGTACTAAGAGGCAGCACAGGCTGGAGCCTGGCAGTGGTCCCACAAGCAAGAACACAGCTGCTTATGGTTCCTGAACTGGAAAACTTGTTTCCTGTTGTTTCCAGAACAGTAGGATAAGCCTCCAAAAAGCAGTGAAGGAGTTATAGTTTTCTGCAGCTGGTGCTATTGCTAGTTATCCTCTCTAATAACAAAGATGTCAAGGTTTAGGCTTATGCTTCGTTCAGCAGCAATGTCTGTGACAGCAGTAACAAGAGGCAGCAGGGAATAATGAACAAGTAGCAGGGAAATGCCTAGAGGGCAGATTTCAAGGTGGCAATGGCAGGGGTCACTTTGATAAATCTGTTTGGTAAGGAAGATGATGAATATATGTGTGCCACTGGGTCTTAAGAGACCAGAAGACTGTCGTGTTCATGAGCCTACGTATTCCTGGAAAGAGGGCAAACCTATGACAGGGGGTGGCTGGCCCAGTCTCTGGTGCTAAGGGGCAAGAAACCATGGCAGAGTGAAACAAAAGGATACAGAGGATAGGACGTTGTGATTCTGATGCATGTCACACACTGTCAGTAAAAGCATTTCTTCACAGCAGTCAAGCAAAGCTGTGCCAAGGGTGTCCTGATGCCATTACTGCATGAGATGCACTCGAAGCACAGGCAGGAAGAGCAATCTGTGCAAGGCTGGCTGGGAGGCTTGCCAAGCTGGTAAATGACAGGGGATTGCTATTTTTATCTGTCCAGCTACAGTACAGTATTCCAGGTCCTAATGCATAAGATGAGAACCTGTGAGTGATTGAGGATATCTTGAGGTTGGAGTTAGGGGGAAGAAAGGAGTGAGGGAATGAGAACCACCTGGATGTACTCAATGGCATGAATTCAAGATAAAAACTGACCAGCTCAAAATGTTTTAACATTTCAAAAGGCTGGAGGTACAGTGCAAAAGCATGACCGGCATGACCTGTTTTACTCTTCAGCAGTTTGACGAGAAAAGACCACTCAAGCAACTTAAAAGTACTCAGAGCCCCCAAAGCAGGCTTCCTTATTTGACAGCCTAGTTATTTTCTGAATTATGGGCATCTTCTTCAGCACTAGCTGTAACAGTCTTGTGCTGTTCAGCTACTGGGTACCCAGGGTTTGTTAAGATCTGCTGTACAACCCACCCTCACTGTAAGAAGTTGTTGAGCTGTTCCTATTACACTAATGTGCAGGTAAGAGAGCATGTGTTGGTTGCAAGAGTAACTCAAGAGAAAATTACCAATGTGAAAAAATAAAACCCTAAGGAAAAAGAAAAGAAGGAAATTCAGAAGGCAGCAACTCAACATGTGAGAGGATCAGCCACTACATTTCCCATGCTGTCAACGTTTTAATCTGCACTGTGGATCCGGATCCATTATGCTTATTATTGTGGGAATTTATACGGAACAAAAACATCATCTTCACTCCACATGTTCTACAGCTCAGCTACAGTTTATGTGGGAAAGACAAACAAAACCAATCACTTCTATATTTCTAGTTTACTTGTAAGGTCTATAAATAATAATACAGCTCTATCCTTCTATGACACCTAGGTGTCCCCAGGAACTGACACAAAATTGACACACAGGGACTAAGAGGAAAAAAAACCACCATAGCTGATTGTGAATTCTTGCAATTCCCAAAGAATAGCTGATCACTGACATTTGGCTTAAGGGTATTCTGTGATTTTCACAAAATATTATTACACCATGTTTTATCAAATTCATGTGTTCAGAATACCATAAACTCAAGAAAACATAAATATAGTGTGACCTTTTATTTCCAAGGCACAGATGATAGTGATTCAGTTTTGTCATAGTCTGCCTGTAAGTCACAGGTAATTATATACTATATTTGTAGGGAAACTAGTCCATAAATCTTTAAATATAGTACTTCAACCAAGTTTCAAGGAATGAACAGCTGGATAGAATTGAAATGATATATAATGTGGGAGCATAAAAATTGAAGCCTTCCACTTACCTAGTAAATTTTCTCAATTTTATATTTATGTTCTCATCTATAACTTTTATGAGTTATATATATATATATAATTTACTTTGGTACTAAGTTTCTTTCTTCTTAACTACAACTATATACAGAGGACAGCAGCATCTATGAGTATGGCAAATCTGGACAAGTCTAAATTGATTTGTAGATACAAAAGACACAGCGATTTTCTTAAGCACTTTATAAAAAGCAAAGGGAGCACTTTAGGGTTTATGTTCTCAAACTCTGGCACTTCACAGACTGTAAGGTCATGCAGGCCTGACGGTCTCCCTTCAGTAGCAGCCTTGGAAGCTCAGCTGGGTTGGAGAATTTGTCCACCAGCCCAGCTCTGACTCCAGTCACCCGAGCATGACTGAACTATATCTCAGAAGGCATTTGGGAAAGATTCATCTCAGCCAAATTTAGACACTTAGAGAGGCACGCCTGAGGCATGACTGGTCTCATTCAAGGATAATCTGTCAGATGAATCACTGGCTCTGTCCTCCCCCTTGACTATAAAGGCAGTCTAGGCAATTAAATCAAGTGACCACGTTTGTTATTTAGACATGTAAAGGGATGTGAGGCACACTGCACCTTGAGCCTTCACCTGAAAGCCCAAGGACAGAGAATGTCTTGTTTATGCAATCAGTAGACCACCGCTTTAGCAGTTTGTGCTGCTCTCACTGCAGTAGGTGCTGCCTTTCAATCAGACTAGCTTGCCTGTAATTTCCAGTTTATTATGATTTTTCTCTGGCAAATGGAAGACGCCTCTAATACCAATAGTTTTCACAATGAAAATGCTTTTACGTCTGTCAATCTTACCATCACTATCTTCTACTCAGTCTCACTCAATTTAAATGTTGATTTCATATTTACCTATGCAGATGAAGTTTCCTTAGAAAAACATCAACTATGGACTGATATGCTCTGAAGTGTAGTTATCCTACTGAAAAGTTGGCAGCTGGACTTTTTTCTCCCACTGTAAGATATTTCTAATGCTTACTAAATACAGGAGGGCTATCTCACCTTCTGCAACAGAAATGTATGACTATGATGCAATAAGGGAAAAGCTACATTACAAGCAAATTAGCTTTGAAACAGTAACAAAAATTCATTGTAGATGTCAAACAGTACTTATGTTTAACTGTAAATTGATACATTACATACTTTCTCCAGTTTAATGATCAAGGAAAAAAAAAAGAAAAGCTAGATTTTGAAAAGGTGGATTTTGCAGGGAGATGTCCTGTTGCCCTCTGTAATTACGTTAGTGTGTAACATAAACAGTCATATTTTCTGCTTAGAGCTTAAAGTCATTTTTTGGGTATAATATACACTTTACTGGGGAAAGCAAAGTGAAAGGAGATATACCCCTCCCAAACTAATATTTAAAATATAAAAATATATTCAAATATAAAACATAAAATATAAAAATGGCTATGACAAACACCTTCTTCGTGGAAGTTTAATATCTAGGGATAAAAGAGTACGTATAGAGCACAGCATGAGAAAATAACACCAGCCTCCACCTAAAACACTAGTGGTTCTATCTGATAAAATATTTAATTTGAAAAAAAAAAATTTAAATGTCTTGAAAAATAAACAAATTAATGATTTCATCATTCATGAGAATTCCAGAGCAAATCTCATTATGCTGAAAGGGAAAGAACCCATTGATTTCAGCAGACTTTGGATTAGGCAATAAAATAAGAAAGACAAAACAGTGGAGGAAGAAATCTGCTAACCATATGTTCAATTCAGCTATGAAAAAGAGTTGCTAAAAATATTGTGAAACAGCCTACTACCTCAGAAAATCTGACAGAATTGAAAGATTTGACTTATTTAGGCAAGGTATATAAAATCTGTTTAGACTTCAACACCTGAACTGAAAGCAATTTACAAACTTTTACAGAGGTCACTTATCACTACTAATTGTACCACATAAAAGTTTCTATTTAAAAGATTACCTATTTATTATGTTTTTATCTTGCTCCCAATGGATCTAAAACCACTGCCTACAACACAAAAAACCTGCTATCAAGGCTTAGATGTTCACAATAGATGTCTGTCTCTATATTGAACCCACCATTGCACCAATTGATATGACCAACCTCTTCAAACCAGTTCAGACTTGGATCTAAGCTTAACAGTTAATTTTTCTTTCTTTCTCTTTCTACCATATGGCAAAGAAAACATTGTTTGTGGCAGCTCATGAGTATGAAAAAATTTGAATCTTATCTCTCATTTTTGCAAAACAGACAAACATAGCATTAGTTAACTAATAAATAAAAATTAGCTTTCTTCTAAAGTGTCTCTAGAAATTAACTTTGAAAAGGAAAATATTTTTGAGAGATTAGAGATGTGAATTTTGCTTCAATTTTAAGACACAATAACATTATTGAATTCATACTTCATTCTGTTTCTGTGTAAAAGAACCCTGCAGTTCTAGAAAGTGCTGAGAAGGTTTTCAGAAGGAAAGTAAGAGGCAAATTACCTCTATGTAGTTGTTTAGATCCAGGCTATGCACATCTACCTGCATCTTATCTTGAGAAATGACAATGCCATGAAATGGGTTTGATATTTCTTCTTAACCAGACAGACACATCTATAACTTCAGGCAGGTATCATCTCATCCACCAATTTCCTCATTGTTTTTGCAATTGAGGGAAGGTTTTAAATAACAGTGTTCCCTGATTCAGCGAGACTTTTGTAAAGATTCATTGGCAAGGAGGACTCATAGCCAAATTAGATTGTTTTGACTGAGAAAACAGTCATCTCATAATCTTGAATCCTCTGGAATTGAGTTCGCTTTTTTTTACACTCATAGAAAACAAAATGCAAAATTTTGAGCTGAGGGCATGACATAGCAATTGAAAACATAAAGCTGTGGAATATGTTGTGAAAACGTCCTTCAAATTTTCACCCACCTTGTTTGGTTGATGATATGCCTTATCAAAGAGAAGTGTTCTTTCATACTTGTCAGAATACTTCTTGCTAAGCTCTGCTCTCCAAGAGGACTGTCTCATGACAGCTCAGCTGTAGCTTTTCAAGCCATCACTTTCTCAGGCCAGTTAGGAATCCCTTCTCGTACTCAGTCACCAAAAAGATTTAGCATAGAATTCTCAGAGTGGTTCAGAAACTCAAAAGAAAGAAAATATTTTATGAAAGTACCTGTAGCTGTATAATGTTTTTTCAGATTGGTTTCTGCTTCTTTCCAGTCTTCCCAGTCTCACCATTCAGCTCTTCTTTCCAAGAAATCTGCCCACAGTTTATTCCTACTGTCTGAGGGTTTTAAGTTCAATTAAGGAACTGAATTACATGTTACAATTATTATTGAACAAAATCAGAGCTTTGGTAATATCTCATGTCCAGTTCTTTAAAATTAAGGAAAAGAGTTGACAGTTAGATGTGTGTGTCTAAAATTAGTAATCCTTTCATTCTGTTAATATGAACAGATACTACCTGAAGGCCAAGAATGTTGCCTGTTTTAATAAATTCACTTTAGGTCAGGAAACACTATTCTTTGAATTTAAAACATTTTGGCATTTAGATTAGAGATATGTGCTGAGATAATAAATAATAAATAAACTGCATAAAGCTTCTTATGCTATTTTTTTCAACCACTTTTAACGAACAATGAGTGGGAAAAGGATAGAAGAAAGGGAATAAAATGAAACAGACGGAAGACACTTTACTAGAATGTCCCCAGTATAGACCTGCAGCAGATAATTTAGTTAAGGCACACTTGCATGGTTTGCTTACTGAGCAGAACAAACAATCAGATAAGCTGGCTGGAGCATATACACAGGCTTTCACTGAAACAAAATAAAAAATCCCAGTTCCACAGTGTGCTGAACACTGACCCTAAGACATGGAACAAACAGAAAGTATGATTTATTATAGCATTTATATTACAGAGAATAGTATATAAAGGTGCAGCAGTGGAAAAATGCTTTTTGATCATCTTGTAGTTCATCCTTTTCTCTCTTCCATCATTGAAAAAGAAATAAAAGTGTGCCATTGACCTACAGGTTCCGGGTTTCCAGTAGCACAGCATAAGCTGTAAAACATGCTCTATTCTGCTGGTTCTGTTTGTATGCACACCCAAGTTAATCAGAGTATCTGTTTTCACATTCAATAGGCTAAACCAGCAGAAAAGGAAAAGCAGTAACTGGCAGGCAAATGGATCACATGCATTTTTTAATGGATATGCTGAATGCCCTCTTTAAAAATGACATAATAGCCCAGAAAGATGAATTATGTATGAATGGAATTCTGTGATGTCTGTTTCTGAGAAACTACATATACACTTTTTTTTAACTGGCATGCATGTGTATACCAGGTATCTGAAGGCAAGGTAATTTCTTTTCTTGAAGTGGAATAGGTGCAATACAGAGCTATAACATGAGTCATTACACCATGTATTCTCTCTCATCTATACATGCACACAGGCATCTGTGTATCTATACCATGTATTTTCTAGTCATGGAGCCTTCCAAATGCTTTAGGATTTCTACAGCTGCTACAGAATCACTCAGCAGTTCTGGAAGTGATTTTTGAGGGTTTTTTCCTTTGAAAGACCACATAGCTCTTCTTACTTAGTACTGATCAGAGGATCTACCCATATCCTTTCTTGCCAACATGAAACACTAGTTACTGAGACATGCAGCATACCAGGCTAAAATACAATGGTAATTAACAGTGCTTTCAATAACCCAAGTCACTGTATCTGCATTAGGACAAAACTATTTCCATGTTAAAATCATGCACTTTTGGAATATGCTTGATAGATATCAAGCCCTTCTGCAATATACTTGATAGATGTAGGTGTTATATTTAGTCTAACAGATGAATAGTGTCTACCACAGGCTAGCAGTTGCATCAGTTCAAAATCTCCAGCTGATCCTGCCTTTACGGGTGTACTCAGCAATTGCACATTCATCTTCACCTTTTAGACAATGTTCCTTCCACAGTCACAGTATTTTTGTACAACAGAACTGATATTATTTCTTATGATTAAAGAAACACAGAACCTAAATAATCCACATAATATGAATAATCTCCTATGAATTTTCCTTTTATCTTCCATCATTAGAACTACGCAATATAAAATTCTCAGAAATGCAAGCAAACAGAGCTATATCTAGCTAAAATCTTCCCTTGCCAAACAAAATTCTGGCCAGGTTTCAACTATTCTCCAAAGTAATTTATGACTTACATTTATTTTATGTATTTTGTCTAGGATGGAAGGCCAAACAATGACTGTTAAATACATTCCAGAAGCTAATATTAAGCTTACAAAAAGTTATTCTTTGATGAATAGTTATAAAAGGTGCAAATAGCAAAGGCCAAAAGAAAATCTAAACACACTCTGTCTTAAATGTCAAGTTTTCCTTTATTACACGTCTCATAGTATAAAATTATCACTTTATCAATCCTAGTCCTATCTCCTCTTCCCTCACCTTCCCTCATCTCACTCCATGCAACTTAAAAAATGTTGGTATTAGAAGGGATCAGAGGGCTTCTTAGAAGGGCACTCACACATGGTGTTTATGAAAGACAGTCAGACATGCTACGTGCTCACACACGCACATGTATATAAAGTTAAGATACTTCTTACCAGTAGCTGATATAGAGAGAAAATATTTGGAGAGTTTAGCTAGTGCAATTCAATCAATTCATGCATTCTGCAAAACCATTGCTCAGAAAGGTTTTCAAGGAAAACACCAAGCCAGGTTAGATGTGGTTCTATTCAGTCTTCAAAATCACAGCACGTTTTATTTTCTTCTGCAAAACTAAGCATGTGTGAGTGGGTACATGCATATCTACCAACATCTTTGCCCTGCCTTCACTACCTGCCAGACACCAGACCTCTGACAAACTCCACTGCCTTTTTCAGCCTATCTGACCTTATCACTGGCCACCATGAGCTGCCCCTTGGCTGCTTTTTGTCCAGTTTACCAGTTTAAAGTCTTTGCCATCACATCCCTGCCCCCAAACTCCATTTCAAGATGCATCCCAATTCCTACAAAAGTACCAGTATTCATATTCCTAAGGGTTTTTTTTGTCTTTTATCACGTACTAAATATTTGATGAGCAACACAAAAACTTTCTGAAGTGTCCATTCCCACTGAGTTTCCAGTGAAAAGCAGTACAGAATCAACTTCATAAGGGGAATTAATGCTGTGAGCACATTGAAAAACCTACAACTGGTGTTCTAAGCATTTCCTTTGGCAACTCTGATTTTTTTTATGGAAACAAGTCATGTATTTCCCAATAGGCAAAATTCAAAAAGAAGGTCTTTTGCACATTTTGGTTATTTTAGATGCCCCAGCACCTTTGTCTACCACTAATTCTTTTACAGCTTTGAACATTCACTTCTCATTGGTTCAAAAAATATTTCTTGCACTATCAAGTATTTTGTTTTGTATCACATAGGACTGGTTTATTTCTTTTTTCCCCATAACTTTAATCCTGGCCAATACTGACCTACTCTGGACAATCATCTCATTGTCTCTCTCACCAGACACCACCTTTTACTATTCTACTTATTAACAATAGTTGCTGATTAGGTTACTACCCAGCAATACCATCAAAGGGTTTGTGCTCAGTAACCTACATGTGGATCATTGATACTCCTGTGTAAGCAGTTGTACAGATTCTGCTGACTAAGCCAGCTTGAGTACTTCTGAAAGGCACTGCTATGTGGGGAGGAATATTTATCTATCAAGGGGAAGGACCGATCTGAATAGCTATTACAACAGAGAAAACTTTCTATGAACGTACATGGCAGCTGGTGGCATTTCTAGCGCATCTAGGGTACTGAGATCTCCTTTCTAGGAAAAAACCATCACTGTAGTTACTATTATTAAGCCCTGACAAAAAGCTGCAATAAATTGTCTTTTCACATTCTTAGTTGGTGTGACATTGATGACTACTGCTTGATTATATATGTAAATAAAGTAGTGGCCATCACCTCTCTATGATTATGTTGCTCTGAGTTAATGATGAAGTGAGACATGGGGAGGATATGGGACATGTCAGTGTTAATGAAGATTTATTCAGTAGTGACATTTGATCAAATCTACTTGGCGAAGTCTTAGGTTTCATTAGTTAAAGACATAAAGCAGTCTGTCTGATTAGAGGGAGAAAAAGCAGTGGGAAGCTCACATAAATTACTACAGCTCAATTAGGTGCAGACAGTTTAGTGAGTGTTTATTACCAGTAGAGAGGAAGATTTTCCAATTAGATTAAAAGGTTTTGAAAACAACTCTTATAGTGCACGGTGATTTAGACCCATTGCTGGAATAATACATTGTGAGAAGCTGCATTGATTAAAAGTAAGCTGGTAAGTTATCTGCATTGCTTCATTGTTTATCAATGGAGCCCCTGCTGCCTAGGTACAATTTACCTCACAAGATCAATGTCTGGACTTGGCTAATTTTCTCCTTGCCCTGAAGATTCATATGGATGTAAAGGGCATATGCATCATGGCTGAAAATACCAATGAGATATATTCAAGATAATCATCAAAGAAGTGAAGTTATATCAATCACCAGAAGTGTACCCTGGCCATGCTTGTATCCCTGCTGAAAAGCTGATTTTAAAGAAAAGACATTTTAATCAGAAAGGAACTTGATTCCGGTGAGGTTCCACAGGCTCATTGTGAAAACTGAAAAGGCATTAAAACAAGAGTGAAAGTATATAGAATGCTCAGGCAGTGGTCAGCCAGTGTTTCTGACAACTGATTGAAGGTACTCGGTGTACAGTGCAAGCCCATGATTCATGAATCCCAGCGTCCGGCAGCACAGAATGTGACTTCCAGCAGCGCTGAGCTAGCTGGAGTCCAGGTCTGCTTTGCCAAAGGATTTTTGCATACGGGCTGCAAAAGGTAGGGGGTCATTGTCCATGGCTTTGAATGAATGTTTGTTTCCCATGCAGAATGGCATGGGGAAGGCAGGGGGAAGAGAAGCAAAGGAAAAGAAAATTAATGATATTTAAATTCCTTATACTCCAACTGTGCCCTTCAGATCACATGAAGGCCTGCAGCTGCTTCTAATCCCTCTCTCCCAGAATTGTTTATTGTAAAGACTGGAGAAACTGAGACCAACAAGTGGAAAAATAAATAAAATAATTCTAATTTTACATGTTTAGTTTAATAATGACAGAGTTCCACACTGAAGCCTTTCTTTTACTTTTCGTGTAAATAGGACTCAAAAAAATAGAAATGTTACAATATTGAACTCTCATACCTTTATTTCTTTTCCTTGCAACACTTGCACATGCAGCATTTCTCCTCTGTTAATGCAGGTCCCCAAAGTCTAAGTTAAAATCAATGCTGTCAAAGATGCTGATGCTGTTCTGACTGATTGCCGTGAAAGCAGAATTGTGCCCTTCCTTTTGGCTCTAACAATCAGTCCTTTGGCCTTCAGAAAAGTGTATGTGCATAGGGTTGGCAAGGGGGAAGGAGGTATGGCATAGCATCTTCCACAGAAAAATGAAAACTGGGTATGCAGGGGTTGTTGTCCTTCGTTGCACTAACACTCAGAAAAGTACTTTCTCCCCCAAACAGGTTTCCTCACATTTACAGACAGGATGGGTAGTTCTCCTGTATAAACATTTTGACATGTACAACAGCATTGTTTAAAAGCACATGTGTAAGCACAGACTGTTGCACAAACAACACACAACATTCGCTGCTTTTAAAAATATGGTTCTTTGAAGCTACAGCAGTGTGGCACTTACTCATCTGAATAATCCCATTGTTCTACAGGCATGTGCTCACTGCATGCTTCTAAATTACACATTTGAGCCCTAAAAGTCTTTGTTCTTACTTCATAATGAGCAGAGTTCATGTAGTCCATATTCAAAGTGCTTTGTCCTCTACAGTTAAGCCACAAAGCTTTCCATGGGGCTTCTCTGCATTTCACAAGACATCACTGCCCTAACCATAACTACACTTCAACAAAACAACCAGCAACTATTTTTCAACAAAACAGGCACATTCAAACCCCTCCAGGCACCCCAAATATTATCTCTTTACCATATTCAATAACTACTCATGAATAAAACACTGATATTCTTTGTAATGTAAACATCCTTTTGGTTAGCAAAACTGGGCTTTTGGTTTGTTCTCTTTATAACTGAAAGGGCTTGTCATTTAAGGGAACAATTAACATTTGTTACAAGCAACTTGACTGTGAATGAGTCCTGCTATTACACTAAATACATTTAATTATGGTTTATTGGCACATAGCAACAACCTTTCCTAACATCGTAAGCTGACATCCATATCCATTTTAACTTAATTAAATTCATTATAACAACACTTTGCTGGGGGGGGGGGGGGGAGGGGGAAGCAAAATGGGCAAAACTCAAAATTCCATAATTAACTGTTCAAAATTAAGGTCTTAAGGTAAGTGTGCAGCACATTTCCTAGTATTAAACTGCTACTTTTACTAATTGGAGAAAAATTTGGAAAAGATGTAGATATATGAAGAAGACTCAGGCTTTTGGTATTAGCTATGCGGTTGAAACATTCTTGAACATGGCTTGGGACAAAGGCATCAGCATCCTGCATTGCTCAGTTTATTGATATTTCATCTGTAGGATTTCCTGCATTGTCTTGACTGTTCTGTTCCAAATTAAAAAAAAAAAATCTTGGAAGAAAAAAAAAAACTTTTATTAGGGTCTACATATACAGCACCTTAGCAACTGCCTTTGCCCTCACAACCTCACAACTGGTGACATGGTATTTCATTAAAATTCCTTAAAATACAGTGGTAAAGAATGTTAAATATAGGAGAGAAGGATTTGAATTATTAATCCCCAATAAACCTAGATCCTCCTAAAACTATATCTAAGCCACTTCAAACTAAAAATAAAATCCCTGAACTCAATTTTGTGTGAAATGTAGTGTGACACATTATTTTGTTTAAAATTTGCCAGCGTTGTGGTTTGACATCATTCATACAAAGCATTTAATGGGGACATGGTCAAAATGATGTGTGAAACGTCCTCAGATTCTTTTCTTTCTAACAGGGTTTACTCCTACAGCTCCTGGGTGGAGATTAAAACTTCACCCTGCACACAAACCCCTTCCTTTTGGCTGTTAATCACGAGGTCAGAGCTAAACTACAGCCTGTCAGTACTTCTAATGAATATGTTTTACACTTCGTAGCTGGTTGCTTGCTCAGCCACAGCCTGTGCTATCTGGAGGCCAAAGATAAATGCTCAGGGATTACCTTTAAAACAATCCCCCCAGCTCTTTTGTCACTAAGAGCAGGAAGTCAGAACAAAAACTGAGCTGTAATCCTCGTTTCTGTGGACTGGCCAATTTTTAACAATTGAAGGTTCAGAAAAAAGCCCTTGAAAATAGTATCAAAGCTCAACCACAGTGCTGCAGCTGTTGCAAGGTCAGGTTGTCTAGTTCAACTCCCTTCTATCTCCCTCAACTTTTTAGACTATTTTACTCTGGTTTGGGCTGTAAGAGCTTGTGCAATGGGGGGTAGGGGTGCTGGGGGTTTTTTTGTTGTTTTTTGTTTGTTTGTTTGTTTGTTTGTTTGTTTGTTTGTTTGTTTTACAAATAAAGAACGAAATCCAGCACAAACACCTTCAGTCCTGGCCGTCTCCACATGTGAAGGTAATGCACTGTTGGCCTGCAACTTGCACGGAGCAATGGAGAACAAAGAGCTGAGAGAGGAAACGTGCTCTGCAGGGCCTGCCCAGGCGCCCGGGGGAAGGAGGCAGCCCTCCGGGACGAGTTGTCAGTATTTCAGCCACATCCATCGGGGTGCGTGGCACTGGCATTCTGACTCTTGAGCCCTTGTTACCCACAGGTCCTGTCGTGGTCCCAGATTTACAGGGCCATTGCTGCACAAAACCTGATTGAAGGGCAGTGTTTTCCCTTGTCAGAAGGCAAGGCATTTCAGAAATGGTCTGACTTTGCTTTGCCCCTTCAGAAAATGAATATTTCCAATTTGTAACTGTGACCAGTGGGTTTTTCAAAAGGAATTCATAAGACATATGGGTAGATACAACTATGTCCATACATCATTACATCCACTAGTCAGAGTTGGTTTCCTTAAAACTTAATTTCTCCTCACTGTGCCAACATCTCTGAAGGACCATAAAACACAGTGCTGTACTTACTCCATTGTCTTCAGTGCCTTCCAGATACAGAAGCAGAAGAGTATGGATCTCTCCACATTCAACAGATCAGGGCTTCAATTGATCAAGCAGATTACTATTTTACCTTGCAATTTCTCCAAGGTATTACTAAATATTAGCCACAACTTATGCTTGCTCTTAATTTTAAAACTTAATAATAATAATAATAATAATAACAATAAATAATAGTAATAGTAATAATAATAATAATAATAATAAATAATAATAATAATAAAAAACAATCTACTTTGTTAAGTCCAGACAACAAAATTACAGAATGAACAAAAATTTTTCCTCTTCTTCTGTTAGACTACCTGAAAAATCCTCAAACAAATTCTGTGGTAGCTGTGACTTAATAAAAAGAAATTTTCACATTCATGCTAGAAACCCAACCGTGTACTTGAAGCACGAAAGAGGAAGTGAGAAGAAAAAAAAATAATAAAAAAATAAAGTCAACCACAGAGGAAAAAGATAACCACAGAGGAACTGAAAGGAGCGAATAGCATGCAGCTAAAATACAGTATCCAGTATACCACCATGGGGTCAGAAACTCCTCGGGATCTTTTAATGATGTAAGAAATTATACTTGCTCTTAAACTTAATTGAAAAGAGCTGCATCTGTAGGCAACAGCCAGCACCATGGGCTTCAGCTCTCAATGCACACATTAAATTCAAAGCTCTGCCTACAGCATGCTTTGTATGCACTGTGACTTGTTCATACGTGCAACTGTGGATTGCACATATTTCCCCCTGCAGACTCAAAACTGCAGGGACAAGGCACAGACAGACCACATAACTGTTCAGAAAAGAAACTCAAACCTTGATTTACCATTTGAAAGGCTGTAAGGTCACCTAGCTGCCAAATCCCCTGTCGTATGTCTTACCCTGGAAGAGCTCTCTAGGTTAATGGGTAAAGACCAGCCCACCCTAAATGTCACCTCAAATCAGAAAGCTTTCACTTTGTTCTGTCACTGAGGAACAGAAAGATCATTGTGGACCATTGCACACTGTGATTCCTATAGGTATTTTGGCTGCATCTGCCATGCCATGCACGTATGAAAATGTCTCAAGGCTGTTCTCCTGCCACCGCCATATGTATACCACCAACACTCACATTCCCTTTTTATCACTTCAGCTACAAAAGACAAACATGCAAGCAAATGGGCAATTGCATATGTAATTCTTTCTCTTTTTTTTTTTTTTACCTATTATTTTGCAATGTGTCTCCTGCACTGCTCCAATCTGAACTTGCAAATGCAGTTGCCACAGCAAGGAAAAAACTGTCGCTGATAGGAAACACATCAACAGCTTGTTCTGAGAATTGCCAGTCAGGATGTTTTTCTGGAAATAAAAAGAGCAGTAATAGTTGAAATATTTAAATTTTACAATATGTTATTAATTCTGCATGGCACTATGGCAGTTAATTATTATGATATTTTATATAATGATACCAGATCTTATTAAAATAAACTGGATGCTCATACAAGTCCCTTAAGTCTTAGCACAGATTTTATGTCAAAATACTTTATCTTCCAACTTCACAACACTAGATCCTATTATTAACACCAATGGGGGCTGCTGTACTAAGAAATTTTTTTGTACTGCTTCTTTTTTGTGGTGTTTAATACAATAGAAGTCTTTACAATCAAGTCAGGTATGCTCAGCACTTCAAAGAAACACGTTCCAGATTAGTGAAGCAGGACAAACCCAGAATGAGTTATTCCAAACCAATGGCTGATTGGAATATTTTTCACCCTAAGAGCTACAGATATTCAATAGACTATGATGACTTTGCTATGCTGGGTGTTGTTTAGTTACCTTATAAATACAGCACTTATCTTCATGCAGCTCTTTTTTTTTTCTTTCTTTTAGAGACAAAAGATAAATGTTTTTCATCAATGCTCTACTTTCAAAAATGTTTCAAAACATGTTTCCATGACTGCAGAGCTTTGTTTCCATTTTCAGTGTGCTGGTTAAATGAAAGGAGTTCATGAATTGTTTTGCACTATGAATTTTGCAGAGCTACAATTTCTGAGAATGACTTTGTAGTAGGAAGAGCTCTAGTAGCTAAGCACTGACTTTATTAGGTTGTGATAAAAAGGAGTTATCAATGACTACATTTAATTTAAGACACTTTATTGCTGAGCATTGCAACGATATATTGCAGAATGCTTTTTAATTGGTAGTTAGCTTTCAGTATTTTGCAAAGACCTGCAGTTTACATTTATTCAGTGCCCACATAAAATCAGTTTTACATTTGCACTCAAAATTATTAGTCAGAATTAACAGAAACATTTTTTTCCATTTTCAAAAGTTCTTATCTATTAAAGTTCTCTTTTTTCCTTGGTTTTATCCCACTGGTTAAATATCAATATGAAAAGATATGGAGCAATCATTTGTGTATTACATACAAACATTTACCCTCTATCTTATGGGCGTGCCTCATTCCAGAAGAGACGAGTTTTTTCATGGTTACATGGTTAAACTTTTTTTCTTTTATTTTCAATTGTTCATCCTAATGCCTCCAGAACCTCTAAGGGGTGGTACCAGTGACAATAAAGAAGGGAGAAAACTTACTAAGCTACAGTATGTAGGTCATCCTCTTAGTGTATTCTTTGACAAATACTCTAAATTACTTTTTCTAGTTGCTATCCATTTAAAAGAAATACTTCAGAGGGCCCGAGTTACTGGAAGGTGTTTTCAGTGTAAATAATTTGTGTGTTTACTTACAGGTTTTTGGGAGCAGGGGGGGAGGGGAGTGGGAAGTGGCTTTCAGAGGTACCGCTTTCAGTATTCTTTGAATAAGAGATTCAGAGAAAATTCCTGACACATGAAATCTAGTACTTGCTTCAATGCCAACCATCATAATGAGAAAAGACAGGACCAATGATACTCTAAAGATATAATATTGTACAAAACAGAAGAGATATATGTCATAGCTTTGGCAGCCTGAGAATTCTCTTATTCCAGTGATATGATTTTGAAATTTTTCCAGTACTGGAAGTCTGTGAGATAACAAATCCTGAAAAGACACTGCCTGGATTTCCAAATTATTATAGTTTATTTTGTTGGTTTGTTTCTTAATTATTTAAATTCCAATATTTAGGCAGCCACTAATGAGAATTGCACAAATGAAAAGGCATCTGAAGCATGATTCCTATTTTGTACAGCACACAATGCCATATTTTAAGTTTTATATTTTGTAAAAAAGGAAAACTATGCTAGAAGTGAAGTGGGGAGCAATACCATGACATTACCTGGCATGTCACAATAGTACCGGCTGTTCCTGTCACTATCCACCATCGCAATCAATCCTTTGCTACTATTTCTACTTTCTACACTTTTTAAGAAACACTGAAAAAAATGAGTAATGGTAAGTAATGATTCCACTATTCTCCCCTTTGCCTGGTTTACCCTGCTTGCCCAGTTTAGGAGGATGATGGCCATAGCTCTCTTCAGAGGTACTTTTCCCTTCACTAGGATTGTATTTGTCATCAGGGATGAACCTGTTTATTAACCGAGGAAGACTTTGCCTATAGCCAAGTAATGGTACTTATAGGTCTCACCTTCCAACCACGCTGCCATAGACCCTGGTTCCTACAACAGCAGAGCTCCCTCAGCTGGCTGAGTACTCTCCCTGGAGGTCTGGGGGAGCAGAACACATAGGGCTTTGTTTGATCCATCAGGAATATGAGGGATGTCATTATTTAGTAGAGTAAAATCTACATATGAATGTTGTTACCAGCATAATTCCAATGAAAGGTGGGCAGGTGGGTGACTGAATAAATCAGAGAAGTACAGAATCAGATATGGAGAACTTCATTGTCAATCTGCTTTCCGAGATGTGAATCCCTCACAAGAGCTCTAGGGGTGCTGAGGACCACCCTCCCAGCTTGGAAGGGAAGGGGCAAAGGAAGTCTTTCCTCTGCTTAAAGGCGGTACAGATATCAACCACGGAAGGAACAGTACAGGTTTTCCTTTCTTCTCTTCTATGCCTGTGATAGACTTTTTAGCTCTGTTGGGTCAGTCTGGCTGTAAATTAATTCCCCATGCTAAAGACAGAGGGCAAATGTTTCCACATTATGTAGAATTTAAAGTTACACAATTTCTGGATTATTTAGAAAAGACCTAGGAGGAAAATCTAATGCTTGTATTTTTGCTCATACTGTGAGAATAGAGAAGTATGGCATCCAGTAAGAAAGAACAGACATCTGATAAGAAGGAAAAAGTTTAGAGCAGAGAAAAGTCCTTGCAAGAACAGTTTTCCTTTATCAGGAAGATATAAGAACAGCTATTTTGAGCAGCTGGGGATCACCATGAAAGGAATTTCTCCTTTGGAAGGAGCTTTCAGTTTGTCTTTGTCAGTAATGTACCAATGCTGGATTAAGTACTGTGTGCAAGGAAAAAAAAAAGAAAAAAATTATTCACTAAATGTAACTTGTCTAAATCTGAAATGAAGAAATGTTTTCAAATCCTCTCTAGCTCATTATAAAGAAAATTTGTTAAGGTCAAATTGCATCCAGAAGATTTACCCAGCTACTGCAGGTAATTAGTGAACCATTAATCTACGTGTATTAAGCTTGGCTGTAAATCTTTTCTTGCAATTACTAGCCAGCCTAAAATTAGCAGAATACATATTGGTGGACCACAAAGCAGAGATGTTAAGTTGAATGGTATGTCCTGTAGTCAACAGTTTTGAGCAGAACTACTACTACTGCAGGACCTGTGACACAATTATTCAGAGACCAGCTTTAAAACATAATCTTCATTGTAGTATAAAAGATTAAATGTCAATTGGTCACTTTGGCTGTATTTGTAATATACCTTGATATTCAGAATCTTAAACTCATTTGTCACCTTCTGCTATTCACACCCCATTTACAGCCTTTAACAACTCCCAAGTGCTCATTGTTTTCCTTTGTGGTTACTCAATATGCAGAATTGCATAAGTTTGACATCAGGAAAACAAGTTACATCAATTAAATGTTCAGCTGACAGGCCAGTGATGCTGACTGCAGCTCATAGCCACTGAGATTTGCAGATATTAGATGAAAAATTACCTGAACGATTAAATACTTTTCTTAGTTAGAATCAGTTGGAAATGCAATGTGGATTTTTAGCAGTAATAAAGACAGGATGGGATAACCAAGCTACCTTTAAAAAAAAAAAGAAAAGAAAAGGGGTTGTAATTTGGTAAGTAAATAAGGAAATATTTCAAATTAATTTGGGTGAAAAGGAGATGAAACCAATATATATACATCCAAAATTTAAAAAGAACTATCAGAAAATATAGATTTAATATGTCTTTGCCTTCCCACAGGATTCTAATAGGGCAGAAGAAATATATATTTCAGTATAATGCAGTTTAAGAAACCTAACAGTACGCTGCATAACAGACTCTACTAGAAGAAAAGTTTGTTGTTTGGGAAGCAAGTGTTAAAGCAGCATTTTCTAACATGGAACCTCAGACAAAAAGTGATATTGCAGTTTCTCTGCAGTACTGGTTGTATGTGGTAGAGGTAAATAAGGAGTCTTCAGTGATTAACTCAGTTTTCTAAACATTCTTTAATGTTATTTTAGCCTGTTTAAGTTACATGTTTCTTGAATCGCGGTTTCTTTTGCCTGCTTTTGTAATAAATTCAGAATATAGCCTTCATAATCACAATTGTTTCCACAATAACAGAGTACAACAGTGAGAGTTCATTGCCCTATTTCTTAGAGAAAAAAAAATGGCCTGTGGAGAAGCCTGCCATCTATATTTGTATGTAACTTCTTAGTTCCTCCAACATATATCCATAGAAAGAAAACATATATTTGAAAACAAATGGAAATTAAACAGATGTTTTTACCCATCCCTGCAACAATTATAATTTGTTTTAGCTGAAAGCCAAGGATTCTGTTCTGAAATAAATTTTAAAATTTAGTTAATCGAATATCATTCCTTCTGAGTGCAGATATGAATGCTTAGGTGGGTAACTGTGAGTACATTCATTACTTGTTTCTCCACCATACAGAATAATGACACTGCTTAATCAGACAAACAAAGTAAAAATGACTACATTTCTACTTTGGACAATATGCTAGAAAATGCAATCATCTATTTTGAATTTTTAAGGTTTCTAGCAATATAACAATACTCACCATCACAGACACACAGGGGGTCATAGCTTCCTCATTTTTGCAAAAGTGCTTTTCTTCTGAGTGGCACCAGGATTCTGTAAAGTAACATTAAACATCCTCTGGAGGCTGGTGTCCTTGAGCAATGGGCTTAGTTGTGGATATACAACCATAAAAGTACCATACAGAAATACAGCAGATGGATCAGGAGTTGGCACACAAAATACAAAACTTTATAATAATCTTGATTTTACCACTGCTTGGCAAACTACTGGGCAGACGGGAACACACATACCCATTGTAAATACCCACATTTCCAATGCTTCTGTAGGGAAAAGCACCAAAACCTGTTCACCATACGTATTACTTACTATATACACTGCTGCTTTTGATTTTAAATTGTCAGTTTTTAAATAGTGATGGGAAATGCAGAAGCTTGGTATTTTTGAAACTCAGATACCATATATTTATGTATCTAAATATGTATTCAGGACCCTGGCACAGCAATCCTTTATGACAGCCCTGAAGCCCTGGGGTGACACATCAGGCATAAGTTAGTGCATATATAGGCTAGAATGAATGATAAAACAGAATGATATTATTTTTCAAAGGAAAAGGGAAAAAAGAAAAAAAAATACACAGAAAAAGTAGTGCTTTGGAAAATACTACCTTCCAAGATAAAGATAATTTTGCATTTATAGTTCAATTTTAAATATTTTTAGTTACTCATATTTGCTTACTGCTTTGATTAACCACATAATTAAAAAGATTAGAGTGTGGAAACCAACAACTTTAAAGTGAACATACCTTTTGTGTTTGGAATATATTCTGGAAGCTGCTGATACATAGGACTGATAATCAAGACCTTTCCTTAGCAGCCATTGTCTGAACATTCATTAGCTGAATTAAAATGTAATTAACAAACAATGTAACCCACCTTCCAGATAGGTGCTATTCTCAGGGTAACTTTCCCCATGAGAAAGGAAAGCAAAATGTAGTCTGCCAGCAATATTCTAGTGAAGAAATGTGAACAATGGTGCATAATACTTTTCTCACCAACAGAGGAAAGCCCATCGCTTTTGCGGTATCCCTAAAGCCTCCCACGGTCCTGCCAATATCCAGACATGCCCATAAGATGAACTCGGACCTGAGTACATCAGCCTGCTGCTTTGCTGTCTCCGTATAGCTTATCAACCTTTCCCCTGCCATGCCTGTGCCTCCGTATGTATGTACAGTAATTGAAAGTAGGAATGTGTAATTCAGCTACAAATGACAGAGGTGGTATCTTCAATAAAACAACCTCAAATTCTACTGTTGGGAAGGGGAAGGTGGGCGTGGGAAGAAGTCCCACAGAACAAGCTTTAGGAGAATACTCAAAGTGGTAAATGTGTCTGAAGGAAACACGAGAAAACATGAGAAAGCTGGAAATAAGATTAGTGTATTTTTGGTCAGAAAACTGCAGACCAAAAAAAAAGGAAAAAGAAGTTAGGGAAAACCCTGATTTAGTCATTGCAGGATTGTGTAGGAGCACAGAGGACCTGGAGAGTAGGAAATGGCAAAGTACTGCAGGATTAGGCAGTAGAGCATCCTTCCTACCTCCTTAAGAAACTTCCTTAAAGGAAAATAAGCTGTGGGTGTACATTCATATGTTTCTCTCACATTGAGGTAGTCAAGGCAGTAACAGCATGGCCCAGAGGTCACACACACAACACTAAAACACTGCATACAGGGGGTTTCTTATTTGCTGTGAAATGGAAATACCTGCACTATTAAGAAGAAACAACAAACCTTTAGAGGATGCTAGGAACAAAGCCTCGTCTCTTTGACAACTGGTGGTCCCACTAAAAGGATTGTCAGAAAAGGTGCCAGTTACAGCATGTCTTGTAATCTGACCACCTTTCCAGTAGTAACTTGACTAAGACCAGCAACTCATTTTACATAGGCCACTGACCAACCATTGGACAAAAATGAATTTTAGTCATCAGCCTGAGACAGAAATGAACCAGTGAACAGGAGGTGAAAAGACTTACATTGCCAGTCCTCTAATCGATCCTGCCCTTGAACATCTAGCTCCATTCCTACTGTTTACATGTTGTGCAATTTGGTATACTACTTATATTGAAATTGTTTAGCATAACTTGGTTAGCAGTAGTAGCTAAATTTGCTGAAGCCATAGGCCACAAGCTGTGAGCTTTCACCTAGACAAGTAAAGAAGGCCCCAGAGCCAGTTTAAGGCAGAAGTCAGGGAAGCTAGATTCATTAATGGAAGCTGCAGCCTCAGAGAGAAGAAAGGAAACGGCCCGCCTAGAGACAACGAAAGGATTCGATGAAGAGTAGCAAGCCCCAGACCCTAATATTACTATTAGTCCAAACTGTCACATGAGGGGTGGGGAATTTGGATTGTAAGGGTATTAACTGCACGAGGATTTCTTTGTTCAAGGTCCCTCTTTGGAGACACTCAGCTCAAGCCATAGTGCTATTAATAAAAAGAACTTTATAGAAGAATCTCTTTTGGGCTTATTGAGTCAGTGGAAGCCTAGTGTTGAACCCCATTATGGTGGCTGGCATGCATAATTTCCATAATGTACAAGGGATCAATCACTACAGACACACAATATGAAATATCATTCAGTAGTCAATCACCAAGAATTTGGGTCAGGTTTACTTAGCTGCAATCATCAATTATATTACATGATATCATTCTCGAAGAAATTGAACCTAATTGCACACTAAAGCATTAAAAGAATGTTATTTGCTGCTCTATAAAAAAATCTTCTGCAGGCAAAATACTTCTGACAAGAAAGAATTTATAATAAAGCAATATGTCCAAAATGTCTGTGTTAATTGTATTGGGTCTGGCTGAGCCCCGCGGCAGCCCTCCCAGCACTGTGCTTGTATCAGTAGCTAGAAAGGTGCTGATAACGCAGCGGTGTTCTGGCTGGTGCTGAGCAGTGCTCACACAGCATCAGGGCTGGCTCTCCAGCCTTCTCCCCAGCCTTCACCAGTAGGCTGGGGGTGGGCAAGGTCTTGGGAGAGGACATGGCCAGGACAGCTGACCCGAAGTGGCCAAAGGGATATTCCATACCATATGATGATTGCTCAGATATAAAAGCTAAGAGAAAGGGGGAGGAAGGGGAGGTCTTCCAGAGCAATTGCTATGCGTACTGAAGCCCTGCTTCCCAGGAAGTGGCTGAACATCGCCAGCTGACAGGAATTAGAGAATAACATCTTCTGGTTTCCTTCACTTCTGTGCACGTGACTTCTGCCATTGCTTCATTAAACTGCCTTTATCTTGACCCACAAGGCTTTTTTCCATCATATTTTCTCCACATCTGTTTAGCTGAGGAAGGGAGTGATAGAGCAGCTTGACAAGCACCTGGTGTCCTGCCAAGGTCAACCCACCACAGTAAAAAATGAAAACCAAGCCAAACCAAAAAAAAGTCCAAAACAAAACAAAACAAACAAACAAACAAAAACCTCACCAAAATAAAACAAACAAAGAAAAAAAGAAGAGGAAATTGAATTACATCTTTGAGTCTCCAAGGATAAGAGAGGAAAAAAATTCAGGAATATAAGCAAAATATTTAATTTATGTTGTTTTCAGGCTTCTGTCAAAAAAACATTATTTTCTGCTGGACAGACAACAATAGTATTTTTCTAGTATTTCTCAGCCATATAAATATATAACGATCTCTGAGTTGTCTTAATTTATTTGAAGATGCTTTCCTTAATAATCCTTCCTTTAAAGATATCTCCCTGCTTTAACTATCACCATTTTACCATTTTCATCCTAGCTGCTAGCAAGCAGCTTTACAGCTTTTATTTCTCCACATTCAAGTGGCTTTCTGTAATCACACTTCCATTTTTATGACTGGGACTCTAAAAACAAAACACAACAAAAACCATGGCTTTTCCTCTACCCATTACTAGACAGCAAATTAATACAGCTGGTACTATTGACAACCACCCATGGCACTCCCTAGTCTCTTTCTCTCTAGCCCCTCAAAAAGTGGTTATCCTGATGAGATTCTGATGGTTCTCCAAAATTTTATGACGGTAATGGTCCTTTGATTGAAGAATGGGTGGAGACTCCGAGTCTTTTACTTAACTGAAGGTAGCACAGATGCAAAACCAGGAAAAAGACAATATTGCAAAGAGTACATCCATTGAATTATCAATCTTTTAATGCAAACATATTGGCAATCCCAAGCACATGTAAAGGCTGGGTGGAGAATGGATTGAGAGCAGCCCTGAGGAGAAAGACTTGGGGGGGGGGGGTTGCCCAGAAGCTCAACATGACCTGGCAATGTGTGCCTTGCAGCCCAGAAAGCCAACTGTATGTTGGGCCACATCAAAAGAAGGGTGGTCAGCAGGTCAAGGGAGGCGATTCTCCCCCTCCACTCTGCTCTTGTGAGACCCCACCTGGTGCACTGCCTTCAGCTCTAGGGCCCCCAACATGAGAAGGGCACGGACCTGTTGGAACGAGTCCAGAGGAGGGCCTCAAAGGTGGTGGGAGGGCTGGAGCACCTCTCCTATGAAGACAGGCTGAGAGAGTTGGGGTTGTTCAGCCTGGAGAAGAGAAGGCTCTGGGGAGACACTATTGCAGCCTTCCGGTACCTAAAGGGGGCTTACAAGAAAGCTGGAGAGGGACTCTTTACAAGGTCCTGTAGTGCCAGGGCAAGGGGGAATGGCTTTCAACTGAAAGAGGGTAGATTTAGATTAGATATTAGGAAGAATTTTTTTTTAATGTGAGGGTGGTGAGATAGTTGAACAGATGGCCCAGAGCAGCTGTGGATGCCCCATCCCTGGCAGTGTTCAGGGCCAGGCTGGATGGGGCTTTGAGCAACCTGGTCTAGTGGAAGGTGTCCCTGCCCGTGGCAGAGGGGTTGGAACTCGATGATCTTTAAGGTCCCTTCCAACCCAAACCATTCTATGATTCTATGATATAATACATGGAAGCATACAAATTTACATATTACATACTATACCTTTACTGCTAAGTAAATAGAGGCATATGTAAATACAATTTGTAAATACACACAGCTCTGCAGCCTTGTAAGAAGATACTGTTTGTCTCCATCACTCAAAATCTATTTTTACTATAAAACTTTATGCATGGACTTTGAAAAACTTACTGGGCTTGCAATATAGTTCATTGTAATATTTCTGAGCTGCGTGTAAATTCTTCCATGTTTATAAGTTCATATCCTGTAATCAACTACTTAACTAAGATCTTCATCAATTACTGAGATTGTTTCCTGACTGCATATCATAAAAGGATTACATACATTAAATTAATATAGAATTGGCAAGAGCTTTATTATGCATGAAACTACTTAAGGGCTCAGTTTTGCAGAATGTTACTCCTAAGTGTACCTTTTATTTCCATAAGTGCTTCAAGAAACAATGTATATAAGAAGGATTTGTGCCAGTGCACATTTACATTAGGAGCTCTGAGGTTTGTGGAGTTAAATTAAAATCTCTATAGATATTTCAAATGTCTACCTCTGCTCCTCAGGTGTTATTTATATTTTTGCATCACAAAAGCATCATATCCCAGAATTATAATGAACTCCAGAGAAAATAATAGCTCTAAAATGAGATTTCAAGGAAAGGTTCTTAAAAGTTAAAAAAAATGGATTTATAATAGATTAAATAGATGTTGTAAATTCAAATTCTCCATTGATTGTCATGTTCTTTAAAAAAAAATAAGAGGAAATGTCTGAGCAGAAAAGGGTTGGTAGCAATGAGTTTGAGTTGGTATAGCTGAACATTCTGGAGATGACTAAAGCACAGGAGTATTTAGTCAGTTTAATGGCCAGATAAAAGAAGTACATTTAAAAAAAAATAAATACATGACTGCAGGTAAAACAAACAATACTACTATATTATATATGTAAGATATTTGGAGGATGCAGAAAAGATGGCCTGATTCTTTTTTTACTTTCAAATTCTTCAATTCTTTTTTTACTCTTCAACTGCTTTACACTGTTTTGGCAGGAGAAAGCCCTTTGAAAACTTTCCAGCATGTTAGACAGGAATTCTAAACCGATGCAGAAACATCCTTCCAGGTTACTTTCAATTTTTCAAGTTTCAGAGAAAACTAAAATTACCTTGCAAATCACAAGTCAGAACTACAGTCTGCAGAACATATTTGTGAAGAATGAATAACATTTACAAGCCTTCTTTCTATCAGCGAGTCACCCATGATGTGACTCATTGTTATTTGTAATTGTCCTATTAATAATCTGTGAAAACACATTTCAGCATCAACGTTATCTACAAATGTTTCTTTATGCTGATGACTTCAGATATTTAGTGTTCAATATTCAATGACTGCATTCCAAAACCAGGTTTTTAGGGAACTTCATGTTCCCTATATAGATAGTGAAGTAAGGGAGAGAGAAAAAGCAAGCACTTTCAGAAAAGTAAAAGAGGAGCACAGAGTACACTTTATCCTGGAAGTCACAGTCCAGCCAGAGGCTGATAGTGTGTAATTTCTGAGGACTTTGATTATGCCATTATATATGCCATTATGCCATTTGATTATGCCACATAAGAGATGTCCAGGAAGAGGCAAGAAGTGAGGCCATAAAACAGAATGAAGAAGAAATACAGTTTAAAAAAATAAAGGGGGGGTGGGAGTGGGGGTGGGGGTGTGTCGGGGGTGGGGAATAGTAGAGAATGAAAATGGGAAAGAAGGAAAACTTCAAGTAGCAGAAGTTCTGCACTGATAGTTACTGGTTCGCAGGAAGGAATCTGGAAAAAAACATGAAACTTAGAAAAGGAATAAATGAAAAGAAATCAGTGGTGATAGCCAAAAAGATAGCACTAATGAAGTGTCATGGTTTAACCAGTACAGGAGACAATCACTCCCCTGGTCCTGCTGGCCGTACTGTTTCTGATACAAGCCAGGATGCTATCAGCCACCTTGGCCACCTGGGCACACTGCTGGCTCATGTTCAGTCAGATGTCAACCAACACTCCCAGGTCCTTTTCCACCGGGCAGCTTTCCAGCCATTCTTCCCCAAGCCTGTAGCATTGTGTGGGGTGGTTGTGACCCAAGTGCAGGACCTGGCTCTTCTCCTTCTTGAACCTCATACAATTGGCCTCGGCCCCAGCAATCCAGCCTGTCCAGGTCCCTCTGCAGAGCCTTCCTACACTCAAGCAGATCAACGCACACAACCAACTTGGTGTCATCTGCAAACTTACTGAGGGTGCACTCAGTCTCCTTGTCCAGATTGTCAATAAAGACATCAAACAGGACAAGCCCCATTACTGAGCCCTGAGAAACACCACTTGTGACCAGTCACCAGCAGGATACATCTCCATTTACTACAACTCTTTGGGCTCAACTGTCCAGCCAGCTTTTAATCCAGCATAGAATACACCCATCTAAGCCATGAGCAGCCAGATTCTCCAGGAGAATGCTATGGGAGACCGTGTCAAAGGCTTTCCTAAGGTCCAGGTAGACAACATCCACAGCCTTTCCCTCATCCACTAAACAGGTTATCCTGTCATAGAAGGAGATCAGGTTCATCAAGCAGGACCTGCCCTTCATAAACCCATGCTGGCTGGGCCTGATCTCCTGGTTGTCCTGCACATGACAGATGATGGCTCTCAGGATTATCTGCTCCATAACCTTCCCCAGCACAAAAGTCAGGCTGACAGGCCTGTACTTCCACAGAACTTCCTTCCTGCCCTTCTTGTAGATGGGTGTCACTTCGGCTAACCTCCAGTCTTCTCGGACCTCTCCAGATTGCCAGGACTGTTGATAAATGATGGAGAGTGGCTTGGTGAGCTTCTCCACCAGCTCCCTCAGTACCCTTGGGTGGGCCCATCCAGCCCCATAGACTTCTGCACGTCTAAGTGGAGCAACAGGTCACTGACCAGTTCCTCCTGGACTGTGGGGACTTCATTCTGCTCCTCCTTATCCCGGTCTTCCAGCTCACGGGGCTGAGTACCCAGAGGGAAGCAGGTCTTGCTATTAAAAAGTGAGGCAAAGAAAGCACTGAGTACCTCAGCCTTTTCCTCATCCTTTGTGGCAATGTTCCCCACCACATCCAGTAAAGATTGCAGATTATCCTTGGCCCTTCTTTTGTTTCTAATGTATTTGTAAAAGCATTTTTTGTTACCTGTTACAGCAGTGGCCAGCCTGAGTTCTAGCTGGGCTTTCACCTCTCTAATCTTTGCCCTGCATAACCTTGTGACATCCCTATAGCCCTCCAGAGTTGCCTGCCCCTTCTTCCAAAGGTCATAAACTCTCCTTTTTTTCCCTGAGTTTCAGCCAAAGCTCTTTGTTCAGCCAGGCTGGTCTTCTTCCCTGCCGGCTCATCTTTTGGCACACGGGGATGGCCTGCTGCTGCTTCCTTAAGACTACTATCTTGAAGAACATCCAGCCTTCCTGAACCCCTTAACCCTTCAGAACTATCTCCCCAGGGACTCTGTCGACCAGGCCCTTAAAATGGCCAAGGTCGGCCCCCTGGAAGCCCAAGGTGATTCTGCTGACCCTTCTCCTTCTCTGAGAATCAAAAACTCTCATGTCTGATTATCATTATGCCCAAGATGTCCTCTGACCACCACATCACCCACCAGTTCTTCCCTGTAAACAGGAGGCCCAGTGGGGCATCTCCTCCCCTGGCTGGCTCACTGATCAGCTGTGTCAGGCAGTTCTTCCACACTCTTCGGGAACCTTCTGGACTGTTTCCTCTTGGCTGTGTTGTATTTCCAGCGGATGTCCAGTAGGTTGAAGTCCCCTGTGAGAACAAGGGCTAGTGATCCTGAGACCTCCCAGCTGCTTGTAGAATGTGTCATCTGCTTCATCCTGGTTGGGTGGTCTACAACAGACTCCCACCAGGAGTGGCAGCTTATACAGCTGCTACATACACACCAGACTAAATGACTGGCCTGGACACACCTATTATTTCAACATGTCCTTTGGGAAGACTTTAAGCTTTGTACTCCTGTTGCCTACCAGCAACTTACACCAATTTTCATTCAAGGCCATGTTGCTAAACATGCGCTGGGCTATGTAAGCACATGTTGATCACTTATCAAGTGCAATTGCATTGAATATAAGTTTTAATTTTTTGTTGATTTGCATTGGAGCCATGTACAAAGTGCAGTGTTTGTGAATACAAAATCATCAGAAATGGCAGTGCTTCTGTAGAGAACCATGGTTGAGCATAGATTTCATTTCACTTAAAACTTCAGTGATAAAACATAGCTCAACCAATGTTCATGGAGGTGTTCTCATTTTGAATCTATTCTAGAACTTGAAATGAAAATAAAGACTAACTGGTTTTATATGCAAATCACATTCCACTTTAACAGAATTGCATTTATTACGCATTAAGTATATCTTGAAAAAGATCTTGCTGCCTTCTCTATCCTACTCTATTTGTATTTCTAATTGTATAAAACCAGTATATAATTACTGTGTACATACACACACACACACAAACACACACACATTTTTTCCCCCTGAGATTTAAATGTGTCACTCCAGTCTCTGAAAGCTGTTCTTTACTAACTGTCCTTTGTAGCTGCATAGCCTGGTGATCAACATTCAGTCTTAATACTAAATTCAAACTTCTAGTGATAGGTGAACTTGGTTCAGCAAAACTACCTCTTCATAGACTCTAAAAATGGCAAATTTTCTTTGACTTAAGGGAGACATTTTATGGCACTAAATGGCTACACTGCTACTGGTTAGATTATCAAGTGTTCTTGAGTATCTAGACATAATTGCACAATACTTCTGTCCTCTCCATGGTATATAGTGGAGTTCATCAGCTTTGCAAGTGAACATAAAAATGCATCCAGTTTACAGAAAGGTAAGTTTGTCTTCTGCAGCATGCTGTCATGGCTCAAGTCAAAGATCCGGGATTTTATTATTGGTCTGAGATAGAAAATAGTAAGCATAGGACCCATTTTTAAAGTGGTTATCCACATATACTCAGCATAAACAAAAAAAAAAAGAAACCAACCCAAAATAAAGGTACAAATCAGTAAGTAGTGTAAAGAGCATAGTAAATAAAACATTGTTAGATGCTTGATTTTATATCTAACCTTGTAGTAAGTAATAAAATCAAAATGGAATGGCTGAGAATAATTTTAAACCTACCCAACACAATTCAAAATCATACTGCATCTTTCAACCAAGGATCTCCAGATATTTTAAAAACTGGGCAAGTATCCCTACATTTATTTACAGATTGCACAAGTCAGGTAATTATATTTGTAAGGTAGAACAATTTTGTTGCTGCCTGCCTGAACCAGTTTGGAGTGTAAGTAAACTTAAAGACAAAAAGTTGTATTAATGCTGAGTATAACTGAGAAATCTGGGACAAACTCTGTAGGAAAATAGGAAAGGTTTACATGAACAAGCAATTATAACTGCTCTCTCTGATCAGAGCCTCATATGAGGTGCATTGGATTGAGAAGTTCAGAGAGGATGATGTCCATAATTTTGGGATTTGGAAATAAGCATTGATCTAATGTGGGAAACAGTGAATAACAACATACAACTGAAAATTATTGGTACAAATACTGACAGCATTTTTATTCAAGTGTTTTAATATTAATTAAAGCCAGTATTTTAATGCAATTTTAACTCTTAAAAGACTATATACAGGGAAATACTTTGTCTAACATGAACTGAACTGAGTTACCATAAACTGAATAAGTTAATATTAAAGACTATTAGTGAACTGTAAATCTACAATAAGATCTTTCTTTGGTCCTTTAGGTTTGCATTCTAGGTTCTTGTTAAAATGAGCTCAATGAAAAATCAACCCATGAAAATTCAGAAATATGCAACCAGTAACCTCTCTGAAATCAAGCTCTAGGTTTGTTGTCTTTGCAGATTAAAAAAAAAAGGGAGGGGGGGGGGGGAAAGAATGCTTTGTTACTTCACATTTAAATTGTGTTAAACATTTTAAACATTTTCCACTGTCAAATATATAGCAATTCAAGCAAAGGCTGCATTGTATTAATATTTATTACTCTACTGCCTTTACAGGCAAAGCTTCAGGTAAAGGTGAGTGCCTTCCTCATTAGCCTCAATTTATATAAATGGAAAGTTAAATTTGGGCCAATATGTTTTCAAACTCAGCTGAAGTAATTTTTTCTAACTGCTTTCCCCTTCTGTTCAATAAATGAACACCTATAAATACCACTAGATTATTTTAGATAACACACATTATCTCAGAATTGGACATAGCTCTTCAGGAAAATGGTTACCTGAAGACAGAAATATCTAACCAATATTGACCACACATACTGCAATTTTACTGCAAATTTGTGGTTTTGTACCTATATGAGGAAATGAATTATGTTTACATCACAACTGTTGGTTCTGCATTAGAAGATTCACTTCTACCTCACTAACCACACACTGCTGGAAGCCATGAATCTTTTCCAGGGTATGTAAATATGTTTCTTAGTTACAACTTTCTGAAAATAAGTGTAAACAATCTTGTCTTTTAATGTCATAGGAGGAATAACTATAAAAATTCAAGATATGAAGAACAGAACTCTGCAGATAAAAGACATTCACAGAACAAGAGCCAGAAAATAACCTTATTCTCTCCTTCAGGGTACAAACTTTGCAGATTCTCTTGAGAAGACTAGCAAGGCTTCAGGCTTCAAAAGGAGGAGCTGAAGAGCATTAATTAAAAGAAACAGAAACTCCAGTCTCCTGAAATGAGCATCTGGTCTGGATTTAGTACTGAGGATCATGTCCTGAAAGAGCGTAAACTGAAATACACTTGAGTCTTTCTAATTTCACAAGAAGGTACCTTGGAAAGCTGTTCCCAACTCTCATTCACATCTGGCCTTTCTTCCTACATATTCAAGACAATGAATGGTTTCTAAGTACATCCATTTCTCAACACATTTCATCCACCCATTTCTCTCATCGTAAACATAAAATCTGGGTTTTTTTAATTAATGATAATTCTCTAGCATTATCATTTGGGAGAACACAGACGCCAGATTTGCTTTTTTGCAAATATGTTGGAAGCAGATGAGTTCACACCTACCATTTTGCTAGAGAACTTATCCTATAGATAAGGCACAAGCAGATGCATTTCCTCATCCAGAATAATATCAAGTGAAAATCAGCTACCCAGAAAAACGCAAAAATCCAGCACTTCAGAGGAACAGTTAGAACAGCAGAATGACTTCTTCGGAAATAGTCACATAGTCTTAGTGTGTATGTAGATAGCTTCAGATTTGGATGTGGATTGATGTCTATTAAAAGCAGCATCCCACAGAGCAAAACTCTGCTGTTTCAAAAACCACCACACTTCTGAGACACTGAATATCTTTCCACCATACTCTACAGTTTTAGGAAGCCAGGAACTTCTAGTTTCTAATCAAGGCAGACAAAACCATGTGTTTATAAAATTTGTACAAACAAACTTTGCTCTCTTCAGAACAAAAATCACCCTCAGCACCAGTTCCCAAAAACCTGGCCTTTACACTTTCAAAGTTTGAGCCCTAAAAGAAATTATGCAACTGCAGTTAGTCATCTGTGTCCCCTGGTAGGAGTGCAGAGTTTTTCACTGCTAGCAAATATTCACACAACAGCATTCACAAGTAGCATTTCATTTCATGTCTAGCTAGCTAAAAGTGCACTTCTGAGCACCAGGATAGAATGTCTCATTTAGACATTTAAACTTCAGTCCTTCAGCAATGTGACATCTCTACAGATGAGGACAGTAGGTTCTTTAGGACCCTTCAAACACCACAGCTTGTAATATATTCTTGTTTTTTTAACTTCAGGACAGTCAGAGCCTAGATACTGCAAATCAGAAATGCCACCTGAAATTACATGAGTTCTTAAGGATCAGCATGTCACTTTAATCAAGGCAAAAGTCCTCTGGGAAAAAATGAAAGTGCTCACCTGATCCAAAAATATGAAAAAAACCTGCACAGGAATGAAGAAGCATCATAAAGCTCACCACTGCCTGATTGAAAACCTGTTTGGGTATGCTTCTTGAAATTTTCTTCTCTAATATACCCATGCAGAACTTTAGTTCAAAAGAGACAAAAAAACCCCCACCAAAACCAGAACATCACCTTGAGTACTTAATTATCTAGAGAAATAATAAAAGAATGGCATATGTGGTATTAGACATGTTCATTTTATGCCCTACAAAAAGTACTTTGCTACAATGGTAGGGCAGGATGTTTCTGGAACTGTTTTGTTTGGCATTCCAGCTGTGCTGCAGTTTCACAAAAAATACTGAGAACCTTTACTTCATATTTTCCCCTTTTAGAACAAGCTTAATGATATCCAGGTTGCACATCTATAAACTTACTAACTGCCATTTCTAAAGTATCCTGGATTATAAAACAATCATTGTCATCAGTGTGTATGGTTTTAGATTGTACCATATTTAAATAGAAAAATCACAAAATGAATGGAAAGACCATCTGTAACAAGTAACATCAAACAATTCCATTGCTAGAAGGAAGAAGCTGTCAGTAGATGTCAGGGACATCTACCAAACTCACCTGGAAGCTGTACAGGGCGGGGCAAGGGGACTCATTACAGCTCACTGCAGATGCACCTGTGATCATACATAACCTTCCTGACAAATCAGCATTTCTCACCCTACATCTATTGGTGACGGTAGCATCATAAGTGGTCTGGGCACTGATTTAGTTTCCTTTGGGAGTTCAAAATGACTATTGGAATGGAAATGTTATTTTCACAATTGATTGTATGCTGTTTGCAAGATAAGGTAGAGAAGGTATGACTTCTGTTGCGTCCTGGCAAGTGTCCAGTCAAACTTTCATTTCGTAAGAGGGTTGAGCTCTCCCATAAACTGGAGTTGGAAATGCCTCTTGAGTAACAAGGAAGCCAAAACCTTCAGTATTTATTACAACAGGAAGACAATCTCTTTTCACTAGTAACAATTTAACCCTAATAGAGTCGAGTCCTAGGAACTACTTGGAGCAAAGTTAGTAGGAAGAGGACTGGCAGCATAATCCTTGAACAACCACAAGTAATCAATGAAAGAATGATGTCCCACACTACAGAATTAATTTCCCAGCAGTGTTCCCAGATAAGTTAATGATGTTGTGGCACAATGAAACCACATTGTCCACTTCTTCTTTTCTTCCTACATAAACAAGACAATATAGGGAAAGAAATTAAGTCATAATGTTTTAAAAGGTGCAGTTTCCAGGAAATGCTTACTATATATATTAAGGAAAGTATTTCTAGAAATTCTTAACTGGTAAAAAGATGGTGCTTTAAGGTAACAATCCTACCCCAGGAATCTGCCTCAATAAGAAGATGGAATTGTAGCAAATGTTCCACTTTGAAAAAGAAATACCTCTAAATCCTAGAATTTTCAACTCAGATTGTTGTCTCCCCATATTTAATCTCAAAATGCTTACACTCTTGAAAAAATATGCTGGCCTTGAAGGCATCTCAGACTGGACATACGTGTAGCGTATTTTAGTGTAAATAGGATGGAAAGAGTTTAAAGTATCCTGTGGGACAACTTGACTTGCTGTACAATTTGCAAATCACCAGACATTTTCATGCAGTAATTGGTTATCCCAGGCAATAATTAACACTACAGTAAAAAGCTAGGAAGTGAATCCTCTCTGTTTTCTTAAAAGGCCATAAAATTTTGAAACTTCTTTTGCCCCCTAGAGCAATAAGCAGTATCAGAAGTCCAATTCTTTACTGATATTGTTTTTCCATCTGATGCCAAGCCACTAGATTAATTTTAATGCTTTAACTCATTACACAGATTAAAGTAGCAGCACAAACAAAAGAAGTAGCTTTGTCATCAGTAAATATGAACATTCAAAAAAATGTTTGTAATAATTTGGTAATAAACCAATTATTATAAAATTTATGTTTTGCATAGTATATCCAAAAAAAAGAAAAAAAAAAAAAGCCAAACATTAATTTCATCATTCTACCTGCAACAAAGCTCATACTACTTCACTGCAAACATTTGTTGCAAATAAACTCTCACTGCAAAAAGCACTTTTCCAGTTTCCTTGGAAAAACAAAAGTTTTGCTACTAACATCTGTGTTTAAATCCAGCTACGCAAAATTACTTCAATGAACACAAAAGCTCTTAAGGCATGCAAAAACCTATAAGGCTACATTCTCAAAGTTACGGTATCACAAAGTATTTTTTCACACTCACGCAGGGCTAAATGACAATGATGGGTGCCCTCCTATTTTGCTGTAAATTATTCCAAAAGGTCCTTGGTCTGAGCATTAATATATGGTTAATGTTAATATAACATTAATATATAAGCCAGACACAGACCCCTTAGTTCAGGAAGGTATAACTGCTCATGGATAAATCATGTCCAGTCACAACTTTATCTTCCAGGACAGCAGTGAGCATAAGCAAGTTACTGTTATTATCAGGCAAACAAACTGTTATTGTCAGTCAGGCACACAAATCAAAAATAAATTACTTGAAAACAACCAATTTAATTTATATGTAAACTGGATCAAGGCCAAATGCACGGCAGAACAAAGGAGTGAGATATGTTTTCAGGTTGTTCTCTCATGCTGCATTTTAAATAAGAGTAATTTCCATGGAAGAGCAGCTGATGTGTGCACAGCTCTGTAACTCACAATATTGAAACAGTACTAGTAAAAAAGAGTAATTGCCTCTTGTATAAAAATTGTTCTCTGTATGCTTGTATGGTCTTTCAGTATTCTGGGACAAACTAGTTGAAGTGTTATATAAAACCCCTGTGATATAAATTTTGTATAGGCAAAATGAATAGATGAAGAGTGCATAGAATAATACAACTCACAAGCATTATCATGTCACTCTTTTACAATTTTTACTGAATAGATAGTACATGATGCATACAGTATGGCAGTCAATTTAAGGGCTGAGTGAGCTGCAGAGATATGGATATACAACCCATCAGAATGCATTTTAAATATAGCGATAACTTTCCTTTTTCACTCCCTAATACCTTAATTTTCTGTTTGTATTTCACAAATTTTAAATGTTAGTAAAAAAATTCAAGTAATATCTTTTTTTTGATGACAATGATGCAAACTTTTACATCAGTGTGGGATACCAGGAGAGCAGTAGAAAATGATTAGCATTTTTTATTTGATTTTAACAATTAAGCTCTGTGCATTTTCTGAAGAATGAAGTTTAGCAGTTGAACAAAACACCTATTGTAACTCCAATCAGCAGGAAAAAAGCTGCCTCTGGGAAGGAATTTATTAAACTAGTCTCCCCCCTAGACCCACACTGAACTCAGAATTACACAGCATGCATCCCATCTCCAGATCATGATTTGCCCTTCAGTCAGATGTTTCCCGCTGCTGGTGAAACTTAAGCTGTGTTCCCTGAAAAGGTTCAGCTTGAGAATTATTGCACTGCCATGGTTACAAGGCAAAATATATGGTGGGCTCAGGGGGCCACCAAAGGAAATTGGTGGTCTGAGAAGAAAAATAACCTCTCTATTTGGAATTTTACATATATATATATATATATATATATATGAATATGACCTTTTGCATTTATGTATGCTACATATCTGTAAAGTTTGAATATCTCATAAATATAATAGTGACCTAATTTACCTGCAGTGCACCAAGTGCGGTCCAACAGTTTGCAACATAGTAGTGTTATCTACCAAGAACATTACAAGAATATTTTCCAGACATAAATGCGTTAGTAAAGCAGCTCTTTTCTTTATTAAAAAAAAAACAAACAACAAACCAAACAAACAAAAAAAAAACCCAAACAAAAAAAAGAGGACAACTTGTGTTTTTCTCAAGAAAAACTATGCATATTTAAAGGTCTGAAAGCCTACATTCATCACAATTCCTGCAACTGCATGCTGTTAACAGCATCCTGTAACATTGCTGGTGCCTCCAACATAAAGAAGAGCTTACAGCTATTTTAAAACCTAGAACTGTGAATCAAGCCCTCACCTGGATTTTATTGAAATGTAGCACAAAGACAGTGGTATCTCTTGAATAGAAAGCAAGGTATCCTTTCTAGCGAGAGAACTGAAAGAGCCAGGCTTTTAGGGGTCCTGAAAACTCTCCATTCCTACACTGTAGGATAATGTACGTGCTGTACATGGCAGGATCTGGCCCCTAGTGTCATTTTTAGGAATATGCTAAGGTTACTTAGCAGGGATAGACAGAAAAGGTATGAAGTCATTAATGTAGACATTACCCACCTCCCCTTTGAATGCATAGGTACAACACTGGGATTACTATCAACCAGAAGCTTAGAGCC
Organism: Falco peregrinus; assembly: GCF_023634155.1. Lineage (NCBI taxonomy): Eukaryota > Metazoa > Chordata > Aves > Falconiformes > Falconidae > Falco > Falco peregrinus. The sequence continues at coordinate 71,990,355 of NC_073722.1, read as the reverse complement.
AATTCCTGTAGCTGTGAAGGGGAATACACAGAACAGCAAGCAGTGTCCTCAGCAATAAGAATTTATATGACTGAGTATCCAAAAGAGCAGACAGATATTTTCCCAAGGCCTACGAATGTAACAGTCAGAAGACAGTTACTAAAAGGAAAAATAAGATAGAATGCTATTCTGTGAGGAGATAATCCATGGCTCACACATGGTTGCTCATGGGCCTCCAGGTTTTCAATTACACATAAGGGATATAGCACTTATTATAGAAATTATCAAGATATTTTACAGGTTATCCCAATGAAAAGTATCTTATTTATATGGTACAGAACCTCTACGCATTTTTTCCTGATGCATGTATATATGCAGTCACAGAAAATTATTATAATGTATTTAGTACACAACTTCCATTCAGACTTCAGGTATTGTATAGAGTAGTGATAGACACGCTTTGCTAATCTAATATCCTTTCTGAATGATCCTCCCAGATGACATTTTTCTGTTCACACTCCACAGTTACACTTACTCTTCTCCTCCATATCTCAAATTCCTTATGTCATTTCACAGTACAGTTATGCATAACAGTCATTTACTGTTTTTCTCAAACTTTTTCCTGCTTGAGTACATTTTTTTTCTTATCTCTTTTTAAAATTTCTTACTTTTTTTTAATATTTAAAATATGAAGTGAGGCAAAATATGAGCCAAGGTAAAATGTAGTAAAATGGTTTTTAACCTTACTGATAGCTATGAGACTCTTCATAAAAGGTGTCTGTTTTTCTTATTGCAGTCTGCCAGAATTTGCAGGGATAAAACACAGGAATTCCAAAAGGAACTTGGAACTGAAGAGTATATAGATTCAGAATGTTAAATGTTTTTTTTCATTTTCCCACATGTTTTTCATAGTTGGAGAACAATTCTTGTAAGAAAGCAGAACTGATTGTAACATACAATTGCAACTTTATTATTGTTTCATTTAGAAAACAGCCTAATGAATTTATGCTGTATTATGCATTTTAAGACTTCTTAAAATGCTAAGAAGTAATAATGAACTTCAAAATGTTTTTCAGAGTGCTTCTTTTCAATGGAAATTTGAAAATCTAGGGTTATAACTGAAAAACAAGCATATTCTCCCTTGTTGATAAAAAATTGTAATGATTCAAACAGTTTCAAAACAATATTCTATAAACTGATTAGACAATGAAGATTTTATCATTGCCATTCCTTCTAACACTCAAGAATACTGGAAAAAGTTTCAGAAGTTCAATATAGCTAAACACAATTTTATCCACATTTATATACCTATTTATACAACAGCAGAAGGTCTTATGCAGAGCAAAAGTTCTTGTACTTTTGACAATACACATCATTTATGCATATGCAATCACATGACTGCAAAACAGATCAGTACACAACCTGTAATTCAGTGTATAGCAACAATTTAAAATGTCTTTAATTAGCAAGCATATGGAAAGCTAAGATAAACTAGTTTCATATGCGGAAAACCAAATCCATTCTAAATACAGTGTAACTTTTCTCCTGATTAAATATACACAGTTGAAGACCCACTGAGGGGGAAAAGTGATCCTGAAAGTTGGTAATCAGCCAGTCTGAGCAGTAAAAATACTTTTCTTAAAAAGCAATTCAAAGAAATTTTAGTTGAATGATTGCTGAGTTTCCACCAGAAGTAATCACAACTGGCATGCCCAGAGATCAGGCAAAACTTCTGCACAGGTAAAAACACTGGATGATTGCCAAGAATGACCACCTCACCATATTCCATATGCCAACAGAAAAGTCTGCAGGCTCTGTAGCAAAAACTGTCTTCCAGATAACATCTGCCCACTGAAGCCAAGTAGTATAATCCTAGATTAAGCTGAGGGACAAAGAGAACTTTTCACCTACTAGCACCTTCACCGCATAAGCATTTTTCCCATACACAGGACTAGCCTGCTGTCAAAGTAGGCCGACCCAGTGTTCAGCCACTATGCACAGTCCTTAGACTTTGGGAAATCATGGCACCACCATAACTGTAAGGAAGTGAAAGCACCAGGGCAGTTAAAGAGCAGAACCATGCATTTCTCAGTACTAAAAAGAAGGCAAGAAAAAGATGAAGTAAACAAAACAGATGGTTAGTCTTTATATTAGGGATATCACATTATGCTATATGTACAGCACTTCTTATCTTCCAAAAAAATTCAGAAAGCATCCATATAGCAAATGTGATTTTAAAAAGACATAATGCCATGTCATCATTCTAGATACTCAAAAAATTCTTAGAAGAATGAAAGTTTTTGGGTGATGACCTAAAGCATTTTAACACACTGCAGTTAAACCTTTACTTTTTCATTCTCGAGGGTTGAAGTTACCGAAGTACTTTAAAGCACTTGTTCACAATTAATTACAACATTTATGACACTGCAGTATTTCTACAATATTGTACTACTTTGAGTGACATGTTTTACCCAAAGATGCAATTTAAGCAAACGGAAGTAATTGTATTTTACATGTAGTATGTAGCTGGGTGCTTCACCTGCCTTTCTGAAATGGAAGGACTAATGCAGTAAGCTACAATGCATTTTATTCATAATAAAAACTGCACAGAAGAAATCATTATGTCTCAACTGGTAACAAAAGCGGATTCAATGAAATGCATATTTTTGAAGACTCAGAGGTACTGCAATGTTTGCACTATTATTTAAGAACTATTAAGTATGATTGTGACAGTAGCTCTACTAAACATTTTACAGTCTTCTCAGTGTATGTATATTTTCTACATCAGCTTTTGCTCTTTTTCAATATTGTTCTAATAATTCAGCATCTAAGCAATGCCACACTTCAACAAATTGAAGTTAGCAGGACATTTTTCTGGAAAGTGAAAAAAAATGTTTATGGCAAAAAGCCTACCTCATCTACATGAATTATAAGTTGTATAAAATAAATTGCTGTCTCCAGGTCTCTAACCTTGCAAGGAAATTTTTAAGTGTTTCAGAAGAAAATTTTCATAAATGCAATAAAAGTTTCAAATCTTGGATTTGTACTTCCCAAAGCACCTTTTTGCCATTAACTTTTGGGTTTAATGGCAATAAGAAATGAAGCCTTTGTTCTAGCTATTTGAAACAACGGCATCTCCATACAGTTCTTTAGATTAAAATATCCATTAGCTAAATGAAGTCACAATATGAAGGTGGTTTACAGGTAACAGATGCAACTCTAAGCTTGACCAGCTTGTAGGAAGCATCCCCCAGGTGGACCCTTGCCAGGATAGGTGCTGATTCAGCATTTGTAACTAACCATACTGTGAGTGTGACACACTGCTCCTTGGAGCTGAGGACAGCTGATATGAATGCACTTTTCATTCCAGGCAAATGTATGGTTGTCAGAGGTCCAGAATCTGCTTCAGCAGCTAGAAGTGTGCTGTTATGTATTTTGGATAAATGAATTGGTTTGAAAGACTCTGTAAATGGTATCACTTTTCCAGGACTATAGCTGGATGTAAAGTTTAGAACTAGATTTTTGACCTTTGATGTCTGTCTTTCTCAAAACTCTCCTATAGAAATGGCCTTCAGTTACAATCAGGATCTAAATCTTCCTAGAGTTTGAGGTTGTTCAGTTATGCCAGTCAATAAAAGTATTTTCTGTTTAAAACCAAAATCATTTTTAAGCTATATATTTTGTCGTAACATTTGGCAGGAAAAAGAAAAAAAGCCTAAGTCAATGTCTATACTAGTTCTGGTGGCAGGAAGTATTGAACAAAATATATTTCCCTCTGTGAAGGAAAGGTTTTCTGTACAAACCTAAATGTTTTCATTTGACCTATCTGCCTGTTATTGGTACACATTGCCTGATAGTGGTACACATTGTCAAGTGTACCAAGGACAGAGTGCAAATAATGGAAGAACTTTTGCTAGAAAAGGAACTATGTTAAAAAAGAGCTAAATGATTAAGCAAATAAACATTGATTTAAGGTAAGCGCAATGCAGCAGTAAGAGTAATCAGCATCTTTGGAACAGCTACTACACTGCACTTCTATCTGTAAAGACTGTTTCTAGATGGTAAAATGTTCTTGATACATGTTACAAGCTTGATTCATGTTACATGTTGAGGTCCTAAATACTGATAATTATGGCAACCATCTCACGCAGAAGGTAATCCATGTTAATCACACGACAATCATTAATGCTCCACACATAATAAAAAAAGTGAATTGTTTCTGTTAAGATACTTAGCATTACTTAATAATCCTGTCAAGAGAACATTTCAGTCACTTTATCCTTGCGAATCTGAAAGATTATTTAAGGTTTCTTTCTGTCATTTTAAAACATGTCCATGGTAAATTCCTGCTCTAACATGGCACTCAACGTATTTTTTAAAATTAATCCTATGAAATAGCATTCCTCTGTGTGAGAAACTTTTAGGACATGAAAAATAGTTAAGAAAAATTATGGTCTTGATAAACAGAAAAAAATGTTTGCTATATCTTAGATTGAAGATTTTCCCATGATGCTCATGAGTAACACACACGTTATCTTCTTTTTTTTTCCCCCCCTCAAAAAATCTAAGACTTCAACTAAAACTACCTTGGAATCAAAGACAAAATTAGACATTTTTAAGAGAGTCATAATACATAACACTATTATATTGTACACTTAATTGAATATAACCAGAAAAGTCCAAAATCTACAGGATGGATTTAACACATGGTGGAGCCTGAACTTGAACTTACAATCTATAAACAGTTCTGGTTTTGAAGTTCAGTGGTTACCATTAAAAATAACATGACAGCAATTTGCTAACGTAGCGTGGATGACTACCAAAGCATATTGTGCTTTGCAACACACCTTTTAATCAAGCTTACTTATATCTCATCTGCCACAAATCAGAAAATCAAAGTGAATAATTGCTTACATAGGAAAGATGAAGTGTCCAGGTTTATTTTATTTTATTTTTTTTAAATAACAGGGAGTTTTCCCTATAGCCCCATCAAAAGCAGGTAGGGAGGAGAGGATGTCAAGTTCCTAAACATAGAATAGACACTTTCAAGTCAAAAAAGTAGACAAGTTTCTGGATACATAAGGATATTTTTTTTGCCTAGGCTTTCTCAAAAGTTTATCTCTTCTTTCCCAGGCAACACTAATTATTCTAATAAGACGTGCCTATAAATATGCCTCTGCCCTCAGGCCACCACAACTGAAATACAAATACCCGAAGAAGAAAGGAAGGAAAATAAAGACTGAAGAATTTCTTCTCCAGCTTTCAGCAGCTAGTTCTTTCCCCTTCTTTTCACTAATTAAAAATTCTTATTATATCATTTTCACTTGACAGTTGGTTCTTCAGTGAAGTAGTAGGAAATACTTCTGGCTTCTTAGCATGATTTCCCAGCTGTTATAGAAGGTACTGGAGTCATGAAGAGATGGTTACTCAGAACACTCCCCTCTCTGTCACCACACTCCCTACCCACCCCCAATTCAAACTGCACATTTCTTTAAATGGGAGAGCCCTTAGAGTAACTCCAGGTTAATGGCTTTGTCTGTCAAAGGCTTGTTGCTATCCTGACACCGAACAGAATGAACATTTTACCATGTTGATCAAAGATCCTAGATTTTCCAATTGCTATTATATTAGAAAACTCCTTTATAATTCTTTTTTCCATTTCTCCTTCTCTCAGCCTGCCTTTGCCTAACCTTATTTCTGTTCCTTTTTCTTACTGCTTTGCCTCTCAATCCATTTAAACTGACCTGCTCTCTCCTCATCACCCACCCTATGCTGCTTTTTGTTTATTTTTTGTTTCTAGTAATTCACCTTCCTTCCTTCCAGCCCTCACTTCTGCAGGGAGGTAAGATATATATGGATATATACAGCAAAATTCTGGTTTCCTTAAAGTTGATAACAGAGCTTCCACTGACATCAGCACAGCAAGGATTGTAGCTGTGTACTGACATTTTATATGAAACTATCAAATAGTTTTCCCCCTTGTTTGTGATAAACGCAGGTGGATTTTTGATAAAAAATAAGTTCAGGAAAGTTAAACTGCACACCCTATTCAGGAAGGTAAAAAAGGTCTCATATCCACACATAATATGTAGTTGTAGGAATCATGAGACACATTTCTGAATGTAATATCTTTTAGAAATTACATACTTCAAAACTTTTGCAGCTGTAAAAGCTTTTTTTCCTTCTCTGAAAGGAACCACCTCTCTCACACCCTCTCTCCCTCCCCTGTGTCCAGTCAGGTAATAGCGAACGATCCCTAATTCCTGGCTGATGAAGTGGGTGCTACATAGAAGGGTCATAACACAAGAACCATTAGAAAACTGTTTTCCCTGAACCTCTACCACCATCCCACTGCCCCAGATATTTTTTGTTTTTCTTTCTTCACTATTTTAATATTAACTATCTGTTATTTATCACTGTGGTTACTAAATGCCTTTTGTTACAAGTGTGTGAATATAGTTCATGTTAGAGTCCATTCTCACTCATTAAAATTTAAGTCAAGATGTACTCCTTTCATCTTCTAAGTCACTCTAGATTCCTGCCAGTGAAATGGTATAGTATTTGGGATTTTCTTTTGCAATGTTAACAATGGAATCCCTTTCACTATTCTGTCATTCTGCTGCATTTCTTCTGGCAGTAATACCCTAGCATGGGTAGCATGAAGCATTTCTCCTTACAGATTGTTACTGTATTCAAACAGCTGTTACCCATGCACTAAATATAAGGTGGATGATAGAAAAAGACTTTGTGAACCCATATATCAGGAAGAAAGTTTTATAGCTTTAGTGTTGCTTACAAATCAATTCCTCTGAGTTGGGCTACCATTAGTAGCTTTTAAGATTGCCTAGAGCTGTGTCATTCACCGCCGTTTTGACACATTAATGCATTAATGGTATGTGCAAGCTGACATAACTTGTCTGAAGTACTATTACAGTAATTACTAGAAGTCTTCATTCAACATGACATGCAAAGTTAAGAAAGGTGACAAAAGAGTGTGTAGATACTCAGGCAGTTTTAAAACATTCATTCAGCATTGACAGTGCATAATTAAGAAACTACAAAAACATCAAGACAAGGATTGTCTGCTATGTATACTGTCAGAGAAAACAAGCATGAACGAAAAAGGTAATTATGTGAAAATGATGGCAGATACTATCAAACAATTCTGTTTCAGTAAAAAGAGGTTAAGAGAATCAGGGTTAAAATTACTAGGTCTGCTCAGTTCAGTTCTTTCACAAAGAAAAATTTAGCATTTAGTAAAAAGGATGCACATTTTTAAAGCCATTTAGGAGGCAGCAGATGCTAGTAATGAATCCTGAGTCTGTGTTTAGAACCTTTGAAACAAAACACATTTCTGCATTTTTTTCAGTTATCACAGATGTCTCCTAAAGCAAATCAGTGAGAGTATAGAACTTCATCTGGAAAAAAGATCTTTGCCATTACAAGTCATTTTGTATTGTGATTCTATAATCCTACAATTTTACTTTATTTCTTCTCGATCAGGTTTATTTTTCCTAAGATAAGTATTAGTCTGAATTACAACTTCAAAATGCTGAAGTTTACTTCCTCTTTTCATCTAAAACCACTCTTTCATCCCCCACATGTACTGTCTAATAAAATGGTTCAATGAATCAAGTACCCTTACATGAAAATTCCTCAACTGTCCTCACTTCACTTGCAACTAGAGACCACCAGTATCTTCACAATTCATTGCCTCATGGTCTGTTGACTGAAGTGCTATATAGGAGTAATTCCTTGGACGACATCTTTGTGGTGGTGGGCAACAGCTGGGATTACTGTGAGAAAACAAGCCTGGAGAGCTTCTAGCTTGAGGCTACACACAGGTGTCCTTGGGATTCTGAAGTCTTTATAGTACATTTAAATATCATGCTTAAGAGGGTGAAATCACCATTCTTAGAGAAAATATAGTTTCAAAGAATTTCTGTAGGTTGTTCACTCTTGGTATACACATAAAAAGAAATATACAATTATGTGATATTAATCCAAAAAAAATAATCCTTTTAAAAGTCATCTAATATGTGTATAAGACGTGGAGAGTAGTCTCAAGCTTTACACAAGCTTTATTTTATGTCATTGAAACCGCTTCTGAATACTTCCCCTCTTGCCTAAGACCCAGCTGCAAATCTACTACTTCCATCACATCCCACTCCATGAATGTCAGGCCAAGCAATAGCCTTCCTTAAAGTCATACTTGATACTTGTAGTATAACCATTTTCAGCAGGTAAATGGTTAACTCTCTTAGGAAAATATATTTTCAAATCACCATACTTAAACCTAAGTTGGTGTTTTGCAAGAACAAGAGCTGATTAAGGACATCAACACTTTGCTGTTAATTGTTTACAGCCATAAACTATTTCTATATTTAGCCAAAGACACATTTAAATCACTGTGGTTTATTTTATAATCTGAATGAACAGCAAGAATATGGGTGATATTTTAACTGATTCATAAATATGTAAAAGGCTGCTGATTTTCAATCATATCTTTCTGCAATCTGTTTTTCATAAATACTGAATTTAGTGACAGGTTATTTTCAGTAAAATAGCACAATTATCATTCTTCCAGAAAAACAGTTAAAATAGCACAGAAAATCTTTGACTAGGAAGTTCCTTAGTATGATTTATTACCTAAAAGGTAGTAACGTATTTCAGAAGCATGCTAGAGCTGTATTTCTGTTGCTCCTGTTAAGAAATTCTAGCTTCCAGCTTGCCAGTTTGATAGATGTTTCTTCATATGTCTCATGTTTTTCACTGTTGTCATAAGGGCAAAGCGAATTTGACAGCAATATTTACTACTATTCTGCCAAGGCAAGAATATCTGAACACAGATTAAGGAGGAAAGCAACTAAGAAAAGATGGCTTTAATAAATAAAATACTACTTAAAAAAAAAATCCAGAGGCCCTTATGAGGGGGAAAGAAATAAACAAAAAGTTTTCCTTTCTCTCTCTACAGCATACAGAACTTTTAGGTTTAAATATAAACTAATTCCATGGATAAATTTTTACTTGTTAGGAAATTAATGCTACAGATCAGCTATGATATGATGGCACATTCAAACACTGCATATGAATATATAAATACATACATCGATAAATATAGATAAATATAGATGTTTTGTTAGTCATCCCCTTCTCCCACCAGAACTGGGTGATTTTAAATAACCAGATATTTGGAGCAGAAGAAGATACCTTGGTATTTCTCTACCAATTAAATGCTTAGTAGCTACACCTAGTACTCAGTTTTTTGATAATATGGAAACCGATTCTAATGTAATGCACTATAACAGTATAATATTGACTATTGGTCTTCACTGGCTGACTGCTAGCCTAGCCTTTGTGGAATGACCAACTCATAATCCCATCACTAGTCCCATAAAAAAAGCTGCTTTCAAGAATTAATTAGTCATAACATACTCCGTTTGCAGGCCTACCATTCCACAGAACTAAACCAGCAAAAGTTAAATCCTACAAACTACTCTTTCCAATTTCATAAAAACTATTACAAAAAAAAAACCAAACAAACCCTGTTCTGATGACATCACGCTGTGATGATAGAGACTCATATAATACAAGGTTAGAAGTCATATTTCTGTATGTTGATGGCAACTGAAAACATCAAAACTCATCTGGGAAGAAAATTTATTTTCAGGACAAATGATAAACAAAACAAGAAAACACTTGATTACCTGAAAACCAAGTTGCTTTCTTAAGAAACACAATTGAAGGAGATCTCAAAATTACTTAATTACATCAGACTACTTAGAAATCATAACAACTTCCTTCTAGGTAAGAAATCAAAGATAAAACATGAAAATTATGTATAGCTCAGTCAGTATGTTTCAGAAGAATTAAATACTTTCTTAACATGGACCCTTTTAATGTGAAGATTTAGATTAAAGTAGATTCAATTGGTAGGAGGCAAGATAGCCATGAAGTATCACATTAACATGTTTTGATATAACTTTTTTTTAATTAGGGAAGCAGACAAATTTTATCAGAAATATCAAGGTTTTATCCAAGTTTGGTTGAATCACTTCAAGTTTGAAAAGCCAAAATGACAGAAAAGCCTTTGAAATATACAACACCGAAGTACATCAAAATTAACAGAAGCGTTGCTCGCCTAGAAACATACAAACACTGTGTTCAATTAGAAACATACAAAGTAATTCCAGCACACCAGTTGAGAATAAATAAGTATAGAAACAGAGATTAAATATTTACATATGCATTTTATACTGTAGGTTATGAACAAAGGGTGCAACGTTAGGGAACAGATGACCCCAATTGCTTTACTCCTGTAGGTGGCTTTTTCAAGTATGTTTAAAAGTAACAAAAAACCTTGCACAGAGACAGATAATTTTAAAAACAAATCTAGACAACCTAATGTAAAAAGTGTTTACAGATTAACCTGTCCGGCATGAATGAAAAACAGAGTTTCAACTCTACAAATTTAAGAAGGATTCGGTATTACTTCTGGAGTTACTACAGGTGCCTTTGTTTAGATTTCTGTCTTTCAACAATAGCAATTTCTTTCTAATGTAATTTTAACAGCTATATCATAAAGTGTTCTTTTCTATAGTACATCATAAATCTTCGTAGCAGCCAGGATGTGAGTCAAGCTCTAGACTACTCACCCCGTGAAGGCTAAGACATATGAACTACACACAGATAAACATGTTTTTTAATTTTCAAATTACATATTCTGACATCACAGAACATAAACCTTTGACATACAAATCCATCTATCAGGTGCTAATCTAAAATTGGAGCCAAGGCAGTAAAATGAATGGTTCATTCTGTTTCTAGCAATGCTTTGTTTCACAAGAATAAATGTCAAATCAGTACAAACTCTTGGGAAAGTCTAGAGCCACTAGTAAAGAATCCCCAAAAGAAAAAGGGGGAAGGAAAGGGTATACTACAGAGCTTCTTTGCCTGTATAAAGTAAACACAAGAAACTTGAGGAATACATTGTCTCTCTGGAAAGCTTCTTCGCAGAAGCAAGACATTTATGTAATGCCTAATGTACTGCATTCCTCTTTCATAAAGATTTCATAAGTATGTAACAAAATAAACAGAATGACTGAAACAGCCTGGGGGATACCAGTAAATAGAGCTCATTTCATATGCAAAAAACAATAATGAGGAAAGATCAGTTACTGCGCTTCTAATAACAAACAACAGATGGTTCATAAGAGAAACTTAAATAACACTGTGTTTCAGGTGAGCAATCCACACCAGGGACTGGAATTTTTCCTCCCGCTCCCCTAGATTTTCATTTCACTTAGGAAGTACAAAGGAAGTGCAGCGGCATCCTGGTCTTCCCCACAGTATTTTGTTGCTGCATCAGGGCCTTGCAGTGATACTGGATGACTGTAACTGTCCCCAGAGCTCCCCCCTTTCTCAGCCAAAACACATCAGGACGCTGGTAGCATCTTTACAACCAAAATGGTTCTTGGCACTGAAAGCTAATGAGAATAACTTTGAAAAGGTTTGTGCTGGATACTGTCTAAAGGTATAGTGAATAAAATTCATGTATCTCTGCACCTCTCTATCTGATCATTGTGCTGAAATACAACTCAGCAGGAGCTGAGAATAAGGGAATATTTGCCTCAAGATTTCTGGCAAGATCAAAGTAGTTTGTGACTGTGGAAATCTAAGTTGTAGACACAGATTTTCTGCCACACTCACCTGCCTATTATTTACCCCACATCTACAAGGAAAACATTGGTATCTATTTCAGTTCTCATATTTGATTCATTGTTGACCCATGCAAACTTAATGTTCAGAACAGTAGCTACAGCAACAGATAATTTTTTCATATTAAAAAATGAGAAAGGTGAGGTTACAAATTTGAGGTGGATAGTAGAGTTTTGCTTTGTTATCTCTAAAAGCAGTTGAGCAAATTGAGTTGACTATGTTTAGAAAAAGCAATTCTATGAAAAAACTTAAAAAATACATATCTTCCAGGTTTCACATATCAAATCCTTGATTCAACTTCACACAAATCAAATCTCTCTAAAAGTAGCCAGAGAAACAAAAAGCATAATCTGTATTAATGAACACTTGCCACACACTATTTCTTTCAAATGCTTTGGGTTTAAGTCATATTATTAAGCACACAGTTGTGGTTTGTTTGGTTTTTTTTAAAACAGAAGTATGAGCAAATGTGAGCTTCATAGTCCTAACACATATATCCTCTAGCTGAAGCGACCTGACAGGAACCAAGAATTGTTTGTCTGGCTATGGTATAACTGCAATAGAGGCAACCACTGAAGGAACGCAGACTTGGCAGAATCTACTTACATGTTTATGACCACCTACCTTTTCACCTTTGCATATGCCTATCCACATGATGGTTACAGAAACCTAGCCCTGCCTTCTGAGAATCCTACATCACATACGATTAGTGGCGGCTTTTTCTGTGTCATCAGTTGGTACTAAAATATCCCAGGTCATCAGTAGTTTAACTTCTGCATCAGCTTCAGTAGCTTATTCTTTAAAGTAAGTAAATTGGTGTCACAGATAATTTTAGATGTTCAAAATTCACCTGTTTTGCAAAACAGCTTGTACAGTTACATTGCACTTTACTGAACTACGATATCAAACTTTAGCCTTATAGCCCAATAGTTGGATTAAAAGGTTCCTAAACAAAGGTTCCAGAATACCCAGAGTATATTTCTACCTTTAATTTCAGACATTTAATAGTTTTCTTCCTTTTATCTTTGCACATCCTTGCTTACAAAGTCATCCTTTCCACCTCTGTGTGAAATGCATCTTATCTAAAAGCCATAGTTGCTTAAGAATAGAAAATAAATCCGAAACAAAGTCAGATGCAAAGATGAATAGACAGGCATACACAGAACTTAAATATAGCTTTCTAGTAGTTTGTAAGTCACCTGTGTGCTAAGAAGCAACAGACAAAACTGTGTTCACATCAACCTATTTGTGATTTCAAATATGAAATGCCAACTTGTGAATCTGGGTAAGTGCCAGATATGTAGTTACTATATAAAACATACAACTATCTCCATGCACAACTGAAACTCAAAATAGTGAACATATTTGCAAACAACTAAAGATACATACATACATGTTTTCTCATGCACCCAAATGCAACTATTGGGATAGACATTAACTGATGTGTGTCTACCACTAATGAGAAACTGTGAAGCTAACTAAAATACAACACAGATGCAAATTACGTCCATGTGACCAAAACGTCACTCTGTCTGTTCAGAAAAAAACATTAATGTGACTTCTCTAGGTCAGAAAAGAGGGTGTTATATGACCAAGCATGAACAAAATAACTTAAGAATGCATTTGAGATATGGGAAATTTGAAATATTTCATATAACTGGGTTCCAAGAGATCCTGAAAATCACATGAAATCAATGACCACTTAAATGATTGTCCCAAGCAATTTTTTTTCTATCTACTTTTTTCAAGGGCAGAAGCATAATGTTTTCTTTCTTTTGGAAGACAGCAACCTCTAAGAGTTGTAAACGAAATGAAAGTTACTTGCAATTTTACTCATCAGATGTGTATGTTAATTGCCACATAATCAAGCGTTACCAGCAGATCCTAAATATTTTATTATTTTCTTGGCCTCCATTGAAATGCTGAAGTTGCATTAGATCATACGTGGCACATACACTTACATGAGAATAAGACTCCTGCATCAGGGGGGAGGATAATTCATAAAAATTGCATGCATGTATCTGGGTCTTTCTTGAAATCAGGATGGAGAAGTGACAAGTCCGTGGCAGCAGCAGGCTCTGCTAAGTGCTGAGATACTGAGCCTGAGCAACTTGGGCCACATGGAAAAGACACGATATGTGTAGAACTGCCACCCACACAGGGAAGAAGTTCCCAGTGAATTTTGGAAGATTCAGAGTTAAGCAGTGAAAACCGAGCAAAGATCTTGTGGGATGGCAATTTTGACATTGGCTGCTTTCATTTCAGCCAAGCCATCTTTAGATACCTCAGTCCTTCAGTGGACCTAGCTCTTCCAGATGCATGCACGGTCTGCTACGGTTCTGCTTTTGATTAAAAGAAACAGATTAGGTAACCCAAGTCCTAATTATTTTTTAGGCTTTTTTTTAGGAATCTTTTCAAAGACCATTAACACATTTTCTCAGTAGTGGACATGACAATTAGACAGAGTATTTCAATAGTTAATCAACCATCATAAAATAGTAATGAATAAAATTCACATATAATTCCACTCAGGCTCTCATAACAGAGTTTAATTGAGCTTTAAGTGATTTGAAATACTTCAGTTGGTTCCTTTCATAAAAGTAAATTTCACTCATTCTGAATTCTTCTGTAAGTGTGTTTCTTAAAAATGCCACATTTAAAATACATTATTTCCACTAGCAATTGTTTACAACTTTGTATGAAATATATGTAATCAGAACAGTTTTTATTCTGTTGTATCTCATGAGGTCTAAGTACTGTAGGTTTTTTCTACCAAAACATTAATGGAAACGTAAGATGAAAGTTGTAACTTAATACCCTGAATATATACAAAACATTCTTTTCTGGTGGATGTCAGTTTTAGTTTGTTGTTGCACCTACTAGAAGGGTTTTCCTGTATGTTCATAAAAGACTGGGGTTTGAACTTTTAAACAAAAGATACTTTATTTAAGAAGCCCAAAAGCTTAAGATAAAAACATTAGGGTCAACATTTCTCACCTATATTTAGATTAAAATCTCTTTAATATAGAGGGAATTTCTGAGTAAACACTACAAGAAATGGTTCTTTCTGAAACTAGTATATGATATGATTGATGAGATTTCCAAATGTGGAATTCAGAAAATCTAGGTGTAAGAAAATGTCTTTGGACATAATGAAACTTAAGTTTCTTCTATTTCCTATTCCACAGATCATGTGAAAATTCCCCATATTCATGTTACAGTAATACTCTTATTAAAAGTATGGGTTTAATCAATTTTGGGGAGAAAAAAAACCCAGCTTTCAATTCAAGAAGGCAATAAAGTATACATAGAAAAACATTTTAATCACAGTTTTAGGCTACAAATAAATGACACTATTGAGGATAGAAAATACCTCAACTGGACTATGATTATTAACTAAATAATATAGATAATTACTTTCATTTCCTCCCTGAAATAGATTCCAATATTTTTCCCTAGAATACCCAAACTAGCTCAGAATTAACTGTTCCAGTACCTGTGGAACACAGTATAGTAATAAAAAACATCTCTAGAAATGCATAGGCCTCCTGTAAAAGCATATACAAATGTATAGGCCAGCATGTAAAGAATGTAACCTTCAGATTCACTAAGTTTCTCAGTTGCTGAAAATGTTGTCCAAATAATTTCAGAGTCTCTGTAAAACAAATAATTTGAAGAAGAACCTCTGCTACCTACTGGGATGTGTTAGAAGAAGTTTTACTGTTACATTATTAAGACCATTTTGTAATGTATAAAATAGCTGACAGTTTAAGAAGAATACATGCTTCTCTGGATGTGGATGAATACAATGACACAGGGATGCACAGTACCTCAATGCTAACTCCCAAGGTTCATGTCACTCCCTATTTGCCATTTACATGTACCTAATTACCAATTCTGATGTTGAAGAAATCATCAGCCATATGGTAAATTTTAGGCATGACAGCATTATTATATAGAAGCTATAATTCTGCTAAAATCTACATTACTAGCTTTTAAGAAGCAAACCATTATTTATAACCCTGAAAAAACCATATTAATATTTATGACATTATATATCTCCATGAAAGCCAGTGCCTGTTAATAAAGAAAAAAAATTATGGGTTGTTAGGAAATCTAATCATTTTGCCAAAATCTGCAAAACCCCATGGAATGCATATTATAGCATCTGAGCCATCAGCCTTCTCTTCATGAGTACATCATAAACACTGCTATGTAACTTACATATTCCAGTATACCAAGTTATTAATAAGTTTTTTATGTCAGGAAAACATTTTGGGAGGAACTATGAATGGACTGAAATATAGATTGCTTCACACTTATTTAAAAGGTTCTGCTTATTTTTTAAGAAGTTCAGATGATACCATTGCTCACAGGAGATTTGAAATTTTCTGGAGAAAACATCCTATGGAAAGAAAAGTACATTTTCCCTAACAGATTAAACACCTGGCAAGCACAGCTGAGGGGAAGCTATTATAAACTATTGTCCCCTTCACTGATTTTGATTTTACACGTAAAATTTTGGTAAGTCTGCCAAGCTGCCTCACGAACATAGTAATTCTTACATGGATCCCTCTGAGCACTGAGCAGAAGTAGGACCATAACACCTACAGATATTGTCCAAGAAAGCCAAAGAAAGTGTGGTAATTAGACACCAAATCTACCTGATAAAGCTGAAGGTTCAGTGTTCCATATATCATCCTCATAGTATGAAAAGCAGAACAGTACCTCATGCTAACTCGCAAGGAGATTCACACATCAACCCCTACTTGTCAGACTACTTGTTCTCTGACATGTGATAACATTTGATGTATTATTATCTAATAGAGCTGCTACCCAGAAAGTCATCTCCCACATACCGTAGGTGACAGTTACTTAATTGATACAAAACAATTTTAAAATCACAATTTATGCATACTATTCCATTAAAATTTAATCAAAATGCTCTGCTATATGCAGATTCTCAACATGTGCTAAACAGCAGTCAATCTCTTCATCATCTGCAAAAGAAATGCTTCAGATTTGAAACAGGAACACAAATGTGTAAATGAAGTACTCAATATCTGTGCAGAAAGAAACACCAGGACAGTGACTCAGATTGGAAGTTATCTTTGAGAGACAGAAAAAAAAAAACCTGACAGTTTAGAACAGCCCGTGCCTCCCCCCACCCCACCCACCCTCCCAAACAGAAAAATAAATATTTGAATTTGATTACCACGCTTTCTAAGAAAAGTGAGTATTTTCTTGAAAGTTATACATACAAAACACATATCATTCTCCTAAAGCTGAGGATTCCAAAAAAGCTGATAAATATGAAATACAGCAAAGGAAAATAAAAATCCTACCCAGGTTTTTTACTCTTATTAATTATAATAATAAACTTGCTATCATTAGAGATGCTTCATGTAACAACTGCACAACCTCAGGCAAGTTGAACCATAAGAATGTTCTGAGGATCCAAAAAATAACTAATATGACTGTTTATTCTATTATAATAACTAATATATTTTAGAGGAAATGAATGAGAGTTATTGAAAAAAGTAATTGAAAACCAGAAAATTAAGAACTAGTAACAATTAAGCGCTGATATTGGCACAAATAACTATGACTTCAGAATGACGTCCTGGCAAACAATACCAGATTTTTTCAGCCTTGTTATTAATTTGGACAAACTTCATACTGAAAATCACCTATAGATAATAAGCATAGAATGTGAAGATCTATTAAAGAGTCTCTTTTCAGAATTCAATCATACTGTACAGGGAAAATGAGTTCTGCTGTAGCAAAGAGTAAAAGTTACTAAACCAGTAAAGAACAAGAACAAAACTTAATAGCTTGTATCAAATGGATAGGTATATTTTGAATAAATGGAAACTGTGACGAAAAAGTGGTACATAGGAAAGAAAATGGAGAATGTAATTGTCATAATACAGCACATCAGTGGTCCATCTAGTCCAGCGTTCAGTCTTCAGAAACATGCATTAAAAAAATGCTTAATGAAGCAAACAGGACATGCATAAATCATCAGCTGCCTTCAGCAAATGCTTCATGGACTCAGAGCTGACTATGTTAATAGTATTTAAAAAGGGTATATGCAGAACAGTCTCAAACTACTCTTTAAAAAGTGTATTCGATTCTGCAATTATCTTTTCTGCAAATTTCATATTGTGCTTCTTTTTGTATTTTCAACAGAAATACCACTTCTTGGTATTCAGGTTAAATCTGCTGATGTATAGTAATATGTTTTGTCAGCCTGTTTTTTTAAAACCTTGTCTTATAATAGTTTAGAAACATAATGAATTACAGATGTAAGGCTACTGCAGCATCACATGAATTGCTTGTTCATGAAGACTGCGATTACTGTCTGCTTTCTCATTAATATTTCTCATTCCTATATCAGTAATTCAACTACTTTTTTTGTTCTAGTCCCTTATGAACATACACATCCCTACTTTACAAAACTAAGGGAACAATTTATGAATTAACATGGAGTTAATGAATCATAATAAAAATCATCTTGCAGAAAATTACTAAATGCAAAGATTACCACAAAGACAAAGATCTCATTTAACTACTAGATTCCTGTGGCAGAAGCCAGAGGAAGGAAACACTACAGGATTATAGTGATAGAAATTTCGCTCAGAGCGGAGTCAAAGTAACAAGAAGTTACCAAAATACGCAAGTACCAAGTCTGAAACCAGTCTATCAGGTCAAAGGGGCAGAGAGCAACGGAACAGTATGATGATTCATCAAAAGTTCATTTCAACATGGTGATAACAAATCCATGCAAGAGATGGTATGATAAAGGGCACATGCCCTATCCTTCCTAACTTTCACATCCTCGGGGCACAGTCCTTTCACAGTTGCCACCTTCTAAACATGGTCTGGTGTGTGTTCACAGGCTCACTTGTAATTTGGGGATGTTCTTCACTTTGTAGACTAACCAGTCACTTGGCTTTCATTATTGATTGCAGACCCTTACTTACAGCCTGCAAATTAGTATAGATGAGGTCTATTTTAAATTCTATTTAATACCAACTTATTTCTAATAGTAACAGTAACTAGCCATCACAAGAGTGCATCTGACACCAGCATACAAAAAACAATTTAAAGAATGATTTAGCATTAATCCATAAAAAGGAATTGAAAATATGAAGGCCAGCAGAACAAAATCAAAACTCTTATTAAGATAAGCACCACCTCCTACTGCTTTCTGAAAAATGATCTTCTAATTTAATCTTTCTGATACTATTTTCATTTTCAGAAGAAAAAACAGCATGAAGGTTCATGATCAGTATGACCCATTTTCTTCAAGATTTATTATTCCGGACAATCAAAATATTTCCCTAAGTTTTTAGAATATTGAAGTAATATTTTATATTAAGGCAAAAGGACAGAAAAAATTACTTACATGTTAAGTACTTGTTGAATTAATATTCCAATTTATTACACTAATTTGTTCAATTCTAATTATCAATTAATTGTTCAATTATTTTACACAGTCATTCTGAATACAAGTGGCTACTTTGGCTTCATGGCCAAGGACTGGAAGGAAGGAATCTGATTATTTGAGTGACAGAAGTCCAAATGCTCTGCCATGTACTAAGTGTTGGTCATCCTTCCTCAGACATCTACGCTGACCACTTAACAGTCTCTCTATTACAATTGTCACTCAGTCAATCTAGCATTATGTTATTGTGGCCATTTAGTCACACAACTGGCTCATAAAAGGAGGCCATGGGCCTCTTCAGGCTTATTATAAACTGTGTCTGGTGAATGATGTGTTTCAGCTGGGGGTACTGCCCTACCGCATGGGAAGGCAGCATCCCTAACTCATGGATGGCTGACTTTTGATATGACATTATGAGTTGGACTGAATGTGTTCTTTGTTGATATACCAAGAAGTCAGGAAGGAAAATTCATCTATTTTTCAAACAGATCTTTCCTTCACTAAAAAATGCCTGTGCAGCATCCTCTCCAAACAAAGTAGGTCTCATTCTCAGAAGCAAACAAATCAGGGTTTATATAGCAAGCAGTATCCAGTTGGTCTCTAAAAGTATATGAAAAATATAAGATTAATAGGAAGAAAAGATCATGATTTCCTTTTATTCAGACCTAAGTTAACTTCATACTTCTATGACAAAAGTCTATGTTAGATGTTAGAGGAAGTATCACTGTACATGTGCTGCTACAGAATTCTGCTAGAAAAGACTTCTTGTGTTAGGGTTTTTGAGTCCAGCCCTAAAAATCTGCTTTAATTTATGGGTGGGGTAGGTGGTAGTTGTCTCCTCGTTGCATGTTCCACTTGCAGAAGCTAAAAAAAAAATTCAGGAACTTACTGTTTGTTACTCTGGTTGAAGTTACCAATTAACAAGTAGCGCTGGACTTCAAACAGTGCTCAAGTGCAGTAAATGATGTGATCTGCCTTATTCTAATACGTCTATAGTCCCATTATATTCCAGCAATCCTTTATTGTAAGGATCACACAAAAAGAATAACAGTTGTTTGTTGTTTTTTTAAAATGAACTAGTGCTCTGGTAACAGTAGGAATTGCAATTTTTAAATTCGCTATTAAAGGAAACTCATTACCATTAACAGTGTCTATGTATGTTCTCAGTGTATTTAACATCTACTAAAACAGAGAGGATATTAACTCAAAGTCGTCTTTTCTTCCCCTTCTGTGCCTTCAGATGTTGTAAGCATAAGAACTGGTATGCTGCCTGCACCCAATTTAGGCCACAAATGAATTGTGGTTCGACTGTCATTTACTGCTCAAGAGGACTGGCAAATGGAAAAAGTACTTTTTCTTCCTTACTCAAAGTGGGCAAAAGGTGGACACGATCTGCGTTTCAGACCACATGACAAGTCTAGTGCCCATGTACAGTGATCATTGATCCAGAAGTCACAAAGCCCATGTATGTTTTCCTTTATGATCTTGCTCTCTAGTCTCCTTTTATTTTTCAAAACTGCAAAATGTGTGAGACATTCATTATGCTCACAGGAAAACCATCACTGGCTAATGATAAAAATTTTGTGAGGTTCAAGGAAAAAACATGTTAGATGATGCCTACATGACTGAAGAAATTTCCTTCAATGCATAGACAAGCAAAAAAACAGTCTTACAAGGAATGGTGAAGTTACTTGGTTTGGCATCGCTAGGGCAAAGAATTAACCATATTTAATGTGATCTTGTTCATCATAATGAGCCTCATCTAATTCCATCCTTCAGAAACCTTCATTTATCTAACTTAGAAAGAATATGTTAAACAAAAGCACTTCACAGTATTAGTGCAATTTACATCAAATGCACTAGAGAAAATTACCTAATACAATTTTCTAAACCATTTAGTAGTATGAACGAGGAACTAAAAGAGAAAATTACATCTTAGGATTTGTAGGATGTTGAAAACACTCTACACCTGAATTCACACTATCTGCATTACCTCACTGTGCTCTCAATGGTAAAAGACCTTAGTAAACCAGAGAACCGGAAATAATCTGCGAATTGAGCACAAAAATATGTTAAGTCGCTCTGGATCTGCATGAGCAAGACACCACTTGTGGTCTCTGCGCAGACATTGGCATCTGAGCCAGGGAACGTACTTCCACTTTGGCTTGGTTTATTTCCAAAGCAAATTGAAGACAGGAGTGCTGAAACAAGGTTTAAGTTTTCCAAATGCAGAATACACATCTGGACCAATATTTGGAGATATCATTGGCATTTTTGTTGCTTTTCTGATGTTTGCACAAAATGCCATGAATACAATTAAGCCAACACCCCTCCAACCTGAAACATTAAAAAAAAAACCCACCAAAAAACGAAACAAACAACACCCCCCCCCCAAAAAAAAACCCCAAAACCCACAACCAAACCACTTGAAAACTACCAGTAAAGCAAAAAAGGATGAATTCCAGAAGTATTGGTCAACTTATAGGCCTATGCTATGGAAAATTATAGACCTAGAAACTTTCCCAAGGATTCTCCCTCCTGTTACTCAGTAGCTGTTCAGGAAAAATTCACTGCCAAGTCTAAAAAATAAAATTCGATGAATACCAAGGACTCAAAATTCTCAGTACAATACATAGATTTGGTACACGATCAGACATACTTAGAGCTAAAAAGCAAGAATTCTTCCTGAGAGAAGAGGAAGGTATATTTTGAACAGCAAAAATTGAAATATGTTGACATTTTCTGGAAAAATCAGCTCCAAAATTCTGACAATAATAGTTTTTCAGAAACGCAAGCAGGCGCAGCAATAAAAACTGTAAAATCTTTAAAATATAGAAACCATTTTTTTCCAGAAGGCAATCTTTGGAGATCTAGTAAAATAGCTCTTACTAATAGTAATTATTTAATTTCAAAATTTACACTTATTAATATTAAACTAACTTGCAGTAAACTTTCTTTTTAGGGTCAAGAAATGAGAAAGTCAGATTGCATATGATTTATATTTTTGACACAAATCTGTAAGTCGTAGTGTCTAATATACAGAATTTCTACTTCAATATAATATTCTGCTCCCTAAGGGTAGTAAAGGGTTTCTGTTCAATAATCACTAAGAAGCAAATATTTCCAGGAACTTAAGAATTACACAAATACCAAGATGAACAGCTTGCTTCTATTAGACTGCTTTAGAAGTAATAAGCTTCTATTAATTGCTTTGGAAATAATAAATCATTTCATTGTTTTATATTTTTCTCTTCCCTTATGTCTTTTGCTGCTTTTCTAGCATAAAATTACTGGGCTTACCTTTGTTAAATTAATGACAGTCAAGTTTAACCTATGTTAAAATATAAAACTTCAAAAAAATGTTTAATTTAGAATTGACTCTGTACACCATCAGGAATTCAGGTCATGTCAACATAG
Organism: Falco peregrinus; assembly: GCF_023634155.1. Classification (NCBI taxonomy): domain Eukaryota; kingdom Metazoa; phylum Chordata; class Aves; order Falconiformes; family Falconidae; genus Falco; species Falco peregrinus. The sequence continues at coordinate 71,967,791 of NC_073722.1, read as the reverse complement.
GCTATTGTGCTAACAATCCACTACAGTCATCAAACTTTGGTTACTAGAACAACCAAATAAATGTAGAAGTCCTAGAAAGCAAAATTATAAAATTGTGTGTAGTTTTTATCTGACAATATATGATCAAATGCAGTGGAGCCAAATTGCTAAATGATATCTCAGACTATAAACTTGAAGTGTGTTACAGATGTTCTTATGACTTTCACTTAAATAGCAATGACTATTTCCCCTTTCCCATGTGCCATAAAGGTCTTTTAGACCTTCAAGATGTCAGAAAGATTGAAAAATACCAAAGTAACTGTATCTCAGCTAAAGAAAAAGGATCTGCTCATTTAGGGATTTACAGAACTCTCTAGGACAGGTAGCACAGAAAAGAACAAGGCAAAATTGCTAACGTAATTCTGTATATGAGGTCAAGAGAAAACAGAGGCCACAGAACTACTTTTTTTCTAAACCAAGACCTATTGAGAGAGAAACAGTTATTAAATAACGCTATGTTGGGTAACAAAGATAATGTAAAGAAACCCTGCAGACTTCACCTTTTTCCTGGATAGAAAGATTAATAGGTCCACAGTTAGATTTCCTCTTTCTTTTATGTGATCTGGATCCCATACAAGTGTTAAATCTCTCCGGGGATTTGGAGAACTTGTATATAAATTGTGGAATAAAAATAAAGGTCCTTAAGTATGCAGCTATAACAAATACATCACTGATCATACATGGCAGGTATTCTAGCAGCCTGATACAGTGGAAAACATAAGCATCAAAGTCATATGGGACTCTGTGGGATTTATGTCAAACTGCAATGGAAAGGAAACTGCAGAGAGCATCTCAGTCATTCTAAGTTCTCTTAAATAGCATCTTCACAGAAATCCAGGACAAAAACCAAGAAAGAGTGACTGATAAAGCTTTCTGTTGCTGTAGCAATTAGTAATATCAATAGCCACCCATTAAACATTTGCTATAAAATCTCTACACAGCAAAACAAATCAAAGCACTTCATTGTTCTTCCTTACCTTAAAATCCTAAATACTGACGGTGGAAAAATAAAGTAGCCATCAGAAAAGGTTTTATCCAAGAGGCCCGATACAACTGACATTCAACTTGAAATTAAAATAATACAAAACTTCAGAACTCTAGAGCTTAGAAAGAGTCAAAGTCAAAAGTCAAAGGCAAAAATAAATTACAAGATTTAATATTTGGTGCTGTGTATGAATAATGGCACAGATTTTATGACACCATCATATTTAGTTAGATAGTAGCAAAGGAAGCAAGTGTGCAAATTGTGTTACCAACACATTTAACAAGAAAGTAGCAAGGAAAGCAACTTTGTAAAAATGAGGTAAAACTTCCAAGTTATTCAAAAGCCTTTAGATGAAAATTACCTTGCAATTGTTCTGTTTATGTGCATGCAATTTTTCCTGAAAGGTTTTACTTTTACTTTGGCCCTTAGTTTTTGTACTAATTTTTTTAAACTCTTATAAAGTATGTATTTAAACACTTTCCTTTAGGTTTTAAACATCTAGAAATTGCCATATTTAGCACTCTGAGTTTTAAAAGGGAATTAACAAGATAGCTAAAGCAGTAATTACAGCTATTTCCTTCTAATAAAAAATAATATTTCCCACATGTGCAATATACTCCATCCAAGAGTCTCAGCACTGTAGGATGCCTGAGGGTAGAGCTCTGCAGAGATGTGAAAGTTGGGGTACATTACATCATATAAAATATATATTAAAAAATCTGGCATCTACTGCATGCCCAAGTGTAAAATAGTACGGACTGCAGTAAAAAGCAACAAATAGGCCTCTAAAAGATGACGGATGTCTCAATTGACAAGCCTGCTGTGTCATAAATTCCTTTCCTCTGGTGTTCTCAGAAGGTTACTCTGGTTCAAAACTCTTAACAAACTGTCTGCAGAGTTCTCAGACCGCAGACTGGAAAACCTCTTGCACAGAAACTTGTATTGAACAGGGGAATGCCTGGGACAACTTGTGAACTACACAGGCTGAGTAACTTCCTCTGAAGAAAGCTGGAGAGCAGAAAGACGACACCAGAATTGGCACTTTTCGACCTTTACAGGAAGAGAAAGCATTTTTGTAAAAATGCAGTGCAAAATCATGCTGCATGGTATGAGGGCAAGAAATTTATCATCAGTGTTCAAAACTCATGGATTTCCAAAGAAATGTGTTGGAGAAGGGAAGTATTTAGTCAAAAGTAACCAGGGAAGATGCACCTCTTATTTTTGCAAAAACACTACCAACTTTTTTAAATCATAGCCAGAGGTTCCAGGCTTCAAAAATCTAAGGACAAATTACTTTTTTTGTCTTTTGCTGCTCCTAAGAAGCATATTAATGCAAAAGCTGACCTAGGCAAGTACTGTCAAATATGAGACCAAACGGTAGAATCTGACTATAATAATATTATCGGAGACAGCTGCACTTTGGTATCATTTCCATGATAAATATGAACTTTGTATACCAATGATATACTGCAAATGTACACCATAAAATTCATAGATAGTGTATCTCTCTTAATGTCTTACAACCAGTCTAGCCTTCTGAAAAATTTTGAGGTGTAGACTACTTGGTATCTAAATGTCAAAACTGTATCAGCAGCAGGTGCTAAGTAGTACCCTTACTAGTAATCGTGTTCAAGCATAGAAATTTTATCAATCATATTCTTCTACCATGTAACTATACCTAATCTGAACCTATGGCCCTGTGATCTAGAACTGACTGGGAAAAGTCTGTTACCTCTTTTCCTGAAGGTATAAGCTAAGCTGTTTCTCTGTGTTGCAGGCAGATTTTGCTAAGAAACCAACAGGTCGTCTTGTAGTTCAAGCCATGCTACTCCAACTCCATTACTCCATTTTTAGTCAGCTCTCCCTTATGCTCCATCTCTATATAAAATTCTTTGACTACCCGTATTGACTACAATAATTTAAAGCTCCTGTCATCTGCAGCATTAATATCAATGCATGCAGTTTAAATATATTTATGCTAAAATACTTTCAATGCATTTCTGGAAGGAAATTTCTAAGGTGATTTGAATGTCTCTAAAAGGAAAAATGCATGTAGAAATACTCAGTTAATGACAAGAAATAGTTTTTCTTCTTTCCTTCAGCTTTCCTCTTTAAATTTCCAGAAACTAAGCACCAGATCAAAAAGCAGCTCAATCTGGAATACAGTAAAGAGTCTGAACACCAGCATGTTAGGATAAAATGAGCATTAAAACACAAATAACATAATTTAAAAAGATAAACTTGATGCCACAGTGACTCTGTGCAAAAGGGAGTATGTAGTACACAGTCTGACTAAAAAGTGAAAATAACACAAAGCCAGCCCCATTTTTAACTTCACAAATGAAATGCCTCTGACACATAAGAAATGGGTCTCTACATCTTTTGCAATATATAAAATATTAATCTATTATGAGGCTTTAATTCATAACCATCTACCAATGGATAAAGAGTAAGTGTCCACACTGGTTTTAACAGATCAAACAGTGGTATTAGATACTCACATATTTTTGTATTCATGTAATGTCATTGAATTCAGAAGATAATTTCTCAGATTAAATCATCCTGTGTTAGGGATGGTTGGAGTAAATGACAGGCTGTAGAAGCATCAGCTAACTAGGATTGCCACTAGCCATAAATAAATGCTTGCAACAGGCAAGCAGCTCTTTACCTGTAAAGAGTAGCATTTTTTTTTTTATGTAATTTTTAACTATATGGTAGAAAACATCACTCTGTTGAAGTCAGAAATAAAGTAAATGATTCAAATACGAGAGAGAGAGAGATGGAAATTGTGTTTGTGTTATACTGCTTCTACCAAAATCCCAGGTAAAATACATTGGTGCCATAGCAGAAGTTACAGATCCTATTTAGAATCATGACTGGAATTAAAGCTGCATATGAAATGAATAGTCCTCATTATTTAATTGCAAGTATGTGTGATCGATGTGATCTACCAATACACTTGAGGAACAATTCAAATTTTATTTTTCAATTGCAATTTTTTATTTAAATAATTGTCTTTGATTATACAGATCTTAAACCACCACACAAATATCCTTTTCAAATGACAAACATGTATGTCCCATGTTTCATTTTACCTTATTTTTTTTTCAATTCTTTTATCTATGGGCTCTTCAAATCCCAACTCACCACCATTCAGCTTCGGCTGAAGGCTATGGTTTACATCCTCCATGTACAAAGAAGTACAAGCTCATCAACTGAATACTTAGGTAGGTCTGTCAGCTCCTCATCCATTTCAGAAATTAATTAATTTCCCCCTTAGTACATTTCTTCCATCTTTCCTCAGTAAGTTTCTGTCTTCAGCCTTTGCTTTAAACTGCCTAGGGTTTGGGTTTTGTCCTTCTCTGCATATAAATTACAAACCTGCTGCAAGTCTAAGGACAAGCCATAAAATGTACAATCTACTTTACAGACAACCTGTGGACTACAAATGTCACATCACTGATGAAGGTAAAACAAGAAAGAAAGAATACTGTTTTCTTTATACATGTTTTGTGTGTTGCAAATACTAGAGAGCTATATTAATTTTAATATCTAATTTATTTTTTGTTTTGTTGTTATTGTATATGAATAAACACAGGTTTGGGAGCAGAATATCCAGCAGGGCCATTGAGGGTCTAATGAAAGTGGGTGAGGGAGACCTCTACATCAAAGAAGGCTCAGGTTAGTATATATGTGATACAGAAGCCCAGAGGCTTGAAGGGCAAGTGCCAAAACTGTAATGACACAGACAGAAAATTATATTTTCAGTGGTATTTTGAAGACAATCAGAGTATCAGAAAATTAAGGACAGCCAGCAGGGAGAAGACTGATGGACTTAATATGTGATAAGGCTAATATAGAATTGCTGTATTTGGCATGTAGATTTTTTGGGGGTAGGAAGAATGGTTGTAGCCATGTGATGGAAAGATCCTCAAATACAACAGACATTCTATCTGCTCCCTTTTGTGCCGAGTGGCTCATAAGCAGATTATTACTGGAAGCTTCACAAATACAAGTCTTATTCCCAGCCTGATTTTTAGTGTCGTTTTGAGAAAGCCCATTATGTTTTCCCAAGCTGCTGTAGCTCTCTCTCTACTCACAGAGGAAAGGGACCCCAGAAGGACAGGGAGAACAAAGTGTCACAGTTCGGTGCAACTAGTTTGGCCAACATTGCTACCCGGAAACACTATGCAACATCTTACCAGGAAAGGTAAGAATTATGTATTCTCCAAGCATATTATAGGTCCTGGAAGTGCCATATGAGGAAGACCGCCTCTGCTGTCAGTGCAGCAGGACACTTCTACAGCTGCCTGACTTTTGACTGCACCTCAGTAGAACAGATGAGTTCATCCTTTAATTTAATGTTAGATTTGTAACCTTCTCAGTTATTAGCTGATTAATTTATTACCCCTTAAATGATAGTAGAAAATAGCACACATAAAACTCTTATATTGTACATTAGAATTTAAATATACAGTCATTGCTTTTTTGAATTAATCTGAATCTGTCCTTATACATTATGCTGAAGTAAATATCACAGCTGAAATTCCCACCCAAAAATCTAAGCATCCTGAACTTTATTCTTCTTGAATAACTCTTACTGCTGATCCAGATATCTGCATTTCCAAAGTACCTCATGCCAATATATTCCATGGTAAAGGAACAACATTCACCTGTATCTACAGACTTGGCTCTTTAAAAATTTTCTTTTGGTAATCAAATAAATCCAAAATAATCCCTCGTGATCAAATTTATGAAGTATTTTCACAGCCTGAAACAGCAACTTCTTTGTGTTTGAGTTTTTTATTGGAATGTATGCAAACCAGATACTTGGGTTTCAGGAAAAAAAAATTATTGTAGAAAAGGAACGTTTGGGGTTTTTTTCAAGGTGGCTCAAAGCATGATATGAAACAGTACTTTCTGGTTCAGCACAGGTTAGTGTTAACTAAGTTTCCCTATACTGATTCCTATTTAATTTCTAATACTGAGTTAGTATTAATTTACATCTACAAAAGAATGATGAATCAATTCTGTGCAATAATAAACCAAGCTAAATATCTAGACTTTCATTACATACCTAGAAAACAATAATCTATTTTCCAGGTATGCAGTACTTCACCAGAACTCTTGAACACTTCACCACACTTTTCACCAAAGACTTAACAGCGAAATAATATGTTATGATAGGATAAAATTATGACTTCATTGCTTTCACAGAACATAAATACAATAATGTTTATATACCAAAAAGACATTGTGATAAATTCTAAGCACATAAATGTATATTGGGTACATAAATCAAGTGTCATATAATTTATAAAAACTATTTTAATTAAAATGTGTCAAATGCATGACTAAAACATATTTTGTAATTAAAACTCGAGCATTTTCAAGAATGTAGCTTCTTTATTTATCAAAAGCCAAATACAGAGAAGTGGTCCAAAGAAAGATGGGGCCTAGTAGTGGAAACTACTATTGATTTCCTCAAAACTACTCACATGTTTAAAGTGTGTGCATAAGTGTTTTCCTGGGTCACAGCCCAATTGCCAAAATATGTCACCATTAATCACATTATGAAAGCAATTACTACAGGTTTAGCTTCATTAACTTCAATCTGAAAAAAGTCAAGATTCTATAGGAGACATTCAGTAGCCATCCCAAGGCCATCCTGCACTATGCACTTTCTCCTGTTCGTATATATGTACATAATCTAGCAAGCAACACAGTTTTTCTGTGTTTGTAACGTAGGTACAGTAATTGTTGGTGGGGAAACAAAACTGCAGGTCGGACTTGAAGTAGCAATACACTGCCTCAATGGTTACCTAGCTTTATGGACAATACTGAAAAAAACACATAAGATAATATACTTCTGAATCACCCAGTGGCTGATTTTATTTCCAGTATTATAAAAACATCAACCTTTGTGAACACTATTCCTTAGTCGTAAGAGATCATAGCCTACATATATAAAAATCATTATTTGTACATAAGACAAAGGATGAAAAAAATCAAGCTGTCTCACTTTCAGTTAGATGATTTCACAACTTATTTAACATCCTAAAAATATCTTTAGATAGTCTATATTTCTAAAGGAGACATTTTTCAAGTTGTAAAATGACATCAACTCATTCAAGTCTGAAAGAAATTTTAATTTCTTCTAAAAATAACCCAACGATATTTGAATGCACTTAAAAAAAAAAAAAACAAAAAAAAAAACAAAAAAAAACCCAAAAAAACCACAACCACCCACAACTACTTCACCCACCCACCAAAACACTGGGAAGAAGCAAGTGATTCCTACAGAGAAAAATCAGACATTTGCATGGCTGTTAAAGGATTCAAATAGAACAGGAAAGTCATTCAACCAGTAACATTACTGGAGAATTTCATATGTTTATGTCCACACTTCTTTCACATGAAAAATCATAGCTCCCGACTTTGACTTCACTTACTGAAATAATGTTTTAGTGCTGTTATAGAGGAAAAAAACATTATCAGAAAATCACTGCACTGTCTTCCTAAGTGAATAACTACGAACATTTTTTTACCTCATATATATTCAGCAGCTGCAAATTACAACAATTTTTCAGCATTGGCAATGGAACATTTGATCATAATCAATAACAATAATGTCCTCTCAAGCAACATTAGAAAGACATGAACTTGCCTGATGTTAACGTTCCTATCACATTCAATTAACACTAAGTGCCACCACTTCTAGATTGTCAGCACTAGGGAAAGGTCCAGAATGAGATGCACAAATGCAGGCTTGACGAATGCACTGACAGTGTAATGAATAAGGAAGGAAAGGTGGATGTTTAAAAATGTGATTCAGCACAGGGCACTGGCAGGGAAGAAGGCATTAAATCAGCTCACAGGTAGCTAAAAGCCACAAATTAAGTACACACACAAGACTGCAACACCATTTCCTGCAATTTTGTGCCTCAGGCATGTCTTTGTGGTGAAAAGATTCTAATAATAAGCGAAGGAGCAAGAGGTGCTGACAAGCAGTGCTAAGCTTGCTCACAATTATATGAAAGCATTTAAATAAAAAATTTGACCAGGGAGTGGTAAAGCTGGATTTTTGTCCCTGTCTCAAGAATGATTATGGTTTTGGCAATTGGGTTAAAAAAAAATAATCTTATAAATAATTTTGGAGCAGGATTTACAGACCCAGGATTTCCTTCTGCCAGGAAGTGCTCTTGTACATTGTCCTGCTTCCTTAGTCTATAACTCATTAATCTGGCAGTACAGCGGCTAACTTTAGTCTCCATTCCCCTTCTTGCCTCTTTTGGGTGTTAGGATATGGGTGTATTTTCACTTCTAGGTGATTGCTTTCTCTGACCTTCACACAAAAGATGACTACATCCTCCCTGCACTTACTTCCCTCATGCCTAGCAATATTGTGTGCAGCCCTCTGGACATCTCACTTCAGTAGAAACTATTCCAGCTCTAGGTATCTACACACAGGGATTTTTTTTTAATCAGTTAAAAAGACAACAGCATTCTGTCCCTTAGTCATCTCTGCCAAATCAACAGAGGAAGAGTTAGCAAATTGAACTGACAGCAATGTAAATGTCTTGCTAGGCTATTCTGCTGGTACAAAATAATGGACCAAACTGTTATTATTCCTAGTACTGTCATACAAAGTTGGGAACCAAACCAACCTCATAAAACAGCAGCCACAGCCGTTTTCCACAAAGCACATAAATGTTCCCTTTTAATAGCCCTGGACATACTAGGCACGCCAAGAGGAATGGAAAGGTTCAGAAAGAAGGTAGCTGAACATTAACTGTCCTCTCAGCACTTGCCCTCATCAGCCCCAAAGCTCAGCCCATTCTTCCTAGCAAACCCAATTTCTTTCCTTCCCTGCCAGTATTACTGCCCTCTAATGTGGTGCTGTAAAGGCTTGCCGACAACATGGTTACGAGACTCCAGATAAACATGGATACGTTTACTAATGAAGCACTTAGAAAAACTGCAGTGTGAAGAACAGTGAAATTGGATTCTGAACAGTGAAAAGGTCACTTATTTTCCACACATTTCCTAAACCAGAGTTTCTCAAATCAGCCTTGCTAAAACCAGGTGCAGCCTTTAACGTATCCAGTAACTGCACACAGCTTTTGAAAATCAGTGGTATTGTGAGAGTCTGTCTTTCCTGAAACCATGTTTTTGCAAGTTGTCAAAAACTTCCTCAGGATAATTATGCTTCAACAATGGCATTTTTTCCTTTCCTAATCCTCACAGTACCTGGTAGTGGATTGAACTGCAAAACCTATCAAGGGATACTCAAAAAATGGTACAATATCAAACAAACAGGGGAGCTCAAATATTTAGTTTCCTTTGCTTCCACACTGCAATACAATCCCTCTGCTTCTCACAGTAAGATGAAGTGTAGAGCAGCATACTATCAAGCTTTTCATGCAGAACCCAAACACCAGTAAAAACGCTTATTTGTGACATGATACCATAACAAAAGCTCAACTCTACAAAGCAAAATAAAAACACATGGAAATTTTTTTTGAATATTTGTACTCTGTATTATTCATAGAATCACAGAATCATTTAGGTTAGAAAAGACCTTTAAGATGATCAAGTCCAACCATTAACCAGGACTGCCAATAGAGGTATGTTCTGCAGGAAAATGAAAAATGTAAGGAAAAAGCAGAGTACTGTAATCAAATGACTTAGCATACAAACAATCAAACTCACCCACTCTACAGAAAAAAAAGAAAAAAAAAAAAACCACTTTGAAAATTTGATCTTAGGGAGCCTGGAAGGATTAGTATAAACTACAATGTGCATTGACACTTCATTTCAGAAATATTCCTTTTACTCAGTAGCAAACTGATCCTTCTATACTGTGCTCACATGCTGGGTCTGTTGTGCTTAATGGAATTAAAGAATATGAAGTACTTTCAAAAAGAATACATCTGATTTTTCTGAGTAGTCAGATATAAGGGTTTTCCAGGGATAGACATGTTTATTTCATTTTCTTGGCTAAATTCTAGCTTTCATTAATGACAATGTTCTCATCCACAGTTTTAAAATTCTCCTGTAATGTCTAACATCGTCTGTCCTACCACTGAGTGAGAAACGTCTGCATTTTAATACCTGCAAATCTTCCTCTACTATATGTATTATGTAGAGAAATTAATCAGGTTCTGTAAAACTGTTACATAGAGGAATTAGTCAATGCAGCATTTCTGAAAGGACCATAGATCTACCTCATGCTTACTGTCCTTCATGCCTTCCCCAAGATACTTTGCCCTTTGAAATACGTTCCTGTGGCAGAATAAATCCATGAAGACAGAAGCCAAGGGAAGAAACTGCAGTGACCTCAAGATATATATACAGGACAAACGAAAAGCCAATAAAATCCACCAAGCAAACAAATTCCAAAGACTGAGAAGGAATATATTATACCGGAGAAGACTTCTGTTGCCAAAGAACAAAACCAGGATATTTGTTTCTATTGATACTTCTTTGAAGAAAACTGATGGAAATACAAGCACCTTGGTTTTATTTATGCTGTGCCACTGGCCTGCCAGATAGCTGTGGGCAAGTCAGAGTAGTCTCAGTTATGCTGTAGTAAACTTAGAATAGCTGGGTATTGTCAATACATTTGTATCAGACACACTATTTTGGTATTTGGTATATTAAACAGCCCATCTTGCAACTCTAAGAAATCACAAAATGTTTGAGGTTGGAAGGGGCTTCTGGAGGTCATCTGGTCCAACCATATAGCTACCTATAGCTGGCCATCTATAGCCAGCTCTCCAGGATCATGTCTAGATGGCTTTTGAATATCCCCAAGAATGGAGACTACAACATCCCTGGGCAACTTGTGCCAGTACTCAGTAACACCCACAGTGAATACATGTTTCCTGATGTTCAGATGGAATCTCCTGTGTGTGTCTATTGCCTCTGTTCCTCTCACTGGGCACCGCTGAAAACAGCCTGGCTCCATCCTCTTTGCATCCTCTCTTCAGGTATTTGTACACACCGATGACATTCCTCTGAGCTTTCTCTTCTCTTTTCATTTTAAAGTAATCTATAAATTATCTGAAACTGTCTGTTCTGCCTGCTGGAGTTCAAGGAACATCTGGACAATGGTCTTAGTCATATGATTTAGCTTTAGGTAGTCTTGCAAGGAGCAGGGAGTTGGACTCTATGATCCTTATGGATCCCTTCCAATGTAAGATATTCTGTGATTCTATGAAACACAACGGATGTATTTATACATGCATAGTTTTAACTATTTTCTGAGAAACTGGTTTAAAATTAATTTGCTTCAGATATTATTTTAATGGTTATTATATATCATTTTGTATCAGATACTAAATATATATATTAAATCAACTTCTTACAGAAACCCCATCATTAAAATAATCAATACTTAAACTATTTACATGACAGTAAACATGGATAGTGATGTACTTAAGCTCCTGGTTCTAAATGATGAGTCTACCTGGAGCAGCTTGACACTGACAGAGTGTAAGTACCCACTCTGGAAGGAATCTGCTTGTTCGGTTTGACTGCTAGTTGCAGGTGATGCCATTCAAGCATTAAAAAAAAATTTAAAAAATGTTCACAATATGATGTCAATAGATGGCTGTGTGATTAGGATACAAAAGAAACAATCATTTGGGAAAAAAAAATCCACCAATGCTACTGAAAAAATACATTTATTGCTGCATAAACTAATTAATTTAAACATTAATTATATCTAGTCCTTTTATAAAAATGTGCTCTTCTAATATTTGTGGTGAATGTGGCTTGTATTCTAATTATTCTTGTATTAACTACAGTTGGTAGGAACCTATAATCCACAGTAAATAATATAAAATAGTTATTATTTTTATATTCTAAAATAAAGATTTAAGTCATCAAAGAAGAAAATCTAAGACCATGAGTTTCTGCGTATAAAAAGTATCTTTACAATAACTTCCAGTGAAATACATAGATGATACAGCAACGCTATTTGTAATAGATAACTTTGTGTAAAATGCACAAACTCCAAAAGCCTGCTTCATTTGATTTATTAATATCTCAGAATCACTGTTAATGCTGAAATAAAATAATTCTGGTTATTATTACCATATGTCAATCTGCTAGAATATTATACCTGAAGAAACTTGTGCCATTGTCATAAAACTTCCATTATGTTAGAAATCTATTAGCAACGATTGACTGAAGAAAAAGTAGCTCAATTTTTAGAAAACAACATAAATTACTTTAAAATACATTGAAAAGCTGACATCACCTTGAAGACTAGTGTTATCTTCCTTCATCTGTCATTGTTGATTATAGGGAATGAACTCCAGCCCAGCAGTGCTAGGCTTATTTATGCTTACACTTACATTGCTGCTATGTATTTTAACTCTTCTCATCAGAAGATGGATTGGCAGGCTCTGGAAAAGCAAGAAACTACCATCTCCTGACTTCTGACATATAAACTGCATTCCTTCTCCACCCCCACCCCCCACCCCCACCCCATTCTCAGTTTATTCTCATTTCCATTCAGTTTAGCCGAAAACTCATATCTTTTTAAAGGTAACTATTCTGATTTTCAAGTCCCCAACTAATGGCATCTGGTAATCTTTTCTGAAATTTCATTTGCTATGTGCTAGGAAAATGGTTAAACTTGCTTAAGTTCTAGTCTTGGATATTTTAGAGAATTTATCTGAAAGACTGAGAAACACATAGCAGCACATCACTGGGTAAACACAGATAAAAAGACACTATCCAGCTCTCATACAATATCAGGACTGTTTATGCTTTTTTTTTTTTTTTTTTAAACCACACCCCCAGTTGTCTATCTGACCACACAGTAGACTGACTGCTCTTCCTTAAGACTTACAAAATCTGGTTTCACAAGTTTCTTTATTATTTTGTTATCCCCTGGATCCACCCCTCAATGTTTTCATCCTTATTGAAATAGGATGTCAAACATATCTAGTATTAAGTTTATTAATGTTCTATCTCATCCTTGTCAATGCTGCATATATACGAAAGACCAAATTCCCATGTCAACTTTTAGATATAACTTCTTACTAAAAATAAACAAAACAAAACAACACAAACAAACAAACAAAACCACAACCAAAGCATCACACACACACAAAAAAAGCCTTTTTAGCCATAGTATTTCTGCAAAAGTTCAAAATGGATCTTTAAGGAGGTTGGTTAGTTTTAGGGGAGAGATGGATGAAGTGCTCTGTAGTGATGGGCCATTGTGGAGGGTTATGGTTTTGGTTTCCTCTCCAGTGAGCTGTATTTTTGAAAACAGTGTCCCTTATTTTCATTCTTTACTCCTGGATGTTCAGATGAGTTGTGTTGAAACATATAGTTGAACCTTATCAGATGTAAACCATTTCCCAAAACTTTAAACTGATAAAGAGATGTCATTAACTTTACCCTTTCTATGAAATATCACTGAAACATCATGATATAATGTGGAAACATGTAGAATGATTATAGCAAAGTAATGGTAAGTATTTTCAAATACAAATGGATTGATCCAGAAGCCATACAGAACTTGGTCCAGGTATTGCAAGTGTCAGGAAGGGAATATTCTTACAATTGCCAGATTTGTAACAAAGTAGTCTCGGAATGATGTTGTAGTCTGCTTTATTATAAATATGGAGAGAACAAAAAAGAATTACTATAAGCAGATATGTCTTTTTTCAGAAACTTTCAGATCTTACACAAAGGAAATAGATATTATTTCAAATCTATAAATGAAGAATTGAATCTTTAAGAGGAGAATGGACTTGCCCAAAACACAAAGGCATCCGGCCCAGGCACACTCAAATGACTACAGTCTTTGAGTTGGATGATTGCTGTGAGTCTCTTCCAACTGAACTATTCTTTCCTGTTCTACTGTCCACAGAATTTAATAAAGCTGTACCTAGATCATGAAAGACAAATATACCTCTTTGCATCAAACACCCAATTTATCCAAACTAAGAAAGCATTTGAAACACCACATGATTTCAACTGCTGCTCCTTCTAAGTCAAGAGTAAAAATCCCAACTCTTTCTGCCATCCAAAGTCAAAGACGATATCTAAATCTATTACATTTAATCAAGTATTTCATAAAATGTGAAAAGTTTAGGAGCACTTTCAGCTTGCTTTCATATAGCTATTGCCTATAAAGACACAATAGTTAATTTTAGTGTGTTTAATGAAAATCTAATTTTTTAAACATGAAATATTCATATATTAGTTAGCTCTGCCTTTATAAAACTCGCTTCAGTAAGAATATTTTGATACATTTTATAAGGCATCAATAAGTAAGCACTGGTTAGGACTCATACTTTTTTTGAGGATAAAATTAGGTCACTGTCTACCACATGCTGGTCTTTTTTAGCTTTCATAAATAATTAAACAAGTGTAATAGAAAGGTTGTAAAATTAAAAATACATACGATCATTTTTCATAAAATCCATTCCTATAATTTCAGATTTCTAAGGTGAGACTTTAATTTTCAACAGTGTATTAATTATTCTATGGAACTAAATTAGCATAAAATTTCTCTACTGTAATTCTATATAAGAAGTGACATATGTAGAATTACTGTATACCCTTTTAACAGGCCCATATGAAAAGAACAAAGGCTAAAAATGTCACTTACTTTAGGAGGGATGTTGTTGCTAGGTGTACAAGGTTGGGCGAGCTGTCAAAATAAGATAAATGGAGCTCAGTTGTGCCATTAACCTGTGACATTTTTGACAGTGCAAGGCTATGCACTGTGAGAAAAGCAGAATATGTATCTTTTAACTTTTTTCCTCTCGGTTAGTAATAGAACTAAGAAAAAAGATGCAATGGTCTAATATAAGAAAAAAGAAAGACAAAACAACTCTTTTTCCAGCCCTTAAAAATGTAAGAGCAAAACTGAAGACTCATGCCTTAAGGGTATTCTGCAGACACATTCCAGTACAATATATAGAAAAAGAAATTATACAAAGTAACTTAAATAAGTTGTATTAAAATTTAGAACACCATAATAATTTATTTTTCATATATATTGACATTTAAGAACAACAAATTATAACCTCCGTACTGAAAATGTGATTTATACTCTGTCAAGCTAACTTTAAGTAACCAGAAAGAAGAAAAGGAATTAAACATTATAAAATTACAATCAGTGTACATGAGGCAACAGTCAATCATTATATTAGGTTCTAGTTTAAACATTATAAATTCCACCAGTTTTTCCTTAGTAATATGTGATGTCTGATGTCTTACAGAAAATACAAAAACCACTTTTACAACTTTTTTCAAGTATTTTACAAGTTAATATATGCTAAAAAACAGGGAGACACATTGTGAAAAAAAAACTTTAGATGGTTGATGATCAGAAACCTTCTTCAGTGAATTCAAAATATTAAAACAGTGCTTTTCCAGTGAATGAGAACTGAACGTTTCCTAGTTTACCTAGTTATCCTTTGAGGTATAGACAAGTTTTATACAGTAAATACAAAACTTACGCATGTTTTTATGTATTTAGGAATGATTCTGGGTTTTTATTCTCTTAAGTTTCTGGAATCCTCCATCGCCTACTCTAATAAAGACAGGATCTTTAATTTCTTCTCATGCAACTTTATAGTGGACAGAGCATTAAAAGCCACAGCATACACAAGGATTAGAATTTTTTACTCTACTATTTGATCACATTTTATAAAAGTAAAAAGGTCTTTTACACAATAGCAGAAGTAAAAATATAGTTATGTAGTAAACATCAGCACTGCTAGCATCAGTAGAAGATGCTGGAACCAGTTCTATTAGGATAAATACACGTCAGTTGTTCATCATTTCTCTTTATTACTCTACCAGCCTTTTTGTCTTTAATGCATGATGGCATCACTAATCAACGATTTTGTGATGTCTCCCTTAACCTTCCTAAAAGTCCTATCCTGAGAGTCGGTGAGCATCTTCAGTATCAGCAGAAAATTACTACAGTCAGGAATTCACATTATCAGTTTATTCCTTTTTTGTATGCCAATACAAAATAATTTTCAAAGGAGTCAAAAGCATATCACATAGCCAGTAATACTGCATTTTATTCTCTCAAACTCCTTGAAGAGTTTCAGATTCATTATCCCATGGAGTATAACTGTTGCTAGCAACAAAATAGAAAAAAAAATGTACTACTATAAATAGTACCTTATGAAAAGGGAATCTAAAAATTCAGTAGCTCAGTTACTGTGAGCTAAGGCTTTGCCCTGTGAAGTAGTGAGCCATCACCTCAATCCAGTGAGCAGCGAAAGCAATCTTAGGAAGAACAGCAGCAGTCACTCTGAAGATTGAAAACGTTTCATGGAGTAACTGGAGTGACATTTTACGGCAAAATAGGGTGGGTAAACTCATTATATATCAGCCCTTTGAAAAACGTGGTTTCTCCTGCTATTTCAAACAGATTGATTTGGTGGTAGCCAGGAGGACTACAATGTTCATGGAAGAATAGAGGGTCAAAAACTGCTGTGTGTCCAGCACAAATTCAGAATGCAAGACTGGTATTTTTGTTTTGGAGTTCAGTTACCCCAGCAAAGCTATATTTTCATCAGTCAAATGGCTACCATAGCTTTGATGAAGGCCACATCAACTCATTGACCTGAGGCAGAAGTGAAGAGGTCTGAAGGCCTCCATGAAGGTATATGGAACGGAGACATGAGAGAAGGGGAGAGGCTCTTTTGTCATTGGTGTCAGTCCTTAAAGTCAATATAACCGACAAGGAAGGATGTTTAAGGAACTCAACCTGATCTCTACCTTGTCAAAGCAGGACAGGGTAGCTACATCCAGAGTGCAAGCTGGTGCTCTGCAAAACAGAATTGTAGACCTTGTATGTTTTGAGGTTTTACAGACCACACAAACAGCCCTGGGACTTTTGACATCAGCCTTCCCCCCCAATAGATACAACCTGGAAATAAATCTGAAACTGGACTTCCTCTTGTAGGCAGAGCAAACCCAGGGATATCGGATAAAACCCAGAGATATTTGTTTAAGCTCTTGTTCATGATGCTTTGATTGCAAGAGACAAGTACTTTGACAGGTGACTGTAGCTGTGAGGCAGTTTTGAAAGAAAAGAGACTTTAACATTACAATAGTATCTAATGATAAATTTACTAAAATTGCAAGGAAATGTTTCCTAAATTCAGACAGTAAGAAACTACACACTGAGGCAACAGATAGCTGAAAGAAAAGTTAAGTCCAGCTTATGCACTTTGCCCTACAAAGCACTAATAATCTCTGGACACATTTGCTGGGCAAATATTCTGAGCTCTAGTAGACAGTTGCACACTTACACCAGGAGTGGAATGGGCATATAGGCAATCATTTGAATGAAAATCCACACATTTCAGTGAAGGATGGTGGAAAGCATAGATGTGTGAAAATAAATCTACTTAGGACAGAACCTAATTCTAGCAAGCAATGAAGATTTTCTCAGCAAAACTGCTTTCCCTAAGTGTGTGAGTCTGTTACTACATTCTGTGCCTCAAAAGTACTGCTGTGTAAAAGCATAAAGTGCTCAAAGTGCTTTACAGAAATCATTAATTCAACCTCACGTCTTCCAAACTGCCATATTGCTTGTGGAATAAATCTGGAGGCTGTCTGGCACTGAAACATGTAATCAGACTCCTTTCATTTAATTTTAGTACTACTTTGCACAGTTTTGAAACTGAAAGCACACCAGAAAATTTTAAAATATATCTCTTTTTTTATTTTATCCTCAAAATCATAATCCAGTCTAGGTCCAGAAAGATATGGAGAATTGTTCAGATCTTGTCTGTATCTAAATCAGAACATCTTACAAAACACTTATCAGAGATTACTGTTGGAGTCAGTTACCAGCATTTTATGGCTTATGCAGGTATTACTAACTACCATTGATGGTCTGCCTCACCTGAGTATTCTTGGAGGGCTAAGCAAGCAAAAGCACTTTAAAAATAAAAGACCTGTGACTAAGAAATTTCCAACCCCTAATCTATTCTTTGAATAGCAATATGTTCCCTTTCTCTCTGTGACTTGGGAAAAACACCGTCCAGAAAATGTACCGCAACAGTGCCTAGGTATTCTCTTCCCTGTAGACAGAACAATCACCATTTGCTCCTTTTTGGAGTGATGTAAAAACCCACAATATTGTATTTTAGGAATCGCATATTGTCTACACACTGATGTAATGAATAACTGGATCTTATTTCAATCCTGAAAAAAAAATGGCTCCTTTTTTTCAGGCGAGCACCTTACAAAAAACTGTGTCAATGCCAAAGATGAGCCTGACTTACTGAAAAACTGATCCTGATGAATGGAACACTCATCTAGCCTTAGCTATAAAATGACCTACACGATCTTGTCTAGAAAGTGTAGCTGCCTAAAAAATTATTCAAAACTGAAATTGAGCCTGTACTAGAATACCACCCTTTTAAACACAAGAATTAAACATACTAGTTAAATGTAATTAATTCATGCTTATTGCAAAGAGAAATTACCAGATATGAGTAAGAATGTCCCCAACTTCTTCTTGCAAAATACAAGTTGATTTTTTCACAGGCAACCATCAGACATTGACATGAACGATGTTTACTTTTTCATTGAGAAATTCAGCTGGTAGCAGTTTTTTCTGGCCTCAGTGTCTCTCTAAAAGCTGTATTTAGTGCGCTTGTGTTTTTTTGCTTTTGTCTATATGCAAAAAGGAACTTATTATTTCAAAAAATGTTCTTGGATTGACTGACCACCAAAAAAAAGCTTATATCCCTTTAAAATGCAGGACAGCCTCAAATCCTCTCAAAAAAAGTCTACATTAGTCTTCTTACTTCAGAAACACAATTTAGAGCATACTATATTACTATACATAAAGCAATAAACTCTGCTAAAAACTGTGTGGACAATCAACTGGAAAATCATGGTTCTTAAGAGAAACAAATCACATGGGTTATGCAGAAGGAACAGGAAAAACCTATGACTTAAAATGATCTACACATTTTTATGAAAAGACAGAGCAGGACAATACAAATAAAAACTTTTTGCACTGGAAGCTTGAGAACTAGAAGAGTTCTTTTTTGGGTCAAATTGTGATTATAAGTTATTTTAGGTTGAAATTAATGGGTTTCTGGGGGAAAATGGAGAACAGGGGACTGAAATGTATTTCTGAGAACAGAAGTGTGGAGGAGAAATTTAACAGTACCTTCTTAAGAACAAGTCTGTCCTGACATCTCTCAAATTAATCCAATATCCTTTCTTAAAATGTTACAAATTACTGTTATGGAAATTAAAATGGTATCATAGAGCCAGGGCTCTTCAGACAAGGACTAAGGTGCAGAAGCTACAAAGCAAACATTTTCATGCAAATATACTTTGTAATAAAGAATAAAGGAAATAGAAAAATTAATAAGGGCATCAACACAGACTAAGATGAAAGAGCTGCTAAATCTCATGGACCTTTTGAAACGAGTCTTGTTACCATGACATGGAAGTATAGGTATATGCACACCCAGTGCTCCATATGCTCGATAAAGTACTCCATATGGTGCCACTTTTCTACAAACTGATATAGATATCAATGTTCAATCTGAATCTTATTGTTTCATATTCACCCACACAAAAAGCAAATATAAACAGAAAATACTTCATCAATGCTATTATTCACACAGTTTTCCTCCTTACAGGCATGACTTTTACCCAACACATGCCTTACATCTCCTTTCTAAGGAAAAAGTTTAAGGCATTCTTGTTATTTTCCACTTTATAATCCCTTTGACTAAATGACATTTTACATTTAGGGGTGTAACTGATCATGGGAAAAGTCAGCAGAGTAATATTGCAAACAAATGAAAGCCAGATTTCAAAAGATAACATATCCTTCCAAAAGGCATTCTAAAATGAAACACAAAAGCAAAAGATATTTTCCTGAATGCTTTGTACGTAATGCTGTGTTGTGTCAAAGAGGTAAAAATTCTGAAGTCTTTCAAGCTGCTAATCAATTGCCTTTTCTCTTCCACATTTTCTTCTATACTTTAATAGGGGTGGAAAAAATATTTGTCAAGGAACAAGTCACAAATACTGAATACAGCTCTCCTTTATCCTTTTGTTTCATGGTTCCCTTTCATCAAAATCTGAAAGCTGATATGGTACTGAGTTGCTGGAGACCTCTTCTTTAAAATAAATTATTAAGTTCATCAGATGATACACCACTCCACTCATTGGTTTTTCCCTGCCTTGGGTCAGATCTAACCAATGAAACACATTCACTTCTTCCATCCTCAAAAATTAAAAATAATAAATGGTGAAAGTGACTTGGCATTATCTTCCAGTAATAAGCAGCATGAACTTATACTGAAAGAAAACCATTTATTGTCCACTTTTAAGAATTGCTTTTTCATTTACAAAAGAACAGAATAACTTTTTGAAATATATTAGAACAAAAAAGAAATATCTATTTTCTTATCCATCAAGCTTTTCATACTGTAAAATTTTCAGCTATTTCCTAATCACAAAGCTGGGAACAGTAGGTAAAATTAAGGAGGCAAGGATTTACATGTGTATCAAAATATTGTATCCACCTTTGGCATTTTTATCTAGGGAAAACACATTTATTAAAAGAAAGAGTTCAGCAGTACAGCAATTCTTCCAAAATACCTGAAAATATTTCATGAAACAATCTAATTGAGAAAAATCAGGAATGGGTTGTTTAAATGTCCTCATTTGTCCACAGTGAATATAAAACTGACACTCAACCTATGCTGAAGTTAATAAAAGTGAGGGTTGTTAGCAGTCCTCAGGACTGGCTGCCCTGGGGTGTGTACACTGAGGAGTACAGCACAGATAGCCCAACAAGGTTCTTTGTCTACACAATATACAGCAATGCTACATAGAAAGCAGTGCAGCAATATTAGCATGGCACTGCATCTGAACTAGAAAGTTTATCTCCTAACAGTGGTTACACTGTTTTCAGTATCCTAGGAAGGAAAACTGCTACCAGCTCCAGCGACTCTTTAACCTTTAATTGGCAAGTATAGACAAGGCTTTAATAAGCTGCAGGTATGTCTAATTTGCAAAATACAATGCTGTATAAAAGCAACATCATGGCTAATTCTAGGTGAGCTATTTCAGGTACTGCTGACAGCACAGATTAGCAGTTGTTTCTGTTCCTTACATTAAGCAGTCACAGGCTGAAACTCATTACCAATCCTGAGACCAGGAAATTAATTGCAGGACTCCTCCATTCTAGGTAAGTGCTTCTAATCACCAGGGTACAGAATCATGTTCCTCCTTTCACAGACTCTTTTTCTGGCACAGTCCCTGAACTTTTCTTTCATAACTTTAGTAGAACACATAAGGACATGTCAAATTACCACTAATGTGGAGATTGCTCAGAGAGAACTGAATCAGATCTTTCACTTCGTGGGCAGAGTGCAATTATTCAGCCATTACAGAAAAGATGGGCAGCATATTAACCCTCCTTTACAAAATCCTCTAGGATCTATTACTGGACTTAAATGGAAGGGTGTCATTTAATGGTTAAGCCTCAGTAAAGAGCTTTCTGTTCAGATGGGCCAACCTGAGGAAAGGCAATTTTTCTAGCACTACTGCTCAAATAACTTGATCTTGTAAGCGTGAATATGGAAAGGACCTATGGGTAAGAGCTAGGTCTATATCACACAGCTACCATAGCAGGCGTTAGCATGAATTAAACAACAACAAAAAAAAATTCTTTCCACTTTTAGGAGGTCTTGTTTGCTGTCTAGTAAAATATATAGACTACCTTTTATGAGGCAGTTGGGGAAATCAATGTAAATAGTCTACCACTATTTCACATTCTTCTTACTTAGCAAAGTACTCTAAAAAACAACACCACACTTACACTTTTAAACGCAGTACTTTAGTATGTCATTGGCAATGAAGATCACATACACGATTGCACATCTTCTGTACCAAGTGCATAAGAACGATAGGGCTTACCATTAGTTTCTGCTTATGTGAGGATGTAGGGTTGATGCAATACATTTCCTCTCCATGCACAGCTGCACAAGACCAAGGGCACATAAATCCCAACACATGAGTCAGTCCTGCTGTATTTATACCACCCTCTAAAGACACTAGATGAACCTGGGAAAACTCTTAACAGAGCTTATCACTGAATTATAAGAATACTGCATCATCCCCAGCTCTACAGCATCGCAAACGTTATGTCTATTGACACCTTTGTGCTACAGAAAGTCCCTAGTTTTGCTCAGAAGTGATTTCTCTTAGTTTTTACCTTGATGGGTTTTTGACAGCAGCTCTTCATCCACTTTAAATTCTCTGGAATCCACACCCTACATGCCAGGGGGGTATTTGGGTTTCTCCAGGACAGAGTGTTTTCACAGGCATTAAGAGAAAAGAATTGGGCGTTCTCCCAGGTGTCTTTTACAGTGATTTATTTCACTTCCTAGCAATTCCAGGCAGGAAAATGCCACAGGTAGTCGTAGTACAGAAGCCCCCACCAAATCTAAATGGGAAGCAAAGTTAGCAAGTAACTTACCTCATCAAATTGATTATGTAAGTGTCTGTAGATGGAAGTCTGTATATTACTTGAACTGCAACTTTAATAGTCAAGAAGGTCTTATCCTAGCTAGTACGAACTTTCAAGTAAAAACACATGGAGAAATTCAGATCACTTATCTGGCATTAAATATCACAGAATCATATAATCATTTTGGTTGGAAAAGACCTTTAAGATCATGAGGTCCAACCATTAATCCAAGACTGCCAAGTCCACCACTAAACCATGTCCCTTAGCACCGCATCTACATACATGTCTCTTAAACATCTCCGGGAATGGTGATGCTATCACCTCCCTGGGCAACCTCTTCCAATGTTTGACCACCCTTTCAGTGAAGAAGCTTCCCCTAACATTCAATCTAAACCTCCCTTGGCACAACTTGAGGCCATTTCCTCTCGTCCTATCACTTGTTACTTGGGAGAAGAGACCAACAGCCACCTGCCTACAAACCTTCTTTCAGGTAGCTGTAGAGAGAGATAAGATCCACCTGAGTCTCCTCCAGACTAAACAACCCCAGTTCCCTCAGATGCTCCTGATAAAGCTTGTCCTCTAGACCCTTCACCAGCTTTGTTGCCCTTCTCTGGACACGCTCCAGCACCTCAATGTCTTTCTTGCAGTGAGGGACCCAAAACTGAACACAGGATTTCAGGTGCAGTCTCACTGGCGCTGAGTACAGGGGACAATCACTCCCCTGGTCCTGCTGGCCATACTGTCTCTGATACAAGCCAGGACGTTATTGGCCTTCTTGGCCACCTGGGCACACTGCTGGCTCATGTTCAGCAAGTCATCAACCAGCACGCCCAGGTCCTTCTCTACCAGACAGCTTCCTGGCCACTCTTCCCCAAGCCTGTAGTGTTGTGGGGGGTTGTTGTGACCCAAGTGCAGGACCTGGCACTTCTCCTTCTTGAACCTCAAACAATTGGCCTTGGCCCCAGAAACCCAGCCTGTCCAGGTCCCTCTGTAGAGCCTTCCTACACTCAAGCAGATCAATGCACTCCCCCAACAACTTGGTGTCATTTTCAAACTTACTGAGGGTGCATTCAATCCCCCCTGATCCAGATCATCGCCATAGATATGAAAGGGGACAGGCCCCGATACTGAACCCTGGGGAAACACCACTTGTGACCAGTCACCAGATGAGTTTAACTTCAACAGGGTGCCTTCTAGCTAAGATAGTCTATTATATTGTATTGTGTTGTGTTGTATTCTGTTCTGTTCCTCTGTGTTTCTGTAGGCAACAATACAGTATGTATTATATTCATGTCCGTAGAAGAATTTCTCTTGAATTCTGCCAAAACTTAGTCTGGTATTTCAAAGAGGTGCATGCATGTGGCATTCTCACCATGTAGAAGAGTAAGTTCAAATGCTATGTATCCTGACATGTGACCCTCTACATTCTTTCTAGGCAGACAGAGCTCATTGAACATTGCATTTGCAGTGATAGATTAGAAATAAGATCAATATTGGTCATTAAAAGAGAAAAAATGCCCCCAGCTACTTATCAAGATGGTGTTTGCTGATGCATTATGAAAGCTATTCAGTTGACGAAAAAGACAGTTACATAAAGAGGATATTAGTAAATACTTTTCCATATGCACTTACTGCATTAAGTGAGATTTATTTTGTGTGTGCTATTGAAATTTGCAATAACATAAATGGCTCAAAAATCTTATATTTAAGTAGTGCCTCAACAGCTTCTTAAAAGGTTATCCATTAAAACCTTTTAACCGATGGAAAAAAGCATTGCCATCATGTAATCACAATGAAAATAATTTTAAAGTAAAGGTCATGTGCAGAAACAAAAGAACTTACAAACAATTTAAAAGAATTTGACTCTTTAAAGGCTGGATTTTTTTTAATGTCTAAGCAAACACATTTCTCAAGTTAGAGAACAATGTTAAGAAAACAGAGCTCAATAAGAGATTTTTCTCCAAATTTTTAGCTGTGTTGTACAGCCTACACTGAAATGGCTTCTTACTCATGGGTCCCACTGTGCCACAAGCATCCTTTGTGGACACTTTTTAAAACTGATCAGTATGTACATCACATTCATGTTGTTTCCATTAGATCTTGGAAAATGGCTTCCACTTCTGATGTATTTTCTCTCAGGAGGTCTTGTGCTTTCTTATGTTAGTAAATAATGACTACTGGTTTTGGAAGAAGGTACTGGAGAGTTTATTCTTTTATACCGGTATGCCATGGGGGTTAAAAAATTCCATGTGGATCCAGAGCTGGGAGAGTTTGCTAATGTCTTCCCTCAGAGGAAGCAGGCTCCTTTTGAACAGTTACCTTCCTCACCCACAGGTCTTCAAGGAGAATTATAATTTTCACACTTTCTGAGGAATGAGGACACTTAATGTATTTCAGTAGCACAGCTATCAAGGCATGTTTCTGGAAGACATATTCTTTATCTTTAATTAAAGTGTAGAGAGATTAATTGTTTTCAGAAGAAACCAATATAATGGTGCACATTGACCTCTTGTACAACCCAGGCCACAGAGCTCCGCAATAATTCTCACATCCTGCTCTTAACTTCTGGCCAAGGAAAATGTTCCTCACGATTTGAAATCTGTGGTTTTGAACAGTTCATGTACATCTTTAGATAAGCTGTTCTCATTCATTGTCTTCACTATTAATTCATTTTCAATCTGTTTGGCTTACTTCTGACCTTTAGACTATATCATGTCTTCACCTACTTGTATCAGAAATCTGGTCCCTACTAAAGCACTTTTCACACCCTGACCAAATTGTGTCTAAGCCTTCTCTTTGATGAATGAAATTGAATTTGCTAATGCATCCCATTGAGAGATATATACCGTATGCATTGTAAACCATTTTTTGAGTATGGTTTGACAAAGCAAAACTGGGGTTCTTTAGATAACTATAAACATTCTGTTTGGAATGTGAGAAATCTAAAAATCCTAGTGTTTTATATATTTTAAATATAATTTGTTTTCCTGAGTGTTTGTTATATTTTCTCTGGAAGTGTTTGTGTGTGAGAAGGAAAACAGATACAATAACATGGTATCTATTATAATATTTCTTTCAAAAGTTACTTCTCTCCTTTGAAACTTAAGACTTACTAATTTCATAAATGAAGTTTGCAGGATATCTCAAGACAGAAGGTGAAGGAAGGCATGGAGCTGAGCTCTGAGGTACTAGAGAACAACAGAAAGCTGACTGTAGGATAGCAGCTTGGATTTGTAGTCAGTTTTCAGATTAAAAATTAAACAAAACAACAAAAATAACATATCTTTGATTTTTTAATCGAAATAATTTGCTTCAAGTTATCTATTTTCAGGTTTCTTCTTCACCTTTCACTCCAATCAGATCTAATGTGGTAACTGAGACCTAGAAAAGCTGTTCAATTACATTACATTTTTCAAAAATATTCCTGGCAGTCCTACTGAATGGGACACATAGTCAGACATAAAGTTGTCCATATGCAGGAGCAAGCATTGCAGTTCTTCTGGTAAGGGCTGCTAGGAACTTTAAATATCCAAAATCATAAAATGGTTCTGTCTCTTCCTACAACAACAGCTTCTTTCCAAGCCCCTAAAGTAATTTAAAGGATGAATCCAGCACTAATTTACATTGTCTTTTTTCAAGTTAATAACACTTCTTTCTTCTGGGAGAAGGATTTTGATTGTCATTTTAAACATTGAATAAATTCATCCCTTAGTGACTTGTAAAATTTGATATATCATAGGACAAAAGCCCTTGTTAGGCACTGGCTGCAGTAGTTTCCAATACTGAGCCTTAAATTTTTATTTGTGTCCCAGAAAAGAGGGATATGTTTCTCTATGAATTCAGTAAATATAAATTTCATTTGAAATCAATGTCTGAAGCAGGGATCTTGAAGACTGCTGGGGTCAAATATAACTAAATGAAATTGGCTTAGTTTTACCAAAACAACCTTTTTTGTTCGTGCTATGACCCATTCATTTTATTAAATAAAAATGGGAAAAAATTCTTTTAGAAAGAAAATACGAATTTCTCTTAGATCTTAAGAAAACGATGGGATACTTTCAGATAACTTCTACTGCTTAAAATGATTCAAATTTTAAAAGTACACACAGCTCTTTATTTGTAACATCTTTTGTCAGTTTTCACAGACACAGACATCCTACTGAAATAGCTGTGCATGTGCAAGTTTGGTTTGAATTTATGTGTCAGGACTGTGTTATTAGTGTTTCATTTTTAAAGGAGCAGGCAGTATTCTGTACATATTTGTTTGTGACATTTTTATTTAACATACAAGTAAAAAAGCCTCTGATATTCCCTGTCATGACCTCCTTGATTTTTCTTCAAAACACAATTCATGCAAATAACAAGTCTAGCAAAATTTCATTTACAAAGACAAAAGCTATTTCTTAATATATGTTTTAATGTAATGTGTTTCATTCATGTATCACCCATATATGCTAGAAGCTACTGAACTGAAGAAGTATGATTTCAGCCTCAAAAAGCTCAGCTTCAAATGCTAATATGCTAAGAAAAGCAAATAGGTGATGCATGAAAAGGAGAAAATAGAAGGTGAGAAACAAACTCATAGTAATCCTGGTTGAGTAACCCTGTAGGCAGTATCACATCTAGGTATTCTCAAGTGGAAATGGCGGATTGTTTTCTTAGAAGACATTAACCTTCTCTACTAGTAGTGAGTGTGTGGTAGTTCTATTAAGGAAAATACTTGGACCTAAGAAAGGGTTTCTGTTACAAGATGTTTCCAACATTTTAAATGTCAGAATAAAGTGAATTCAGACAAACTTCAACTTGTACTCAGAACATGAGGTAACTTATGTGCTACTTTTTAAAAACCTACAAAGTAAGGTTTGTGAGAATTTTGTTCCTGGTAGCAACTTCAGCAAGCCATCAACCAGCACGCCCAGATCCTTCTCCACCAGGCAGCTTCCCAGCCACTCTTCCCCAAGCCTGTAGTGTTGTGGGGGGTTGTTGTGACCCAAGTGCAGGACCTGGCACTTCTCCTTCTTGAACCTCAAACAATTGGCCTTGGCCCCAGAAACCCAGCCTGTCCAGGTCCCTCTGTAGAGCCTTCCTACACTCAAGCAGATCAATGCACTCCCCCAACAACTTGGTGTCATTTTCAAACTTACTGAGGGTGCATTCAATCCCCCCTGATCCAGACCATCGCCATAGATATGAAACGGGACAGGCCCCGATACTGAACCCTGGGGAACACCACTTGTGACCAGTCCCCAGCTGGATTTAACTCCTTTCACCACAACACTTTGGGGTCAGCCATCCAGCCAGTTTTTTACCTAGCAAAGAGTATGAACTTTAATAAACATGGCACATATATGGATTTAAAAGATAAGGTGTTTCTATAGCCCTTTTCACAGTGGAAAAGTAGTTTGCTGTTGTGTCTCTGTAACTAAGAGAACAAAGCAGTGGTTATATCTGCAGATTTCTGCTCCATCATCTTTTGTAAATAGCTGTTACATGAAATGGAGTGATACATGCCAGATCTCCTTGGAGCTTTTATTTTCCCCCTCACTCACTGCAGCAGAATCTGAATTGCTAACCTGAAGAACTTTTGTGATTTCATTTTTTCTTTCCAGAATGGAAATTGACTACAGCTGTTTTGTACCTGCTATGGCATTTGAAAAAAAAATTTACTTTATTGTCTCATATTCTGAAATGTTTCTTTCAACCGTCTTTTCCTTCAACATTTAGTAATATTTCAGCATTTGAAGAATATAAATCATTATAAAATTATTATCATTTGAAATAACATATGTTCAAATCATGTTCATCTTTATATTAATCTGCCTTTGTCACTGCTGGATTTCTTCTTTTAAATGAAGGCTATTGTTTGTGCTCTCTTCAGTTCATCATCTTAAAACAGAAATATTGCATTAAAGGATCTTTAATAATAAATGTGCTCTCACTAACTTTCTGGCATCCTTTCATCACTAATTTCTAAAACTGCTTATTTGCTTTAAGCCTCAGAGTTCATTACGTATAAAAGAAAATAACTTAAATCTAATCAAGCCCTTCATTCAAGTGAAGATTATTTTTTAATTGTATGAGCTTATACTTACCATTATGCAGCAATTGTTTCAATGTCTTTTTCACAAACATACACAGATACTCTCCAGTGAGCTCTCTAGCTCAACTTATGCCTTGGCTGCTTCAGTCATTGTATGAAGCTGTTGCCAGCTTAGCTGGCAGAAGGTACCTCTTGCAACTGTGCTGCCTTGCCATAGCCTACTCCAATTGCTAGCAACTGGCCATAAACTTTGCACTGAGTTTGCAAGGCCTCAGGACTGAGGCTTGTCAGACTTACTCTCTCTGAACTTTTCTTTACCTCCTTGCAGCTTTGCTGTACTTTGTTTAGCTGTGACAGCAATTTCTCTAATTGACCAGGTGTCTGTGGCTAATTTGACTTTTTTAAAACCCTTTGTACATTATGACAATAGTTTATTATAGATAGCTGAAACAAGATTTTTTTTAATGTAGAATGAGATATTTATTATCTAACATAATGATGTAGTGTAGAGAATTACAGTCTTGGTATGATAGCAGAGGGCTGGGGAAGGATACACGGTAGAAGAGTTCAGGATGCATTGTTAGGGGAGTACTGCTGTGGGATGATAAAACATGGGGCACAGGGTTGACACTGCACTCCCCATGTCTGTAAATGAATCACTTTTGGTCAGTTAAAGAAATCAAGACCTGGAAATGGACAAAACTGGTTTTAGGGGTAACAAGGACAAGAAATAGAAAGTATCTTGCCTACATAAAAACCACCATATATGTAAATTCAGTTGTCACGTATAGCTGCAGACCAATGAAGAGAAAGCAAGGTGTAAAAGCATGTTAGCAAATATATAAAAATGACCCCAAATGGGTTTTAGACAGAAGAAAAAATACATCAACAGATGATGGTAAATAACAGTAGCATCCCCCATTGCCAACTGCAGAATGACACCGCTTGCCTTAGGACCTGTAGGAAGCATGAGCTTAATGTCAGGAAAAGGAACTAGGAATTCTATGTGTAATAATTTTAACTGTATTTTTATTAAAAAAATCTTAAATAGAAGCATTTTTTCTCTTTTCTTGATAGTAATTACATGTGTACTTATAATGATTCTTGGATTAGACTTTTAAGATTTCAATAGTAACGACAGATTATTATACAAATAATAAATTCTCAGCTTTATATATAAAGCACTTTATTCTGTCCCCATAAATGAGATTTTGAGCATAATGCTCTGCAGCAGTCAACATCAATTTGTGTCTTAGACCTTGACAGATTCCAGAACCCTCCATCTTCTAAGTATGGCAAGAGAGGCAAAAGTGTATATCTGGCTTACAGAAGAGATTTGATCAGAGTGAATAAATGATCTATCCACAGATGAGCATTTAAGGAGGAAAAGTTCATCAGCTATACTTCATTATCTATTCTTCTTAGTCCTGAGTCACTAACTTACTGATGTTGTTTTTAAATTCTCCTGGTTATGTAGAGTATTCCAGTTTTCTTAAAGGGAACAAAAGATTTAACAGTCCGGGCTATTCACATACTTAAGTATGAATTTTGCAAGCATCTATTCTGGGTATATTTGTATTCTGACTAGCAGACAGTCTTCTCCTGAAGACAATAGATGTTTAGATGGTTTAGATATATCTAAATACATATTTTATATTTAAATATATTAAATAAAATAAAATAGAAAGTTTAGATGGTGACATGATCAGTCAACAAGCAACATTTTAATTTAGCTTTGTTTTTCCTGAAGCAATATTATGAAGCTGCTGGATCAGCTTGTTTTCAAGGCTTATTTAAAAATTACTCATATGGAGCTTCAACAGGTGTCTGATCATATCTCACGTTGGATATGATGACTGCTCCCAAAAGATGAAATGTGGTTTTATACAAATAAGTACATTACAGCTTTGGCCAATGCAGTTCCTTTATGGAAAGATCATCATTGACTCTGCACGCATGAAGCACACTCCTCAAAGTCATCCTTTTACAAGGATGAGCTCCAGGCTTTCATTGAGACTATCTTGATCTATGCCAATGTGAAAGGATGTGGCCAAAGTTTTCAAAACTGAAAACTGAAGTAAGCTGAGATGACACAGAAGGCAGAAAGAAGGGCAAGGAAAGGAGGATCTGGGAAATTATAGGCCTGTCAGCCTGATCTCGGTGTGGGGTAAGGTTACAGAGCAGATCATCCTGAGCACCATCATCTGCCACGTGCAGGACCACCAGGGGATCAGAACCCAGTCAGCATGGGATTTATGAAAAGGCAGGTCCTGCTTGACAAACCTGATCTCCTTCTAAGACAGGATGACCTGCCTAGTGGATGAGGGAAAGGCTGTGGATGTTGTCTATCTGGACGTTAGTAAAGCCTTTAACACCATCTCCCACAGCATTCTCCTGGAGAATCTGGCTGCTCATGGCTTAGATGGGTGTACTGTACACGGGATTAAAAGCTGTCTGGATAGCTGAGCTCAAAGAGTAGTAGTAAACGGAGTTGTATCCAGCTGGGGACTGGTCACAAGTGGTGTTCCCCAGGGTTCAGTATCGGGGCCTGTCCCGTTTCATATCTATGGCGATGATCTGGATCAGGGGGGATTGAATGCACCCTCAGTAAGTTTGAAAATGACACCAAGTTGTTGGGGGAGTGCATTGATCTGCTTGAGTGTAGGAAGGCTCTACAGAGGGACCTGGACAGGCTGGGTTTCTGGGGCCAAGGCCAATTGTTTGAGGTTCAAGAAGGAGAAGTGCCAGGTCCTGCACTTGGGTCACAACAACCCCCCACAACACTACAGGCTTGGGGAAGAGTGGCCAGGAAGCTGTCTGGTAGAGAAGGACCTGGGCGTGCTGGTTGATGACTTGCTGAACATGAGCCAGCAGTGTGCCCAGGTGGCCAAGAAGGCCAATAACGTCCTGGCTTGTATCAGAGACAGTATGGCCAGCAGGACCAGGGGAGTGATTGTCCCCTGTACTCAGCGCCAGTGAGACTGCACCTGAAATCCTGTGTTCAGTTTTGGGTCCCTCACTGCAAGAAAGACATTGAGGTGCTGGAGCGTGTCCAGAGAAGGGCAACAAAGCTGGTGAAGGGTCTAGAGGACAAGCTTTATCAGGAGCATCTGAGGGAACTGGGGTTGTTTAGTCTGGAGGAGACTCAGGTGGATCTTATCTCTCTCTACAGCTACCTGAAAGAAGGTTTGTAGGCAGGTGGCTGTTGGTCTCTTCTCCCAAGTAACAAGTGATAGGACGAGAGGAAATGGCTTCAAGTTGTGCCAAGGGAGGTTTAGATTGAATGTTAGGGGAAGCTTCTTCACTGAAAGGGTGGTCAAACATTGGAAGAGGTTGCCCAGGGAGGTGATAGCATCACCATTCCCGGAGATGTTTAAGAGACATGTATATAGATGCGGTGCTAAGGGACATGGTTTAGTGGTGGACTTGGCAGTCTTGGATTAATGGTTGGACCTCATGATCTTAAAGGTCTTTTCCAACCAAAATAATTCTACAGTTCTACAGTAATCATATAGCGCACTGCCTGACCAATTCAGGGCTAAGTTAAATCACATTATTAAGGGCATCGTCCAAATGCCTCAATCACCGACAGGCTTGGGACATTGACTACCTGTTCCAGCATTTGACCATCCTCTCAGTAAAGGAATGCTTCCTAACATCCAGTCCAAACGTCCCCTGCTGTAACTTTGAACCACTGCCATGCATCCTATCACTGGATACCAGGGAGAAATGATCCAGCACCTGCCCCTCCACCTCCCCTTCCTCAGGAAGCTGTAGAGAGTAATGAGGTCACCTCTCAATCTCCTTTTCTCCAAACTAGATAAGCCCAAAGTCCTTAGCCATTCCTGATACAATATTCTTTCCAGCCCTTTCACCAGCTTTTTTACCCTCCTCAGGATGCATGCAAGGACCTCCGCATTCTTCTTAAATTGCAGGGCCTGGAACTGCACACAGTAATCAAGCTAAGGCTGCACCAATGCTGAATACAGCAGGACAATCACCTCTTTAGACCAGCTGGTTCTCCTGTGTGTGATGCACCCCAGGAGGTGGCCTGCCCTCCTGTCTGCCAGGGTGCACTGCTGACTCACTGAGCCTGCTGCCAGCCAGGCAGCCTGCAGCTGCCCCCGATAACGCCTCTCAATGAAGAAGCCTTTTCAGTATCTCCAGTACAACACCAAGATGATCTCATCTGATGTGTCTCTGGTTGCATATATAAAATTGAGAGCTTTTAAACACTATTATGTGAGTTGTCTTAATCAGTGTCATCAACAGAAACAATAAATATATTTGGGGTTAGCCCATTTTAGCTAAACTCTGACATGGCTCTTTTCAATTTAGGCATCATATAAATACTGTGAGCATGCCACAGATTTTTCTCAATAATACTGTCAACCAAATTCTACATATTAACAAGCAGTTTTGGTGGGAAATCTGATAAGAAATTTTGTATATTAAAGAAATCTAAAACATTAATCAGAATCGGTAAATACTTGCTCACTAATAAGTTATATATAATCTGAAAATATCTTCATGTTGCATATCTGTTATCTTTTACAGACTCCCAGTGTCCTCTTTATGTATAGACATGCCTTCCATGGGAATATATTTTTGCTGGCTTTATTCTTATATTAAATTCAAATTTATTTTTCACTGAATCATTAAGTTACACAATTAGTTTCTTATTTGTTTATCATTTAAGCTGTTTACTTTGCACACCCAAACAGATCTAAGGTACATAGTAAAGCAAACAGATTCATATATAATGTTCTTCTCAAGTATTAAGAAAACTATCAATTTAAATTGCTTTTAACAATAAAAGGTATCTGAATATTCTTTTGAATTTTAGATAAGTGTAACAGTAATGTTGTATGTGATATTAAGACTTCCAAAAGCAAGT
Organism: Falco peregrinus; assembly: GCF_023634155.1. NCBI lineage: Eukaryota > Metazoa > Chordata > Aves > Falconiformes > Falconidae > Falco > Falco peregrinus. Next base: position 71,934,313 of record NC_073722.1, on the reverse strand, counting down.
GTCTTTTTACCTCCCAGTGAATACAAGGGGGGGGGGGGAGGGGGGGGGGGGAGGGGGGGGGGGGGGACAACAATGGACCCAAAAACAGTTAAGTCACTTGAGAACATATTTGACTGCTGAGAAAAAAGCAGTCAGTCAGGATCTGAAATAAAATGTGATCATTACCTATGAACAGTGATTATAATATTCAAAATCAGAAATTATAACTGCTAAACTCAGTCACGTGTGCTTTTGAATTGGAAAAGTAGGCAAATGTTACATGTTTGTGCCTTTTAGCACATTTTTACTACTCATAAGGAATATAATTCCATGGGGTTAAACACCAAAGCACTTAGCCCAGATTTAACAAGTACTTATACACAGTTCTAGCTTTCAGACGATGATATCAAACACATACTATGTGTTTTCCTGAATGGAATTCTTAGTAGCTAACATGATTTGTTTTCCCCATTTATATATTATTGACTAAATAGCTTACTTTTGTTCAACACAAAAATATAAGAAAATAAAAAACAGTGTCTATAAAAGTCTTCTGTGCAGCTCTTGAGTTCAAAGCAAATTTTCCAGCTGAGTTGTAAAGTCCTGAAATTAATTTCTAATGAAAATGCTAACAGGCCTTTAGCTACAGTGGTGCATAGCGGGTGTTGCTAAAATAAATACAAATCCCTGCCAGTGCCAGAAAAGCGTCCCATCATTAAAGGCACTTTTCTAGAAGCTTTTTATTGTATCTGGGTGATGATAATCTTCCCAGCAGCGGGCATGCTGGGTTTTGGCACATATCAAGCTTGTCAGAATCATTTTACACATTCCAAACAGCAGGCAGAATAGACAATAACAAAACAGAAAAGAAACTTTTTCAACATGATGCATATCTTTTTTTCTCAGGAGCTACTATTGCCTTTTTAGCAGGGAATGGAGGCAACTTTTTTAACTAACCCACTATGAATATTAAAGCCACTGTCTCAAGTTACAGCAGGTATACCAGTGCTTCTGGTCCACCCTCAGCTCTGGCAGAAGAGCGCCAAAGTTAAGTCTGTGTGAAAGTGGAAAACAGTTTTATGACATTTTTCTTTCCAACCACATACACACTATTGTCTTGGTGCTTAGCAGGCCCTGATGCAGCCTGCTACAGCTCTGTGTTCCCTGAAAGCTATTAGGGAAGACCAGGTTCATCATAACATTAGGATATGATAGCTAACAGTCTCCTAGCACAGATCCTTACAAATTGAGTCTTGCAGAGGAAAACAGCACAGGACACAGTTATTCTGAATCACCCACAGAAATTATCCTTTTCAGCAAAAGTCAGCAGTTGCCATGCGTGCCATTCTCAGTGTCAAAATAAGGAGAACTGCTACCGGGTTTTCCCAGAGCAGCCAAAACCTTAATTTTTAAAACACTGCGACACCATACCGCAGCTGAAAGAGACAAGGGAATAACACAAGGCAATCACAGGAACTGAGACCTAATCCTGCAAACACCAGAAAAGGCTACTCATGGTAAAAGCATGAGCCTCCAGAGAGGTATTGGAAGGGTTGGATCATACTGGAAGCAAAATGAGGAATGACACTGGACTTTACTGACCATATTTCCCAACATAGCTGATGCATACCGTCATGTTACCTCACTTTTTGAGTGATGTTAATAACACAATGTCAGACTGCAAGTGACAATAATGTGCTGTACCCACAGAACAGGAGGAGAGAAAGTAGGGGTGAAACCTGGCCTACAGGACTTCAGTTGCTGACAGGTTTCCACTGGAGCTGGAAAGAAGGCAATTTGTCTCTCATACCTGAGATAATTTGGAGGGATAGAAAATTAAAAACCAGCCAACCTGTTCTTATACTAAGTTTAGCACGTTCACACTGGAAATGACTGAGAAATGACCAATATAGGCCCCCACAGTGCTGTTCTCAATTGCCTTTCAGAACTTTTCAAAATTTTTCAAAACAGAACAAATCAACCGATAGTTGTAGTAAAATATCAAACACCAAAAAGGATGTGTCATGGGTGTCATGTCTGCAGAAAACGTATCTTGCATATGAAAATTATGCAGAATCCTTCATTTTGCAAAGTTATCCCCAACTTAATTACTTCCTCATACTAAAATGTACAGTATTCATAAGTGGCTAATTAATGCAATAGATACTATCAAGTGTGAATCTGATTTCACAAAATTACACATATAAGTGAAATGTGTAAATTCATACACTCTATTTCCTGAACTAATGCCCCCTGAGGTATGTAACTTGCTACAGTCACAGGATTTAACTAAAAAAAGTGCAACACTTGACAGAATTGGATATTTTCTCCTTTCTTTATCATACGAAACTCAAAAATGTCTATTATGTTTGCCAAACGTGGCATCACATTAACGTTTTTACAGTGTTCTTTACACACATTTCTTCCCACAGTTGTCAGTAACAGCTCTACCCAGACACTGAACCTTTTGAATGACAAGAGACTTTCATGCCTTTAGGTCCAGCTTTTCAGATGGCAGCACATGGGTGAAACTTGACTTCCACAACTCTGAGTCTGTCATGAACTGAGTCTGAATGACCACCATCAAAAGAAAACACTCAGCTAGAATCATCGGCCTTAACACATAAGTGAAAACAAAGGGCTAAATTAAGGATTTAGATTAAGATAATATTTCCTTCTTTCAAAGCTGAAAAGAATTTTCTCAACTCTGTATGTAAAATCATACTTTTGTTCATAACTTTCTTCCAGGCTTTCTGCCTACCTTTCAGAAGTAACAGTATCTTAAAAAAAAAAAAAAAAAAAAAAAAAGTGGTACTAAGTCCTCTAAAACTTTTTCCAAAATAATATACATGCTTCATGCTTTATATATCAAATTTTGGCTTGGAGCAAGTTTTTAATGCTAATTTACAAATCCTTGAAATATGGGGTTTAGAACAGAATGCTAATATAACTCTAACTATAGAAATGCTTGCAGGCATTGCTATAATGAAAGAAATAATTACATCAATAAAATTATACTAGTCTGACATTAACAGTTTGTGCAAACAAACAATTCTGAATGACTAACAAGTATTATAAATATGACTGCTGTCATAAATCAAAGCTATCCATGACCAGGGTTCATGCAGCTCTTTGGAATAATATAAAAAGAAAGCATCATTAACAGTATTAGGAATTTCATTAATCACACAATTATGAACTTTGTCTTCCTCTGAAAATTTCATCAAGTAACATGCTTCGGAGTAAATACAACATAAAAGACTTAACATCTCTTTGAGTGATTGTAGTTATTTCTGAACATAGGAAATTATCATATCATTATCTTTGTGGTAAAATTTCATATAAATGTACATCATCCAGTTTCTCACATCAATTATTGCAGGCTTTTATCATAGTCGTTTTCTATTTCTTAAAGATATTTTTCTCTATATTTTCTTTGAGGGATAGAAAAAAAACAATCTAAAAACATTGAGTGATTTTAGCATGTAAACATTTTCATGAAGTCATAAATACAAATTCAAAACATGAGAGTCCACAGATACACACCCATTTAAGAAGCTGGCTTCCTTTGATGTTCGATTTTCTTTTCTTTATCTGGTCTAAACTAGAAACAAAAAGTCTTAAAGCTAAATTTGCCCTATCCCATCTTTAAATTTGCTGGAGCATGTCCCAGGAATGGGAATATACAAAATTCCTTATACATTTAGGAACTGAATTGCTGATTCAAAGCTTGTAAACAAGTCTCAACATGGGTTAAATGGTCACCTTTCCCTACAAAACATGTGGCTACCAATAAGCTAGTGAGCTAAGAAAACATTTCTTTTCTACCTTCCCTTAAGAAAGCAAGCATCACATTAAAGAGGGTAGTAAATAAAATAAATTTCAAACCAAAAGCCAAATACATTTTCCTAAGTACTTGCAACTGCCAGAAACACCTGCCAAGGTAGGACAATACCTTACTGAGTGAAGAGGAGAGTTTGCATTGGAAATATAGCAATTATTTTGTGGACACTACAGAAGCGCTTTACAATATTTCTCTTGGTATATTCCCAAATGTGTTGCATTGATGAGATGATGAGTCATTATAAAGTAAAGCCTAAAAACATAATTAAATTTAAAAACATTTCCCAATAGTTTCTGAAGGAGTCAATATTTTTCAGGCAGTTATTAGAATGGAAGAAAAATGAGTTTTTCATAATCTGGCTATTCTGTTACGGATTGCTCTCAAGTCCGGCGCACTTAATTTGTGTAATGCATAGTGATGATCTATGATATATAGCATCATCTCAAGCAGAACTAGTGAACTCTTTCATTTTGGATAGTGCATCCAGAGGGAAACATTTACATAAAATGAAGAGCTTTAGCATGCAAAGTATGTTGCTACAGTAAATTGATGAGTTAAATTATATTGACAATTCTTATCCTGATGAATATCTTCCTGACCTTTGCTATTATTACATAACAGACCATTGCCATGCACATAGTTATCAAACCTAAATATTATTTCCTTTTGTTACAAGCATGTAAAATTTTCTGCCACTACAGGGATATAGCAAAGCTTGAACTATAAAGACCAATGTATTGATGCAGTAGATAACCATACACTGTCAAAAAGCTCAAAGGAGAGCTTCAAGAAAGAGAAAAATTTCAAAACAGGTCTTATGTCAGGTAATCAATTACAGCACTGTCATACTAATGGCTACGAAAAAGCAGAGGAGCAGTGACAATAGGTGCATTCATCTTACTACTGTGCTGGAAAAGCTCCACCTGTATCCCCAAGCACTCTGTCTCCTGCTGTCCCCCAACAAGTGCACCCCATGACAGTGGATCTGATAGTGGGAACGTTACGTATCTGTCATCCCTTCTTCCTGAAAGGCACCTTGACTACAGCTAATGACTAAAGGAGAGCCAGCAGCTACCTTCTCCCTCCAGCCACAAGCAGGTTCCTTTGTTATGATACTGAATTTACAGTGAAGTACTGAATAAATCCAAATGTCTAAGGAAAAGTTAACGCATCTTAAAACCCTTTTTTCCAAGTATGTAGAGAAGTGTGTATGTGTGTGTGTGTGTAAAATATGTTTGCTTTCTCCTGTATAGTTCTGTAAATCTTTGCAATCTTAATCCCCTTGTGATAAATCACAGTAGCAGGACAGCTCCTGTTGCTAACAACCCTCATACCAATATGGCCAAAAATTACTGTGGCAAAAAAAGGGAGATTCCCCACACCCTTTTGATTTCCTGGTATTCGTGGGACTACTACAGTTTAAAGGGTCTTTAGATCTTGTGCTATCAAAAGACTGTAAACAGATTTTCAGGATTATACCTTGTTTCACTTTGTCTGTGGCTAAAATGTAGGGGAATCACAAAAGCCCTCCATTCTAGTATGGGTTCACAGTCTGAAAAAGACTCTGAAGCAAACCAGCAACCAGATCTGCCTTGGGCTGGCAACACTGAAAAGAGTCACAGTCAGCTGAAAATTCTGGGCCTTAATAATAATCCTGTTTTCTTTGATAAGAAAGAAGGCACCACCTCCACATATATTATTTTTCAACAAAGGCCATTGCTAAGTTTTCCTGTAATTAGATGCCTTTGCAGCAATTACTGTAATGTGAATGATACAATGAATTTTGACAAGATTTGGGAAATCTAATCCTCCCATCTTTGTGAACTTATTTTTTTAAGTAATAGATCTTTTGTTGTGTTGTTGCAACCCCATAAAATTTTACTGACAAATTATTTATTATAGAGAAGTTTAGCTTGTGGATTTCTATTGGCATGGGGTTTACAAATGGAGATGAGACAAGGGAGAATGTTCATTTTCATGATAGTGATAGTGTCTTTTCTCCATAATGATAATAATAATTTGTCCCATCTGTCTAAATCTAATTTAACAGTGTTTATGAGTGGTTGAAGGCGGATTTTAATTAAGTCTTGTAGTTGCGTTGGTATGTATTTCAGTCCCTCCAGGGATCATTTAAAATCCCAATTTTCAATATAGTCTATGTGACCACTACATCATGTAGGAAGCAACCTGGGCTTGAAGCAGTTAATTTTGCATCTGGATGTGGACCTATTAGCCAGTTAAAACAAACATTTCTGGAAGGGCAGAGGTTCACTGTTCACCACATTCATACCCCAGAAGCTGTTCTAATCTGCCAAGAGTCAAATACCCAAGGTAAAATGTGAACACTTATACTGTTTCCATTTTAACACAGAAATTATATCATAGAACCCTATTATATAAACATATATTTTTAAGCAGATCCTTTTTTTAAAATCCATTGAAACTCTACCTAAAACTCAGTGTCGTAATATTTCTCATAGTCCTTTCAACCTTCAGCTGTAATCCTAACAGGATAGGCTGTATCCTAACACAGAATAAATCTACTAGATAAAACTACTTGAAAGGCACTTGTGTTAAAAATAAGAGTTTTCACTTTTGAAGGAAATTCCTGAACTTTAGACTGCCTAGGCCAGCCTACTGATATCAAGCACACCAATACCGAGGGCACCTTCAAAACTGATATGACATTTCTACTGTCCAACCTGCTCACTCAAGCTTACAATGAATCTCTATCTGTGCACTTCCATCAATGACAACAATTTAAAAACTACTGACTCTCTTGGTCATATTTTACCTCTGTAAGGGCATATGTTCAACTTTCACATTTTAAAAAGAACAGTGATTACAGATGTAAAGAATTTAGGTTTAGGCCTTGAATTTGTACTCAGGCAAGTCTCTACTGAAGTGACCTGAGCTTTATTCACAGTAAAGTGCATGCAGGCACTCCACACATTCCAGCTAAAACCACATATTCCATACAAAACCTACAAACTTACTGTTTAAGTATGTGTTTTTGTCAATCCCAGCATTTAGGTGTTTATATATATATATTTACAATTACAATAAACATACATGAATCATTGGATTTTAATAATATCAGAGATCACACAGACTACAGGCATAAAAGAGTAGCTTACGATTTTTATAAAATTACAAATGATGCTCTTCAGAAATTACTCAGAATCATCTAATCTAACCTTACCAGTGTAAAAATAAATTGTATGTCTGGTCCAAGCCAGTCACCTACACCAGTTCTGCAGTCAATAGGGACACTTGTGCCACTGCAATGGACGTCTCATCCCAACAAAAAAAAAAAAAAAGCACATACTTCTATATCTGTGCTGATTTTATAGAAAGTCTCTGAAGTCAAGTTAGACTGGGAAGTCAAATTACTAGGTTTGACTGCCTTTGGAAGTCAAAAAGTATATCAAATATACCCAGCATTTCTCAGCATGAAACCTATGTGTCGCTGAAGTAGTGCCTGAAATAGATTACTACTCAGGAACTTTGTTTATTTCTGTCATGATTTGTATTGTACATAAAAAAACATGCAAGCCCAAGAAGAACTCTCTCCAATACAGGTTTGCTTATGCACAACATAAGGTCCACAACCTTATGAGTTATGACGGCTGCTGAGGCTCAGGTTAGTGACTTTCTGACATTACACTTCCATTAAAGGAAGTCATCCTGCTATGGAAACAGTAATACATCACTCCTTTTTAAATCAATAGGAACTTTGCTATTGACCTGAGCAAGAGTCAGACACCTCCCTTTCACTGTTACTGATATTCATATGATAAATTCTTTCATACACTTGCTTACCCATATATGTTTGCATACCCTTTAAGAGCATACAAAACATGGAAAGCTGGTATGATCAATTCAATTAAATAAAATACACTAAGCATAGATTTAATGACAGCTAAATGCTTTCTTTCAAGCTTTTTTGCTTATTTTGCTTATTTTGCTGCCTTTGCTTAAATATACAGGAAATACTGTCATAAAAAAAAAAAGTCTGATTAGTGTGCAAGTATAGCAAGTATAAAAATTATTTAAAAATTGAAAGGTTTTGCTTCCAGTCCCTAGCTCTACCAGAGAAACAGATGGGACTCTTTCTTTAATGCTTTCTCTCTCTCTCTCCCTCTCTCTCTCTCCCTCTCCCTCTCTCCCTCTCCCTCTCTCTCTCTCCCTCTCTCCTTTAAGGCACTAAAAGTAACCTGAGAATTAGAGATTTTAAATGTTGACTGCTTCAGAATTAGGTATATTGGTTCAGAAGAGTTAAAATGGATTCTCAAAAAAAAATGATACAACAAGGACAAAGCAACATGAGTTCTTTAATTGTGTATTGTGCTGTTTTTTACTGTTAGACCACTCTGGGAATGCCAGACAAAACATAGACTAAGGAGAAACAGTGGACATATTTTATCTGGATCTTTCAATAGGTTTTGAAATCATCCCTTTCATGAGATTATTAGGGAAACCAGTACACATGGGCAAGTAACGTGTTATCATGGAGTGAAGACTGGATATAACACCCAAATACTGCCAATAAATATTCAGAATTCTTAACACTAATTACTAATTTTTGAGGGTCCTCAAAAGTTTCATACAAGGCTTGTTGTTAATGCTTGTGTTTGGTACGGTGAAGTCACAAGTCTAGACAATGAACAAGTGGATCATTGCAGGAGTTTTGACAATATAAAACATGGGAAAGTCAAAGACTACAGTAATTACTAAATAGTATAGTATCTGCTAATTATATAAGACATCCCCCATCCCACTACAAATTCAGGGTGGGTTGCCTGTTTTCCAAAGGAATGTTTTAAATTTTGACTAGGTATGTTGTCTAAATAAGTAGTCAATGAAGGTTATTAAAAAAATCCCTAAATTTGTAGAATGGGAATTCCTACTAAGATAGTTTAAAACCTAAATAGTTTCACTGTGTTAAACTATTGGACAAAGAGCCAAGGCTTTTATTGTTTTTTTAATAACTATTGTTTTCTTAGCAGATGATGCAGAACCAGTTATAGTTATGAGGCCAATTTAATCACATAAAACAACAAATGATGATTCTTAAGTATAACACTACTGTAGTTAATTTTGTCCCATTTATAAGTCACAGTATAATTTCAACAGTATTGTACTCCAGTACTTGTAATACACAGTGCTTTTGCCACAGATAGATAGTGGGAAAACATGATAATTAGATATCTAAAAAAAAAAAAAAAAAAGAAAAAGATCACAGATTTACAAAGAGTCCTCCCCACTTCTTTAGCAACAACAGATCTATGGAAGTCTTGCTATGATAGCCCCAGCCCTGAAAATTACATGCAATTATCTGGGGCTAGTACTGCACAAAGAGAAGTCCACAAAAATTCCCAAGCACAACTTGCCAACAGCAATGCCACATGGCCTAAAAGATTACATAAAATTTATGAGCACACTGTGCAGCAAGACAAATTTTGGACCATTTTATTTCCTGTTATTTTTCAGTACTACTGAGACATAGAATTGGAAGAATTTCAGAGAAGGGCAGCAAGGGTGACCAAAGGCATGTAACAATCATCACTAAGCATTCTAGGACTTTATTACATAAAGAGGGGGAAGGAAGGAAAAGAAGAAAAAAAAAATTAATTGAGGGGCACTGCTATCATAGAGGTCTATAAAATCATGAGGCATGGGAAGATTGGGTAGGGAGCAGAAGGTTATTGCTTCTTCCAATAAAGGACCTAAGGAGCAGCAACTGAAGCTAATAAATTTGAAAGTGATTAAAGAAGGGAATTGTTCATACAACATCATTAAGCTGCAGAACTCCCTTTTGCAAGATGTTGTAGCTGCAAGAGGTTCACATGGGTTCAATGCAAGATTAGACAGCCTAATGAAGGAGAAACCCATTTCAAGTTTACTCAAAGAAATACACAGAAATACACTTCCAGCCTCCTTGAGATGCAAATTTTTGGATGTCAGGAGAGTTATTCATACAAGTACTGCTCTCTACTTGTCCCAAGTTTACATGCTTCCTTAGATTATGTTTTTATATGTTGCTGGTGAAGGGATTCTAAGCTACAAACCTTTGATCTAATCCAGTACAGCTATTCTTAAAGGGCATATGAAAGTCCAGACATGAGCAAAGCATCATTGCAGTTTTAGTTTCATGAATAACACTGAGCAGCACTACTCACCATATATAAATCACAACTCTTCACAACATATCCAGTGTAACAGTTACATATTACTCTTGCACAACACTTGCAGAGAGTGGAATCTCACCTGGTGTATATGATCTGCCAGTTGTATTATTTTCCTTAATCTTAGCAAGTACCCCACTTACTCATCCTTAAACTGTTGATAAGAACAATATAGTCATTGTCATATTGTTATAATTCTTATTCAAATTAATTTGAAGCCAAAATCAATTGACCCATAGTAGCCGGATTACATAATTTCCATCAAAAAAAACACAGCCATTCACTGAAGCAACCTCATTTTGCAGCAAACCAAAAACTAAAATGTTACCAGTTTACGGAGTTTATCTGTTGTGGAAAACCTGTTGTGAATCAAATTAAATATAATGATGGATTGTAATGTTTTCACTTTATTTCAAATGTAGAGATTGTGCACTGAATGCCATTTAAAGCCTATTTCTAAAACCTGCTGGCCATTTTTTAAAGTCCACAAAGCGCAACTCTTCCATTATCATTAGTTCCAGCACAATCTGACCTCATAGGCTGCCCTTTGCAGGTGACAATAAATACACAATATCGCTTTCATGTCAGCCTGGCTCTGATGCAAAGGCATACGTTTCAAATACTGTATAATTTTAACAGTTTAATATTAAAGAGAGTAGAAAATAAAACTTTTAAGAATATGCTTCCTTATAGTTGCAGATAACAGCTTTGTAATGCAGTTCTGCAGGAATTCAAACAAGCTGAAATACTTCAGCCAAGTGCTGCAGAAAGAAAAAATTCATATCAGTTTCCTGTCCCCTTCTGATTTGGCCTGAGGCAGAACTATAGCAAAGCACTGAGAGATAAAACACATAGCTTACGGTTCCGATGAGACAAACAATAATGGACTAGAATCAGATTTACTATGCCATATCAGAAATCAAATAAGCAAAATCAAGTACCCAACAATATGTATTAATACTTTATTGGTAGTTTCAGATTTACAACGTATACTGTTAGACTACAAAAGAGATTGTCTCTTGCATAAGGATTAGGATTTGTATCCTGATGTCCTAAATAAATTCTTCATTAACAGCCAGCAATATATTTAATCAAAATTATCCTTGCAGTTCCAGTGGATAAAACACATTAATTATTATTCTAAACTATTATCAAATGTACTTGTTAAAGGCATACATATTCTACCCAAAAGAAACAACAGTACTTCAGTGTTGAATGAAGTTATATAAACAAAATCTTTATATTCTCGAAGTATATTTAAGTGTTTTAAAATCTTTTGCATTAAAAAAACCCGCCAAGTTTTATTTACTGATGACTGCATTTTGTAGTCTTAAAATACAGCCTCAAAGTCTGTATTAATGCATCAAACAAGTAAAGGCTCTTTTCTAAAGAAAAATAATGCAAAATAATACAAGCTTTTGCTCATATTCCCATTGCATTATTTTTTTTGTTATTCTGCAATACAAAGGCAAAAATACAAAAGTTTTTATAAATAACAGGACCAAACATGTAAATAACTAAAAATGATCAGTTACTAAGGAAACTAAAGACAAACAGACTAGAAGACTCTTAAGAATTCTCATTTTTTTTAAAAAAAGTATTTTTAAAAATGCAGTACAGCATTTAAAGTAATATTCAACTATAAATAATATTATGGATCAAATGTATCATTACATGGATCAACTAATACTAAGTGAACTTTTTTCTCTCTTCAGACAGATCTGCCTACCATGGTTTTCTTTCAGTGTCCATTCAGTGCTTCCTTTGATTCTCCCCAAACCATTCTCTCCCAGGTTACTCCCATTTCTAACACCAAATCAGAGTTATAGAGAAACAGAGAAAGCTGAGCTTGCCCTCTGCTCTAAGGCTGGGTAAAGCACATCTGTGTATTTTGTTATTGCCACATGAGGGATATTTGTCTGCATGGACCACTGGCCTGAACCACTATGGTCATTCTTACATTCTCTGCTGGCTGAAATGTCATACACTTGCTTGCACCTAACCTATATCTTAATAATCACTTAACGGGCAAGATAGAGATTCTTCTGTCATGAAACCCCTCAATCATTAAGGGGGGGTTTAAGGTTATTGATCAAATTTTCTGGGTGCTTCCTTTGCTTTCTTTTCTGTGCTCTTTCACAGCAGTCATCAAGATCTTATTTCTTCTCTCTGCTCGCCATGGCATTCCATCAGTCCCTACTTCTCTGCGTCTTTCCTATGTGAGCTGATCAATCAACCCTAAGCCTGTAATAACAGATATCTCTGTTTGCCACTTCTCTCTTCCTTCAGGCCCAAATCTCAGATGGCTTCTTGAAAACTTACTACATATAATAGCATTAATCTTCCCTGAGGTTTTAAATTTAAAAAAATAAAAATCATCTTCTAAACTTTTGGCTCATCATCTGCCTATAATCTTTAAATACACGTTCCTCCTACAGTCATACTTGCTTAAAAAACACTTCCTTCTAATTACACACAAGATTCAGTTCTCTGTCCAAATTATTAAATGTATTTTCAATATATCAGCCATGCAGTCCCATGGCTCAATTGTTTGTCTTGCCTGCTAATCAATTCTCTAGTCATTCTACAAATTTCAATGATACAACCCTAATTTTGAGCACAATAATGATTATGCTTACACTTGTACCAATACATTTGTCATGGTTTAACTCCAGCCAGCAATGAAGCACCAGGCAGCCACTCACTCACTCACCCCACACTGGGATAGGGGAGAGAATCGGAAGACTAAAAGTGAGGAAAACTCATGGGTTGAAATAAAAAGTTTAATAAGTAAAGCAAAAGTTGCCTATACAAACAAAACAACACAATGAAGTCATTCACTGCTCTCCATCTGCAGGCATCCCCAGGAAAGCAAGGCTCCACCATGTGTAACAGTTACTTGGGAAGACAAACACCATAATGCTGAACATCCCCCCCTTCCTTCTTCTTCCCCCAGCTTATATATTCAGCATGACATCCTATGATATGGAATATCCCTTTGGCTAGTTTAGATCAGCTGCCCTGGCTGTGTCCCCTCCCAATTCCCTGTGCCACTCCAATACACTCAGGCAGGGCCTGAGAGACTGAAAAGTCCTTGACTTAGTATAAACCTTACCTAGCAGCAACCAAAACCATCAGTGTTCCCTCAACATTGTTCTTACACCAAATCCAAAACACAGCTACTAAGCACCAGCTACTAAGAAGAAAATTAACTCTATCCCAGATGAAACCCAGACAACATTTCAATGAACGAAAAAAAAAGGAAAGCCCTCAGGAATCATTTTGGTGTATCCATCCCTCTGAATTTTACTGGGAACTGCTCACTATTTAATCAAATTGCATGCATTTGGAAAGAAAACTACTGCTTGCTTGTCAAGCAAATTCAATTGCATTCTTTGCAAATATTATGTAAAATAGTTAATAAAGGGGGAAAAAGTGTGTGCAATACATTTTTGCTATTTTGTTTTGGGGGTGTGCATTTGCTTTGTTTAAATCATGGCTAAATACAGCTTGGTAAATCTAAACATGGTCACTTAAGTAAATATGCTTCCTTTCAGAAGTGGTACATAAACACAAACTTATTAATTAAGGACACTATACAGATACTTATGTTTCTTTGAACAGGATAAAAGTCTTGTGTACATTATCAAATCAAAGGGAAATTCTAACTATGGAACTTTCATTAAAGCAAAACACCAAAGAACACGCACACCCCCTCCACCAGCGCTCTGTAGGGCTTTGAAAACTTACTTGATTCTATTCCTCTGTTAAAGAGGGGGGGGATTCACATTGATTTTTTTTCACCTAAATAAAAGGAAAACACTCTTTGTTCGCAAAATACAAACAGAGGCAAACTGATTGAATTACTGTTGCTGGTTAGCTCACTAAATGTTATGAATGCTGCTGTAAAAGTTTAAGACTCCTCTCATTTACACAAAGAGCATTAATGGTTTGTGGAGTGCATAATTAAGCTAAATGTATGCTTCCCTCAGGTCAACAAAAAATGAATACCAAATTTCCAAGAGGAACTGACCCTTTTGAACATAGGGACTTCTACTTTTATTTGCTTACTTTGTTAGATAGTATCCTCTACTTGTGAAAAGGTCACTGTTAAAGTTACCAATAAATCAGTAAGAAAATAATCCATTTTCCGTAGAACACAATATGTTCCTCTGCCTCAAATTATTGACAATTAAGATTTGAAGATTATATGGCAAAAGAATAGGAAATTATTAATTAAAGTCTGAAGAGGAATTAGAATTCCATTTTGTTCTTGATGTTCTCTTACGTCTTAATCATGAGCAATGTCACATCCATGATATACACAAGTAATGAAAAATACATACTTATGCGGAACTCTCTCTATATACATATGATAAAATCCGTTTGCCTTCTTCAGCTGCAGAACTCAGAACTGGTTTGCATGAAGTGCTTCTCAGACTCCAGTGCTTTTGTCCCAGCACAGTTAGCTCAAAGAATTAGAGGACCAATGAAATTTTGAGAGTATATTATTTAATACAGATAACAGAGTTTTGAATAAGAAGCCTCTTACTCTTAAAGCTAACAAATGGCTAGCAGCTCCGCAACAATAATATTAATGGTTTTGTTCTGTTGTTAAGTTTAGGGATATTTAATTCTGCATTGCAGAATAAAGCTTTATTAATTGTCTGTAGTATCTGAAGCAAATGATGAACCAAGAATATCAGTTAACTACTTGTGTTTTACACCATTACATTTCCTCCAAGTCAGTGATCCTAACCAATCAATGCAGAAGAATCAATCAGAACATCTTGATGAACTCCACTAGACCGGTATTTAAGATGAACATACTAAGGGCAATCATTGGGTAACTTAGGTGGAGAAAACAAACTATTTCATTTAAATTGCCATAAGCAGTTAGGAAAGATAAAAATGTTTACAAATTAGGATAAATATTTGACAAAATCTGTATGTATTCTGTAAATTTTATTCTATTTTTATATGGCAAGGGGAGGAGCACTCAGATAGAAAAATAATATCAGAACCAATGTTTAGTTCCCCTCAGAAAAGTTTAAAACAGAAACATAGGATCAGGCACCCAGTTAGCGTAAAACAAAATAGGTTTGCTGAAGTCAACAGCACTACACTATTGATTTGATTTTAAAAGCTGCTCAATAAATTCTGTCTACATCCCACACTCCTTAAAGTAAATTGAAATCTGTGTTTTCCTGATGGTGTTTTTTCCATCAGCAGAAAACCTCTGAAGTACCTAAAAAATAGCATTTATTCATTGTCAGCTAACAGAGCCCTGGAACACACAAAAAGCTTGTTCTGTCAGAAATCCAGCATGATGAAATACATTGAATGGATCACCGCATTCAGCATTTAAAGAATTAATCATTCAGTCTGCAATTCATATCTGAGAAGCTTATTACTGCATCATGTAAATAAATATTTCTTTTTCCTTAAATAAACTGAAACACTGTCTCTGTTAGCCAGTTATGCCAGTTTCCCTTCTCAGATACCCACACTTAATGAGCTATTATACTGACTGTGGTGACTCTGTCTGTCTTAAATGCTACCTGTGCAATATCTGAGCAAGAAACTAAGATTATGGATACACAGGAAAATACAATGCCTCGCAAGGATAGTATACAAGCTGGGAAAGGAGAAGGGTACATAGGTAAGCATGATTTTGGAACTCAGGGATTGGTGAATATATACAAAAATACATATGGGAGCCCACACTAAAAAACAAATATACCTACTGGAATCCTAAATATTCTGCTGATTAAACCCACAAGCAAAGGAGGACATATAGTATGACTGAATGACTATGTCAGCAAGGTTAACAGGCAACTCACTAGTTCTTTCTCATAAGAATATATAAACTCCATTTTCTAGTTGATCTTCACACTGAGACAGGCTAAATTACCAGAAACATTTAATTTTAGTATTTGGTGTTTAGGTGACAAGACCCTAGACTAATGTCCACCTGCTGAAGACTAACCATTTCTCTCAAAGGGTTATCTTACTCTTATTTTCCCCTCTATGGACTGCTTTTCAGAACTCATACACATTATATGACCTGACAGTTTCTGTGTTTGTACCTTTCTCTTCTGTGGTGAGGTTCCTGAGGTCTGTCATTGTAACCTTGATTGTAACCTTGTATCATAAACAGAAAGTTTCCCAAAGAAATCTAGTCTTTCAACAAAGCCCTACTACATATATAGTAGTGTAAATATAAGTATAGTAGTGTTCACAATTAAAACAGGAGTTGAAACAACAAGGAAGTGTGAATTCTACCTATTGTCTTATGTATGAATATACTATAGCATATGAACTATTTAAAAAAACAAAACCATAACCACAAATTTAATATTTAAACTGTACAAATAAAACAAAGGTTTGTAATAAAATAGGCAATCATTGCCATTATGCTTGAAAAGGAAATAGAAATAGGAAAAAAACATGTTTGATGCTGTGCTATTTAGATCTAGAAGTAGAAATTACGATACTGAGTTTTACACACCACCTTGCTTTCCATGACACAAGGTATCCATGACTTCTGTATTATCTGCAATTTTATATTATCCAGAATCAATCTTATTCTACTGTGGTGAATAGAGGATGTAAAAATATATACAATTTAAGACTAAGTTAAAGCTTCAATTCAATGGATATGACCTCATCCCAAAATTCCTGTCAATTATATTAACTCAAATGAAAATAGGACAGTAAACAGAAAGGCCAGAATAGTTCTTACAGTTTTGTTGTTAGATTTATGCATCTCTCATTAAAATTTCCTATAAAAGAAAGCGGCCTCTTTTACTCTGAAATTCATTGCAAACATTATTCCAACTTTTCCAACCACTTGCCCAATGGAACTGTTATTTTCACATGTGAAAGTCCACCACACTGCATTACTCAGCAGGCTTAGAAAGAAGTGTCTTTCTAATCTTCTCACAATGGGGACCCACTTTAACTGTATGTCAATAATGTTATACACAGCAACAATATTTACAAGCTAAACAAAAATATTTGTACATTTTATACCGCAGTATTTCTTAAATACATGTAGTTCAACACATTGGATTCCATATAAGTTAGTCAAACTTCTCCAGATTGTACCACTTCCGCAAAATTAGATGACAGAAAAACGATCAGATTAGTGCTGCCTCCATTGAAGTCTGCAAATGGTTCACATTCAAGAAACTAAACAAGTTATGATCTTGAGCACAAAGAGTTTTCAAACAAATCTGTTACAAAACGGACTGACACACTTGCTCCCATACTGCCAGGTTAAAAGGAAGCAGCATTTAAAATGAAACAAACACCTACCCACTTGGCATAGTTAATTTTACTTAAAGTATCAGAGAGCATATGCAATAAGGATTATATTTTATTAAAAGTTTGCAAATTAAAATGAAAACCTAAAATTCATTATCTCTAGCCAAAATTATATTTTGCTATTTTTTGTATCTGTAAAATATTCCAAAAGTTGTACATTTTGAGAGTACTTTGTGGAACTGCAAAGGACCTGATATTTTTAAGTGTTTTGAGTGAAACTGCAGCTACAATTTTTTTTAAAAGTCAAAAGTCACTGAAGACCTGGGTTTGTACTGACTATGGTGTCCCACCTGTTGTTTTTCAGGATAAATCATTGACTACAAAACCCATTACTTATAAGTAATTCCTTGGTGTGATGTTATATCTATATAGAGACTGAGCCAAAAAATGGTGTTGGCTTACGTTTACATCAGGAAATATCAGAGTAAAAAATCATTAGTCTAGTCATGTTAAAAGTCAGTCCCAATACATGTCTAATAATATCACAGAACGGTTGGGGTTGGAAGGGACCTGTGCAGGCCATGTCGTGCAACCCCCTGCTAAAGCCGGTTTGCCTCGAGCGGGTTGCACAGGGTCGCGTCCAGGTGGGGTTTGAGTATCTCCAGGGAAGGAGGCTGCACAGCCTCTCTGGGCAGCCTGTGCCAGGGCTCCGACAGCCTCCAAGTGAAGACGTTTTCCCTCACACTCGGATGGAATTTCCTGTGTTTCAGTTGGCGCCCGTCGCCCCTTGTCCTGACACTGGGCACCACTGAAAAGAGCCTGGCCCCATCCTCTTGACACTTGCCCTAAAGATATTTATGTGCACTGAGGAGATGCCCTCTCACTCTTCCCCAGGCTACACAGGCCCAGCTCTGTCAGCCTGTCCTCATAAGGCAGATAGTCCAGTCCCCTGATGGTCTTTGTAGCCCTCCGCTGGACTCTCTCCAGTAGTTCCCTTTCTCTCTCAAACTGGGAGCCCAGAAGTGGACAACAGCACTCCAGGTGCCGCTATACTCATAGGCTCCAGGGCCAGCAGTGGTCTCTTTTTGTTCCTTAAAATATCTCACTTTGGGAACAGATGCAGAAATGTGGGAAGCTGATTTCATCACATGTCCCAAGATCAACAAAATTAGAGAGGAGTACTAATGAAATTATTAAATTAATAACTTTCTTTTGAGGGATGTTGTTTTGCTTTGGTTTAGGTCTGAAACATTGCATCATCTAATTCTGTAAATAGACACACCTCTTACTATCTTCTGGGGGAAAATGTGTTAGTAGGATATTTAACCTTTAAAAAATAATATTCATGATACTATCAGAAACAGATCATGCATTTAAATCTTCTGGAAAACACTGTTGTGAAGTAGTCTAGACCTGCTCACACCACCCTGACAAAATGGCTTAGCTTTGCTTTGGAACTATTAACTGAGAGGTGCTAATCCAGTCTCCATTCTGTAGGGGACTCTGGCATTTCTGGCAACATTAGCTAAAACAGAAAGGACCAAACGAGATAACAGTAAGATAGAAAGAACCAGTTAATACCTTCATAGGACATTAGGGATTATGAGTTTGCAGAATCACATTGGGAACTAGTATGTTTGAGATGCTGGTGTTTGTTTTCAGTCTGTGTTTTCATCACCAAAAAGGAAATCAATACATTCCTCACTACTGCAGCTCCACTCACTTCGAATAACCCAGTACAGCACATCTGAGCAAGACAGTCTGTGATAACCTCATCTAAATTTCCTTAGCTATGTGAAGGCTCCAAGTCTTGTCTAGGAGATTTTCCAGCATTTTACCCTCAGTTTATTTTCTCCTTGCTTGATCACACTGGTTTTTTAGCTTAGAGAAGGCCTCAGTAAGTATATTAGAATTAACATACAAAACCTGCTTTATCCCTATGTGCTTGTCACAAATTTGGAAAGCACCGCTGCTGAAAGAAGGAAGATTTCTTTTCTTTATATATGTAATTTTGTTGCTATGTTTTCCAAAAGTGGTGAATACATCAGTATTTATTTTCTTACAGCACCATTTTTTAATTAAAATGCCCTTAAGGAAAAATTATTACTCTGCATATAGATACATATTTTGTTTAAAAGAGACACCACCACCACCACCACCAAAAAAAGAAGAAATAACTCAAGTATTTGAATACACATAGAGAATATATGTTTCCCAAAAGCCAATTAAAAAGAATGGTCAATCAAAACCCAGCCACCCAAACTCTACTGGAAGTCTCAGAGCTGCTGACATTATATAGTAAAAAACCAAGAAGGTATACCGAGTAAACATTTCATGATAGCAAACTTAAAGTAAAATACTCTTTTCCTTCAAAAACATTCTCCTAAGACTTTTTTAAAATTTTAGAAAACATTGTTACAGTACCGAAAGATCAAAATCTGTTTACTTAGCTGTTGAGCATCATATGCTCTTAATAGTAGTATGGATGGACTTTATTAATTAAACACGGAACTGTTTTTTCTAAACCATCTATATTGAGACTATCAAAGCAGGGTGCAGGAGTTAGGTGCTCATGCTATCTTTGTGCACCTAACATACAATGAAATTACAAGCTTTGTATGATCAACAGAAAAGAGAAGCGAGGAGAAAAGTGCCAAACTGAGCTCAAAAAGCTTCCAGAACAAAGATTTTATTAATTTTGTGGATGAGACTGATAACATTCACTTCAAATGTGAGTTGTAAAAATATATCTTAGCTTCTTCTCTGGTAGCTAATCAATAGCCCTTTTCACAGGTTTGTTTTCATACATAGTTTATTGCATGTACTCTGTTGCCTTCCAGCTTCTGAGAAATACTAAATCTGTTTACGACTACACCTAGATAAATGTCGAGCCATTTTCCTATTCAAATACTGCATTTCCTAGCATAAATACAAAATACTTCATGTTATATTTCCAAGTGACTCTTTCTACGTTTACTGGGGAATGGGTGTTTTTTCTTACAGTGACTAGTTAATGGAGGACAGGAGCTTCGTGATTAATTTAATCTTAGCCATAAAAGCAGGAGATCACCACATAAGGATCACTAGATGGGAAATCATCTTTTTATAATTTTCGCTTTGCCAGTATCAATCTGGAATTTCACTGTGGATGTATTTTCCCTTTTAGTCTCTGATCTCTGCCCAAGCCCAGATGTGTAACATTCATGTTCTCAGTTATCTTTACCTTGTGTATTTGTATAGCAGCTAGCACACACAGCCTTGCTCAGGGTTCCCAGGCACTGCTGTGATAAAAAATAAGCAAGTATTTTTCCTAGACAGTGTCCAGGAAGTGACTGCATGCAGGGTTCAATCAAACAATGAAGTCTGTTAGAACAGGATCAGAATCTCATTTATTAGGAACTGTGTGTCTAGACCATGGCTAATCTGAACGGAAAGAAAAATACACACCATCTTACGAGCAAGATTTGCTGAAGTTCATAGAACATGAATACATATTTTCTAGTGAACTAGTTTTGAAAATTATCCATCTGTGGTTTGATACCTAACACGTTTTCTCCTCGTAAAATTTGTTGTGAGTTTACTTCAAAAAAGAAAAAAAAAAAAGAAAAAAAAACCCCACCTTTCTCAAAGCATGTGTATAATTTTAAATACTATAAAACAATTATAATGAATTACTTAATTCATTAACTTTCTTAAATTTTAAACCACTGTCACTGTGTTGAGTAATAAATAAAAGACATAATTTGACAATCTGCTTGATGTCATCTTTTTCTATTCTATACTATACCTGTTTTAAAACACTAAGCATTTTCTGTACTATACAGATTTTTATCTAAGAATAGTCTCGATTACTTATGCTGCCACTCACGTGATAGAGGTCAAAGACCTGCATAGGCTCTCAAGCATAACTTCTAAGCTGAATTATGTAGAAAGTATCTTTCATTTATTTACTAAAATGCCACACTTTAATCACAGGTCAATGAAGAATAAAACCTTCTCATTAGAAATTAAATACCTATGAAAGGTATGTCTGCATTCTGATTGGTATATAATGGCAAAAATCAAAAAAGTGGGTGACTTGTATAATTATATGCTTTCCAGCCCTATGGTAGCTCACTCTCTATGAAATGTCAACCAATGCTATGGGGCAAAAAAACAGCAGAGAACATGAGGAATGGATAATTTAAAATGAAAATCCGTGCTTCTGGCTTCACACTCTGAGTATTCTACTACATTAGAAGAGGTCTGGAGAACTATTGCTTTTGCAAATAAGAGATTTGAAATCCAAACTAGATCAGAAGCATGAATTCATCTTTGTGACAAGGATTTGTTATCCACATGTTATTCCTCTGCATTACTGGTAGCTACTTTTACTTTTTATATAAGGTAGAAAAATCTACTCTGAATGAATGCTGATGCACAAGAAGGTATATTAGAGGACATAGAATAAAGTGTAATTTCCTAGAGGATTTTTGAGAAGTTATGTTTCTGATTTATTCTGATGCAGCAGCAAGAAATGGGGAAAATGAATGTATAATGGAGATAATATATTCCCATTTAAGATGCAAGAGGTTTATTATTCTTCTAATACTTCTGTCAGTGAGGTACTGAATAAAAACAGCACAGAAAATAACATTACTAACTAATCTATATTTCAATAAAACATTAACATGCAAAGTAAAATATTGCATGTGAACAGATACAGAAGAGTGTACCAGACTTTACTGGACTTGTGTGATCTGATTTTTGTTTACAATAAGAAAATTACATTGATTTTTTCAGGGCTAGAAACAATCAAAGTATTACAGGAAAAACTGCTTAATGTTTCAAGTAAAATGAATTTGAAAAATCTTTATTAAAAAAGATACATTCTCCACATCTTACCCTACAAGAAAAACAAAGTACACAAGTCCCTTTTAAATACTTAAACCTTAAGCGTTTTGTTAGGATGCAGTTGGGGCTAAATTAATCCCTTCAACTAGGTAGAAAATTTGTTCAAAAAACGTTACTGGACAATAATGAAATTAATTGCTTGAACAGAAGTTCAGAAAACAGCATAGCAAGCTCCAAGTTTAATTTGGAATTGTAAATGGAATTATTAGCATTCATGCTCCCACATCACTCTGTATACCAAGCCACCGATAGTTTTTTCTCCACTTCTCAAATATGTGAAAGCCTACACAGATGAAAGAACTCAGTGTTCTAGGCCATGGAAGGACCACCCACTTTGGGAATTTTAAAATATTTTACAAACTACAACCTTATTAGACAAAAGACTGTTACCCTCACTCCCCTCATTCAGAAAAAAGTCACCATAAGAGAACAGCTTTTACATCTACAAGTGCATTTAATTGGTCTCAGCTGCACGTGATTAAGTCAGGTTGAAGACTCAGAGTTTACAGCAGTTGTCTACATGGGGAAAAAACATAATATGGAAAAAATACTGAAAGCTTTGTTTCATTTAAGGCTATTTCTCTATTTTAAAAAAATCAGATGCCTTCACCCAAGTGGACATTAGGACTCTGGGCAGACTCTCTCCTCAGCAGTTGCCTTAGTCCCTACACCTGCACATATAGCCTACATCTTTTCCCATGTATAATTTGTCCCACCGCACTGTGTGTTGTAAATCCTTTCTTTAAAGACTCATATAGCAAAGTGATCTTCTATTCCAGCTTCTCCTCCCTTTCTTTCCTATCAGTCCTGCATATTGCTGCTCAGGTCCCCCCAGCTGAGATGAGGGTTGGGTGCAGGGTCCAACACACCAGCCAAGAGGATCCCTTCCTCTACCACACCATTTAGGTCCTAATCTTAGGTTCTGCAAGATTATGAGATGCTCAGGTAAAAGATGAAGCAGGGCAACTTTTATTTAGCTGTTCCTGAGAAAATTAATGAATATCTTCTTTTCCCATTTGGACAAGGACTTTACGATAAATATTCATGTTAGTCATGTCAAGATTAAATTTTTTAAGATTTTCTACTATTGAGAAGCTGAAGAGTGGGTTGTTGTGTTTTACAAAGATAATTCTGTAATTTGTGACTACACCAGTAAGGTTTCTCATTTCAAGGTTAAAGTTTTATATGCTTATCTAAGGGATCCTTTTGTAGTTTATGAGAGGATACCCTAGGTTAAGAAGATCTGAGACAGGTAATAAGAACAAGCTGCTGAAAGAACAGGCTTTGTCTACAGCTTCAACTTGTCAATCCTCTAAGTGTGCTACAAAGCTCATCTTTCACCATTCTCTGTTTGGGTTGTGAAAGTAAGTATATTTATGGGGTCTGGTTACTCTAATTGCACTGCAATTATTAATGTACAGGAGAGACAGTTTTGCAAGCAGTGGAAGGAAGATTCCAGAAGCCAAAAGGCAATACCCACTAGACCAGAACACCATTTCTGTAAACCAGTTAAGCTCATTGACTGCTGAAGCACTGGAACACCATTTGGGGTGCCATTATAGTGGCTCTGTATCTAGACAGAGAAAGGGGAGAGGAATCAAAAGCAAAGATTTATGAACCTGTGAGGCTCTTGAATCTCTGGTGGGAAACATTTAAAGAAAATAAATCACTTTGTTTTCATTGTAAGGCCTGAGGCACATAAAAGCATTGTATGTGTTACTTCTTTCAGTGTGTGGAACTGAAGTTGGATACAATTGAACAAGTACATATATATGAATCAAAGGAATTTTATGGGGCTAATCTGATTAAGGACATAAGGATTTTATATTTTTGATGTAAATTATTTCCATATTTCTTATTCATATTATTAGGTCACCAACAAATGTACTGCAGAAAGGATAAGACACTTTTATGTTATAGATAATGAAGAAGTTACTGTACCCTTCAACTGGAAGTTCCTATAGTAAAAATGGAAAAATTCTTACTATCATCTACTTAAAAATGCAAAGGATGCAAGTTTACCAGGAACTGAAGTATCATATGTAGAATAAATTCCTGGCCCATAATCTTCTCAGAACATGATCTTTTTCTTTTAACTT
The DNA here is from genome assembly GCF_023634155.1 of Falco peregrinus. NCBI lineage: Eukaryota > Metazoa > Chordata > Aves > Falconiformes > Falconidae > Falco > Falco peregrinus. The sequence continues at coordinate 71,910,041 of NC_073722.1, read as the reverse complement.
TTCTCTAGAGTGCCTAAACTGTTGGTATTATACAAGATACATGCAGATATTGGTATCTGTCTGGTTTCAAAAAGGACTGAAATCCAACATTTCCCAGTGACTTGCTCAAGAACAACACCACTTCTTTTTCTTTGAATATCAGGTACATACCTCAGATACAGAGGAGTAAAAGTATCTACTTCTGTGATTCTTAAAATGTTATTCTTTACAGTTGCTTGCAACTTCAGGAATTTTGAACTCTATGAACAAGATGTCCAAGCAAAAAAGTCAATAGGACAATGAAAAGGGAAAACAAATACTTTCACCAGTAGTAAGCTCTTTCCCAGGTATCTTATGACTTATCCTAAAAGCTTAAATTAAATAGGAGGTACCTCTAAGGTCAGATAGCTCTTCTGGCTTTCATAAGTTGTTTTACATCAGGTAAAGATGCAAGCTATATAAAACCACAAGACAGACATATAGATAAAAGATTATTAGGTTTATACCTTATCTCCTCCTTATTTAATTTTTCAACTCAATTGTGTATGAGCTTAAATTCTGTGGGCTTCTGTGAATGTCCCCCCCCAACAAAATCAAACAGATCTTAGCCTTCAGGTATATGGATTGAAAGAAAAAAAAAAGAACACAAAAAATAGCATTAATAACACTGAAAAAATTTATTTTCCTATATTTCACCTAGGTACTGTACAATATTCTGATATCAAATTGTTTGACAAACCCTTCCAGAATAACTTACACAACCCTATAACCAGTCATACAGTTACATTAAAAACCCCACATATTTTCTTCAGATAGGTGATAACTGAGTTTTTGTGGGTGGACTGACAACTGGACACATTTTCCATTTGGTATCAAGGAAAGACATGTCATATTTAAAACAACTTCATTCATGACAACTGCCGTATATTATAACTTTGATTCTTCATTCATATTTTGATTTTGATGATGGCTTTAAAGGAAATTCTATTAAGAAAAGTGAATGCAACTGCAACATCAGTTTCTACTTTTATCACCTTTCAACCACTTCAGTTCACAAATATCTGTCAGTCTCTGAGCTCTGACAGCATAATGGGCATTTTCTGCTTACGCATCATTATCAAATAAAAAGAAGATCTTGCAGTGTAGCCTTCTGTCACAGCAGACTACGTTATTTTCTGTTACACTGCACAACTCACTGTATTCATACTACACAGGAATATATCCTCCTTCTTCTCAAAAAGCTGCCTTAAAAAAGCAGTGATAGGAATATAACATCTGTTTCAAAATGGTTTTTGTAACTAAAAGTGTTAGATATAATTTAATCTGTATAACAAGAAAATCTGTTAAGAGAACACCATTTACAAAGTTACCATGCAGAGGGGAAAAAAGTATGTAATACCATAAATTACAGGTAATCATTACTATTTACTGACCTTTAAAAAAAAAAAAGTGTTAATTGATGCTGATGGATGAGACTGTGTTCAAGAAATTTGGTGAAAACATAGAAAGGCACCTCTTTGTAGTAAAGTAATATATGAAATAAACATTCCATATTTATTGTGTTGGTTTATAAACCATACTCTTATAGCCCAAGATTTTGCTGACTACTTTCTGGTGTGCATCATTGTAAGCCCACAAGTTTTTACTATGTTCGATCTTTTATTCTCAACACATGCTGCAACAAACATGTAAAGAAAAGGAAAAGCAAGTGTAGGTTGCTTGTGTACTTTTGAAGATGCATGCTTTTCAGTATGCATCTCACAGCCCATCATGAAGTTCAAGTCTTCCTTGAAAGATGAAGCAATTGTTCACTTTACCCTGAGTGACCTCTGCTGGTAAAAATAACTTACAGGCACACACATTAAAACTCCACTTAAAAGCCCATTTGCGGTTAAGTCATGTTCATACCTGCAGGCATACAGAAACAAATTCTCAGTGATTTTTTATTTTTTTTTATATCAGGTACATGTACACATAACATTCAAATGTTTGCATGCTCAGACAGTTAGTGCGCAAGAAGCATTGACTAAATTTGTTGAACCACTTAGTTTATCTTTCTCCCAGAGTCTTTTAAAGAACTATATAGCTAGAACCTGGTTTAGAGGCAGCATATTTGAAGTAGCAGCTACTGAATAACTAGTGGTATACGAATTATAAGCCTGGAGTTTATTTTTACATGTAGGTCTGGGGTAATACTGTGGTACAGAATAGTTTCTCCCATTCATCCTTCTAGAAGACATATCTGAATCTACAATGCAGCTTTATATATTTTATGAGGGTTTTTCAGAGTTCATAAACTGATCCATTTAAATTTTATTTGGCCATTACTTTTAGTAAATAGAAGTCAGTCTTAAGAGTGAGTTTGTTTCACATATCCTTAATGGAGCATAACTAAAATGTATTTATTTTGCAGTACATCAGAACGATACCATGAAAGATTCCTGTTCAATGCATGTCTCTAGTTTAAGAAAAGTGGTTAGAATCATGAGATCAGTATAATACAGCAAAAGACAACTAAATTATATTAATTTGTAGTGTGATGCTTGCATTAGAAAAGTATTCACATACTACTAGATTAGAAATGGCAAGAAAACACACCAAGGTACTAATTAAGAATAGGCACTCAAGAGCCATCAGTTTTGGTATTTATCAGTAAATATTGCTGAGATAGCATGGAAAACACCTTTACAGAAGCAAAAGGTGTTTCAGGTTTTTGACACTATAACTGATACCTAAACTCTGAGGTCTTCACAAACGTGTCACAGTTGATGCACTCTGAAGAGTTTTGACAAAGAAAATTATTACAATTCATGACTGCTGATCACTGCAATATTCTATCTTATTTAACAATGTTCATGGAAAAAAGAGGAACATATTAGGTCTCTGCTTCAGCAAATACTGAAGTCTATTTATATGCAAATAAGCTATCCATTATTAGTATGAGAAGAGACATAGGCATAAAGGAAGAAATAAATTATCACCAGAAACCCTTAATGAAATCTATTTCAAAACATAACATTTTACAAGAGCCCTCACTCATGTAATATTTGTTCAAGCCTAGAAGGGAATTGGCGAGTTCTGCACTTAGATGAGAACCGATATCATATTATTTCCCATGCCAATTTGTTATATAAAATGCATTTATCCTTCCTTAGGAACAACTTGGTAATTGTAAATTGACTGTTTTCTTATAAAGAACCGTATTCTCATGCTACAATGCAATTTTATGCTCATTTTCCTACTGGCAATATTAAATTATTTCCATTTTTAGTTGAATTATGAACATAAGAATGTGAGAAAATATCAAGATTATACACTTCTATTCTAAGAATATTAATCTTCAAAAAATAAGGGAACCTCTAGGAAAACTTGATTTCATGGCTGAAAATCCTAACTTCGATCTACTGCTGGGTTTTTTGTTTAAAAAAAATAAAATCAAAACAAAACCAAACAAACAAAAAAAACCAAACCAAAATCTTTCCTGCTTATAAATAAGATGTCAACAGTCTAAAGCTTTTATCACTGAAATAAAAATGCTAGATATTTCAACTGAAACATACAGTGAATACAGAAAAGCAGGAAATAATTTAATGCAAACTTCCTTCATTTAGAGCCTTGAATAGCTGAAGGCAAGCCCAGATGTCAAAATTCTAAATCCTAGCTCTTCTTACTCCTCCAACTCATTATTATTTTCATTCCCAGAAGATGAGCTCATGTAAACTATACTTAAAAGAAGATAGGCATGGGAAGTTTAACACTGCACTGTGATATCTTAAGACAGACAAATTAAAATACCTTTTTTTATTCCAGAGTTTCAGCCAACTACCCCAAAACCCATTCTCTTCATACATAATTTTAAATAAATCTTATTTCTGTGGAATCCTGTTGAGTACCTTGAGAACTTCATTCAGCAGAACCAGAAAATTCCCCCTTCTACTACTTCTAGCCCCAGTTCCAAGACACAAATACCTCACTGTATGGTAGCCAAGAAAGAGGCTTGCTGCATCTATGAGATGAAAGTAAACTAAGCAGGATGTTAGTAATATTTGCTTGACTTGAATCCCAACACAAGTAACCAAAATAACAACTAGTGACAGTGTGTAAGTATTCTGTAACATTGCTAACAGATAATCAGTAACGGTATATGAACACTTTCTAATATAGCCGAGTAAGAGTATGTAAACAAGGTGTAAGTACACACAGTCAATATGGAGACTTGTGGTGCTGCTGCAAAACAGGGAATAGGAAGAAGGTGCAAGCTGTAAAACCTGTAACAGGGGATATTTAACAGGCAGGGAGAGTGAGTGTTGGCAACAGAACAAGTCCCAGTCCCAAAAATAAGATGAGATGAACTGCCTGAGGCAGTTGAAATCCTGTCCCTTTTCTTCTGAAGAGCAGGTGAGAAGCATAAAACAATGATTAGTGCTGAAAAATGGGGAAGAAGAAGGTTGCCCTTCAGCTACAGCTCCCCTTATCAAAAAGGGATGGAGCCTGGTCCCTCTGCCTCAGCAACCGAGACCAGAGCAGACCACAACCACCAGTGCTAATGACACAGCATCCACTTTGTGGGACTGTACAGGCAGAGGTAATGTGAGATATGATTGTTACGGACCATCTGTTTGAATACTTAGTGATAATGATTGATAATGAGTAAGAGCTAACCATTAACACAAATTGTATTACTAATGTACATCAGTCAAGCAAAGGGGTGCTCTGAAATTTGAAACTGGTCTGATTCATCCATCTTCCAAACATGCCTGCCACAGCAACCTCTTACCCCTTTAATTTATATACAGATTATACACTTGTTCAGTTGCAACAGCACACTCAAATATGGGGAATGATACCAACAAAATTAGATTATTGAAAAATACTAGTCACACTGTAACTAGAGGATCTAGATGTCAGTGGTATTGCTATGAAATTATCAAAAGGGTTTTTTAATGCAACACAAGGAATTTCAAGTTCATCACCTTATTTAAGCATATATTTTTCTCTGTTTCAATCCTTCACTTCCTAAATAAAATAGAATATTTAATAGCTTTATTACATTGTCACTGAGCTTCTTCTGGATCTTGCTGAATTAGTCATTCCAGACATAATCCTGTGCTGAATTACAAATTAGGTCATGAAAAGGACAATCAACTCCATAGCGACTGTATTTTAAGAGGAGTAAGAAACATGGTTTCACTGTCAAATCTTATGATTTATGAATTCATAGTGACACCTTAAAAATGGGGCATTTGCCAATAATGCTTTCAGTCAAATTTTGAACTATCTCTACCTCTGCTTCCAGTATCAGTGGTACAAAAAGAATAAGAACAAAAGAACAAGAAAATTCCTTTAATGGCTATAATAAATCAAAATTACATCAGTAAGAAGCAATTATAGCATATTTAACTTCATAGCACTCATACCACTCAGGTCAATCTCTAAAATTATGTGTTAATTTCCATTCAAGTGATATTAAAAAAAAGCCCTAAATATTTCCCCCCACGCACCTCCTCTTTGATCTTTTCATTGATCAATTTATCCCATATTCCCTCAAAACCTTTTGACTACAGTGACACTATTAGAAAGGCCATACCCATTTAACATGCTGCTGGTGAAATCTGCCAACAATAGCATTCATACCATTACTAAAAGGATGTATTTTTCAGAGATTGTGGTCTCTTTATGCCTTGAACTAATGTCATATCTCCCAGTTGCTTAGACCCTACAAAATGCTCAATACCAATTACTTTTTCAACACTAATTTTAAGCTCTCAGTGTAAGATGAAGAGGTGAGGGGGGGAAGCAGTTCTGAATATCTCATTCTTTCTATATAGGGAGGATGACTCCTACTTGAGATTCACATTGGGACATGTCAGGACTACTGCTTTATATCTTAGCATGTAATATAAATTGGCATGTTAAAGAAATGCCTATTTCAAGTTTTTTCAAAACAGGAAAAAATACTGGATGACCCAAAACTACTGACGTTAATACAACTGGATTCATTAAGGTATTCAATGGACTATTTAGGCAAAACACTATAATTCATAAGCTCTGTTTCCTAGATAAAATGATAAACTGGAACTAAAAATACACAATAAATATACACCAACATACCTGTGTATGAGTATTAATTTATAATTTAATTTTTAATGGTTAATTAATATTCCCAACTATACCAGTCAAATTCTCAAAGACAAGAGTCAGGAAAGTATAGCTATTTTTCGCTGGGTTTAGTTATATCATTTGTAGATAAAGATATCTGTACTAGACTACATGGCATTATTTTTCTTTCTTATCTCCAATTTTATTCCTTTAGTCTAACAATGAATTTTACAAAAAAGCCTTTCTTTGCCTACAACTTGCACCAACAATTGCACCTGAACCAGTAAAATATGGAATATATTGACATTTGCCATTTGGGGTGGAAATAACATGAACTAAAAAGACGCAATGCTATATTGTGACAGTGTATTCGTAAGCTTATGAAAGAAACACCCTATCATCCCCAGAGTATTTTGTCTTCAGCCCTCTGTCAATTTGGCCTAACTCTAGACATTTTGCAAATATTCAAAAAAACCAGAAAGAAACCAAGAAATTATCTCTTTCACCTAACTAATTCTTGAAGAGATCAAGCAGAAGAAGAAAACCATATACATTCCAACAAATTCACAGAGAACAATCCCAACACTTGTGGAAACACTACAATTTAGCCAACATCAAAATTATTCAGTACCAGCCATTCAGCACCACACAACAACAGCAATGACAACAACTATCTCAACACCAAGATGACTGCATGAGAAGAAGCATAGTAATATAAAACTATCACTATTTAACATATGGATGGAGGTACCATTCAACTTTCCAATTATCAGCTTAACCAAATTACCACTATACAAGAACACTCTGCCTCTGTAAAGGCCTGTGGCTCCAAGAAGCATCTAAACAACATATAGATATGTGGGGAATTAGATAATTTTTTTCACTGACTGAGTTTTAACAAAAAAATCATTCCATCATCAATTAAGCAGACCTTCCCATCATGACAATCCCTCAAAAGAGATCACTACAAAAAAAATATTAGACGTGCCATATGCAATGCAATCATATCTTGGACCTCTACATTAGGAAATCAACAGTGATGTGCTCAACAAAGTACATATGCACTCATTTTCTCTCCCTCTCTCACCCAAAAGAAATCTATGCAGGTTTTAAAATCCAAAAAACAGCAGTTAAACCTGCAGACAGAGCATGAGCTATAGTAACTTAACCATTAAGACTACATTAACAAGTTTAACAAACTACTTTCTGACAGTTCCTACTATGAGCTACAAAGAAGACAGACCTACATAATTATGTAACTTCACAATCACCATTAAATCATTTTTCATATACTCCAAGAAAACAACAGGAAAAAATAAATCTTTCTTCTCCTCCTCCCACCTCAGAGATACTACACATGCTATCCAGACCAAGAAGGATGATAATCCTGGCAGGTCCACTAACGTGTCACTATGGGAAGAAATTCAGAAATTATTAGATCATCAAAACAGTCCTTAAAGACTTTCTCTCATAATTCAAACAGCAAATTTCCTCCAAGATACATCTGATTTCTACAACATAACCCATCTTTCTGCCCTTCGGGGCACAAAGAATGCCTCCACCAGTCTGTGTGCCAGCCTCCCAGCCCATGAAAGTGTCGTGACCTACCAGGAGTACTTAAAACAGCAAGACAAAATGTTCACAGTTCATTACAGAGATACACATTTCTACTTAACCCACAACAATCTTTTAAGAAATCACATTTATTAACCAACACATAATATATAATATGATCCCAAAATATACAGCTTTCCTCATGAGACATGCTGAAGAAGAGATTTAAAATAACTGTATCGCCTAGCTTTTGATAAGCCTGTGGAACACATTCCCACAATTTGCAGCAGAAGCCTGTACTTTATCACTTATTTCCACTATGAACTAAGTATTATACTTCCATCAGGCTAACTCTAGAATATACCTACTCTAACATAATTTTCATAGACACTCTGATGACTACCCAAAGTGTCAACTTCAAAATTGTCATACACAGAAAATCCACAAACAGATCTTGTTCCATTGAAACAGTCACCATCCAAAGTCAGTCTCAATCTCTGATACATGGCTAGGTGCTCTCATATTACCATATTTGTTCTGGAAAGAATACCTGTGAGACTCACCAAAATGGACCTTTATTCAAGAATAATATTGCTGTAAGAAATACATTGAGGGTTTTTTTAAGCTATCAATTAAAATTCAGTAATTTTCTTCAATACAAAACCAAAATACAAATCATGCAGTCCCAGTTGTCACATACTACTCTACCAAGACATTTAAGCCACAAAGCATTAAACCATCTACGTTGGCAGAAAGAAATCGTGTCAGAATGATGTCTCCTAGTCTTCAAATGCTCCCAAGCTTAACCAAACTCATCATTAGATGCAAATTTCCTCAAGTCTGGAAAGCACCAAATGAATCTAACTGTGACTGAGTGGGAAATGTCAATTTGCTAATACACGTCCAAAAAAAGTCATGATAAATACTCCCTAAAACAGAATAACCAAACACCCAAGATTTTAGTCTCAAATTTCCTGTAAACTTAACATCAAGTAAACGTATATTTTTATAGACCAATTACTTCTTTGATATCTCTCACTCAAATCCTCTAAAAGAATAGAATTCCTTCCAAAAATGAAGCTAGAAACATGAAATGATACCTGTATTGTATACCAAACACCATAGGCTCCATAGAGGGCCTGCTGTTAGGACATAACTCAACCTTCCTCTTCTCCATTAGCTTCCTATAAACTCTCTTTTTCCATAGTAAACAACCCTCATAGCCCTTCTTTCTGTCTCGTCCTCTCATCAAAATTCTCTCCCCTCCACAGGTGACAGCTACTTCTCCTCCGAGATGATCTGAGGCATAGCCAATTACATGCAAAGCAACAGTTTGCACATTGTATTTTGCTTTGAAGTATGGCACTTCTCTCAGACCTGAGGAAGGGCCTGTGTGCCACAGTCATTCTCTTACACTTGCAAGTACCTGTCAGGACCGCAGAACATCCATCCGTTTTACAATACAGTTTATTCCATTTCTAATCTAAGACTTGAATCCTCAGGGTAGGTGGGGGGAAGAAAAAGAAGAAAAAAAAAAAAGACTAAAAAGGAAGATAACAGGGAAAGTGGAAAAGTGAAACAGGACAACTGAGAGAGACTGGAGATTTTCTGGCAGCAATGCTGCAGCTCTGTCCTTTGGTACAGATTAGAAACCACCATTCAGGAACTGTCTGAACTTGGCAGCAAAAAAAAGGGACTACAACTGCTTGCACAATTTGTAACTGCAGTTTAGGAGAAACACAAACAACACTCCAGCAAGTTTTGCTGAATCACCCCGGCCAATTATTCCTAAGCAATATGGCAAGATCAAAAGTAAGCTTTATCTCGGTTATTCTCAGTAAAGAGGTCAAAACCTGATGCACTTTATCTGTGTATACTTCTCTCACCTGCGTGTTCGTTTTGCATGTGCGAATGAGAACTCAGCTTATTATACTCAGTGAAAGAAAAGGGACACAATTTATTCTTAGGATAGTGAAAAACACTTGGAATGGCAAAGAAGGGACTACCATAACCTTCATTTTAAAATTTGTGATAAATCATTTCCCTTTCTATTAATGGACTAAACTGATCATTAGGTTTGCAAAATCTTCCCTTATATATACTCCTTTACCATAAAAATCTTGAGTAACTTCCCAACATACTCTGCTTTTGTCATATCTGATATTTGAAAAATCTGAGAAAATCTGAGGAAAATCTGACACAGATTTTCTCATATCTGAGCCCAGATAATAAGCAATATCTTCAAATCTGAAGATACTTTTCAGGTTTTTTACTTGTTTGTGTCTGTAAGGGCTGTTCTATTTTGAAGCTTTATAATATTTTTTGAAGTGGAAAAAGAAATAAAAATACATCTTTGCCTCAGGGCAAAATATCTAGTCGCACTTGTATGATTTTAATGGGACTGCTATATGAAAATAGAAGAAAATTAAAAATTGTGAAAGACAACTCTGGTTTATACAAAAGAAAATTAACAGCTAAAATTTCACTTTGGTGCATAATGAGTGGATAACTGACGCTCTGGGGATCTCTACTGTCTATGAGAACACACATCCTAATAGAAAGAAAATAAAACACTATGCTTTTTTATGTAGTCCCAAAACATTAGCATCTGCCATAAAACTAAACACCTGGGAAGAAAAAGCAAGACTCACAGTGTGCCCAGAAAGGTAAAAATTACATTTTATGTATATAACCCACACTTCAGAAAACCTACATGCCTCTGAAATTACAAAATGTCCTTGAATGTATTTACCTGGATTAGCTGCAGCATAAGGTAACAGCTCAAAAGTGAATTAAGATTTCCTATGTGATTATCACACAGAAGTGGTACTATTGAATACGTTTTTTTAAAATTATAGAATAAAAATATATAATTATTTCTATAAAATTCAGTATCATCAGCAGTCACTACATCACACACAGTGCTGACATAAATACTGTGAGTGATAGGTGCATTACTTTCTTCGTGTACCTTGAATTCATAGTCACAGTACAAGACAGATACAGGCTGCTGACCGTTTCCTTTCCTGAGAAGCACTCTGTTAGAGCCTGAGTCTGGCATATGTACCACAACGGTAAATTTATTTCATACATTTTTGTGGATAGACTGCTCAAACACTTCAGAAAAAGTTGTATATTTCATCTCTTCACTGTGCGTAAATAAACAGTCCTTTAGGCCCAACATTATTCTTACAGAGCTATTTCTTTCTCAAACTACAGTTAATCCTGCCAGATCTTCTTGAATAATGACCCTTTCCGTTCCAGTTATACAATTACCTTTCTTCAATGACATCTTTGACATCCGCGTGTATAGAACCAAACACACAGGTCAACTAAAAATATCATTCTTGCCACTCACACCAACAATTTTTGATCCAGTTTGTCATCATTCCTTCATTCAATAGATGCACTTGAAATGCAGCCCCATTAAAGAAACATTAATGTAGCTCCATTAACAGCATTTCTGAATGAAGCAATGTACTGCCTTTTCCTATATCACATAGAAATAATAATGCCTTGACATTTCTTGTCATCGCTTTTGTCAAAAGCATAGGCATTTAATCAAAATTTCACAAATTACTTGTGATTTCACAAATTAGTCTCTAAAAAAGACTTATTTTTTAAAGATCAATTAACAATTTGCAGTTTAACATTTTACGTCTACAATGACTTTATACCTGTTATAGCACCAACCTGGGTCACTTCTAACGTGTTTTTTTCATTCCACAGCTTGATCCAAACCACTGCTACTAACAAGGCTCAGCTAATTCACTTTCACCTTTCAGGCAAAGCTTTTTAATAGTATCTTTTAACAAGCATGTCTCCTGCATGTTGCTAGCTGAAACCATTTATCTGCTATCACTCAGGTACACAGGTGACCCATTATAGCTACCTAGACACAGAGGTCTAGAAGTACATAAAATGTAAACTTGAAGTTAAAGAGGAAGGACATTGCTGCAAGAGCAGTAGAAATAAACTAGTCTAAATCCTCTTAAAAATATTAAAACATTTTTTATATTATTAAATTATTAAAACAATTCTTCAAGCAGGTGAAATTATTCTGAGTATATGCAAAAGTGTTGCTATGTTTATATAGCAAATACAGACAGTTAAACATTTAAAATTCATAATATGAAACGTAATACTATTTAAGGCACTAATTATGATAGCGCTTTTACTATGGCACAATTCATAGCGTGCATGCTGATTTAAGAACTGTACTTCAGAAAAGTAGTAAAGGTTACTGTACTAAATAATGAAAACAAAATATTTCCTTCTACTGCCAACTTTTTCAAAAGGCTAAGTTCACTCCAGAAAATATTACAAGAAAAAAATTACCTGGCTTCAACAGGTCAGATCTTCAACAGTTTATCCTTAATCATATCAGTTTATCTTTTTAGCAATAATTTGATGTCTGAATCCATTTTCAAGGCAAATTATGTCATTCCTGTTTTAGCAGGTCTTTTTAAGCATTTTCTTTAGTTTTCTTTATTAAATAACTCTTCAGTCATCACAAAATAGCTAAATACTCTTTCTGCAACAGTCACTGTCTTCCTTCTTTCTTGTTTTTTTAGTACTTTCATAGAATAAGAGTATTTTTCTTTTGAATTCTGTGAAACACAGCAGATTTAGTAATAATGCATTATAACTCTAACACTGTTTTGTGTTCCTCCAGCTTCCAAGAATCAAATGACAATGAATCACTTCTAGCAACACTTTTAAAAAAATAAAACTAAAGTTAATTTTAAACTTTCAGACTTGGGTAAATGAATACTGTGTTAACATCCTCAAATTTGATGAATAGACAAACAGGACAATTACGCATTTTAATCCAAAATTCATGCAGAAAAGTAAGACTCAAGTATCTAAAAGCTGAAAAACTATAGTCCAATTCATTATCCCTCAGACAGCAAGTCTTTCCTCTGTTGAAAGCAACAGGCCTTAGGGATTTTTGATAAGACACACCTCTGTACATGTTGAAGTGCTATGCAATAATATATGAAGAAAAAAAACCATACAGCTATATTGCAGTTATGTGCAACATAAGCAACCATGTGGTAACTCAAACCCTGCTTTGTAAGTCTTCCATCCCTAAATTATTCCATAATGCCAAAATTACTTTTGTTTAAGGCGGACACACCAAGAACACATATAAAACAATTTTTCCAAGTACAGCAACTTAGTACATTAGTAATAACCCAAAAGGCATAAAGTCAGTTTTGTGCACTTTGATGACAAAACCCCTACTGCAATTTCTACTAATCTCTGGACTGTTTTATCACGCACAGTACCAAGTCTATCCAAGACTATTTTAGAACAAGAGATAAATGGAGCACAGAACTGCTCTATCCTGACAAGACTCCTCTGATTTTCTTCTGCCTCATCTGTTAAAATGTGATATTTACCTACCACACAGGGGAATAGGTTTAGGCCTTGCTAAATGAGGATTATGAAATACAGAAGAATTTTTGCAAGAAATCAATGGAAAATACAGGAACAGAATGCAAAACCTCTAGGCTGTCCGCAAACTGAACATGGCATTCTGATTAAGACAAATAATCACCACTGTTTCAAATCAAAGTTTATTTTCAGTTTAATCCCTCTTTTTTCCCCTCTGTTCTGTTAGATCTTCCTTAGACGTTTATGCCACATAAAACACTATTTGTCTCTAACCCACTTCAATCAGACTGTGAAAAGCAGGGCGCTGCCACTACAGAGCACTGTATTTCCTCGCAGATCAGCTATTCAATAGATCAGCTGAAGATGTAGTAACAGATATGCTGGGGAAACTTCACCACTGGGAGGGTGGGAAGCAGTAGGTGAAAGCAACTACATAAGATGCTTGCTTGTTCCTCAGACTTTGCTCAGCACTTTTGGGCTAAATGATGGCAACTTCACATGCACACAGCTAAAGGAATAAGATATAACTTAATACTGAACAGAAATTAAGTCAAAATATATATTCAAAGGCACAGAAGTGACCCTGGACTCACTGGCTATTCAAGGCAAAAAACCGAAAGAAGTGGGGCCCAGCCCAGGCCATAGCCTGGTATGCCCAATTTCATCACTAAGCTAAATGATTTGCAAAGGCAAATCTTATGGTACTGATATTTCCATGATCCCATCAATTACCCATGTCTAACAAAGTACAAAGCCATATTTTTTCTAAGAAATAGAAAGAGAAATGATAGATACATTCTTAAAGTAGAAACACAATATGCTAGGCTGTATTCAGCACTGCAAAAAATTACATTCAAGTCAATATTAAATTACTTCAAAGATATTCTTCAGGAGAAATAAACTATGATTAGGAACTATGATTAGGATTTAATGCAATTAAATTCAGCACCTCAAGGCTCACTGTCATATTTGGGGAAAAGTTACCACCATCTAAATTTTACATAAGGACCTTGGAATAACATCATTCTCTACTATAAGTTTCTGCACAGGAGTCAGCTTCTGTTGTCCTTCTTGTTTGTCTCTGTACATCTTAGCTCCAGGCATTATCATCTATTAATGCAGCCTCAATATCTATGTCTAGCCAGTGAATATAAAACTGCCTTTCTAGGACAGACAGAGATCTTCCTAAGAAAACTAAATTTTGATCTTTCTCTAACATATTCTTACTGATAACTTTTGTCACCTCATGAGGATTTGTAAAACCTAGCTGTTAGTCTCTAGAACAATTTTCCAGCACTACGGACAACATCATAATCTTTTTTGTCCCTGAGAGGAATAAACTTTATTGGATGCTCACATCTTTCTGATTCTACAGCCCAAACTAAGTCTTGCAGATTCCTTCTTCATAATTAAATGAAGATGTGGCCTACCCACAAAGCAGCTCCTTCTCAGCTGATCAATATGTCTTAGTTACTGTGAGTTTGACAAAGTTGTTAATACACCTGAGCAAGCAAACTGCTTAAAAGGAGCAAAATCTTAGAAGAAGCTGAAGAAAAAGAATGTCAGCATAGAGAATAGTTCATCTGGACAGCATTTCAAGCGCCTCATTAAGCAGTTAAAAGAAAATAAATCAAAGAGGTAATAACGCCAGATTTTAACGGCCTGTGGATGAACTCAGGTGAGAAAGACATTTTGAGAGCTGACTGTCAGGGCAAAGAGCAACAGTGGAAACATACATGCACACAGAGACACAATAGAGGTCTATAAGACTATCCAACACTGAATTTTGGAGGTGGAATCCAACAAGGTTTAAATCAAACATAAGAAAAACAAAGTAATTGCAAAGAAGCTGGGAAACACCAACTTAATTGGTACAGCACCAATTATTCCAGTAACACTTTGCAGCTGAGTTGATATAACCTCAATCAAAGCCTACTTAAATAGCATAGGAATCCTTCTCCAAGCTTTAAATCAAGCTCTCTGGAAATACAGAGTTTGAAAGAAAGATTAGGAAGAACCAGTGAACTCACTGTGGTTTTAATCTTTTATTTTTTCATCTGCAAATCTCAGATTTTGTCTGCTTGATACTTCCAGAGTCTTTACAAATCAAAAACTATTTAATTTGTATCTGCATGCATGTATAGTAGAAAATTCAAAGTTTCTTAATCACCAAAAAAACACTGCAGTAATAAAGAATGGAAAAAAATTGAAATCCTCATTGTTGTTGTGTGGAGAAACGTAAAATTCCAAAACTATCCAGCAACTCTTAAGAATATTAGGACAATATAAATTTGCCTTACTAACTTTTATCTCATCAGCAGTTTAACTGTTGTGTAAATTTGGACTGGAGCTTTAACTATGAAACAAAATGCAATATATCTTGAATACAGAAGGATGCGGATGAACCTAGATGGTAAGAATTAGTATTATTCATATACAACAATTAAAAGAAACTATACAGAAGAGAAAAATGTTATCAAAATAATGATTCAAGAGCCTGGAAGCAAAGTATCTACAGACAGAGAATATTTCCCACTTTTCAAAAAGAGCCAGCGTGAAGCTAGGAAGCCAAAAGGCTTTTGTATCACTTTTGATCAAAGATTACAACACACATTTTTTAAAAAAACCACAGTGCTCTTGCTATAGAGAAAATTGGTAGATGGAGGAAATGCAAAACTATCTCTAAAGAGGAAGACTAAAAAACACCTACAAAAGTAATAGTTTTGAGCTGCTTTGATTTTTTTTTACCTTTTTAAGAAGCTTTGAGTAGATCAAGCACCCTCATGCTCTTACTGATTCTTATACAGCTAACTTTCTTGAGGCTAATACTTGACATAGGTGTTTTCCTCATTTATAAATAAAACAAAGGAAAATACCAGGAGGACAAAAAGCAAGTTCTTAGAGATTTCCAAGACAATAATCTTCTATCAGTAAGACAGAACCAAACTACTTTTAGAGATTCAGAAAGATAGTAAAACGTAATCTTCTCCTTTGGACATGAAACACAAAGTTTGCCATGACATGATTATCACACAGAAAAATTAGCATTTTCTTACTTGTCATTCTCTGTTGTTACATCAGTATCTTTCCCCCTTTTGTTAACTACTACATATCTCACTCTTGAGTTAAGATATTATATAATTTACAGATATATATTTATATATATATACACACACTGTAGAAAAAACTTCAAGGTAGCATCAGATTTTCAGATTAAGAATTTTCAGATTAATCACATAGTTACTAATATAAGAAATAGTTTCAAAAGCTGAAGATGCTAGTGGGATATGTAAAGGGGACGGGAAAAACTGAACAGGGATTCCCTCCACTACTGTCTAACACTAAAGAATCATTAGTGGAACAAAGCGTACATCCGCTTAAAGTAAGGTTCTTTCGGCAGCACAATTAGAACAGAGATCTGACATGTTAAATAAAGTTAATGGTATGTTCTTGCACTTTATCTTTAAAGTGAAGACTAGGATTTAAATTTGAGATGTTTAAGACACAGGGCCATCTTCATTTCAAAATTCTGCCCTTGATAACAATTTAATTCTATTCAAATTAAAATTGTTTACTTCTAAAGGAAGGTTCCATAATAAAAATTATTCTCTGAGTGGCACTTTTAAAAGCAGAGTAGAATCAGTTTTCACATTTTCTTGACACTTTTACTGCTCTCTTACTATATTTTGAAATTATTCCCTCAAGCCTTTCTGTTTTACCTGCCAACACCTCAGATGTATGGAATCTCACTACTAAGTTAATAGAGCATGGATTTCCTTTGCAGATTTTAAGGAATGTAAGTACGTGCTCTGCTACAGCTTCCCTGTTGCACTCCACTAACAGCTGAGTTTGGATCTTTACTGGTATATGTATTTAAACTTATCATTACTTTTTCATTTAAAAGCTGTATATACATTCTGGTAATGATCCTAAATCACAAAAAAATTTTAAAAGTGTCTCCACATAACTGCAAAAGAACAACAGGGTAATATATAGTACCAATATTACAATCCAGTCTTTACAATGTAGTGTAGTAATTTTCTAAAGGATTACTGTTCCTTCTCATTTCAGCTCATGACTTCAGAAGGAATGTTTCAGTCTGTAAATCCAAACAGCAATTGTGCACAAACATTAGATTTTGACTCTTCTTACTGACACTGGATGACCACAAAGCTCTCTGCCTCACTATGTCTGAACAATTCAAAAGGGAAGTTACATCTCTGCAGAATAGTTTTACCAGGATGACTGTCTTTATGCACTAGAAGCTTCCATTTTAATCTCTGAACACAAGAACCTGCAAAGATAAAGATACAAATTCCGAGGAGACTTACATGCATGCTTAACCATAAGCACTGCAAAGAGCCCTTTTAAATACCTTGTAATATTGAATTGGGCATAAATTTATGACTATGATTAGGTGAGACATCAACATTAAGAAAATACAGACGGCAGAAAGACCTATGAACTGCTTGCATCTTTCTTGTGAAGGAGGTAAACCTACATTAAGAAAATACAGACTGCAGAAAGACCTACGAACTGCTTGCATCTTTCTTGTGAAGGAGGTAAAGCTAAAGATAATATCTTATGTACTAGAAAATAATGCTAGATCAAATTTTAAATAACATTGTATAGTTCGTAGTTCTCACCACTTTACTAGTCCTTCTAGTTGAAGTGTGAACCAATGAAAACATCCTTGAACAAATATTTACATCACAAAGTAATTTAATCATTGCTGTGTTTTAATCCCAGCTGGCAACCAAGCACCAGGCAGTCAGTCACTCACTCCCCCCACAGTGGATGGGGTAGAGAATCAGACGACTAAAAGTGAGAAAACTCATTTTTTTAAAACAGGCAAAGCAAAAGCTGCACACATGAGCAAAGCCAAACAAGGAATTCATCTACCACTCCCCATGGGCAGGCAGGTGTTCAGCCATCCCCAGGAAGGCAAGGCTCCGTCACATGTAACAGTTACTTGGGAAGACAAATGCCATCACTCTGAACGTCCCCTCCCTTTCTTCTTCCCCCAGCTTATATACTCAGCATGACCTTCTATGGTATGGAATATCCCTTTGGCCAGGTCAGGTCACCTGCCCTGGCTGTGTCCCCTCCCAATTCCCCATGCCCCTCCAGCCCTCTGGCTGGCAGGGCCCAAGAAACTGAGAAGTCCTTGAGTTAGTATAAACATTATCCAGCAACAACAAAAACCATCAGTGTGCCCTCAACAGTGTTCTCACACCAAATCCAAAACACAGCACTGTAGCAGGTACTAAGAAGAAAATGAACTCTATCCCATCTGAAACCAGGACAACCATCTAATTTATTATGAATTTTGTTTGCATTTCTTCATCTAAGTTTCTTCTGAAGTATCTCTGACAGTAAGGCAAACAATAAAACTTTATTATTATTAATGTCAGTGAACCAGATGAAGTCTAATAGATAATGTCTGATGGGATTAGATGTAAATATAGCTAATCTGAGGGATATAATGAGATGTACATTATAGTGCAAATATATAGACCAAATAGCAAAGAACCATTTAACTTCTGAAAGCTCATGTGGAAGGAAGAAATTAAATGGTGACCAAGAACAGAAACAAAGAGAACAGAAAGCTACCAGACAAGAAAGAAACTCTAGTGGGATGGCATGCTGCACAGCTGCAATACCATGGGTGCAAGCTAATAATTAAAGAGGAAGATAAGAAGAGTCAACAAATATCTAGTACAATACCAAGATTTCAAAATAAGCAGGGCACAAAGTGACACAAAATAAACAAACAGATGGTGGGGGGGGTGTCTACAAAACAATGGTAATAGGTAATAAGCAGAGGCAGACGGAATGAACTTTTTTTCAGCATAAATCTGAAACAGTGAACTGAGAAAGAGTGGGGGAAAACATATTTGTTGTCTTCAATGGACCATTATCTCAGCTCAAACAGCAAGGTGACAAGCATCTAGACTAAATGGACACAAGACAATAACATGCTCTTTATTAGAGACACTCATAAAAATCATAGAATTAAAAAGAACTGAACTGTGCTTATAATCATGAGGGTTATCTCCTCAAAATATTGTCTCCCCAAAACCCATATGTGATAGCCTGAGAGTTACATTGAAGACCTCTAGATATGTCTAGGAGACAAACATGAAGTAAGGGTACAGAAATTGTGTTATATTAATATTAGACACTGGAATATCCCTTAGCCAGACACTATCATATTCTGGAGTCCAGAGTTCAATAAATGTGTTGATAGGTTAGAGAAGGTTCAGGGGACAGGCAGAAGAAGAGCTGAAGAACTGAAAAACAAATCATATGCCAAAATGTAAAGGACCTAATATATGAAATAGAGTTAAATTACAATGTAATCACAGACTATGAACTTTAATAGCTCCCTTAGATGGGTAAGTTACTAGAGGTTACTGCACCTTGGCAGGCAAAGATATAAGCATGGAAAGGGGGGAGAACAAGACCAAATGAAACACTGCAAGTGGAAAAAAATATTAAAGCAAAACACATTCAGACTAAAGAGATAAGATTACTATGACAATGAATATAAATGATCCTTGAAATAGCATTGAAATCAAGATAAACCACTTCAAATCATACTGGAATTTTTCCTTAAAAGATGACAACCTACATTAACACAGGGACTGGAATCTGAAATGGAAACAGATACCAGGAAACTCTGTTGTCTGTGACACTGTCCCATGAACTCTTCTAGTCCTGAAATCAATCACAATTAAGAAAAAAAAAAAGATGGTAATGATTTTCTGAAGTTGGAGAAATCTTTCTTCTATTGATCTTACCATATCCTACATTAATAAAATAATAAGACGTATATAGCAATGTTATGTCTTTTGCAATACTGCAGACATTTTCAATTGGGAATTTATTCAGTAACTTTGGAATCAAATCACAAAGGGCTAGTCTAATCCTTTTAAACAAATAAATTTTCCCACTGGATCCTAAATACTCCTTATCAATTAGAAGAAATACATGTGTATACACTTTATTTTTGTGTAAAGTGAAATCACAAACAGTATGATGTTGAATATGTAAAGAAAGAAAGATTTAAAACATGGAAAAGTATCCTTAAGAACTTCTTTCAAGTTTTCTTTATTTTATGAAAGTAAAGCTTCTTGGACTTCTAATGTCACATAATAAACATCTTTCTGATCTCTAAGTGATGTCCATTTCTGTCCTTCATTTATATGTCCTTCAATATAATATAGAAACATATGTTGGTAACTCTTACTTTCTTTTTTAATGTATTCAATAACCCCAATGTTATTTTTATCAAAAGAAAATAAAAATCACTTATATGTATCCTTTGTTCTTTGTTTCTTAGCTTTGATCTCACATTTAAATTCCTCTCAAATGTCATCTTGCTTTTCTCAGACTACAGACAGTATTGAGCCTTGCTGCAGTAGCCATTTGATTACAGGAAGAAGGGCTGCATGTTTAATGAACTCCTTATTTGATCTGACAATGCAAATGCATTTTTATGTTATTTCTAGTATTGACTTCAAAATGCTTTCACCATTACTGCAAGCAAGAATGGAAAACAGAATAGGAAAGCTAAATAGCCACAGACACCATCTTATCTACAGAATTTTCAAGGCAAAGGCTTCTATGTGAAATATGATGATTAGCACAGGACACAAATAAATACAGTATTTTCTTTGGCACAGCATTTTTAACTTAGAAAATCTTATCAGAGTTATTTCAAGTGACACAAAACTAACAACAGAGAAATAAGAAAAGTGCAAAAATGACATTTTAGCTGTTCATAAAATTTATGAGGAGCTGAAGTTCAGATGGAGAGAAAGATTATTCTGTATGATAGAAAGCACAGAGAAGAACAAACCAGAAACCAGTGACAGACTATGGATATACAAGGGCAAAACCCAACAGGACTCTGGAAGATGGCAAATACCAGGAAATACCAAGAAACCAATCTCTATCAGTATAAACCTGTATAATCTGTATGTTTAAAAAAAAGTTAAAAGCTAGATTTTGGAAAGCTGGGAGTTGAAAAAACCTGGAGGGAAAAACTGCAATTTTGAAAGTAATGTGTAAGATCCAAAAAAAAGTGGATTTGAGATATTAAAGTGTGTCATATGTGGGAAGCGTTCCAGAATGAGTGAATAACAGGGTATGTCCATAAAGCGAAAAAACCACGAGAGTTTTTTCTATTGTGATTTCCTGGTCAGGGGCTGATTATGGAAGTGAATGACCCAGGATATCAGTTTGTGTGATTAATTGCTCATTGACTGTCTCTGTTGCATGTGCAACTTAGAGACTGTGTCTTATCTGATGCAACAATGAAAACTTCAGAAAAGTGCTGGAAAACAAATTTTGTGTTCATATGAAAACGTTAAAGGGTACTATGTACATTAGAGTTTTGACACAAATGTTTCCAGACTTATTCCTAAGGAGTTATTCAAAGACAATCAAAAGAAGGCTTCTAAATTCTCCTTTTGTCTCCAGACTTACCCCTCCCCACGTTTTACATGTGTAAAAATTAAGAAAAAAAATTTTAATAGATAAAGATGAAAGCAGCTAGAAAGACTAGAAGACATACACAAAATTGTCTTCTTATCTACTGACATTTATATGTGGATTCTTGCTTCTTTAAATTGTTTCTAAAATATCTAATTTAACCTATAAAGTCCTCTCCCACTGTGTTTTGGAAATTTTTTCTTCCTATGCATCCTTCAGTCCATGTTTGTCATATAAGAATTATTAACCTAATCATAAATATAGTAGACCAATCCAAGACACACTTCTTCATATGACCTATTCTCGAAGATAGATAATTTTCCATACAAGATCCTTCCTGGATTTCCAGTTCCCCTGAAGTAACTAAATATCTGTCACTAATCTGAAAAATGGCCATAAATAGGCAGGACTTGCTTAGTATTTCATACTAGGCCTTCAAAGTGAAGGCTACTACACATAAATATAGCCATGGATAAAGGAAAGCATTCCTTACACAAGGTCTTAAATCCTAAACTATGCTGAATTCCTGACTCAACTGCTTTTCAAAATAGACACATTAAACTACTAATATTTTCAAGACAAAATATTTGGTAAAGTAGACAAATCCAGTCGAGATTAATATTTTAGAAGCTGATTATGTAAACTTCTCCCATCAAATGAAAATAGGATTTTTCACAGCAAAGTGTTTCTGTATTTCCCTCTGACACTGGTGGAAATAAAAATCTTTTGAAGGGAATCAGTAACTCCACTATAAAGACATATCAGATTGAGTATCTGAAAAGCAGAGATTTAGTATTTTGTCAAACAAACCTCGTGCAGAATACAGTGCTTAGGAATGAAATGAATATGATATTGTCTTAGAAGCTTATCCAGTCATATTTTATATTTATGACAAATAGTACACGTACTGTGCATTGCCTTGCACATAAATTAAGAACACATTTTCCTACTGCTTGATTAAGCTAATTTAGTAAGAAAAATCTGTAAAAACATACTCCAGAAAAAGTATGTCAACAGCTTAATTCTGTTGGGGTATTTTATCACCATCTGATTGGAAGCCATTCACTGATGTAAATTTTTTTCCAAATTAAATATGGAATTATCTTTCTTAGATGCCTATAATTCTGTTTTTCTTCTACACCCTTCTGAAAGAAACTTTGATTACTTACACTGATAGCATCTGTCATTAATCTTGTTTAAAAAAAATAAATGCACAGAGCTCTATAGGGGAGGGAAATTGTGCTCTTTATTCTGCCATTTCATGTAATCAGCTATGAGTACACGACCAAAGAAGCAAAAATGACCTTTTTGATGAAGAATACTCTTTTTATTCTTACTGTTGTAAACAACATTGCTAACCAACAAAAAGAAAAATATATCAGAAGTCTTCCATGCCTAACATTTGCAAGTTTGGAGAATACTTTCTTTGTAATTAATTTTTTCTTTTGTTCCTTTCATAAAAAAAAGGCTTCTTCAAATTATGCATTTGTGAATATAAAGTCATGCTCTTCAAGAGCTCAGCAGCCCCTCCGAGCTTCCTGATATTAGATTAAAAGATGCTTTTCAAAAGGAGAAATAGATGAGCATTACAAAGTTATATCAGTGTGTAATACAGATTTATCTAAGGAAAGGAAAAAAAAGAAAGAAAAGTATAACAAAAAATTCCGTCCTTCTTCCACTGGAATAAAAAATGGTAGCACTGGTTAAAAAGAATAATCATCACATATATTTTGCTTAATTAATCAAATTAGGAAAAATAAATAACCACAGGATTAAGAACACTGTATTTAAAAGCTAAATACATGTTAGAAATAAAACCTAAGTATGTCTAAATGCTCCTGCAGTATTGTAAAGTGAAATTGAATTTTCATAGGATCGGTGTTAGAAGAGTTATTTAACAATGTAATCACCTAGATAATTATAAAAAATATTGATGTTTTATTGTGATGAAAAAGGTTTTGTGATTTCTCTAACTAAATGCAATTACGAGAAATTCCAGATACAAATATAGAATCTGGGTGCATAGCAAAGGCTGATAAAAATAACCGTTGGACACACACCACACTACTTGGGAAAAAACACTTTAAGTTTCTTATATAGACTGGGAATTCCAAAAGAAGAGTTCTGATCTCGTAATGGACTTTCAGGTTTCTTTTATAGCAGCAGGTATTTAGCGCTCCTTGGCTACTCATGTGAATTAAAACTAGATCTGAAGTAACTACAAAATATGTCAAGTGACAGTCATTCAGTGCTTGACCATTAAGATGATAAAATGCAGTTGAGGTCTCCAGAGAAATTACAACAAAAATTATTTACAGATGTGGCTGAATGCAGAAGGAGACCAAGAAAACATCCCATGGTGTGAAAAGGAATCATTAATGCTGAGCTGCAACGGCAAGGGAGTTTGAGGCAGCAATCTGATCTGGAACTGAAGTTACTGGCTTGTTCCCAGCCCCCCTACCACCAAACCAGCCTGAAAAGCTTAGGCCATAGTCGCACTGTGTTTTCTACACCAGCTTTTACACAGACTGCTATATATGATAAGCTATATTTGCCCCAGAAGAATCAATAATTTACCTAAAGAATGAGTTCAATTTGGTGGGATTTTTTTAAGCCAACTTAAAATTTGTTTTCTAAATGAGGAAAAAGAGGCTAATTCTGAAACTAGAATTTTCCCAACATAGATCAGTGTAATGGCTTTTCCAAATATCTAAAGTAAGGTAAGAGATACATGCAAGAGGAAGAGACAGAGACAAACATTTTAGCCCTCAGATCACTTATTCGAAAGTAACTGCTGTACAATATTATAAATCCAAATATTTTTAGTTCTAGATGTCAACATATTTATAGGTAAAGGAGAAAAAAAAAAAAAAAAAGAGGAAAGGAGAAAGTGGAGGGAGACTTAACTGGAATAACACTACCAACCCACCCCTCAAACTGGGTGGCAAATGCCATAAAAAAAAAAAATAAATACATACTCGGTGAGTTTTAAAGAAAAATACTTCTGCTGATCCTCAGGTAATACTACCTACCACTGCTTCTTAATTTTTTTATCCATTGTAGGAAAAGTGAAATGTATTACATAAGTTTGTTAGAAATTTTTTGCCAGTTGAAAGTCAGTCTTCAGAGGAGCAATGAAATCCCCAGAGAATCAAAGATTAAGAAAGCCTCTGGTCATGTAGCCACCCAGACACTTTCCAAAAAGCTGGGTAACATTAGGCTGCACCTGAAGAGAATTAAACACACATCAATTTTCTGGAAACTGTTCTGTGGAATGAAAAGTTTCACAATCAAGGACAGACTTCAAAATTTAAATGACATACCAGATAGTATGTTTACTCTATGTTTTTCCAGGAAAAAAAAAAATTCTATGACTACTTCCATCAATCACTGCAACAAATATCACATGGAAAAGACAGGTAAAAAAGTAAACATTATGTTAAGATTATGATATAGAGAGAAAAGGCATTTCAAACTGAAGTGTGAGTTTCTCTGAGATCTGCCCAAGGCAGAGCTTATTTCTGCCAGGAATACAGGTTCTATCATGCAAAAACATTTTTCTTTATTTCACCATTGTAAACTAGTTTAATTACAGTTATGCTTCAGAATAAAAATATGCAAATACACATGCACCACCCTTGATTTTTACTTTTTTTAAACAAAATTATAATAGTAAAAGTACTCACAGCAACATAATATTTAAGAATATGACAAAATTCCTCCTCTGAGTAATCTCTCCTAAATTCTGCAGGGATTAAAAGACAAATAATTTTTAAAATCTACATTAAAAGAAAAAGAAATAACTGCCACAATTTTAAAACTTATGTCAGAGTTGAAACCATGACCTAATAGCTGACAAACGTAACCAATGTATACACAGCCAGCACATAACACAGAAAAGAAAGCACTGGAGAGGCTCTTGTAACCAGTCACAGAAATACATTATTACAAGGGCAGAGCAGCTAACAACAACTATTGCGATTTAACTGACACATTTGTCCACCTCTGTACAGCACAGCTGAGACTCCACTCTAGCAGGGTGATTCCACCCCTTGGAAAAGGCTGCAGCCTCCACCTGCTACCCCACTGGGCAGGGATGCCCGTCCATTTCTGAATATCTGAAACTGCCCCAATCCCCCAACACATTGGACATTCCTGATACCCAACACGTAAAGGAAGAGGAAAAGGAAATATTATTTCATTTTTGTCAACTGTTTGAACGAATACAAAATGGGGGAAATCAAACACTTAATCATTCTTTTGTCTTTTCTTCCAAAATTTCATTTACCAATCCTTCATAAAACCTTTGTGAAATCATTCTCTTTATCTTCTAATGGAGCACACTATTTCTAGAAATTAAGATTAAACTGCTTTTGAGTCAATTTGAGTATCCTATCGAACACTATCTGAGCTCTGCTCTGTACTTCCAGATGGGAATGACTGATGATTCACTCTGAAATTCCTTGTATTCTACACAGGAACAGATGGCTTCAAAATCATGGAAAAAATTCTGCGGGCATCTCAGGGCCTGTGCCTTCAACCAACCAGTTAATACAATATTGGCATTCTAAGCTGTTTAGAAAGGTGAGCTAGCTCCTGAACAAAAATACAAAACTGATTTTTAGTTTAAAAGATCCTTTTACTCTCTGAAGTATGTTGCATAAGCAAAGGAAGCAGAAACCTGCAACAGAAGTATCCCTACATGGCCATATTTATTTTTACTTCTCTTAGTGGTGACACAATGTAAATGTGTTCATCTGGTCATCTCTAGAATGGAGAGCTACACTTTTGCAACTTCTGAAAGCTTCCCTTTTCCTGAGAAAGGTCATGACTGATTGACACATTTGAGTCTGCAACTTCAGAAGCAGGTAAAACTCATACACCGGATAAGATTTACTTAGGGAAAGCACTATACATTCATAGTACTTTAAATACAGCTATTACTCAAACCTCACAAACCTTCCACCAGAGTTCTAAGTAATCACAGTGGTACTTTTACCCCCACTTGCAAAGAGCAAAGCACAGTACCTCTATTTGATTTTGGTATTTCCATTCTGACATGGGTTCACTTCCATTTGTATTCAATAAAATCCTGCAGCTGAAGTATGAGTACTGTTATGAAAAGAAGCAATGAGGTGGAAAACTGTCTTTTGAACTACTTCTTTTACTGTTAAGAAAGTCATGGTATATTTCAAACAAATAGGAACTGTTACTATCTCTGAAAGCATGTACCCTGGAATGAATCTAATTTAATCCTTACGAAATAAGTTGAGTGGAAAACACAGTTCAGAAAGCAATACTGTACAGTGAATTTCATTTACAAAGAAATGAAATGACTTACCATACAACTATAATCTTTCCTCATACTCTACTGTGATGTTATGATTTTATATAGTGCCATTTTCTTTCCTTGTATTGAATACAATTTTAGTTGTCTAAAATTATTTAGATTAACTTCAAATACATATAATCCCTTGAAAAATATTTTACATTATTAAATAAACCCACATTTTGGGTTTGCCTGGCTTCTTTAGTGGGGGCAATGTTCATCTTAGCATGAAGTAAACAATGAAAGATTCCAGAGTAACAGACAACAGCAACTAATACAGACTTCTCGAACCACATATGAGGCAATGAAAGATCAATAATTGCCTGTTCCCAAGTGCTTATTTCAGTAGTGGTTTAGTTCTCATTAAAGGTTAGCTCAAAATTTATTACTATATTCTAAAGTAACTAAAATATTTGGCCAAATCCTGGCCTTTAGCTAAAGGCTGCAAGGCAGAGCAGCCTGGTGAAATACAGAAGCATCTTTAAGCAACAGAATGACTTCTGAGGTCCACTGAATACATAGATGGCTTTCCAGAATCTCCACCTATTTTTAAATTATGTTGAGTTGAAAAACTTGCTCCTCACTTAAGCAAATGAATGGGGTTTTACAAAACCAACTGTATTACAAAATCCATCTTTGCGATTTCTTCCATAATAACCAAAGCCACAAGGGACTCAGTAGTCCCCAACAAGCAACTAGTTTATAATATCACTTTCAGAATTGAAGAATGTGAAATGGACAATATAAAATGAAGAAACTTATTTCTAAGAATAATAAAAGTCTTAGTTGTAAGCTATAGACATACTCCAAAAGCCAGATACTGTGGCTGAAGGACTTCTTGATTCTCTTAATAGCTCTAACAGATTATTTCTTTTCACTGTTAGAAAGACAAGTAATACTAGAACATAGATGCAATTCAGTGCAGTCCTGTAAACGATCTCCATGTTACACAGATATCCCCTGGGCATCATGTTACCAATGGAAAACATACTACAGCAACATAGTGAAAAAAAAAATAATAATACAAAAACCAAGCCAACCCACAAAACACAAACAAACCACAAAAAAAAAAAAGCAAAAAAAAGGCAAGCCCCCACCACCCCCAAGAAATTATTCCATGTGCCACCAAATCTTGGTGGTCCACACTATGTCTGAATTATATACGATTTCAACCAAAGACTATTTCTCAAAAAAATGTGCCATCCAATCTCTTAGAAGCATATGGAACACAAGGCTAAAATTATGCAGGATTTTTTATGTATACACATAAACAAGCATACTAGGGAGTCACCATTTGTTACAAAAAATATTGCTATATTGAAATGAAGAAAAACAAGAACACAGGTGTGCCTCCTGAGTTTCCAATTGCAAACCCCTAAGGATTCAAGCTTTTCTTCCAACAGCTTCAGAGAACTCATGCAATTACTTAGAAGCCAAATAGAAGAGAAAAAGGAACTTATTATACATGCTACAGCTGGGAAGACACATGGGTTTGGTTTGGGTTTCTTCTAGCTTTGTCTTCTTTTTCTCCCACCACTGGCCAACAGATTGCACAGCCCAACAAGGACCAAATGCAAGGTTAGTTGAAACCCATGTGAAAAGATGATCCTTCGTTAACCTCATGTGCAAAAATTTCCAGACATAATCTGATAAAGTCAGATAAGTACATGC
Organism: Falco peregrinus; assembly: GCF_023634155.1. Taxonomy (NCBI): domain Eukaryota; kingdom Metazoa; phylum Chordata; class Aves; order Falconiformes; family Falconidae; genus Falco; species Falco peregrinus. Next base: position 71,881,510 of record NC_073722.1, on the reverse strand, counting down.
TTACATTATTTCAGTGCTTAAAATTTAGCATGGACTCGTATGTGCTTCTGCACCTAAGTCAGAAAAATCACAAAGTAAACACTAACATAGAGTTCCAAACCACCAGTCTATCCACATGTCAGTGGAAAAGGATTTCAACACAGGAGTATGTTATAACCCACCTAAGAAATGTCTGCAGATCTTCAAATCCCAGAAGCCTGGAGAAAAATGAAATGTTGACATGGAGAGCTTCTTTCAAAATGTCAAATGCACTGCAGAGATCCCTATAGACCAATCCTGTACTCACAAAAACATGGAAAAAGTATGAGGATTTGTCTGCCACAAACACAGACATAAGAGAATTATTGTCTCATATAAATTCAGTAATACTTATATGCATGCCTCCTTAAGGGAATAAAAACAAGTAAAGAACTTGGTTTTGAGTAACTGAATGCAGTACAGCTTTAAATTGAGATGTTGAATAACAGATGATTAAAACCAAGGACTTGGAAATACAATTATAAAAACAGATTATGCAGGGTCACAAGCCTCCAGCTTTAATCATAATTTGAAACAACTCCCACCATGAATAGCTTCAATTGCACCACTTATAGGAATGAATGCAGATGACAGTGCATCACTAAAAGCATCAGGACAAAACATTTCCAATACTAAAGCTTACAACACCCATATCACCTAAATTTTCCATTTGAAAGGCAACTACTCATACACTGCAGATGGTCTTTCCCCGAGTCTAAAATAAGAAAGAATTAACAAATTATCGGCATTCAAGCTTTGATTTTCCCATGAACTTTGGAACACAGGATTAGGAATTATCATAAGCTTGATAGTATCCCAGAAGTGATGGATACAAACTGCATGCACTGACAAAACACACAGAGGTAATGAGCCAAGTGAAGATCACCATCAATGTTGTAGTAGTTCAAGCACTGAGGAAGAGAGTAAGCAAAACAGTTTCCCAAAAGAACATATGGAGTGGGTCATTGTTTCAAAGTTATACAGAGAAATATTTTAACATAGTACAGAGTTAATACAAGTACATTAATAATTAAAGTTTTACAAGGGGTGTTAATTCCTTACTTAGCAGAAGATAACTGGTTCCACTGTATATTAAAATAAAGGGAAACTGCAGTGTAATACAGCAGTAACAGATAACATCCTATCAAAATTATTTTGCAATAATGTATCAGAATTTCTTACAAGAGTATGGAAAAAGATATCTTCATCATATATAAAGATAGCTATCAAAGAAGAGGAAGGTCTAATGTAATTCTTAAGTAGGAACCCTCCTAATTTTCAGAAACTGTAGGGTAGTCTCAGAATGAAAAAGATTGCAAGTGGTCTGGTATGGTGAAGTAATATCAGAAAGAACAGGAAACAAAGTCTGTGCATAAAAGGCCGAAGACGGACGTGATTTTCAGCTTGTGTTACCCTTGAAATGTCTTAATTCAGTTCATGTTTTAGGATGATACTGTTGCTTGAAAAGCAGTAAGGTGGATGATGGTGTAAGCCAACACTGCAAAGTGGAAGGAAGCAGAACCATTCCTAGCCAGTTTTCTGAGCTGCATAATCGAAATCTCACACACTTGGTGCCAGAATAAAAGTAGACCAATACAAGCAGGAAAGATTTATTTCACTGTGAAACATCAACAACGTTTCATCACAGCTCAAATGTACATGGACTTAAGAAAATAAACAAGTATAAATTAATTAATTACTGTATTAATGAAAACTAGGATGAACTAACAAAGGTTATCTTCTGAGAGGGAGGGAATACTGGAGACCAAGGTAGTGTAACGCACTGTTTTAATATTGCTGTAAATAAGAGATTCATTTCTTCTAAAATCCCTTAAAACAAATACAAACCTTTGGGAAAACACCTCTAGGGATGGATTCAAACATCTGGTTTTCTGCCTTTAAGTTATCCAACCATATCACTCATATGATTAGAAGTTTTGCATATTTAGCTCTACCTCACACCATAGCATCAACGTGCGCCTGGTCCCCTAGAAGCTAAATTTCCACTAAAGGAGGAACTACACCACAACCCAGAAAATGACCTCTGGTTCACATAACTGGTTTGGCACGTTCACTATCAGATGGTGTTTTAAAAGACTACACTTTTAGTGTAACGGATTACAGTAAACTGTCTAAAGGATCTCCATTAAGATAACAAAGGACTGAACATAAAAGAGGTTTTTACATGTATTGTTAAATCTTCTGCAGTTAATAATACTGTGTACAGCTACATCCATAAGTATACAAACATAGGCTATAAAGGAAAAGAATGCAGCTGTCCAGCTCATGAAGCTGGCATATGGAGTTCACTCACTCTAGCTAAACTAGTTTGTCTCATTGTCAGAGACCCCACAAAGTAATAATAAAAGTATGAAAATAAGCAAAAATATACTTACTATTTCCTTTTAAGGTGTGCCCAGCATCTACCTACAGTAAGGGAAAAAAAGAGGAGGGAAAAAACCCCACATAATTTACAACCTGAGGATCCACTCCAAAGATCACTCAAGTCAGTAAGAGCTATTTTCTTCACTCACCAGATACCAGATGCTATTGATTAGAAATCTGGATCAAATTTTAAATGTTGAGTATCATTTTAGAAACTTGCTTTCACTTAAAAAGGCATCAGAAGCAACAGAAGTAGTTCAGCCTTTACATGTAGTTCCCAGGAACTAAAAATAGTGCTGCTTACAAGACGCAGGGGTGGTTGGGTGTTTTTCCCCCTAGGATTTTTTGGGGGTTTTTTTGTTTGTTTTTTAAAGCTGACAGTATATATTAGCACACATGAAATTACTAGAAGGATGTTCCTTTGAAATGGTACATTTCACACCAGTTTTTCAGATATTTTATTATTTTGTATGTATTTCCTCCTAAATTTTAGGAAATTGCAAGAGTGGGGCACTTAATTTCACTGTTACTAGTCTGACGTTATTTCAGCTGATTATAAGCTTCATTTTGCATAAAATGCATCAAAATATTCTGAGAGCTTTTATTCTGAAGCAGTACAAATTAAAGCAAGCAATCAGAATGTATAGAATATTGTTTATGTTGCCCTTTACTAGTACAATCCTTTGAACAGCATTCCATTTAGAAATTAGCTGGCCTTCCTGTAAACAAGTTGATTGCAATACAAGTTTGAGAATTGATCTCATATCTATTCAGTAATTTTGGAAACCTGGAAAAGCATTAGAATTTTTATTTCTATCAGTTTTATTGTTTTTATTTCCTTGACCTGATTATTTAACATCTTCTTTCATGAAATGTGAGCAGCATTTTATGAAAAATTATCCAGGTGTATCTGAATTATGAGATCGAATCTGCTGATCAACAATGCTGTCAATGTTGCATAGAGCAATTTGTCATAAGAAATATCTTAATGTAGTGACGTATCTTGCAATTTTCAGGTTACTAAACAAATGAAGTTTTCTAGGATCTTTCACAACAGTTCAGAATAGACTAACCTCCAGCAATGCTTATTATACTTACAATACCTACACTAATTAACTTTTGAATGCAGATTAAAAACTGTTGCCAAGTGTTTTCTAACAATGGAAATACTTGTTAAGAAGTAAAAAAAAAAATGTAATGAAGGAAAATAATTATTTTATTTAAAAGTCTAGTATTTTTTAATTGTAAAATAATGGTAAAAATACATAATTATGTTTTACTAACAGGTAGATGCCAATCACTTTACTTTTATATTCCATCTGATTCTTTGATGTGTCCTCCCATTTTTCTATCTTCAGATTGCATGGTCTATAAATTGAGATAGCACATTCAAAAATACCTGGCTTATTTATCCAAAAATACTCATTCCTATTCAAGTGTTGGTCAAATAGTTTCATTTGCTGAATACAATCTCTTCTACATGTCTACCAAGATTCCAGATCCATATTTTAAAACTCAATAGCGGTCAAATATTTTCAGAAATCATTGAAATTTGAAAGATTCTGAATGAAAGTTAGAACAGCAGCACTGGATTTTTTGAAAATGTATAAGGAATGCTTGTGAAGTTTATGCTCCAAGTTAACAAATTGTTCTCAGTTCCCTTCTACCACATTTGGAAAATTCATTTTAAAATGCCTGATTTTAGGACAAAATAGAGAGAAGTTAACCCAATTAATTTTGAAAATGATGGCTCTAATACAGGTGCCAGAAATTCTGTTGTCTGGAAATGTTTGATTAAGCAATAGTGAGATGGAAACCTAAAAGAAAACCATAATCATTTAAAATTGCATCCAGATAAGCTTTCTACAGTCTTTTGGCATGAACATATCCTGCTTAGCTTAACTAAAAAATGCTGTAATAACACTGATTGACAAGTTGTTAATAATGCATGTTTTGAATTTTCTCCTTTGTAAAGAATGTACTGAAATAGAGAAAGCAAATTAAAAGTAAGCATATGCATATGTCCATTACTAATACAGGAACCTGCATACCTATATTTCACAATTACCTTGTAATATGTTGGAGAGAAACTAATTTTTTAAGCCACTGGAGCTGGATAATGCCTTTTAATAGCTGTTTTGCCCCATTACTTTTAATTTGAGTAAAAAATTAAATTGCAGTCTTTTGTTAGAATTGTATCATAAATAAAACATAGTGCAATTAAATAGCTAACATTCAATGTACTAACCAATACTTGTAAAATGTAGGAAAAGCGTTAGATGGTGTCTCTGGCTGCAGATCAGTGAAGGAAGTAAGAGCAGGATCAGTACTTGCCACTCTAATGGTACAGTTGAATTCTACAATAATTTTTGCTGAAAATACAGAAAATATTATTTTTTCTCACTTGTTTTATACACTTTGTTTGCAAAAACCTAGAAAATAATGACTATAGTAACAAAGGTCTATGGGCTTTTCCACTATAAAATAAATAAACATAGCAGAAGTGTTTACTTCTCCTGCCTGTCAGGCCACTAAGCTGGGGGTCATTATGCACACCTGGAGAGCCAGGCTGTGGCCACACTACACACATCTTCCCTCTCACTGCAGCAGTAGGTGACAATGGCTTAAACTAGGAAAACACAAGTACTGTTTTCTGGAATAAATGTATTTGCATCTCAAAACATACTGGCATAGCTTACATTCACAATATACAACATGCAATACAGTAAGTCCACTTTTAGAAGACTAAATAACAGGGTTATACTTTAGAAATACGGGAATTATTCTGCAGTTCAGGATGCATATCAAGAATAAGTTTATTCCTTCCAATATAGACATAATGACATGAGAAAATGTCTCAAGGACTTGAAAAACAGATGTTACTTCCTATTCCCTCACCCTTATTTTTTGTAGCTTTGTAACATATTTATAAAGCATCAATAAACAACAATTGATCAACACTGTTTTTACTGTTTAGGTCTCCAGACATCACTTGCACAGAATATACTATATATTGAGAAGTGCACTAAAAATTTGGTAGGAAGTATCATACAACATAGGCTCTTCGGTGTTCATTTTCTGTTTAATTCAAATATGACAGCTATTGCAAGGTTAAATCTTTCAAACTGGTATGTCCTTTAAAATTTCTTAATGCCCAAGGTGTCTGAAATATGTCAAAGTTGGTGGAAAAGACCTGTCATACTCTTATTGAGAATAACCATTCACCAAACTTCAAAAAAAATCTTTGATATCAGGATAAACTTCAAGAACATCCTATGGAAGTACAAATGCTTATGCCACGTGAATTATAACCATAATCAGAGCAGTTTTTGTTTGCCACAACTGTTATGAAAAGAGTAACACAGACCACATATTTCAGTATAAAGGACTTTGTGCTAACAGCTACCAGTGAAAGAACCTGTGGTTTTGTCTTTGATTTCAGTAATGTCAATAATTCATTACTGGCCAAATTGTTCAAATTGAGGAGTTCTCAGTATCTGAACACTACAAAAGGCAGGTTTTGATCTGGCTTCTTCCCGATCCTGTCAGAAGGGAAATGAGAGCATTTTTGGAGAAGAAAAGACTGAAAGAAAAATACCCGAGGAAAAGGAGATCAGGTGGAAATCTGAGCTTTAGAGTTTTAGCAGATTATTCCACAATTATTCTCAATCCTAAGTATTGGCAATAAACCAATAGCAATATTTTCTGTCTAATTCTAGCAATTTGCACTTCAATTTGTACCATGCACATCTAAGCTAAATTTCTACAGTGTCACTCTGGGAATATCATTTGAACTCTTTTAATGTCCTACTAAAGCCAGGATAAGTTGTGGAAATCTTTTCCATTTTCTACCTATTAAAAATTAAACGAAATCACAAAGTACAGCATTTAAATATTGATCTTTACCATATACAAGAAACTAACATTGTTGCTGAGTTCCTGCTGCTGAATATGAGGTGGGCCATAAATACTGCAGTAACATTAATTGCAGGTAAAAGCCACTATTTTAATGCCAGACACAGTAAATTAGAACAATTTCCTCTTGTTTAACGCCCATCATTAATACATTAGCATACATTTTTATGTTCTTAAAAATGACTGCCCTATTACTGTAGCAATATTTGAGAAGATATTTAAATTATATTTACTGATGGGTAACCCTCTGAAGAAAACAGGTACTACACATTCATGCTATGCTGGTATTTTATGATCTGTCCCATTCTGATGCTGTTTTTTTTTAAGTCTCTTCAACAGTCTTTAACGCTATCTCATTAATCATTTTAAGTTGATTGAATCAAATTAATTGACCCCCACAAGCCTGCCCATTAATATCTATTCTTTGGCTTCAGCTCTGTGAAATTAAGGATCTTCATTTCCTTTATTGGACTTCTTAATTCTCGCCTTCTCTGTTCCTTTTAATTTAAAGTATAAATTGTTTTCACTGACATGTTCAAAGCCTTAAGGAGAAACATTTCCAACTTCAGTATAACACAAAAGCTGTTACAGATGAAATCTAATCTTTAGGCTTCACAGTTTCTTTTTAATACACTTAATGATAACACTGTTATGATCATTATAAACCAACCATATAAAAAAAGCTAAACAAGCCAAGAATACCTCCTAAGTACTACTACACTTCATTTCAGTTCCAAAGAAACCTACATTTCAGACAAATGCAGGGGGGTTTAATTTCCTTTCATATGAATTATATTTGATAAGAACTACTTTTGAAAGAAATACAGAAGTATGGAGTCAGCTAACAGAATTAATAAAGAAACAAATCTCACATCACTTCACATCATCTGAACACAACTTTTGTCCCTTATTTGGGTCTCTGTTGTTGACTACATTTCAAGTTTACATTTTCACAAGTTACAACTACCTTCATAAATGAAGAACGATCTTAACATTCCATATGATTTTCTTACAAATACCACTGCTGCTAACTGAAAACTTTGAAGACAGCATAATTAGTAGCCCCTCATCAATGAGGTTTTTCATAGGCGGTGGCCCAGCATTATTTTTAGTGGTACTCAATTCAGAATAACTCTTATCCAGATTTTAGAAACTCAAAGGTTTTATTCAAAGGGATTTGTCATATCCATTCTGATTATAGCACTGCACACTCAAAACTTGAAATTGCTGTGACTTTAGCTAGGCACACACCCTTAGAGGGAAACTGTTGCCAACAAATGTGCCCAACTATCATTAGTAGCAGCAGCAGCAGAGTTCAACAGTACTTTGCAAGGGGTCACAGTAACAACTGTATGTATCAGCAGTTGCCTTGGGACAAGGTGTATTTTCTTCCAGTCTGGATCTCTTGTACATCCTTAACTCACCCTCCATGCCTCCCAAAACTGAAACTCAGGTCAGCTTCTTCTTGCAGAGTGTCATTTTTCAAAGGTATCTGCCTCTGGGAAAGATTTTGGTTCAGCCAGAGATTAAGCACACCTTACAGGTTAACCAAAGAAACGTTACTGTGATTAATCACTGCAAATCCATTGCCTCCGACCACCAGAAAATAGTTCATATATCATTATGCATAGCACACTGCCAATTTTTAAATCAGGGGAATTTCTAAACAACTGAGAGAATTTTGCTGTAAACAGAAATGCTATTATAACAGTGTATTGCTAATACAATATCATTAGTATTATATTTGGAAAATGAAACGATGTTATCATTTACAGGTATAAGTATGTTTATCATAAAAATAAAATATTGCTTCAGGGAAAAAACAAATTGCTTGAAGCACTGTCCAAAGGTTTTCTCTTTTCCCCCTCCCCATCCAAAGAAAAACGATGGTTTATACTTCATTTGATTTCAGATATTAAAAAAAATAATAAAACCAAATGAGAAATTAAAATAATCTTAAAACAAATAGAGAGTTTTGTTCAACTTAACTTTTATCCACACTGTAAGTTGAGAACCACATACTACAACTGAAGGAGTTGTATACTGCATTATATTGTTTATTTGGTGGGGTCAGTTTTTTACAATTTTTTTTTATCCTTGTGATTTGTCTTTTAAAAACCCTATTAATACCTTCAACAAAGTAAACAGTCATTTTCTTGCTTTGGGACCCACACATTATACTCTTTTTACTAAATTCATCTGTCCATTAAGTTTGTAATTTCCTTTGCTTAGTATCAGCTGCCTGTAGAAAATTGACATTCTACATATGAAACAAAAAAAAAAACAATTTAAAATTGATATGACCAAAATTCATACAGAGATCTCAGTACAGCTGCAGATCTCACATAACTATATCAGCTGACCATCCTGAAGTTTATAGGTTTAATTTAGCTTGTGATTTCTTCTGCTATTTTTACTCAGCAATGGGCAAAGAAAAAATTCTACCAAATTCATGCAATATTAAATACACCAAAGAAAGACCACAGTATAATCAGTTATGGGATAAAGCACCCATGATTTTCAGTAGGGAAAAAGTGGATCCCTTAAGACATACTCTTAGAGCCAGTAAGCAAAACACCTTCAGTCTTAAAGATCTTCAGAATTGCTGAAACTGCCCCTAGTCACACTCCAATGCATCACTTTTTCTACCCCAATTTCTCCCTCAAGTCCTTTTTCATGGAAGCATATCCTGTATACTAAGTAGTATTTATAAGTAACGTGATGATTCTTAGTGAGACCTTCATGTGAGATTTAAAGTACTTGCTTAAATGCAAGTTTGCTTCAACAAATAGATGCACACTTCTAGAATCATTTAGGCTAGAAAAGACCTTTGAGATCATCAAGTCCAACTGTTAACCCAGGACTGCCAAGTCCACCACTAAACCATGTCCCTAAGCACCACATCTACACATTTTTTAAATATCTACAAGGATGGTGGTGCCACCACCTCCCTGGGCAGCCTCTTCCAGTGCTTGACCACCCTTTTCAGTGAAGAGTTTTTCCTCATATCCAGTCTAAACATCCCCTACTGCAAGTAGAGATCATTTCCTCTTGTCCTGTTGCTTGTTTACCTGGGTGAAGAGACCTGCCCTCACCTGTCTACAACCTCCTTTCAGGTAGTTGTAGGGAGCAGTAAGGTCCCCCCTGAGCCTCCTCCTCTCCAGGGTAAACAGCCCCAGTTCCCTCATCCACTCTTCACAAGACCTTTTCTCTAGACCCTTCACCAGCCTCATTGCCCTTCTCTGGACATGCTCCAGCACCTCTACATCCCTCCTGAACTGAGGAGCCCAAAACTGAACACAGCATTTGAGGTGCAGCCTCACCAGTGCCAAGTACAGGGGGACAATTACTTCCCTGCTCCTGCTGGCCACACTGTTTCTGATACAAGCCGGGATGCTATCAGCCACCTTGGCCACCTGGGCTCATGTTCAGCTGGTTGTCAGCCAGCATCCCCAGGTCCTTTTCCAGTGGGCAGCTTCCCAGCCACTCTTCCCCAAGCCTGTAGTGTTCCATGCGGTTGTTGTGACCCAAGTGCAGGACCTGGCACTTCTCCATCTTGAACTTCATACAATTGTCCTTGGCCCCAGCAACCCAGCCTGTCCAGGTCCCTCTGCAGAGCCTTCCTACACTCAAGCAGATCAACAGCAGTGCTGGTTGTGGCTTCACCAAATGCAGCAGAAGCAACACTGAACAGCAGCTTTGGAAAAAAAAACCCTAAGCACAAAAGAACTACTCTGAATTAGTACAAGCAGCAGCCATCTTTTGATATCAACAAGCTCTTTTCCATTTCTTTGTCTTTCAAATAATGTCAGATAAGACATTTTACCATTTTCCAAAAAGCAGCTGTGGCATTTGTCATCCAGGGATGATAAACTCAAGTCCAGCCTGAGAGAAGTATAACAAGACATACCTATCAATCATACAGTCACTGTAGAGTATGTAACTGGAAGAAAGAGGACCCCAAATAAAAATAAAGAAAAGGAAAACAAAATACAAACCACATAACAGCCACTAAGGAAATGATTAGTGATTTATGTCAGGGGGGAAAGAATAAGGGAAACCAAATTATTGGTGTGCTGAGAGTGTGAGTATTAACTTTTTCTGGTATGAGAAATATTTAAATTTATGATCTTACTCTGTTTTTTATTCCTGTTATCACAGATTTAAACAGGATTAGCAGATAACTTCCAGCAAATAAATTCAGATTTGCCATCCCTCTTATTTCTGCAGAACACATGGAAAAGAAAAGTGCTATAGATTCAGAAACACACATAATGCATGCTGAAAACTTACATGACATTGTACAGTACATTCTGGAAATCAATTTTTAATACCTAAAAATCGACCACGTGTAATTATGCCAAGTCACTGCCATGCTAATGGCTCCAAAAGTGTTTCATTAAGCAGCAGCAAACCAGGAAACAGTGACGTGCTCAATATAAAATGAAGATGCAGTGAATATAGAGTATTTGCATGATACAAGCTTCAAATGAGAAGTATCCATCTGCATATGACTAATGATTTGTTTAAAATACATATCTGATACATTGTATCTAAAACATCGCTGTAATTTACATTGACCCTGTCATCGTATTTGATTTTATCTGTATTATTTTCATTGATCCAAATTTATCTTGTATATTTAGATGTTCTCCTGTAATTTAATTTTAAAATGATACTGTAGTTTAATAGCCATCTTAACAGTCACTGGTCTCTAAAGAATGGGATAATATTGCAAAATTTTTTAAAAATACTTTATTTCACTGTAAAAATTATCCCTGTCATGCTATTCCACTCACTTTAACAAAACCACCATAATTTTGGCAATGTTTCCCCATAAAGAGTGTCCCCCTACACCCACAAACCCTTGTGCATTTGTTAACACCTCTCTGGCTAATTGGAGTACACATGTTCTTATTTCCTAAACACTTCTTCACTCCTCTCCACAATGACATCTTTCTTAGAAGACTCTTAAGAGTTATTAACACCTATATGATTCATGGCATGCATGTCAATCTCTGAAACCAGAGACTATCACCCCAGCAGTGGATTTCAAGGTGGATAGAAAATATTTTTTATCAAGAGCAATGAAGGTTAACTGTATATTCAGCTGCACCAGAAAAAGGACAGATTTTCAGAACCTGACAGATTTTCAGAACTTGCACAAGATTTCAGAGTCTTGTGCAAGTCAGTCTAACTGTGAAGGCTTTGTGTCAGAGGCTGGAATAGATGACCTTACAGGGTCCTTTCCAACTTCAATTTTTCTTTGATATTATGATTTTCAAAATCATAAAAGAAACGTGTGTTTAGTTCTTTCTGCAAGGTTTTGTGAAGTGTCTTTACTCCTTTACCTGTTTGCTCCCTCATGCCTTGAAATAACCTTAAAACTCTTCTCAGTGCTACTACATATGATGCAAAAGGAAGAAGATGGCAGCTGAAGATCTACAGAGCAGTGTTTGTGAAGCTCTGCTCCATTAGATTTCTGTCAACACCAATGGTCAAAGACAATCCTTTCTCAGCACTGCTTTGTTTCACATAAAAGGGAGTCAGCCACCATTTTTTGTCCTTCAAGCTAATTAACAGTGAAAGCAGTTGAAGCAGATTCCAATAGTCTATCAAGAAATACGTTCTAAAACTCAAGACAACAACTTGTAAGACTCAACATAACAACTTATGATCTGAAAATTGTGGTGATTTCTGTAATATCAGAGAGATAAAAAACAATGCTTTCACAGCCTAAAATGTGCTAGATACACATATTAAGTAAATAACACTGCCTTGATATTTCCACAATAAAAATTCAAGATTTTTAAACAAATTGTTGATGTTGCAGCTATTTTAGAAGTACAAACGCACTTTGAAGAGCTTAAGTAAGCGTTGAATTATCTTCATAAATACTAGACAATAGACGACAATAACAATCCCATTATGAATCTTCAGCTTTATTTGTCCTCTTGGATAAGTTCATTCTATAATATATTACTGGCACTTTAACAGCCAGCAACTCTTAGAATTCCTGATTACATGATTACACTCAAAAGCCTCATTATTTCAAAATGTTTTATCATCAACTGATCGCTTTCATACCGCTTTGGGGACAACTCAACAAGGCTGTTCTTACAAGATTAGCATCACAGTCGTTACCTACATTTTGTTTACTTAACTCTACAGGCCACTAAAATCTCAAAATTTGGAAAAGGTAGAGAAAAGCTTCCTCATATGAAAGAAACAGGTAAATGGTTTATTTTCATTCATCTGGTAAAGTATCTTCCCCAATGTAACGATTTTATTCCTTTTTATTCTTAATTTGTTACTTGGCTGAGGATTAAACAATGTACAAAGAACAGAGCACACTACAGCTGTATCATTGCATGCTGTGATCTAATTAGTCTTTATCAAGTAAATAGGAAAGGACTCAGTCAATATTTGAATGAAGGATTTCCAGTTAGCATCTGCAGTGACAGTTCTGACAGTTTTACATGCAAGTCTGCCTTCTGAACCACAGTCAATACTCCAGCCTAGTGTTAACAGTGCAGGAACATTTCTCTGCCATTTAGCTATTGATAACTCAGTAACCCATATTTTCTTAGTCACCAGCTGGGAGACAGGAGACACAGCACTGGGCTGAATTTAAAAGCTCCTCATCTTCCACTGCAGTTCGTTGCAGCCATGGAGTTGCATGTGTGGCTCCAATCCACTAAAATGCAGTTTTGGGCTGGGACTCAGCAGAGAAAACAGTATTTGCCCCTGACCCATGCAGCACATCTGAGGATCTGAACCTGAAGAAGTAGATCCTCCTTCAGCTCTAGTACTGATATTTCACTATCTCTTTCTCATCCCTAATTTCTCACAACCTACATCCAGGCTGTCCTTGACCCACTTATACTACACCTCCAGCTCCAGCAAACCAGCCATCAACACCTTCTCTACACAGTCATGGCTCTGTGTATCAGAAGGTGTAGCTTCCCAGAGTATCCTTGACTCAAGGAACTTCCAAAGTAATTTTGCTGGGATGAGTTTATATGACTTTTACCGAGCAGACTCCTACAGTTATGACTAAAAAGCCACTCTTGTTAAAAGCAGAACCTGTCCAGATAGTCACAGAGAAAACCTGTAACAGTTTTTCAAGGTGCAGAAGCACTAATCCCTCTTGTCTACTTATTGCTCCCTCTAGTTTCAATCCACTGCTGCAAAAAATGTCCAGCAACCTTCCTCTGTCTTCTATTGGATGGTGAATCAATATTCACTTCCACTATTTTTACAGCCTCAGAAAAAAAGCTCTACTTATTTATTTTTTTTTACAACTCCTTAATGACAGATAAAATGGCAGACCCATCCAGATGCTTACTTATGGAAGCAGAAATGTTTCAGAGACACTACTACTATGAAAAGAAATTGCTGAAGTGCCACAAAGAAGGACCTACCTTTTAAGACTTACCACAGTTTAATTCTAACCCAGGCCTGTGAACAGGTTGTCCATTGTTAGCTAAAAGATGCTCGCAGTTAATTTGGGGGGGCTTATTGTGGGGTTTTTTTATTTTGTTTTGTTTTGTTTCCAAAAGTATGCAAAGTATTCAAGCACTCTGAAAATATACTGTTCTCTGAACCAAAGTGATGACACTAGGAATGATCAGCAGATTCACCTCAAAATGTTATGCTTACGAAGTACTCCAAACTACAGTGCAACAGTAAGTGTTCAGAATGTTCAGTAGATGCAATGCTACTGAAAACGGAGCAAAACATAATTTCTTATCAAAAGGAAAAATTGAGAATATTTAAATACACAGAACTTGGAATGCAATATTTATGACTTCCTGCTCTTGGAGAACAGGCCCATAACCTGAGATTCATTTTCATTAAAGTATTTTTATACTGAAAGCTATGAATAAGTAATAATTCAAAAACAAATAAAACTTTTTGAAAGCAAACATAATTCTTACATATACGTTCCATTTGTGCATGATTTTGAATAATTTTCCTTCTCTTTGGTTTTCCCTTTCACTTCTAATTTATATTCTTCAATTTCATATTTTAGTATCATGAACAAATTATTTCAATATATTACAAAGACAAATTGTTCCATAAGTAACAGATTGAATGATATTCTGTTTCCTATAGCTTAATGTTTTATGGTTGAATTATTTGATGTCTGGTAAGTGAACACTCCAATAGGAATTATTCCTGTAGCTAGGAATTCATAAAACCTCTCTGCTTTCTTGATTTTTCTCTAGTAAGGAGTGAATTCGCAGTATACCCTTTACTACAGTGAGGGACTAGGAGCCTCTGTCTCTGCTATCCGGCTACCAACATTCACGACCACAGCAGAAATGTATTTTAAGACTAATGTTATTTCTTGTGTTTAAATGGAAGGAAACACATGCAGGAAGGGAGCACGTCAGCACAGAACAAGCACACAAACTTAGCTAAAACCCTTAAACTATGTTAAAGGAAAAAACTGTTTTTCCAGCAAGGATGTTATTATTTCAAGCAAATTTAGTACAGAGGTTTAGATTAAGTGTAAATTATACATGTAAAGTTTTTCTGTTAACACCTGCAGTCCCTTTTTTGCAATTAACAATACAGCTTTTTCCAGACTTAGATTTCGTATCAAAAATGTAAGACGTCACAATCTGAATGATAAAATAGCACATTCTCTCTGACTTCTTTTTGTATGATTGATTCTCCTTTAATAAATTTTGTACTTAGAACTGCTTTTTAAGGAGCAAATAATTTTGTAAATATTCGAATAATTCTTACTTTTACGTTGGTTTTTCTCACTTTGCATAGACTTACAAAAATACAGAAGTCTAGCAACAGACATTATAAATGGGTTTGTAGTTAGAGGGAACCTAATAGTTGCTGGATTCAGAAATCTTCTAAGGATATAAACATTAGTATAAACAAGTAACCTTTAATTCCTGCACAAAAATTAAGATGGCAGATCCAGATCTTTTCTTTATCAATTACACTAATACATGAAAAATGGAAGAACGAAACCTACAAAGGAATCAAGGTCATTTTGATCTATTGCATTATAACATTTAATTCTGAGAATACACTATGTTAACAGTTAATTGATTTTAATACTGAAAGTGGTTTCAAAGGTGTTTTAAACACACTGAGTCCAACTGAACAGATTAATATTTTTTTCCAGGAGTGAAATACAGAATATCAGAAGAGGGAAAACACCACGATTTAGAATAAGACTATAATTTCGTACAAAAAGAGTTTTCCGTAAGAAAAGACTGATTAGCTTAACAAAAATCCTAGTAAAAACTTCAGGATGCACACAATGGAATAATCAAAGAACTGAACTGTTTTAAAATCAGTCCAACAAGCAAAGAGAAGAAATAATTAGTTCTTACAGAACACTGACTTTTATATCAAAGGTACTGCTTGTAGTCACTGAAAAATGTGGACAAAACTACCTCCATATGGTATGTTCAATTAATTTTAAATGTACATTTTATTTGTTAAAGTAATTTATTCTAGGATTATGTCTAGAAACATAATATTTTCATGAAGATTCAATTTTTTTCTCTGTGACAAAGAAAGACTTTGGTGTAGTTCAGTACTTCATTTTCTCTCTGTCTCACTCAGTATCTACCATATATTTTGTGCTGGAAAAGACATGTACAAAATATAGAATAAAGGATAAAATACTCATGATAAATCCACCCAAATATAGACCTATGACGATTCCTAATGCAATGACTTTCAAATCACTGATGTAAACTGACATAAAATCATTTGCAAAGCTATGAAGGAAAATTCAGTACAGTAACTGAAGACTCACTATCACTGGACTTACTTGATACTACTTTACAAAATGAAATCTGCTAAACTCATACTCCCATTTTCCTAAATAATTACAGGGAAAAGTATACAAAAGAAAATCTCCCCAGAGAAGCAGAAAAATATAAAATGCACATTATCCTGGTGTAAACTTAGCCTAACTATTATCAATAAACTAACAGAAGAGGACCTGTCATTAAAGAATAAGAGAAGTTTCAAGCTCCTTTCATGATATCAGGAATAGAGACCAAAATGAACACTGTGGATCCATACTTGATTCTTAGCATGTATTTCCAATTCATACATCTTATAAACCAAATCAACATTTGATTCATTTAAGCTTGTCAAAGCTGTTTTCAAAAAATAACTGGTAAGATGAGAGGAAAATGTAGAGGACCATTTTCAAGACAAAGATGACTCTAGAGAGCCACTGACCTCCTTTTAAGGAGGGTCTCGGGGAAGTGATATGACTAAGTAATCCAGAGGTTTTATACAGGCAGTTACCCAGTCTCAGTTATTTTATTTTAGCTGTGTGGTGAGGCAGACTGCAACACTAGGAGTTGAGGGAGTCTGGTAAATATCTCCCTTGGGGCAGAGTTTAAAGCAATCAATTGCAGGCAAAGGGAAATCCCTAGGAACAGAATAGAACAGAACTGTGCATCTTGAACTATGGTGGGCAAGCCTATAACAGCAAATACATTTTGCAGTGGCCTAGAAGACAATAAGGTTTCACAGATGAGACAAAGATCCATAGACCTGACCAGTAAGGGTTTCTCTTTTCACATTATGCCTAATAAAATACCTAACCTGGGACCCAGAATGAGTTAGAACAGTGAAATCTGTACATATACGCTAATACTAGACAGAGTTTATGCCTTGATATACACTTTTGAAATAAAGAAACCAGGCAAACAAGCTTGGCCATTCACTCATGCTTTTACATGGTATCAGAATAACCTTGTAATGCTGGGAGGCAGCAAGACCTTTGTGCTTAATGCAATGCCAGATTTTAGCACTATTACTGGCAAGATTTTAAGGGGCTACGTTTGCATGCTTTCTGAAACACACCTGTATATAGGGGCACGGAGATATACACTGTGTGCACACACCATTTGCAGAGTGTTCTTCAAAGAGCATCTGGGCAAGCCACAGAGGCCCAATGTTCTTTCTCCTAGCGTAGCCTGCATAGGCATGCTGTGAATGACTGGCAATAGGATCATCCTTACTTTTCAAAATTCACCATTTTTAGAAGCTGTAAAAATTATATACAATAAGGAAGTAAATATACTTTATTTATTTCATAGCCCTTAACTGAACAGCTCATTTCATTTTAATTTGGGAGTTATATTTATTTTACAAGATGAACCTGTTTAATTCACATTTAATAATTTCAATAAAGCTAAAGCATTTACTGTTTCATCATTTTAAACCCTTAGTGCTTTGCTCCAGTTTTAATAATTTAATCTACATCAAAGTAACGTAAGTATGAATAACGATGATAATAAATCTAGACTGACATTTGAATTTTTGTATACTAAAATTAACGGTTTAATAGCCAGTCTCCCTGTGGACATTAAAACTTACATTTAATTGCAACTTTTTGATTTTGCATTTTTATTTCCTTTTGTTGTATTTGTACCATAATTTTTTTATTTTTATGTTTTTTTAAAGAAAATCTTCTTTTTTAGATTTATATTAGCCCCTACTCTACACAAAGGCATAATTCCATGTTTCTGACATCACAGCTTCCACAGTAATCACTGCTATGATCCAGAAGATAACAATTTTGAACAACAAAGGGAAGAAAAACACATTAAGCAACTTTAATCTGGGCTCTTCAGTTGCAGAACCCCTGTATACCTTCAAGGAAGAAAAGCTATCTTCCTCTACCTGCATGTCCCAGGTGTTATGATGCTGTTATTAGCTAACATTGCTTATTGCACACTCACAAAGAAAACCAAGTATTTTTACTAAATATACAGGAATAAGTTAGAAATTTACTGTGTGTACAATAATTCTCTGTCCACATATATCCTTTGTGAAAGCTCATATGCTCTGAAATGACATAACTCTCTCTGACTAGATGACCGTTGTCTCACAGCTCAAATATTTCAGCACTGAGTGTTTAATGTTAGAGATCATTTAAAAATAATAAAAGGATGTAAAATATAAATTGCATACCTATTGCACATTGCCAACTCCTCAACAAACCTGCAAGGCAGAGGAAATTCCCACCAATATTTTCATGTGAAGCATGCATAATGTTCATATCAGTAAGTGGATTCCAGTGAGACACTTGCCAGATGATCTTTGTGAACATGTATATTAGCAGACTTACTTCTTTTACATTACGAAGATAGTAAGTAATGCTTTCACATCTGTGAATAGATTGGCATTTAAAGATTGAAAACTGGCTAACCTGCCAGGCTCAAAGGGTTGTGATCAGCATCACAAAGTCTGGTTGGAGGCTAGTCACTAGTGGGGTTCCCCAGGGTCAATACAGGACCAATACTGTTTAACAACTTCCATTAACAACATGGAAGATAGGACAGAATGTACCTTCAGCAAGTCTGCAGATGGCACAAAATCAGGAGGATTGGTTGATGCACCTGACACCCATGAAGGACCTGGATAGACTGGAGAAAAATGCTGACAGGAATCTAACTGAAGTTCAGCAATGGGAAATACAAAGCCCTGCACATGGGGAGGAATAGCCTCATGCACCAGTACAGACTGGGGGTTAACTGGCTGAAAAGCAGCTCAGCAGAAAGAAGAGTTGGGACTGGATTAACGGACTGAAGCATCTGTCATATGAGAAGAGACCAAGAAAGCTGGTGTTGTTCAAACTAAAAAGACTCAAGGGGATCTTATCATAGTATATAAATACCTGGTATGGGAGAGTAAAGAAGATCATGCCAGACTTGTATCAGTGGTATCAAATTACAGAACAGGAGGCAATAGACATATATTAAAATATAGGAAATGCCATTTAAACATAAGAAAGGGTGTGTGTGTGTGTTTTGGAGGGGTTTTTGTTTGTTTATCAGTTGGTTGCTTGTTTGGTTTTGGTTTTTTTACTGTGAGGGCAGTCAAACACAGATGGCCCAAAGTAGTTGTCAAGTTTCTACCATCCCTGGAGATACTCAACACCCAAGTGGAGATGACCCTGAATAACCTGATACAGTCGACCCAGGTTTGAACAGAGATGGGCTAGATGATCTCCAGACATGTCTTCCATCCTGAATGATTCTGAAAAAAAATTAGCAGCTGCATAAAGCACTCTCTCATGAGAACAGCAGCAGCACTCACATCCTAGATCAAACAATTTCTTAAGCATTTCCCATGGTGGAGGCTGTCTACATCATTTGTATAAAGAAATCTGTTCTTCCCTCACATCCCTCCCCGATCATATACTTGTTCCTACCTATTCCCTTTACTAGTACTAGCAATCATGCGACCATGGAGAGTCTAATATATGGGAAATGAAACAGGTAGAAACAAAACAATGAAATAAACTAAATTTCCAGCTGACACAGCTGACTACATAATACACAACCTCTACTGACAAGTAAAAGACTGTTAGCACCTTAAATTCTTTCAGTATCACCTTAGACAAGTTAAAAAACTGCACTTCAGGCCAAAGTGCCAGAGCCAGATTTTACAATTCAAAAAGACTAGTAAAGAAAAATCAAGTGTTGACAGAACAGAAGAAATAAGGAAACACTTCAGCCAAAAATATGACAGCAGCAAAAGGAAAGATTCTCCATTTCAGGTAAATACACACACACACACACATATATATATATACATGGAAAGGAAAGCCTCTAAGGAAGCCTCTGATATGAAAACAAAGAATATGCAGGAGTGTTAAAAAAATGAATATTTTTTAATATATTTTTCCACACCCAGATTCATATTTCTTGTCCCACTTAAAGGAACATGATTGCTCTGTCAGCTTTTACATAGTCTATATGTATTTATGTGTTTTAAGCTCAAATTACCACTTGTTTCTGGATAGGCAAAGGGTAATTTCCTAAATCAGTTCCAAGACTAGAACTCAAGAGAAAAGGTAGATTAATTTACTGCCTGGTCTTGGTATCTGGACTCTTAGCAGGTCTTGGGCAGCTTAAACATACCACTCCAGTGGGTAAAGCACAAAACAAGCATCAGATGAACATCCAGCAGCTGCAGATATAATACCAAACAAAAATCTTTTTTACCTTGGGAAGCAGTCTCCAAATGGAATAATTTAGGTTGGAATGGACCTCCTAAAATCATCTGTTCCCACCTCTGAACCAAAGCAGAGCTGCTCTCCCAGTTAGATCACAGTGCTCAGGGTCATATCAAGGTCTGAAATCTTCAAGGGTGGAGGTTCCACTGCTTTTCTGACCAGCCTGTTCCAATGCTGCATCACTGTGGTAGTGATGAATTTTGTCCTTACATCTAAGCAGTATTTCCCTTCCTGTAATTTGAGTCTATGCCCCTCTGTGAAGAGTCTGGCTCCGTGTTCCAACAGCCCTCCCTCCCTTTAAAATAGTGGAGTACTGCAAGAAGACGCCCCTTTATCCTTCTCCATCCAGTCTAGTTACTCTGCTCTGCCAGCCACCTCTCATGCACCACATGCTCCTCTCCCATAACCATCCTGCTGGTGTCCTGCTGGTCTCTCTTCAATACATCGCTATTTCACTTATACTGGGAATCTCAACACCAGACAAAATACTCCAGATGCACTGCTGCAAGAACTGAACAGAGGGACACTACTACATACTTATTAACATAGACCAGTACACGATTAGTCATGTCATTACTTAAGGGCATGCCAATAAACTTGTCCATCTGGACAAGCAATGTTCTTCTCTGCAAAGCTGCTTTCTAGCCAGCCAAGCTCAACTCCACAGTCACATGGGGTTAGACCATCCCAGCTGCAGGACTTTGTATTTGCCTTTGCTGAACTTCATGAGGTTGCCATCATCTCTGTCACCCTGTCACAGCCCTTCTCAATAGCACTCATACCTCCAACATGCTGATTGCTCCACACAATTTCACTGTCCACACAGTATGAGTTCTTTTCCTTTGAAGAAGTACAATATGCACCAAGCAGTGGAGGATAGTAAACAGATTCCCAGTTAAGTACCATACAATATAACTCCAGACTCAGAAACAGTTTACTCACATCTGCACACAAAGAAATGAAAATCTGTAACAAGCAAGACTTTTGGCACCTGAGCCAGATTCTCTGCATAGTGTTGACCTATTCCATGTAGTTTGCCCAGAGCTATCTAATACAGCACTGCATTATGCCAAGACAACATGCCCTACTTAATATGAGCCAAAGGTATATTCATTCAGTCAAGCTTTCAACCCAGAACACACAGATGCTAACAAAGCAATAGGCATAGACCCCTGCTTTAGGAAATAGTATTTCCCTGTAGATAAGCATTTGTTGCAGCATGCTGGTAAAATGAGGGAGATCATTATTTATATACAGAATATTTGGTAAATGGATAAACAAAAACATTTTCACCAGATGAGCATGTCCTCTAAAATACCATGAAAAATCTTCCATGTATGAGAATTTAAAATTTCTTAGTTCAGAATACACTAGCCAGCAACATAACTTAAAGCAAAAAGTCCACTAATTGCTGTACTCCAGCATGATATTTCAGTATTATTCCTTCGGATTAGATGTTTTTTTTAAAAAAAATTGTATTTACTTGTTTGCTACCATTTACATTACTCAAAATGCTCTAAGCACAATACAGATATTTAAATAAAATATTAATACCACATTAAAAAATGTAGGAAGCAACTGGCAAATAACATATATTCCACATATTGCAAAATCAAATTCACTATTTCATGGAGTGTAATTTTTATGTCTTGCAAACTGGGCATGTTAACTAACATAGCATCTTACATCTGGAAGTTATCCAGAGAGTATGCATTTTAAGAATGCTTTTAGGTTTGCTTCTGGAAATTTCTGTACTTCCAGTTTATATAGCAGACCTAGTCAAACATTCTCTGTGAGCTTCTCTAAATATTACCATCACAGTGAAACAGGGTAAGTAAGAGAGTGAGCCATAGCTCTAGGAATTTTTAAAAATAATTCTGTCATTATTTTTATTTCCCAGACATTTATTTTTTTAGTTGGTTTGCCCATTCTTGGAGACACTGGTTTCAGAAGTCTCTTCCCTAAATTTCACAAAGTTGCACATAACATGAAATGCAAAGAAAAAAGTGAACTACTCAGCCTTTTATAACTCTTTCAGCCTTCACAACTTTTCCCCTCATTTACTGGAAAAATAATTCTTTATATATCCAACACATTTCCAAACAGACAAGCTCTTCAGTCACAGTCTCATTTGTGTTAAATGGAAATGTCTGTTATACAAATAAAGCAAAGAAATTGCCATTATGTTACTGGCACGTTGGAAGTTACCAGCTTAAAATCCTTCATAATCTGAATTTATTCATGTTTCACTAAGTGAAAAATCACATATATGGATGAAAATCATCATAAAGGATCTGGAATCACATGTCTATCATGACCATGTCATAATGGGTGGACAATAGGCTAACCATGAAGGCTGCTAGACTTGCATTTACTTTCTTACTTTTCCGGGGAATAAGAGTTTGAAAATAAGAAACATTCTGTTGCATGTCAAACAAATTGAATAAAGTAGTAATTAAAATGCAACTAGTAGTGGAAATAAAGCATTATTCACCACCTTATTTGCAAAGTCATATTATAAGTATCTAAAAATCTTAATTTTTCTCTCTTCTATTCAGAGTCAGAACTTCTATCACACATACAGTGATATAAAGTGAATTTACTTTACGGGGGGGGGGCGGGAACAGGAGGTAGTTCTTTTTTCTTTTCCCCAACTAGTTTAGGGAAATTCATTAAATGAACTCTCTGAAATGAGGAAGAAATGGATCAGAAGCATCCCCTGAACCAGTTTAGCTGATCCACACAATGATGTTTGATTTCTAACTTTCATCCCAAAATGCGAAATTCCTATCCAATTTTTATAAAGCAGCTTGAAAAAGGGTCCATACTAAAATAGAATAGTGACCTAAACTCCTTAATATGACCAACCTTTACATTAAGACACAATTTAATATTTTTGTTCATTATCTTACTACAATGTTTGCTTTCTGGAGGAATATCATTAATACTGGACAGGGTAATTCCATTCTTACCTGAGGCCAATGAAAGTCTGTAAAAGGTTTACAATGTCATGAAAAGGGAAGAATCACCTTCTGCTGCAACCCAAGTAAAGACAAGTATTTTTAATAAATGTATTCCAAAATCATTAAGGAAAATGGAATTTCCAAACTGACTAGGAATTTCCTATTGACTAGAAACCTCTTCAACCAAGAACCATCTGACAGGATGATGAAATGCAAGCCACCTGAATATACCCTTAGTTTGGAGGTGATTAACTAAGGATTTCCTGGTGGAAAGAACAGACTGCTATTAATAATGTAATATTTTAAACAAGAAAACACAGACACTGAAATAGTTTAAAGGCAGGAGGACCCAGGAGGAAAACTACAGTTTTATGAGGAGTAGGACCAGACCAGATACAGATAGATGATTAATTTAAACTAAATAAACAATACAATAAATCCTGAGAGGTGTGCAGCCTTTAACGTCGTAACAAACCAGGTAGGTCTTCCACTCTTACAAGGTAAGAGCTGTCTTGTTTTAAAGCCACTAACTTTAAATGACATTAATCCAAAGCTAAGGTGTTATCCAAATGGAGAGAGGGAACTTCATTTTGACTAACATCTACAATGAATATCATCATGCTTTCTCACCTGCTTTATTGAAGGTTTGTGATATGTTTTTCAGTACAGTTTGTTCTATGTTTGGAATGCTGCCAAAAGCACTATGAAAGTACTAACTTTCTAAAAACTGTGATTTTGCAAAAAGTATTTTCTAAAGGTTTATGAATTGGTTAAATCACATATATTTTCAACGGAATACAAAATATCTTCTCTGAAAAAGGATTAATATTCAGTTGAAGTTTCCATCCCTCAGTCATCAGTACTACAGGAAGTGCTGAAAAGGGGTCCAAAACCTTTTAATGGAAAAAAGTAAGGTCCTCTCTCCCTTTAGAACTACATGAAATGTTTTGCACAAGATTTTTTAAGTCACATTCAGGCAGAGACCAGACCTGGAAATTTTAAGTAAAACAGAACACATTTTTTAGACATGCACAGTAAATGAAGCTGGAGTACTTCCATTATGAAATACAAAAATTTTCTACAAACATCTACAATCAAATAATTTACATAAATTTTAAAAAGCCACTTTATAGTAAAAGCGTGTTTTTCCAGTGGTTTGCAGTTGTGTAGTGTGCCAGTCTCATCAGCACATAATTCAGGTTTTTTTTGTTAAGGCTAAAAAAACCATAAATACCAAAAGAAAAGTGTGGGAACTCTCTTGAAGTTACATTTTTTTACCATTGTTATTCCAAATTGTGTATTGTTTAAGTGAAGTAAATTGAAGGAAAATGCATCTTGGCTGACAGGCATACATGAGAGAAACAGCCTGAATAATGGTTCTTTCTTGCCTCATTTGTAGCTAGGTTTGTTAAAAAAAAATAGACCTTGATGATCTCAACAGCAACCGACATATCATAATTTTATCTTCACCAACTCTATCCAGCTCACAACAGATACAAACAAAAAATTCCTTCTCTGAGGGGAACTGAAACAAAAGCATTTTGATAAACCAGGCATTTCACTTAACCAGCCAGTCAGCTATCTAACAATCATTTGGAATCTCATGGAGACATTTGAACAGATGCTTCTATAAAGCACAATACACAAATGTCTACTATATAAAGCACATAGGGTTTTTTTTAAGGTCTTTGAAATTCCATTTATGTGGCAGTTAGAGGTGCAACAAAAGGTTAATATAACTAAAATAGCAAACGGGTCAGTCTTTTTTACTTCAAGTAAAGGTACTTCCAGTCATTCAAACTAACAGCACATAATGCTTTGTATTGGAAGATCTACTGGGCTTCAGCAGCACTGATTTTTCTCTCTTCAAGCAAGTATAAATTATTCTGTCCCAGAAACAAGCTCCAATGTCACCAGATAAAAGAATATCTGTGGATGAGTCATCTTGATGCTCTGCTAATACAAAAGCTCCTGACTTAGAACGAACAGAACTAGAAGCACTTAGATCTTCTCTTTCTGTGTCATGTTGCCAATGTCGTTATAGTTACCTTGAGTTTATACTACCTATGCTCTCTCTCCACAGGCTGTGGAGGAAAAGGAAAGCCTGAGAAAACAAATCCTGAGGCGCAAAAGAAAGGCAGCTGGTGCAAACTGAGGATCCATTCTTCAGCAGAATCTCAGACATTCATTCAGGTTTCTGTCAGCAGAAAAAAAAAGGAGAAAAAGAAAAAGAAGAAAAAAGAAAAAGGAGGAAAAAGAAAAAGGAGGAAAAAGAAAAAGGAGAAAAAAGAAAAAGAAAAAAGAAAAAAAGAAAAAAAAAGAAAAAAAGAAAAATCTCCCAATGTCACTTCTATGCGTGACAAACATCTAATAATCCAGATAACATTTAGAAACCATCTTTTCGACTAATTTCACCAACTTCAGTATTGTAGTTCAGGTTTTTGTATCAACTACATATCAGTCTTGGATCCAAATATAATATTCAGGCAGGCATTCCTGTGTTCCAAAAGAAGCATGCCAGCAATTCCTTCTCTTTGGAGCTCATATACAGAAAGTTTGGGAGTGATGCTTCTATGAAGAAGTTTTATCCTAACTGATGTATTATATTTTGTCTTCAAAAAATTTTAACAAAATATAAGGAAGCAAAGAGAGAGATTCATACAGCTCTTACTGTCCACCTTCTTATCCTTCTTACTCAACATTTTGTGTTTAGGACATTACCAGAATCTGATGTTGCATTTTCTTGCAAGTAGTAACCTATAAATTATTCTGGTAAGGAGCTGATCTCAGCTGCCCCTCTTAATGCTCTTCCACAGTGTTCAAAATACAGTTGTTAGTAACTATTCAGATACAAGGCACATTTGATTTAGTTAGTATGGAAAGCACCCAATCCCTACCTGCACAGTCTTACATGAGTCACAAATGAGCAGCTGGCCAAATGGTCCTTACGGATTTGGGATTTTCTGAGGCAGACAGTGTATACAAGCTTCAGCTCAGACTAATCCCGCTTTTGGTCCGAGCCACTGCCTTTTTGTAGCTTTCAGGAGGCAATGCTGAGTTTCTACTGGGACTTTCTGGGTCATGGACTTCTGCTTTTCATAACTACACAACCAGCCTTGGCGCTCTCTCACTCATTCTTCCCAACCCATACAGAGAAGCTACGAAGTTTATATCAGCTTACATAGCAACACATGGATACTCACTAAACCTGTTAGTTACAGCACTGACTTCGGAGACAGGGACACACAGGCTCCAATTCACCCTCCAAAGGACAGGCTTGCTTACTTTTCATAATAAGTATGAAAAGCAATTTCTCAAGAAAAGAATTAACAGTTGTAAACTTTTGAAATGGCATACTGAATATGACATCAAGCTCAATATAAAATAATAATATTGACACTATAAATAAATGAATAGGTGTTAAATAAACACAAGTGAAACTCATCCTCATATAAAGCAATGAATTTCTTTCACTATAGTGGAACTGGGACTAAGATTACATAAATTAAGACAATTTTAGTGCTTTTACATTGGAAAGGTTCAGAGGTGCACAATTACAATTACTGTATGTGACCAAATCACACTTTGTAAAATGAGGCCAAAAGCTTGATGCTTTGTATTTCAAGTCCTAAAACTTCATTTCAGGAATGCACTGCCCTCAGTCTGCCATTTTTGCAACTTTCAAATTCCTTAGATAAAGGTTATACAATGACACAACACATCCCATTTGTCTATGGCTTGATAAAAAACATGACTGTTACAATCCTTGACAGTGGAAATGGAATACTATTCACTGAGGACTCTACATAGTCCATACAGATGATCTGACAAGCTTGTGACTACATCGCCATGAAAAATGAAGTATCCTTAGTCCCTATGCCCTGCCTTTCAGTGTACTGGTTTTGGACCATCTGTAAACACATCACAAGCCAGGAGGACCAAGACAGGAAAGCAATCAAAGCACATAAGTTAAAAAGCCTTTCCCTCTTTTATCTCAGGTCCATGTGTTTCTACATTTTATTTTCATTTTTTGCTTAATATACAACAGAGCTGGAAGCTGACAAATGCAACAGATGCCATCATCTTTATTCATCTCAACACCAAGCAACTTACATTTTCATTACTGCATAACCAAAAAAAGGCTTTCTGTTCATGTCTTAGGTGGCTGATGGTTTCTAGTTACCTTCCATATTTTGATTTGGCTGTCCATTTCCACTGGGCAACAGACACAGTAGGTTGACTGGAATTTTCATGATACGCAGTACTTAAGGGATAGAAATTCTTCATTGAATGACTCTTTAAAAATATAATCATATTCCCTTGTAGTTTTCAAATCAATTTCAAATATCAAAATGCATAAGAACTGTCATGTAATCGTAATTCAATTTGATTCAGACGTAATGCAATTTTACTAATCTCTATATAAGACATAAAAAGATGAGGCACCTTATACAGGACTATATCATTCATTAATATTATTGAGGAATTGTCATACTAAAAAGTTACTTCTGAATTTTAACATGTCTTTGAAGATTAAGCTAAATTGTCTTTTGCATTATTTATTGCATAATTTTTAAATGTCTCTAGCACAGTCATTGTGAATCTATAGCTTAATACATGAGAAGGAAATGGAAAAAATCTGGCTATAACATTTAGGACAGGCAAACAAAGTACAAATATTGCCAGTTCCATCAACCATTCAGAGTTCATCAAACAATGGCTACTTAATCTCAAAATCTATAGAAGTAAATTTTTTAATATTTCAAAGATGCAAGAAAATGTTATACCTCAGTGGCTCAATTCCTATCTAAGTTACAAAACCATAACACAATTTAACAGAACACTGAATGCCATGTATAGAGATTAAAATATTTTCACACATGGATAGGCAGTTGATATATGCACTTTTAAAAAACGTAAAAGTTCTCAGTACTGTTTGGGTCTTTTGTTTTAGTAAATACCATATCCTAGTATTTGAAATAAAACTTCTTATGTAAGCCATATATCATTAAAATACACATCTACCTTAACTCTTCCTAGAGATATTCTGCTTACTATTGTCAAATATATTCAGATGCATATACACTTTATCATTTACTCACTTTACTACATTTTAATGCTTTAAGAACATTTCTAAAGTGAAAGAAATATTTTTTAAAGATTGACAAAATGTTATTCACCATTTTGTCATTATTCTAGGCTATTAGATACAGATTTGGCATTTCTTATTTTCAGAAGGAATCAGCACCAATATCTGGGCATGGGGAAGTGAACAGGGACATGTGCTTCAATTATCAGAGTTTTTGTAAACTTCACTCCTCAAAACACACTGAATTCATAGAAAGAAATAAAAATTTAATTAGTTATCTTTTCTGCTGTACAAAATGCAAACTATGAAAAGTATTTGTGAAAAATGTTCTCAACAAGAAACTACTTTAGAATATTTTGTTCCAGTCAAAACATACATTGTGAAAATGAAAACACCAAAAGTAAATATATTAAAGGGATTTGATCTTTCCCATGCAAGTAAATTACAAAAAGTTGAAGTTATTATTTGCTTTTGTATGGTCCTATAAAAGCTGTATTTACTGTTCAGTATGTACTTTATTCAAATGTTATTACTTCCTTGAAAAAACGACATTTCTGATTCAAATATATAACCTTATTTCAATGATCATTTTCTCCAAAAAAAAATTTTTTAACCTAATTTATTCTTTTTTTGGTTAACTAAGTGGAAACTTTTTCTCTGTATTTTGCTTGTGTCAGTAATACATAGTGCTGGCTCTTAAGTTACTCCTTTCTTTTGTAGCAAACCAAATTGTAGTACTGGAACAATTTCTCACTTGCAATGAGAAACTTCTGAAGTGAGGAGTATACCATAGCATTATATTCTTTTCCTCCCGTTTCTTAGACAAGTACGAAGTGATTTGGTAATTAGCCAAAAATCGGGATCTAGATGCACTAATCTAAAGGGAAAACTAACTGCTTTATAAATATATAATATATAAATGTACAGATACACATCAGCAGGTTTGAGAGACTTAAAAACCACATTTTCTAATTTAAGTTTCCAAAGAAAAGCATAAACTTATGTAAAATCTAAAAGACTATAATGAAATGTCACAGGTTAAACAGAACTATATGATTATGTTGAACAAATAACCAAAAAATTTGTATGAATATATACTATTTAGAAAATCATAGCAAAGAATTAAAAAATAGAAGTTATGGAAGTTTCTTATGCAACAACACCAGGCAAATATCTTGGACCTTGACCTAAAGCTGATCCAAATCAATGCAATGACTTCCATTGATTTCACCAGGTTTTGAAGCAGACTTTTAAGTCATTCAGAATTGGAACTATTCACAGATGCAGAATCTAGACATATTTAAAACATTAAGGTAAAGTATACAATTAGCATTAACTAATCAGCAGGCTTTTCCAATTCTATAAAGAAGATTCTGGAAGAAGTGATAGTACAATATTTTAAGGTCTAGTTATTCGATGAACTACTAGCCATCTTAACTTTAAAGACAACAGTATGAAACTCTCCACAGGTAAGTACTACTTTCAGGAACTTCATGTGGAGGGTTGACCTTGGCCAGCTGCCAGACACCTACCCAGCAGTTCTCTGACTCCGCCTCCTCAGCAGGATAGGGGAAGAAAATGACATGAAAAAAAAACATGAAAAAAAGTCATAGGTTGAGATAAAATCAGGGAGATCACTTGCCAATTACTGTCACAGACAAAATACACTCGACCTGTGGAAAATTAATTTATTGCTAATTAAAATAGAACTTGGCAATGAGGAACAAGGACCAATTTAAAACAATGTCTTCCCTTGACCTCCCTTTTTCCTAGGCTCAACTTCACTCCTTCATTCCAGACACCTCTACTGCCTTCTCACCCCAGGCAGTGCAGGGGGGACAGGGAACAACGGGCTGCGGTCAGACCATAACAGCTTCTCCCTGCCACTCATCTATGCCCTGTGATGGGTCCGTTGCAGAGCCAGCTGGAACCAGCTGTGTCTGGCCCAGGACAGCCCCTGGTCACTCCTCACAGAAGCCACCCCTGCAGCCCCCCTGCTGTAAAAAATGACATGGACATCCAATATATCTCAGAAGGGAAGAAAAGGTTTTAGTATCACCATAGCTTCCTCAAGAACTTACTAAAACACAGAACATCTGAATCTAACTCCCTGATGCCTCACCAAGTCCTACACATATGTACCTTGGTAGTTTCTACATATCTAACAAAACAGAATATTGTAATTAAATTAGGTGTTATTCACATAAAAGAAGAAATTAATTATGAAATGTTTCTTGAATCTATGTAAACATCTAGTTTAGAGCAAATCCACATCTGCAGTGTTTCAAAGATATTTCTATTATGAAATAAATATATTATTTACTTGGATGTAGAAATGGGACCAAAGCTGTTCTTTGAAGTCCTAAAGCCTAGCCTGCATTATCGTATGACAAGAAATGGGAGGGTGGTGGGGAAACAGAAGTATATAGAAGACACGGCTTGATTAAATTATTTTCAAATTATTTGTGATGCAAAATGTTCAAGTGTCAGATGGCAAAAGTATTTCCAGTGCACAACAGTCTCTGTAGACTAGCACACAGGAAAATTGGGTCTAAAACACAAAAACCATGGTATCTCTTTATTTAAATGAATTTACCAAGTAAAGACAGAAAGGATTCTGAAATCTTCCTATTATCATAAAAGTAGAAAAAGCTTCCATTAATTTTGTTCAGTGGGTGCCCTTCAGACCTTCCATTTCCAAATATTTTCACTGCTTGTTACTAATGAAAGAATTAACAAGTCACCTGCCCAGCTAGTGAATGCTGGGCTTGCCCTGGCACAATTCAGATTTGTGGTTACAAGAACATTAAGCATTTATAGTCTGACATACGCCTGGCCAAATGATCCTTTCCAGCAGAACGATCTATTGCTATCTTGAATAATACTTACATAAAACTTCTTCATTTCCAAACCACTGTGCACCTATTAATCAATATAAACAACTTAGTATAAAGACATTAAATATTATTCTTTAGCAGATGTAAATTATAAGGCATAAAGATATTAGGAGAAAATACGGGGGGGGGGGGGTGGAGCGGAGGGAATAAAAGCAACAAGATCCATTTCTTCAAAGTATTAAGGCGTTTCAAAACTTTTTACGATCCTGAGCTGAGTGACAAAAACTAAAATTCCAGTCCCTTGTCTTGCTTTTGTCTAACCCGTTAGAAATAGAAACCAGTCTAGTAACATGGTTCAGAACAGTATTTGTTAGCTGCATAACGATAAAAATATTTAGAAATCTCCTAAAGTCTAGAGTTGGTTTCATACTTACTGCTACTAGTAAGAAAAGAATCAGAACTACTTTGAGGTATATTCTTCAAATAATAATGGCAGTCCTGGGTTAACAGTTGGACTCAATTATCTTAAAGGTCTTTTCCAACCTAAATGATTCTATGATTCTATGCATCTTCCTTCCCAAAGAGTCTTTATTTTAACATAAAATAAATGAGTATTATTTTTCCTTGCATCTTTCTAAAACAACCTGCAGCACCACATTTACATTCTACACTGCTGGTACTCCACATACATTTAAGCTTTTATTTCTGCTGTAATGCAACTCAGCGAGGTTCATAATCTTCTTTCTCTTTATTCCATCACGAGTAGAAAGGCATTCCCTATTTCATCTGATTAGAAAGAAATGTAAAATCTTCAAAATGGTTCCTGATATTTAATTTTTTTTTTTAAATTAAACCCATGACCTACTGAAGCCAATGGAAGTTTCACCATTACTCTCATACAAAAGGCAATTGACAATTACAACTGCCAATAAAATTTCTCTAGACAGCATCACCATCCTTGCCTTTTTGTCTTGTTCAGCTTTCACTTGGTAACTATGAAATCACATCAGTTGTCTAGCACATGCTCACTGTTCACTGAAAAGTCATTCCACACTAATGCTGCCAAAACTCTCTCTCACTTGAACTAAAAACTATATCTGATTTCAAGAATGGATATATAAACTTATATAAAGCAAAAAATTACAAACACAATATTATATTTGAAATAAAAAGATAACATCTCCATATTCTGAAAAAGCAAAGACATCTATGGTAGCTGCATTGATTTTCAAATGTTTTTTTTAAATCTTTGTTATCCCTCAACCCTCCTCTTTCATATCGTCTACAATTCTTTATATGGGGTGGGGGAAGGCTATTTCATCTTCTGTGCAAGTTCAAATATTTTTTTTTCCATAAAACTATGTTTCAGTTTCATAAAAAAATCTGCAGTTTATAGGTTTTGTGCCTAGTTTAATAGGTTTTCACATTCATTTCAAAAGTTTTACTCAAGAAAGTATTTTGCAAATATGCAATAAACAGCTTAAATGAACAGGAAATTTCATAAGGAAACATTAAAAATTTTCTCTAGTCTTTAAGGGACAAAGAAAGTAAAGGCCATTTTCTCCACAAACAAAGCTTATGTTTCAATTGGATATTAGAGGAAAACCATATATAAACAGTGCTCAATAACAGACTGTTACTGCAGTAGATGCATTTGCACATGCTTCACTGCAGCACCCACTTACAGAAATATTTCACTGAATTCACAATTTAAAATAAAAGTATCAGACCCCAAAAATATGTGTTTTACAATAGTAATCTGGGATTAACAAAGCGGTAAAATATATATATATATAAAAGTCCAGTCTTTCCAACTTTATTTCCCATAGTCCTTTACACTTGCAAAAAGTAATGAAAATTACACCACAGATGAGAAAGTCAGAAGAGTGTGACTGTCGGGGAGGGGGAGAATACAGGGAACTGGAGACTGATATCATGTAGAAAATTTAAGGTAATATGGCGAATTAATGTTATTTTATGCATAGTAAAGAAAGCCTCTAGCTGGACTATTTATACATCTGAAGAATCTGTGAAGAGTCATTTGTTGCAAGAGACTATCATAAAACATCTGTTTCAGGTATGTCCCAGAAACTCAGCAAGATGAACAGAACAGTTAATGCAGAGGCCTGCAGGATGTGAGACCATTTTGGAGACTTGGCTGAAAGCACAGAACGGGATTTTTGAGAAATCAGAGTCTCAGTGTGGAAATGCAGAGGATCAGGAAGGCTTTGAGACTGTAGCCGCAGGAATCTATGTCCAAACTATTGCCGAGAAGGAAACATGAACTGAGAGGTAAAATAAATAAATCAAGACATAAGACTTCCTGTACTGAGGAAGTAAACAGTACAGAATTATCTTTTTAATTGTTTATATTGTTGTTGGAAGTCAAAAAGTCTATGTTACTTCCAGACGTCTCTCCTGGTCAAGTCCAAGACATAGAAATTTCAGGTTAGTTGAAAACTTGTATTGTTTGCTAGAGGAGCATCTAATTTAAAATACATTGTCTATATATTTTATACACAGATAGTTTTAATATTCAACTAAATCACCCTTCCACTATAGCTAATTTTTTCTTTTATTTTTTAAATAGCAACAGCAGTTGTCAAACTTAAAAAGACTAAGAGCATGAGAACACTATAGACACTATACTTTGAATCCAAGAGGAATTGAAGTCTCTCCCACCAGCCCAACAGTATACTGACACTTCACAGGAAAACACAAGCAGTATCTCTAAAATATTCCCTAAAATTGCATTTACCATTCTTTGTGCTTTGTTATGCTAAACTCTGTGAACTTACTAGAAACCATAAAGTGCAAAAAAAAATTAAGTTCTAGGAAGTACCCCATAGCTCAATCCTTTATTGAACTCCCTTTAAATTGCATACTTCCTCAAGCATTGCAATAAACACATAGTTTGAGTATTGATCCTAAATGCAAAGACAAAATAAAACAGAAAAAGTACATTTAAGTGATTCACATTTGGATAGGAATGTTTTGTAAGCTTAAAATATTGCTCTGTCTTATATCTATGAAAGTCAATAGATAGCATTTACATAGGCATGCATCTGTTACTCTTATGCTGATCGAGTAGAATTTCAGAAGAGTCCATTCAGATTAATAAATTTTCACAGTAGGCTGCAAATCAAATCATTACTTCCTGCTCAGAATGCCTCAGAGTAGCTCCACACTAACAACCATAATGAATAGGGAATCGAGCCACAAAACTGCTATTTAGCAATTCTTAGTTCCTAGGCATAGTAACAATGAACAGAAAAACAGGGGCACCCTCCAGAGGAGGAGGAATTGTACACAATTGTGCCTCAGATGAGAAATGTGGGACTGTTAATGCAGTTTATTAGATGCTATTTTAATCTCTCACACCATGAAACACAAGAAGATGGTAAAAGAATCCAATAGTAACTGCCACAACATCATGCTGATTTTCATTAAATTTGTTGAAAGGGGACTCAGCATGGAATTATTAAACTGCTTTCAAAGGCAAATGACTAAAATGGCTCATCTATTTATAGCCATCATTCTCAATCACTTTTTTTTTTTTTATATAGTGACACCTGCTAGTTCCTGCTACAGTTAAGGTTCTGTCAGCCTTTCCTCAAAAACCAAATTTTTTTCAGTCTTCTGATGATAAAAAACTCTCTTCCTTTAAAATTGGCAGTAAAGCTCCTTAGAAATGGTTTTAAGAAAATAAAGAAACCAAGTAAGGTAACTGTCATCTGATTATTTCTAAAGATCTAAAACCATCATCCATCTTAGAGGTTCCAAACTGATTTTTACATTTTAATGACCAGGATACAAACTTGTTTTTTCAATAGTAAATTTATTGAACAGTATCTTATACATAAGGTAGATACATCCTTCATATATATATACATGCACACACATATATATACACACACACAGATTAATATAGTAGAATTCTGTGCTTCTTGAATACATTTCTAAAGAAAAAAGTTACTATTTTTCAGTAAACTTAATGGTAACCAAAATTTAAGACTACATTGTGTTTATCACAAAAACCTCAGCACATATGCATTTAAGTGATAGGGAAGGTACCTGTGAGAACAGCACTGTCTGGAAAAGGAAGTAAGTGCTGCTGTTGCAACTTAACATAGCCAAAAAAATCTGAGTGACAAGCAAAAGTATCACAGCACTATATACACTCCTAATACTCCACTGTCATAGTACCTGTACTGTGAAAATAGTTCTGAAAATACCTAGTATTTTAGAACTACCCTAAGTTTGGTAACTAGTTTTCTATAGCCATATAGCAAATTCCATCCTTTTGCAAAGACATACAGTTGCCATTTACTTCAAGGCATTCTTGATGTACTTCAAAGTAATAGTAGTTATTTTTATATAGCCTTTAAGCTACAAAGAAGTATTCATCCAAGTCATCAGCATTTTATTTCCTTCTCTTTTATCCACACAATCAAAATATGCCCTCACCTTATTAAAAAAGTCCCTATTTCACATGCTTAAGATTTGGTCTGTGCTTATAAAGAAAAATTAACCTATCAGTTTGCCCAACAGATCAATCTGAGCTACTTCAGACCTTGAGATACATCCCATTATAAAGGAAAGTAGTCCCTACAAAGGGAAGAAAAAAGATGCAAGGAGACCCCTTCTTTTTATTAGAAGGGTGTTTAAGCTCCAAGATCTCTGAGATCATTAAAAAGCTGGCAGAAGATGGAAGTATCTTGAGAACAGACAGCTACAAATCCTTTTCAGAACATGAAAGTGTCCAAAGGCTGATCCTATTCCAAAACAATTTCTTTCATAATTTCACGGTAAAAACCCTACCTGAATACTCAGTATTATTCAAATGACCTGCTAAAATGCATTTTAGCATTTGTCTGTCAATTAAAAAAACACTACAATTTTGTGTGATGAACCATTCATGAGATTTTAATTGCAACCAGCCAGGAGGGGCCATTTTGACCTTCTAGTCTTAACAGTCTGCTCAGGCAACTGAGCCTCACCTAAGAAAAGTTGCGCACATGCAGTGTATAGCAAATATATTTTGTCACTATTCATCATCCCTTCTTTTTGTTTGTTAATTTAACTTCTGAAATGCATATGAGCATGCATGTAATTTCAATCATTTGAGAAATTGCTGTCTTTTGACTTTGTACATCGCAATGGGATTTCTGAAGTTTCAAGGTGCAAACATAATACCAAAAAAAGAGTAACAGCAGCCTACAAAAAAAAAAAAAAAAAACCCAACCAAAAAAAACCCCCACAACCAACAACAAAGTCTTTGCAAGCCCTTGCTGTAAAGCAACAACAATACAGTTTTATGGTAAGGTTTAGGAGACACATTGTTCAGAATCTTTTTGAAAAGAAATCAAGATTAGGCCTACTTCTATACTTCATTACTGCATGCAGTAACATAGAAGAATTGATAAGTACCAGATTTCCCTCAAGATGCTACCTGCAAACAAATAAATTTGCAGAAGGCTTGTGAAGATACTACTTAGATTTGCATCTACAGAAGATAATGTGAATACATCAATTTATCCCAACTACAGATGAGATCCAGTTCATTTAAAAATAAATAAGTCAATACGAATAAATTGGTTAAATTAGTGATATTATATATAACCACCTGGAACTTCTATAGTACTCCCAAAGCCCTTCTCAGCAGAGCTACTCTCAAACCCTTTAAATCCCCAGACATTATTGATAATGGGGATTGCCTCACCCCAGGTGCAGGATCTTGCACTTGGCCTTGTTGAACCTCACGAAGTTCACGTGGGCCCACTTCTCGAGTTCTGGCATGACACTGAACAAAACAGACTGGCCCAGGTGTTCACGTGTTCACAGGCTGAAGACGAAGGCATTAGATTTTTAAATTATATGAACAGATGCTGAAAGCATACTGCATGGATTTAGACCTTTTACATGAATTAATATTTTGCTAAGGTTTTTCTTTCAAAGATTTTTCCCTCCTTTTTCTTTTAAACCTATCTGAATATTAAAAACAGAACGTGGAAGTAACATTGCTGTGGTTGAAGGATATGATGCAAGATTTTTAGAAAGAAGTAATATCTTACCTCTCCTAAACTAGCTGATATAACCAAGAAAAAAGACAGTCAAGAGACAACAGCATTTCTTCAAGGAAAAGTTTGATTATGTGACAGTAAAAACAATCTCAAAAATTCCACTTACTCCAAACGATACAACTGCAGTACACTGCTGATAGTGTGAATTTGTTTTAAATATTAGCTCTGTATTTACCTGCTTTGAGTAGCAATAAATGTCAATGAGTAAATGCCAGCCTGATTACAGACTCCTCATGTTAGAATTTTACTTCTTTGATCAAATTAATTTTACTGAGTTCACCTGAAATTGCACTTTTCACTATAATTTGTCAAAGGACAAGGTAACAACTTCTCTCAGACTGTCTTCTCTGCAAAGCCCTTATGCTTACACTATGATACTTTTACCTTGACAACATCTCATTATTGTTTGTTAACTGCATGTATGGGATCACTAGAATCTGTCCAGACACTATTGCAAGCATCACCAAGCAGTTTCTGAAATAAATCACTGGCTCAACAAATGGTAAAAGTGATTACTCTTTGAATTTAACACACAACTATTCATGTTTCCAACTTCTATTTTGTTATAAAACAGCAACACACTATCCATTTAAAATCTAAACACAAGAAGAAATGATTAATCCCAGTTCATACCATTTTTATTTGTATCTAGTACACTGATGCCTTTTGAAACCTTCTGAAGCAAATTTCACTGGCTTCATTTATAGCGTAGTTCTGGATGAACCAAAGGAAGTCAGACTTCATGATCTGAACACTATATAAATTTGACATTTAAGTTTCAATAACATTATATATATACATATATATGTATAAATTCATATAGGTAACATCTTATCTTGATAACAAGCAATTAGCAAGTTGGGGAAAGTTGCTTTCCATTTGCTTTCTGAAATTCTTTCTGCTAACAAAATGCACACATTGTCTATAAATCAATTACAGACTAAGTGTTAGTTACAGAAGTATGAGTATGTCTCTGACAACTCCAAATTCAAGATCATGCAGGTAGGAACTGCATGTACAACCTCCTGTGAATAATGCTAACACATCAAAGCGATAACTTGGAAACCCACAGAATTTATCATTATTATCAGTTAATATTATCTAAGAAAAAACATAAATGAAAACACATTAAAGACCATGTTTTAGTCAAATTACCTCATTTTCTTAAAAATTATTGCTCAATATTCTGTGTTGAACATACACACTATCTCAAAATCCAGAAATATCTTTCCAGTTAACTTTCAAAGATGCAATAATGAGTCTATGTTGAGGGGAAACCTTTACAGAATTGTAAGAAGTCTACCTGAGAAGGAATGCAAATTCTTATTGCCACATACAGAGTTCAAGACTTTTTCCCTATTAAAAATATCTTTAACATTTTATGAATCAGAGCTATCATGAGCTTTGCATTTAAATGTGTGTAAATGGCAATTAATAGCAAGCAACTGCTGAGTTTAAATTGATTACTGTGTCTTATTTCGTGATAGTCTCAAATTTATCTGTGTAAGAACATAAGTTCTGTGAAAAATAAATTGACTTTCTAAACAGCAAGATGTGAGCAACTTAAGCAGCTGGATGCTAGAGGCACATGCCAAATTCTCAATGCTTTAAATGTTGCAGCAGATTTTTTTATAAAGACTGACACATGTTTGAGTACAGAAACAGATCATTATTTTTCACTTCCTTTTTATGTACTGATGTTCAGAGCAAAAGGTTCTTTGTAAAGATATAGAAAGCAAAATCAAATTTCAGAGAAAGTATTGTCCAGAACAAAAAATATCATGCTTGAACATTTTGAAAAACACTGAAAAATAGTTATATAGTTGATTACTAATTTTTCATCATATTCCATTCAAAAATAATTACCCCAGTTTTCACAGATACAAATTTTAGAGTCACATGGGTGTTTCTTCTCACTCTACTTACCTCATTAATGATGAAAGTTGTAAAGAACAGCTAAAGCCAACTAAAATAAAACCTTTTATTGCAGCTTTCATTTGATTCTCTTACAACTGATTAGTATGCACCAAAATGATTAGTACTTACCAGAAAAACAATCTTTAGATAAGAAGCAGAGAAAAAGGTTCATAAGGAAAAAAATTTGCTTCTTGTTCCATGGCAACAAGGTAGTCCAGATGTTTTGTAACTATTTGGGAACTAGGAATGTCAACCTCTTACTGCTTTGGTCAAGCTACAGCACGTAAGAGTAGCAGCCAGCAAGGAGCATTTCTTCTGTGTAGTCCTCGATGAGTCCATTTTGCCAGAACTTGGCTACTGAGCTTGGTATAAAAAAAAAAGATGGTTTAGACCTAACAGTTGACACACTGAAATGCACATAAAAAAATGTTAATTTTTACTGTTGTTATTATTGCAATAATGATAATTTCTTTTTTATTTTCCCATATACATAATTAGATTGCAACCACCTAAATATAAATTTAGGTTCTGCCTAGTATGCTCCATCCCTTTGAAGGCTTAAGTAGGATTAAACATACCCATTTTTCCTTCCCTTATTTTTGATGCACACAGCTTATATAAAAGTCTTTCTTATACCGTTACACCACATTCTATAATAGGATGTCACAAATCAAATCCAAAACTGCTATCAATGGTTTCTAATTATAACTTTCTTACTAAGAATAAGATAACGTAACAAAAAAGAAACACTAACTGAAAAGTGTCCTTAATTATTTTTTTTTTAATGAGAAATAGGTGTTTGGAAAAGACTGGTGAAATTTTATTTTCTAATCAATATAGTTTAGTTCCCTTTTAAAAATACCTATCTGTAAACAGTTCAACTTCTCAAAGAGTACTAAATTCAGAATATTTAAAGAATATTTAAAACAAGACAATCCATTGTAAAAAAGTACATAAAGAAATACCGTAAAACTCAAAAAACTTCAAAAGACAAAAATGTAAAAAAAAAAAAAAAAAAGAAAAGCAGTGAAAAGAAACCATCATAACCATATCTGAACGAAACCAAAATTTTCAGAGGTTGATCAAACAGACACACAAACTTCTACAATAAGGTTACATTAGGGAAAAATCAGACTGTTTTTCTTCAGTATTTTCAGAAGTATCAAAAAACTGAAAAATAATTCATCCTTAGAAACAAAATCTGAAGCTTACTTCTCAAACAAATGCCACCTTACTGAGCATGATATTCCTCTGCTCTCATGAGACAGTACCTCTGAATCTGCTATCCCAGTTTTCACAGAAATGAAGCATTAAAAGAGGTAGTGGAACAAAAATATAAACATTATTAGAATGGCTAGAAGTTGCAACTGACCAACATAAACATTAATAATTATCAAGATCCCTCACAAACTTTTCAGCTAAAACAAAATTTGGAAAGGCATGCATCTGGTACTACTCTAAGAAATTATAACATTACTACATTACTTTAAAAGAAAGACTGTTCTCTACTACTTCAGTTGTGGCCAATGGTAATAATTACAGGAGTTGGTTAAGTTCTATTAAAACTACTGTGTGCATACATCTCTGCTTTTGCAATGTAACTTCATGTGATGAAACAAATGTAACCAGGGATATACAACGATCATCGTTACTATATTATGCAGACACAGTTTTGGTAATCTACTGGAACAAAAGACTATATCTAGCTTGCTTGAGGCTTTATTTCAGTTTTTACCAAACTAGGAAACTTTTCTTCCCTTGTCATTTTCTCACATTGCTCAGGTATGCAGTAATTCAGACATGTCTTAAAACCTGTTTATTCACTGTTTCCCAAGCGCACACACTGTATTGATGTCATGTAAGACCTAGGTTCTATACTTACAGAAGATATAGCAGTATTAAATCTGTCTGTAGCTTAAAGCCTGGGAGTTCTCTATTTATGCATTATTTGTTCTTCTGACAAAGTGTTAGTTAACAGCATTCTACTTCTATCAGGAAATCCATCCACTTTTTCTATACACACAAGAATGATTAGCTAGTAAAAAGCTGCTGTATCACATTGTTGCTTAAGAATCTGTTGTCAAGCAAAACAGAAGGTATGAAATTTCTGACTTCAGTGCAGTGATTTTATCAGCTGATATTTTTTAATTAATCAACATGACACAAAACATT
Source organism: Falco peregrinus (assembly GCF_023634155.1). NCBI lineage: Eukaryota > Metazoa > Chordata > Aves > Falconiformes > Falconidae > Falco > Falco peregrinus. The sequence goes on along the minus strand of NC_073722.1, from coordinate 71,840,105 downwards.
TTATATTACTAAATTTAACCTTTACACAGCAAATATGTATGAGAATCATAAAACTGGCATCCACTGCTGGCCACCTACACAGCAGGTTGACTTTTTGTGATCTGGACTGTAAAGACAGTGAGGGACTTTTGGGACACTGTTGATGCAATGTGTCAGTTAAAAGTTAGATTTGTTACTAAGAGAATATAGAAGCTACAAAAAATCATGTTTAAATAACATTTATCCCTTCAAGTATAAAAATCTCTTTCCAAGTGTGACAAGCTAACTTCCTAGAACTCAGAGGTCAACTTCATAAAACAGAATTCATGTTAAACACAAATTAAAATTACAAAGGACCTTGGACATGAATTAACATTTCATAGAGACACTCAAATCCGGAGCTGGCCTTTTTGTAATCCTCAAGGCATATAACAACTGCATTTTTGCAAAAGACCATCCCCAAATATGCTACTGTAAGAAGGAAGACAAACTTGATACAAAAGATAGAAAATTGTTTTTTATCACAAAGCTAACATATGTAAAAATGAAACCATCAACAGCACTGACTAAGGACATTCTTTGTGCATGAAACACTATGTGCCTGGGAAAACCTACATTATTTTTGCGTAACAGGGGTAACACACACAATTTCCCAAAAGCAAACTGAGCACAGATTTTTCAAAAACTAAGTTTGGAAAGAAATGACAGTATCTAAATATGATCATAGTAGCTACATAAAAAGTGCTACTTGCCAGAAATATAATTTACTACAAGATGACAAAAATAAATGTAAAGCATTTAGAAGCTCACAGATCTCCATTGCCATATGGTATCACAGCATTAGATGAGCATAAAATAATAGCTACCTATTGTAAAGTTAATGGAGTAATTTATCTCTTAAAATGAATTTTAAAATCCCACATGATATCACGCAAAAATTTCCAGGAGCTAAGTATCTTAGTAAGCAGAAAGCTTCAGTTGCACTTGGCTTTGCTACTGTTCTAATGCTTATACACCATGTATTTTCAAAGCACTGTAGTTTCAAGAAATTACCGGTATCATAAATGCCAGACTATGGAAAATTTTATTAACCCTACCTAACAAAATGTTAAGCCTCAAACAGCTTCAAATGTCATTTTAATGGGACTGCTTTTCTTGAACAGGGCAGGAATATAGCTTTAATACAAAATAACAGAGGTAGAGTAGATAACAAAGTTGAACTGTGGACTCTTGTATCTGAAAAGCAATACACAGTGAACCTAGGACACTCCCAAAGGCATAATACACCAGTCTGATGGAATACTTGCTCTTAAGTGGAAAGTGATAGTTAAGAACAGTGGAAGAAAGGGGAAAAAAATAACCTATATATATAATTCAACCTGAAATGTAGGTGGTTCTTTCCTAGGATACATGTCTTTTCCCACAGAATCACAGCAAAGGAAAACTGAGGAAAATGTCAGGAAGGGACAGCCTGCCTTTCAGTTGACATGTTGCTTTTCAGTCCCTGCTGTGTGTTTTGGTAGTAAACACAATGGGTTTAGCACATCACATGATGTAGTTCAGTTTTAGTTCTCTATTTACACTGAACACATCCACTGTTGCAGCTCTAGGGTAATACTTCACTTAGGGAGTTTCTTTTCCATTCTAGCTCTACCTGCAGCTGTTTCAGCTGAAGACATTTGTGTTAAAATGTTCTGAGCGAACCAACGCCTGGAAGGAAATTTTGTCATCTGTTGGCCCTAAGCTCCTATCCATCTTTAACTTTTTTCACAATAACAGGTATTTCATTTAGCATCTCTAGAGTTTCTCTTCACTTGTGATCTTCAGGGGAAATCAGGTGACTGCTTTTTCTTAGCAGGCTCTTCTCTGGGTTCCCTAATCTCCTACAACAAAAAGTGCTCTGGACCAGGGAGAAAAATCACTCTCCATTCACATATTCCAGAAACAAGCCTAACACAACAGCATACCATGCCACATATGACACCTCAACTCCTTGTCCTCCCCACAACACTACCTTTCTTTGCTAGATCCATTTCAGCTATAAATAAGCTAATTGTATGCAAATAATGTTTCTTAGATGCTCTAGCCACTTTCCTTTTGACAATCACCTTCAAACATCAATCCTTACTACTAAATTGGCTGGCAGTAAGTATGCACGCAGTAAATAAAAGACAATTATAAAAAATAAGCAAATATTTATTTCTGTATATTGATTTGGAAATGTGTATCAAAATCGGCATTTTTCAGACCAGTACTCTTATAATCATAAATTCATTGGTTTTATTTCTCATCTATTAAGCCAAAGTGGCTTGTTGTGTCTTTTTCAATTTAAATATTGTTGTGTAGGAACAGGAAACAATCTAAGCATTGAATATAATATCAATAAAATGTTTAAACAGAAGCAAAAGATGAGAAACTTGCCACTGCCAACTGTATCCAGTTTTTTATTTTTCATAGTATAACCAGCTACTTTAAGCAATGAAAATATCTATAAACTGTTTGAAGACAGAGACATCATACAAAAGACTGAGCTGGAATCTCTGTATTGTATGTTTACAATCCAAATTAAAACTTTCAGTCAACAACCCAGAATTATACAAAATAACATGGCAACTCTTTGCTCTTCAGTTAACTGGGGCCCATAGTGTGTACTAGTTTTAATATGGGTTCAAAGTGGTTTTATTAATGATTTGGTATGAAAGCTATAATTCTGACAATATACTAAAAATTATTTAGCCTTTAAATGGAAGCCACTGAACTGCTTAGAGATATGCTTACAGAGAAAACAGAGCTAGAAGCAATCCGGTTTCTAAATCACTCAAAATGCTATAGATTTTCAGTTCTTGGTTTTAATGTTTAAACTTTCACATGCATTCACAACTTGAAAATTAAATAAATTCCAAGTTACAGAACAGTTATTTTTAATAAAACAAAAATAAAAAAGAAATTTACTACAATGAAAAAAGGTAGTAAAAACACTAAAAAACCCTGTGTTTTCAGAGTTGTATTTACTCCCATTTTGCACATGCACGTCACGCTCAGAATGGTTAAAAGCTTCCCATATTGGAAAAGAAGAATATTTTTTTTAGTGCTCAGCATTCTATTTCTCCATTAATAAGAATGCTGAAATTCCAAATGACAAAAAATTCAACAATCTTCTACATTCGACCTATATGCTCTTTCATTATTAGTACCATTCCTGTACTTGCTTTCTTTCAGATTCATGACTAAATATGATCCAAACGCTACTATTAAAAACATGTAACCTTTTGTCTGGTTTTCATCACTTGCTTCCTTCCTGGTTTTCAGTAAATCAGGTCCAATTTTTTTTCCTGACTTTTGTTTCTTTTTCTCCAATCTCATTTCATCACTATCACCCCATCATTGTTTCTTTCCCTCTGTCCTTCTAAGGCTGTCTTATATTAAGCTATTCTACACATCTAGAATATTTCCTTACTAGACACTCTTCTCTCTTTCTCCTTTAAAACACTTTATCAGCCTTTGCTTTATGTCTGATAATTTCTCCTGACACTTTTTTATTTTATATCTCTTATTTATTTGCAAAAGAAAGTTTAGCATGCTTCTGACTTAATCAAGCACTCTAAAATCAGAGTTCTGCAGAACCATGTTCTTACGCATTTCCATGGACTTTAACTCAGCTAGTAATTCAGAGAATATCCCCCCTAGAGCACTTCTGTTCCTACTGTTGCTTAATTCACATCACATCAGGCTGCTAGCTCCATACAGTGGTATCTAGAATGTTATTTTTCCACTACATTAAAAAAAAATAAGTTGACAGTATTTTCAAATACTAATTATTTTGTGACATCATACACTGTTATAACTAAAGTTTTTTGTTAGTTTTTCTAACTAAAGTAAGTTCTAAGATAAAGTCAGCGAAACCAACGAAAAAAATGACTAGTTTTAAGATGCTAAAGACATCTTACCAGAGGATTGCTCAGAAAATGAATACAAAGCTTCAAGACATTTCTGAGCAGCTGGGATCCCTATTTCAATTATCTGGATTTCTAGATTTCTCTGTGGAAAAGATCTTAGCATCAAAAAAGCTTTATTAGGACTGATGCACATGTTTGATAGTGATCAGTCTTACCATACATCTCACAGTTAGGTAATTCAGATGTTTATTTCACAGTTTCCTGAATACAGACTTCCAGCAGTGAGAGCTGCAACACTGGAATACATTAAGATAGAATTTTCAATGTTGATGAAAATACAAAATTCTGTGTTCCCAAAATAAAACCAGGCACATACAAATAGCATCATGCAAGACGTTTAATTTTAAGGGACAATAGAATGCAAAGCAGTTTCTATCATTCAGTTTATAGGGCCTTCTAAAAGTAAAGAAATAAGAAAATAGTTTAAGATTAGGTATAACACCTTGTAAATGCTTTTAACTTTTACTACCTAAAACAAACAGAAAAAACCTACTAAATTTTGGTTTGGGGTGGGTTTTTTTCCCCATTTCCTGTAACTTTTAGACTATGAAGGACAGAGAGAAGGGATTTGAGTTTGATTTACTTTTTTTTTTCCTTTTCTGTTTCATAAAAAAGGAATCATGGAGGATACTGTACAAGACAGATGCGAGGCATATTCCCTACCTTCCAAAGACATTAGTATCTCCTAAAGCATCAGCTACATATATAAAGGAAAAAAATCAAATATGCATCTTCAGATTGGTAATGCATCTTAATATTGTGTTATGTAGACTTGACAGACATTTAGACATCTAAACAATGAAATGTATCCATGACATTGAGACAAAAATAACTTTATGGATTTAAACGTTTTAACACTTCCTGAAGAATTTATTTTGCTTTTTTAAATCCAAGCAATTTTTATTAATCAATCTCAGTACATTTCAGGTGCATGGAAATTGAACAATTAGGTAAAGGGCAGAATCAGCAGCGCACTATACTGGGACATTAGTGGCCATAAAAGACTATATTTAATTAAGTCGTCTTTAGAAGTACTGCATGCTATGAATAGCTTAATGGAAGTCTACCAGCAGTTTACATGATTACAGCTTTATAGTGGATTAAACCTGCCAACTCCAGCTTATTTTGTAGTTCATACTTTACAGAAACTTTCTTATCCATGGCAGATTTTAATAACTGAATTTAATTTTTAGTTTGCTGAAAGCGTTGTGAAGAGAACTGTCCATTCTAAATAGCTCCAACATAGACATATAAAAAGCATGCATGTTTCCATAGGTACAGGTGTGATGTATTAAACAATCACAAATCTATTCTGTTTCTACAGGTTACCTCCATCTATAAGCTAGACCATAATTATCTAACTTGCCCTGTAAACTAGTGGATGCAAATACGCCCATGGCATAATCAGGAGGGATGTGATTCAATTTCAGAAGGCAACATGAGTCACAAAAAATTTGCAACTGATGAAACTTAGTAGAGTATTGGCAAAGAAAAATATGCAGATTCTGAAGTCCTATCCAAAAGAGGCCTTCAATGTCCTTCACTTTATGAGTAATCCTATTAATTTCAATAGCCTATGCACTCAATTGGTTTAGCGTTCTCTTGGGGCCACAAAATTCATACCAAGAGCTCCTTTTACTGGAGTAGTTCACTTAAACAGAAGAAATAAGGTGCGTTTTCAGGCACAAAAGTCCTTATTATGACCATCCTGCAAAAATATTTTTTTTAAACATCACCTGAAGAAGAGCTCAGCTCCCAAAAGCTTATGTTCCCCTGCTCTTATCTCCTCACAAATATAGATATACTATATCTGTTGTTCTAACAAAAATAATTTTTCTCTTCCTACAAACATGGCCTCATGTATAACCTTAGACAAGTATAACTACTACAACGCAGATACTATTTGCTGAGTGAATATCCTGCAGCACAAATCCCCACAGCTATTACAAGACTCATCCCTACAATTTACATTTATTTGGCTGAAAACAATAATAACACTTCCATCTGTCATTATCAAAGGCTATCAGCATATAGAGGGTTAAATATTTTCATAATATATAAGAATATGTAGGAGATCACTTGATTTTTTTTAAAACATAAACATGAGGATCATGTTTGAAGTAGATATTCTGCTGAATTAAAAAGGAGATTTAGAGAATGTTTTGATATATCACAAAGCAATTTTGCATTATATTATTTTAAATACATTTCATATTTGCTCCACTGGCACTTCAAAAGAACAAGAATAATCTTTTGTTAATCTCTTTTTGTATATGCATAGCAATAATGACAGGGTGAAATAATGTTCTGAATTATTATTGCTCATTCTTTATGAATCCATTCCTCCACAAAATAATGTAATAAAGGATAATTTATCAATTAATAGTACTAACATGTATACTTATTTTAAACTGTTAATATTATAGGGGTTGATTTCATTATTGACATTGAGGTTTGAATGTGATTTTATTCAAAATATTATTGTTGCAACACTGAACTTCATTATATAGACTTGATATACTATGAGGTGTCAGTAATACCAACAAAATCATCCACTGCATATGGCCACATGTGGTGGGTTTGACCTCTGTGGGACACCAGGTGCCCACCAAGCCACTCCATCACACCCCTCTCAACTGTACAGGGGAGAGGAAAGATAATAAAAGGCTCACAGATCAAGATAAGGACAAGGAGATGACCACCAATTACCATTACAGGTAAAACAGACTTGACTCAGAGAAATTAATTTATTGCAATCAAATCAGAGTAGGGTAATGAGAAACAAAAACAAATCTTAAAATACCTTCCTCCCCACAACTTCCTTCTTCCTAGACTCAGCTTCACTCCCAAAGTCGCTACTTCCTCCCTCACTGAGTGGCACAGGGGACCAGGCAATGGGACCTGTGGACAGTTCATCACATGTTGTCTCTACCATTCCTTCCTCCTCACACTCTTCTCCTGCTCCAGCATGGGGTCCCTCCCACAAGAGACAGTGCTCCACAAACTTCTCCAATGTAGGTCCTTCCCACATGCTGCAGTTCTTCACAAACTGCTCCAGTGTGGATCTCTTCCATGCATCCTTTCCACAGGGTGCAGTCTTTCAGGAACAGACTGCTCCACCATGGGTCCCCCATGGGGTCACAAGTCCTGCCAGCAAACCTGCTCCAGCGTGGGCTCCTCTCTCCCCATGGGGCCACAGGTCCTGTCAGGAACCTGCTCCAGTGCAGGCTCTCCAAAGGGTCACAGCCTACTCTGGGCATCCACCTGCTCTGGCATAGGGTCCTCCATGGGCTGCAGGTGGATATCTGCTCCACTGTTAATCTCCATGGGCTGGAGGGCACAGCCTGCCTCACCGTGGTCTTTACCACAGGCTGCAGGGGAATAATCACTCCAGAGCACCCCCTACCCCTCCTTCTCCACTGACCTGGGTGTCTGCAGAGATGTTGCTCTCACATATTCTCACCCCTTTCTTCCAGCTGCTGTTGTGCAGCAGTTTTTTCCCCTCCTTAAATATGTTACTGCAGAGGCACTACCACCATCAGATGGGCTCAGCCTTGGCCAGCAGCAGGTCTGTCTTGGAGCCAGCTGGCATCGGCTCCATTGGACATGAGGGAAGCTTCTAGCAGCCCCCGTGCTACCAAAACTTTGTCATGCAAACCCGGTACACCAGACATTTCATTTTAAAGCAGCTGTTCAAAATATAAATATAAGTAAGCTGTCAAAGGTCTGAGATACAGAAAGTACAAGAATCTGTTACCCTTAGAAAATTCAGTCAATAATAAAATAACACAAGAAAGTGATTCATTGTTTCTCATGCAGTGAAATAACAATTTTTCCGATTAAAAAGTGAGTATACTGAAACTGTCATATCCAAAATTAGTCAGAAAGGATGCCAATCTTTCAGTTTGATGGCTGGCAAACTAGTATGACAGCTAGAAGAGAAAGGAAAATGCATTTCTATTAGTTTATTCAAAATATACTTTCCCTCAACCAAAAAAGAAAAAAAGGCGGCCATGGTATTCCTTATCATTATAAAATGATTTTGTTCCTCACTTTCACAGTAGCAATCAAAATTTCAAAGCAGAAACCTATTTCCTTCCTAGAAAAAAATGCATAAAAATACATCGGTTTTATGACTAGTAAGATATAAGTATTGCTATATTTAAGAAAAAAACAGCAACAGTGCTGCAGCTAGAGCATGCATTTGGACTCCAGCTCACAGCCGATTCAAATTACCAGAGTTATCTCTATTTCTGACAAAATTTCAATGCTGCAGTTTATTACAATAATTGGACAAATAACCTCACAATAGCTACCAAAAGTAGACATCATTTCAGACAATAGGCAACTGAGAGATTCAGAAACTTCCATTTCCCCAAGATGTCCTACCCCGCCCTGCTGCATGGGTTCCTGTTCCTTTCAGAATAACAGTTGGGACCCACAGGACCAGAACCAGTGGCTCTTGCCCATAAAGTCTTCCCTAGAAACTTGAGCGCTTCCCATGACCTGCATGTTCATAACTCATCCAAGCTTCCATTACTTCCTTCAGATGTACCAATGACTTCTTGTGATTCCTCATAACTAGTAATCTGCCCACTACTACCTTTTCATATATGCTATCCAGGACTGCTGATAGTGCAGAATATGAGTGCTTAAGGTATTTCAATCAGCCAGAACAAGAGAACAATTTTTAAGTGTTAGAAATAAAAATAATTCGATAATTCCATAGAGAGGATGCTGAGGCAATCTGTAGAGATTAAACATGCACAAACAAAAAGACTACAAGAATAGAAGCCAATAACATGCTTTATTAACATGCAATGTCAGACCAGAAAGTGCAACTACACAAGTCCAATGCTGCATTCTAAATAAACTGTGATTGTTAGGAAAAGGACCTTATGGCTGCACTGTTCTAAAAACATGATCAGCTTGCAACACTGGCAAAAAAACCCGAACACTACAAAAAATGAAAAAGAAAGTATTTTTAAGAGTACTTTCCAGTTTCACGCATTTTGCAAGATGTTATTCTCAAAGATATCATTACGTAGACAACATAAAAACTAAATGTTGGACTTTCTTCAAGAAAAAACTGTTTATTTCAGCTGAGTTAAGATGCACAAGAACTTGGCCCCACCAACCCTTTTTCACTCAATAATTTAAAAGCAATAGAGGAATTGCAGTAATCTGGGAAGTTTTCTAACCGTGGCAGCTGCTATTTTCTGTTGTTGACAAGACAGATAACTACAGAAAACTACAAGGTTTCTGTAGTTTTTCGGTATTTTCTGTGACCTGAAAATTCTGGACTACAGAGAAATGTTAGTCTTTTTAAAATAACTCATTTAAAATTTTCTTTTATAGCTTTAAATTGTATGAATCCTGTTAACATTGGAACTAACGATCTGAAGTCAATTCCAGAGGATACTGCTAGTTTCACATACTCTCTACATGTCAGGCAAGTATTACACTATATTTTAAAATGAAGAGCATAAGTTTTATTATTAAAACATTAAATAATAAAACTATTGAAAATTAAACAACCATAGTAATAAAAATAGCAACTTAGTCATATTTCTCAACTTGTGTATTATACAGAGAACATTTATGTAATAGTTGCATAAGTAAACACCTACTACAGGAATCAGAAAAGGTCAAAAACATTGAAGACAAAATCCTTCACATTTCATTTTAATATTTTTAGCTTCACTTTTAAAAATATTTAATGTTATACTAACAATACAAGAATAATGTATTTGAATTTCTGTAAAAGAGTACAGAAAACACTTCTTGGAGGTTATAATAGGCATCTATCATACTTTGTAGCAACGTACAAGATAAGCATTTTAAAACACACACCCAGACAGTCATTTCTACCAAGTTTAACACCAGAAATTTGATTCCAGTTTTTTTCATGTGTTTCAAGGAAACACAGAAAATCATGTACAAGTCTCAATGATTTACATTCTATTTGTGTTACTGTAATGTGAGGCTCAAACTCCAAAAGTTTGGAGTCAAACTCAAAACTGCTAGAGACGCATGCACTGAGAAGCCAGCATCTCACCATTATTCAGAAAAAGCAGCAAGCAGGTATTCAATTGTATGTACATTCTTAAATCTCAACTTCAGTGCTAAGTGGATATGAGTTTAACTGAACTGGGATGATTTCCTGAATGACTGTGTTCATACACACTGTCTGCCTTTATGTCTACATAACAACTTCCCATATGTAGTATCACATATACAAAATTTGGCACAAGAATTGCTATGTGACATAAAAAGTTGCTCCTAAAAAACAAACATAAACACAAAGCAAACAAACAAACATACAAACAAACAAAAAACAACAACAACAACAAAAAAGCCTAAGAAACAAACAAAAAAACTCAGGACAAAAAGAAGCCCTAGGATCAGGGGAGTCAAGTCCAAGAAACTGGCTAGAGCCATGAGTCTACAAGCTCAAAAGTTCTTTCCAAAAATCTAGAATACATGATGTTAGCAGAGAAAAGAGGAAGTATTCAGTATATCTGAACAAGCCACAGATACACAACTGCTGGAGGGAAGGCTGGAGTTGATTTTGAAACTTCTATCTTTCCTTAGTTATATTCTTCTACTACTCACAACTTTTATGCAACTTTTTTCTTCCAGGAAGTTTGCATACAAAGATCTTACTGAAGAAAGAACAAAACCCAGTAATCCCAAGACTACCTTTTGTGAAAAATACTTCTAAATTTTTGAATATTTTTTATAATATTGAAGAATATACCCCAATATTGACATTTTAAAATATAAAATATTAACTGCAAACATTTTATTCTTTTTAATTCCTCTGGCATATTTTTGGCTTAAAGATATTTTTACACTAAGGCTCAGAACTTCTTAGCAGTCTGCTTCAAACAGTAGAATCCAGTATCTATGTGTATGCATTTTAGCTAAATGTGTATACTCTGTTGTTCTGAAAGGCTAAGTAAAAACTTTTCAAAATGAAGACAGGAATCATCAATCTTTGCTAGCAACTAGTTTTATTATCTAGACCTCTGTCGTGGTTTAACCCTAGCCAGCAATTAAGTACCACACAGCTAAATACCACACAGTACCACCCCACCCCAATCAGACAGGGAGGAGAATTGGGGAAAAATAAACAAAAAGGTAAAACTCATGGAGTAAGATAAGAACAGCTTAATAATTGAAATAAAGTAAAATATAATACTAATAACTGTAATGGAAAAGGAGATAAAAAAAGAAAGAGAAATAAAACTCGGGGGTGGACCGGCAGGATATAAACAAGTGAGGCACAATACAAGTGCTCACCACCCACTGACTGATGCCCAGCCAGTCCCTGAGCAACCATCCTGCCCCCCTCTTAACTCCTCCCAGTTTATAGACTGAACATAACATCATATTGTATGGAATACCCCTTTGGCCAGTTTTGATCAGCTGCCCTGGCTTTGTGTCCTGTCCCCCCCTCCCCCCAGTTCCTTGTGCCTCTCCAGCCTTCTCACTGTCAGGGCCTAAGAAGCTGAAAAGTCTTTGACTTAGTAAAAAACACTACTTAGCAACAACTGAAAACACTGGTGTGTTATCAACATTATTCTCATTCTAAATTCAAAACAGCATTGTACCAGCTACTAGGAAGAAAATAAACTCTGTCCCAGCCAAAATCAGGACAGCCTGCAAACATGAATTACCTTCAGTGTACTGTTCTCCCCTTCATTAAACAAGTGTCAACTCTAAATATATCTACAATTAGTTGCCATGATAATATAAGTGAGCAGTTTAGTTTGGCTAATTAAAACCTTGGGGAAACTTACTTATTTCCATTTTTGCAATGCTCAGAAAAAACTATCCCAGCAGATAATCCATTTGGCAAATGAGAAGCCTTTTAGGAGGATTCTCAGATGGTCATATATTTGCTAACAAAGTATCTGAGAGAGAATGAATGGTAGAACACCTTAACCACCTGACAATTGAGGAAAGCAGTAATTTTGTAATTTGGTTCTTTTTATTTCTTAGCTAGATTTTACATCTTTATTTAAATAAAGGTCATGAAATGTATTTTTCTTTCTACAAAATATTATAAACTAAAATGTAAAAAAAAGGGAGAACTATATTTAAAATTTTATATTATTGTGTAAAAAACATACCTGAATGAATAATAGAACATTTATTAAATACTGTAATCAGAAAGCAGTACCAAAGATTATGTAAAACCAAAACTATGGCATAAAATTACCAACTGTTACACCAGAAAATGTGGCATTACATCTTATCATTGTCAGTGTAATTCAAAACACTGCAACTAATTATTTTCTACAGATGGAGGTGAGATTGTCACCTAATGAAGTTTCTCTTTGAGTAGATGTGTGGAAGTGTATTTCTATAAAATTGAATAGTCCCTAGATGTATCTTCTGGCTGCAAAATAACCTGCTCTGGAACAAGAGCTTTCAAAGAAAAGCACAGGTAATAATGCTAGCCACTGGTGTGTTCTCAAGACTGGTAAACTTTGTTTAGTTTCTTCTCTCTTCCTTAAAGTTACTTTATGAGAAACACATTGAATCGTGTATCAGGCTATTTGTTGCCATACTTTAAAATTGCAGAAACATTATTCTATGTTAAAATCTAAATGCAGTATTTATCATAGTGAATCTGTAACAAAGAGATAAACCAGGAGGCAAAGGAATTTAATATAGACCTAAAGAGGACTTAAATGCTAATCATGAAACTATGGTGTAAAGGTAAGTAAACTTTACTGTAGGTCTTTTTCTAACTTTGGCACAAGAACAAAAAATACAGCCTAACAAGAGAGGACACTTTTACTGAAGTAATAGGATCCTAGCTGCTAGATCCAGAGGTCAATAATCCAACAAGGGATATTTTGCACATGAAAGCTAGTAAAATGTTATACTGCAGTACCACAGAGAGCTGTATAACTAACACAAAGAACTCATTCAAGAAATGTCTGCACTGTGGGATACATGTGTTTGTGACACTCTGGGGTCAAAGCACATTCCTTACCTACACATTAATTCCTCATCCTGATGTGACTATGCACAAACCATCACCCCAATTTCTGTGGATGACAAAGCTAGGTGTAAAAGGGAGCAACAGTCATATTTTTAATGATCAGAGAACGAGAATCCCCTCAGACATCAGCAGTGTAGGACAAATTTAGCCCTAAACAACAGAGCATTTACTGATTAAATATTGCAAATGGAAAGGGACAAAACACACTCCATCCTCCAGATTTATTCTTTTATAGCAGCTTAATCTTTGTAGAAAACAGATCTTTATGTTGAATAGCAAGGTAAAATGTGCTTGTTTTAAAGCTCCTGTTCCTGCTAAAGAAGATACAGGGGGAAATCGTAAAAATGTATGATGCTCTAGGTTCTTAAAAATTGTTAGTTATCTGGTTCTTTATCTTACCTTCCTAACTCATCCACTTTCTAACCACATTTCGCACATTTTAACATGTTAAACTATGTCTTTGTACTCTACACTTGAATCAGATTATATTTAAGTATTCAAATAGCAGCAATGATGAATGAGCATGATTCTCTTGGAAGTTAGGGCAGAAGGCTAACAATTGAAGTTTACATATCTAAAAAACAATAGGCTATTCATCTATGAATATAATTAAATTACAATTTGCTTTCAGATATGATTAAAGACAAACATGGAACTACATAATACTTAGAATTAATCACGTTCTTGAAACACTTCAGTAGATAATGGTTTTGACAGAATGAGATTGCAATATGTTGTAAGACCCTATGACACATTAAGCAAGTAGCAAGTAACATATTTTAAAGGGATCTTTCTTTTTTTAATAGAGGTAGGGAATTGTGACAAAGACGAGAAAGACCATTGGACAAAAATATAATTAGGAAACCTGAAGAGCCTCAGAACTATTTATTCCGAAAACAACTAGTAAAGTGTTTAATTCACTACCAATCTTGTGGGATTTTTTTGCCATTTCTTTGCTAATATTCACATAACTTCATCATCATAAGTTGTCCTTTTAATTGCACCAAAAACCCCAGATTTAATACCCTTGTGAGTAAAATATATTCTGCTTTATATGACAAAAAGTGTCAAAACTGATTGCTTTTGCATTTAAACTCATAGTTTCTACAAAAGAGCAAAAACGTAAATTTGGGGACAAAAGTATAGACATGTTTAATTGGGCATATGCACTATCTACCTCTCTTTTCTTTAGCTCTTTATTTCACTAAATACAAATAATTCTTCAAAATATATTATAAATTTGGAAAAAAATAAAATCACTTCCAAAATTCTCAGGCATTTTGTATCTTCTTTACATTCTTTTTAAAGACATACTTTTTAAAGTTACCTGATAATCAGCAGGGTCAGGAGTACAAAAAATCTTGCCTTTCCAAAAAAAGGTAAACATCAAGGAGCTGAAGATCCAAATACTACTGTCCTTACATGTTGGGGTCTCAGCAGGCCTGCAGACAAGTTAGTTGACTTCAAAGACTTAGTCGTGTACCTTTAAGACAGCCACAAACTGTCAGGTACATAAACAGGATGTGAAGAACCGGAACTTAGAACCGCAGCATACGGGCACCTACAGCAACAGCAAATAGCAAGCAAGAAGAAGAACACAAAAACCTATCAGGGTCTGACACATGTACTGTCTAAGATATATAAATATTTTGTATCAACAATAAAGGCCATTTTGTCTGAACCCAGCCACGCAGACATAGTCTTCTTTCAGTCCACCTCGACTTGCATCACCACACTTAGAAGTCTCAAATACACATTTTTTTAAACTTCCATTTTCAATACTATGCAGGTTTCACCATTGGGATACCATGGCCATTTAAGCGCTGAATCAGGTATTTCTCGGTATGAAATCTGCCTGGAGGTAAAGAGGTTTTGTGGCTGTAACTGATTTCAGAGTTACACTAAACATCATCAGTCCAAGCCCTGTGTTGGTTGCCCTCCTCTTTTTCTTTATGATCTGAAAAGGCAATTCTTCTGGAAATCACCTCATCTCCCCTGCCCTGTTTGGCTTTGGGGGTTTGTTTGTTTGGGGTTTTTTTGATAAAGGGGAAACTACTGTACAGACTCACATAACAATGCAGATTTTGCTTTGTACTGAAGTAGGCTTATACAAGAAGCAGTTAACCAAAGATTTGGACTGATAGCAGAGAAGCAAACTGTACTGAATAATCTCTGATGACAGTGTTTAGAACTGAGGCACCTAATGAGATGCACAGCTATGTTCAACAGAAGAGGGCAAGCATAACACAGGTGTAGTTTCAAGGCTTACTAGTAAGGACATGACAGGTAAGCTGAAAATCTATTTAAAAATTAACATCTATAGACAGCAAAGGAGAGAGGAGGTAAGTCTGTATCTTCAGAAGCACTGGGAAGTATAGAAAGAATGACTATCACCTTCTCAGCTTATTCAGAAGACTCAGACAAGGGGTTTTATATCAAAAACTTAAAATACATGGTAACATGCTGTCTTGAGTCTCTGTCATTACTATCAGCACACAACCCAAAACAGTCTCAGAATATTCACCCCAAAGTATGGTGGGGTATGAAAAAAAAATCTTCCAACCAGTCTCTTAAGTTAATGGCTCCAGCTTATTTCATGCTCTTCAGCATATAAAAGGTGCCAAGGGCAATATCTCTCATTGTGACTGATCAGGGTCCAAGACTGGCTGTGCGATGAGATCTGAAGATTGTGGTGTCATTCAGAAGGTATTTCTGAATATTTTCCTCTTTTCAGTGCAGGGTGTAAATGGCAGATAAAATAGTGGTAGGACACAGATAATCTACATAGGTGGAACAGGCAACTGGCCCGCAAGTTGGTGGGTAAAACAACCATTACCATTTGTCAAGCAGAGCAAAAAGAGAGCTTCATGGAAACCACTGAGTTGCAGATGACTCACATGACTTATCAGCACTTGAGGACAAACCAAAGAGAAACAAATGCAAAAAAAGCTACAGAGGGCACCATGTCTCTGTTCAACAAAGTGACTGGTCACAACAGGTGACCAAAAAGAACCGGTATACCACCAAGTACCATTGACTTTACATAATCATGCACCAACCACAAAAGAGCATGCTATATCAGTGTATCTTTTAGGGATGCATTCTACCACTTGCCCTTTCCTCTACATACCACTATTAAACTGGTGTGAGACACAATCTTGCCAGTAGAGTGAAAGCATAATTCACTTATGTAAAAACATGCTTTCCATATTAAGATTGCATCTTTGGTATTTTTTTGATAGTTAGCTATAAAGCTTCTATTTTAGACAAATAGCCTTATTTAATAATAGCCTTAAATAGGGAAAAAGAAGAAATCTAGCAACCATAGACACTATTCATATTGCTTCTTCATTAGGCAGCAATCCTATAAATGAGGTAAACCAAACATACTGTGATAAATCAGTTTGCATAAATAAGTGTTCATATTTCCTAGAGACCCAAAATAATGGTGAGCTGGAAACCATATTGCATTCTTTTGGCCAAAATCCAATGCACACATTTTCTCTAATTCTTAGAATACTTTCATTTCAATTTAATTTCATATTTACTGTATTTTCAATTACAAGATTAATTACTAATGTCCTAGAATATCAGTCTTACTGATATTAGGTTATGTACCCTGAATTTGGTATTTGGACAGCGGTATTCAGACTAATTGCAAACCTGGTGTTTTTTCTAGCTTGGAGTCTGGAGTAAATCAAACACCAATTTGACCAAATAGGATCTTTTTCATTGCCGATATTTTGTAGGACTTGAGAGCCATGCATGGTTTATTACATGTGCCAGGAGCTGGTGTGAATGATTTCTCAGATGGAAATCTCTAGTGACACACAAGGGGAAAAAATATGCCAAAGATTGGTTACAGCACATTCAGAAACTACATAAACAGAAAGTGCTTACATCAGTACAGTACTGTACTGTAAATTACAGTATTCTTTCTTTCTGTCTTAATGTAATTCAGACACAGTGGCAGATAGCAGCTTAAATATTTCTGGTCACATAGGAGTGGTTTTCAACTGTGTATTAACAGCAAGCATTAACATCACTTAATTGTGCAAAATACTTTGCATATATATGCACAAATACATAGCCATGAATAGCTAACAATATGCAAGATGTTTATTCAGTCAATCCATTCATTAGTGGTATAGCTACAGACGTTTTCAAAGACATGCCTACCTTTAAAACATTATACCTTCCATTTGCAATTTACTTGACTACTGTCTGTATATATGGTGCATATTGAATACAATATTGCAGAAATCAAAGTACTTTTGTACTCAGATAAATACCACAAGCCAACTAGTACACATAGCAAAATAATAAAGGAAGGAAGAACTGTAAATTCTTTGTAAATATACTTCAGAGGGAAAGTCTCAGCTTTGTGGACATAAATTGTGCAATGCCAGTTGGCCTTGGTGCCTAAGATTTATCACTGGTATAGAGCATAACCCCTGGCCAACTAAATTTACTATAGTTAGATGTAAACTAAGCCCAAAAAAAGTCTCACTGAAAGCAAATGTATTCCTAAGTCATGTGACTTTTACAGTCCTATTCAAAACACATAACAAGAACCAATATTCCTCCATGAAATTATTTTTCAGTCACCAAAGCAAACTTCAAATTTACCTACATTGACTTGTGCTCACCATCACAGAAAAAACAGGTTAAAGGATTTAGGTATGCACACTTGGGTTTAGACAGTTTCATTTGAATATTCAGCCTTGCTTTTTCCTCATGAATTTTATTTTCAGGAAATAAAAGCTTAAAAGCTTCTGAAATATAAAGTGGGGGGGGAGGGGGGGAACCTTTGAAGTTGCTACACTTCAAAAGCTACAAGCTATTCAAAGCCTGGTTTTGTATAACATAACTACAGCATGCATTATTTTGGAATTTAAAAATTAAAGTCAACAAAGTAAAAATCAAACAGAAAATTTTAGTTGAATATAAGTCAGGAGAAAAGAAGAAACTGCCTTGATGGCCTGATAACTTTTTGAAGAGCAACTTCCTGAGTGTTTAAGAAAAGCCAGGCAATTCTTATCCAGCTATAATTTCAGAATACATTATTATTAAGAATGAAAAAACGGAAAGATGATCTAATTGATAAAGAAAAAAATAGATTCTGTCTCAAAAACTTGGTCAAATATCTCATGCCTTTGGGAAAACAACAAAGAAAGATGTGAGGGAAAGGTTTGTTCTAAGCTGTACTCTAGCGTATGGATACTTCCAGCTTCATATTTGCTAAGTATTTCCTAATAATTTTACAAATTATTTTTCACTTTTAGTCACAGAGTGGTGAAAATGTCACCTTGGATCACTCACAACTGAAAGCCATTACTTAGCTTAGTGACACACACACATATGTATGCATAAAAATTAAAAATATTTTTTAAAATCTTTTGCACTTCAGAAGGGAAGTGAACACCTCAGACATGATGAAATCCAGCACCTGACCTACAGTTCAGTGAAATCTCCTTTAAATATGCAACAGTACCCACTATAAGTACATACTCTATACATGTTATATTGGTTTACATACTCAAAAAAGTTCTCACTTATTTCTGCCATCATGCTTTCAGAGCACATAACTATTATGCACTACCTGAAGAAAATTTATAACCATGGAAATGTCTGTGAAACCTCTTCCATGCATTGCATGTGGAATAAATGCTATTCAGATTTCTCATTTACATGAGCATATACATGAACATACATATTTGGTTCACAAGTACTTTTATGTCCGAATTGTATTCATATAGACCTCAAACATCAACAGGTATACTAAACTATGCAAAACAACACAGAAACAATTAATTAAGCAGTCACAGAAGACTACAATTATTATTTCTTGACAGTTATCTTACTATTGTATTATTCAGGTTATTATACTACTTAAGAGTGAAGAAAGAAAAACATATATAGCTTGCTTTGGACTGTTTTCCCTCTTCTGAAACTGACTTTCCATTTCATATTGACCAGTTTT
The DNA here is from genome assembly GCF_023634155.1 of Falco peregrinus. Lineage (NCBI taxonomy): Eukaryota > Metazoa > Chordata > Aves > Falconiformes > Falconidae > Falco > Falco peregrinus. The sequence goes on along the minus strand of NC_073722.1, from coordinate 71,821,168 downwards.
GTGAAGTTAAGAGTGAACCCTCACATACTTTTTGTTTTAAGGTAAATATAAATGAACTACTAACCAGTCAAGGGGAGGATGTGGGGGCATATGGAGTTTTGAGATCTCTCCAAGATCTTATAAAGGTGTATTTTGTGACTGTATTATTCTCTAAAGGAGCTTAGTACCTTTGCCATGGGCAGTAACTACCTTCCCAATACACTAGAAGTTTTAAAGATGCTACCTAGTAAACCACTTGTGTATTCCACTATTTACAAATACAACCACATAACTACTCGTAAGTTTTACTCAGAATTTTCCAGTTTTGTCCAAAGCTTTCTCACATTTTCTCTATAGTTCAAAGCACTCGAATTGAAGTATCATCCTTCATAGTGCTGACACAAACACACTACATGATTCTACGTGAACCAAGGCAACACCTTGGAAACTTTTGCTCATGCAAGATCTGTATTAAAGACTATATATAGCTTGCATGAATCCATTTCGCTTTGGAGAAAACATGATCAGAATCATTGTCAAACATCATAATCCTGCAGAAGAGCACTTTTGTGTTTATTTGAATATAAACATAGCAAAATTAATAATAAAATGCTATACTTGAACATGAATTAAAAGAACAATGTTTCTAACCACCTCCGTGCTACACAATAATACAAATTCTTGCGAAACCAAATCATAATTCAGAAGGAGAGTTACAGAAAAATGTTATGCAGTGCCAGTGGAATAAATTAATCCAAAATTATTTCACTTTTAACAACCAGTGACTGTCTCGCATGCTGACAAGATATTGGCACATGCAGAGGATTCTAAAACATTACTGTTATCACTATTTTTTCAGTCTACTGAAGTGACAGCATAAATACAGGTGCTTCTTCTCATATGAAAAGTATAATTAATTGTATGTAAGTACAATTTTAAGTACATGCTGGTTGTTTAAAGTATTTTTGGTATGGATCTTATACCAACTCAGCATTTTCCTAGAACACTATAGTATTATATGTTCAATAAGAGGAAAGACTGCTATTAGAGTATAACTCTGTAGGGTTTTTTTGTGAGCTATAACTGGTGATTGATTGTCTAGTTCATAGTACATTTTTTCCATCTTACACAACTGCAGAGATCTTGCATCTGCAAAACTTATTCATGCAACTGCAACATAAATTTATGTTAATCTGAGTTACCAAGTATTCTGTGTTTCAGAAAAAGATCTGTCCTACACGATCAAAACCAGAAATTTATTTTAAAAAAAATCAAACACCTTTATATCAAGCAAGCCTCGTACAAAGAAATCACATGGCTAAAGAAGATAGAAAAACAACTTTGGAGTTGATCTGCAATAGTGAAATGAAAGATGCTGTCCTTAAAATTATGTACTTGGAATAAAAATTTTTAAAACTTCAGAGCAAAACTAAATTACAAGTGTTCTATAAATTGTATACAAATTGCAACAGTACTGCCATCAATGTTTTTAAATCTAAGAAAAGATAATAATTAGCCAAGTGTTTATGCAAAGAACTTTTCCTTGATCACAACAATTCTGAAATCAAATAGCAACAAAAGAACAATAAGATCTGTATATGCATTCCTGTCATCCTGGCTGCTCCCCTGTTACCAATGTCAGAGCTTACAATTGGCATTCAAATCCATTTCCAGCAACTCAAGAGGAAATATGTGTTGAAGATACGTGAATAATAATAGTTCAGCTAACAGTACTTCACTTCCACTCCTAACACATCCTCACACAGGTGGAGCTGAAACATTTTAACTCTGTTAAGTTACACAGATGCAGGTTAACGCACATGCAACTCTTCCACTCCATCTACAAACTCTAAGACACATCAGGTTCCTGACTAGATATGTAAATCTATGAGAAAGTAGTCCAGAAATTATAACATTTATGGTATAATCATTTGCCTTTCCTTTAATGTGGAGGAAAACTAATTACTACTATTTGTAGTGAATATTAATAAGCAGCATCTGATGATATGACACTCTTCCGATGTTGTCTCTCACACTGCAAATATGGCAATGAAGAAAGATAAGTATCTTCATTGCTAATAAGGGCTACCCAATCATCAGATACAAAATTATGCCCAGTCTCCAAGACAGAAAGTTAACTTAGAAAGTGCAGCATAAAAAAAAAAAAGACATTTTTCTTTATTTTACAGTTTGAGACATTTACTAATTTTACAGACAGCAAAGCCTGTACAAGAATGTAAAAACACTGCTGTATTAGACAATGGGATCTCAGCCTTCTCAGGAAAAAAAAATAATTACTTTAATCAATGATAAACACAATGTTATAAATTAATTTAGAGATATTGCCTATGATAAAATGCAGATATACCAGCCATGTTTTCTTAAATTTTAAAAATCAGCATGTTCTATTTTAGTACCATGCGCTTACTAAAATTTTACTCCCTCTAGTAAGATCTGTTTATGTTACAATAGCAGGGGTTTTTATCAAGGGTACAGAAAACTGCTGTATGCAAGTTACTCACTACAGCAGGCAAGGATTAATTTTGTTCTGAGCCACTCTGTTATAAAAAGATATGATTACAGTTAATTAAGTTTGACAGATTTTAATCATCGTTCTCATATTTTTACCCTTTCATTAAACTGACATCGTTACAATACAAGCTGTCCTATTGAATCATCAGGAACCAGAATATTTGAACTAGCATCAGATTATTTCGTAGTCTAGAATTGGTGAGAACACATATCATACAAACAAATTTAGGACTATTTAAGTACACAATTACATTTGCCATCAGCTATAGACTTCATGAGCGTTCAGAAACTGTTTTTATTCTATTCTGTAAGATGAGCAAAATATGAAAGGTACTGCAACCTTTGCTTACAAGTTTTTTAATGATTCACAGATACCTATGAATAGAATTATAATCAGCGATGGAAATACAAATCAGACAGTTGTACCAGTGGGTTTTTTTAAAGATTCCCCCCCACCCCTCAGGGAATGTGTCACTGTATATTTTAAAAGAACATTGAACCAGTCCAACCATGAATTATAATACATTTATTTTGTATAACAGAAAAATCTATTTATACAACAGATTACACTGACTTGAATGTAAAAATCTGGAATGTGCATATGAATTGCTTAAGTAAATTCTGAATAACTTCATTTATACTTGAAAGTACTTTCATCCCTATTTTAATGGATAAAAATTGTTCTCATAAACAGGAGCTCTAATCTTAAACTTAAGCAAAAAAAATCACTGAAACTGGCTTACAAGTTATCCACAAGACCTTTATTTCGTCCCCAAGAACATGAATACTTCAACAAAACACCAGTCCAGTATACTGAAGACAAACATATACATAAATGCTTACAAATCTGTTTGACATAAATAGTCCCAGTGACAGACCCAGAGCTTCCAGGACTCCCAGCTCCTCCCAACCTGGTGAGAACAGAGGACAGACCTTTGTGCAGAGGCAGCCTCTTCAAGAAGAGCCTGACAAGCAGGGATGATCCCAGATAACCTGCTTTCAATCTTGTGAGGAACTTGCAAGTCCCCAGTCATCACCTTGCCTGGGAGGCTAAGGAAGAAGTGGAAGTCCTGCTGAAACCTTGCAAGCTCCAAGACCACAGCTCAGTGAAGCCTCTAACAGGTCTGGCAAGCAACAAAGCCACCAACTGCTGTGTAGGGTCAGGAATGACTGACAAAGAATACATATCACACAACTACATACTAAGAACAAGAATATTTTGATAATTTTTAGCTTCTCTTACCTACAATATCCTGAACTTCAGTCTGTGTATCCGTATACACGTACAGGGAATGCAGGAGAAGTCCTGCTAAGGATCAGTATGAAAAGAAAAAATTAGACAGGAAACAGAAAGCACAGAATTAAACTGAAGAGCATCATGCTTTCCATAACCTCAGTTTTGTGGTTCAGCATTCCCTACATAGATAATTTTAAACTAAACCAAGAAAACTACTAATTTGCATAAGCAGAGCCTTTATTTTGGTTTAAAGGGAAAAAAGGAGAAAATAGAATCAAAAAGCTTGTATGTGAAAATAAACACAGGGAGATTACTTAACAATTACCATTATAGGCAAAGCAGATTCAGCTTGGGGAAAGTTAAGTTTAGTTAATTAAAACAGATTCAGGGAGAGAGAAATGAAAAGACAAACATTAAAGCAACACCTTTCCTCTCCATTTTTCCCAGGCTCAACTTCATTCCCTCATTCCAGACTCCTCTACCACCCCAAAGTAGCATGAGGGGATGGGAGCTACAGTCAGTACACGTTGGTTTCTCTCCTCCACTCCTTCCTTCTCACACTTTTCTTTACTCCAGCATGGGTTCCCCACAGGCTGCAGTCCTTCAGAAAGTCTGCTCCAGCATGGGCCCTCCACAGGCCACAATTCCTGTCAAGGAAAATCTGCTCCAGTGTGGAGTGAATTGGCTGCAGTCCTTCTGGAATACCTATCTGCTCCAGCATGGGTTCTCCACAAGCTTTAGGAGAAAAACTGCTCTGATGCCTGTAGCACCACCTCCTCCTCTGCTGTTTCTCACTCTTTTTATTTCCTCCTCCTTTGCCTGTCTGATATTTTCTGCCTTTTCTTAAATATGTTTTCAAAGAGGCACCAACTTGGCCGATGGACTCAGCTCTGTCCCGTGGTGGGCTCATTGCAGAGCTGTCTGGCAATGGCTGTGTTTGGCCGGAGGCCGTCCCTGACCTCTTCCTGCAGAGGCCACAACTACAGCCTCCCCACTTCACTAACAAAACCTTGCCACACATACCCAATAGAAATATCTGTTAATGGAAATACAAGAACATAAGAAAGCCTTCCTCAGGAGTTTACCTACTGAATAAAATCAGAATTGATTCAACCTAAGACAGAAACATATACTTTAAAAATAATGGATAAAAGTAAATAAGGGTGATTAATATATATAGACACCTTTACATAGTTATGCTTTAATAGCTGTATTAACTCAAATTTAGCTTGCAGTCAGACTTCAGTTCTGAAAAAAAAAAAAATTGAATCCTGAAGAGACACCTGTTGTCGACAGCACACAACAATTCACTTTACTAAGTGTGTTTAAATCCCACTGTATCATTACCCTGGAAGTCGTCTGTTTGTAGTAAGTGTATTTCATTATTTGAAACATAATTTTCTTATTAATTCCATTGGCATGTGTAATATTACCTATCCTATAAGAAAAAAAAATATGTATAACAGTTACAGCATGGCTGCATTAATGTTACCTCAAAAATGTTAACAATCATAAAATCAAAAAGTTACCTTATTTTGAAGAATGCCAACTAATTAGATTTAGATGCTTCCACCTTGTTCAGTCATTGCTCTTTTGTTTTAGTATCTTATAGCTTGATAAATCTTTTACTTGTTAAATATATGTTACTAAATACTCTGCATGAGAATGCAAAGCATATCTTAATCAAGTCTTCTACTATTGTCACATAGTTTCAAAACCTGCTGCCAAAGAACTTGCAATTGGACTTGGCAATGCTTAAAAAGCCAGGACCTGGGCCAAGAGAGATGTTAATGGATGCCTCAGGTCTGAATATTTACCAGTGGGGATAGTTAAACACGCAGTGTGCCAACACACAAACTGGGGGGGTCCTCAGAGCTGCCCAGTAAAATTTAGTAAATCAGTTGTAATCTTGTGTCTTAATCCAGTGCTCACAACTCATTCATTTTACGTTAGACAGCCACTGGTTAAAAAAAAAAATCAGAAACAACTGGAACACTAGAATACAGCTAGTCAAGCAATTAGTACAATTATGTCTACCTAACGAGCTCATTTTAAAAAGCTAACATTCAACTATTTTTAAAGTTATTAATCTGTCAAAAGGTATCTTATAATTTCTGTAACACGATAAAAAATCTATTTACTTCACTTTTACACAAAAAAACGAAACAAAACACCAAAAAAACCTCACCACAAAAGCAACACCACATTATAACAGCTTTTTTGATATTTCCCAAAAATACTATTTCAGTTGTGGGCAGAAACTAAAATGGAAAATTTCAGCCAAAGTTATTCTGAATGTCTAAAAATAAAAATTTTAAATTATATAAAACTGCAGTTGTCATACAATTCCAAGTTTACTTACAGTCAGAATGTACTTTTTTAAAAGCTAAGCTAAAAGATACTGAAATTGAAACAACAAAGTAATTTTACAATGCTAACACATCAGACATAACTATTTTCAAGGTAATAATTCACTTTATTGATATAAACAGATTCACATTATCAAGGTCAAGCAGTCCATGTAAAGTTCCAGCAGGAAGCTGTCTAGTCAACTATATCATATTTCTTGAAAAGTTTATTACAGGAAATATGGAACAATAGTTTTGTAAGAACTAGGGGAAAAAAGAAAGCGTTAAAGGCAAAGATGAACAATCACATTCAAAGCCATAAAAACACATGTTAAGATTTCAAAATACCTCACCAGCCATTGAGATTTTAATGTTATTTTTATTTTTAATGTATAGAAGCCTTTACTGTGGAGACTATAGCACAGATTTAACAAGATGCCATCTTTTTTTTAAAAAAAAAAGCAAACCTCAAGATATAAATTATTACGAATTTTACACTATCTTGTGAAAACTACTTTTCCTTGATGTGCAAATACTGCCTACTGTGAAAATCATGTTCCACACTATGATGTTCATTTAAGCATGTTATTTCTGTTTGTACATCTGTACCTTTTTGTCGTCCTATAACTTTAAATTGTTTTCTCTCCCAAGTGATAGTTCCCAAAATGCATTACACTAACAGAACTAAAAACTAAAATTCTGTATCTTTGTGCTCTAAGAACTGCCAGATGTCAGTTTTTGTACTAATGGCTTTTACAATACTCTAAGCCTTTAGTACTTTCCATACCAAGAAATGTAAATCAGTTCAAGACAATGTCAGTACCATGTACAGCCGAACCGTTGCTGTAAAGTGTATAAATGCAAAAGTAGCCAAAAGCAAACTACCTTAAGCTTACTTTAAAAGGTCTGTTGAAGGTCTGCTGAGAAGTGTTTTTAAAGGTCTAAAGTGCTATCAAGTTAGTTGCCTTTAAGTATTAGCAAACATACTAAAACATGATGCAAAAACCCCTTAAGCTGTATGAACTACTGTATGTAGACTCTGCATCCATTTCTGCTGGCTAAAATGAGATTCTCTATGCACAAGATAAAATAAAACTACACAGCATTTGTAAACATTCTTCCCCACTTACTCAAGCATACCTAGGGACTCAGAGAGAGATGAGGTTCAAAAAAAGTCTTCACACAATTACTTCTCAGCTATCTTTCAACATATTTGTACCTTATTTACAGAAGCATATCTCAGAGCAGAGCTTTGTTCAGGCTTCTTTTTTTTTTTTTTTCTGGTATTGACTAGTTACAACTAGTTTGAACTTATGCACTTCACAATAAAATCTTTATTATTTGAGCATATAGCATTATTTATGCAAAAAAAATATTCTTTAAAGTAATTGATGACTAAATTTGTACAACAAATTATGGTTTCTCTCTCAGCCATATAGATCATAAACCGTAATTACTTCAATGGACCTATTCTGGATTTAGCTTAATCCAGAGTTTGACCATCTCTTACACATAGATGAAACAGCTCATATTCCAGTCTACCTTTTTTTTTTTTTTTTTTTTTGACTGCCTGTTACATCAAAGCACAGGACCTAAGTGGTAGCATTTTTATTTTTAAAACACTGCTGTCACTTTCCAACTCATGGATATTTTACAGTACACAACATGCACACACAGCAGGCTTTTTGCAAGTCCTTATCCCCTAAGGGGATATTTTTTATGCATTGAATAGAGAAAAGCTCAAGTTCAAAGCATTTCCATCAATGCATTTTCAAAAATTGTAAACGGGATTCTCCCAGAACTTTCTCTCATTCAATCTATATTTGTCTTTATATGAGACAGAGTATTTCTAAGGTTTTTTTTTCCAGGTAGTACACTAATTTCCATAAACCATGTGTTCACAAATGCATTGTGCAAGTTTTATACTACTAGAATACTCAAGTGACTTGTTCCATTTCTGGTTAAGACACACATTATTATCAAATAAAGACAAAGTAGTCCAACTTCCATTAAGTAATGGAACTTTTCCTACTGATTCAATGAGGATTGAGTAAAGTATTTAGATTGCCTGCATGAAGCCCAAGTTCCAATCATCCTTAAGCCACCACATTTAAACACTTTTCCACGACCTTAAAAAACACAAGTTAAATTGTCAAAATTTACTCTCTTGATAGTAAGTGAATTTCTCATGCTTCTGCCATATTAATGTAAGTACAGCCACTGCTATACTAAAATACTTCTAGAGCAGGAAGAGTCACAGGAGGGAACACCCCACTTATGTCCAACTAAATTTACCCCCCAATCACCAGAGAGCACAATCTAACTAGCTCTGTTTAGACAGGGGAGCAGCCAAAAGCAGAATAATGTCACTTCCCTATCTGCCCTGTCCAAAACCAAAAGTTACATCTATTTTCTTTAGAGGGTTAGTACTCACCAGCTGCTGGAGTAAGGCATAATGCTTAAAGACAAATTGGTCAAAACCTCCCTGCCTCCCAAATTAGATTAGAAGTTTAGAAGTGACAAAAACTTGCTATATTAGCATGACATATCACAGATTTTTCTTGGCATCTGATATTCCAGTTTTGAGCAGCTGTCCTGGTTTCAGATGGGATAGAGTTAATTTTCTTCTTAGTACCTGCTACAGTGCTGTGTTTTGGATTTGGTGTGAGAACACTGTTGAGGGCACACTGATGATTTTTGTTGTTGCTGGATAATGTTTATACTAACTCAAGGACTTCTCAGTTTCTTGGGCCCTGCCAGCCAGAGGGCTGGAGGGGCATGGGGAATTGGGAGGGGACACAGCCAGGGCAGGTGACCTGACCTGGCCAAAAGGATATTCCATACCATAGAAGGTCATGCTGAGTATATAAGCTGGGGGAAGAAGAAAGGGAGGGGACATTCAGAGTGATGGCATTTGTCTTCCCAAGTAACTGTTACATGTGATGGAGCCCTGCCTTCCTGGGGATGGCTGAACACCTGCCTGCCCATCGGAAGTGGTGAATGAATTCCTTGTGTTGCTTGCATGCATGGCTTTTGCTTCACCTGTTATACTGTTTTTACCTCAACACATGAGTCTTCTCAACTTTTACTCTTCTGATCCTCTCCCTCATCCCGCTGTGGGGGGAGCAAGCAAGCAGCTGTGTGGGGCTTAGTCGCCAGCCAGGGTTAAACCACAACAAAAGCTTTGACACAAATTACAACATAGCTGCAGATATCAAAGGCCACTTCTATTAAGATTTCTTTATGTAATAAACAATCTCTTCTTGAGAAACAATACAAAATACTATTACACCAGTATAACCTCGTATCAATGCTCCCTCCATCAAATGAATTTAATCTCCAAAAAGCTCAACTAACTTGCATATTCTAATTAATATCATGCTGAAAATAGTTAATGATGCTAAATTATAGCAATCTTTTTAAAAGGGTCAAATTTGTCAGTCTACATTTAAGCTATAAACATCAGGCATGAAAATGAAATGGTTTTGAAGTAACACTAATTCTGAAAGGTCCCACTTAAGAAAATTATTTCCTTGCATAATTTTTTTATGTTTAATCAAGCCATCCAATAAAGGATTATAAGTGATAGCAAATTATAGTGTTGTATCTTTCTTCCTATTGCTCTGAGCAGAAGCCCCCTATTTCTTCCTTCAAGTTTTCACAAAGACTATTCATCAGACATAGTCTCCACAAGGATCTATATATGTACACAATAACAGTACAGCTTTAAAACTATGTTAACACAAGATTGTTTCCTCACTGTTAAGAGATACTTTTATCAATGTCTAATTTTATGCCATCATGTTCCCACAATAACAACTTCACACTATAGATTGGCACCAACAATTGCCAAGTACAAATTCTCATAAATTCCCAGAGAGTCCTTATTTCATTAGAGTGCTAGTTCATATGCCCCCATTTCCAATTAATAAATAGCTGTCTTATTAAGGTCACCCCACTACCTGCTGAAATTCAGAAAGGTAATCTAATGAAAAGGAGATCAAGCAGCTATACTGAATGGTCTGCAAAGCAGCATTAATTTATCCACAAAATTATACTTTTGCTGATGCTCTTCAGTTAATACTTATAATGTCATACTTCAAAGGTAATAAAAAGTGTGTTGAAAACTACATTAATACTTGTATTGTACCCTTCATATTTTATCCAGGTACAAAATTAACTATACCTAAAAATGTTCCTGTGAAGAAAACTTACAGCTATTTGTGTCTGAATAAAGTTTGGTCATAAACCTGACGGATTAGCCACTCTGCTTGCTGTCACACAGAATACATGGCAGAGACAAATAAGGTCATAGGTTTCTGCACAAAAAAAAAGTCAAAGCTTTTTTATTTTGCATAGTGGTTTCTTTGAGGTCCTACAGTCAAAATGTTGCACTTCAATTAAAAAAAAGGAAAAAAGAAAAAAAAATAACACAACAGACACTGATAATCATAGGAAGTTCTTTTCCCTTCACAGTATCTGTTTAGCACATAGGTTCCTCAGCCTGAAACAATACCTGTGATAACTCACAGATCATTTAGAAGCTTACTTCTGAATAAGCAAGTCCAACATATTAAAAGAAAAACCAATTTGAATCAAGACAAGGTTACAGGCCGGAACATGAATTCCACAAGAGGGTCTCATTAGGACAGTACAAACAATAGGTAGCCTCGATAGAGGATGATAGGGGACTGGGCAGTGGAAGATAGCCAAACAAGACCAATCAGTGCAACCGCTGGCAGGAAATTTAATTGAATCTACCAAACATCTTCACAATACTACACCACAAACCTAATATGCACAGAACCTGAACTGAAACAGGACTCTCCTTGTGCAGATTCAGGTGATTTTTTGCCAGGAGGAGAGTAAACAGAAAAAATTCTTATATCTCCATAAAACCTTTTCAGGAAGCTGATAAATCATTTTTTCTCATTTAAAGAACAAGAAGTTGAACAAGACCATTATGCAACAAAAAACTGTAAAAATAGGTGGAATGCCACTCACAAGTGATACAAATACTTCAATAATATCAACACCTGGAGCATATTTCTTGACCAAAAATGGCATGCAATTAAATTGCATAAACAAGAAGCTATACTGATATATAGCAGATTAAACATATAAAGATGACAGTGGTAGTTCATTTGAACATGCAGGTGCCCTTATCTAATACATTATGCCACCTTATCAAATCTGAGTAAGAACCCAATGAAGCAATCATAAAAAATTAAATGGTAGCAGAGAGTATTTATACAATATCTTTGCCAGGAGGTCTTAGGAGTATGTATTTGTATAAACTGACAAATACCATCATGCAAGATACCTAAAAGTCAACAGGCAACTTGCTTTCAGTAATCACCATCTGAAAATTACTAAGGTCTACTATTTATGAGGCAATAGAAAGTTCATTAATACATAATTATTATTTTTAATAACTATATTAATTACAGTTTTACTGTTAATACCAGTACATTTCAGGTTCCATCAAGGGTCATTAAAAAGCCTTTAGTTTGCCTCCAAATTCCAGTAAAGGAAATAAAGGCAAAATGTAGAATTTTTAAAAAATCTTTAAGTAATTACTGTTGCTAATTCTACAGTTAAAAAAAAAAAAATAAAATTCTGGTGATATGTGGTGGGTTGACCCTGGCTGGCTGCCAGATGCCCACCAAAGCTATTTTTATCATTCCCCTCCTCAGCTGGACAGTGGAGAAAAGAGATAACAAAAAGCTCATGGGTCAAAATAAGGACAGGGAGAGACATTCACCAACTAATGTCAAAACAGATGACTCGGGGAAATTAGTTTATTACCAATAAACTCAGAGTAGGATAATGAGAAATAAACCCAAAACTTAAAAACACCCTCTCCCCAACCCTACTTTCTTACTGGGCTTAGCTTCACTCCCAAATTCACTACCTCATCCCCTTGCATGGCACAGAGGAATGGGGACTGCAGTCAGTTCATCATATGTTGTCTGTGCCATTCCTTCCTCCTCAGGGGGAGGGCTCCTCACACTCTTCTCCTGCTCCAGCATGGGGTCCCTCCCACAAGAGACAGTGCTCCACAAACTTCTCCAGTGTAGGTTCTTCCCACACGCTGCAGTTCTTCACAAACTGCTCCAGTGTGGATCTCTTCCATGCGTCCTTTCCACAGGGTGCAGTCTTTCAGGAACAGACTGCTCCACCATGGGTCCCCCATGGGGTCACAAGTCCTGCCAGCAAACCTGCTCCAGCGTGGGCTCCTCTCTCCCCATGGGGCCACAGGTCCTGTCAGGAACCTGCTCCAGTGCAGGCTCTCCAAAGGGTCACAGCCTACTCTGGGCATCCACCTGCTCTGGCATAGGGTCCTCCATGGGCTGCAGGTGGATATCTGCTCCACTGTTAATCTCCATGGGCTGGCAGGTGGACAACCTGCCTCACCATGATCTTTGCCACAGGCTGCAGGGGAATCTCTGCCCTGGTGCTTGGAGCACCTCCTCCCCTCTGTTCCTCACTGACCTTGGGTGTCTGCAGTTGTTGCTCTCACATGTTCTCCCTTCTCTCTCCTGCTGCAGGATTTTCCCTGCCCCCTTCTTAAATATGCTATCGCAGAGGTGCTACCACTGTTGCTGGTTGGCTCAGCCTTGGCCAGCAGCAGATCTGTCTTGGAGCCAGCTGGCGTTGACTCCACTGGACATGGGGGAAGCTTCTAGCAGCTTCTCACAGAAGCCACCCCTGTAGCCCTTCTGCTACCAAAACCTTGCCATGCAAACCCAATACATTACATAAACAGAACTGTATGAAATAGCCATTTAAAATGAGCATATGTTTGTCAAATACAGATATCTTTACAAAACACGTGATTTTTCAATTTCTTAGACACTGAAAGGTAACCTTGTATTTGAACATGCCATTATGAAGCCACTGAAAAGTATTTCCTTCCATTATTCCTTAACCATGAATCACCATGCTAAACGTAAAATTGTTCATGTTGTTAACACAGTAGCAAAACACTGCCATATATTTCTAGTGATATTAACACATCATAACACAGTCAGTGGTTTTAATCAACATAGAGAAGTTTCAAAAGACCTTATCCATTTTAATATATTCAAAGTTAAACAGCAGAATGAAAATAACTCATAGTTTTGGTCTATATCAGGAAAGCCGGCTGTTCTAAGAGGCAAAAAAAGCTTTTTATGAGAGAACAGAGGGTCACAGAGGCACAAAGGATGGGTGTAAGAATGAAAAGTCTAATGCAAATTACTGAAAAAGGAAGAGAGGACAGTAGTAGTGACAATGAACATGACTAGGAGTCATAGAAAGACAGCATACTTTATGCTTTTAGAGAGGCTGAAAAAACCCTACAACAAGCAGCAGAGCAATGCTAGAAATGAAATTGATCACCTGCATTCCAGATGAGGGTAAAGAGGATGTGCAATATAAAGCATGGAGCTCAGCAGAATGAGGAAGAAAAAAAAAAAGAAATAAAGAAAAAACACTTCACTCAGTGAACACTATCTATTCTGTACACTCTTAAGGAAAGATCCTGTGGAAAACAGTGTCATCATGTAATTAAAGATTGTATCACAAACTACAGATACAACAAGGCCGTATGGAGGTTACCTGCACAATCTTAAATCAAAGCCTCTCAGACCATTTTAATGGCTTCTGTAAACAATGCAAATACATGCAAATATTCCAGATGAATGCTGACGTGATCTTTACTACTGACTAAACTGAGATCGTAAATACATAAGAACATGTTAACACAGTATGCTATTTCTCAAAAACTGAGACTATGAATAAATTTTAGTATTTTCCTTAAGTTACAGCAACAAGCTTCTATCACCTTTTTATCATGCACAACAGCAAAATATATCTCAACTGAAAAAACTGATAGAATATAGCAACAGCAGCAAGATATTGAACTTCTCATGAGAAACTATTAATGCTCCCTTCCATGTGCCAAACAGAATTAACTGTCATAAATCATATCTACTGCCAGCAGAAAGCATGTTTTTTGTTTACTGTCCAATTCATCTGCTGTACATACAACTTCAAACGTTACAGTTTTATCATTCATAAGCATATTACTTCTGACAACCTTAGTAATGGTATTTTTCACTAAATACATTAAATGTATTCTAAAATCTATTCAGCAAAAGTTGTTCCTAGCTTTTAACCAAAGGCGACCACCACATGGTTTTATGTTTTTTAAAAATATGAACAGAATAGACAATTCTTCTTACATTAAATGTAACCATGGGACAACGTCATACCTTCCTAAGGAGAATGGTGTCTATTACTAAAACAGGCACAAGCTCCAAAAATACTTTTGCCTTTAAATTCTACTTCAAGTGTTACACCACATACAACAAAGCGTATATTCACACACACCCATATAGCATGAGTATTTTCTCTACACAAATAATGTTTCACAGAATTTTAGTAAAAGAAATGCAGTTTATAAGAGAAAAATCTCTCAACACTAGAAAAAGAACTGGATAAAATTAGTATTGATTCCAAATTATGAAGAGAGAAGCAATATGATTATTATTTAAATACAGCATACAACTTCCAAAGTGGACAACTCATTATGAAAAGCTAAAGAAACAAAAATCCTTTGATAATAATTAAGTCCCTTTATAATAATTATGTTTAAGTGAAGGTAAGGTTTGTCCAGTAAAGGAGAGAACCTTGGGGGTTTCTAGGGAGTGTGGGGTTTGTTTTGTTTGGGGTTTTGTTTTGCTTTTAATACAGCAACACCTTCTTAAAGTGTTAAGGTATGCCTTTCTTCACTGGTAAAGATAGTTCTTTTTCCATTTAGGAAAATGTTCCAGGGGAAAAACTAGTGGCACAATCAGGCTTTCTAGCTGGAATCAGTTTGCCTCACATTTAAAAGCACTTTACATTAAACTCAGTGACTAAAGGAATTTTCTCAAAAAAAACCACTGAAGTTTTATATCATTTATAATACTGCTAACACTGAAAATACATGCTTAAATACTCCAAAGTTTTGAAAGAAGGCAACCTGTAGTGAATAATTGATACATAGCAGGTTTTTGGTTGGGTGGGTTTTTTTCCTCTTTCAAACATCGTGGTAGAACATGATTTAAAAACTCGTGCAGTATAAACAGCAATGCTGAAGCAATAAGGAAACAAGGCTTTTACTTTCCTCTTCTCGCGACGGGATTATGAATGCATTTTATCTTCAGCCTTACTTCACAGAATTCTTTCCAAAAGAATCTTAATTTAATTTGTACAGAAAATATTCCAGTTGCATAAAAAGAAATCAAGATCGTGAAATTGGCACCTAGGGTTCAAATGAAAGTACTAATTAACAGTTCAGCATGGCTGTATGTTATACTCCATAATATTTTTTAAGAAATATTCATCAATAATTCAAGTCTTTGTTTTAGTCATATTTTCATGTTCTCAAAGCTGGTATCAGACAGAATAATAAGAAAAATAAAAATAAAACCAATAAGTATAAGCTAGCTAGTCCAGTCTAAGGAAAGAGCCTAATGTTATTAGACTTATAAATATCCTCCCTCATTTCTATGAAATAAATATGCATCTGCGTCTTGTATCGACTTTGCCCGTCCTCCAGGTATGCCCAGAGGGCAATGTAGGCTATAATGACCCATCTGTTCACTACTGGCAAGTAGCAAACTTCTAATGAAGACAGATGTGGGTCACCCTGCACAAGAAGGCTGCAGGGTGCTAATGAATCCACCTAATGGTCACTGCCTGCCACTGCTGACTGATTGATGAGCAAAAGGGTTAAGCTTCAAAAAGAAAGACAAGTATTTCAGGTAATCATTAGTCTTACTAGGATTTCTCTGTCACAGTCCCTAATATACCCACACACTTCAAATGTTGTCTTGTTCCGTGGACAGAAAAAAAAATATGTTTATTATTTTTCTTTGGACAACCTGAAATAACCTGAAAAGCTGAAACAAAGATCTTATGATAAATTTGTTAGGTTTATTGCCCCGAGAAATAGAAGTTCTCAATATTCATAGTAATTTATAAACACATGACCTCTGACAGTAACAGTGAAACCTAAAATCTTAAAGAAAATAGCTACCAGTTGCAAAACTCCACAGGCATTCATACTTTCTAAATACTACAGTCCGACAGTAATGTAGAAAGGAACTTTTTACTGTGAATTCCATTCACACAGTTAGTGGATTTTTATTATTGTTTTAAATAATGATTACCACAGAAGCTAGTAAGGATTTGACACATTTTGCCCATTTGCACATGAAGGTGATGGCACCAGAAAAGCCAGCTACTTATGAGAAAAGTATTGATGCAAATCTAACCATTCATCAATTCAGGTAGTGAGCAAATGTCAGAAAGAGTTCCAGTGGGGAAACTCCGGAGAGGGAAGTCTCTCTAGAGAAAAAGGAAAGAAAAGAAGAAAAAAAAAAAAAGGGAGGGGGGGAATCACAAGAACAAAAACTGAAAAAAAAAAAAAAAACCACCACACCAAAACCATCTTGTAGTGAAAAATTTTATGACTTTGAGCTGCTGTGGGGTGACACCTGCAGATAATGTTACCATCTGCCAAGACTCACCAGGATTTTGTTAATAAACAGCTGCAAAGCAAAGCCACAGCACTATCCAAAAATATAGAGAAGTAATAAAATTATATGTAAAGTTAAAATCAGAAAGAAGTATTTTTATGTAACAGCTTTTGAGGACAAGTGGTTCTTTTGCTTTTACAATCAATTTATTTAAAAAAAATTTTTCAAAAAAATTCATTTTCAAAACATCACACAAGAATCCACCAACTTGTTTTCTGACGTAACTCTACTAACAGTAGATAGGAAACCCAGATATGCTAAATGCTGCAAATCACCCACTGGGAAAGATTCTTTACCAGATAATACCAGCTAATAATATATTAAAAAAACAATCCTGTAGTAACATTAAAACAGTAATATGTTGCATCAGTAGCTGGTACCATAAAAATGAGGAAGACATCCTTACTAGAAGACATTTTATTCCTTGCCATGCTTATCTGCTGAATAATTCGTTAATACACCCTGTAAGCTCATTAGGCCCTTACATTCTTAACTGTAAATCAAATATCAGGATTCTAGCACATTCATTTTGCAAGGCTCAACACGTTCTACGTGGGAGGATGGCGGGGCACGGACGCACAAGCATTTTAGGATAAAATGTATTTGAGAAGAGAATTATTACATCCTTATCTTAAGCTAAGAATAAACCTGAGTTTTTGTATTGATAGAAGTCATGTAGTCTGTATCCAAGTCAGAGCCTAATATAAATTCTCAAAGTTTCAACAAACAAAGGTAGCACTGAACAATTTAATTCTCAATATTATAACACAAAACCCAGCCTTTTCAACTTTTAAGTCACAACACTAGTCTTGAACAGAAATGGAAATACTTGTTGCGAATCTCATACGTATTGAACCTGCTTTTTCACCCATATTTCAAATATCCATGTAAAACTGCTGAGTCAGCAACACTCAAAAACTTACCTTGCATATAAATAATGATTTCTAGAACATAAGTAAATCTTTGCATACTCTGTGAGGGTATAAATTGCAGTTTTGCCTAACACTGCCAGTAAAGACTCCAGTGTAATTTACCTTTCAAACAGATTCAAATTCACTGATGATTTACTGTCGTTCCCAGAACTGAAATGATTAAGCAGCCTCAGTCTTTTGCCTGAGGCAACAGAAGCTCTTCAAGATCCAGTAACTCCAATCTATATGATCCTCAGAATTCTCTTTTGCAAGAAGCTACTAACATTACATGCAAGATGAAACTAACTATATATGGTTGATTGATTTACAACAGACAATTTCACAGATTTATCCTATGAGAACAAACTAACAGTAGTGAGGTTACGGGGGAAAACCCACAAAACCAAAAGAAACCTCTGGGAGTGATGGGTACTAAACATAGGTGAAGTGTAGCAAAAACATAGCAGTTGTGTATTCATGGGTTTATTCACAATGCCATTTGGCAAATAAAAGCTATCACAGTCTAGAAACATGCCCTTAGGATTTAAAAAGAAACTCGAGTGTTAATATCATCATAACAGCATGTGTACAGAACATTCTGAAGAGGAATGCTTTGTTCTTCCAGTAAGCTCACTTGCCTATTGAGAACCTGCAATTTATTAATGAGAAAGACTTACAATTTCAGTAAAATCTGGTTGTTAGGCCCACAGTAATGTGTATTCTATTTTTATCCATAATATCCACCTTTAAATGTGTGATTACAATTGATAGTGTAGCTTTAAAAACTTATAGTCCATACAGAGAAGGCATTCCTACTTTCTTAGAATTAAAGATGACAGCAGACACAAGCCTAATAGTGCCTACAAATTAAGTCCTCCCATCATCACACCTTTTTTTAAAGATCTTTTGGATAGAATCTCATTTCCCTATATATACATGCTTCACTTATGCATCATTCTGTTTGCAGAAAAGACAAGACTCCTGATTTAAAAAAAAAATTAAAAATATGCTGTTGCACGCTTCAATAGTGCAGCATGTCCTTTAAACAAGCACTGAAGGTTAGGACTGCTTGGGAAAAATTGCTGTAAGTATTCACAGGTTCAGATTAACTTGCAAATTGATTTAAATGTATAATTCTGAGGTAAAACACATAAGTATTCTAAAAAAGAAGACTGATAAAAAGGTGCCATGTATGAAACTTCTGACATGTTTACACATTAAGCGGAAACAAGTGATGGCTGAAAGGATGCAGCTAGTGATCAACTAGTTGCCTGTATGTTGGTGGAAGAGAAAATGCTCTTTCTAAATTGTGCTTCATTTTCTTACATTTTATCTTCAACTCACACAGAAAAAATTGTTACACATTTCCTACCCTCCTTTCTCAAAGATGTCCACCTTCACAGATCCAGAGGAATATAGCAGATCATTAATTTGTGTCACAAATAGTAACATAGTACCTCCATAAACTACTACTTTTTTCAATTAATTTATTTGAGAAAATTAATCAGATGCTTACCAGACTGTTAAAATACATCTACAACATAGTCAGTAGCATTGTTCTACTTAGCACGGCAAGTGAATACATTTTTAACCTCAAGATGTCCCAAATTTCATAGGAATGTATGTTGCACATTCAATAATATACATATGTGTAATGACAGTAATGAAATGGGAACTGAACTGACAACAAGCTTCATGGTTTTTACATTTTTACAATTCATTAGCATTTACATTTTACATTAAGATGTTAGAACTAATCAAACACAAAGTCAGAATTTGCTTTTGGTTTTGCTATCGACAAAATACATCCCTCCTCACCTGAAATGTTCTTTGTTCTCAAAAATATTCTATTCTATTAAAATGTTCCAGACATCTGAGTGTGAAAAAACGCAACCAAAGTCTGCACAGAGAATAGAACTTGATCAAATTTACAAGCTTTTTATAATAACACTTTTGAAAGAAGCATGTTTACACAAATCTGTGCTAGGCCAAAGCTTTTCTCTTCTCATCTTGATTACAGAGATTTAGAAATCACATTATTTCCTGTCTCTCTTCAGCAAGCTTTGGCATAGTTGAAGGTTACTAAAGCAAGTCCCCCTTTGTTCTTTACATTAATTAATACAGCTCATTTATTTTTTCTATCTAGGAAGATTCTCTAAATCTCTCATTAGCCTCATTATTTTCCTCTAAACTGGCTCTGATTGGTCTCCACATTTTTTAACCAAAATACATTAGATGAGACACCACACTCCAGATGAAGTCTGCTCTTGTAGCACAGCTAGCAAGAATTATTTCACATGCCCTGCAGGCTATACATCTATGTATGCATTGCAATATGAGATCTGGCATTTCCCCTTTTTCACAACAATGCCACAATTTTGACATACATTCAGCTTAGAGATTGTTGTTCCTTGGCATTCTTCAAGGTATTTGGAACAAAGCTACCTAAAAGTCACCAGTATGAAGGAAGAGATGAGAAACTGACAGCACTTCTCCAAGCTGTGCTTATTTTTTGTTGATATATTAGTAGTCCAACCAACTGAAATCTGGGTTTCCAGTCCTATCTCTGAAATTATTCAAGAAAATACTATTTTGCAGTTGCTCAATAGAAGTTATTACAAGAAGTATCTTTAAAAGCCTAACCTCCTCAAGATAAACTATCTTCAGGGTACTAATATAACTGAAGAAACAGTTTTATGGACTTTTTACCACAAAATGGGAAAGTAGTAAATTTAAAAAGTATCCAGATCAGTGCTTCACAGTTTTAGATTAATTCCTCTTTTCTGAGATGGTATGAGCCCCTCGTTTCCTTTCCTACTTCCCATCTTAAGAACAGTCTACACATGTTTTGGAATTTATAAAGCTACTTCATGAATTCCAAGGTCATACTACTTTATATTAAGCACATATGTAACAGTACAAAAAAAGGCTATAAATGTATCAGGATCAGCAAACTATTTACACATTAAGTACCCACAATAAACTTCTACAACAAGCACATGCATACCTTCCTCATTGCATGATTACTACTTTCTTGTAATGCAAATAAAGTCACTATACCTCATAAAATGCCAAAAGCAGTTATCTATTGAAGTTTTATTTACAGTCAGTATATATATTAATACTTATTTTGCCCAACACTACACAAAAATCCTCTGGCATAGCCAGTTTGGTTATCTCTGCTCTTTCAATCCTGACACTGTTTCAGTGACCAAAGTCTGCAACAACCACTCATTCTTCCACCTGGGTTACTAACTCTCTATGGGGAAGGGCTCTGTGTAACTGGCTCTGTGGAACCAGAGTATATTTGGTGCAATACTAAAGTTAGCACCAAGCAAGTGACATGTTAAAAGATTTCTGCAGTAGCCTATTCACAAGCTCTAAGCTGGTATTTTATAACACCCCTTCTCAGAAGCTTTTAATTCAGCAACTTCAGAAGGGGTCTTAGCTGGGACAACACATTGTCTGCCAAGGTCAGCTCTAGGCTTCGAAACATGGTATTGGTCTTCAAAGAAACATTATTTAATACTATTAAATAAAACAGTATTTAATAAAGGTAAACTACCTGTATCTTAATTCCTCTTCAGGAATACCTAGGCTATTTTATTGAAGCTAAAAAAAAGTCAAGGCAATACCTTTGCGACTATTTCACCTTAAAGAACTGAAATCAGGCAGTTACTACCAGCCAGCAATCCCTCTAAGATGCTGTTAATTCTGTCATACACTGCAATGGAATACAGCGTTTGTTCCCTTAGATTTCTATTATTTTTCTATACTATGTCACAAGATACAGTTTCATAGCATTATGCATGTTCCATCATGTAATCATGATGCACAATTGCAATTTAACTTCAGTGTAAGTACCAGAATTACAAATTTTCAGAAATATAGCAGATAAATATTTTGTATGTAAGATCTGTACATACATTCAGAACTGCAAAACACATTAAAGTACATTCATAAACTTTTTTTTTTTAATCCTATTTACTTTTCCCAAAAGAAATCTTTTTTGTATTGGAGATGTATTAAAGGAAAAGATCTGTTGTCTGCTCTTTTTGAATACATCTGTTTTTCTTTTCAGGATATTATAGAGAGCACAGAGAACCAGAAAAAGCAAGAAGGTGAGCGGATAGAAAACACCGTAAAGCTTTCTATAGTTTGTGTTTGCTTGATTTTATTAACTTTTCACTTTTAATATAAGCAAAATAAAATTTGCAAGTCCCTCCATACTTTCAGAGATTTTTTTCTGTGCTCTTAGTAAGACTGTTACTTTACCTGTTGATAACTTCTTCCCTCCCCAACAGTTCTATTTTTTTTTGCACCTGCTTTAACTAAAAGATCCAGTTCCTTATGAAATGTGATTTATATTTTTTTCTCCTTAAACAAGCTTGGGGGGGGGGGGGGGGGAGCTAATGATGAAACCATATTATTATACGAACTTACAGTTAGCAGTAATCACATTCTAAAATCAGGGACCAATCCCACAAACTTCACTGCCTCTTTTTATTTCTTACTCATAAAGCTATTAGTACAAATTTCTACATCAAAAAAAAAAATTAGGCTAGGGACAGTAACTGTTGAAAATAAAAAAGTTTACATTAAAATGCATCATACAGACATTAACCTCTGGAAATCCTAATTAAAGTGCAACTTAAGAAACATATAAACAAAAAGAAAAAAAAAAAAACAAAAAACACAACAAACCTCCAAATATTTCCAAAATATAAAAACTCTCAGTAAAATCATTTAGAAAACCCTTGTCTTTCCCAGAAGGGACACTATGACAAATACACAGTTACAGCTGAACATTTTAACGGTTGTGAATCTAAATTAGAATGAACTGACGATTAAAAACACTGCAATTTGCAGCCTGGTCTTTAGAGGAAAAAATGGATATGGTAACACTTAGATATGTAAGTCAATTCATTGATAATTTTGAACTTATTAGTCACTCAACCAAATCTGACTAAGATCTTGCAGGTTAATTGAGATTAAATTCTCATTAGCTTTGTGAAAGAGAATACTGTAGAAAGGTATTGCTCTGATTAATAGGCTGTATTGTAAACGCAAGTCTTATCAGAAAACTGTGCATCCACAGGAAAGCATTATGAATGCCTTTACAACAGAAAAAGCATAATTAGCATGTAATCTTTCTGGACACCAGCAAACCCAATCCCAAAGTTCAGGGTTAATTTCAGTTGCAAGAGTAAGGTTTCCAGTTACTGCATTCTAACCCAATTCTCAGGGCTGAGTTCAGCTAATTGTTCACCACTATTTCCCACACACACCCTTTAACTGTGTATATTATCCTAGCTAAGGACAAAGAGATGGTTTTTACCTGTGCAATTGTGCTCGCCATAGCTTAAAGAACTGAGATGTCTTTAAGGTAATTACAACACACTGTTCATCAACTTCAATTACCAGATGTACTCTCAACTTCAATTCTCACTTAACACATCTTTCATCTGATAATTTTTATAATAAATTTTTATGCTTTAGCACTTAACATAAACCTGAAAAGAATACTGTCATCAGACATTTCATGTAATATTTACCAAACTTTAAAGCCAGATAGAAGAAAAAAAGAAAGAAAAAAAAAACCAAACCAAAAAGCATTCTCGGCCTCTACGAAAATGCAAAAAATCTGGTCATCTTTTCCTTTTTTTTGTCACTTCCTGCCTACAAACACCAGATTTCCCCTCCCTCCTTAATCTATGTAGTTTTCTGCATTGCTTCTTCCTCAGTAAAAGGAGTGCTAGGTCTTTTCAACTCTTCTTTTTTATACACCCTTCTTGTGTATCCCTTTATGTCATTGTTTCTGTCTTCCTCTTATGTCACAGGCAGCTTTATACACCCAGAGAAGACTGAACTAGTTTATTAGGAGTTAAGAGATGAAGCATAAAAGAGCTAAGAAGGATGAAACTCACATTTAGACCTCTTAGCATGGCACACATCTGATCATACGCCAGAACAGCTGCCTCCTACTAATGCAGTTCCACCCATTCATGTCACTGCTTGGTCCTTTGGCCTTTATGTGAGATAAGGTATTATCTTCCCCATTAATTATCACCTGAGAATATTCCAAATAAGAAACCATGGTTTGCAGTAAATATTCACAAGACAAGACAACCTCATTATTTCAAGAGGTCTCATTAGACAGCTTTTGCAAGTTTACGCTATCCTAGTACAAGTAGTGTCAGGATTCTCTGTATGGTGATACAACAGTCTTAGTTACAATAGCCTTTGGTTGCAAGTTGTGTGCTAAAAATAGTATTTTTTCTCAGTTTGCATCTGCATACAACAATTCTCAAAATTCAGAAGTCCCATAGCTATATAAGTAAGCTATATAAGTAAGTTCCTTGAATTTTAACAAAATTAGACAAGCACAAAATTATTTATTTGAGGCTTTCTCTCAAAACTATAAATGTTACTGTCCTTTGATCCAGTAATGGCAGTTACCTGTTTAATGAAAATCCAATTAGTTACTTCTAGTGCTCACAACTATCGCAAAATGATGCTGGGTGTTTTTCTATCACTTATCCCCTCAAACTGATAGTATCTATACCATTTACTTTACCATTCTTCATAGTGACATTAAGCGAAAGCAGAAAAACTAAGACCATACAATGACAAGGTTCACATCTCAAACACATTTTACTGGAAATATGAAAAACTCATTCAAAAGAGAAAATGAAGTTAGATCTAGTGAACCATTGATTATTTTTTTTAATTACAATCTCTAAAAATATAGATATTTATTGCAAATTTAAAAGGAAGCATTTTTAAGTAAGAAAAAAATATATAGAAGTTAAAGCAATTGCCTGTAGCTTTAGCATTCTCTCTGCATGCATGCCTAAAGGCTCCAAAATTCTGCCATGTTATATAAGTTATCTGAAATATTCCACTTACTCAGTTTAAAACATACTTTAAACCAAAACAATAACACAGGTGATTTATTCTAAATATATTTTGATGTATATTTACTGCATCTAGATGAATTCTGAGAGGAGTTATGAGTCAATTTCACATTTGACATACCATTCCAAAAGTGTGTGAAAATACTCAACTTCACGATTTCTACAAGTATAAAAAGCTTATGCTCTTATATTTCACAGGATTTACAGTGCAGCAGGAGAGAAAAAATTAAAAATCACGAATTTTCATTCTTAATTAGTTTTTTTCATTTTTCAATATAAATTGCAGTGGTTTTTGTCATACTGCACATAAAAGCCTTACACCTGAAATCCAGGTATAAATTAGTTTTCAAGTAGTAGGAAAAGCTGAAGTGCCATTACCTTCTTTTCTTCCTGTAATTCTGTTACTTCATGGTACTGTGGGAGAGGTCATTTCTTTTCTTGCCTTCTTTTTTGTTGTTGACATTTTCATAATGCAGTGCAGTTTCCCTTGAGAAGTTAAAGGAAAGATTTATGAGTCTTCATTTTTAAATGCTTACCTATATACATTTAGTGAAAGCCTATTCTCCTATTACAAACAGCTGCTGTTTGCAATAACTAATGGAAGCCTAGATTACCCAGTAATGGGAGGGGTCCCACAATATTGTACAATTATGCAGTAAACCCAAAGCAGCAACACAAACCGTGTTTCAAAAATGGCAAAAATTACATAATTGTTATCACAGGATGACTCTAACAACCACTCAACAGAGAAAAATACAAAGCATACAGAAAAGATACAAATTTTGAGATACAGTACCTTAACAAAACTTCAAGTTATGATTCTCTAACTCTAATTATGAGACTTAACACTATCTATATCACAAATTTTGAAAACTCTCTTGGTAGCAACAACTCTCTAGAGAGCCTTTATATGACTAATTTTAGGAAAAAGGCTTCAAAGGAAATCACTTCAAATAGACAAATAGTTTTTATGACCACTTCAAATGACATTCCAGTAAGTCTGGCCAAGACACTGGAAAGGATTTAAACCATGGCAGATACTTGCACAGCAAATTAAGACCAACCAGCCTACAGATACTGCATGCTGAAGCTTATTTTTAAAATTTCTCTCTCCAACTTCTAATGAATTTACAGCTGTAATCTGAAAACCCAGGCCCTAGTTAGCCGATTACTTAAGTATACCAACATAAATCAATACTAATTTTATTCAAAAGTTCCATAGACCCAGGCCTCTAAAACACATTTAGAAATCCATCTGTTCAGGCACAAACAACAACACTTAACTAACATTACATTAAAAAAAAGCACCTATAAGGCTTAAAAGCATACACCAGGAATAGGCTATTCAGGCATATAAGGTCAAAATCACAAAGATGCAAACTGGAAATGCTCTGCAGTCATAGGATTGGAATTTACAGGCCAGACTTACATGCTTAAGTGCCTTTTATAACAGAGTGTTACCCCCCTACAAACACAACTGATATCAGGCAGCATATTGATCATACTGCTTCTTAAGCCAGCCAGTAGTCACTGAAAGAGATTCTAAAATCTTGTCTTTCCCAAACTTTCCATACTAGCTTCCCATTTCAGTAAGTTTGAGAAGAGGATGTAAAATATGAAATCTGAAGGTTTTGTTGGGTTTTTGTTTGGTTTTTTTTTTTAAAAAACAAATCAGAGTCGGTCATTTATACTTCTAAGACAGAAGAGGAAGCAATGGTCATACCCACATTTTCCAGTATCTTAATGAGCACTTGTACAGTAGTAGAAATATATTGTCTACAGTATCTTAATGAGCACCTCTACAGGAAGTTACAGACACAAATGAGATGTCTTCCTCTTAACACAAAGCTATAAGCTCCACTAGGAAAAATACTTCCTTACATCCTTTTTGATGAACCATTTAGAAATCAAGAGGAGGGGCTAAATTAAGGTTTAGTTAAATGAGGATTAATTTTACTAATTTGCCTTGCACAGTTTTCTCAGGATCTTAAATTCCACTATCACTTTGACCTTCACATCCCCAGAATTTGTCCTTTTTCCATCAGTAATGAGCCTGACAGGGCATCTCTCCTAGCTTTGACTTGCTCAGAGATCCACGCAACTGTATCCCATAGGGCATGAGTCTGGACGGCCAAGGGGCTCCAGAGAGCTGAGCTGATTGATATTCAAGAACACTCTCCTCAAAGCACATTCTAATGTGCAAAAAGGCTATCAAGTGTGCCAGAAGACCAGTCTGGATGAGTCAAAAGCTCAACCGTGTTACTGAAAGTAGATCATATTTTTTACAAACCATCAAGTATAAAGTAAATTGGCTTTCAGTAAAATAAACCTTTAAAAATGTGTTCACTGCTCTGAAACCAAAGAAAAATTAATAACTGTAAGGATTAAGTTTCCAGCAAAACAAGAAGAAATGTCTGCATATGTGAAAGGAAAGTCTTCATGAAGTATAACAGCTCAGGAGCAGCAAATGAGCCCCACTGCTGCAAACAGAAAGTCTAAAAACATAGGACAATCAAAATACATTATCATAATGCAAATAAAACTGAAAAAATATAACAAACTAATTCTGAAGAATAGATGTAACAATTTTGGAACAAATAGGTAAACCAGTAAAAGACAATAACCGGCATATTGTTATTTACAGATTTACATCATATTGCCCAGGTCCTGGCCCTTCTTGAAGCTTAAACTCACAGCTTTTTCCAGTTAAATTACTAAAATGTATTTCTTTATATTTCAGGGAAGAATAAGTAACACCCTAATGTAAATGGAAGGGAGGGCGGGAAATAAGTCAAAGAATTTTTCAATTTCTTGGCCACATTTTTTCCCTCTCTACAAAGCATAGCTAAAATATATAGTAGCTACCAGTCAAAAATAAAGTATAAACATTAATTACATGCTTGTATCAAATCTTACACATAAGATTCTGGAGGGCTTTTTTGCTAGTTATACCACAATCACAATATAGACCATGCAGTTTAATTTTATTACATTGTAAAGGCATCCAAACACCTCATTTCCTCACTCACACGACGTCCACCCTCAGCCCCCTCAGTCTCACTGTTCTCTAGGAATAGCAGCTGTGAAACTAACAATTCCCTAACATCAGTTTGCTCCACTAACAACATTGGGATGGGTAATGCTGAAACTACAAAGTGCAATAACTTCAGTTATCAGTTAAGAGAGCTTTGAGGATTTACAACTCCGGTGCAGTCCAGTAGGCACACAGCTTGTGATTTCAGACCGCATATTTCACTGTAGGAACAATATTTTTTAAAATGTTTTCTCACTTAAGTTAAATTTTTCATTTTAATTCCTATACAGAGCTGTTTCTTAAGCACATCAAGCAGAGCACAGATATCTTTCCCACAGATGCAGTGGTGATTGCCATAGAAAAGAAAGTACTGATTAACAATTTAGCTTCAAACTACATAGACCAGAATGCATAAAAATGGAAAATGTAACAAAATTCTGGTTATCATTGTCCAAATCAAGCAGTTGCAGACCTTAGCACTACAAGCTTGCTCAATGGACCACTCATCTGTCCAATTACACTTTCTGCACACAACTGCATACGTATCTTTCAAGCTGTCAAACACGCATCCAGTTATGTTCTATTCAACAGATATACAGGAATTTAGACCAAAAGCAACAGTTCCATTTAATATGAGGTATATAAAAATTTTTAAATGTTTTTGTTCATATAGTGTCATTTTGTTCTATTATGGGCTTGTGTCATACTTCCCAACCCTGCCCTCCCCAAGTTGGGGCCTGAATTGCCCGTTTCCAACATCAATATATTTATAGAGTAATTATGACTTGTAAATTGCTGAAGGAAATATACTAAGCTGGATAGAACACATCTGCTTTGACTCATAAAGATCTGTACAAATACTTGGTTTCACTTCCTTACTAACTTTTGGGCTTCATGTCCAACTCTATGCGTATATATGAAATTCAGTCTAGACTATTAAAGGTCACCCTGCATTAGTTAAAAATATGCAGAAAAACACAAACAGTAAACTATTGGAATTTGTAGCACAGCTTCATAGGGTTTGGTATAAAAAATCAATAGGTAGAGTACTTCAATCCAGAAAGTTCAGTGCAAACCCTCAACTGAAATACATTTTTATGATGGAAAAAAAGTCTAAGTCAGAGACTCCTGATAAAGAGCTAACAAAGATATGCGTGTTCCCCAGCAAAAGCTGCTTTTACTAAGATAGTAGAGAGAAATATCAATGAAAAATACCTCACAGACATTATCTCACCTACCAAAAATTACTCTCCCAATTGAATTATTTCCTGCTTAAAGAATCAAAACCATGCTAAATACACACCACACAAAAACCGAATTAACATGGCCTTTGGACTGAATGTCTTTAGAGATCAGAAAACAACCAGTTCAGCAAATACATTATACATCTAAAATTTCACTCACTAATTCTAAATCCATCAACATAATTCACAGCAATTTTTACATGATTTCTAACAAATTGATACATTGACCACCGAGAGATTGTTCTCAAACACAAACTGGGAATAAGAGTGGATACCGATACTCAGCATCTGTTCAAAGAGTATGATCTTCCTCGTATTTGGGAAAAAAAAAATACTTTGCTACCATTAACAGAATGTGCAACCAGGATAAGCATGCATGTTTTAACAATTCAATAGTTTTAGCATTGAAGTCTGTCACATCTCAGGAAAACAACTCATATTTTTCCTTCGTTATGCACAAATAACTTTAGAACCCTGAGAACAGCAGCTAGTTTCTCCCTCAGATTAGATTCCTTTTTTACATGTGTATCATCTCTATATCCAGTGTATACGTTCTCACAATAAAAATTCACAGGTTGAGAGATTTCTTTCTTAACATGTTACCTTTTCCTGGCAAGAAAGAAAAAAAAGAATAAGAAAGGAAAACAAAATTTTTTTCCTTGCTTGTACAGTTCCTCCTCCTTCACCATTTAAAGCAGTTTAAGATTATCATTATTATAAAGGAAGCATGAGAGCCAAACTGAATTTTCAGAGTAAAAGGGTGACAGCTCCATCAAGTGGCTCTGTAAGGCACTATTTACTACTGGGTTAGTGCATGATAAAAAAAAAAAATATTGTCCAGATATGTACAGAATGGACTTCTTAAAATTAGTTTAAATGGTGACAGATTAGATCCTGTAAAAATCTAATTTATTTTTAAGTCTATAATAAGGATAAGCATATGGAATTTTTTATATGGTTCCTTTTGTGGAATTACCTACATTTTATTATGATACTAATAAAGGAACAGCATTGTTATTAATGAACAGAACTTTCTCATGGCAGGAAAAGTCTTGTACATTCTAACCCTGCTAGTGGAGGTCTTCACAAGTCGGATGGCTCTGATCTCCAGCATATTCTCTATGATCTGAGAAAATGTCGAGCAGATACCAGCCTCACATCAGTTAAACTTAATTCCTCTGGCAGCTAAAAATGTGGAATGAGCTCCAAACTGAATCCCACCCAGAGAAACATCAACTCTAAAAAAAAGGGAAGTCAGCTTGTGTGTCTACAGAAATGAGCTGTAATTATTAGCAACAAACTGTAAAAATATCAAAGCCCGTTAAGAAGAATAAAATATGCAGATTGTCATTTTACTATGAGATTATTTAATCTGTACATTTTTTTGTTTCTCTTTTCTGGGGGCAACACTTGACACACAGAACAAGAGTAGTACATTTAGAAACATGTTTTAAACACATCAAACTTTCAATACTATACTACTAGTTTCTGTGATAATGAAAAGTATGTATTTCCATGAAGTATGAAGTCTTCCATGTTTTGCAAATCCAAATTAAAAACAAAAAGCAAATCAAACAAGAAAGTCAAGACATAGTCATTCTCTGGTTTTATGCAGATGCTGCTTATTTGTAGATGTACCCTACTTACAGGGTAGTAAGCTTTACTCACTGACTAAATAAACATTTCAAAATTATGTACAATTTCAAATACCACAATACTACACTGCATCGAAGAATGAGGAATTTCTGATGAAAAACTGAAATCCTGAACAAAATATTAGAAGGGATCTCTGCTTTTAAAACACGTCACACTATGTAATTTCAAATAAATTATCTCTTCCAATCTCCTGTTAATTCAAATTAGTGTATGTTTCCAAATAAAAATAATATGAAAGAAAATTTTGCTATATAAATACATCATCCAATCAGATCGCTGGCATTTCTAGCCATATTCTAACGCCTAGACAAGAATGCTCAGCAGAATTTACTTGAGTTACTGTAAAACTGAAAAGTTATTTTAAAAGGCATTTTTAATGCAAAGAGATAATAATAATTTGTATACTTAAATTTATATAAACGATTGAGTATCTTGAACTGAAACCTGTGCTTGCTACTCCCTGGGAAGCTATAAATACATATATACACACACACAATTATTCAACACTTCAATATTCAAAAGTTCCTAGACACCTGACAAACTCTAGATTGAACAGCCCAAAGCCTGTATAATATTTTATTAGGCATGGTACAGAAACTGAAAACAGAGATTTAGAGTTAAGAAAGAAATGGGTTAGAGTAATCAGATCATACCGTTTCTCAGTTCTGGTATATGCACATAATGACAACTCCATTAAAGTAAATTTTTATGGCATAGTAACTCAATTCTTGAAGGCAAAACAAAAGGACTATATTCCTAAAAGATCTGCTTGAGGAAAGATGGTAGTTTCATCACTTGTTTTAGAATGGCACGTAGTAAGTACTATTTTCAGAATACGGAACAATATTCTTAAGTTAAAATACAGTTTAAATGCATCAAATCAGAACATGAAGCCTAACAGAGTATTTTTTAAAGTAATGATATCTACTTCTTTCTAAACTCAGTAAGGTTTGAGGGGGTTTTTCCCCCTTTGAAGACAGGTATGATCTAATACAAAAATGTGAGCAAACAGGAACTAATGTTAGTTCCCAGCAAATAATATGCACTAATTAGTAGTGTGATTATGTATGCATCTGGATTATGATGACATGCAGTATCAGCTTCCAAAAGGAGAAATATTATAAAAACAACAAGTTGAAAAGTTCAGGAATATTTTCAGTGACAAAACAGAGTTCATTCCTGCTACACTCATTTGTGCCAAGTAACTGTGTTTGGACTAAAATGTTCCAACTACCCCAGTGTAAATTACATCTAAAGGCACAGGTGTTTCATGTTATTATTAAACTACAGCTATGAGGTTCTAAACTTTTCTAAGCTATGTAAATGTGATTTTACTATTAATCTTCATTTTAATTTACCAAGAAGCATTCATAAAGAATTAACATCTTATTCTGCTTAATTACACTAGCACTCTTTTTTAACATACAATAAATTCAACCATGATAAAACATAACTTCTGAAACAGCGAAATTCAATATCTAAGTATTTATAAATGTATCTATATAAGTGACTTACAGCCAACAGAAATGTGACAGTTATAAATTGCATTTGTAGTGATTGAAGTCACTCAGTTGTAAAGATGGCCCAGTTCAGTACACTTCTTCAAACTCTAAACAGTAAGTGTTTTCTTGTATATACATCTTTAAAATCTGCAGTAACAATGATATAAATGGACTGTTACTTAACTTACTAACCTGTACATTAGTCAGGTAAAGTATCCTATCCGTAATGGAATTAAAAAGCTTTTTAAAAATACTGACAGAGACTGAAGAATAAATTGATGCACTCTTAATAACTCTAAATCATCTAGCTCTTTATGCCAAGAAGTGTTGACAATACCAACTTCAAGGTCATTGTCAACTTGGTAAGTCATTAGCAAATAAAATATGGCTTAATTGGAGCAAACTCAGCAAGGAGCTGCATTATTTTAAGTGAACACTGCAATATAACTTGAAGAAAAATTACTAATCGCCACTCCCGTTGACAATGAAATGGATGAAGAAGGTGCCTTATAACTTTTTTTCTATGACTTTCCCGTAATTAAATATGGAAATAGATTCTGTGAAGAATTAAAAGTCCCTGAGTGCATTAATTCAGGCACTAATGGACTGCCTTCCAGTGTTAGAGCACACAGGTAGTTCCCAGCACGTTACCAACATTAGCTAATCTATCAGTGTCAGACTCCAGCAGTACCTTTAGTTTGAATACCCAGCTCTGTAAAGCAGATTTAGGCTGATTACACATGCTGTTTTAAATGGATATATTTTTCACATTCTGAAATACTACCTGAAACTTTACATGCATTGATGATACAGCTTGAGTAAGACCCAAGATCCAGTTACCTGAATGTATGCAGATGTATTACACATATACAGTGCTCAATGTAGCTTTTATAGCCACCTCACTAACCTCTAACATAACAATTGTCCATGACTACAAAAAAAAAAAGGAAAAATAAATAAAACACATTTCAAAAATAACCCCATTCGCATATCTTTCCTCTTTCCCAGCACAATACATCACAAACTGCCCAACACAATGCCATTAAGAGTTATAACATTTAAAATAAAGGAGTTCCTCTCAGCACAGACTTCTTGATAATGCCTCTTTGGTCAAACTCTCCATTTTCTCACTTTATGCCACAGAATTATTCACTTCCTCCAGCTCTCCCTCCAAACCTTATTTTGTGGGCAAGCAGCCCTAACCTTGCAGAAGTCCCTAGGTCCCAGCCTGGTACACTAGCCCTTACACATTTTGAAAGCAACCGCCAGTCTATCAAAGCATGGTAATGTTCACCATAATAGCAAGTGAAAATGAAGAGCTGGTTTGTGTTTTTTTAACTAACTCTGTGATATTTAGAGTGCAAATGTTTAAATAGCTAAAATATTTGCATTACAAAATAGGATTTTAATTACTTTTTTTAATTGAAGACTTTGCAGATCTATATCTGTATCAGAGGGCCAAGCTCAGCAACATAATGCAAATTTGTTGCTCTTCATTGGCATTACGTGTGGGCACCAATCCACTAAAACACTTCAGTATGTATGTAGCTTCAAATATGAAAGCAGTCCTACTGCAGTCAAATGCAACAGTTACATGTTAATAATTAAATACATAGTTAGGTGCTTTGCTGGACTGAGGCCTACATTTGTTTGATACTGAAAATGTGCTTTAGGAATTCATTACTTATGTAAAATATGTACCCTTAGTAAGAAAAGGGCAGCAACTTGAGGAAACTGAGATGAGCGGGTCAGGCTTTGAAGGCACACTAAGGGAGCTCTGACCTAAAAATGGTTTTGTAAAATAAAAAAGATTCAATCCAACAATTACTACACGTATTCCGTCAATTCTTTAGGAAAAAAGGGCCAAAACAGCTGCTGCAAATGCTGAAAGAACACTCAAAATGGCTTATTATCCACTTAACACCTTACATATTGTATCCGTTTTCCATGTTGTTCCTTCTTGTGCTATTAAATTTTAACTGTGGAAACTGATTAAATTATTAAAACTTACATACTGCATTTACTTAAGCAAATTTCTATTAAACAAATAAAAATACATAATAGGGTATGTTTTGCTAACAAGAAATCACTGTGAAAAATCCCAGAAGACAATTGTTTTCAGAGTATTTGAAAGCCTTTTCTTTCCTGAGGATCACACTACTTTAGTTTTAGGCTGTTTGTGTGTCTCTCTAAAACTTGATAGCTATTATTGCTCATATATATCCACACTTGATGGCTATTATTGCTCTCTCTATATATATACATACAAAAAGTATTAACTGATCCCATTGATCCTGTAATAAGTATTAAGAGAAACGTGCATCTGCAGCAGGTTTTCTGCTATGAAGTATAACCTGGCAAACAAGTCCTTAGAACTAGTGAAAAATTGTCCAGTTCTAAGAGAAACAGGAAGATGACAAGACTCAGGCATGATTATCTCTACCCATACAGAGTCAGAAACATACCCTGAAAAATATGTTACTAAAACCAATGCATAGATACAGAACAAAAAGTTCAACATGTGAATGAACAGTCTCCAATTAATCACTGAAACATTTTCTCCTCTAACCCTCCATTTTGACTACATTAAAAGTATGATCACAAACTGTGACCAGTATTTCTGTGTTGCATTCAACTCCCAAACCCAACTAAAACAGGGCAATGAATCCGAGATCACACACACACACACACACAATATCTATAAACAGAAACAAAGAGGAACTAGACAAGAAACACAGACAAATCAAAACCAAACAGGACCATACTACAACATTTCTATAACCTATGCATAAGAACAAATGGAGATTGGGCAATGACTGCTGAGACAATCACAAGGACTTGACTTAGAAAAGTACTGAGCCACTCAAACACTTTGCTCTGGCTATGGGTCAGTTTCTTAAACAGAAACTAATAATTGCATTCATGAAAGTTGCCTACCTTTTCCCACAAAGGTGTTCATTATTTCCCTTAACAGAGATAAATAAAGCTCTTTGTCCTCCAAAGTCTTAATTTTTCCAAAAAATTCAACATACAAATATAGTAGGCAAATTAACATTAGAGTCCTTCAAGAGCTTTATAATTTTTAAAATCCTTTCATGGAGAATAACTACCTCAGAAGTAGCCAACCTTCTTCAAATACCAGCAGTCTTGAAAATAAACTAAAGCTTTCACAATGGAAGATCAAGATATCTTACAGTGTCTAGGACCCCAGATCTGACAAGTTTCCTGCTCTTCTTATACAGTTTCTTCAAGCTCCATTGTACCAGTATTTGCTAATATTCCTTCTACAACAACAGCAATAATTGGTATTTACAAAGGAATTGGCATCCATACAGAACTCACCACCACGGAGTTCTGAAACTCTTGTGCACTCATACACCAGAATACAGAATACTCTAGTTGTTACGATTTTTAACAGTGATTAAATGGTCAACATTCCTTAAAACACAAAAGTGCATTAAATTCTCATTACAAGCTGTCTTTCAACACCATCACTTAAATCTCAATTTCAAAAATTGTTTCTGAATGTTATGTAAAAGGAACACAAATTTTTAAGATAAACTTCAGTGATCAAGAAACTTATAGAATGTGCCTTTTGTCTCTCTCCCCAAAAGATAAAGCATACAGATAGCTAAAACACAACCTGAAATAATCCAAATCTAGAAACCTGAAGCTTACTTCAGATTGAAATCCTCACATTCCCAAACACCTTTTCAGTATACCATTTAATCTCCTTGCCTTAGCTCTCCATTTGTATAACTACAATAATTACAGATAACTACACATTCTACATATAATTACTTAAAGACTATTCATTTTGCTTATTCAGTGCTGAGAAAACATGATGCCTTGTATTTGTGCAACAGCATTCACAGAAAATATTGTTCCTAACAAAAATGGTGAATACCGAAGTGTTAGCACGAAACACTTAAGAAATGGTTGCAATCTGGATCACTACATGATCCTGCTGCCCCCTAATGCATTTATTCGAAAAATAATTATGGGGGAAATAGCAACCAAGAAGTAATCCCTTATTCTCTTCTTTATTTTGGTTAATTATGAACTGCAATTCACTGTATGCAATTAGTACTGCTCAAGCACTCCTTTTGTCATAAATGCTATAAATAGCTGATGTTGCTACCACAGAACCATCTGTAACAAGGAACAGTAGCTATGGAGGCCTTTCAAATGGAAGACAGACACCTTCAATCTGCAATTTGTTTCAGAAGATGCAACAGAAACATTAAAGAACACACTGTTTATTACAGTATCATAAAATCCACATCTCGCAACAGAACACAAGAATTATAACACACCATTTACAGAATTTTGAAACTGTCATGTTTTAAAGTAGAATTGCTAATCTGTAAAAGTTCTCCTAATTAAAATAACATTTTTTTCAGTGTAGATTTCACAGTAGATTTCAAAGAATAGTTTGGATTGGAAAAGACCTTAAATACCATTGAGTTCTAACCCTTCCACTAGACCAAGTTGCTCAAAGGCCCGTCCAACCTGGCCTTGAACACTTCCAAGCATCCACAACTCCTCTGGGCCATTTGGGCCACCTGTTCTAGTATCTCACCAGCCTCAGATTACAGAATTTCTTCCTAATAGCTAATCTAAATCTACCCTCTTTCAGTAGAAAGCCATTCCCCCTTGTCCTATCACTACAGGTCCTTGTAAAAAGTCCCTCTCCAGCTTTCTTGTAAGCCCTCTTTAGGTACTAGAGGTCTGCAACAACATCTCCCCAGAGCCTTCCCCCAGGCTGAACAACCTCTACTCTCTCAGCCTGTCTTCATAGAAGAGGTGCTCCAGCCCCTCTCATTGTCTTTGTGGCCCTCCTCTGGACCTGCTCCAACAGCTCCATGTCCTTCTTATGTCATGAGCCCCAGAGATGAAACCCTACCTGGTGCACTGCCGTCATGAGAGCAGAGGGGAAGAACTGTCTCCCTTGATCTGCTGGTCATGCTTCTTTTGATGCACCTCAGGATATGGGCTGGCTTTCTGGGGGTGCAAGCGCACATTGCCAGGTCATGCTGAACTTCTGGCCAACCAACAGCCCCAAGTCCTTCTCCTCAGGGTTGCTCTCAACCCATTCTCTGCCCAGCCTGTATTCGTGCTTGTAATTGTCCAGACACACATCCAGGACTTTGCACTTGGCCTTGCTGAACTTCACAAGGTTCGCACAGGCCCAACTCTCAAGCCTGTCAAGGTGTCTCTGGAGGTATTCCTTCCCTCCAGTGCATCAACCACAACACACAACTTGGTGGTGATGTTGTAGTCAGAATCCAACTCAGTTAGCCTCACACGGGGCACCAAAAAAACTAGTAGACTGCAATGAGGCTTTTACCATCAGTCAGATTCTACTGCCCATGCTGTTTCTCCTTCTTCCAGAGGTCCAGACCACACCACTCCTCCTAAATCCAACCACCTCTCCCACACTCCTCAGGGCTATTTAACCACTTAGCAGGAACGAGCTACAGCTGCACATCATCCATGTCAATCAACCCACTGCCTTCAGGCAAGGCCACAGCTGCGTATTATCAATGCTAATCAACCCACTGCCTTCACTCCTTTACATGTTGTCAGCAAGCTTGCTGAGGGTGCCCCCAATCCTGGTGTCCTCATTGCTGACAAAGATGTTGAATTTATAGCCTTTCAGCTTTAAAAGCAATTTAACAGTCCGAGAAATATTCAAAACATAATTAATTAAGCAAGCAGTAAATTGAGCTAGAGCTAAAAAAATACAGGCAGTATAAAAAAGACTTCAGAGCAAAATTGAAGTGGTAATCTACAGACTTTGAAATTAGCATTTTTTGCACAGGCTGATGTAGATCTGTCAACTATTCCGTTAGCAGGAGTCACTCAATTAAATCCCAAGTACCTTTTCAAAAAGACATTAATATATCACTATCCTGACCTACAATTATACATGTTTAATTAAAGATGAAAATGTCAAGAATGATGAGGAGATAAACATTATAAACAGGAAATGGAAATACTTCAGCCAAAATCCTGTCAGTAATAACAGCTACTCAGCAGGCAGATTTCCTTGCAAGATGCCTTAGATTTGGGACTCATTTTTAATATTAAAGTTGCCAGATGTTTACTGTAATGTCTGACACTTTTGAAAATAATTACACATAATACAATTTACTAAGATCCTGAAAACAGAGCAGAACTATCAGAGCTCATTACTTTCCCAAAATAAAAAATTATGAGAAAATTTATTCAAAGAACTCAAGAAAGTCTGTGATTCAACAGGTCTCACACACTGAAATCTTATGTGAAATACTAGAACTTCAAGAGTTTTCTGCAATAGTCCCCTGTAGCTTAGAAAGCACTATCAAAGAACTGCATGACTTTAAGAAATAAATTCTCTTTTATGTATCACACATATATATATATGTACATTTTATGTATTACTCTCCTTCTTAAGAGATTAAAGGGCAAAAAAACCCACAACCTCTTTCCCTTGAAATTTTTGTGTTGTTTTCTTGGGTTTGGCAGGTTTTTGGGGGTCTTCTTTCTGGGCTGCCGCTGTGCTTTCAGCTAGCATTTGCTTAGAATGAAGTGTTACAATTTTAAGATCTCTCTTGTGCCATATGTAATTCATTGTCCTTGGTTTTAATGTGGAAAAATTAAGATTGGTTTCCCAAGTGTATTTATATGCATTGAATCACACGTGCCATTTTATCACTCTATCATGCAGTATCATTACGTCTTTCTACAACGGTTTGTAACAAGATTTCATTTTTACTACCTTGAATAAATCAGTGCAGTGAGCAAACTTTACCACCTTGCTCATCCCTTTTTTCCAGATCACTTATTATTAGATGGCAGAGATCCTAGAACAAATTCCTGTGAGGTTCCCTTCTTAGGAAAGATACCAATTATTTCTTATCTTGTTTTCTATTTGTTGACAGTTATTAGACCTTGATACATGGAAGTTCAATTTCTTTAAACTCATTTGGTGAGTGACACTAGTCAATGTCTTTCTGTAAACTCTGGTAGAATACATCAATTAAGTCAAAATTACTGCTTGTTTACTGGCCCTGTCAAAGGCCTCTAATAGGTTTGTAAGGCACCTTTTACAAGTCGTATAGAGCCTTTCCCATTATATTAATCTTGTCCACATGCGTACAGCTCTATCCTTTATCACATAAATTTCACCAAATGGCTTCATACAGAAGCAAACTTACTACCCCTACAGTTCCCAATGTTTCTGGTAAAACTCTTCAGAAACGTGTGTCATGTACACCACCACCTGCTCTCCCAGTGCTAACAAAATTGTAAGTAATATTTTGCATACCACAGTGTCAGTGATTTCATATATGAGTTTCGTTTAAACTCTTTGGTGAACACAATCTTGCTCAGGAATCTTATCTTGCCATTTTCTTCTCCCAGCAACCCAATTCTAAGAAAGCTCCTTCAAAACACATACAAGGAGAGACTATACTGTGGGAATCTCCTTAAGCTCCTTTCCAGTCAAGGACAAGATTCAGCTTTCAGTTTTTTTTCTTACATCTTTGTTTTCTTTGGACAATCCTTTTACATCTGTAAAAGGATCAGCTGTTTGCCCTGTAAATTCTTCAACAGGCTTCCGACCTGTGATGTATTTGTACAAGGATTCTTAGTAGTTTCTATTTCCTTGAAAACTCATTCCCCAAAATAATTTTGGCCTTCCCTATTGTGGTTTTATATTCAATTTGTGAGTGTAAGAGTTCCATCTTACTCTCAGTAAATCATTTTACCCAGATTTTGTGTACACTGGTTCACTTTAATTGGTTCGGAATCCAGCTGGTGATAGGCATTTGCCCTACAATTCTTGTATAATTTTTATTAAAAGAGTCCACACCACTTGCAAGCATTTCACCCATTTGGCTGAGCCCTTCCATTTCTTTGTGAAAAGCTTTATCATTCTACATAATTCCCCTTTCTGAAATTAAACACGCTTACTATTTACTGCTAGGGTCTTTTTCTTTTCTTTCCTTTCCAGAATGCTAAATTTATTTACAGCCACTCTTAAGACTAGCTAGTCAATACTAACATTCTGAAACATGATGCTCAGAAGGTCAAAGTTAGATGTCTTCTTCTGCAGTTCATGAATCATTTCTTTATTATGCCTAAAGAGTACTGGGCCACTCTCAGCACACTGGCAAGCCTGATGAGGTCTCAACTCAACATGCAGAGGGGTAAGAAAAATCTTCCCCATAATGTTTTTTTGTCACCATAGCCCTCTTGATCTTCCTTGTTATGTCACTGCTCCTACCAGTCCAGCATCGTATTTTGCTATGAAGAGATATAATCTCAGTTCCGTTTAAAGTAGTTGTTGACAAAAGAACAACTTAGTTGTATGATAAGACTTTAAGGGGACTCAGGCAGGGGTAGTTTGTTTGGGTTCGGGGGATTTCTTTAATTTTACAAACTGCAACTAACACAAAACATGCTGCTGCTCTTCAAGAATTTGTATACTGACAAAGACCAATTGACTGTTTTCTTTCCAAAATTTTCTGGTATATTTTATCTCTCTAAAACTAAGCAATCCTGATCAATTTTCCTATTTTTCACATGAATACTTAGTTCAGTTGTCTATTTGTCTAGCATATTTAATTAACATCTGTCTTATCTTTGAGGTTTTCACAACTTCACTAACAAGAGGATATACTGTGCCAAATTCTGTAATCTTGCACAGGTCACTTTTGCCCCTAGTCCAAGTTTAAACAATAGGGTCCTAATGCACAGTTGGGTTATATGTTCTGATGAGAGGCATGCATGCCTCAGCCATAAGGCCTGCCCATCTCCTGCTCTCTCTCATGCATGGATTAAGACAACATGATCCCACATCTGCAAATTCTTCAAACTGTTACATTTTTAGTTCAGTAAACACAAAATTAATCAACAAAAACAACTACTAAACATACAGAAAATAATGCTGTTTAACTGAACAAGTTCTCTGTTTTGTTATTATTATTGAAAAATAGATGTATGTGAAAATAGAGCAGTAAAAATCTGCCCACCTTGGGAAGGTCTTTACTTTTGCTCTCCACATCATCTGAATCCACTATCCTTTCAGAGACAAGTATTTAACAAAACTAATGCACAAATCTTATTTCTTTAGAAATTGTTCTTTTGTTGGTTCATTGGGCTACAAAGAAATTTTCAGCTACAGCACAATTTGAACCTCAAGTAAGTAATAATAATAAAAAAAATAGGAAGTGTGACAATTATCTAAAAAGACTAAGGCAAAACTGTGATTTTTGCACATCATATGTAATGTAGCCCCTGAAGGTGAATGCTAAGAACCTTACTACAGAAAAGGAAAGAAACTAGGGGAAACATACAGCATACATGAGATAAAATAATAAACATAATAAATCATATCCTCCTATTTTTTTTCCATTGTTGGCCAACTTCTTTGTAAGAAGAGATTATTCTAATTAAATCCGTTATAGGAACACTACTTGGGACTGTTATCCCAAGAACAAGGTTTCAAACTTCCCATGGTAAAAGATGCATGGAGAAGGCTAATCTCCAACTCCACCCTCCCCTATTGTTTACCTAGCTATGGAGCTGCAGTATTTTAAACTGGGTTCATTATGATCATGTACCCTAATAAATATGGTAAGTAGAAAGCGCTGGATTAATAAAAGCACATTGAAAACAATTTTAAGATTGAAACACTGAATAAAACAATGCCTAACTGCAAATCTATTTTTAGCAGATATTTTGTTGTGCTCAAATGCATTGCTATCTTCAGGGTCACCGGATTAGTTTCCAATCTGTTTGTCACTATTTCTAAACTGTAGCAACACTGATGTAAAGGCAAAAGAAACTCAAGAAAAGAATATACCATTAATTCATATACTTTTGACCATTACTGTTATTTCCTTTCAGTAAGTCAAAGTAAAAAGCTTAAAACTTTTAAAATTGATTTAAAGCATAAAATTTCTCACCCAGGCCTAAATAAGTCTTATAGGTTTAACTGAGTTTATGTTTACCAACTGTTATCTTTAATCCCAACATTACTGGAAAACAAAGAATACTATACTTTTAGAACAGCTTTCTAAGTAATCTGCTGTAAAGGAGTTTAAAGGAGCACACAGTCATCACATATCCTAATAGCTGCAGATCTGAGGACAAGGAAAGGACTAACATTTAGATTGCTTGGTAATATTTTAAAAATGCACAGAGCTCTGGCAAAAAAAGGGAAAAGTTGATGAAGCCAAATGAAAACTACACGTGCTACAACTGTGTATATCAAGCCATTGAAAAGTTCCAAGGCATTTTAAGGCTTAGCGGAGATGGAAAAATTAAACTGGCTTCATAATATTGCATTTTTTTATATGCTAAATTATATCATCTTAGTCTTAACAAGAAAAAGTAGAAAACCTTGTTACAAGTAAGTATGTTTTACTGTGAATGCTCATATTTACACCTCACTGTACACTAACATTATCTGAAAATCACTTTATGTTAATCTGTGCTGGGGCTTAATAAATGATTTTTAACTTTAAAGATGTTATTACCTTACTATTCAAAAAGGGCACATCTACTTCACAAGAGCGCAAGGGGGCGGGGGGGGAGATAATTTATAGTTTTTATGCAAAGCATGGTGATCTCCAAGCTAAGGTAAAATACCGGAGGGAATCTCGCTGAAGAGGGGCGTGCCAGTGAATTTGCACTCTCAAACCTGCCCAGCGCAGAGCTACGCACGGCGAACTCAAAGGCACCTCTCCAGTCCGCAGCTCTGCGGGGCCTCGGCACCCCTCCCCTCACGCCGCGGCTGCTGGCGG
Source organism: Falco peregrinus (assembly GCF_023634155.1). NCBI lineage: Eukaryota > Metazoa > Chordata > Aves > Falconiformes > Falconidae > Falco > Falco peregrinus. Next base: position 71,778,441 of record NC_073722.1, on the reverse strand, counting down.
CGAACAAAACGTGTTACCGCTTCCCCCCGTGCAACGTCTGTATGGCGTGCGGCCCCTACGCGCCTGGCAAACCGCAGAGCCAACGCCGGAGCGGCGCCGAGGGCTCGCTGAGGGGCAGCGCCCTCCTCTCAGCGCCGCCGCTCGTGCCCCGCGGCCGGGCGCCCCGCGCTCGGGGCGGGCGCCGACAGAGCCGCCGGCCTCTGGCACGTGCGAGGGGCGGGCGCTGAGCGGCTGCTGCGCGCGGCAGCTGCATAGCAGCGCGCGCAGCAGCCGGCAGCCGCGGGGGCCCAGGCGGCAGCGGCGGGCACAGCGCGAGCGCACCGGCCGCCCGGCGAGCCCAGGGGCGCGGCACCCACCGGAGAGGCGGCAACACCAGCAGGCGCCCGCCCGCCCGCCGCCGTTCCCCGCGTTCCCGGGCGGGAGGATGCGCCCTCCCGCCCTGCCCGCCCGCGGTCGGGCCGCACAGTTTTGCGCTACAGCTGTTGGCGGCTCGGGGTGCGGTGCAGCGTGGGCGGCCCCGGGCTGTAGCACCTCGTGCCAGGCACCGCGTCGGGCTCAGCGTGCCCGCCGGGGCTCAGGGCAGGCGTGCTCAGAAGAATTACTCCCTCCTGGGTTTTTGCTTCATCCTTTAAAGTCGTACTTGGCCCGCCGCAGAGCTTTGTTTCACATTCAGCCACCACCGTTTAGCCGCACAGTAAACCACACACAGGAAAGTGATGGTGCTTTTGAACAGCCTCATTCTGTGAATTTTAATAGGTCTTACCCAGTTCTGCATCCTTTTTAATGACTGGAGAGTAGTAATGGCAGCTTGAACCCCTCAGCTAAAGTACTTTTGTCCTGCAGAAGCTGTAGGAGAGGTGAGGAGACAACACAGACTTTGGGGAGATAAGCAGCATGTCTCAAAAGCAGGTAGCAAAGTTTTCCTCCAGCAGGCCTCAAAAGAGGCTATTGCTAATAGTTATAATAATGATTTTTACACATCGCACCTGTGTTTCTATCTTTGTTTCCCAAAAACTCTTAAGTGACATATGCTGATCACATAACTCCTTGCTTTCACACCACAGTGACTGAGCTACATGGATAGTTTCCAGCCTTGCATCTACACGTAGATGCTGACTGGCCTCAATGATTGCTCTCAAAATGCAGTGCTCTATTGAAAAGGGCCCTCTTTCTGCTTGGACCCCAGGAGCAACTAGATGACTTGTTTCTTTGCACCAAGCTTACCAGAACAGAGTATAGATGATTTCCAGAAGATGCTCGATACCACATCTTAGTACACTCAAACCATGGAGAAGTGTGGGATGACAAAAAAAGCGGTACATTTTCTCCCTTGATGTGTGCATTCAGATGGGGATGGTACATCAAGTGTTTCCCACTGCTGAAAAATTACAAGCATAGGTAAAGCATTTACCTCCAAGCACGAAATCATTCACACCCCATTGTTTTCATCTACACTTTTTATTAGAATTGCATTTACCAAGGACTTGTTAAGGTTCCAAGTCCCCTATTTAAACATAACTCAGCCTTTCTGGGAACATCTCACATTTTCACACAGAACGTTTCTATAAAACTGGTGTGAATTCCTTGTGGCCGCAGCTGGCTGTGCAGGCAGCATGTTTAGTCCCCAGCCCAAAAACTAAAAATTCATTTTAAAAAATCTAAACCCAGAGGGATTTAATTCTTAGTGGATTTTTTTTTCTTAACATTAGCATATTAGCATAACTGCATATGTAGGAAAAAATGCAATAAACACAAGGTTAAAAATGTTTAGTCACCTTCATCATTGGTACTAACAGACAGAATTTCTTGATATGGTTTTCAGCACTATCTTTGTAGAAGAAATTAAACACACAAGCATAAGAAAAGAAATACCACAGAGGTAGCTGTAGATGGCGTATTTCCCCAATTTTGCCAAGGTTGTCGGGCTATAGCAACCCTGCCCATTTCACCATCGCAAACATGATGCAGCAGAAAGCTTTTCTATTTCCAGTCCTTTCACCAAAGAAAGTATTTGTAAGTAGTATCTTCAGGCTACTAAAGCTCTGAAATTAAACATATCCATACCATACTATCTACTCACATGAAGAAATGGTACTTCATCAACATCCATTCCAGAGTTAAATGTAATAAGGATCACTTTAAGAAGGTGCTATAAATGGATATCAATAATAAACTCTATCATAAGTTATATTCTTCCTGTTTAGATAAAGTATTCATTATTTTTATTCATGTTATGTATGCGAAATGCTAATGGAGCTCTCACATAAGCAAAGTCTTAAGTAAGACAAATTACAAGGATTAGAGTTTATCTGAGTGTGGGCTTCTGATCCAGGACTGAGTGACCCTGTGCTTGTAACTGCACTCAGTATATAGAAGTCTTTGCTTTTCTAGTAATTTCTGGAGCAGGCTTCATGCAGCAAAACCTGCAGGCTTCTGCTCCTCTCTTTTTCTGGTATCATCCTATTTGAATTGGATGCAGTCATATATTCCCATCTGAGGCTGGAAAGAAATTGCTGTAGCATAAAATCTTGTAATGAGGGGAAGCCAATAAAAATAGATGTTTTACATATCCAAAGAAAATTTAGAAGACTCACACAGGCATCCTCATAAAAAAGTTTCACAACACTGAACTTGCAGATAAGCAGTTTTCCAAAACACCAGAATAAAGGAAAGAAAGAAAAACCAAACCAAGAAAAGAAGTATTTTTGGGGTGGTTCACATGAGAAGTCCCAGGCTTAAAATGCAGTATGAGACAGAGCTATTTGACATGAAAGAGAGCTTCCTAATGAAAAGCGTTTCATGAAACTTGTAGAAATTAAATAATACAAATAGGTATTTTTAAAATAAAAATGTAAATATTCAAAATACAAAGCAAATATATTTAAAATAAGATAGGTACCCAAGTATGAAAAGGTGATTTAACAATGCTGTGCTCATACTCCTGATGAACCTAAGACCATTTAGACTCTGAAATTCACTTACTCTGAATTCTGGTTTATAAAGATGCTGGTTAAAGACAATGTAGCAGTGAGAGAGGACTAAAGTTTAACTAAAGGGCTGGGGGGGGGAAGACAGGAAAAGTGGCCTTGTTTAACAGCAAACAGGGAAGCTGAAAGTTACCAAGTGGATAAGTTATAAATGTTTTAAAATAATTCAGATAAATAGTACAGATTTCTAATCCTAGGCCAGATGTCTTTCTGTTGCGAATATTCCCAAGAGATTATTCTCCTTACCCTAGCATTTCTTTCTACATCCTGCTGCAAATTCTGCATCTGTTTCATTTTTCAAGCCTGTCATGTGAAAATATCTAACCATATCTTTCTGTGGCTAAGATCTCACTCTGTTTGCATTATCATCTTCCAGTCTGCTGTAAGATTTGTTGTGTTACTGAAAGATTGGTCAAAGAAACTTTAAGACTTGTTTTGAAGTTTAGAAAGCAGTCATTCTTTCTTACGGTACCAGGAGCACAGGGGATATCTCCTCCTAATGTGCTCACCTTATCCTCAAATACATGTTCCTTATATTCTGCATAATCATACATATGCATTGTTTCCCCAAAATCCACACATATTTAATTATTTCCCAGAATTCATTTACATTAGTCCCCCCTTCTTTTGCATGCATGTAGTTTATTCTGATTTGAGCTTTTGTGACCACCAAACCCAAATCCGTTTCTAGATACTTCATGACCCGATCATCTTAGTCCTCTTATGATGTTTTCTTGGCAAAACCTGCTAGGTTTCCATGAGATTCAGTCAGTCCTGTTCTTTCATCCTAGATGTTCCTTTCAAGTTAGATCACAAGTCTCATCCATACAATACCAGGTCTTCTCGATCACAATCCAATCATTATACTGATACAAGGACTTCTCAGTTACAATCTAATAGTTATACCAAGGCTTTATGTATACTAAGGTTATAGATTAAACTTCTAGTATCACTAGTATCAGTTGATTAGTTTCCTTTTCGCATTTCCAAATAGCAGTAGTTTCAGCTGCAATTTGCTGTCAGTATAGCTACAAATTAGGTTACTGCATGGACAAATTGTATGTACAGTGTTTGTCTGGAAAAAAGGAGACACTTGTCTGGCTGAGGACAGCTCTGGTAAAGACATAACTTATTCCAGTTGTTTTCCCTAGTTCCAGTACTGTCCTCTGATTCTTTGTGCATGTCTTCTATTTATCATTATTCATATTTTTTTCAATTCCATCCAAAACACCAAATCCAGGACTAAATTCTCAGTGCAGTGAGCACAGTTGATACACACAAATACAAAGACTTCTGCACATAAAGAAATGCCCATTCCATCACCAGAATAATTTTAAAAACAAGCAAGTTGCATTGCTAAATATGGGCCAAGATTGGTACTTTAGTACTGTTGCCTAAATTCCCAAATTAACTATATGTTAAACAAGTATGTGCACAAAGTCTAGGTCAAGCTGATCCACCCTCTCAAGTCATCAAAACAGATTAATGAAAGGACCTCTAATCACAGGAGTCAACCCTGGGAAACAAAGAACAGATAACAATGAGAACACAGTTATCTAAATTATGCAGAAAGAAGCCTCCAAGTGAGAAAGTTTGGGCCACAAGAGAAGACAAGCTGAGAAGGTGTTGCAAGCCACAGAAAATTAGTTAGAAGTAGGACAAAGGTAATCGTGGTAGTGGGAGATCGTGACCTCCAACTCAAATAACCATCCACCCCGCCCTCAAAGCGGGCAAACTCCTGCTTCAGGAACACACAAAGCTGGTAAAAAAAACTTCAGCAGTGCTATCTAAGGATGCGCACTAATTTGCATTAGAAGAAAGAAACCTGTAACCGATCCTGTGCATGAATGAAAATGAATATGTAATATTCTATGAATATGCAAGTACTCTACTGTATATAATGTGTACCCCTGAGTAACTTTGTGTGCACATTAGGAGGAGAGATCCCCCATGCACCCAGTGCTGCAGTAAACCAATGTCAGCTTTCTAAACTATCATTTGGTTTGGGGAGTTTTCCTGATTACGATTTTCAGTAACAATACTGAAACAGTATGTTAGAAACAACTGCACAAATCCAGGACACGCTGTAGGCTGAGAAAGGTGGCATGTTGCATTAGTTATTGAAGCGGAATATTGGATTTCTAAAGAATGGGAAAAAAGCTGAAGTGTAGTTTGGGAGTTTTGCTTGTTTTAAAGAAGATACTATAAATAAAAGCATTATATTACAGCTGCGATTGAGAAGTTCTGAGCTTTCACACCATTTAATATAAACACATTTCATGTTATAATTCTCTCCAAAGAGGTGATTATTATGGATTATAATAATTATTATTATGCTTTGGAACGTATAAAGCTGTCTTTATCTGCTTAGTATTTTCCCTTAACACATATAGTGTATGCATCTACCTACCTTTGCTGTCAATTGAAATGTCTCTTGACAGGAGCTGGTCAAAGACTGGCTTCACTAAGAGTAACCATCTTCTCCTACAGAAGACCAGTATAGCAGGCTTGGTCCTTTGGAAACAAATTCCATCAGCTATCTCAAGAAGCAGAACAGTGAACACTATGAACTACTAAAAATATATCCAAGGTTCAAAGTTTCTAGTTATACCCTCTGTACTTAGGCATGCATATGAAGAAAGAATTTCAGGGCTTTTTGCTGTTATCAGATGAGTATTATTAGAAAATAATAATCAGTGACTATAAACCATGGAGTCTCTGATAAGAAGGGCTGGACCTGGAGTTGTATTTACTAGAAAAAAAGAAAAATATGGTGAATGGTGTCCAAGACACTGGCAAGCAGGCACTTCTCAAGTAATACTTAAACAGCATAATCTACACAGCTAGCTGAATTTAGTATGTTCTATCATTTTCATTAGAACTGGATAAGTGAACACATACTGCTGATATAAATATGACACCAGAATAATCTGTAACATTTTCCTTTGTTAATAAACTTCTAGTATCTTTTTCACTTGGCAATTGAGAAACTTTTTTCAAGTTAAGTTCCATAGTCTTACAAATGAGATAAAATATATTTAAAAAGTGGGTTTTAAATATAACTGTACTTAATTATGTTAGAATTTATTTTAAAATGTTCTTTATTATATCAAAAACAGTAATTCCAAAAGAAAAATAAATCTGTTTTGGCAAATACAACTGTTACCGAGTTTTATTAGGCACAAAGACATTAAATAAGACCCACTGAAGTATACCATGGAGGCTACACAAATATAATATTTAAGACTTTAGTAAGGATGAATAGTATTGGGGGGAGGGAGAAAGTCAGTCTTGTCTCATTTATAATGCAATTAAGTGAGAAGTGTGATGAAATCAATGCATAATTCTAAATTAATTACTACAAATGAGACCAGTATCTGGCATCAGCAGTTGCAAGGGACTGGTAACTAGGTACAATGCTGTTCCCGATTCAAATAGCAGGCAGGAAAAGTAGTAAAAAGAAATTAGATTCCCCTTACAAGGGCTCAGCAGCTTGTGGGAACTGAGAGGGCAGTGTTCTTACTCCAGCTGTCAGTGAACAGCTGCCTGGCTCAGAAAAAACAACAGCACCACAAACTGACAGTGAGACAAATCAGCAGGTACAGCGGCTTTGTCCATATTCTGCACTGGCCAAAGGCATGTGGTTGCAGTTAGCATCACACCAGCCCCAAACTAACAAGCCCTCTTGAAATTTCAGTTTTAGCCTCAGCTCAGGACTGTAGTGGTATAGTCACATAATTTCTGGTTGGCTTTAAGAGCAAGTTGGGCTTGCCCATGTCTGACTGCAACATACATTGTGAGCATATATGGTGCAACGAGCCATTCTTGTGCTTCATCACCTTCCATCAAAAAAATCAGTAAACTATATTCATTGTATTCATTAACCCTTCTGTTAAATATCCAGGATTCTGGGGATGCCTAAGTATGTCTGTCTCCTGTTAAATCTTCATGTTACCAAACTGGGGCTTTAGTAAATCCAGCAAAATGAGCCTTTTCCTAGTAACTCCTTACTACAGGAGAAACTTAAATCTGAAAGGAAGACAGGAGACAGAAGGAAAAAAAAGACTCAAGCTTCTAGCTCCTCAGTGTTCTGGGCACACAGCGGTATCACTTCAATGCCACCCAAAATCCCACCCACGCTCAGAAGCAAAACGGAGTGCTGAGGCTGAGCTTGGATGTCAGACAAGTTTCTGCTACATTTACCAGATACAGCTTTCAACAGTCTAGGTCTTTGACTCCCACATTATGTGATCATTCACACAATCTCTATAGATTGCTATCAGAGCAGAATACCTGTGCTCAGCATTCACATTGCCCAGCTGAAAACAATAACACAGACTCTAAAGCTGCAGAAAAATTAGTATTGCCTCTTTTCCAAGGAAAAATTGGATTTTTTCTTAGAACTGAAGAAAGTTGAATTCAATCTTGTTCACCAGGCTAAATAATTCATTCATACAAGGAAAAATTGGATTTTGTCTTAGAACTGAAGCAAGCCGAATACAATCTTTTTCACCTAGCCAAATAATTCTCTTGTACAAGCCTGTGCAAATGCAAAGGCGAGCAAGAGTTTCCCCATTAAAGTAAGATGGAAGCATCCTACACCCTGTTTCAACTATTGTACCTCTGAGGTGTTTTCTGGCACAAGAGCTTTATCAGCTTGCCCAGTCACAAGTTAATTCAGGAACATGACCACCCCCCACAGCAGCGAGAACAGCTGGGCTGGACCAATGCATAAGTTTCCTTGAATTATATATTACTTGAACACTACTCTACAGCACCACCCAAATTCATACTTCGCTGACTATGCATCCTGGACAATTTGAGCAAGATTTGTTCTCAGCCCTACACTTATTCTATTTTAGGAACTAAAAGGCTTATCCCTTCCTCCTTGTCTCATCAGTGGCTTTACGCAGCCTGTGGCCAGTTTCTATGGTAACTATAAGGACAGGTGGGAATGTATAGATACCACATAGAACTGCACTTCCAGCAGCAGTCAGGAAGGGTCAAGGCAAAAGCAGTTCATGGATATATATTTCTCAAAGCTTTTAGAAGTTAGATTAGCACTTCAGGGGTGAAGGGAAAAGGGAGGGTCAAAAGCTAAACATGAAGTAATTACAAGAAGAAAGAGGAGACAAAAAAATTTGAAAACTTAGACTGCAAAACTGAAAAACTCCTTGGAGTACTAAGGTAGAAAGATATGAACTCTCTCTAGGAATGATATTTGCATCAAAGCCTACTGTTTGTTCTTTGCTCTGCAAAGACACGTACCTACTGATACAAGATAAATACTTGCACAATTGGGTTTTTGTTAGGTTCTTCCCCTCTACTTAGTGCTGGATAAATTTTTATTTTAAAAAAGCAGTGGTTATTAAACATGGAAGCTTTTACTAAATCCCACTGCTAATACCCTTTGGGATATTTGATAGCATGCCAGCTGTACTGTGAGCTCAGAGGCAAGTAATGTAGGCATTTTAAACAGCAGAGACTATAGGCTCCCAAGCAGCATTCCCTAACTCCCCCCCACTGCCTCCAATATACAAACAGTGCTCTAGGAGACTCCTTTTCCTATGGATGGGCCCCCCTCCACCTCATTTGTAAATGCTGGGCTTCTCATTCCCATTTATGAATGCGTAACACCCTTCAGTAATTCAGCCCTTAAGTACAGGCAAAAGTTACTTTTCCTGAAAAATCGTTTCTGGTTTAACAGGACAGAAACAGCAAGCCAGCACAACTTGCCTCTGTGCTGTGGATGAGGGCTTGTGAGGCTCTAAAAGCTTTTGGTGTGTTCCAACTAGCAGCCACATGCGTGTCCAAGGGTAAAAAATATCTCTATTAGAGCTAGCAGGAAAGTGGAAATAGCATTGGGGTGAATGCAGTGGAATGGCAAAAGGCTGATGTTCCTCTGAGCTCCTAGGGGTTTCCCTGCCCACACTTATTTTCCAGGGGGTGGGGGAAGTAAAGTGTAAATCCTCCTTTTGTCTTTCAGTTTAGCTCAGCTCTCTCCTAACCAAACACCACTTCAAACAAATATAGAAATAAAACTGTAATACACTGTGGATCTAACAGAACACTTGACAAATAATATACTTTGCTATTCCACTACTATATATAAATAAAATACATGTAAATATATTGTATCCTGCTTTCCACCTGCAGAAATGTATATTCTTCAGGGAATGGATTATTATAATACAGTTGTGCAGTATCTAGCACCTTGATCATAACTAAGGTCTATATATGCTGCTAAAATATCTGCTTTGTAAGCAAAGATAAAGACACAACAGTGACGCAGAATTTAAGATCTAGCCTACATACCTGGAGATGGCTGATGAAAAGGGAAAGGAGTATTTCTTTTGCTTTAAACACACTGTTACACAGACAGTTCATGTGTAAGATCTAAGGCATGACTGATGATTCCAATCAGCACTTTCCAGAGTAAAGTTGCTTAGCATTTTGGGAACAATCATTGTGCAATTCCGTTGTTATGCTTCAAAAAAATATATTATGTAAATATTTCCTCTGACATGAGCAAACTTTTACAGATATTTTCTGAATTATTAGTGTTTTCTACAAAATATATGTATGTTTTGCATGGTGGCTGACTTCATACTAAAGGTTTTCTGGATTCTTCTGATTTTGATCTTAAATCACAGCTATTGGATTTGTTTCACTTATTTAGTTTTCAGTAAAATGTATGGATTTCTATAGACATCTTCACAAATACAAAATGAAGCAGAACTAATTTGGTTATTACAAAAAAAACAACCAAAACTCCCCACAAACAGGAAAATATAAAGTCCTTTCAAATTCAAGCATAAAGAAAGAGCAAATTTTTTAGAAATAAAGACCAAAAAAACACTGGGTAAAAAGGAGAGGACACATTAATCCTGGAATGTCTGAGCAATGAAATATGCATTCACGCTCATGACTTTTCTCCCCTACTTCTTGTTTACTTTTCCTAATTTCTGGTTAGCTTCTATGTTTATCTTACTGTGGACAACCACAGCTGCAACCAGCCTGCCTCAGAGGCTGTTTTCTTCTTGAATTAAATTTCACATTCTCCTACACATGCATTCATAGCACAGGATCCCAGGCAGAGACTTTTGAGTTTTTAGCTGTCTTATTGAGTAAGTAATTAGACTCTCTTCCATTTAGCTTTTAGGAAGGATAACTAGTCCATGCACTATCTTGATTTAAGTCCACAATCGCTTCCTAGTGCCTGCTCCCACATAATGTGGTTTCCTCTCCTGCCTTGCACTTCTAGCCCATAATTACTAAATCAGTTAGTGAGGTATATACTGCTCAATTCATGTGGCCTTTTGCAAAACCTCTGGAAATGGAAAAGTTAGTGTATAAGCCAAGCATATTGCATCACAATTCATCAAGTATTACTTACTGCTTGCCCTAAAACCATAGAAGCCACCTGGCAGGCATCCTATAGACCATATACAATATTTGTGTTAATGATCTCAACACAGAAATTGCATGGACAGTTTTAGCTGCTGCATGTTCAGGGAGCCCTCAGACCCTGCAACACCTTCTATCTCCTCCCCCATACAGCTCCTTCTTTTTCCACATCACCAGAGTAGATCCAGGCTTCCAGCACCTCCATGTGCAACCTATTATCACCCCATCAGAGAGGTGAAAGCAGTCTTCAGCCTGCTCCCAAATAGAAACTGAACTCTAGAGAAGGTGGTTTTCTGGGCTGGCATGCATTCAGCAGAATAATCATTGAATGAGAGCTCATAAGTCTGGCTTTGCCCACCCAAGCTGATTTCTTGTCCAGTGCCTAAGTGGCAAGCTCCTCAGGGCTGTATACTGTATAAAATGCTTTACAGATCGGGTGCAGTGCAAATTCATGCAGTCACCTTGCTTAGACCCAGCACTGCAACCAGGCTAATAAGCTCTTTTAAAAAAATATTATTAATAGGGAAGTCTGATATTCATGCACCTGTGTTGCCTGGTAAGAGACAAGAGGAGACCTGGGCAATATTTCAAAGTTTGGTTCTTTACTGACTCTGCAACATTTTTAGGTCTCTATGTTGCAACTTCAATACCTGAATTAGCAAAGTTTTTTCATTTGCAAAGTACACTTGTTCTTTACTGCTCTCAGAAGTTGAGAGCAAACTCTGTAAGAGATTGTGTTCTGGCATGCTGTTGACAGCTGAGCATGCCATCAAAAGAAACAGTAGTTAACAGATTCACATCCTTTTATTTCTCTGTTGACTTGAGGAAAGTGCTATAATGGCTTAATTATTTTTTAACCTACTTAGAATTAAATATTTGTAATTCAGAAGCCCAAGTGCAATGAAGAATTTAGTCAACAGAACATCTTAGCTAATGCTATAACATTTTGGATTCTTTCCGGCTAGATTTCCAACTATTTTAGAAGTTACTCCACCAGCCCAGGTATTAAAGAACACTGACTGCCAGACCCTCTCAAGCAAGGCCACATCACGTCAGTATTCATACACACAAAGCATTCTCCTTTAGTATTCTCACTAGCAGTTGTTTTGTCTTCTGCTGGGGCTTTTCATCAGGGAGAAAATGCCTTAAATTCCAATGAACAAGAAACTGGCACACTACCAATCTACTCTAGAATGCCTCAAGGGCTCTTGGCTACGTACAAAACAAATACCATCTCATACCTTTAACAGTGCAGATGAAATTTCTTATTTCTTTCTTGTAGTGCTCAAGTGTCTTGGCCAACTGAGACAGATAGGTAGTTCCAAGGTGCATATTACAGATTAATTTAAGCTTTGGATGATGAGATTTCTTTTCCTGTGGGTAAATTCTGCAGTACCCTCAGAGGTGGGTCACTTAAGCCCCCTACTGAAATCCCTCATTTTGTCCATTACAGTCAAATAATCATCACAAGGAGTTTTCTCTTCAAAGATAACATCAGTTGAACTGAGGGAATCCAGTTTCTTGCCTCTGCCTTCTGCAGATTATGAATACAGTGTAAAATAGGAGCAGGGTGGAAAAAACACGTGTTCTTACCCAAGCCCTTGGATGTTTGGAACATCTTACCCAGAAAGCTATCTCCTACTGCAGTCTGAAATATTTTTCTTCCTTTGTGAGCTAATTATTAAGTTGCTTCACTACTTGCAGCATCTTATTTCAGTATTTCCCAAGTTGGCCAGCAGTTTCTATGTCTCCTCCATTTCCTGGAAAACCTTCCGGTTCTTGACAGCCAGGTCACTGAACACCTCATCAATCTGTCTTGCTTTTACAGACAGAAAGCTCTGATTTGACTTCTACATTCACTCAGACACTTTTAACTGCATAGCTGAGAGCTTTTATCTCCTCTGACAAAGCACTGGAGGTCTCCCAGAAGGGAGGAGAGGATATCTTAACTCATTTTGCAAAATCTGTAGTTCTTGGGTCTCATTTATTGGACTTCTAACAGCTTTTGGTTGCTTCTCAGTGCTCCCAGCACCTCTGTAACGTTCTGTTTGGGCTTATTTGGAATATCACATTACAAGTTCCCTGCCTGGAAACTCTCTCACTAACACCAGCGCATCAAAATTTAGCCCACATCTAAATGAACAAAATGATAGGATCTCTATATAGGTTGAATGCCTTGGATAGCACTTTGATTGTTTCACGTATTATAGCCCCTATGTGTTAATGAAGAAGAGGGACAGGGTTAGCAAGGTCCAGGTTTGTTCGAGTGTTAAATGTCCATCTTCTGTCTGTCATTAACATAGCACCAAAGCAGCTGTGGAGGGCCTTGGCAGGCCAAGCTAATTGCCCGAAGTTCCTATGGTAAATCCACACCTTTACTTGCCAACACCCTCTTCTGGTAGCTGAGGAACACAAGCATCATTACATGAACTCTGCATCATGCCTAAGCTTTGATGCTACTGTTAAGGCACCTGCAGGTCTGCTTTGTGCCTCCTGTCTGGTGCAAGGCAGTGGCTGCCCATCTGCAGAACATTTCTGGTTTATGTTAGATAAATCATAAAAAAAACCAAACAAAAAACAACAAAACGCCCACACATACCACAACCACGCAACACAAAACTGACAGCGTGCCCAGATAGGAATGAAAATTGCACTAGTCCAAAGACTGGCTCTTGTCCAGATGAGTCTGGATCAGTACCATATAATGTTACTAGATACTGGAAGAGACCAACTGAATTTTAGTGGTCCTATAATTGTTAGTCCTATAATACTACAAATTCCAAAGTGCTCAAGAACCACGTATCTCATGTTTTCGATGCTGATAAATAGCTGCTTCTAGAATTAGCACGGATTGAATGACCACAGTTTCAAATTAACTGATGCATTTGCTAATTGGCATCTATACACAACAGTGCAGATCAATACAATTTAGGTATTACCAAACTGGCAAATGAAGCTTTAAATTGACTTAAAGTTTAGGGACTGATTGATAATTGAAGGCAGCAGTAAACTTCCACCTTTTGTAACACAGTTAGTCATGCTCACAAGCACATCAATCTCCATTCTAAACCAGACAGGTACTTCAACTATTCAGAAGGCTGATCCAGAATCCTGTTTTCTTTTAATATTTTCTTCTGTCCTGCCTAAATTAAGGTGCATAGCCCATTCATATGTCCCTATGCCATCCCTGCTTTAATTCTGTTTTTCTTGCTCGCTGACTTCTGTCTCACCTCTGTATACTCATAGATAGAAAATGTGATCTTTAGGCCTGCATTTTCAGACTACACAGCAGGTCATACTCCACTTTTAGGATATGTACTCCATTTTCTTGTAAGGCAAATTTGAATTTACCTTTCCTGAACCTGAGTAATCATAGAGATCCTAGATAAGAGCTAACCACTAAGAGATATCTTACAGCTTGAAGTTTCACATTGGAAATGGATCAAGAGGCCTATGAGATGCTAAAGAAAAGACATTATTAAGGATGTGTAAATTTGACCACCTAAGAGGAGAAGCAGCCCTGGATTAACATACATGTCCCTCTTACTTGAGGTCTCCTATAACCCCATGCTATTCATTACAAAAGAAAAAAGTAGCTCCTTGATTACAGGCTAGATTGAAGGAAGTGCAAAACCCAGCCCCTATTTATTCCCTTGTTTCACTAAAATAGCAGGACTGAAGAGACTAAAGTAGTTGTTCCTTGCTACTTTCTGCTCATTTAGCCCTTTGTTGCTAATGGATCAGGTTAATGCAAGCAGGCTTAGGAAGAAATGCATGCTGCCTTTTTAAATATTTTTTTCCCTTTTTTTGATGTTTATTTATACTTGTTTTTCATTTTTGGCCTGTCCACACAGGTTTTGTACTGCTTTAACTAAGGACCTACTGCAGCAAAAGAGAGAGAAACCTCCTGTGTATGTGGTTTTGTATTTATACCAGGGCAACATCCAGTTCTAATGCCCTTAATCAAAATTAATATTGGCAGAAAATTTACACTGAACTAGTAAGTAATAAACTGTACTTAGTACTGACACTGCTGAACAGTTACACAATTCCTTAACTTGCAGCCATTGCTCACACCAAGACAAATACTCAATTTCAGCAATTACCTTTCACGTATTCTGAAAGTTGTCTTCATTATCATTAGTACCAGAGTGCTTGGTATCTTTTAGATCATTTTCCTTCTTTAGTCCTAGCTGTAGTATTCAAAGCATTTCCTCAGTGCTGTCTGAGGGCTGCAATTACACTCTGCCTGTGCTTAAAACCTCATGCCCAGCCCATTTAATTTCCCTGACAATATCCCATAAGGCATGTCTATTTTGCTCACTGAGCTCATTAGTATCTATTCCTGCTCCAGCAGGTAGATCTCAGACTTCCAGGGTCTTTTACTTGAAAGACTATTTTATTAGCAACCGTATACAAAGAAAAGGATTATTATGAATAAAAGATTAAAGGAAATCAGTGGCTATCGACTACAACATAAATGTAACAACAGTTATGCCAGCAAAACTTTGTCACGCAGATCTGACCTAAATGACTACTTGAACCAAATTGCAGAAAGAAGAGTGGGTTTACACACCAAGATGCAATTGATACAGTCAAACAATACCTACTTTACTAGCACACCGATGTCTGCATAAAGGTGATTTCCACTCCTAGATATACCTGCTTAAAGTATATCTTCCCCATAAAATTTCTTCCACACTATGGATTTTGTCAGTATGCCAGTTTTACATTAAAAAAAAAATAAATCATATCTATATTTACTAGGCCAGAGTAACTACTCATAGCACCACACAATGTTAGGATCTGCTCTTTAAAGGTTTGGGTTAGGTATAACTTAAATGAAGCACCTAGAAGGACCAGGACAAACCCCCTTTCCCTCAGCTACAGAACACTTCATATTTTCTAAGATTTAATCATGCTTAGTTACTAATGATGGCAGTTACTGTGTCTCTACCCAGAAAAATAACAGTTTCTTCTAGAAGATAAATTTGCATGTCAATAAATGTCCTTGATAACACTTAAGCCTTTACTGAATTTTCCTAAATGAGCCAAAATTCTATGTAGTTCTCAAAAGTATGGCACACTCTTGCATTTAAATGTTTGTTAGGTGGCATAATATTTATGTCGCTGAATTGTAAAGCATTAAAAAAAAATCTTACAGAGAAAGGGAAAATTAAGATGCTGATTATGGGAATGGTACTAAATTCATATAGGAAGAGGAATGACTCATCTTTTGTGAGAAGTTATCTGAATGCACCCAGCCAGTACTGGCTTCATATCTGCCAGGCTTAGAGTATTTCTGGGAATCTAAAGAGCCTGACATTCCTGTCAGCTCCAACAATGTGTTCCCTTAATTAAGATATGCATACATACATTGATGAAACATCATTCCTGTCAACTGATCCGAGGGCTTGTCTGCGGAGGGAAGCTATTCTTGAACACACAAGGGTGTGAACGTAACCTGCCTGCACCAGGAGCTTGCATTCAACTGGTATCCTGCGATAGCTGTTTTATTCTATTTCCCCTTTAACCAAGGACAAATATGAAAACAAACAGATATGTTTAATTGCAAACACATATTACCTGTGGCGTTAACTTAAAAAGAAGCTTGCAAAAAGACAGAAATCAGTAAATCACTTACTGAAATCAAAGATTGGGAACCTTTACTAGGGATTACACAGAAAAAGTTTGCTGAATCTGTTGTTGTATATGCAGGAGAGCTCGCAAACTATGACTATTTGAAAGGTCATTCTTGAGACAACTTGCAGACTAGCATCCTATACATCTGTAACCATTTATTTTAGATAGTTCCAAAAATACGTAATTTGAAGAAGAAAAATCTTGTGGATTTTTTCCTGGAATACTTCTTATTCATTAAGCTCTGAGAAATGGAACATGAAAGATAATAATTTGATAACCTGAACCTATAGGTCTGAATTTTTCCAAATCCAAAGAAAATGAAATAGTAATAGCATACTGTGTACACCCCTACCAGTCTGGATACTTCTACCTATGGTGCACATTCACTCTAAAATAGAAGCAGACAGCACAAAATCCCTGGAACGCAGTCTGTCCTTTTTTCTTTGTGATTATTTTCTTGCACTGTCTGTGATGTGATGCAAATGACAGTCTCAATTTCAATCTGGAATTTCACTTTGGAAAGCCCAAGCATGACAAGTTAATTTTATTACACAGAACGTCTGCTGAACAATGCACAGAACTATGCTAACCACTCAAAAAATAACATCTTTGATGTGTGACTTAGCATGGCAACCAGGCAGAAAGCCACCCCTGCAAGGGTTTTACATTCAAAACCACAAGCACGGACTAGACACCACTTCGAGTTATAAAAGGTAAAATTTAGAACAATAAATGCTGGCCATCCCCATCATCTTAATACTTGAGCTCTACACTACGTCATGGAATAACACAAGTTCCCTACATATTTCAGGGGTTAGGGATAATTCCTTTTCTTCAGACTTGTTCACTGTTTTGTTCATGAAATTGTTTCTTACAGCTAAGATACCTTACAGAAATTTAAAACTACACGATGAAAAGTGGTTAGGTTTCTTACTAAACAGTTTATATAGACGAAATTGCCATAATTCAACATTTACACTGAAGAATAGGAAGAAAGATTAATTATGATTTTCAATAAAAACATACAAGCTCAAAGGCACAGTAATCACAAATAACAAGACAGTGATTGTACCATAATCATTTATCCACATGCACCATTGTAAGGGTCCTGGCACTTAGCAATTACAAGTTTCAATCTTCAGTAATGAGTTTAAAGCACTGCTACGTAAGATCCAACAGCAAATCTGTGTCCACTCTTCCCTGAGCATATTGGCTAAACCACTGAGGATCATTAAACCAGCTGTACCAGGAAATTAAAAAAACCCAAACAACCCCACACGAACAAACACACCCACCACACCACACCACAACCTTATTTCTTTTACATGGTTTAAGTTAAGAGTTGAGATGGGGGTGGCGAGCAGGGCGGCTGAAGAAAAGCAGGAGCTGATGATTCTGAACAGCATGGAAGCTAAGTACATTAACATCTTTTCCTCATAATCTCTAGATAACACCCCCCACCTTCAAGGTACAGACAAGTTCCTTTTAAATAGTACTAAAGGGATATATACACAGACTCCAGTTGCAGGGCTTGGAAACTATGAGTGGAGTAAAATATTACAGGGAAGGACTCTGTAGTGGGGCAGGACAAAAGAGATGTCTGGAAACATAGGAGTGTTGATAAGGTTGATAGAAACACTTCAATGTATTTATAATTTCAGTATAAAAGGCCAAACTTAGCGTATATACTTAGTTTCCTAACATTCTAAAAATCAACAAGCAATTGTAACATGTCATAAATATTAATAAAAATATTTTAATAAAGCATATTATTTTTTAAAATCAGTCACACAGCTTTTTGTATGCTTCAGGTTAGATTCTTGCATCCAGGCTTTTCAAAGGATAAAAAAAAAATAAAAATAATAATTTTCTTCTTGTCCAAAGATACTCCATAAAATATAGCATCTGTGTAAATAAAAGGTAACCTCACCAAGTTTGCAACATAAACTAACATGAAAGCAAATGTAAAAAAACAAGCTCCATTTTATTCTTAGGTACATCACATATATTGTGATTATCTCCTTTGATTCAATTGGAATTGTATCATTTTTACTGAAATAAGAACAATGAAGAGCATGGGTAATTATCTTTTGATTTTCTATATTTTTATGGTGATGTCTTGTAAACCCAAAATCAATGGCTGCAAACATGGAAAAGATTAGAAGTGTGTATTCTCCTTCCAGACAAGATAATCCTGAGTCAGTAGAACTGCATGGAAAGTTACACTATGTTATAAGGACTCTATGAAGGGGTTACTTGAGCTTATTTCCAGTACAGAAAATGATAATTTTTCACATCACTGGCCAATTAAATGAGTTCAAACAAACCTCTCATATCCTGGGGTAATGCAAATTTATAAGAAAAAAAAATATAGCACTCAGTCTTAGAAATCCAAACCAGGACATCAAAGGAAAACACATCACAATATCACAAATGCAAATTAGTTTTTGCCTGGGAAACAAAAAGCTCTGCAAAAATGTCCACAACAGCAGAATTCCTAGAGCTCAGAGTTTTATAAAGCCAGTTAGCAGGGTTTGACTCATCTTTGATAACAGAAGCCTGACCCTTAGGAAGTTATTTGTGATATTGGAGAGACAGTCCCAGCTCCCCAAAGTTTGAAGGTTTGGAAATGTTTAATTTTTACTAAATATTGTATCTGAAATGTTTTTATTCTATTTGAAGTTATTGTATTCTACCTGGCCTGCACAACACAAAGTTTCCTTTAAAATAACAAGCCTAAGGAACAGAGAATTTTTCTAGATTCCAGTAGAATTTGGGCCTGGGTCCAAAAGCCTACAAGAAACTGTAATGCCTTTATTTTAGGTTCTCTCTCTGAGAAGTAAATATCATCCATCTTAATAATGCTTCTAATTTGGTAGAATAAGGTATCAGGGGAAAGTGAATCAAATATTGCAGTGAAACTCTGAGGTAGAGGTTACAGTTGTTGTAGGCTCCAGTTATTTATGCTTGTTCCCTCCTGCAAAATTACCCATGGACTTCTTATTTTCAACCCTTCCAATTTATCAGGGTATGTTATTACTATGCTATTCACTAG
Source organism: Falco peregrinus (assembly GCF_023634155.1). Classification (NCBI taxonomy): domain Eukaryota; kingdom Metazoa; phylum Chordata; class Aves; order Falconiformes; family Falconidae; genus Falco; species Falco peregrinus. Next base: position 71,759,349 of record NC_073722.1, on the reverse strand, counting down.
TTATTGTTTGCCCTCACTTCCAGATATTTTATGCAGATAAGACATTTGTAATGCTGAATTTTGATAGCACTGGATCCCACAGGCATCCGCATATGATCCCATAATGGGGTCTAGGAGGCTCAGCTTAGACTTTGGTGTGCATTGATGTTGTCAGAACACACAGCTGCTTCGATTAAGCCACGGTCTCATTGTTAGTCCAAGGGGAGAGGCAGTGGTCCGCCTGGAGTTAGGCAAGCACAAAGAGGAAAGGGAGGAGGCTTCCCTACAAAATACACAGCCCCACAGAATCTCTCTGGAGAAGGTGAGCTAGGAAAAAAACAGTATATAGGAGACAGTACAAGGAAAAGAGAAAAAGAAAAAAAAAAAAAAGATTTATTTGTCTCTCTTTACACAATGAGGTAGGTGTAGCTCTCTAACTGAGCAATTTTAAGCAAGTGTTTTGCATGAGATGAGCTTCCCGATTTTTCAGACCCACATCTCTGACCTGCAGGCTCGCATACATGTTTGCACAACCTTCATTGTACATGTGGATTATACTTCCAAGTCCACTATTTTAACAAAGTTAGCATGAATACACAGGTGTACCCATAGGCCCAGCTCCAGCTAATCCCTGAACTATTCTTGGCACATCACCAAGCAGTAGCAAATATAACGAACGACAATAGGAAAGAAACGATTGCCTTATCTTTCTGGCAAGCGCTCCACAAGAAACTCATCATCACTAATGCAAGCCCAAGAAAGGGGGGAAGCGTGCTTTCACTAAGCAGCATTCTCACTGGGGGCTCTGTTTAGGATAACATTCACAGGAGCTTAGAAAACTTCCTATAATAAAACAGTCAGTAAAGACTCATGCAGGACAAATGTGTCAAAGCAAACAGGGGAGCAAATAGCCATTTTAACTATATTGGTTCATGACATTTTTTAAATTTTCCTGCTAATCGTTTATTAATCAGGTTTGTGAAAATAAAAGAGTTTTGGGAACTGTTACTTGAGAATACCAGAGATCTTTAACTGATTTTAAATGTTTTTAAATTTAAAGCTTGGGTAGTTACCAGTTTCATACACCAAGAAAAAGGACCTAGCCTCAAATGCAACATCAAAAATCAGAATTCAGCAATATAAAGCAGCAATGAGATTACTTGAAACCTTTTCTTTCTCTTTAACATCCCTGCACTCCTTGCCATCAGGAAGTGCAAGGACTGCAGCTGCAGTCAGCCCCGCAGCAAGAAGTTTAAGGCTTCAAAGCTAATTTTTCAAAGGCCTCTCAGTTTGCTGTTGACAACAGTGTTTTGGTTTCAGTTCCAGAGTTCCTTATAACTAAAAACACTGAGATATGGGTACATATATATGGGTGTCCCTGAATGCAGGCTAACATCAAGCAGGAGACATTTTTTATATAGAAACTGCCAATTTGAAACAGTATCCTTTGGGGTGATGGGGAGGTCAGGGCCATAACATAGAGCTAGGAAACACAAGAGTAGAGGGTACTGGAAAACTGCAATGTAAATCAGAAATGTCTTTATAAGGCTAAAACATAACTCTTATAAAGAAGGTTTTAAAATTGAAGTTTTATATGTTCTACCTCCCATCATCTGTCCTCCAGCTTCAGTTTGTGCCCCCTACATTGTTGATTCCTCTTCCAGATTGGCAGGTCCAACGCTGCTGCTGCAGCCCTCCTCACCACGCCAAAAACTGTTCAGAGTGCACCAAGCCAGCGCTGCAGGCTTCGACTCCTACCTTCCCCATTCTTCCCCAAGGGAAATCACTCCTAAGAGCAATCTCCACTGCCTGAAGATCAAGGTACTTGGTAATTACCTTTGTTGTGATTTCCAGCCCTGCTTGTGCTGCTATGGATAATGTTTTCAGACATGGAAAGTACTGCAAGGTCTTGCAGTTTGTCAAAATGCTTGGCAGGCTAAATTAGCAATGGTGGTGGAAAAAATACAGTAACATATGTATGCAGCACTAAAATAGGGCAACTTCAAATCAGCTGTAAGCTTCAAAGTTGAGTAAACCCAGTATATTAATACCATTATTAGAACAAGTGTGGATCTAGCAGTTTTTAGAAATAGAGCTGTGACTGAACACAAGTTTATGTGCTTTTTGTACAACACATAGGCTACATTATGCTGGCAAGTTGTCATGCTCAGGAATGGTCACAAACATTGGGAGCACACCTGTACAGTTACTGGAAAATGAGGTCCGACCCACAGACTGTCCCACTATTTTTTTTCATTAAGGAAACAAAGAGAGAAATTTTCCGTTCCTGCACCTTCTTGTGTTACTCCAATTTTGAGGCTTCCATAAAATAAGAAATAACCCAGACTTCAATGTAAAATGCTGATGGAAATAATCCTTAAATTATATAGTCTGAATTTGACTTCTTTTTCATTTACATTTTATTTTCCTTTTTGTTTTGGTAGCTTGTTCAGTAGATAATGAAAACACAGAAGTATAAAAGGATCTCTGCATTCCAATTGCACTGACATTCAATTCTGTCTATGATCTGATCATCTCTTGCTGCTGCTGTGGCCTGGACATCATCTATCTTGGCAGCTTTCTCTGTATGTCAGAACACTACTGCTAACCACAAATCTTTTCCATCATGCAATATAACCATCAGATTTTTTTAAATCTCTCTATTGTCTTCTTTTCTCCAGATGCATCAGATTACCTTTCCCTTACTACTTGGGGTATAATAGAAAATAACATTATTTCTTTATCTCAAGTGTAATTTCACAATACAAGTGTGAACTCTTCGCAGTCCTATTGTATGTCTTAATGCTTAGTCCCTTTGTGGTCCAACTGCTGCATCTATCATCAAGTTGCTGTTGTATACCTGAAATCTTCAGCCATCGATTCCAACCACTCTCACAGTCTTTTTAAGTATCATCTTAAAGATTCTAGACTAAGTAACACCTCTTTTTCACATTTATCAACAATCCTGACATCCTGTATTATTTGTCTGTGTGTTGTATTGAAATCTCAATCTTTCCCAAGGAAGACAAGTCTTAGGTACAACCCAAACAGCTTAGAGGCAACTGAACCTATGCCCAAAGGCAAGATTAGTATTGTGGGTTTTTTTAAAAAAAGATATTTTTTTTCCAGTCCCACTGGGGAAAGCAAATAAATTTGTTTGGGCCTGGAATATCATTATGTTTGGATTTTTTACATGGACCAAACCTTACAAAGGCAAACAATAAAAGTGGGGAACCTGGCTCAGTGAAGATGTTTTAGCAGTATTTTGTGGGAGACAGTAAAAAGTAGCACATTTCACAACTTTTGAGCTCTCCTGCTACTGTATGTAATTAATGCCCTTCTTGGGGAAAAGGAAAGACATTAAGGAAGGAGAAACTGACATAAACATTTTGAGATATCAAGCCTTCTCTGAACGCAAATCCCAAGAAGTCTGAAGAATCAGACATCTAGGCTTAATTTATCAGGTAATTAGAGTGAAGTGCTTTGACATCCTGAGAGTAGCTCTTGTGGGCATTTGAATGTCTCAGAATTGCCTTTCTGAAATTCTCAGCCTCAGCAAACAGCCAAGCTTGCCAAGAGCTGGCTATAACATTCAAAGATAACAAGGCAACAGCCTCACTTCTGGTGGCTAGGTGCAGATTTTCCCTAATTCTAGTTTTGGAAAACGCTACCTTTCTCTAGACTTGCTAGAATCTAGAATTCATTCTTGATGCTACAATGGATATGGGTTTTACTGGTAGCATCATTGTTGGTACCAAGATTTCAACATGAAAAAAAAAAAAGATAATAAGAATGTGAAATTCACAGCTACCAAAACTAAGACACTTGCTGGTCCCCTTCATGAACACCAGCATCTTCATTGTCTGAGGCAGCATTTACAGTCAATTGCTCCATCATGCACCTTTTACGTACCCTGCCTTAGCTGTTACACATTAATTACTTTCACAGCATAAACTACTAATCCACCCCAACCTCCTGAACTGCATGGTAGAAAGAAATGCAAGGGAAAAAAGCTTGCGAGTCAGCAGATCAGCCCAGAGCTCAACATCTATCTGAAAATTCAGTTTTCTTCTCAGATTTGCCCAACTGCATTTTTACAACTATAGACGTGTCAGATGCTATTACAGACTTAAGTTTCTTGCAGCATCTCAAATACAGTATGAGTTTTTAGAGCCTGTCTAGGAAAAACAACTCAAAAAAATTACTTCAAATCACCAGGTTATACCTAGAGCCGCCTGGCTGCAAAGCAGGCTCTAAGACCCAGGACAACAGGGTTCAACTAATTATTTATGTTGTGGAATGCAGTCAGAGAAATACGGGTTGCAGTAGCTCAAGGGATAGAAATGGGTAAAAAAAAAAAAAAAAAAAGAGAAAAGAAAAGAAAAGAAAAATTAAAGCCTAAGGATTTTGTCTGTGATATTCAAAATTGTTATTTCAGGCTTCCTCAAATGTAAAACGACTTTTTTTTTCAGTTCATACCTAATTTATATTTTTAAGATATACCAGAAATATCTATGCATGTATACATATTTGTATGCATATATATAGACATATACATATTAAATATGCAAACATATATATATTTAGTGAAAGCTCTGTTTCTGAAATTCAATGAAACCTACAGCCAATCTCACATTTAAGGAACCACATAGCATACAGGGTCCTACATATATACACACACACAAATTTTGCTACCTTAAGATATAGCCTAAACTCCTGTACTATAGAACAAAAAAATTAAATAAACCATAGAGTTCATATTTCATCTCCTTGAACTAAAGACAGGTTTTAAAAGGACACAGTCCAAGCAGACAGATATTCCCTTCTCCACCTTATTGTAACACTAGCATATTGTGGGCAATAATGTGGCAAGACACTGCCTCAGAGTTGCAAATTCCTCTGAAGACGGTCATCTGGCAGATGACAGTCAGAAGTAGATTGGTTGTCAACTGTAGCAAAATTATTTCCTGACAGGGATGAAGTAAACAGAGTCAAAATAGAGAGAGTTAAGAGTACTGGGGAAGCCCAAGCTCACTGGATTGCAGGGTCTGAAAAAAGCAGGAAGATTTAATTAAGTAAGGCTAACATACACATCTCTGTAACGTCTTATTTAAATTCTGAGAGCTTACTGATGCTATTAAAACATTGCAGTATTGAACTTGGCACTGAGGGATACACTATGTGATAAAGCATAGTGTTTTTTTTCTTTAACTTTTTTTTTTGCTATTTAATTCTATCAGAATACGTACAGCAAACAACAGATTGGTTCTTTTCCATCGGTTGTTGAAAGGCAATCCTCATGGACGTACAGTCACAGACCAAAGTAACTTGCTTATACCACCTAGAAAGTATAAGAGGTAGGATATCAAACCAGGTCTTTTTTGTAATTCTACCCTAAACCATATTTTTCTTTGTATTGTAATCGCTAACAGTTGAACACAGAGCCCTTGCTTAGCTACAGCTTTGCTCTTACAGTTATTGCTTAGATAGAATTCAGGTTGTTTCCATTAGTATTATCAAGTCAGAAGCTGTTTTTACAAATGAGAAGTTACTGACAGGGCTTAGTTTTATTTACACTGAAGTAGAGAAACTGGCAGAAGCAGACAAATAAATAGGGCACAGTTGTCCCACTAGAGGAGGAACATTATTTCTGTAGTAATAAATTATAACATTTAAACACAAAAATTCTTCATAACACTTAAAGAAAATACCATAGCAAACTCTGCCACAGAAGCACACACTTCATTGGGTTAAGTCCAAAAACACATGATTTAATCAAATGAAGATACAGTAAAGGTATACTACTAGAGTATTGTATAATTGCTTTGTACATCTTTCAACTCCAAAATAAACCAATACCCAAGAACATGATTGTGTATTAGCACTCACTTAGAAACAGCAGCACGAACCTATCAAAAGGTTTAATTCCAATTTATTTCACATGCCTCTAACTTAAGCAGGAAAATAACAAAAATTGTGATTATAGCCAGTCAATATTGAGAAGAACATACTTACAAAACAGCTGAAGATGCCTGCAGACAAAACCCCTTTTTAGCAAACACTGTAACCTCTTTCATTTAAACTAGCTGAGGAAAGCTTAAGCTCTTACCTACCATGAAGGGATATAAACCAGAAAGCCAGTTCATCCTTTCCTATGTTTTTTCTCCCACCCCTCTCAGCTGCCTTGAATCACTTCCTTAATGCATAACACCAGCAGGGGCAATGAGGTCACCTGTGTATCACAGGCCAATAAATTTAACCATGTTCCATGGATTAGTCTGACTTTACTCACCTGCACCCTAATGGGATTTAGTCAAATTTCACTGTGCACCACCACTGAGGAAGGGGAACCACCAAGTTCTCATACCCAAGACAGCTGCATGACTGGATGCTGGTTTAGGTGAGATTTATGGAGAGAGTTCAACTGGCAAACCACCTCCCATAGTGAAGGGAGAGGCAAATATAGGCAAGGCCCCTATCAATCTCACCTGGAAGCAAGGTCTTTTCCCAAGCCCAGATCTTGTGACTAGGTTATCCGAGTAGATTTTTTGTGCACAAAATAATCTTGGAGCTATTTTTCCCTCCAGTTGCTCTCCTAGCTCTTCTTGAGGACTGTAAGAAAGTCCTACTAAATACAAAACCCTAGCAAATAAACAAAAATTAATACATCTGCCTAGTTAATCTGAGGTGAAGAAGGAAGACTCCTTCCCGACTATGCAGGAAACCTTCTTCAGCTCTTACAATGTAAGACTAGCCTATAGGCTTGAAGTGTAATGAACATACCAAGCATCATATGCCATTTTACTCTCCCCAATACCCAGGAAGAAAGCGGGAGATTGTGGTCATTCAAAAAGTTCCACATTTTCAGGCCAGAAAGAGTTACTGCAATCTTGTAGCATGACAGACAATGCACACATACTCACACATAACTCACACAGATTTTTCCTTCAGCCAAATTAAATCTTTGAGTTTTTTGAAAGCTTGGGATTAAGAGATAAAAAATTCCCATGAGTTTCTGATTTCACTTTCCCAGGTCAGCCATTCTGGTATTTAAATTGCACTCACAGCTCACAGCTAGAAAGATGTACTTATTTGAAGGTTGGAGTTTTCTAAATGCAAGTTCCAGCACTTAGCAGAAAGGCTTTATCATGAATACTTACACACCAGATATGGGAACATGAATTAGTTATCATAGAACAAGGTCAGGTGTTCACTTTTGTATTAATAATTGCGTTTACCCCATGGAAAACATGAGGCAGCTTACTCTCAGGGAAAAGGACATCAGGTCATCCCTGGCAACACACCCTGTGCACACTTTGTTGTCTTCCCATTCACATATCACAGGAAGATCTCAACAAGTAGCTTGTTCTGTTTTCCATGTGCAAGTTTACAGGCAGCCCTGCACTATTTCCACCTCTAGTTTTACAAGAACTTGAATTTCTCAGGGCGCCAGGACTTGGAGTGTTGTCTGTGCCTCTAACAGGAAACAAAGGGTAAAGCACTACCCACACTTCTGCTTTTCTTGCCCTTCCTTTACTTACTGTGGAATCAGTTGTGACAGCCTATTCCCATCAGATGATTCAAATTCCACCAAGTTACAGTACCATATTGTATTTCCCTATGTAATTAAGCATCCCAACACCCTCCTGTTGCTCATGTAGGTTTCTAACATCAGTACAGAGGCAATTAAAAAAATATATTCCTTATATACGGTTTTGTGCCAAATTAAATGATACAATGTATGCAAGATTTTCAAGGAGTTGCTGTCAGGGGTGAGGAGAGGCGCTGAGAATTTGAAACTGGTGCAAGATATGACAAAGAAAATTCATGAAGCAGTAAGCACTAGAAGGTCACTTTGACTCAATTTTCCATTTTCTTGCAGAACATCAGACACAGTGTTTGGGACTGCAGAGACAGAACTTGCTAACAACTTCATTATTTCTGTAGTCTACAACTCAATTTTCACAGCTGTATTACAAGACCAGAAACAAGCAGTGATCTCATAAGCTGTTCTAAAGGATATTTTTATGAAAGAATCTTCCATTCACTTCCCTGCTGCTGAAATTAAACATCCCCATGAAATCCACAGAATGTGTTTGCACAGGTTTCTTCCCAATTTCTATTGTAAATCTCACTGGTAGCTTAACACATTGCTTCTAGTTTCGAGTTTTCCTCAAAACCCTTGGTTTTTAATTAATTTTTAATTTGATGAATATATCAAGAGCATCATCATTTCTTTGTTTATAATGAGATACTCTCACAGACATCACTGCACCACACTTCACAGGTGATAATCACTTCAAAAAAATCCAGCACACTGATTATGTCATTATCTTTTTATAGTTATGGTATCTAAAGCCCGGTGGCCCAAAGCTCTTCCATATAGTCTCTTGGAGATGGAAATTATTTTCATGAAGGCTCTCCTCCCTTCTGCAATATAACAGGAGTAGCCATACTTACAGGATCTTGCATTCAGCTGCAAGAATGGCAGGGCATGCTTTGGAGTTTTTTTACAATGGTCCCTTTGTTCTAGTGTAAACTTGTACCTAATTGAGGCACTGACAAAAAAATCAAGTCCTCGGCCCCTCTGGAGTTTTCTCTCTCTCCTAGAATTATGAAGTATTCAGTCAAAAGACCAAAAAGTCTCCCTAGTTTTGCATCGTTCTTTTGGATTTGCTAAAACGAACTATAATCAAAGATATTCTGTAGTGCCAGGCCTCTTTCTGCCAATTTTTTTGAAATCACAACTGCCCTCAAAATCCTCTCTTATAGCAGGTTAACAGGCTTACCTTTCTGGGTCTTGCAATGATATATGCCTGCATTTCAATTAGGACATGTAAGTTAACTTGTGAAACCCACACATTTTACAGATTGCTCCGATTTATGCCAGGTATCCAAGTCCAAGTGGGAAATAATATGGAATAATATGTGGAATATGTCCTTCATGATCTCTCAGAGACAGATCAGTAAGAACAGTATTTCACTGCCTTTTCCCCCAGACAAGTAGAGGAAATATTTGGGAAAGTTATAAAGACAAAGCAAAATTTATTGCCCGGCGAAACAAATGAGGAGGCAAAAACAGAGGACAAATGTGAATTTCAGGCAAGATTTTAAAACAGAAGCAAGAAGAAAAATACAGCTTTTCACCACAGACTCATTTAAGAATCCCTGTATTTTATTAGGTACCGAATTAGACAAACCCTGCAGTTAAAAAACCAGCATGTTCTCATTTGAATTTTCTGCACTCACAGTGCAATGAAAATGGTACCAAAAGTGTTTTAGTTGTCTAGCCATTCTAAAAAACATACTAAATGTCAGTATCAGCTGATCGTAAAATTACATATCTTCAGTGTCAAAAGTTCTGCATACGGGGACAGTGGTTAACCCCAATGAAGTCAACTGCAAAATTCTGCTGATGCCCTATGGAAGGAGTTGGTCAATCGTAACACTGCGCCAAAGTAAATGAAGAAGCCCCAACATGTCCAGTCGGTACTCCATAGAACTGATGAATTACCCTTTGCTTTGTCATATCACGCTGCCCTTTTACAGGCATGAAAGCTCCCGGGACCTCTTCCAGAGGAAACCCCTGGCAACTGCTGATGGCTGATGAAAGCAACTACTGGCATCACTTGTGAAGCCACTGTGGGGGCTGACTCATCTGCAACTTCTTTTTACATCACTCATCTCAATTGTCCCTGGCCTATCCATTTCTGCAGAGCAAGCAAAACACTCTGTCATACTCTTCGGTCCTACTCTATTTAACCACACTTCAGGATTTACTCAGTTAAACCTGTGAATACATAAATATGGAAAGATTTGGAAAAAGTGAAAATGCTACAAGAACTACTCAATTTGAAACACCATCACACACACACAAATATTAAAAAAATTTCTCACTGAAAGCGCTATAATGAGAGGACTGTAACAGCAAACCGGTCCTTACCGTTCCCTGCATTATAGACTGACTATCCCAGGGCAGAAGGGAAGGGGGAAAACCAAATAATGGAGATTTATCTTCTTGTTAAAACTGCCTTCACACCTAAGTACTTTGTGCACAAACCTTTCAGTTTTGGGTGTAAAACTTGTAATGTTCATTCAGCAAAACGTACGGCAATCGGACTTCACTGGGCAGTTTCCTCCCCCAATTCTCCCCACGTATCCCACATAAAATACGCTTTTCCATCCGGCTTAATCCCCCGCTTCGTGCAAAACGCTCCTCCTCAAGTCCCTGCTCTCGAATACGAACTTAAACGCCACGCTCCCCATTTTGAAGCCACCCGCCTCCTCCCTTACGTCCAGCCTGTGCCCCGACCCCGCGGCGGGGGCTGCGAGGTGGCAGCGCCGGGCCCTGCCGCACCTCCGGCGGCGGCCGCCTGCCCACCCAGCCACCGCGGCTCCCGCGGCACGCACCGCACCGCCCCGCCCCGCCCGGCCTCCCGCAGCCCCGGCCACCGGCGAGGCAGCCCGCCTGCCACAAAACGTTCAGGGGTGGCCGGCGCCGCAGGGAAATCCCCCCACCGCCCCACAGGTAACCCTCTCCCCGGAGGGCACGGGCAGGTGGAGGGCGGCGGGAGAAACGAGGAGCGAGCTCAGGCGCCCGCCGCGCCCAGAGATGGGTGGGTGGGGTCGCCGCGCACGCTCCCCGCCGCTGCCAGCGGTCGGACCGGCGCCCCTCGCTCCCCCAGCGCCATGCTGCCCCCGCGGCCCGGCGGGCGGCCCCACCCCAGCCCTAACAAAGGAGGCCCGGGGCCGCGGCGAGGGGCGGGAGCTGCTGCTCTCCGCGGGGACCCGCCCCTCGGCTCCCTCCTTCCCAGCCGGGGGCGCTGCCGCCGGCCCCGCACCGCCTCCGCCCTCCGTAGCTGCCCGCCCTTCCCCGGCGGCAGCGGCAGGGTGCCGCCGGGCGGGCGGGGTGTCTCCTAAGCGGCCTTGCCCGGATGTGCTACCCTGACTCATAGCCGCGCCGCACGCAGGCTCCGCGCCGCTGCCGCGCCCGCCCCGCGCTCACGCCTCCCGCGCCTCTCTCCGCGCCCGCGGAGAGGCGGCGGCTGCAGCAGCGGCAGGAGGGGAAGGAGGAGGAGGCCGCGGCGGCACCATGGGTAAGTCGCCCCAGCACCACGCCGTGCAGCCCCCCTGCCGCCGCCCCTCTGCCCCTGGAGGCCGCCGCCCGCTCGTCGCCGGTGGGTGGGGAGAGGCGGCTGGCCCAACTTCCCCGTCGGCCGCCTGCCGCCGCGCCGCGCCTCAGCCTGGGGGGCAGCGGGGTCCGCCGAGCCCCCGGCGCCGCCGCGGCCACCGGCCGGCCCCTGGCCCTGCAGCGCAAAGTTTCCGCGGCTCCTGCGCCGCCGCCTGCCGGCTCTGCCCGGCCCGGGGTGCCCGCCGGGGCGGATTAGGGGCAGGGTCGGTTCTCCGGGTGCGAAGGGGGCTTCGGGGCAAGGAGTTATATAAGGCACCCCCGGACGCGCTCCCAGTTACCGTTTGCATAATGGAGACGGTTGGGGCAGTGATTATAAAATAATCTCCCTTCGCCGCTCGTGGAAGACACAAGGATCCTCGTATTTCTCCGGCTTTTAGGAAGGCGTTACTCGTGCCTACAGATGCAGCCATATTACCTCTGCCTTTTTTTTTTGGTCTTAAGACTGTAAATTAAGTAGTTTCACGCTGGCTGCTGCTTGCACGGAGCTTCCAACAAATGCCATGTGAATCTAAGTAGTACAGTATTTGATTTTTCTTTACAGAGTGCTCAGTGAATTTCTTTTGCCTCCTCCACCTCATCCTCTTGCACAAACTACAGCTCTGCTGGTATTAAACAGCCACCATAAAACAGATTTCCCAGAAATCTGGCTGTAACGCAGATCCCAGGGATGGGTAGGGAGCGCCCACATTGAGCTGCCAAAGACCCAGCCAGTCTGCCAGGTGTGATGGTGAGACAGAGGGTGCAGATCCGGAGGGTAGGGAGCTGTGGCTCACAACCAGGGTGAGGAGGTGGTGGTTCCCGAGTTGGGCTCAGGGGTTTGACATCAGCACTTCCTGCGGCCTTAGGTAAATCAGTAGTTTCTTTGCAGATCACATGCATCTTTCACTTTTAACTAGAAGTTTCCATGGAAAGAAGCAGTTGCAATGCCTCAGTTTTTCTGCTTATGAGGTGGGGGTAGATACTTATTTAACTCCTTTAAAGCAATGGAGAACCTTTGGAGAATGGTTCAAATTAGAAGCTGTCAGGGTCAGGCATGAGGAATGTCAGGTTTCATCCTAGGTAAACTCTTTTCTTGTGCCTTGCCTTTTTAACCCGCGTGAATTTAGTTTGGGTATGTTTCCTGTCTCCTCCAGTCACTAAGTAGGACTATGAATCTCATCGTTCTGTTTAAAGTCTGCTTGTTGGTAACTCTGTTTTGGCTTCCAGAAAAGAAACAACTTAAGGGCATCACTTAAAACCTGTTCAGAAAAGCTGGTGCAGAATGAGCACAGCGCTCCTTTTTAGAGGAGTCTATGCTTCAGTTGCAGGCAGGTTCGTAAACAGCTTGAAAATCTGCTACAGCTTGCTGCATAAGTAAGGGTAGTTATAATTATTTTTAGGAAGACTGAAATAATTTTTCTGTGAATCTATCAGTACCTATCCATAATTGCCCAGAGAGATTGCACGTGAAAATACAGAGGAGCCTTCCCCACCCCAACTTCGTCAAGTATCAGGGTCTGATTCCACTGTCTTTAAAATCAAGGCAAACTGTAAGTAGCCTCTGCAGCAGATCTTGTTGTGAGTGGCAAAGACTGAAATCAGTTTCACCTTGGCTCGCAACTAATAATGACTTTCCATGCGAGACTTATGTTTAGGCTCATACAATCAATGCACTACCTTCCCTCGTTCAGCTTATAGTATTCTTTTTGCTAATGCATTACATAAAAGCTGAAAATCCTTAGAATTAAATCAAGGATGAATTTGTTCTTCCTGTAGCTTTTATATCTTTCCCTAATTTGGGCTCAATAAGCTAGCATTTGTGGCAGAGAGAGCACTAATGTCTTACGGTTAAACATATGATCTGTTCTGTATTTATGAAGCTTGGTATGATATTAAGTGGTTTGTGTGCTGATGATATAAAACGGAAGCCCAAGTAGGTATATTCTAACTCCAATTAAAATATTTCTATTGTTAAAAATACTGGTTATGTATACGTGGATCTGCTTTTTCTTGACTGTGTAGAAATACTTCTGCTGCCACTCTGATTCCAAGTGTGTATTCCTCTGAAGATATTATGGCTGTTGTTTCCTCCTAGAGGATACTGATTTGCTCTCATTAATATCAGTTCTTTCCAAAATTACCATTTTTGTTGCTTGCATTTATTCAAAGTTCTGTCTGAGTACAGTTTAAACAATATTCAATGTTTGGTGCTGAGAAGCAAGTTGCCATAAGTCCTTCTGGCGGTAGAGCACTTTGAATACTTGAGATGACATGTGCACCACCAGTACTTTACTTCTGTTTTTATAAGAACAATTACAGGTTTTCACTTTTCAGTTACTATTGTAATACTTCGGTTTCACAATGAATAGCGGTTTTCCAGAGTCAGTTCTTGTTATTTAACCTTGAAAAACACAAGTGGTATACTTGTGCAAACACACTATATCTAAGAAAATCTTTCTATTTTAGAGCAGTGTCCTGTGGTGGTTATTGTAAGCAGGCTGCAGTTATTTTACAAACGTAAATTAGTAAAATAAAAATCAGGAACTTGGTTACATGTTGACCGCTCAACAGTAATCCTTTGGCCCCAAAAGATGGAGAAACACCACTTATGAGAGTTTGTATGCGGAATGCAAATACAGATGACAATTTTTTTTTTTTAATGAGACTTAACAGTTTGTTTGAAGTGTTATTATGGTCTGTAATAGGGAAAGCTTATAGAAGTATTCTTCCATTTTGAGACTATTGGTTTTGTTAGCAGAAAATGGAAGGCAGCCGCTGCTCTGATGAAGCTTAATACGTGCTTAGGCGCTTTGTTGGGCAGCAAACTGTGAAAGCAACCTGCTAAACTCTTTTTACAATACCTAGCCATAATGGCATGATGACAAGATATAGAAAGCACACAGGCTGCGATGTAGTTGGATTTAAATACTGTCCATTTAGCTACATTGTTGTCAGAACAAAGATTTGTATTGCCTCTGTCTTCCCAATATACTCTTGTTTTCTCTCCCAGATTCCCTGAAGAATTACCATGTGCAACTATGTATCGAGTTTTGGGGTCAGCCTGAGGGTTGTCACACACCAAATCCAAAGTGAACCACAGGTCAGGGTGTAACAAGCCACTCTCTGTCTTCAGGATGTGAGTTCACAAAATAAAGGAGGCAGGAAGGTGTGAAGCTTCAGGCGTGCTTGTGTGTAATACTGTTTTCAGGAAGACAGGGATAATTCTCCCTGCTTTTAGTTAAAAATGTAATCACTAGCTTCAGACATGAGAGGAATGAAAGCTAATGAAAGTCTTCCATCTTGAGAGATTTCCTGCTAGTTTTGTTATAAAAGATGCAAGTCAGGCTAATAAGTTGCTTGGAAAAGAGATCTATCCATTGCACAAAAAGATAATTTTTAATTCTTTTAAAATTTTTGCTAAAACAGACTTCTTACACCACCAGTGTATTAGTTCTAGCCAGCCCAAATATTTCAGTTTAAGCCAGTATAAAATATTGTATTAGCATTTCCTAAAAGCAAGACTGATTTTTGGTGAAAGTCTTGTATTTAAAAAACAAACATGGAGAAGACTGGTTTTAGACTGCATCTCTTTTGCTTCAGTAATGTTCCTCGAAGTATGCCTCTGAAGCAGCCAGAGAGGTTAGGTTAGTTTGACTGACATTCCTTAATGAATAACTGTTCCTGTGTTCAGGCCAATATTTGTGATCTTTTGTTATTACGTGAGACTGAAATGAAGTAGTTCTGTCTTTAGCTTTAGGTTAAAGGCTTCATTCGTAAGTAGGTTTCCTGAGAGCAGAATATTCGGAGGTAGTGTCAGAAGTCTGTGAGGAACATCTGGCTTTCTGTAGCATCAAACTGAAAGTGGAAAGAGAAAGGGCAAAAGAACAGCTGAAACCTGAAGGAAGCAAAGCGGTAACAATGGAAATGAGAAAACTACCAAGACAAGAGACAAGAATAGAAGGGAACAAAAATCCCTTAAGGGAAATGCATGGAGGGAGAGAAATACTAGAAGCAGAGGAAAGATGGGCGTAATAGATGGATGAATGGAACAACAGAGGACAGAAATAGGAGAAAGAAATGAGGATCTTGACTCTGTGTTCCCCTCCCATCTCTCCCCCCACCCCCCCAAAAAAAAAAAAGTTAAGAAAATAGTTGTGGTATAAATGTAAATAAAATCAGATAATTTTTACCCTCTTTTTTTGTAGACCATTTAGCTGCTGCTGACAGCCCTTGAGAAGACCCATTATAATTTTCCGTGTTCCTCAAGTAAAGCAGATTTGTTTCTGGGAGTTCTGAGAATTTAATTATTTATAAATATGTTAAAAAATAACATAACCTACAATTGGTTCAATAAAAGGAAAAATTATGTCATCACCGTTTGATGGAAAGCAGTGGAGATTCATGTATGGCATCTGTCAAGGAGGTTGGTTGTTATCCCTTCTTAACTCTGTGGCAGGATGTAGTTCATGTTTTAGCATAACAAAGGGACATTAAACAGTGACTGATGTAAGAGAAACTTCATTTTCCAGTGTTGACTAGTCCACCTGGGTCTGTTCACATGCTGTGTGTTCAAGAAAACGAGCATCCCTGCTGTCTTGATATACTGTGGAGGCATCACATTTCCAATTCTAACTTCTTTCCAGATTAAAATAATTAGGAACTATGTCTAAACTTCTGGAAATTAGGAGTCTTAAAATGTCAATACATGTTCTTCAGCTAATGGAGAAATTTTTTTAATGACAGTTTGAATTTTAATTAGACAAGGAGCTTTTCCTAGTAAGGGATTTTATAAGTAGAGCTTTCACTGCGAGGACAATCTCCCAGGGCCTCTTTTTGTTAGATATGATGTAGAAAATTGTTTCTGTTTACAAATTTTAATGTAATGGCAAGCAAATGAAATTTGTTCTGGTAGAGTAAAATAGTAGTTAAAAGTCATGGACTTCTGAATGGTGAAGTTCCTTTTAGTGAAAAAAAAAAAAAAATAGCTGTACTAGAATTTGTGTGTGCTCTAGATATGCCTAATACAATTTGTAAACTCTGAAATAAATGACTGTGGTTTAAGGAGCCTCAAAGCTGTGCACACAGCCTGACAACATTTGTTCAGCCTGAGAGTTGCATGGTTCTTGTTCAGAGAGTTTAAGTTGTGCAGAAACTCTGGTGATCTCACTGTGTTCTTAAGCTCTAGTTCAAGTAGGTTATGAAGTCGGCAGATATCCAGAAGAATTTGTCAAATCTATAAACCAGATAATTGCTGTTCATTTAGCTCCAGATAGAGGACAGAATTTAGTGCAGGATGCTTTGGGACCTGCGAATAAATACAGCATACCTTAGCTGTACAAGTATAAGCGTTTGTTGGCAAGGCATATGTCTTGGAAGTATCTCTGACTTGAAATACTTTCAGATACATCTTCTTCACAAATTCTGATAAGAAATGTCAGGGAATAAATGTATGTGTGTCTGAAGAAGTTGGAATTCAAAATATGCATAAATTGAGACAATGCAGATGCCTGTACAAAGTTGTGTTAAAATTTGCAGTATAAAACAAGTGAAGTGCTTTCATTTCATGTTTCCCATTTCTAGTTTAGACACAAACATCATACAAAAATCAAATTTACACATTTAAAAATCTGGGGGAGGGGGACAGAAATCACACTTTTGCAAAGGAAATACTTTGTTATCCATTTCAATATTAGGTTCCATTTTCCTCACATTTCACAGCTCTTACAAGCTTCCTGCTTCCTAGTCATGTGTTGTAGGGACATCTTAGACATAAGTCAATTTTGAGCTTTTATTAAAACACTAAGCTATTCATTGTGTTAGTGATAGCTCAGGGAGATTAATGAAAGTTAATCAGTGTTGTTTAAGTTCATCAGCTGGTTCCATCCACTGATACTTGCCAGGCACAGACAAAAAGGTGGGAGAAATATGCAAAATTTTTCTATACCTTTAATTTTTTTGTTGACCCCTCCAATCAGTCGACTTAGATTTGACAAGTCATTTCAGTATCTGATTAAATCCAGTTAAGCAGGTGCGTAAATTCCCATGGTGAACAGCAGCCTTTCTTTCAGGCTTACTGCTGGTGCTCTGGAAATGTGGACTCCCAAGTCTGCTTGGGAGTACAACTGGACAGAGAGACAGAGACTGAGTGAGAAGTCTGATTCATGGCGGAGAGCAGCTAAGCGGTATAGGATAGATGACGCGATGAGGATTGAACTAAACCTTGGAGAAATTTGTCAGGGCTACCAATGAGCCTGTGGGGAACAGGCCAGTGCTTGGGAGACCAGGGGAGGTGACAGCTCAGCATTTCCTGGTATTCTTGAGTTTGCATATTTAGTCAGCCACCTGTGCATTTCTATGGCCTTCCCGATGTCCCAGTACCGGAGCATCAGGGCACACAACCTGCAGTTGAAAGCCCTATCCTTATTTCATTCTTCACCTTTCAGTAAATGTCTTTACCTCTGGAATACACCAGTCCAGAAACCCCCAGATATTACAGAATACTCATCCTACTCTCATCTTGTCTTCCATACAGTAGAGGTCTACAGTTGGAAGAGAATTCTGTCATACCTAGCACTTTACAAGTTCTGTTCTACCCCTTTTGCTCTTGATTATACCTAGGCTGGAAACTAAAGTTGCATGGTATCATATGGATTAATTCTGTGACAGCATTTTTGTGGAAGGAAGCTGAAAGTTCTGCTAGCTTAGCTATTTGACTTAAATATCAAAAATGCTAAAACATGGCCTGCAAGCCTTTATGGTCTCTAGGGTGAGTGGGGCGTTTGACTGTGGAGGTCTGTGAGTTGCTGAGAGTGGCCTGCTCTGGCAGCTAGGAACTCCTCTTGGGAGCATATTTAGAAACACTTCCCATCTTTGATGTTGGACATGACAGTCCAGGGACTTAAATTAATGGGACTATTTTAACATTTCTAGCCTTAAATACAACCTTATAAGTACGTGTCAGTATTTACAGGGCCAGTAGTGTACCTGGTCCCTTCTCTAGCCTTGCTGAGTTTATTCCCATATCCCTTGTCTATGGAGAAACCCCATCATGCTCGCAGTCTATATAGCACCCAGTACCCTGCAGGCATAACTTGAGTTCAGTACTGCCAAATAGCTACTTGTGCTACATGAAGGCTTTGGAACAATTTCCTTAAATCAAAATGCTGTTCTATCTTGACAGCAGGAACAAAGCATGGGAAGAGAAAAGGGTTTTAAAACCAAAGCAGGACTGTACACATCTTTCTTATCTAAATCTTCCCTGTCCACAGAATGTTTAACTTACCTCCTGGGCCTCTGGAGGAACTGACTGAAGTCAGTCTTCTAAGTCTGGTGTACTTGGTAACAGCAGCATCTTCATATCTCTGATCGCTTCGTTCAGCAATCTTCTGATGTGCACACTGAAAGTCACTGGATTGCTGATCATGTTAGGACCCTGTTGTACAAATACCTAAGACACCCCTCCTGAACTTCAGTGAGAAATTTAGGAGGAAATGCAGTGAGTGAACGTGACCATCAAGAGGTGTGGTAGCAGCAATGAACAGGTATTTCCACACTTAACTTTCTCTTCACACACCCCCCCACCCCTTTTCCCCTAAGTAACTAGTAGACATTATTTTTCCTCAGTCCTCTCCCATGCTTATGTGTTGAACTGATTTTAGGATCAGGATGCAGTTCAGGGGGCGGCAAAGGAAGGCCAGCCACAACAGAACACTAGTCTGTGAGCACATTCATTGTAGAATTGTCTGGTATGATTAAAATCCATTAATATGCTTTATACAAATACATTTGCTATCATCCTGCAGAACCTGTTGGGCAGTCCCCGTTCTTGCCTGGTTTTCCACAAAGCTCAGGCAGAATATACAGACATGCTGGCTTCTGCCATATGGAATTAGGGGAAAAGCAGGGAAATGTTGGCAATTGAGGGAAAGAGATGGAATGTGTACATAAGGAATTGCTGACAGGAACCAAGCAGTTTCAGGAGGATGGTTTCTGTTGTTGTGTTGTGGTTTTTTGTTGTTGTTGTTTTTTGTTATTATTTTATTTAAACCTTTGCAATAATAATTCCATCACCCATTTGCGGCAAGATAGCGCTTCAGTCCAATCACAGATACTAATCAATACTTGTACATGCAGCAGTGCCCAAAATACAGTGTGTGTTTTCCAGACGAAAAGCACACTTCTGTATCTGATGTTACAGTGTACTTATTTTCTTTGCCTCATCTATTTTACCAAAGAATCCTTTCATAAGCTTCACACACTCTTCCACGGCCTTCCTGTTCCTTTAAGACTTCTTTATTTCATTCCCCAGGTTTCTGTGAAGTCTTCCTCCTCTCTACCTCCTCCAGTTATCTGTTCATTTGTGTCTTTCTTCCCATCTCCCACTCTCTTTTCTCCTCTGGTTCTATCTTTATTAATTAAATATCTAACAGCTTCTTCCGTCATCTATGCTTTCTACTATCTTTGTTAGGGAAAGAATTGAAAAACTGGTGTTCCGCTTTCTAATTTCAAGAACTTAAGTGATTATTTTTTTTCTCTTCTCTTTAGTTAAATATGAGTTATTTATAACCAGTTTAAAATCATGCTTCAGTTTTTTCTAATGTACAGTAAGTGAGAATATATGAAAGAATGTATCTTGTAGGAAAGAAATTAGGCAGAACTGGGCCCTATTCATGTAAATGCTATTTATGCAGCATTCTTGTACCCACACAAAGCCCACACTGAGTACTGCTGAAGTCATTGGGATCCTGCTTTTTCTGACTCAGCTGTAGTGGAGTTTGAACTGCTCTGTTTTGGTGAAACCATGTAAAAAGACACGCATCACCCCATCCGTTCAAGACATAGTAATGTTGACTTTCCAGTTTTACAACTGGGGGAAAATGGCAGACACTGGACCGATTTTGACCATCTGTTAAAATGGCTTTTATTCATAGGTATGGTGCTATACTAACATGTAGCATCTGAAGGAACTTGCCAAATGAAGAAAGAGCCATGTCCTATGATAAAGAAAATAATTTGTTGAACTTGGCTTTTCTTAAAAATTTATAGAATTGTCATTTATGTAGTATGTTTTATCAAAGAGGAAACAAACTGAACATTGAACATCTTCCAGTGAAAGGAATAGTAAGCATGGTGTCTTAAGCTATTAATATACATATGTTCTAGCTTGTAGAAGCATAGGGGAAAAAGAAAAACTAAGTTTTCAGAAATCTGTTTCAGAAACTGACTTTGTAGCCATTAGGTGATGGCTTTTGGTGCTTTCTGATATTTCCAGCAAATGTTAGGAATTCCTCTTTGCAAGATTGCTACACATTATGCTTCTGATGACGCATATATTTTGAGTGTGGACACTTAATGCTCTGAAGGCAAGAATGATGGAGAGAAACAAAAAGCAATTCGGTACACTTCTTCAGAATACATCTTCATCCCAGAAATGATCTGAAGTGCTTGTTTATCTTTATGAAGGCCATAACTTCCGAGGAGGGTGAAGGCATCGCAGTTCTTTTTTTTGGCTGTGGAGGGCAAGGTGGAATTTAAGACTTCCTATGCAGTCTCTGGAAGAGACTGGAAGAGTTCTCTTGTGAACATAGAATTTGAGTTCGGTACATGTACCCAGTTCAAAACAGATGGCTGGAGAGAGAAATGCCCTAGATAATCAGCACTTCATGTTAGCAAGGGGTGGCCTGTTTTACTTTTTCTTTAAATTGATATTAAATAGGCTTTCCAATAAAAAGCAACAGCTGTAGACTACTGGATTGTTTTTAGCCTGCTTAGCTCTTTCAGTTCTGAACAGTTTACTGCAGTGATCATAACAGCAAGGAGTCACTTGGAAGCCAGCATACTTAGCAACTATTTAAACTAAATTGCTTTCTTTTCTAAAATCAGAAACGGTCATCAACAAAACAAGCATATTTGGCTGTACATAAAGAACTTACTGGATTTTTTTGAAAGCTGTTTAATAGGCACATTTTACAAAACGACTTAATCATTGGCGTGTTTTTTGAAACATAGGCTTTTCTGTTTGACCCTTTTTATGCTTTAAAAATAAGTAATGAGCCTATTAATTTTTTTCCCGTTACCAGAAATTTATTTCTTACAATCAGAAATATGCCGAGGAGCCTGTTTGCAGGTTAAGATTAGACTCTCTTTGAGAAAAGATGTAACTATGAGACCAAGGATTAGATATCAAACTTTAAAATTCAGGAATTCTTGCAAGTTTCTGATTTTTATTTTTTTTTTAAATCCTTCTTTCTTCTCCCTAGATTCATGTAGTTCTTGCAGAAGCAGCCATTATAACAAAACAGGCCTCTTCAGGTTTTGGTCACAGTTTGGAATTAAAATGTTTTTAACAATTCTTTTTTAACACTTAATTGTTGGCCCCTCAAAGAACAATCAGAATAGGTTTTTGACGGCCACTATGGTTGTTGTATTTATGTAACAGTAAAAGATTCAGTACTATTTAGGCTTTGATCATGTAGCATGTGTTAGACTTTAGCATTATTTTGTAACACCTTCAGAGGGCCAGTGCAAGTTTAGAAGCCAAATTCTGCTTGTTTACATAAGCATACTATTTTGCTCTGTATTTGTAGAACTAATTTGTCCCCAGAATTTAGCATGTCATTTGAATCCTTTCATTCTAGAGGTTTCTGCTGCTTCATGTAATGCAATCTGAGGTTAAGATAAAACCATCAGACAAGAAAATCTGGTTGCTTTGACATGAAAGATCTGGATGCGCAACACAGAGCTTATAAAAAGGCATTAATTGAATTAAAGTAATTTTTTTTATTCAGTGCTGAGACATGACTTCTTTAAATTGAATACAGCAAACTCCATTGAAATACATGTTTAAGTGTGTGTTGTAGTTTTAAATGACTCTGTGTTGCAGTGCTTTTAAGTGACCTGGTTGCAGAGCATTTAGAGAAGGTAATCTGTTGAAACCAGCTTTGCTGCTGAAGCTTCTGTGTAGTCAGATTATGGCCTCAGTTCCCCATTGCCCTGTATTATGCATAAAGTGACTGCAAATTTGATTTAAGATGGTAATTGGGCCCAAATTGTAGCTTTAATATTCTGCCTGGGCATAAATGGCCATAGGATAATGGCTAATAAAGTGATGGGTAATAAAATGATGCCCATGGTGCTTTCATATTTGAGATGACTTGAAGTCTCATTTTTAAATATTCATCATGGTTTAGTAGAATTAATGGATTTAAGATCTGCACACAGTTTTGAGGCTACAGTGACTCACATCTGTAGAAGCCAGAAAAAGCTGCAGGTGTTTGGTACACTGGAGAATTTGTGGCACGGGGAAATTAGGAGTTGTATTCTCAAAAGACTAGTCAGCTCAGTGTATGATGGCAGACACAGATGAGGAAATTAACTTCTCAGGGGTTAGAAAAGGTAGATGTGCTACCTGTGGGTGACAAAGAGACAGTTACTGAAAAGAGAAGACCACTGATCTCTATCATTAAAAAAAACACTCTTCAGAGGGATCTTTAAACACTAATTCATCTAAATAGCCTTTTAAGTGAGAGTGTGAAGCAGGGAAATAAAACCAAATTTAGCCTTCCCCCACCCCCCAGTCTGTTTCTTTAAAGAAGTGAAAACGACAAGACCAAGATAGTAGATTGTAAAAAGGTGTCTTCCCCTCTACTCTTTCTCATGCAGGATTTAAAGTTTGTATGTTGAAGAAGGCTGCTATTGACCCAGATAGGGAGATAGGAAATAAGTGAAAACTAGATTTTTACCTTGAACTCTGGAATGTGAAAGTAAACAAGTAGCCTACCAAATGAAAGGCGTGCTGTGCAAAAGAGATACTGGTTTGATATATGTGGAAACATTTGCTCCTGAAATGTAGTTTTCTACTGTGACACTGCATCATTAAAAGAGACATCAAGGTGCAAAAGGTGTTACAATGACAGCTAGAATTAAACCCAGCATTTTCAAGGGCCTGTGTTCAGACCACAACTCCTTATTTACCTCAAAATGGTAAAGTTTCTGGATATTTTGATAATTATTGTATACATAGAATCTCCTAACAATTGGCTGGGAAGTTCCTAACCACTTGTTTTAGTAGGAATGTGCAGAGTTAATATGCTTTTGTGGTTCTACTAGTAAACAGTTCACAAAATGGCCTCTGTGGTTTGTGTCATCTTCTCACAAATGCCAAATATTTTTTTAACCAGAATTCACATTTTTAGTCTTTAATTATTTCTATCTCTGAAAAGAAAAAAAAAAAAAATAATCTTTCCTTGGTATTAAAATGTAGCTACAGAAAGCAAGCCTCATTCAAGGTTTTTTTTTTTTTTTTTTTTTGCCTTTGCAACTAAAGACCACAGTGAAAGGGACTCCACCTTCTCTGTTCTTCAAAGTTGTGCTCAGATCCTTCTGGAATAGTGTGAAGGACTTAACAAATCAAGATAATTATGTATCACATTCAACAAGTTGCTTTTTCCCAATAGTAAGACTTAGTCTCCATGACATTTTACAGTCACAAGCTGTCATCTTATATGTGGGAATTCAAGCAGTACTGAAAATACATACACCGCTGAGTAAATGCAAGACAAGAATCTCACAATAAAAAATAACAGAATGTTAGCAAGAGAAAGGGAATAATTTTATACATACAAAGGAGTCTGCTCTTACCTGTGTTTGAGGATTTTTCTTCTTGAGCCCCAAACTGCTACATTATTTGTAGAACAAAAGGGTACTTACCTGTTTGGAAAGAAAAGGAGAAGTTTTGTTATGTAAGGGTTAAATAGCAGGAATAGTCAGATCAGGATTTTTCCAGTCTGTGCTCTGCTAATTTTTAGTAAGACCAAGTAGTTACATTTCTGTCATGCAGCAAGACTTAGATATACCTGTAATAAGCATGTCCTGCCTGGAGGCATTGTAATAAGCCCTGTGGTATTTACAGTGAAGATGTTCCGAGCTGAAATTTGTAAAGATTCATGGAATTATATAAGAACTACAGAATTGTTATTTGGAAGGATTTTAAAGCAGGACTGCTGCCAGCACTAGAACCAGGTCAACTACGACTTTGTCTAGCTACTACTTGAAGCCTCTGTAGTCTTTGTAATGTCCCTTCAGGTAGCTACAGGCCTCCTCTTTGCCAGACTAAAGCAGTCACCAACCTCCCCTTACATGTCATGTATTGTGGGCATGTGCCCATCTTGTTAGCCCTGTCCTAGACTCTGTCCAGTTTTTCAGTATCCTTCTTGATCTGGGACACCCACAACCAAGGAATTTTGGGACACACAAATCCTTGCCAGGCATGAAGCACAGTGTTGATCTGCTGGCCATGCTCCTAATATAACCAGTACACAGTTTGCTTTATTTACCTTGAGAGCATGCTGCTGCCTCATGTTTTGCTTGGCATCCACTGTAACCCCTGGGTCTTTTCAACAGTTTGTTCCCAGCCTGCATTGATGCTTGGGGTCATTCTGCCTTAGCTGCAGAATTTGGCTCTTAGCCTTTTTGAACTTGATGAGACTCCTGTTGATCCAGTCCCCGGGTTTCTGAAAGGTGCCTCTGGATTGCTATTTGATATGCTAGCCATTCCCCCAAATTTAATGTTGTCTGCAAAAGATTACAAATGCCTATCTGTCTTCAGACTATACTGATATCAAACACAAACTGCATACTCGAAATCTGCAGTTTAACCTCTCCATATAGGGCCATGTAGACTCACATTTCACTTCTTGATTATTAAGTAAAGCAATGATAAACACTTTGTATCTCTAACTCTAGAAAAAGTAAAAAAGGCTGTGTGCCTGAAAAAAATTTCTAGGAGTGTTTGTTAGACTAGCGTTTGTAGATGCAAGTGAATATGAGTTACTGGCAATCATTTAATGCAAGTGAATGGAGGATGGCAAACAATTTGTATGCACTCCAATGGACTTAATTCTGCAGAATCACACTGGTGGTGAAATATGGATTCTCGGGTGTAGCCTAAATGGGATTTCAGCTTTTTCTGTGGTACTTGCTGAGCTGATGAGAAATGCATTGAGATTGACTTGCAGGAGCAATTAATGGGAACCATTGGGTCCAGATCTCCCAGTCATTCTCGTGAAAGCCCTACTGAGCATGGAATAGTTCCTACCTTGTCTACGTGTCCAGTTTCCTTTCCAGCTAAGCAGGTGACTGCATATCTTGAGCTGTCTCTGACATAGAATATGGTAAGCCAGAATGCATCCTTAGAAGCTCTCCCAAGTCCCCCAGTTTAGTCATAGCCACAATCTGTCTGTCATGGCCCATATCTTACTTTAGAGGTAAAAGACCCTTCCTACATTGGGTTCATTTATCCCACACATTGTGCTTTTACTTGTGTATTACTATTTTTAAAATATAATATTTTTTTCAGCTTCAGTAATAAATTTTTATCAACCTGGAGCAAAAGGAAGCTTTTCCAAGATAGATGAATCTACACTAGCAGATTTATTTGGTAGCATCTGCCACTATCTTTATCTCTCTAGAGCACCTATGGTATAGATCTGAAATAGGACAATCAAGACTTCTGCTCAACTAGATCAGAGAATAATTCATTTTCCTTACAGGAGTTCAGCTTTGATTACACATGGGAAGTGCTGTCATAGAATAGGGGAGCGCTTAGTCTGAGAAGGCCCAATGTCTAGATGGAACTATGCATGTCCTGTCATCTGCTGGATTTGTAGGGAATTTGAAATTACCAACTACTACTCGTTGTGCCTAGCTGCCTGTTTCAGTGGGATGTGAGGAAGAAGAAAGACTTCTTTTTGTCTTGTGCTGACAGCTGAAACATTAGCAATTTTCCTGATAAATATTGCTTTAAGAATCAATTGCTGACTGAATTAATTAATATAACCTCAGTAACACTCCACGTGAGGCTTTGTGTGTTAATAAAATGGAAAGGATGGATATTAAACCTGGTAATGCTTCTTAGAATTTTTATTCTTATGCGCAGCCTCTGGAAGTAAATAGAATATGGCTAGCAACAAAGCTGCACTGATTTATGCCTGCTGATACAGAAGCATTCTGGTCTTTTCCTCATTTGATTAAAAACTCAGCGTATCAACAGTAGTTAAAATTGACAGCAGCTTTTGGCTTGTGCATAATCCCCACATTTACTCCATGAAATGTGTCTCTAAAGTTTCCCCCTGTAAGGTGTGACAACTTCTGAACTGTTCTTTTCTCCACTTCCCCTTCCTTCTGCTTTCAAGGGACCATAACAGTTGAGAAAACAAAGATTCAGAAAAAAACATAATTGGAAAATTTAAAAGGAGAGATTCTTCCCTCAACTGTGGTTGCTTTGTGGCTGGCATCTGTGGGAGTTATATATGCTGACCAAAAGGAATTTCCTTGGCACAAACGCTATGAATGTACAATATAGAGAGGACTGTGCTGGTCCTTGATGTTGGTGCAAGATGCCTAGTGGATAATGGGCTGGGGCACATGGGAGTTTTTTAGGCTATAGACAGACTTACAAAGATTCTTAGTGTCTCTTGACTGTCAAGCAGTCCATAAATTACTCCTCTGTACTCAGTTATGCTACAAGCTACAGCATCCTTGCTACGTGCAGGAGCTGGTCAGGAAATCACCTCTCAGAAAATCATGCTGTGTCCCTGCATCTTTCAGCCCTAATGGCAAAAGGACCGGCAGTCGATCAGTAGCTCAGTCCTTCTAGGAGTCTGCCTATGTTGGGTAGTCTACTGACATTATAGACCAGTGTAAGATCACAACTGCAGTTAACAGCGATACGGTTCTCTGAGACCACGATTGAAAATGGCATAAAATAAATAACATGAATATCCTGAAATATGGACTGACTACAGTGGAAGTTTCTCTGCAGACAGGTGGTTAGGGACAAACTGCGTTACACATTCGCTCTGGATTTTAGGTGCTGGTTCCCAGCATGGCATTCAGACACCTGAGCCAGGAGTTTTATCTCCCAAAGCAAACAGTGCCCGAAATGTTCAGAGTGGGATCAGTTACCAAGCTCAGCAGGAAACCACCCGTCATTAATATGCATACCATTTTCTGATCAGCAAAATTTCTGCCTTAAGCCCAGGGCCTGGAATTATTTCTCGGGGGTGGATGCCTGCACCTTTTCTATTAAATTCTGAACCTTCATTTCTCCTTTTCAAATGTGAGTGGAAGAAGAGACACAACTGGGTTACCACCTTTACCTTCCTTGGGATAGGCACATGTTTACGCAGGAAGCCGAATGGTCCAGGCTTTTTCTCTGCCTGAAAGTGAAGCTGCGCCATCAAACAGACCAGAAAACCAGACAGACCTAATAGTGGTATGTGTTCATAGCCTGTTAGTCAAGGCTTTTTTCAAAAGGTGGAATTGTTTAGTTCCAGCACTTTTTCCTGTGACTGCTCATTTGTTTTATGCAATGACTGCTTAATATAAAATATATCGGAATAGAAGAAGTAGATGGTGTTTCAGTCCTCACGTGGAAAATATAAAAATCTGATTTGAGTATGTTTCTGGGAAATTGTGTTTAAATCCTTTCAGGTTGAGGAAAGCAATTGGTTTCTTTTCATGTTTAGGCTAATGTGCAAAAGTCACTTTCACATTTTTGCCACCTACTTTCTGTTGGATGCTAGTGTCTGTCACCAAGAATTCCTGTGTTGACTTTGTGTATGAGGCACATTCGAAGAAGGGACAGGAAGAGTCACTCTCTCAGAGATCCTGATAATGCTAATACATTATTTTGGTTATTAAGCTGCCTGAGAGGACTAGGAGAGTTCTGCATTTAGGCTTAAGCTGAATGCATGTGGAACCTCAAAGGCAAAAAGGTTAAATTTCTCCAGAATTTTGTGACATGTGAATGAGACCATGGGAGCTAGGCTTCCTAGAGTCTCCTCTGTGTATAAATGTGATTTTTAAATTATTATTTTTTCCTCCCTTGTGATTTAAGGGTCAGTCAAGATCTGCTTGGTCATCAGAGGGATGTCTTTGAGAGTACAGTGGACATTCTTGTTTTTGGGGCCATAGCATTTGCAACTGTACCCAGCTGTCACAGAACCATGCATCCCTTGTGAAACATATTCCAAGGACTTGTTTGTCCTCCCCATCTGTTATTAGCTCTACCCTTCATTCTTGAGACCTGCAGGTTGTATGCAGAACCTGACCCTTTATTCTGTCCATATGACTATTTAGTCTGAGAGATGGTTATTAAGCAGAGAAAGCAAAGCACTCCTCCACTTTGCAATGCAGACAGATCCTGCTTGTGGGGGAAATAAATGACTTGTAATTTAATATAGCAAGTGGCATTTTGCATAATTTTTTTGTCTTTTAAAAATACATTTCTTTTGGAAAAAAAAATTAAAGTCTTGGTTGCCTTTCTTATTGAGCTTTGTACAAATACGTCTGTCTTGGGAGCATTTAATTTGTTTTTGTGATGTTGTCCAAACACAGCTAATCGCAGATTGGGGGAATAATAGTTTAATTAAGAGTCACAAGATTTAAGACAGATAAAGTAGCCTTTTCTTTTGAAGATTTTTTTTTTTCATTTGATTTTACACTGTTAGATTTTTCTCTCTCCAAACCCATGTTTTCAGTGGGATACGTATTGCATCTTCCCATTCATTGAAATGTTTATTGCAGTGGTTTGAAGTAATACTTGAGGCCTATAGCATTTGGCTTATGATTTACCCAGCTGTGCATATGTACTGTAATGTGCTGCCTCAGAACATCACTATCATGTTTACTGCATTGTCACTGTTGTATAATTTTTACTAAATAAACCTCTTAAATGCTGTGCAGAGGTTAATAATCACTTATAACTGCAGCAGTTATGCAGAATACTAGTGCGTTTTGTGGAAATATTTCTTTAAAAAACGGTTATATTAAGCATTTTGTGCTCCATTTTAATTTTGCCATCTGATTATGCAGTTTTATGTCAGTCTTACATGAAAAGTCAGTTAAATTCTTTTCCTCTAGAGAGCATCTGATCCTATCACTGCAGTGTTTTTATTGATGCTCTACATCCTAGGCATTCCAAAGTGAGAACAAATAACTGCATTAATAGGTAAATATTTATCACTAGAGAGATTAACCACAGATGTCTACTAATCTTAGTAACACCAGGTTTAAGGCAGAACATAATACCTATAAAAACAAATTCTAGAGTACATTTTGGCCCTAAATTCTTATAGATGAATGATACTGACAACCCAGTCTTCAATTTACAATATGTAGGCACCACAATCTGCCTACAAAGTGTACATTGTTGATTTGGGGCAATTTTAGTAATTTGTGCTAAACTGCTAAATTGAAGAACTAGTGACATCAGACAATCTCACCAGCCAAGAAGCAGTGCTTTTCAGGATTGAATTGTTTTCCTTCATATCCTTCATTGACATTAGAGAACATCGAAAGCCTTTTTCTCCAAGGCACGAGGAGACTGCCACACTTCTATCAGCCCTTCTATGGTTAAAGGACATTTTTGAATTACAGGTTTAACAATCGTGTTTTTAGGAGGAAAGACACATTCTTATGTGATAGTCTTTCCCTCTCTTCCTTCCTTGGGACAAAAATGTTTTGCTGAGAGTAACTGTAGTAGGAGAATAGAGCCAAACAAGTACTTATCATATGATTTTTCCATTGAAAGACACTTGTAAATAAAGGGGTTTAGAGTCACTTATTAGATTTGCAGCTGATCTCTTTCTAACAAACTTTCATTGAAAACCAAACAATAGCACAAATGGCAGGTCATTTCCATTATGAACTTGTTTGCAGACACTCATCGGGTTCAAACAATATATTTTCAGGGCTGAAAGCTTTCATGCATAGTTTGTAATTATCATGTAGTTTGTGATTAAAAGTAGTTATTTTGGGGAAAATTAAATAAAAACAAATTAAAAGCAGATTTTGAAAGTTCTCTGGGGAACAGCATAAATCACTGTTAAGACTTCCAATCTAAGGAACAGGTGCCCTTTGGGACATCACTGTGAAGTCCCCCATTCTGACGAGATGCAGAGGCTGCAGCTCTGGTCTTCTGCTGGGATAGAGAATTGCGGGAAAACTGCATGTAACTGTGGGGACAGGTGCGGTGGATCAGTTGGTTTAGGATATGTTTCATGTTGTCAAGAAGGAAAATGGAACTTGCATGAGTGTCGTTGCGTAACAGAACATCTTATGTCTTTAATTAGGAGCAGCTAAGCTATTTATGAGTCTCTTTAATTTGTTTCTAAGCTTTATTTTGCCAGTGGCAGATGTATTATTTTACATTTGTATCTCTGTACAAAGTGACCTTTATAATTATATCAAGGTAAACATTTACTCTCCTTGCTGAGGTTT
The DNA here is from genome assembly GCF_023634155.1 of Falco peregrinus. NCBI lineage: Eukaryota > Metazoa > Chordata > Aves > Falconiformes > Falconidae > Falco > Falco peregrinus. The sequence goes on along the minus strand of NC_073722.1, from coordinate 71,728,919 downwards.
TGTTGAAGTGTGCTTGCGAGCCCTCAGCCTTTCAGTGTCTAACGTTAGATTCTGTGTCAGGGTGGTTTCTCGCAGAGCTAACACGCTAAGGGAACTATATCCGCACAGGACACCATGGTAGCAACTGCCGTTGCTGGACCAGGAGAAAATGGGTTGCTGGAGTGCTCTGATCAGCCTTGAATTTAAAATAAGCTGCCTGAAGATCCAGAAAACAAAACCATTTCTTAGCTTGGAAAAGGACTGGGAAATTAAGTCTCCGTATTTCAAGAGTTTTTAAAGGGCTTACCATTCAGAAAGATGTTCAAGGTCCAGACTTCTTCCTAGAATGGTATACATTTGCAGACAGGTACAACAATTTAAATCCATAATCACATGCAAAAAGACAGTAGCAAAAAAAAAGAGAAGTTATTAACTGATTAAAAATGTAAGATTTCAGACCGGGTGTACAAAAGCATGTTACATAAATTGCTAATTTTCAATGACAACTTCATTTAAGGTGCCAAGATACCTTTAAAAATGTAGTTCTAAGTAATTGTAGAACATGTAGAAACATTGTTATGTTCTGTTATTAGGTCTATTATAGCCTTTTCTTAAAGTTTCACAGCTTTTCCTAGATATCTACTTTTCCACTGCTCAGGCCAGTTTTATTTTCTGTAGTATTTTCTTTTTGGGTCCTAATCATATATGTTATGGCTTTGAAGATTGGAGTAGCTAGTTTTAATTAAGTCCACAGCCAAGAGCTGAAAGAGTATGTCAAAGCAAAATCCTTTAAAAAAATCAATTTTGTCAAATTGCCCACAAATTAATTAAAACAACAATAAAAGTAGTCTTTATTTTTACAGTTTTATTCCCTTTAGTATCTCATTACGTATCAGGACCTCCAAGTGTTTATGCACGTGTGGAAGACTGACTTACAAAAATAATCCAGCAAGAATGAAAAAGTTACTCACAGATAAGTAGTGACAGAATCAGGCTCTTATCTGTCTTCTGAGTGCTTATCCTACAGAGATTTAAGATAAAAATTAATCCCATTAATTCACAGATTTTGTACTTGATTCAGTTAAAAAGTGTGGAGGGATAGGAATGAGGAGGGAGTGTTACTAAACCACTTTTTATAACTGAATAGCGTTTTTGTCTCACTGTATTCCTCGCATCCCAGATAACTGATCTCCTAGCTGAGAGTCTGGTGGGACATTCAGTGTTGTTTTATCTGTCTGTTTTGACTCAATGTAGTGCAGAAGTGGATCACCTAGATTAATTCTGCCAGTCTTGCAATGCTTTGATTCCTCCCTGATAATTTGGCTATTACTGTGATTATTTTAGTAGTTATTTTGCATTGAAGGCTGTAGACCAGGCCAAGCAATTCAGTGCTGTGTGTTTATGATGTATACATCCTTATCAGATAGACTCATAGCATCACACGGAAAAGTAATTAGGGACATAAGAGGTCACCTAATACAGCTTCCTGTGCCAAGCTGGGCTAACTTTGAAGCTAGATCAGGTTGCTCAGGACATTATTTTTTATTTGGGGGTGGGGTTTTTTTGGTAAATCAATTTCAGTTTTCCAAGGCAAATTTGAATATAAGTTACAGTATGGGGTTTATTTTTCTCTATTAAATACCCATATATTAGCACAGTGACTAGAGAATAATTCTGTAACTGATTTTGGCACTAAAAGATACATACTTAATACACACTGAACATAGTACCCATCTGTTGCCAAAATCTCTCTCATTGCTCAGAGCAGTTCTTGAGATTTGTTTCCCCTGTGAATATTTTTGTCACTGAACATTCCTTTAATTTGCTCTCTACGGTGCCTTTAACTCCCTGTACCTCCTCCCATTCCATTGGCTCTGAGCAGGCTGAGCGTATCCTTACTATGCTTGTGGTTTTAGAACAACTAGGCACCAAGTTTTCACTTTCACTTTGTATTTGCCTAAGAAGGAACTTGGTGCAGCAGTAGACTGAACAATCCTAAATGCTATAAAAAAAAATACACAAACCAAAGCAACAACCCAAAGCCAAACCTCAGCAGCTTACTTTCAAGGTTAGTGTCAAGTTTACATGCAAGTAAACTTGTTAAAACCTAGCCATCTGTACACTATTAGGTGCATATTTGACAAAAAAAAAAAAAAAAAGGTAAATAAAAAACCTGTCAAGTGACTCTTGAACATTCAGATAGCTCAAAGGCTCTTTGTGTGGTAATGTTGGCACAGCTTCTAAGTGACCAGATGGAATTTTATTAACACTCAACAGGACAAGGGCTGAGATTTTGTTTATTAACTTACTATATTTGCAACACTTGTAGAATGTGTCAGAAAGCTTGATGTTTTTTCCTACTACGCAAAATTACACATATACCTTCCCTTAATGCAAAGATGCTGACTGCTTCAGAGGGTGTCATTTCTGTAAGGTGGGTAAGAAAAGAGATATAAGATGTACGGTAATTTAAATATCACAACTTTTTAGTGAATTATAAAAAGATTGTTTCATATGTACAATTAGTGGTCATACTAAAAGCAGAATTTAGAAACAGCCTTTTAATAAATAGACTTGATTAATGTATTTTTATAAGAAAGAATACAAAATATCTTCATTACTAAAATTACCTTGATTTCTGACATCAATAACCACTGACAGTATTGATGTCAGGTTCCCATTTAAGGATGCTGGTAGACATATAAACCCATGTGAATTTATGTAAATTCTCCTTTTCTAGCATCCTCATGGGTGTATTGTTAAGTTAGAAATGGCTGAGAACTAAGAATCTCCATTGTCTCTGGTCAAGTGCAGGATTACCTTCAAACCAGACAATTTAAGAAGCAAAGGAACAAAACCTGTAACACACTCTGGACTCCTTGTTTGCCTTGTGCCTTGTAAGTGCTTCCTATCCATATTCAAGGTTTCTGAGGAACTCGGGAGAGCTAGAAGCGTGCTGTGTTGCAGATTAGTATTTCATAACATCTGACAGAAGAAGACTGATGTGACATACAATTAGAGTTAGCAGTACTAATTTTGAGCCTGGGTATCTTAGGCAAAATTTTCACTGTTGCTTGGTGAAAGATGAGGCTGAGGGCTTTGTAAGAATCAGATCCTGTATTTGTTCAATAACTCAAACTGGTAGCATAAGTATAGTTATGACAGATATTGTACTTTGTACTTATATTGTATAATTTATATGTACTTACTTGCATAGTGTAGGCCAAAGACCAGATACAGAGCTTGTTGAAGTAAATCAGAGTATTTCTGAGCTTCTTCTTCAGCACTGTTGCTAGTCCTGGAACTTTGTATCCTCAGCCTTGTGTTGCCTGGTTTTAGTTTATTTATTTATGTATTTATTTTGTTAAAGCCTCAGCTGTGTTTATACTCTTCAGGTAGGAGAAGATGACAGGCCCAGTATCATTACAAGAGGAAAAAGTCATTTTAACTAGTTTATTGAAAGATCTAACAGTAGATCAACCTTGTTACGTAGATTAGAAATGTATAATTCAAATCTGAATCATTATCTTGCATTATAGCATCCTACAAAGGCCCATTCAGATAAACTTCTGGCATTGCATATGCGTTACTTTGTTGCTTATCAAGTCATATTTTGTACAGAACCTGGAAAAAGTATAGTGAATTGGGAGCCCCATTAAATTATGCGAGGAAAAAACACACCAGTGTTTGTTCTAATATTATATATCTATTAAATCAGTGCTTGTTCTAATATAGTAAATGGAATAATTTAAAGGAAAATTAAAAAACATTTTAGGAAAGTGCTTTCTTCTTACTTGATTTTGTAGTGTCTAGATTAGCATTTGCCATCTGCAGTCACTTAACTTGAATGACATTAGGATCAAGACGTTTAGAGCAAGTATGGTCAGAAAAGGTTATATGCAGTACCATGGGCAGAGATCATCCCAAAGAAAAGATCAGGCTGAGAGAGCTAACAGTGTTAAATGTGCTGTTTCTAGACTGTACTATTTCTGTAGATTAATTTTCTTTTGTTTGTTTTTTATCACCTGTTCTCTTTTCTTGCTGTCTTGACAAAGTCTCTCTTGCTTGTGAGGTTAAAAAATGCTTCAGGCAGAAATCATCTGGAGGGGCAGAAGAGGAAGGGAAAAGAAAGAGGACAAAAGACAGCTAACATGAATGAAAAAAAGAGCCAGTAAGCAGACGCAAGCCCTGCTAGTTTCGTGTGTGTGCATACACATACAAGTTTTTCTTTTCTATAGTCCTGCTCTGTATGGTTGTCTATTTATATGTAATATAGCACTGTAGGGAATAATAGCATTGATTGTTATGAAGGTTACCCCTTTATTTGAAAAAATCTGTTTCAGTCATTTACTGACTCTTCAGGAAGAGCTATATTCTATGTCAAGTGTCTGCTTTAGGCTGTCCGTTTTTATTTCTTGGTTGGTTTTTGTTTTAGTGTTAGCAAAATACAGGTTTGGACTATTGTCTGAAGTATCAGTAGCTGTTAAGAGACTTTTTGGTCCTGTCAATTTTTCCCCACAAAATATTTCTCATTCTGTGCATAGGGTGGGCAGCAATCCAGGATAATCTGGTGACAGAGACCTTCTGTTGCCTCAAGGACCGTTGCAGTGCTTGGAAGCCATGTCATAAATTAAGGAGGAGTGGACATGTATAGAGAATAATTGGTCTTGACAGTTAATAGTTGAATGTTCTTACAAAGAACTGGATCCCTCTCTCCCTCATGACACACAGTTTCTGTGGGAAAATATGGTAGACAATTTTTCAAACCAAAAATAACCCTGGTAATCTATCACATATCTCATGCTTTCCTGATACCTACCCATGGTGTGTTGCAGTCTGCTTTACAGAAGTGCTGAGGAAAACTCATATCTGCATCTGAAGACTCCAAAGGAATCCAGAATGTGCAGTAACTCTGGAACCTGAAAATCAGGAGCTGTCTCGTGTTGGAAACCCCGAATTCCCACACAAATACTTTTGACCTTAAATTTTCAAGTTTCAGTTCTCCCATTCAGTCACATAGTGTATTGATTCCATCTTACCTTATAAACACCCTGTGAAAATAAGCATATTAATATTTTTGAAATACTATGACATAAGGTAATGATACTAATAGTGTAATTGCCAATGAGAAAGTAAGTAATCTTTCAGAACAGGATTTTTTAATAGTATCTGGTAAATAAGACTAGAACCACATGCCAGGAATGAGAATAAGAGAAGACATTAAGTAGTTGTTCTTTGACAGACCATTTGTCCTTAAAGAGATAGGGGTCCCTTGGAAAGAGCTCTTATAACATGGAATACATGCAACTTTTGCTTAGATACATATTTTACTTATTTGGGCGATTACATTAGTAATAGTATTTGTTGATATCTAAGCAACTTAATGAAACTGACAAGCGTGGGTATAATTGTGGGAAAAACCCACAATGGAATTTGAAAATGCTGAATGATGAGCAAAACATAAAAAAAAATAACCAGTGGGATTATTTTGTAAAGAATAAGCCTTTAGTTTGTTTCTGTTATCTAGTTCATGTTTTCAGTTTGTTGGGTTTTTCCCAAATGTGAGAGCTAAAAAATGCATATTGGGAAATGAAACCTGGTAATTCTCAGATATTTGAGACTCATCGAGAGCCATGCCTTTGGAGAAATGCCAGATAACACATGATAATATTGTGACAGTTGATGACCTGGGAGTTGCATAATTTGAACTGTTCTTGGGAGCTGTTGTGGGAGGCCACCAAACCAAACAATTCATTTCTATAGTTTGGGCTAAAAAATCAGAAGCTAGTTAACAACAGAAAGAGGCTGTCTCTTTTGTGAATCAAGTGCTGTGACTACATACAGCAGCCAGCTGGTTGGCTTTTTCGCAAAGCAGCCTGTAGTACCTTACATCCTGGAAGAAACCTGTCTTACTTCTTGTGGCCACTCCCTTGTTCTTCAGTAGGGACTGACGGGGAGACCAGCAATGCTGAAAGAAAGGATACCTGCAGCTTGAGCTTCAGCTCCCAAGCGCTCTTCACATGAGCTGTCACGTATTATATTGCTACAGATCAGACCTATGGGAAGCAGGAGGAAGAAGAAGCATAACACCCATCACACCCAGCAAGCAGAGGTGTGCATTGGTGTACTTACACAGCTTGCTTTCAAATCCTTAATTGTGTTTCCCTTCTTTTTTCTAAACCACCTGTTCAGTCCATTTGTCTAGAGGCAGCAGTGCCCCTGGCCGTAGTGCTTCTGCACAGCATGGCTAACATAGTAACATAGTTTTGACACAATCTGTCAATGTGAGAACATTTTATCTATTAAATAACATTGCATTTTTGTTAGATGTTACACAGAGGAAGAAAAATCCATATACACCACAATGCACAGGTATTTGTCTCCTGCATTAGATATATTCTCAGGCTATAAAAAAGTTGAGCCTTAACAGGACTCATTGTTTGAACGCTTAGGTTGCGATACACATTTTATAATTTTTCTTTTGTTTTTGACTTGGATCTATGCCTGAGCTATTATTTCTGATGATGGTGTAATCTCTTTACCAGGGAGATGGATTGGTACTTTTTTTCATGTAAATACAGGAGGAAGGTTAGGAAGATTTCTTCTGCTGTGCTACATTACCTGTACGGATTTCCTTGGAAGAGATTTAGAGACTCCACATAACCTAAGTAGGCAGATAAGAACTACGCAAATCCCCAACATGCTAAAGTTAGGCTTTTGACTGTCTTGCAGCTTTTCTTTCTTTGTTGTTGCTGGCAATAGCTGAAGTGTCAAAGGACATTTTTATTTTGTAAGGACACTGGGCAGATGCCCTGCCTTAGCCTTTTTTCTTCATATGGAAAAATTGCTGCAATGAACTTTGATTTTCCTCTATGTTCAAAATTCTGATGCTGCTTTCCAGAAATGCAAGTACCCTGAATAGTAATATGGAGAGAAAAAAAACCTTAAAGATTGTCTTTCTAAAAGTAAGGGAAAAAGCTAAGATCTATTCAGTAGGGCGACTCTGAAGAAATCAACTGAGATATGCATGAAATTTGATGAAAGCGATATATCTATTTGAATTTTTTATGAAAGTAACACATTTTTATTAAATGTATGTAGTTATAAAAAGAGTGATATGAACATGTGAGAATTAAACCAGATGACACAGAGCAATATTATGTACTACTTAGGGTAGAGATGATAAGACATTTTTCTTCCAATCAGCACCCAAACCATTTTTCTCTGAAATTTGGCTGACCTTAATACAACACATCATTTAGGATAAAACAGTCATCTTACAGTGTTTATTATCAGTTTTATAACAGAGCATTGAATAAAGCCACTGATGTAAATTGTTTTGATTGCAGATGATGTTGTGTTTTTCTTGCTTACTAAGGATCCAGTGAGAATTTAAAAGACTTTTGTCCATCAGAGGTTCCAATTAGTATTTTCTGTTACACCCTGCATGTCTCCTGGGTTTTTGTAACATAGCCTGGTGAAGATCAGGCACCTGGAGAAAATAATCTGTATGAAAATAAAATGTGCAGTTACCTGTCATTTAAATGTAATTCCTTACAAATTGGTAGCCATCTTGTGCATGATTTTGTTTACTAGACCTAGTAACAGAGTACTAGAAAAGATCTTTCCATAAGCTGAGAACCTGTATGTCTTTCATTGAAATAATTACTTTTTCTATCATTAGCTGATTTTAAAATGAAATTAATCTAGTATAGATTATCAAATAATAATATTTCTTTTTTATTTATGAAAAAATCCATTTCGTCCTTCTTTTATGACTTGTGTTAAGCAAGACCTTTTAGGGCTTTTTGTAAATCAGTAAAAGTTATGTTGATTTCACTGAATTTTAATCGGTTTCTTTGGACCGTAAGACAATTCCAGATCTTCAGTGTTTAATGATGAAATATAAAGGTAACTAAATCTGTACACATTTTCCCAGGGAAGGGATAAAAATCTTCCAAGACTCTGCAAAGTCTTCTGAAATGTTGTTCTTATAGTCTAGCCTTTGAAAGTCAGGATTTAAATAATAGGGAAAGGATCATTAGCATACAGAAACCAATTACAGCAGCTACAGATCAATATACTATGCAATAGTGTAAATGTGTTTGTATTAATGTTTTGTTTATCTGTGACTATAGTAAAAATCATAGAGATAATTATTTTCAAAGATCTCAAATTTCCCCCAAAGCAAAGAAACCAAAACAGAAAACAAGAGAACAGTCAATTTAGCTAATATCTGTTTCTGGTTATCTTTAGGGTTGATCCTTTCAATTCTATTTACAGACATGTTATTGAGGGAGTTCAGAAGTAGTAAAAAAACCCAAACAACCACCACCACACTACTCTTTTTGCTTAAAATGAACAAGAATTCCACAGCAAAATGAAAATTTTGCATTGGCAAGAGATTCCAAGTGAACTGAATGCCAGCTGATGTTTCAGGTTTGTTTTAGGTTTCTGTCCTGATTTTGAATACAAACTAAGTAGTTGTTAGCATGTATAGGCTGACCTGATAATTACAAAAAATAATTAGGTAGTTTACTGCTCAGGTGGCAGCGAGTCATAGCGTGTCAGTATTTTCAGGTAATAAAAATGAAGCTTCGTGAGGGATCGAAGTGTGAGAAAAACAGATGCAGAAGCAAACAGATAAATGAAAGAGTAACAAGTCTCTAAGGCCAGATGGTATATATCTAAGATTCAGAAAGTGTTTAAGAATGAAGCAGCTGAACTGTTAACAAAAATAGTCACTCTCATTAAAATTAGTTACTATACTAGAAAAGTAGAGCAAATGTACCTAAGTTACAAACAGGTTGCAGTAAAAGCCTCGCAGTATTTCTCTAGAACTAGTAAAATCAGTTGGAAAACAAAAATATTAACCCACCTCAGTGAAGATGTTAGGACAGAAACAAACAAGCAGGATTTCTGTTTAAAAAAAAAAAAAATAATCCTCCCTGATTAAGATACCTGGATTCATGGATTTAAGTGTTAATCTGGTTTAGGGCCAGGATCAGCCTCAGGACCTGTTCAGCACCAAAGATGCAGCCGATAACACAGGAATTACCTTACTGGCTGTGAAGAAACCACGGAACCCAAAATCTTTTCCAGCTTGCTGGATCCAAACAGAAGGCCCAGTAAAGTCCAAACACGTGGGGAGATTTGTTGGCCACCTTCTTGGTGAACTCGAGCACTGAGGTGCAGTGTGACAGTGCAAGTACTCTATGGCCCACCTGTAGCCGAAAGTCTGTGCACCCAGTTATCCTATTTCTGACAGTGGATGACCAGTAGCTGATGTCTGGGAAAACACTGGGTGGGGCAGGGACAGGGACAGGAGGTAGGTAAGTACAGGGTGATAATTCTCCCAATTTCTAGTAATCTAACATTTGAGAACTTCCAGAAGTTTTGTGCATATCATAGTATTAAAATAGCCAAGCATGAACTTTATTTTGCTTGTAATTTTTTTCTGATTGAATAAATTAAATGAATCTGTTTATAGTTCCAGCCTCTTAATAGTTCCACAGTTTAATTACGCGTGGTGTGAAAATATACTTTGTCCTGTTTAAGTTGCTTGATAATTTCATTTTGGTATTCTAGTTTTTGTGTTAGAAGAAACAGTAAATGCTAGCTTTCTTTTCATTACCTTAGTCCTATTCATGATTACATACATCTGGATCATCTTTTACCCAGATTTAAAAAAAAAATTAGGTTTTTTTTCAGAATGAGTCCTTGCCTATTTAACTTTATAACAAGTAGTTGTTCCTTATCTTTGCTCAGACATATCTGTGCCTTTTCTAGTTTTGCAGCATGTCATTTGCAGCACAAGGTGCCTAGACTTGTGTGCTGTATTAAAAATGTGAGTACATAGTGATCATTTAACAGTAGCAAAATAGTTTTCTATTTCCTGTTTGTTTCCCAACAAAGCTGTTGACCTTTGAATTGTCTTAGACCATTTGGTCTGTTCTGTTCTTACCAGGTCTCCTGGCTGTGCATCCTCAGACAGTTTAGGTGACCTCAGCCAGGAATAGCCCCAGGCTGTCAGCACATGTCTTGCAGGGCAGCAGAGCAGGCAGAAACAGCATCCTGTGGCTCATGCTACATCCATTCACCCTGGAGAGATGCTGTGTCCCTTCAGAGTCTCAAGAGAACAGGAATGCTTTCAGACTGCCCATTCCACTAGTGGCATAACTCACAGAAGCAACATCTGTAAGGGTCAAAGAGGAATCCCATGCCAGGTTGTTGCTTGGAAAGGTTATGTACAAGAGCACCAGTGCAGCCAAAAGCATCTTATTCAAATGATGATAAGTGAGGAGAGCCACCTCCAGATACAACCAGTGTGGCTACAGCGCCTGTGCCTGTTTGTCAGCTTTCTGAGACGTCTTGGCAGCTGGAGATCCTTCTCTGACATTGCTGACTGAATGACGTCTGCAGAATAGAGTGTAATTCTCAGGTAGCCTAAATTTCCACAGCAACCAGGCACAAGAGGGCATGGTAAGGAAAAAGGGCATTTGCTTGCTTTGATGGCCAGCATCTCAGTCTCCCAGCTCTGGCCTGCAATGCCATTATGTAGCAAAGAAGCAAGATGGAGCACAGGTTCATGTAGCAGATGCAGATCCATCTCCTGCCTATGTCCAGCAGTTGCTAACCCAGTCTGTGTGTCAGGTGTGGTTCACACTCGGGTTGTCCCAGGTGTGCCCTGGCAGTGTGTGAAATGCTGCATTTGTAAGGACCCGCTCCTCCTGGGCCCACCTGTTTGTTATTCCTGAGATGAGTAAAATGCTGTGGGAATCCATTGAGTCACACTGGACTTCCTTTGCTATTTGAAGGGCACTGTTACTTCTATCATTTTTAGGAGACAATAGCCAGCTAAGTTTCTCCTGGCATTACTTATCAAAACCTAATTCTTTACCACCAGCCTCTGACAGCATATACCTATGTCCTGATTAGATGCCAAGTTTCAAAATTTCCTGGATGGGAAGATCTAAGGGGGCAGGGGCAAGATCAGAGAGTTGTTTCAGATGGTGAATTTGGGTGGTTTGACAGAAAGCACTGTACACTTGGGAGCGCTTGAGGGCAGCTGCTGTGAAGAAAGGAGGGGCTGCAGTATTTTTTGGCAATGGCCTAAACATGAGGATAAAGTTCTTTTGTCCTCAGTAAGCTGTGTATTTGGGGTATTTTGCATGTCTAGGGAGATATACTATTGTATGGGACTAGGTATCTTCTGACAAGGTATCTAAGGGGAAGTTTCTCAGCTTTTCGTCATGTAGATTCAAGAAGGATGCATCCTGTGCATTCCTGTCAGTTTATTCAATGTCCTGGGAACTACGGGTTCTGCCTGTTCTGGGCCTGCTCTTCAGGCTTGTGCCACTCCTGTGGCCCTGACCCTGAACAAGATGGATCAACTACCAAATTTTTACAAGATGAAAGAACAGTTTTCTGTATAAAATGTTAGTGGTTGAAAATAGGAATGAGTCAAAGGAAAGCTCTCATAAGAAAGGGTAAAGTGAAATGAAATGGAATATTAAAGCATTCACTTACGTTAGTGTCTGACTGTTTTTTCTCTGTAAAAAAGCCTGTGCAAGAGATAGCAAAAGTTTGTGAGAGATAGTAATAATGCTGTGCCACCAAAAGCAATGTGGGCTACTATAGTATTTAAACCACCTCATTTGTATGAGTGCTTGTGCAGGCATAGTTATCAGGGGAAAACAAAATGCAGCCATTGGTGGAATGGGCCAGGCAGGTCTGATAGCTCTTGCCAGACTCCACTTCCTGACTTCTCAGTTTGTGTCATTAGGATATATGGGATTAAGGTCTGTGGGATTCAGGGCTTTCTGTCTAGATAGGAGAACTAATTCTTCTGAAAGCAATCTGGTAAACCAGGTATAAGTATGAGCAACTCCTTCTGTTTGGGGTCATCAACAAGACAGCTGATAGTTCTGTTAAATTTCTGACTCGATGCCTAACAAACTCACAACCTGATAAAAGATCACTGAGCAACTGTGCTGTAGGGAACCTTACTAGCCTTATCTAACCTTTACTATCCTGATCTTGCCCCAGCCCCCTTAGATCTTCCCAACTAATGTGAGTTTTCTTATGACCTTGCACATTGACAAAATCTACTTAATTCACATTTCCCTGACACTCAGCCAGAAAGATTCCTTATATTGTTTTTATCCTATGGGGTTTTGTCTGTTAGAGTCTGATCAGCCTATGCAGTAGTAAGCCTGCTGAAAACAGCTTCTGTAGAAGGAGAGTAAGAGATAGAAAGGTAAGCAGGAGACGATCATAAGAAAACAACAGGGTTTTTGTACATGGAAGACAAGCATCTGCAGCTTCTTCCCTAAATGACAGGTTCAGGGCAAATATGAAACTGCAGAAGTCAGGAAGCCTTGGGTAATTATATGGTAAGAGCCCACTGGAACAGTACAGTTCTTCCTCTCTGAATATCCTTGTCGGTGTCATCTCAAACTGTAAAGTTTTGTTCTTTTCAGACCAGAAAAAAAAACAAACAACAACAAAAACCCAAACAACCTCTGAATCTATTCAAGATGTATTTGCATATGTCCAAGATTCTCAGGTTTCAGAAGTAAATGTATCTTTCAAAGTATTGACCCGGTTTAGAAGGGAGACCGGCTTTGACAGAAAGAATCAAAGTGGGCAAATAAAGTCTTTCCTGAAGGGTGTTTTTTTCCTCTGCACCAGTGGCCTTCTGACATTGTGTCAGGAGGTCTGTTGTTTCTGCAGTATTCCTACTTATGTTTTCTCCTTTTGCACAAGAATAAGTCTCAAGCTGCAATAAATTTAGAATTGTAGGCTTGTTAGAAGATCAAGGATTATTGTAATTTATTTTAGAAACATACTTTATGCATATAGTTTCTAATTTAATTTCTACTATCATTTTAGAAGTACCTATAGTATCCAGTCATATCTTGTGAAATGGCAGTTTGGCACCTATTGCAACATAGTTTCATTAGATATTTTTAAAGTAACCCGTCAATTTATTTTTGAAGTGTCTGTCTAAAGTTGAAGTCAAATGTCCATGTACGTCAGTGGGATGTGCAGATGCTTGGTACCATGAAAAATTTAGTTGTCTTAGGGAATAAAATATCTGGATAGTCACATTCGTAATTTTTGCCCAAAATACAACATTCTGCATATCATATGTAACTGTATAGTGATAAAATAGTGAGCTCTTTCCCCAGAAAAACTTAACCTGGCACTGAGCAGGAAGGGGAGGTAGGAAAAAAGTCTGGGAAGACCTTCATAATTATGTTGCAGGTTCTGATGTGGCATGTAGTGGAAGAAATTACAAGTATTTGAGGTAAAGCACTTGTTTCTTTGCACAATGAAATAATAAGTGGGATCTAGTGATATATTGGGCACATGCAAGGTAGAAGAGGCTGTAAGAGAGAAATAAAGTCTGGTGTCATATCTGATCACAGTAGCCTCTCTCCAGTCTGCAAAATCTGGTGTGAAGGTCAATTTCTTACATATGCGTTTTCTTCTTCCACAGATTGTAGGAACCCCTGTTTTTAATATATGTAGTAGATTTAGTCCTTGTACTAGAAATGGTTGCTACAGTATCAAAGCTGAGTGTGTGAGTATACAGGGACATGAGATGCCTGTAGGATGGAAGAGAATTGGTGCCATACTAGTGGAAAACTGAAAAAAAAAATATGAGAGGGAGGTGGTTGAGAAAAGTCTAAGAGGAGGTGGAATGTACAATGTTCTGTTGTAGTACTGGGGCTGGACATTGGGTACCATACACCTGTGTCTTTTGAATATTCTTTCTTGAATAATTTAAACCATGAGACTTTTCAGTGCATGCTCAGCTCTACTGTTGGTTAAGTGTCATTCAATAAATGTGCTGCAGTAAGCCTGCTAGAGGGTAACGTTAAGTCAGTACAAGGGAAAATGATAAATCTTTTCTTCTTTTTTTTCTTGTTAGCTTGTTCCAGGAGGTATCAGTTCAGTGTAGTGAGGACAGGTGGCAAGGAGGCAGGTTTAAGATCTCAAGGAGCACAACCATGCAGCTGCCCCAGAAACTTTTACAGAGTTGCCTGCATGCTGCTGACTGCATTTAGGAGTAATGGAATACCTGGCTATAGTGTAGCTAGGAACATGTTCATTACTTAATAGACAAACTAACAGCCTGATAAACAACTTCATGACAAATTTCTTACCTAAATACTGAGCACTTAAAAAATGAAGCATCTTACCTTTATCTGCATGGGATATTGGGCTTCAAAAGCATATGCTAATAAAAGATGGGTGTAGGACAGAAGCCACAGCTTTGAGCAGCAGAACAGCTCCAGAAGGAGTGAGATTGCATGCAGTCTCCTCGTGAGGTGCTTGCTGCTGTGTCTCTGCTGGGCAGCCAGTATCTCAGACAAATAAAGGGAAGTTCTTGCCATGCCTCCTGTCCTTTGCACCATGCCATATGTGGGCAAGTGAAGAGGAGGCAAAGCACAGCAGCTGCCAGCTCGCCTAAGAAGGGGGCTTCCTACATTGGTGTGAAGCTCTAAGGCAGCACTGGCTGCCATTCAGGCGTAGAAGATACAGTGATGCATTGCAAAGAAACTGTACCTACAGTTCTGTAGGGCTTGGGTCAAGGCTTTTTGGTTAGTCACTGGGGAACAAGAGACAACTAGACACTATTCAACATTATTTGTTTTGAGTAACACTTTCCGCTTACCGAGAGAGTTGGCATGGAAACTGAATCAGCACTCATTTTTTAGAAGGATAGTCCATTCAGAGTGAGGTTAGTCATCAGCAGGCAAACCAAAGAAACTCAGTCTGCAGCTGCTAACACTTATACCTTGCTTGTGAATATTCGAAATGGTAGCAGTCATATTACTTCAGCTTTTACGGGGAAAAAAAATGTGCATCTATTGAGAATTATATTATGTGGTTTGCATTGGGATGTTGGGTTGTTTTTTTTTTGAGGGAAGAGTTGTTTAATTATCTGAAATCCACAAAATAACTTTTTTATTTCTACAAGAAGCCTTATGTTTTTATGGATCAGTTGAATTTCAAGAGTTAACACAGTTCATATAAACAGTGGTGCTTATCACGTTGTGGTGGAAAATGGCATAACAGATTAAAAGGCTATAAGCTTAGCTTTAGGGATCTTTGAATATATAGCCTACACAGCACACAGAAAATGACATTTTCAATTAGCTTCCCTTTATTGATGAAAAAAAATCAAGATGTGCTTATTTCCATAGTATTTTTTTCTCGCACACAAAGGTAGAAGCAAAGAAACAGCTGCTGGTTTTCTGCATTAACTAGGCCGAGAAAATATTGATGGCTAAATTGCTGTTCAGTGGCATTTCATAAAGTGCCTGTTGGCATCCTATTCTCAGATGCAGAATGATAAAGGTATATCTAAATTTGAGAGGTTTAATTTAATCTATAAACTTTGACTCCTGGCTTTTTATATCCTCAGAATACAGACCATACATGCCTTCTTCATTGCTACAGAATCTTGTTGACTTTACAGTAACTATTTACATTCAAGGCTATAATGCTGTTACCAAATTGATGAGGACACTGATTTCTCTTTTCTTGGTGTTTACCAAGCAGATAATCTAAGTGATGCCCTGAAAAAGCTGCAGATAACAACCACTGACAGCACAGAAGATAGCTTGGAGGGATGCTTGGACTGTCTGCTTCAGGCTCTGGCACAAAACAGTAAGTTGTATGGACCTTTCAAATTTTATATCATATAATGAGATCAATGAAGTAAAATGGAGGTAGTAAAATGTGGAAGACTGACTTAAGCAGTAGGCTCCTGGATTGTCTCTTCTGCGTTTTGGGTTTTTTAACTCATGTATTTGTAACGTTCAGGTAGCAACAAAGACAGTGACAGGTGAATACCTGGATATTTGGAACAGCTGTAGTCCAGTCCTTTTTCCAATATCATGTAGTAGCACAATTACTTGTCCAATTGATCACTCAAGAAACCAAGAAACTGGATGGACAAATAAGCCTGATAGGATTGGGAGAGGGACATGGGAGCTGCTTGCTAACTCTGGTTAAAAGGCCAGAGTTTCCTATTTGTAAGTATTTTTCTTTATACTTCTGATCATATATTTTTTACTTCCAGTAGTTTCAATTAGCAGAAATAGGCTGGATGTCCAAAGATCGTCCAAATTTGACATGTGGTATGATGATAAAAATAACTGAAGAATGGAACAAGATGTCTTTTTCACCAAAAGCTGTAGAATGTATGTCCCCACACACAGTATGCAGAAAGGTACGGTAAATTAAGATGACAGTTTATAAGACTTTTCTGAGTTTAACTTTCTTAGCGCTTCAGATGGTGAAAGAAGAAAAATCTGTGTACAATTTCAGGCTGAAAAACTTGTCAGGATAGATACAAGCCATGATTAGAAATTCTTCATTTTAAAAAAGTATTAGTCCTTTGTAAATATCAATACAGTCAAAAGTATGTACTATTAATAAGTTATGTTTCTTTCCCATGATGGTATTCGGTAAATCACAGCCTTTTGACTTAGTTGTTGTAAAATACTTCATGAGGTTTTTCACAATAAAATATATCCATATCAAACCAAATATGAATTATAATAGTCTCTGCAATTAATGGTAGTGGGTTTTTAATTCTGATTATTTTGCAAGGAGGTGTCAGCCAGAAGATAATAAAATATTTGGGGTTTAGATCAACCCATTTTTTGAAGATGCTGAATCATTTTTCTTATGGGTTTATTTATAATGTATATCCAATATTTCAATCCAACTTCCAGTTGGATTTCATATTTCCAGTACTTTCAAGTTTAATACCTAAATGATAATTACTAAAAAGAAGATGGTTTGAAAAGTGACAAAGTACTTAGCGCAGATAACAGAATTTACCATTTTGTCTATGAAGGTCAGATAGCTGTATCACAGAACAAGTTTTGGCACATGCAAAATAATTTTGACTGATGTACAGCAAACTTAACCAATGCATCCTGGCAACCCGATGACTCTCTTCTGTCTCAGTCTAGGGCTTTGCTCTTCCTTCCAAAATCTTTTCTCTTTGAGTCTCATAACTGCCACATCAGATAAGCAGATCATTAGGATTTTGACCTTTCTCTTTTGGGTAGTATTACAAAATTTAGCTATAAACCCTCCACCATTTACCATGTTCTTTGTGAGTCAGTAAGATGGATATGACCCTGCTGAGCTGCCATATGACATGCATCTCCACATATTTTCAGTTGCCCAAGATTGAGGGCAACTAAAATAACTCACTGAAAATGAGATGGGCTATAGATGGACATTTTTTTCAACAGATTGCTGCTGAATTAGACACTTCAACACCTAAGTTTTGCTGAGTCTCTTTGGACAACAAACAGGCTTTAGTTCTCAAGATAGTCTGATGATTTTGAAAAAAATTTAAAATTCCTCATAGAAGACAGATTTCTGGTTTGAAATAAATTTGTGAGAACAGCAGTACGTTCAAAAGGCTTCAGAGATTATGAGGTAAATTGCATGTAATAAATTGATTCCACAAACAGATAGAGAATCAGCTTTCTAGATGCTGCGGTCTCTGTGTTATTACTGGGCTACCAATATATTATGACTATCCTTCCTTTGGATGGTCAACAACAAATGAATGTCCTTTCTCATAGTTCTCATCCATCCAGTTAACATCTTAATATGGATTTTGTTTATTGATTGATTGATTTTTAGTTACAGTGTATAC
This sequence comes from Falco peregrinus, assembly GCF_023634155.1. Lineage (NCBI taxonomy): Eukaryota > Metazoa > Chordata > Aves > Falconiformes > Falconidae > Falco > Falco peregrinus. The sequence goes on along the minus strand of NC_073722.1, from coordinate 71,711,239 downwards.
TATCATATATATGAGATATGATACAATCTAGACAGAGGATACACATTGAACTTCTGTTTCTTTGTATAAATTATTATACAGTAATAATTAGAAATCAGATTGTTTATATAAAACTACAGGTTAGTTGTAACCCAGAAATAATTTAAATAAGATCTCTCAAATAATTATTCTGCCCTCCTTTAGTATATTCCCATGTGTATGATTATATTGATAAAGTATACGTTCTATTAGAGTAAAACTAGAATAAGCCATGAAAGGAATACCTTATTTTAAGACAATTTTGTAGGACTATGTTTTCATTGGAAGTTCATGATGGTATCATAAGTCATAGAATTTAGTTCTATTTACTTTATTAAGACCTGGAGATAAAAATATTATTCTATTTTATATAAAATTTATATATTACTAATACACTAATGCAACCCACTCCCATCTACTGTCAGCCAAAAATGGCAGTTAAACCCAGTGTTAATACAATATTGTGATTTTTAGCAAAGGAAATCATAATTTCCACAACTTCAATTTGGGCATATTGCATGTTCATATCAATGTTTCAGAGACCATTACACTGCTTTTAATTGCTAACTGCATGCATGCAGCATAGGGTTGGGGCTGCTGCAGAAATGTAAGTTAAATTCCTTAGTCTACAGTGACAATTATAGTTCCATTTACTTTGCATCCAGTCTTTTAACTTTTCATTATGTTAAAACATTACAGACTACTTGCTTCCCATATTGTCTACCATATAGAAAGAGATGGCAAAGTTATAATGAATATTGTGGCTTTAAATTTCTTTTTATGTAGTCTGCTGCTCTTTCTTTTGTTTTTCACACCCATTCTGACAGCTGATCTTCTGATAATCCCAAACAGGCTGTATTGCCCCAGAACTGATACCTCCTGTGTTGCTTTACAAGCTATTCTGCTTTTTGTCACACCAAATTAAGGTGTGTGCACGCATGTGCTATGCTACACAAGGGTGAATCTAATAGTTTGCTGAGTGTGATAACTGCTGGTAAATATTTGGCAAGCCAAATTCAAATGGTTTTAGCTACTGTTTGTCCAGGAAGATAATTGCATAGCCCTTCATTCACATCTGAGACCCAGGTCTGAAAATCCTGCACAGATGGTTTCTTTAAGAGACATTGTTTGGAAACATGAATATTCCTGTTTATGCAGATATTTTAGTTCTTATCTGTCACCAGCACTTCTGGCTGAGACCAGTCCTATATGGCCTAGCTTGAGGCACTTGATAAAACTGAGGACTTTAGGATGGAAGAGGCAGCAATGATAATGTGTCACAGTTTAAACCCAGCTGGCGACTGAGCACCAGGCAGCCGCTCACTCCCCCCACAGTGGAATGGGGGAGAGGATTGGAAGAGTAAAAGTGAGAAAACTTGTTGGTTGAGATAAATAGTTAATAATAGTTAAAGCAAATGCTGCACATGCAAGCAAAGCAAAACAAGGAATTCATTCACTGCTTTCCATAGGCAGGCAGGTGTTCAGCCATCCCTAGGAAAGCAGGGCTCCATCATGTGTAATGATTACTTGGGAAGACAAACACCATAATGCTGAATGTCTCTCCCGCTTTCTTCTTCTTCCCCCAGCTTATATATACTCAGCATGACCGTCTATGTTACGGAATATCCCTTTGGCCAGTTCGGGTCAGCTGTCCTGGCTGTGTCCGCCCCCCGCAGTTTCCCATGCCCATCCAGCCCTCTCGCTGGGAGGGCCAGAGAAACTGAAAAGTCCTTGAGTTAGTATAAACCTTACCTAGCAACCACTAAAAAGATCAGTGTGTTATCAACATTGTTCTCACACCAAATCCAAATCGCAGCACTGCATGGTCTACTAAGAAGAAAACTAGCTCTATCCCAGCTGACACCAGGACACAGAGGAATAAGAGAGAAGCATGCATTAGAAATGCTTTAGAATAATAACATACCTCATTTTGTGTGGCCTTCCTTCAGCATTTCCAGTGAAGTTAGCTGGCATTGCTGGGAACTTTGCACCTGTAAGGCCTGCAGTAATGAAGACATGCAGTAGGTTAGCTGGGAATCTAGACAATATTAAGTCTGCACAGCTCTCTTCACCTCTGTGGATCTACCTCATTCACGTAAGCTGAGATTCTGCCCACCTTACTTCTGAAAGGAAAACATGAATGCTTGATTTCTCTCTACCTGCCAGCATTCACCATCTCTAGATGGCTAAACTTTCCATAATTTAGATTTTTAAAGGAAGGCTGTGGTGCATGATCCATAAAGCAGTGTTAGCAAAGAAATACTCAGCCATGCATTGAATGAAGTACTGGCCTATACTGAATGAGGAGATAAAATCCATATATCACATGTGTTTTCTTTTAAAACTATATATTAAAACAAATTACTCCATTGTCTGCCCCACATAATTGGGTTCTTTCTATATAGATGTATTTTGATGTGTTATTGTCAGAAAAGAATTTTGCTGATCTGGAGGCAGACTGCTGTTATATGGAGCGTGGAATGATCCTCGCAGTCAGAAAAGGCAAAACCCAAAGAATTACTTGTCAGAGAATGAGATTCCAAGGTTCTGCAGCTTTTTTTTAAAATTCAGCTTAAAAAAGCCCCTCTGAGATTAACTGTGCATTGCAAAATGAAATTTCTTTTTGTGTTTAATATGTCAGAACTCCTTAGAATTTAGACTTTTTACAAACAGAGGTAATTTTCTACCCCTGCGATGGGCTAGAGCAATAAACAGCTTATCTTGTAGCTGCTTTATAATAATGTGTGTAAAAAAGAAAATAATTGAAGTCTGCAGAAAAAGTCCACAGGAGGAAACTGGGGGAAGGAGAGCTGTAGTAGAAGAATCTGGATGTAGTTTTCTCAGAGAAATGCAGCTGTGTCACCTCCCTGTGCTGCCTGCCCTCCCCTTGGGCTTCAGACAGCCCTCTGACCAGTATACAAGTGTTGCATGCATGTCTGCAGCCCACAGCCATCTAACTCAAGGTCTTAGCCATAGTTATGGAAGCTGTATATTTGCTCTGATATTTTTGCTAAGTTTCTGTCATATTTAGCAACTTCGGAATTCAAGGGTATTTTGTGTTGTTTTTGTAAATGACAGTTTACAGAGGAACATTCTCTGAAATCTCATTCTTCCCCTGCATACAAGTGGTGCTGAAAGTTACGCTAAAGATGCAAGGGAGGCGTATTTGCTTTCCTGACCAACAGAAATTTTTAGTGCAAATACTGTAGAAAAATTACAGTATTAAAACATCAGCTCCAGTGGCATCATTAGACTGGGTATATTACTGAATTTTACTATTTTTTGAATAATAGGAAACAACTAAATGTTACAAGCTGAAGTGACTTTCTGTTTTGGAACCAAAACCTATCTTGTGAAAAAGAAAACAGTTATTGGTTTCAACAGTTTTGTTCGTTCTAAAAGCACAATGTTACATGTTTTACTATGATAATTCAAAGAACATAAGAGAACTAAACTAGTTATATGTAGAAAAAAATCTGTGAGACAATGGATACAACTTCATTTATGATTTTATTGGCTCAGATATTTTCAATATAAGCATTAATGGCAGGCTAAGGTAAGAGAAAAATATGATAACTTAACATATGCTTTGCAGCTTGGAATCTATTTAAAAAAACCCCAACTTGTCAAAAGAATGAGTAAAGCACTTACTGGAGAAAAGTATTTTGAGAGATCGTACACTTACATTTCTGGAAAGAAGTAGTAAGTGCTTTATTTTTTATCTTACACTCAAAGAAAAATATGGGTATGTACTATTGGGTATTGGAAACAATATGTTACTTGTATAGGGAAATACAACAGAAAACAGTATTTGCCTTCGTTTTATATCAACATACACATATTTATACCTACTAAGAGCTGTCTCATAAATATTGTTCCTATCAAAAAAGTGCAGAAATCCCAAGATCCTCAAATAAGAGGTCCACAAGAAAGGACTGCCTGAGGAAAAGAAAACAAGAAGGAAATAGAAGTTTTCTTTTAAACCACAGGCCTTCTGGGACATAATTATTGCAGCAACAACAACAAAAAAAATGTTATTGCTCGTCCAGACATGCTGCGTTTTAGATACAGGAGGTTATAGCAGACATAAATAACCCAGTTTTGATAAATGAGAAATCTGAAAATCTGCTGAGAACGTTATTTTTGGCTCCGGTATACTCAGTGTAAGAGGCTGGAAATGCCTGCTAATCCCAGCCTTCAGCACCTGGCTCTGAAAAATCTGTGACATATAACGGAAGTGCAAAGGCTAGCATGTGCATTTGAAACATTTTTTTACATACACTTTTTGGGAGGCTAAGAGTATGAGTTTTCCCAAGTTTGTGTGGGAAAATGGCTGAACAAAATCACATGAATAAAGATAAGCTTAACTGAGAAGCCAGGGCCCCAATTTTGAAAGAGATTTAGAAAATTTGGAAAGCTCTTGGAGTTCAAAGAAGATTTAAAATAATGCACTTTACCTTGAAGATGTGGTTGATTAAGATGCGGTGTTTTGTATTTGTTGACCTATGCTGGTACCTGGTAAGTCAAGGAATCGTCAGATGACACATGAAAATTTTAAATTCATGTTTGAAACTGAAAATTTCAGATTATCCTAAGGCTTCTTTGGCCTTTCATTTTTCTCCTCACACAGTTTCTTTAGGTTATTTTGCTTTGCCCCAAAACATATTTTGATTGTATACTGTAGCAGTGTTTTGCTTTGAATATACTCACTGTGTTGTATCAGAGAAAATAACTTCGTTACAAACTGCCTGAGCAACTGTAAGCAACTTCGCCATCACCGCCCGCTGATTCAGCTCTGTGGTCTTGAGATCGTAAGCTCAGCCCTCCTACCTAAAGCTTCTGTTCAGGTTTTTCTCTTGAAAGTCACCAGTGGGTTTTCTCAAATGCGTTGGTTCCTGTTTGACAGCATCACAGAGGAGGATGTGTTAGCATCTGGACTGCTTAAGAAAATGTTGGATTTTTGCAGAGACTGCAGATTTCTCACATTCCTTCATCAGTGATGAAACTTTCCATCCAATGCCCTGAATCTTCTGTAGGCACTTGCTTTCAAAGGCATCTAGTTTCCTCTCTTTAATGTTTTGGTGGATTTCCAGTTCTCACAACCATATGTTAACACAGAGGTTATATTTGAGTTGGAAATTCTTCATTTTATTCTGCTCTTTATGTCTGTGGCTTCCATATGTTGTTGAATACAGTTAGTACTTATGCTCTTCCTATACTTGATGTCCTTTTTCCTGATCTTCACTGGCCATAGAAGATGGAGCAATTCCTCTGCTGAAGCAGAAAAATCATGGAGAATTTAGAGATAATGTTTTGTAATTGTTAAATTCAGAGCTCAACTAAAAAAAATACAAAATTTTAAAATATATTATTGTCACTATTAATACCTTTGATTTATGAAAAATATGAGAGCTTTCCTTTTTGAACATTTTTGACAGTTTAGTGTACGTACTCTTATTTATTCATTGCAGAGTCAGGTAAGCAGCTCTCTGCTTAACTTTTAACGCATGAGAGTGTCATCAGATTTCTATGAAATCTTGTACTTCTTTAGTACACACAGGATTAAGCAATAGTCATTTCATCTTTTGTTTCTGTGATCCTCTCACACATTAGTATGGCAGTAAAAGATGTGCTACCCTCCCACCCCAAACAAAAAAAAATTAAATTGTAGAACCTCTTGTCCTAGCAGAGTTATTCTGAGGTATAAATGTTATCAGAAATCACTTCCATTTTGTCCCATTAGCTAGACATCTTAAGCTTACTCCTTTCCCTTTCTGAAGCATGGAGAAAAAACCTCCACATTTCACAGCTTACTCAAGCAAACCTGTCCTTAAACATCACCAAATTAACCTTTCTCTATTTTGAAGAGACTGTTAGAGCAGATTAAGAGTAAAATCAGGTGACAATCATTTCATGTGGATTGTGACCAAGTAACAAGGCTTTCATGATTGTGAATGCTTGATGTTACAGCAGCACACATGTTTAGAGCACAGAGTAAAATTAGTAAAACAAATATAAGGAAAGGTCCTGATTTTGCCAACGTTTATATATATTCTTACTGTTAAGGTCGTATAGTCTTACATTCTGGTAGTCCTGCTGAGGTCAAGAGGTATATTTTGTATGTATAAAGCTATATACGTGGCAAAGTGTTTGCATGTTCAAGGCTAAAATATGTACAGCCTCTTTTAGCGATTCCTTTTTTTTTGGGTCACCATCCATCTTTATTCTTACGGCAGTAGGTGTCAAGGAAAGCATTCTTCTTTCAAAGGTGTATTTTCAGTTTTTTAAACAGTACACTGGCTATGTTGAGCGTCATATGAACGTGGTTTTCTTGATGCAGAGTATAAAGCTGTAAAATCGAAGGAAAAAGCACAGCATAAGCTTTAGCTTTTGCCATTGATTTGTTTTACCACATCTATATTAGTAGAAATTAATATAACATTTAACATAATTGGGAATATTTTGCATGATGAAAAATCATTTTAATCGGCTTGTATGCATAAAATCAAGTCTTATGCTCACAGAAATGGTGATAATGGATTACAGAGGAAAAAATTTTTGACAGGAGCATTTTCATATGGAGAGATTGTTTTGGTGAGTGAATGTAACAGTACAGCTTCCTACCTGCAACCCCTTACTGCTGATGCAGCTATACTGCCAAAAGCTACAAAAATAATAAAAGTCTGTTTTGTTGGTGACGTTACTTTCTGAGGGATGTAGTGTAAGGAATTGTAGCAAAGGAACATTTTGTAGCAGAGCCAGAAGTTCTAATTGAATTGGGCCAGCTCAGCAAATGAAGCTCATTGCAGTCCATTAAGTTTACCTGAGAAGACTTCTAGTCAAATCCCTTTCTGAAAGTCGGACATCCTGATGGATGTTTTGTAAGAGGGAGTATTTGCTCAAATACTGTGTTAGAGAGTGTTCCTTCTTTTTGCTGAAGTAAGATATTTGTTACATCTTGGCTCAGGAAGCTGTTGCCTTTTCATGGCACTGTATACACATAATCCAGAGAAGTTTCATCGTAAGTGATATATATAATATATTATTACAGTATACCTATTTAATTGGAACATACTAAATCAAGGTGACTGCTTTTTATTGGACTGCCTCCCAGTAAACTGGCATACCCTAATGATACTGAATGGTAATCACTGCTGCTTAGTGGGATTACATTTTACATAAATTCCTCTTAATAGTGATGTATTTAGCTAGTGCCAGATAGTTAAATGATGTTTATCCAAGTGTTAACTTCCAAGTGCTATTCATTGAATACACAATGTACCAAATAAAGATTATATATTATATATATTTTTCTTCGCAGAAGGCATCAGTGAATAGCAGTTCCAGATAATAGAATTGACAAATTTCTTTTTAGACTGTGTTTCTGAAATGCAATACAGAAGCGAAGGAAAAAGCTTGGTTTTTACAAAAAGTTGTAGTTAGAGATCATGTAAGTCACAATTTCATGTCTGAAATTTCATTCTTAGTTTTGTCTCTGTCCCTTATGACTTACGATTAGCTTTTCCTTAAGCTAATTTGGCAACAAAACTTTGTAAAAATATCAGTACCTAAAAAATTCCTTTGTATGTAGATGTACTCTTCCAATAAGCATTGGGCAGAATTTTACAGCAGGCATTAGAGCTTGCTTGAGAACACTCTTAAGAGATTGCTTAAAAGGAATACAAAGCACTTCCTGCATATATAATTTGCCGCTTTCAAATCTGATTTGTTTTTTAAACTAAATTGAAATTGGAAAAAGGATTTTACACTATGAGTCTAGTATTTCTCTTATGCAGATTGAAAAACCGAAGCATGAGGATACTTAAGGCTTTACCCAGGGTCTTTGTAGTAAGTCCAGTTAGTACAAGTAACAGAGCAGGCAGATTAAAATGTCCACATAGGCCAAGTATAAAACATGAAGATGCTAGTGGATAACATTTCTACTAAGATGCTAGACAATGAACTTGGCAGCTGAGGCGCTAATATCAAACTTTCACCAACTGTGCTACTGAAGTGGTTACCTCCTGCAGAGGGTAAGTCAGAAGGAGGGAGCGGGGAAACTAACAGCTCAGATAAATCCACCAAACTATGTGTCAGGGCTCTAAACTAGATTGAGTTCAGGAACTCAGGGGTTCTGAGCTGCCTAACTTTAATGTTCTGCCTTGTGCTGTGACATATCCGTGGAAGTATTGATGTGCATACATCTTCATTGAAGGCAAAGCTGTCATGTATTTTTATTAAATTACTTCATTGGTACCTGCAGCAGGCTATTCAAGGGGTGGGTCTCATCCTGAATTTCCTTTCCTCTTAGGATACAGCTTTTTGAGAATTTAATCAGTAGGAATCATGCAGCTACTTGCTTGATGAATCTCTCTCCATCTGTCCTTCCTTCCTTGTTAGAGCTGAGATTTTAATTACAAACATCTGTGCACTTTCTCTGTTTCGTCATCAAAAATAGGAATTGAATGTCCCTGTTGCTGCTGGCAAAGACAGAACAGAGCAAACACCATGATGGAAACATTTGCACAGCTAAGGGAGAATCTCTCCCCCTGCCTCCTTGGGGTCTAGTTAGAAGGGTAGGTGAGCAAGCAGATTGTATTTTTGGGGGCTTCTCCATGTAAGGAGGAGCATAACAAAAGGAAGTTATATTTATACATGTATTTCTATGTATAAATTATTACTAGAGGATTTTTTCCCCCTGTAAAAACAACTCTATAGTTGGAACAGTCTTTTTGGCTAAGGTATGTTAAGCAAAAGCCTCCTTATCAGTGGTGTATTCTTTATTACATGAGAGCACATAGATTGTTTCACTGAAGTTCTTTACAACCCACTTTTTGTGCTCTTGTAGTCAGACTAAAACCTCCATTTTGTGGTTTGGAAAATACAGTAGGAGGCTATGGAGAGAGAGAGAGAGAGAGCGAGCGAGAGCTTGAGGGGGCCATATATGGAGAGAGAGAGAGCATTAATACTTACTCTTGGTCACGTAAACCTTTTTTACTGTGGTGGTTAGGAAAATGTGCCAGTTAAAAAGATATCCCTCGCTCCCTTCATTCTCCTCCCTTTTGCCTTCTGAAAGAGCAGGTGGGAAGTTCCTTTCATAATACACATGGCATATCGTTATTTATTCATGTGTTCATCTTTCTTTTTCTGATGAAAGTACATGTAGGAGGAACATTATAAATCCAAGGTAATTTTCTACAGTAGCTACAGGAGGCTTATAAAACATTTTTGCAGCTAGAAATACATGCATTTTTCAAAAAAGTGTATTGCAAACACAGCTGGCTTAATAAAGAGGACACACAAAGCTGCTCACTTACAGTTCTGTGGCGTGCCTCATTTCTCATGTAAAGCTCCACAACATGGGAATTATTGCAGTGCTAGCCTTCACTACTGTTGAGTTACATCTAATAGTGTCACTTAAACTTAATGTTCATAGAGAACAGGAACGGTGAACCTATAGCTTCCTTCTGCTGGCAAGGACAAAGTAGTAGTGCTTCTGAAAGGTATGCTTTGCCTTGCCTTGCCTTCCCCGTCCTTGCCTTTTCTTTCACTTGAAGGTGGATGAAATGATGCAGAGAGGAGAAAAGAGTGAATAGAGAGGAGTGAAATTTCACAGGAAATAGAGCTCAGAGGGAAGAGAGTGTAGAATTTAATTTGAGACATTCATTGGATTTTTTTCCTATAGTGATTTCTGCTACTTAATTAAGCAGTCTCATAGCCACGGTGCTCAGCTCTCCAGCTCTGATCTATGGCATTAAAGAATTTCCTGCCCACACCCTTTATTATTCTGACTTCAGGCGCTGCAAAAAACATGAGAAGCAAGGATATTGATATTTTAATCATCCGGCTATGACGTTAATAAGATTTTGGCACTATGTGATATAACATACCCTTTGTCTTGATATCTAGTGATACAAAGAGACATCTAGAGCTGCAGGTTTAACCTTAGAGGTTTTTGCCCCAGTTGTGCTGCCATGGCACATCACTGTATTATATTGTGTGCAAAAGGGCTGTTTCTAAAGCAGCAGTTACAGTCCTACAGTGTCTTTGCTTTAAGATAGAGGGCAGCAGGTGCTCTACAGGTGGGTTGGTGCATGCAGTCTGAAAATCAGGCTTTAAAAGGAAGCATTTGAAATCTGGACATCACACATAGCAAAAGGATTTTGAGGTATAGCACCCTAACGTCAGACTACCTAGGTTGTTAGGTTTCCTTAAGAGACAAGTTGAACAGATTTGAAAGGGCGTGCAATTCTGCTAAAGGAGTTAAAATGATAAGGCATAAGCCAGCTTTTTAACGTGTGATTAACATTGGCTATAATTTCCCTTTTCTCCATTATAGAAAGCATGGAAAGAGATTATATGGTCGGGATTTTGCCAAGATCTTTCTTGCTTTTAGAGAAATGTTTGGTTTTACTTGCTCCAACTGCAATTGACAATACATTGAAATAGTGATTCAAAAGATTACAAATGAAATTATTTTGAAAACTTATTTAGGCTCTAGTAATTTACTAGGGTGCCCAGAATGAAACTAGCATGCAGCAGATTCATGTCCTTAACAGACAATACCCCTTTTGTGCATACACATGCAGATAGGAAGCCAGGCAGGCCTTCTCCAGCCTCCAAAGAGAACAAATACAGGCAAAAATTGAGGGTTGTCTGTGATAAAGCCATTAGCAATTTTTTCCCTTCGTTTCTGTCCCTGTCTGTGTCCCATTGCCTTTTATGCATTTATACAGCACTTGTGTTATAGAAGCTGAGCGAAAAAGAGGCAGAGGTGCATGGGCCCCAGCGGATGGGCAGTCTAAATCCATGCTTTCTAAAGGCCCTGCCCTAAGAACCATCAACCATGCCACTCTCTAGTTATAAGTCTGGCTTGATTTAGGGCAGTTATTTGCTTTTCAATCGCAGCTGCAGTCCCCTCCTATCGCAGTTTTTGCCTTCAGTGCTCACTGCAGAACAGGGTCTAGAACTGCACACGACATGTGCGCAGTCACACACCAGACTCGTAGCTCATGTTTTGCAAGTATCTAGAAAGTAATTGTTCCATTTGGGCACTTCTAAGAAACATGAACTGCTTATATACCTACAGCTGTGCTGAAATAATCTTCAAAAGCTCCAACTTGGTATTTTTTTCTACAGCTATGTATTTCTGAGAATCAAGGAGGATGGGGAGAGGGGCTCCAGGCCCCTGAGCAGTGGGAAGTGGTGAGACACCAAGAACGACAGCTCTGACTCAGCGTGGGCATGGTCAGGAGTGAAGGTGCCCGGACCCCTGCACATACCAAAGCATCCCCTGGGAATGTGGCGAGCAGAGACAGGGCACCTGGGGGGGGCACCACCCCCCTACCAGCTCAAAGAGGCGAGCTCCAATAGTGGTCATTGTCCCCCCAGAAGGAACCTAGCTATGGTTTCCACCTGGCCAAAAGCCAGTGCTGGAAGGCATGTGGCGGCCGAGATGGAGCTCCCTTGTAAACATGCAGCTGTTCAGGTCCTGGGCTGCAGGGGAGAGCCTGAGCCTGTTGCTGGTACCAGAGGGCAGCAGAGATGACAGCTGTGTGAGGTATGACCAGGTGGATGATCTGCTCAGCCTGGTGGCAGAGCTGAAAGGGGAAGCATGGGCAACAAGGAGGAGGAGCTGGAAGCCATCGTGCAGCAGCAAGACTGACATAATCACCATCATGGAAACATGGCAGGATAACTTGCATGACTGGAGTGCTGCAGTGGATGAGTATAAACTCTTCAAAAGGGATAGACAAGGAAGGAGAGATGGTGGGGAAGCTTTGTAGGTCAGGGAGTGTTTCAACTGCCTAGAGCTGAATGATGGTGACAGTAGGGTTGAGTGTTTGTGGGTAAGAATCAGAGGGAGGGCCAACAAGGCGGGTATCCTGGTGGGAGTCTGTTATAGACCACCCAGCCGGGATGAAGAGACAGATGAAACGTTCTACAAGCATCTGGGAGAAGTCTCAAGATCACTAGCCCTTGTTCTCATGGGGGACTTCCACCTACCAGGTGTCTGCTGGAAATATGACACAGCCAAGAGGAAACAGTCCAGGAGGTTCCTGAAAAGTGTGGAAGAACTGCCTGACACAGCTGGTCAGTGAGCCAGCCAGGGGAGATGTCCCGTTGTGGTGGGTTGACCTTGGCTGGATGCCAGGTGCCCACCAAGCCACTCTATCACTCCCCTTCTCAGCAGAAGGGAGCAGCAGCAGGCCATCCCCATGTGCCAAAAGATGAGCTGGCAGGGAAGAAGACCAACCTGGCTGAACAAAGAGCTTTGGCTGAAACTCAGGGAAAAAAAGGAGAGTTTATGACCTTTGGAAGAAGGGGCAGGCAACTCTGGAGGGCTATAGGGATGTCACGAGGTTATGCAGGGCAAAGATTAGAGAGGTGAAAGCCCAGCTAGAACTCAGGCTGGCCACTGCTGTAACAGGTAACAAAAAATGCTTTTACAAATACATTAGAAACAAAAGAAGGGCCAAGGATAATCTGCAATCTTTGCTGGATGTGGTGGGGAACATTGCCACAAAGGATGAGGAAAAGGCTGAGGTACTCAGTGCTTTCTTTGCCTCACTTTTTAATAGCAAGACCTGCTTCCCTCTGGGTACTCAGCCCTGTGAGCTGGAAGACCGGGATGAGGAGCAGCAGAATGAAATCCCCACAGCCAGAGGAAGACAGTCAGTGACCTGCTGCTCCACTTAGACGTGCACAAGTCTATGGGGCTGGATGGGACCCACCTGAGGGTACTGAGGGAGCTGGCAGAAGAGTTCATGAAGCCACTCTCTTTGGACCAGGCTGCCCAAGGAGGTGGTGGCATCGCCATCCCTGGAGGTGTTTAGAAAACACATAGATGCAGTGCTTAGGGACATGGTTTATTGATGGACTTGGCAGTCCCAGCTTAATGGTTGGACTTGGTGATCTCAGAGGTCTTTTCCAGCCTGAATACTTCCATGATTTTTGGAATACTACCTGAATTTTGGTTTGGACTTCCAAGTTTCCACAGGGCAGTCCTGTGCATCATCTGCCTGTTAAGCCCTCCTCCTTTAAAAGAATATAAAAAATACTGAGAAAAAATGCTAGATTTAACAAGGAAATTTTAGGTTTATATATAAGGAGTCTCGGTCCAATTAAAACACCTTTCCTTGTGTAAGCATTTCAAAAGCCCACCAAAAAGATTGATTTGTCTGTAACTGAAATGTCTGCCAATTACATATGACTAAAGAAATTAATTTGTATATTTCAGCACATATCCCCCCCACCTTCTTTATTAGAATGTTAATGTGATGAATACATAATCCCAGAAAAAAAATATTATTTATTCTGCAGATACAAAGCAAGAACATTTAGAGTAATGTGCATGAGGATGTAACAGCAATTTTATTGGCACATTCCCTTAGGATGCCTTATATGGAGGATGTACTATAAACTACCTGCAAGGATTTAGTGGCATACAGTCATATCTCTATTTTGACACCAAATTAATTTGTATATTACACCAAGTGTAAATTGTAGATGTTCTGCAGAGGAAGAGCAGGGCTTAGGTAGACTTGTAGTAGACAAGCTGAAGCACTCCATGGCATTTTTTACATCCAAGGCAATTACTAATAAAAAAAACCTCGGAGAGCACTGTGGGTGGCATAGGTAGTAGCTATTCTTCTGCTTGATGCCGGAGTAATGTGCTTTTCCCCACAGTTATGCACTCAGTCTGGGTAGTGGAGGTAGTAGTGGTGTCCCTGCCCAGTGATAGAGAAACACTCACTGCCAGTCAGATTAATCAGTCTTCCCCCTTTTGTGACTAGCAAAGGTTTGTTGTTGGTACTTAGCCTGGGTAACAAGAACCAGTGAGATGTTGGTTTGAAGGAGAGTGTATATGCAGGTGTGCCTCCTGTACTGCCTGAGTAGGAAAAAAGGCAATGCTCTGTTTTCATCTATGTGATTCCAGCAAGGTGATTACCCAGTTTCTGACAGGTCTGTTAAACGCTGTGCAAAAGTGACCTTATGGTCACTCGCATATCTTAATAAAATAAATCAGTGCATATCTGCTACACAATTGACCTGGAGAAGCATTTAATTTTATTTTCCCCACTTCTTGCAGAATGTATTTTGTTCTACTTATGCAATTTATGCTTTGCACAGTAATGCATAGTCCTTCAAACTACAGATCATAAAAATAAGACTAGATACTGTATAACTCAGCAGCATGTCAGGAGAAAATGCTTTAATGCCTTCTGCCTACTATTACAGGTTCAGAGATATCTACATTTTCAATTTTGAATTCTATACTTTCAGTTTTGAACTGAAGGGAGAAGGAGGATCTCTTCTTTAATAGACAGCTAAGATGTCTGGACCAGTCTTTAGTTCTGATATGATTTTCTCTGAATTCAAACCTTTCTTCCATCTGCGTATATCCATGGGAGAATATATCTACTAAGTGTATGCTATATGTCAGAACTTATAAAATATTCCAAAGAAGCCATAATATCACTGAGATATCACTTAATATCACATTATATTACTGAGAGGGTTTCTCAGTGCATTTGAAAAATTGCAGTTAACTAGATTGCAAACAGGTTAAAAATAATCAGCACATATATTATGCATGATATATTGAAATTAATCTTTTTTTGATACCTGATCTATTTGTCATCAGATGTCATCACTGATACATTGTAGATGAATAGTCCTAGCCAAAGACCAACATCCCGAGATGGAACTGAATACAGAAATACAGAGACATAGCTGCAATCCAGACTTGAAGTTCTCTCCTTTTAGTCCATTTTCTGTAGCCTAGATGTCACTGGCTCCTGGCCACTGAAGCATGTAGATACTGTATATGAGCCATGAAACCCATGTGAGTTACCTCTGCCAGGCTTGTGCTGACTTCTGTTCAGGGTCAGCTCATGGAGATCTCTCCTGCACTTGGAGGCAGGAGGGCTTGTCCTGGAGCTGACACAAGTGAAAAATCAGTTGCAGCCCTGAGAATGGGCAAAGGGAGGAGGAGGGAGGAGGTGGTGAGCCCAGTGACATGTTACCAATTCACAGGGAAAGCACAGCTAAAGAGTGGTTGGAAACTTGCTCTATAAGACTAGCTAGTTGTGGTGCATAAAATATGCATTTACTTGATTAGGGTAAAACTGGAGAATGTTGTCTTGAAAAAAAAATATTGGATTAGTTTAAGGCTCTCCTTTCCTGTTCAAAAGTATATAATATCTTGCAGATTTGAAAGATACTATATAAACCCAAAATCCACTGATTACTGCTGTTGCTGCTGAGCCTGACTGTGTCAATAGCTCTTATACCAGAGTAAGGGCGCTTCTAAGAAACTGCAGATAGTGGTGGTCAGAGGCCTGTCTTTTCAGCTCTGAAATGTCTACATCCGTTTCTTACCATTACTGGCAAGCTCTAGCAATTTTTTTTAATTTTAACTGGCACTTACTGTAAAGCTTTTAAGTGATATGAGGGGGTTTGTGCATGATATAGTGCTTAAAAATGCCCCTGTCAACCAACAGAGTTGCATTCAGATGGATTTGGTTTGCTTTGCAAAAGTCATCAATTAGAGCATCTCAAAGCCATCTTTGGAGAATGCAAGTAACTTCCATGACGATTGGCTTAAGGAGTCTTGCTGCTTTCTAAAGTGATAGCTGCCATCTAATCATACTGTGTGTCACACTAATATTCATCTCAAATATGATGTTATTTGAAAGCATTAGCAAAATACATTTTAGCATCAAGTACCTTATCTTTAATTGCAGTTGAATCAATGTTAATTTTCAGTTTGTAACAGAGCTGTTGGCCAGCAATGCTACGTGGGGCCCTGTTATGGAGCAGCTGCACAATTTGTCCATACTACAGGCAGAAGGAGGAAAGGTTTTGTCCCAAATCTTTGATCTCTACTACAAGAAACTCAGTGTTATTTTTCCCTTTCCCTTCTACTGAGACTATACTGGAACTACTATAGTTTAGCAGAGTAACGCAGAAGGTACTCGAGCTGAGTGTAAGTGGAGTCTAGACTAGGATCTGCATGGCTCACCCTCTTCTCCAGTTTCTGACTCCTACACTGCATTAAGCTGTGCCCTCAGCTGTAAAGTCTTCCTCTGTCATTCCTTGAACGTTTCAAATAATTATAGAGTACCATTCCTTGATTTTTACATAGTACTTTAGGCTGCTGCGTATCATTCTGTGACCTTTAGTCTTTCTACCAGTCTCTCCAATAGTTTCCTTATGTATGCATGAGTATGTGTCTGTATTTGTTTATATATAACGCAGAGTCACCTTGCAAAGATCAGGAAGATTAGGAATAGCAAAGTATTAAGTTTTATGAGCACATCATATAAAATAAATATGATCACTGAAACAGCAGTTAGCTTTTGATGTGGGAAAATAATTACTTTAATAATTACCTTTGAGAAGACTTCGCTTCCCTTCTGCTTTTCTTTCTTTTCTTCCTCAAAGCAAGCTGATGCATAAGTCATTTTTGTGTAATGTGTTTTTCAGATATGGAGACAAGTGAAAAAATCCAGAAAAGTGGAGTTCTTCAGGTGTTCGCAAGTCTGTTGACGCCACAATCTTCCTGCACAGCAAAAGTAGCTAACATCATAGCAGAAGTAGCCAGAAATGGTGAGGTTTTCTACAAGAACTTTTCTGCTGGAACATCTTCAGTTTTTCACCTCACTTGTCAGTATGTTTTACTTCATTTATGTTTTCATTTTGTAGATTAGACACTTTTCATATCCCTCTCTTTCACTCTTTTTGTTTTGTCAAATTTTATTTCTCTGCTTTTTAATATAATCAAAACAGCGTTTGGCTGCTGGATTTTTTTAGTCCTTACTTTCATGCTATTTAGTTTTTAACACAATAGTATAATTTATTGGGCAGAAATAGCATGCACCTGGCTTTATGAAATGCATATAGAAAAAAAAGATGTGCATAATTTGTGCATCCAGTTATACATAGTGCACACAGTTACAACAGTAGTATGTGTAGAGATGGTTAAAGGATAGTAGATCATTTCTTTGGTCTGAGATTTATGATGACATTATTATCATTATGAAGCCTTTGATACCACATGGAAATCAGTTACTGCTATCAAAAGAGCATTATATGTGTTAGAGCAAGAGCCCAAGATCCATTTTGGTATGTATTACATACATACAGTCATATAATATATGAGATGATCTACAACTGTTTAGATTTTTTTTTTTCTTTAGGAGAATTATCTTAAAGCTCACCCAATCTTCTGTATACCTTGAGCTCAAATAAATGGTGTCGTATCTGCAGGCAGGCGCTACTGTCAGACCCTGTGACACTGGGGTAGAGGAGGTTTGTGGCTGACACTTCTCACTCCTTGACTTGCTGCTTTCCCAGCCAGAGAGGCACAGGTTGCATTTTGCACTTTCCTTTCTCAGACACGAACCAGAGAAAAGTAGGATGCCTCTTAACTGCTGTCTACATGCAGGCCTGGCAGCTGTATCTCTCTCCCTCTGTAAACTCTTTGGAATCACAGTATTACAGCTTCTTACTGATAGCCCATGTGACCTCCTCTACCCAATTCACTGATTTTGAGACAATGTATATATGGATATTCAGAAACAATTATCAACAAGAAGACATATGTATGTTTATATATATATATATATATATATGATTAGGTTTTAAGTTTTAAAATTATTTAATAAATAGTAAAAAGTGTAAACATAGAAATTTAAGCTTACAGATGTTTCAGAATAAGATTCATGCAACTATCACATGCTAATAATAACACTCATAATAAGTATATTTAGAATATTGCAGTCAACTGTGTATCCTCATAGTTAGTCCTTTTAGCTCCTACCTCAGAATGGGGAAAGTTAAGAATAAAACCAATGTTCACAATTAACTGATTACTATCCATTGTTTCCTGCCAGATTCTCTTACAGAGCATTTTAGCCAGTATCTTTCAAATCTGAATTAATACACAAAATCTCTGAATAGTTTCTCATGTACCCTTTTCCTTGCCAGCTTTTAAATTGTTGTTATGAGTACACTCTTCAGAGTGTACTTTGAAAGCATTTTACCTGGTTCATCATACAAAATAGCTTTTGTCTTTTTCTTACAGTTATTAGCAGGTATAACTGGGACCTCTGGCAGGTAAGGTTAAAGTGAAGGTATTCAGAAATTATTTAAGGTGCCCAGTGCTTTCAAGACTGAGATGAGCTGGGTGTTCCTCTTCGGATTCTAACTGTTGAAATCATTGCTTAAGCAGGATACCAGGGAACACCTTATTTGAATTCTGTTCTTTTCTTTGTCCTCTTACGTAAGAATACAAATGCTCATGCTTATATTGCAGCTTTTTTCAACAAGCTTCAAAGGCACTTAGAGAAAGTTGTGTTATCAACATCCTACAGATAGTAGGCATTAAACCCTGGCAGTTGAACTGATTTCCCTATGGTCATGCCAGGCAGCCCTGGCAGAGCTGGTAGTAGTGCCTCTGACTCTGAATCTGGGCTTTACTGATAAAAGAACATCTTTTGCTTCCCCACTTCTTCGTGACCTTTCCTATTCCCCTCATCTGGTCCAACACACAGACACACACACAGAGACACGCACACACACATATACAGACATGTCACATCATATCCCTCTGCCTCAGTAGTTTTGTTACGTTTCATCTCCTCTGTTCCAGCTCTTTGTGCTCTTGCTCTGTTTCACCTTTCCAGTTCACATGACTTTTCCTCCTCCAAACGTGAACCTGTGTTAATCTCTCCCATTTTAAATATCCAAACACACAGATTTCCCCTTAGTCAGTCTTGTCTCTCTAGCTACAGCCATTTCCCTTTCTACTGTGGGCATACTGAAGGCTCAGATGTGCTTGCTACATGGGGTTTCTCTCCCCACTGTGGACCTTTTAAACCCTCTTCTGAGGTCTTCAGTGTCCTTTTCTTTGCCAAGTGTAGGAATGAGAACATCATCTTCATACTCTGTAATACCAAGTCACAATTACATTTCTCTTTTGAAGTCTTGTCCTCCTTTGGTTTGTATTACTCTGTCCTCAGTGGTTCTCCTCCTAACTTCTTAAGTGATTCTTCACTGTTTCCTTCAAAGGATCAGCTTCATTTCCCCCTTCCAGGTTAGTGGAAACCTTCTAAATGGTTCTTTTTCTTTCTTCTATTATTTCTGTGTAGTATCACCTTCAAACACAGTTGCAGTTACCACATTTTTGTTGCTGTCTCACAGATCTATTTTGCTATATATGGCATCATTTCTTTACTTGTTGTCCTTACACAACCTTGATAAATAAAAGTTTGTTCAGCATATTGCCTAATTATTTTGCTGCTGAATGGGAGACTGAAAGCTTCTGCTCATTCCAAATGGAGGAAGGGTTTCTCACTCCTTTTCACCACATGAGCAAGAACCTAAACATATGACAGAACAGACTGAGACCTCTCAGTCTCTTAGGAAAGATCAAGTTCTATTTCCTGTCACAGACTAGGAGAAAAAAAATATATCTAATTTTGATAATGTAGAAACTATGGTAAATTAGTGGATGTAAAAGAAAACGATGCAGGGAGAAGCTGAAGAACAGACGAGGTTTTATAGGCAATTAAGAGGAAAAAGCTGAACGGACAGAGGAAGGAACATAATACATTTAGTAAGTAAACATTGAGATGAAGATGAAAGTGGATGATAAAAAAATAGATAAAAAGTTACATGGACATGGCAAGACCAGTTTTAAAGAACAGATGTATCTGATATTTGCTCAGTTCATTACGATGGATACCATCACCATTTATCACAGTATAGCATCTGTCTACAATTTTAAGATGTTACATTATCTCAGGAAGGTGGGTCAGTTGTGGTGACTACTGTCTTCTGTTGGACCTGTGCAAGTGTATAGATATTGCTTATTCTGCTTCATCTACTTGTTGGTATATCAAAGTTTATCATCCTGTGAGAATTAGCTCTGTGACAATTATTTCTTTAGCTGAAATAACACTGCAAGATTAACTACAAAAGGTACAATATGTAGCTACAGAAACATCTAAGAACATTGTAATAGGTGCAACAAAGGGAGTATTTAAGAAGATATATTTGTACTTCAAGCATTGTATGAAATCTTTGAGTTATTGGCATGTTGATCCAGAATCAGAAAAACTTTCTTATCTCTTTTTATGGAAATTGGACACTGGTTCATTCTGTTTCATAAATGACTAAGTAACAGAAAGGTAAGCTGATTTTAGAAGATCCAACATAGTCTAGGATCAGGAAGAGATATAATTTGTGTTTACAACAAATGTATTGACCTTTTGCCTATTACAATGCTACATCTCTGAATGGTGCTCAGTAGTAAACTATTAAGTAACACTGTTGGTGTGTCAGGTGGTTGCTTCTGTAAATTTCCTTTGTAAAATGTGCAGCACAGTGCCTGTGTAACTGTAGCTCCTTATGGAGACCAGTCCTTTATCTCTCTGATACCAGGATAATTCTCTATCTATGACTTGCATGGATGTGAAATAATACTTTGGTTCTCTGTGACTGGGGGACATAGCAGGAAGGAAGGACAGAAAGGCAGAGAGCTTCCCAGTGGATGGATCCTCTAGCTTTCCTCCCATGGTGGGCATCAGTTAGACTGTGGAAAGGTACAGGCCTTTGGGCTCACCTAATCTCTCTTGTATTTCTCATTCTTTCTTTTTCTTTTCCTTTCCTTACCTTCCAAATAAAGAGCCTGTTACTTGGCATTAATTCTTTTTTTTTTTTTTTTTTAAAGCAAAAGCTTCTCGGGAGTTCTAATTAAGGGAATAGAGAGTAAAAAATGGTGCTCATTTTGGAATATGAATACTAGTCTTAAGTCATCTTTTGTGTTATTTAATAATTTTTAAGTTGAATTTGTTGGGGTGGAGAAAAAGATTGTGAATTCACTGTTCTTTTCAGCACTTCTTTATGATGCTAAAAACATGCTCAGTCTGAGCTATGCTAAATTAGTTTCCATGGAAGTCAATTAAATACTCTTAATTCCTTCTAAATTAACGAATAATGGAAAGAAGATAAGCCCAAATCCTGACTTGGGCTTATTCTCTAGAAACTTGCATGAGAACTTACATTGTTTGTCCATGGATATGTTTATTCTCGCAAAAGGCCCAGATGCAATGCCAGTGTAACTAGAATGCATGAAACCGAAAACAGCCAGCTTGCTTTAATAGGCTTTGCATTATTTCCAGAATTTATGCGGAACCCATGTGTGGATGCTGGGTTGATCCCTCCTTTGGTGCAGCTGTTAAACTGCAAAGACCAGGAAGTATTGCTTCAAACAGGACGTGCCCTGGGCAATATATGCTACGATAGCCGTGAGTGTTGAAATATGCCATATTTTGCAATGCTCTTGTAGGAGGGAGGGAAATGCTTTAGGTGTTCTGTACATTCTGTACTAGGGGATGATTTTCCTTTTTTCTTGATTTTTATTTACCACATGACTTTTCTGATTGTATGGGGCAATTGAATGTCACATTTGCATTACACTTTTGTGACAGAGAGATTAAAACAACTGTTTCAATATTGTGATACGCTGGATATAAGAATAGAAAAAATTGTGATCCTGGGTTTGTTTTCTTTTAAACATAATGAGCTAGGTTTTCAAAGAGCAGGTATTATATACACAGAGGCCTGAAAGGTGTTTTTTTCTTCAAACAATGTCTCAGAAGGGAATGGAGTCAGAGGGGAATATTCATATTCTACCAGTCTCAAAGCAGTGCAGAGCTAAATATGTGGCTGAAATGATGTCTGACGTACGTTGCTGATTCTCAGAATCCTTTTGTGGCCAATCAGTTGCTTCAAGATTACATATTGGTAGTTTTGGTAGTCAGAAGTTATAGGGAAGGAAGGTTGGTGAGGGTTTTTTTTAGCCTTTTGTGGGCACAGTAAGTTTTGCACTGCCAAGTAATTGAGTTTTGAAATTAAATTGTGACTTCGCATGTTGATTACATGCATGGGTATTTCATTTGCAAAACCAAACAAATAGTCGTAGTGTTTTGAAAATGCCACTTCATTATCCCTTACTTTAAATATTTTGATAAAAAACAATAAATATGGTACAGAAGCAGAGACACCAGAAACATCTTTCTATGCACAGGAATTTAGAAGCCTATGGATGTCTGCAGATGGGAAGTCAGATGAAATTGTAAAAGCATTTTATTATCTTGAGATTTAGTGCCTTATTTCATATGGCAAGAAATTTTCTTTGTTCTGTGTTGCATTTACTAAAAGTTTTGTTGTTCTGAATACTGTCTGTTGAAAAAACTTTCTCCTTGCTACTTTTTCTCATCCTAGTTTGGAAATGTACATTTTGTATTGTTTTAAACTACTTTGCCTTTGACCTCAAGGAAATTGATCAGATTTTCCATGCTGGCATTTCCATTTACAGACTAACAACTGCTTGAGGATGTTAATGTATAATTCTTTCATTTAGGATCTTCTTTAAGGTGAGCAATCAACTGAACAGCTGCTTCCCCATGGAAACTTCAAGTAGAAGCTGTTGAGCTTTCTATAATGTAATTTGTTTACTATATTTTATTTCAGGGTCATATGTGATGTAAAGGTCACTCCCAGGTGGCACTGGTTTATTTCATATAAGTAAAATCTATATAACTATTCATGTCATTGTTGTTCAACCCAGATTCTTTTCATAAAATACAATAAAGACACACAAAAATGGCTTTGTAGTATCAGGTATTGTGGACTACTGCTGGCTTTTACAGTGCAGGATTTATTCAGTACAGAGAAGCTGTATTATGTGCCTTGTGTTGGTTGTCCTTCTGTGGAGCAAAGCTGGCACTGATAAAATCTACGGTAGGCAGTGATGTGTTCTGTATGCCATGTGTTGCCATGCTCCTGTGGGAGGGCAGTCATTACCTTCCCTGTCTATTCAGATAAGACTAATGAATAAAGTGTAATAAAATGTCACAAAAATCAAGATATTAGCATCTTGGATTTGAGTGGAAGAAGTTATTTACAGTGCTTATTTATTACATCTACCCTACCTGACTTTATTTTGTATGTTATCTTAATGTGTAATGATTATGTAGGTATGTATCCTATCCTAAATTCTTATCTAGGACAAATACTTTCAATATGATTATCACTATAAAATTTAATATATTTTCATGTATGACTATTATTTTTCCCTAACAAAGGGCTTTAAAGTATAACAAAGACAAGGTGTGGAGGCCAATAATTCTAATAAAAAAAATGTTATTATGTATTGATAGTCTTTTTTCTTTTCAGTTGACACAAACACAGGTGTTATCCTTCTGATAATTGAGACTCATATAGGGAACTTGAAATACATCAGTAACTATATTTTACCATATACATATGCTTTTTTTTTAACTTGTACTGTGTGTGTAATTATAACATGCAGTAATGAGGAAGGACTTTAAGTCCTAAATCAACGTTAGTTTGAAACTATGAAATCAATCCCATACTGAATGGGTCCTATTTATTGAAAGCCCCAATTATCTTGTATTTCATCCTAGCAAGCATGCATCACTTTTAGTGACAAGGAGTTAATCAGGTCTGTGTTTTTGAGAGAGGTCTGCATGGCACAGGACAAAAGTTGTGGGTCAAATGGCTTTTCTTCTAGAGAAGGCTGCTTAAAAGTGGCCTCGCAGAGGAGAAGGATTGCCTGAATTTTTTTCATGATCAAATGAAAATGGCAGGGGTTTCTCAGAGTTCACAAGTCCCAGAGTAGCTGCAGGAAGGCAAGACCATTTCCACGTAAGTTCCGGAAAGGCTACTCCTGGAACACCGCTGCTGTGGGAAACTTATTTCATGGCTAAGTCCCAGTGCTGGAAGAAGTTTAGTACCTTCCACAAGGTAAAAGGGGAATTACTTTCTGGCCAGAGACCTTACTGAATGATTCATCTCCTCACAGAAAACATGAAGTGAAAAGCTGTTGACTTACTGACAGATTTTCTTCTCTATTAAGTTTGAGGTATTGCATGCACAGTGTTATTGTCTGGGTGGTCGTCAGTGTTAGCCTCCTAAAATAATACTGAATCACTGAATCACTTCTTTGAGCAAGGAAGAAAATACAGAGAATTAAATGTATTTTGTAAACAGTTAAGGAGGAAAAAATAGGTCAAATTTATCCCAAGCAGCCTTGAGAGCATCCTTTTTAAAGTATTTATGTTGTGAAGAGATCTGCTTTATGTGAGTCTGAACGTCAAGAATACAGGCAAATATAATTGCAAAGCAAAGTAGAAGAAAGCTTTGTTAGTACTGATGAGGCTTCTAGCCTTCCTCTTGTTTGCAGAGATGAAAGAAACAATTGAGGCAGCCAAAAATATTTTAAGTCAGAAGCGATGAATTTAACTAATCACAGTATGCAGACTGTTCAATGCTGCCCTACAATTCAAGAACAGATACATTACTGCATGTTCCTGCACAGCCTGTAATTGTTATGCATGCTTTATCTAGTAAATGCTACACACACCTCGGCCCCCAAATATTCATCAAAGCAGAAAATGCAAAGCAAAGAAATGGAGATGTGATCTCTGCTCCTGTCCTTCCTGCTTTCTCCCCCACTGTATCTACAGACTGTACCAAATACAGCTACTTGTACTTCCATATCCCCAGACAATGGATTCCTCAGCCTCACTCAGGAACAGAATTTTGTCTGAACTATATTATTAGATGCAAAGCTCCTAGCCCACTCATTGCTTTTAACCACCAGATATGGGTTTTTGCTCATAATCAAAGCTAAATTCTTAAGCATTGTCCAGTCAGAGCATAAGACCTGTCCCTCTAGCTGCTTCACCACTCTCTATCCATGAATCAAACTATAGCTACTTTTCTACTGTCTTTCTTTCCAGTCCCCCTGCTGTTCTCCCCAGTGCTATTTCTTTAGTCAGTTTGTACAGATGTTATAGACGGATAGGGCATACCTCCAAAACCCTAAGTACCCCCTGCACCTTGGTTCCACGTACAACATGAAGCTCTTATCTCCATTGTCCGGGAAAGGTTATGTTTAACGTAACATGGTTCTTGCTATGAAAAGCAATGCCTTAAGTCACAGCAGAAATGGTTAATTATGCTGTAGGTAAAGCCTAAAAATTATTTCCTACCATCAGCTCTGCCAGTTGGGATATTAAGTTAAACACCATTATCCAATTTGCAGCTTGTGGTCACTTCATGAACAACCTGATGGCTAGTACATGCCCATGCCTCGGCTCTCTCTGCTGGCTTCTTTCCCAATAGGCTGGGAAGACTCTGATGACTTTAATCCTGTGGCAGATTGAGAGCTTGGGGGACAGGGAGACGGAGACCACAGTTTTCAGGTTAGGCCTGCCTTCTTGCAAGACCCACATGACAATGTAGGAAAAAGGCAAAACCTGTCTGTAGCCAGGTCTCTGACCTCCTTTGACAGCCGACACACCAATGCAGTTTGTATAGATGAAAGATCAGGCCAACCAGATCCATTTTAGTCAAGAATTTTAATGGAAGATGATACTGTATTAAAATAGTAGTGTTTTCTGAACAGATAATAGCCTCACGATATTTTTTATAATTGTTTGTGATGCACGTTCTGTCTTAATCTCAGTGATCTTTCCATAAGTAGTTTGTTAAACACTTCAGTTTTGAACTGATTGACAAACTGTTTTCTTGTGATTTATATAGCATTGAGCACGCTAGAAGCTACCATCATTATACTGTAAAAGTGATAATTAAAAGAGGAAGTGAAAAGCTAGGATATTTAGAGCCTGATTCAGTAGCCATACAGACTAGAGGGAGTCATTCTGATTGGCTTCAGATGAGATTAGATTAGACTCTTACCCATTAGAAAATAATTCCTTCTTGCTATTTGGAGCATCCGCATATTCTGAAAGCTATCAAAAGGAAATAAGCTCTCCATATATCTTGTAACAGAAATGAAAAATTTCCCATTCTGCCCTTGCATAATATTTATATTAATGGCAGTGCTTAGAGACCTCCTTGGGGAGTCTCAAAGCTACTCCTTTCTGCACCTGTCTACAACCTTGTTTCTCCATGAAGCCACCAGCCTGGGTACATGTTCTCACCAACCATACTTCATGATATAAACAGCTATAGAATTGGAAAGAAACTAAAAATGAGAACTCATTCTATAAAGGCTTTCCAGACAACTGCTTATCCAGCTTTTTCTGCAGGAAATTTACTGGATCCTTTTTTCATTTTCCAAGCTGTGTATTTCTTTGTTACCTACCCAGTCTTACTTGGGTTGATGGCAGAGCTCCTCTCTGAATTGCAGCAGTGTGGCCTTTCACATAGACCCAGATCTCTCTTGATCCCAGCCTTAACATCAGACCATGAACATTATACCACTTCTTGTTAGAAAGATCCTACACATGCTATAAATTCTCTATACTCAGTTGTCGATCCTGTAAGGATGTACAGACCTCTTGCAGAGATCTGCTAAGAAAGGCTAAATATAAAAACTACTCAATTGTAGAGTTACATCTCCTCTCAGGAGATGAGGCTAGTTTCAAGATCTAAAGCAGAAAACCAGACAGCTGAGAATTAAAGGTACTGGAAAGAAGTCAGATTCAGTTTTCTCCAAAAATGGCATAACCTTTTTCAGTACCATATGGAAAACCGGCAGAATCTTAGAACACAACTGGTGTTGATAATGGCACACTACTGGCTAATCATTTCTATGAAGGTCACCCTGATTCATGCAGCCAGGCAACATCTTACCACAGTCTCACTTTTCATTGCACCAGATCCTAGCAAATGCCACCTATTAAGCTGTTTCCCAAGCAATACCATGAGATTGAGACCAGAGGTTTTAACTTGTTGCTTGAAAAGTGATTGTTTAGAATGGCTTTCAGAGAACAAAAATTCTAGTTTTCAGTTGTACAGTAATAAATATTGTTTTACCTTTAGATCTGTCCTCTCCAAGACATATCAGTTCTAGAAAACTATAGCATTTTTAACCTAGAAATCCTTGATAATGCAGAATTTTTTCCCAAGCCTCTGCAGTACAAGTATTGCATCAGCTAGAAACTAAGCACACCATATGCATACCAACACATACTTCCACAGTAATATTTAGTACTTAGCAGCAGTTAATCATGAATGTACTTAGGAAGCTGTTAAACAATATTATTGTAATTTACTTATTTTAAGCTGGTCTAAATGGAATCAGAATGATGCGGAAATCTTCCTAGAGCATCAGAAAGAGCCAGGCAAGAGGTCATATGAAAAACCTGAATTCTCATTCTCAGGCTATTACTCTTTCTGAAATTTACATTCTAAATATTAACTCTACTGAAACAAGTGGCAAAATTCTCATGACTTAAGCCAGAACTTAACAGAAGGCCACACAGGGAAGAAAAAACCCCACAAAACCACCAAAACCAAATTGCCATAGATTTGCAACTTTAACCTTCTTTAAGATGAAGGTATAAGGCCTGATTTTCTGTTTGCTTTAAAGAGTAAAAGGTATGATAGGTTCTGCTTATTTTCTGCGGTGCAAATATTTTACCTCTTCCTGTTTTTTCCAGGAAGATTATTTGAATAAGCAGAATAAGTAGATCAGAATTCTGTCAGTACAGTTGCAAAATAAAAATCTAGAGAAACAAAGCAGATTTTTTTCTGATTCCTTACTTGCTGCTTCTCCAATATTTCATTCACAGTCTGTAAAGTTTGTGTATTGCTCAGGTTCCAACAGGCTCAGAGACACCTGCTTAATTTACAGTCAAAATAGAAGCCACAAGCAACAAGGAAATTTAACAAAAAAAGAAAAAAAGGGGGGAAAAAAAAACCAGAGAGAGATGAAAGGTGTTTCCAGGGTATTAAAGAAGTTCATTGGCAGACTTGGGAAGGAATTCTGCTTTATTCACTAGATCTTGCTGCCACCCTAAAAGCAAGTTAAGGATTCAAACTTTGGTTAAGGACTGAGCTATTTTTTCATACTTCAAAGCTAAAAAAGTAGGAAAGGCAAAAACTTGGAATTCCCCATATATTTATGAAGATTATTTTTAGAATTTCAGTAATAATAAGTGAACAAGACATGTAACTCACTCTTCTCCTTTCAATTCAGCCTCTCTTTTCATGTCTTTTTTTCACTTTGCCTTTTAAGATATTTTAATTTGTTCATATTTGTAGATAACTGCAGAGCCACATTTCATTGCTTTCAAGCCCCTCAGAAAGCAAAGCTCGTTAATTTGGTGTCTAGACATGGCCAAAGTGTCTAGCTTATTCTACTTTTATTTAGACAAATAGGCATTATGTGACTAGAATTATCAACTGTCACTGAATCAGCAGTGGTAGAGAATATTAACTAAATTATCATGGAAAACAGAATAAAGGATCTGTGAGCATCTTGCTAAATATTGCTTATTTGTAATTGGGATGTGTTTATTAGACTTTTTTGTTAAACTTGCAGCCATTGTTCTTTTAACTTTGTGTTTTAATACAGTCTAATTATATAATCATAGCTTATTAAATAATAATGTAGAATGTAATTTTGTTGTACTCTCATTTTTGCAATGCTGTGTGCATATGTTGCACAGGCCAAGCCTTTTATTTGTTTATATAATAGCTACACAGGCATCAGGTTTTATACAGCATTTCATACAGCGCAGTAACAGCATAGAGTTAGCACACAACATGCAAACAACCTGAATTAATTCCATTTGTTGTGTCCCTGTCTAAGGAATACTGCACAACTCTCAGAAACAGGAATTGGGCAGTATTATCAAAGAACGATATTAGTAAAATCTATCCCTTAGTGCAGTGAAAGTCTTGAATGTCACAGCCCTGGCACCAGGACTGTTTAGTCAGTGTCTTTTTATAATACTTTTAGTACACTAATATAATCAAGAGATGGTGCCCACCAGAGGAAGTTGCAGCCGAAGCATTTGATAAAAGTTGGTGAGGAAAGAGTTAGGTAAAAGTACAGATTATAGCAAGAGAGTTAGCATCAGCAATTATAAAGCTGTGTTCCTGTCACAGAAGGTGTTGGTGTGTATGAACGAAGTTGGTCTTCAAGCCTCCTTAATCCTGAGACTGCTGTGTGTCTGCATAGTTGTCCAGCCAGCAGAATAGCTTGAGGACTCAGGGTGGATGCCTTGAATACCCCGCCTACAACAAGATGCACATTTCCCTGAAAAAAGTGTCACTTTCCCGAGACAGTGTCTGGTTTATCAAACACATCTTGGCATCACTTGGCCTCTTGAGCGCCGGCTGTTCTGCAGTCATTGTATTGCTAGTTGCCCTCCAGTCAAATCAGTGGGTTGCCTTCTGCTAAAGAGGTAAAAGATTTCCTAAGACAAAACACTTTGCTGGTCATTCTCAGGTTGTATTCCACAGCCGTGCAAGATACAAGTATCTTCTACAGGTGAGCTCCTCTGTGCAGGCTGCACACTAACAAGCAACAATGCCCATGTGCTGGTGCTTGGAGCTGCTTCAGAAGGCTGGGTCCTGCCACCCCGCCTTAGGCTTCGTAATTTGGGGCAAGGATAGCACTGACCCCAAACGCAAGACTCACCCCAGCTTTTCCTAGATCCCAGGGTGATTTGTTACTTTCTCACTTCTCCAAATAGTTTTCTTTCTTCCTAGTAAGATCCACGAATACGTTTTATGGCGTGTTTTTTTGGTATTGTTTCATTTTTTGCTTCTTGGGCTTTTCCCAACCTACTCCAGATTCCCACAGGTTACACACTTTCTGAGTCTGCTTTTCTGGCAGCTTTGGTGGAGACCCACAGCTCCCTTGCTCTCCTTCAGCTGACAGTGCCACCCTTACACCATACCAGGCAATGCCCCTTGCCAAGCTCCTTTCAGAGGCACCCAGCAGGATGCTCCTGTTTTGCACTGGACTGTGACCATGCCATGTTCAGGCCACAGCCTTGTCCTGAAGAGTTTGAAGCTGAGAGACATCATTGCTCTTAAAGACTTAGGAGTAAAAATTCTAAATTAATTGCTGTGGGCAGGTTTATTCTGTTAATAGCATGACATGCTATAAATGCCTATTTACCATTCTAGAAAAATTTCCTGATGTTTTACTGTATAATTGAATTCCATGATTTATTTCATGCTGTATGAAATAATAAGCATGGGCTGGCTTCAGCTCTAACCAACCTAATTTGTTTGACTGCAGTGGAATTAATAAGGAGTTACATAGAGTTATAAAGTCAACTGAAGAATCTGCTGTAAGCATATTGCACATGAAAAGGAAGGCAGAGGGAAGTGCTGCATTCAGATTTGAGGACCTTTACCTGAGTTTTATATATCTAGTAGAACTTTCTTCTACTGGTTAGCTTCTTTATTTTTAAATAGAATTTAGGAGTGGAAATTACTGCACTTTAAAATTAGTATCTCCTCGGAATCCAGAACAAATCATATCCCAATACTGAGACTAGTAGTATTTTATATCGATGCTGATAAAAATATTTCTGCTATTATATTAGAAACTCAGATCCACTAGTAGAAGTTGACTGGAAGTGAAGTATTAAAAAGTCTTGAACAGTAAACGCATCCTATTCTTTTGCCTGAAATAGAAACATTATTTTTCTCATATGTATCTGACATAAGAAGAATATGAAAAATAAGCAAATTTTATTGGAATTAAATTGTGGAGTTGAATCTGGCTTGCATTTGACTGCTGCCTCAGCATAAGATTATGGTGATGTGGTAGTGGCACATTTACCTCCCTTCAAACGTTCTGCCAAACTCATGACTCTGTGGACAAAAGAAATTCCACAATACTCATGAGAGAGATTAGGGCTTGTAGACATTGATATCCTATGGTCCACACATTGAACATATTATAAGAATACCACTAGATCTCCATTTGAATGCAACATTTTAAAGTTGTGTTTCTTCGGAAAAAAAACAGTTGCATAAGAGGGCCAGTATGCTGCTGCATCAGTTGTCATTAGCCAGCAAATATGCTGGCAACAGTTTTATCGAAAAAGATCAGTGCTATATATTCTCAGTCCTTGAAGGCGCTATATTAAGTGACAGCGTTCTGTTAGCATTTCTAGTTTACTGTTTACAGATTTATCATTTTAGCAATAATTTCTAAAAGAATAATTTATGAGACAATACCTTCAATGCAGCTGGAGTTGTAGGGCTAAGGATAGTTGCTATCAATTCAAGATGAACTGATTACCAGACTGTACTGTGAAGCAAGCGTGAGTAATTTGAGATTATTTTTTCTTCATAAAGCAAAAATTTTAAGGCTATATTGATTGATTTTGGTCAGTAAGCAAATAAAAACTGTACTTGTGGTAATCGGAGTATTATAATTCCTGAAGGTATTAAATAAAAGGAAATGAAATTACAGTACAAGATAGAGCAATCACCAAAATTATCTTTCATATTATTAAAACATGAATCTCAAAATAAAGTATTGCTGTATCCTGTCCCTTGTAGACAACTGCACAGAAGACATGGAAAAAGCAGCAAACAAAAATAGTGCAATATAAATACATGAAGCTTACTTTCCTTGAAAAAATAAAATTAATGCAGTGCTGCTGTCTGTTCTGTAATAGGGCTGTAGTCTGTAGACTTGCAGTCAAAATGCTGACAGGGTCCAGAATCCAGTGATTTAAAAGCATACATAAACAGACTGAGGATTAAAAGTAGGGTCAAATATTGACTGACTGAATGACAGCATGGCATTAAAAGATTTATCTTTACAGTGTTCAGACAGAAAAAAAAACCAACAACAAAAAAGGAAGACTCCTAGTTTATGTAAGTAGCAATGTTTTTCCTAATGTCTACATAGATAACATGGTTTATACTAGCTAAGGGTTTGCCCGTAACTGTTTTCTGAATGTTATCTCTATTTCCTTAATAAGGAGAGAGAGAAAACACATAAGCAGGACCTTGCTTCCTTTGGAGTTCTACTCCTGCTGTTTTTTCCCCACACATGGTCATAATTTTCAGCATGTCACACCATCATTTCCTCTGCAGCAGCCAGTTTGATATCATAGATGATTATGACTTAAGCTGAAAGAATAAACAGCAGGAGCAGATGAATGCCTCAGTACAAAAACAATGCAAAGAAGATCTAACTAGAAAATAGAGGAAAACAAAAACAGAACATGTAGAAAGAGTCTTCCCCCCGCCCCCCACCTTGGGCTACTGTAAATTAGTTTAATCTAAAAAAAATAAATAATAAAATTTATTTATAAAGCACTCATCTAACGTAAGCAATATTTTGGTCAAAAAGAATGCAGGATTGTAGCCAAATGTAATAAAGATTAAGTACTTCAAGTAAAATGGCAGTATGTAATTTAAATTATTTTATGATTACACCCAATTGCAAAGTAAAATTATTTTAAAAGAAATATTATTTTTTTCCATGTCACCAAAAGCTGCTGTCTTGGCAGGTTGGTTTATGCAAATCGGGGACCTTGATCATAGAAATCATCCTTTCCCTCACTGACTTGCACCATTTATACCAGTGTAACTGTTTATACCAATAAACTTTTGCAGAACATGAATTGGCAAAAGGAGAATTTGGGTTTCCAGTTGCAAGGCAAAACCAGAACATTTCAAAGTACAAGTCTTAAATTTGAAGCCCGTAAGATCATTTTTAAGAAATACTATCAAGTAGTTTTCTAGCTGATTATATCTAAGAAATGGGTATATATTTGAAGCATACATATATAACAAACATTATAGCAACATGGTAGCTTGTGATTTCTGGTGCTTTTTAAAGGTTAAATCTATTTTATGCATTTTGAATCTGCAAACCAATATAGGGCCCCTACTGAGAAATATCATTACATATGATTATTGTAAAACACAAAATTCACATTTCAGAATGATGATACAGTAACAAAGACTTAGTAAGTAAAGAACCGTTTGGAAAGCAGTGGCATTGTGGCCATTGTGATGTAAAGATATGATAGGCAAAAGTAATAGAGTGTTCATACCTTATCTGTTTTGTGAGGAAAAAAAAAGGGGGCCCAGTTTTCGAACAACCATTTAGTACCTCACTATACTAAACATAATTTTCTGTGCTTTTATTTAGTCTTTATTTAACTAGCTACGATACCATCATCACCATAATCATAGCCTAATTTTTACCAGTCTGTGAGTTTACTCACCATATACACACTTAAGCTGTGCATCTTTGCAGGACCAGGATCATTTCAGAAGTGCAAATGAGTTCTAAACTGTAGTTTAAGTATTAGAGATTATGAAGAGAAAAGTGTGGACTAACGGAGGAACCAGACCATTATATATATTTTTTAACTTCATTAAAAATTGGTTAAACCACAAATTTTCAGAACTGTCTGAAAGAGTGTTGGTTTTTTCTCTTGTGAAGACACAGCTCCGTATCCTAATAGAACATCAATAAGAAATGTTTTTCTCCCAATCTATATGAGATGCATCTGTTTCTTTAATGTCACTTGGATTGGCAGAGCTTGAACTCTGTATTAAAAAAGGGTCCAGTATGAAAACAGCAAAGTTAAGTTAAAGTTTAGATTAAAGAGCACTAGGTGAGTATTTGCAAAAATATTTTCTGATACCTGTCTATACTATGGCACCACCCTTTGCCTGATGTAACTATATTTCCAGAAATAATAAGCTTATAGTGGTGACAAAAATCAAAGTATCGGTGCATGTGTTTTAGAAATAACTCATTGGCTTTGTATAGTTTATCCTTTACATTATTCCCATACTTTAAGCTGTCACTTTAATTCTTTTTTTCTTGTTAATCTTTTATGACAGTGGCTTGTTTTAAGGTTTAGGAAACTGGAGAAGAAAACTCAAGGGACAATTATGCAAATACATCTTAGGAAAAGCAGATTGAAACTAAATGCATTTTAAAGACCTACCAATCATATGGACTAAAAAAATTTTGGTCTTTGACCTGGGCATCCGTTGGAGAAGACATGGCTGAGTCATGGGAAAGTTTGTCAAGACTCTTATTTGTAGAGGGAATGAGAGCAGTCACAGTAATTTGATAATATACATTAAAACCCAGTTTTGCATAAAAGCAAAAGAGACTATACTAGTTCTTAGAGATGGTTGCGGTACATTGGGCTAAAGAACAGTGTGGAAGTAACTCATTCTGTAATAAATCTTACTGTACATTTTGTAGAGAAAAAAAAAATCCCTCTGTTCTCTTGGGTTGTCATTCTGGCATCTTTAAACAGTATTACATGTACTTAAAAAAACCCTATACAACACTATTGCCCATTGTGAGCTGTAGCGAAGCATTTTTAAGCAGAAATGTGAATGCTGTCGTTGAAGTGTTCAATCACTGATCTCTTAGGCACAGCAAATGTTTATTTAAAAAGGTCACAGGAAAAGAATTCAACACAGCTTCTGGGAGGCTGGAAGCATGTTAACTGTGGGAGTTCATATTGCTGCTGAACTGCAAGGTAGCAGTTGGATTGAGAACAAGATACAGCAACATGCTGTGGTCTTGTTTTGACTGTAAATGATTTGGAGTTCAGTGAGTGTTCTTCTGTGCAAAATCTGTTTCTTAGTGACAGAGCAGGGAGAAGTGAGTCGGTAATAAGTACATGGAGCATTCTGAGTCAGAAATATGCTTTTTGCTTGGGGATGCGGCAGGGTGTCATAGCCTGAGCTTGGAGTGGGTAGTCAGGACCTTCAGAATTTTCCTCCTACATCTAGTACAGGGTTCTTTGTGGCCCTGCACTAATGAGCTGAGTTAATCCTCTTGGGCTTAAGGAGGCAGCACCAGGAAATCCTAATTATAGCACTAGCCCAGGTCTGTTCTTCACCCATCTGGCTAGGACAGAGAAGCAGCTACACAGGATGAGCTGTAGCATGGGAAAGAGGTAGAGCAACAAACTCAGTTAAGGCATCTCTTTTATGAATCTACCAACCTATGTAGTCATGTCAAAGTCTGGCACTTATAGCCTGCCACCTAATTGGGAGGGATCCTGAAGTTCATTTTACCCTGACTTTTTGAGTATACTATAAAGACAGACATTTCTTGGAGTGAGATTTGTTTCTGAATCTTTCTGCCATACTTTTGGTGTCTGTACAGTGTGAAGCTGATTGTCAGTATCTACCTAACAAAAATACTGTGTGGATAAGAATTTTGTCATGTATTTGACATGAGAGACTATTATGTACTTAAAGATACAGTTGTTTTTTATGTATAACTTCTTTGACAAACCAGAGAGAATGGAAGTAAAAAGACATACAAGCTAGATTTTCATTTGTTGTAAAATATTACCACACAATTATTTTCAGTGGAGTTGTGCCAAATTCCATCCAGGTAAGGAACCTGGCTTGTGATTGTTTTTCAGTTTTTTAAACGTTGCTTCCAAATCTTCACCCAACTCTACCTTTATATTATTCTTTGCTTACATTTTTTATATGCAGTTCCATATCAAGACATGTGACCAAGCCTGACAACTGATTCTCAACTCAAGCTTAATTTTATCATGGTTTTAGTTTGTTGAATCCAATTGTGTTATAGCAATTTGAGAACCATATTCAGTACATCTGATATAGAATCAGTGATTAAGTTTGGTTTTGCACATCTGTTTTGACTCACAGAACAGGTGAGTCAAATACAAAATCATGTATTTGCATAACTTTTGTAATAAAAAATGCATGAAGAGGATACCTAAAACAAGGTGCTGGAATATTCCAGCCAAATTTGGGGTGTTTTATCTGCTGACTAGGTAAACATAAGCACTGAATATGAACACCTGACTTTATTGTCTCACTATATTTTGGTCTGGGACTTCCTTTAATTTCAGCATTATGTCTATGTTTGTCATTGCATCAAGGATGGAAGAGATTTATTTCTTTTATATTTCTTCTGTTTTTTATAGTTCTTTCTTGACACAGAATCTTGTCTTGAATTTGTTTGACTGTACGCTGATTCCAGTTTCTCCTTTTTCAAAATGGAACATACCTACCTGCAGTGAAACACAGTCCCCTGATGTCCTGATCATGTCCAAGATGGAGACAGTTGTGGCAGTGACATTTTTCCTCTTCTGCATCTATTTTTTATCCTGCAAAACACTTATTACTTTCGTAATAAATTTCGTAGTTAAGATCCACCAAGAATTACCCTTCCTCCTTCAGCTCCACACAGCAAATTCTCTGAAGTCCATTTATATACCCCTCATATATATATGTATATCTATATTTATGAGTATATATAGTGTAACTGTATATGCAATACTTATAATCCTTTTTTAATATATAGTATGTAAGGACTATGTATAGTATAAACCGTATTAACAAAACTTGGAAGATTTATAAACTTCTTTTTGCAGAGCTCTGGAGCAATTTATAGCGGAAGATCATATTCTGAATATGGACAGCCTTGGTTTTCTTACTGAATACATTGCAGAATGAGAACAACTTAGTAGCTTGACCTCCACGTACGATAGAGAGAGAGAAGAGTGGCAATGGAGTGATGAATAACAAAGGAAAGAGGAGATTTGCTTTGGGGCCATTAAGAAATTGAGGAGAGGGGTTTTTTACGTACTTTGCAAAACTTTTGCTTTAGTGATTTCCCCCTCAAGGTTTTGTTTTCATTCAGATTTTCCAGTTGATTCCAACTCTAACTCACCTGGAAATCCCTCCTTTGGAAGCCCTGGAATTTAGGTTATTGGCTGTTGCCTGTTGCTGATTGCCTGCTGGGAAAGGAAGCAGTATTGTTGATTATTGCAATGGAAGGCCAATTTTTCCTTTATTCCTACACTGATACATCAAATCTGATTTCTTACTCAGAAGGAGTTCCATCCAAGATTATAGTGTGTTACTTACGACACCTCAGAACATTGTAGTCTTTTGTAGATGCAGAAGATTTTGTCTTTTAGCCATGCAAAAAGAATCTGATAGTGGTATTAAATTTCAGGTATAGAAGTACAAAGAACATGCTGTGTGGCAAAGTGAGTGCGTGAACAGATTTTGCAACTGGGAAATAGTACCTCTGTCTGCTTTGTCCATTTTATTCCCGATTTTGTTTTTAAGTAACCTAAGCAATTTATTTTCTGTATTTCAATTTCTTGGTCTGCATAATGGCAAAGGTAATTTACCACAAGAGTGTATGGGCTAGGCTTTGAAAAGTGCTGAGAACCTCCCTCTGGCAAAACCCAATGTATCTTCAGAATATTATTGATCAGCTCCAGCAGCTCTGCCTTAAACACTGGATTTCTTAACAAAGGTATTAGTGCCAGGTGGTTAATCCCTTTTGTTGTAGGTGTTCTCACTTTCCTAGCTCTGTTGCACTAAAAACTGGCCCTTAAGCATCTCTCTAGATGAATTTGACAAGACTGGAGGAATGACTTCACTCTATTTAAAAGCTTCGTTTTGTATGATTACTGTTACGTTCGGGACTCTACGGTGGGTTCTGGTTTCATTTTTTTTAATGTAACTCTTTGTTTTACAGATGAGGGCAGGAACGCAGTTGACCATGCAGGTGGTGCACATATTGTAGTAGACCATATAAGGTCACTTTGCAGTAAAACAGATCCAGCCAGTGAGAAGCTCTTGACTGTCTTTTGTGGCATGCTGATGAACTATAGCAATGAGAATGGTAAACAACACCGAAAATTTGCTTTATGTCTACCAGGAGAACAATCCCATCAAAAAAAGAAAAAAGAGAAAAGTTAAAGTCAACTGTAGGTTTGCACTGTGAATACAAACACTAAGTTATTCTGAAAAGATCAAGTACCTCAATTCACATATACAATTTTCTGTTTCAGTAAAATTATGTTCCCAAAAATACTAGATATCTTCCTGATGCAATTCCATATAGCATATCGTATAAAATTTTAAAATTGACATCTGGAATTTACTACTTTGTCTAAAAGCAATACATGGAGATATATCATACACCTTAGGAAACAACTTTTTTTTTTAATTATTTAAAAAAACCAAGAAAAACCCAAGATTTTTGGAAAAAAAAACCAACCAAGATTTACAGAAGTAAACTATAAGGCTACATTAAGTCCTCTCTTTTTCATTTAGTATCAAACACCGTAAGACTAATTTGTTGCAGGCATGCAGTGTTGTCTTGATGATTTGGGGGTATGTATGCCAAACAGCTTTCCTTAATTATTTTTCTCCTTGTGAAATGTATATAAAACCACATGTTACTTTCTTCTAAGATAAATGGGGAATAATTAATGTGTATGTTCAACATGTGTATGTTCTGTGTCTACAGATTATAAGTTTATTTTCTTTATGCCATTAAATGGAAATGTTTAGGGGCTGGGACAAAAACACAAGATAGTATCTTAAATGAGTAAGGGTAAGAAAATAGTGTTCTACACTAGTTGTATAAACATACTGATATTTTAGTACCTAGTTTGCTTCTGCATGCAAACATGGTAAAATGCCAAAGTATATTTTACAGCATTCACACATTTCCAAGTTTTTTAAAATTTGAATCTCTAAGAAAATGGGGATAAATGAGGAAAGCTAAATAGTAGCTGTTCTCCTGACTTGTAATGGCACAGATTGCACATGTAGTTAGCTAATCACATTTTGTCTTCAATCATGCCCATTTCCTGAATTGTAGTGTTTTATGATAGGAAGAAGTAGCTTCTTTATTAGCTACTCACTATTTCCTTAATGTTGTCACTTGCTGTAACTCACTTTCCAAACCTATGTCCCCCAAACTCTTCTACTTTTCAGGATGGTCCATAGGCTTAACTTTTTTTTACCTTTACTGTATAAATTTTTAATCTGCTTTATCGTCTCTTCTAGCATAGTTTCCTTGTGTGTTTTCTGTGCCATCTCTCTGGATCTCTCTGCTCCTAATGTTACTTTTCCACCTCCGAATATCACTATTGTATATGTCTCATCTCTTTCTCTTGTTCTTACATGCTTGCTTTCCTCCTCCTTTCCTAGTATTATCTAAGAATACTTGTTTACAGTATGTCCTCCTCCTTCTCCAAATAGCAACTTTCTAGTTCCTTTATTTCATGTAGTTTTCAGGAATTGTTTTGCTTGGTGTCTGCATGAGCGTCACATTTTATTACATTTCATAGTGTTAACTTTCTGTTTTCCTTATTTGTTAAAGTATTTGAAACAAATAGATATTCTCACTTCTAAGCTACCAGAATCCTCTGGATTAAGACTAAGGAGCATCTAGTATATTTGGTAGCAGAAGACAGATGAGTCCAAGAGGGCTGTGAAGAGATACTGTATCAGTTTTGCTTCGGTGACCAAACTCCCAGCAGATATTCCCTAGGAAAACTAATTATGAGATAAATCTCGCAAACAAGCAGCTTCTGAACACTTTAACTGTTATGAACATTGAATACATGACTCATTCCATCTAGTAAGAAAGCTTATTCTGATGCAATCAATAAAGCAGTTGTGTAGTTCAGTGACAACTAAGGAGGATTCACTAGTGGCTCTCTACTCTGCTAAATGACATCTTTCATTTCGCGTGAACTAACAGACTGACACAATATTCACAGGAGCCACTGAAGCAATGTCAGAAGTGAGAAATGCAGGAGTATTCCCAGCTTCTGGATCTGGGTGCACACCACCATCCTGTCCTACTACCACATCAGGGAGGAATACTGGGGGCTTTCCCCATATACTTGGTAGTCTTCATGAGAGTCCCTTGAGTAGGGACCTAGCTCCTGTTTGGCCCAGGACCTGTGGCTGTGCTGTGTAAGACTTAGAATCATAGAATGGTTTGGGTTGGAAGGGACCGTAAAGATTATTTGGTTCCAACCCTCTGCCATGGGCAGGGACACTTTCCATTAGACAGGTTGCTCAAAGGACCTGTGTTCTCTAGTTCCACTGTGAATTTGCTCACCAACTAAGGCAACCACTGAACTAAACCCCAAAAAAATCTGCCAAATCAATATTAAATAAATAAATTAAAGAATTAATTTTTTAGAAGAAAACTCAGTGACTGTACCTGCAGCATGTGAACGGAGAGTCAGTTAGTTGACCTGTTATGCCGGTTTTATTTTAAGAGCCACAAGTACAATTGGACCATAGTTGTGAACTGCTCTAAAAATATCACCTGCAGACCACGGTAGATTTCAGGACAACAGTCTGTCAAACACGAGCCCAAGACATCCATTAACTTGCACACATTGCAGCGTCAGATGAATAATAGTATGACTAAATACAGTTCTTTGCTGACCTGTTAAACAAGAGAACTCAGATTGCTCTGACAGTTAATTGGGCTCACAGATCAGTGGGTAGCATTTTCAGAATTTACTTGCAAAGGCTTGATCCCATATTACTTAGGAAGAAGATAAACACTCCATTTGTTTTGGTGAAGGATGGGTAGCATTGGGTTGCAGCCTGGAGTCCCAGCTCGCTTTGTAGTTATGGAAACAAATTGGACAAAAATAAAAGAAGTAGTATTAGAAATGTAAGAAGGAAGTGTTTCAGTCTTTGAAATAGCAGTTTTACCTTCTCTTTTCTTGTTTCTGTAATCTTTTCCTGCTTAGCATGCTATGTTACAAAATTACAGGTGGGGACTTCTTTGAAGATTTCTTTACTGTTTTCAATGACTTGCACTCTTAAGTTGCACTAGCTATCCAGATAAGGATGATTACAGCATATTTGGTTCTTAGTTGCATCTAATTATCTGTGAACACCCAAATATTTTCTGATCCGTAGCATGTTATGAGCAAAGAGTATATAAATTGTTTTATTTGATTCTAAACAGTATGTCATTCCCAGTCAACTAATTGCCCTCTTTTTCCAATATGTACTGCTTTTTTTAATAGCTATCAACCACCTTATTTTTTAATATGAGAGACTCATTCCTGAGTACTTTTAAGTTTTTGAATTAGTACAGGAATTTATCACACATGAGTTTTACAAAAATGGCAACTAAAGAGCAGCTGTGAGTCATACTTACTTTTCCTAAATGGAGCAAATTAATGGAGCATTCTTGTACCTTGTCCTCATTCTGGACAATCAGCTTGCAATTATAGCTCCATTCATAACACTGTTGTCTAAACTTTAAAACTAATATTCCTTTACAAGGTTCTTGTGCCATCTGCTTGTGTTCAGGAATTATTTTTGCCTGCTGTCAATTCTTCCTTTACCTCTTTGGTATCTTTTAATTTCAGTAGTCACTGCAAGGTTAACAGAACAAACTCGGCTCTGGCATCTCTTGCAGTTCTTTTAAGCTTCAAAAAAAAGTGTTTGTTTTTAATTGCATTGCTAGTAATCAGAGGGTTTTTTTCTGATGGGACGCATCCCTTTGCCTTCAGCCCAGATTATCTTGGCCCTCTCTGTCATAATCGTATTTTACTACCCAAATTCAGTCAGACACAAATAGCTCATCCCTACTTTCCATTACTTGTTCTTAAGATGCAAAGTTGCAGCTATGGCTAGGAGCAAAACAAATGTGTCACACATGTTCGTGAATGTTTTTGCTCATAGCTGAATCCTGAAAGAAGCAAGTCTTGGCAAAAACCTACAATAATTCTTTTTCAAGCTATTCAGACTTCATTTGAGGTACAGAGCACCTATGCTTAAAGCTGCTGTTTTGGTACCTTTCAGTGGGTTCAGTATGTTGTTGTGCTTCTCCCATTCTGAAGACTGTTATGCCATATAGTCTCTGTGTAAGCTATGAATCTGCTTAAGAGCAAGAGGTAAAGCAGGCTTGGCTAAAGAGTGAAAAACTAATAACTAATCTAATAAAACTAATAATCACATGCAAACGCTTACGTAAAAGAGTTAGTGACACGAGTAGTTATTCTGCATATCTCATAATCCTGTGAGCCCAGACTATTTACAAGTTAATGGGATCAGTCTATAAGGTAGCTAATTGTCTCTTGAGATTTATAAAACAAACCAGGAAAGCATTTTTAAAGAAGCAGAAATGGTGGAAGAACTAGGCCAATTGGCTTATTACGTATCAGATTGGAGATAAAGTTAACTGGATTCAGTATGCATGTGTAAAATTATACATACGTTTATATATGGGCATATATATGTAGATAAATGCAATCATGTATTGGTTGCTTCCTCATTTCATTTCATATTAAACTTCAGTCTGTCAAGGTTGTCTTTCCTTCAGTGCCTTCGTAAAATGCAACATCCTGATGTTAAATCATATAACTGCCAAGCTTTTCTTATTCTCACAAAACTCTTAGTGACTGGAATGAATGTTGGGGACTGATTTTCTCTGTTTTACCATCTGTATGTAAATACACAAGAAATGAAAACGAGAGTCATGGCACCATTATTATGGTCTAACAGCAATATTCTAGTAGTGCTTCCGTCTAAGACTTACCTTTGCTAATTTTCATGCTTGCCGTGTTTTTTTGTTTCATTTACATCACAGCTAAAGATGTCTAGCATGCTTTCAAGACCTAAATATACTTAAATGCAAAATAACCTAAAGCATGTAAAAGCAGATAAAAAGTATGTTTCTTATGATAGTGAGATAATCAATACAATCATTTATATGTTATATGATGATCTAACACAGACACGGGGATTGCAAGCAGGTTTCTCTAGGGTACAAAATTATGCCACCAAATTGTACAAAACAGATTTTCCTTTAGCATTAAATTCAGTTACTGATGAAACACAACATGATTAGTTGTTTTCTGAAATTCTGTCCAAAATCATGAACTAACCTAAATCAGTATTTTAAACTTAAATGCCCCCAATAAAGTTCTCAATTTGGGATATTCTCCCCAGATCTTATTGTTGGGAGTTTCCATGTGTGTCACCGAAGGACATGGAGCCATTGAAATTTGAGTTTTAGGTAGGTAATTCTTTGTGCTGGCGCATGTATTGATTGCCTTTTATCTACCTGTACAGCATCACTGTCAGTGCTTTTCACCCCGAGAGAACACAGATGTGTTTTACTAGTGCAGCATGTGATAGCGGTGTAAAATTTGAGAGTTTCTTTTGTGGCTTTAAGTCATAAATTCAGAAGAGGCATTCAGGTTTTCATGCTTCTGGCTCACTACACCCAAAGTTCTGCTTAGGAAGCTGGTAGAAATGCTGTTTCATCCTGAGACAGGATGTTGCCTGGCTTCGTGGCTCACTTCAGTCCAGTGTCGGGCAACTGCTTGTAGGATGGATGCATGTGTCCCCTGAATTTGTCTCCTGCTCTAGTAGGACCTTAACACTTTGTGCAGTGAAAGGTGGAGATACGCTATTCCAAGTTACGCAGTCTGCAGTCTTTCGTAGGACAGCCAGGGAACTGCTGGCAGGCAGTCCATGCAGCTAACGCTGATCCACTTGGATGTTTTTAATTTCTCTGAAAAGTGCTGTAGGTCTCCATACCAGTGAGAAACCTAATACAATACCCTTAAACTACTTCTTAACTGGTTTTGATCTTGTATTTTTTACTAGAGAAAGAGCCTTTTATTGGTGGTAATGACAGATGTAAATGGCAAGTTCAGAATTTGTATGGCAAGCCCAGGCTTAAGTATAAACATAGCAAAGAGCTGCTGGCAGTCTTTTTTTTTTTCCCCAAAAAAGGTTTCGTCTCCTA
Source organism: Falco peregrinus (assembly GCF_023634155.1). Classification (NCBI taxonomy): domain Eukaryota; kingdom Metazoa; phylum Chordata; class Aves; order Falconiformes; family Falconidae; genus Falco; species Falco peregrinus. The sequence goes on along the minus strand of NC_073722.1, from coordinate 71,667,807 downwards.
TGCAGCTTTGTGACTTACAACGTTGTTCTGTCTTTAACAGAGGAGAAGATTCATCCTTTCACTTACTGCTGTTAAGGTATCAATAATTTACCTTATTGACAATTCTTATAATCCCATTCCTACCACTGTAGACCATTCCTGTGCTCAGGTGCCACCGTTCTACTCCAGGGAAATGAGACCAGTATGACCTGTATATTTGTCACTGGTTTGACCCAGTCCAATTGTTCTTTCTTGGTATATTTCTTTTTCTCTTTTTTCCTACTTAGGAAAGGCCCTTTTAGTACACTCAGGCCTTTTAGGCCCTTCAGTACACTCCATGCTCTCTTGAACAATATATCTTTCTATTTGGCTAAGATTCTAGTTTCCTTTCAAAGGTGGACATGGTTTCCCTTTTTCCACTGGTATTCTCCTCTATGCTTTTTATATATTTTGTATTAAGAAAGAGATAGCAGAAAAAAAAAACCCTACTCAAAATATACTTTATGCTTCTGATGTCAGAACACATTGCCAAATGAAGCCCGTAGAGATGAATTGTCTCTTTGTCCATTACAGTCGAATAAAGTGATGCTAGAGTCACTAAAGGCAGTCTAGTAACAAAGCAATTTCTTTCCACATAATTTTCTATGGCATTTGTGGTTTGTGTCTCTGTTCTCCTGTTCTCCATGACTACCATTTTTCCTTCAGAATTTTTAAGTGTCTGCAGGGGACAATCACAAACCGAGGACAAAAACAGATTATTTACCAGTAACTTGAGTTCTCCTACATGATCATTTTCTCCACAGAACCATTTCAGCTCCCCCCTCCCCTATTTTCCTATTCAGAGACAGATTTTTACAGCCCATTTGAAATGAAGTAAGAGGGTGTAGTAGTGACTCACACATCTGCTGGAGGTAAAATGGCATTCAATGCATGCGCTAGTGCAATTTGTACTTACCTGAAATTTGACAACTTCAACAGCTCTTTGATGTCTGACATGGCGTTCTCATAAAATTCTGTAAAAAACACCAATCTGTGGAAGAAGTAAACCCTCCCCCCAGAAAAGGAAATTCAGTTACTGGTAAGTAATACAGTTTTATGAAAGATCTCAAGCCATAAGGATTCCTGCTCATCCCCAATAACCTGCAATAACAGTGCCATTCGTTTATCTAGTGTACCAAATTGATAATTATTATTAAAGTGTTTTACACTGCATATAAATGAACTAAACATTCCAGAATTTTTCATAATTTTTATTATATGAAAAATCCAGACACACTTGGCAGAATCATGAAGGCAAAGAGTTTTCTAAGAGCATGAGATGATACTAAATATGCTAGTCTTGAGATGTAATATGGTTTTATCTCCCTGTAAAAATCTGCAATATTTATGGGTCTGATTCTACAGGTATAAAAACTCCAATTGATTTCAGTTGCTTGGAATGAATTACTTAAAAAATAGAAAAAGAAAGAAATAATTCCCCTGCAGGGCTTGACCCAAAGCTAAATGAACTAATACAATTCTCTTGAAGTCACTGGGCTTTGGATCCTTGTCTTTTGAGCGTGTAACATCTAAACATAGTTAAACTGGTTAGAAACAAAGCTTAGGAAAATTACTAAACAACAGCTGGTGTGTTCATGTCTGCTTCATTCTATTCAACTGTGAAACAATGTTTTTCTTCTTTGCTATGTTATAGGTAAAACATGTAAGAGAAAATATTGTTATAAATAATCCTTTAAAACAATCATGTTTCTGCCTAACCATCAAAGCATCTTTCTATTTGCAGACATCTAGGAGCAATAACTTTCTTACTTGTAAATACTATAAACTTTCATTCTATGCAAGAAATGATCAGAATGGCTTCTAAGGACTTTTCTTAAACCTTCCATTTTTTTGTCTTTATTAAACTTTCTTTTTTCTCAAGCTCCTCATAATCTACATTGTGACTTCCTGTGTTTATAAAACTTTTCATGTTTATTTCAGTGGCAGTTTATATTCATTCTAATTTTAATTTTCCAGTTTTTATCTTTAAGGGAAAACAGTATATAGGAACAAGCTCTCAGATAATTATTTCACTGATGTAGTTTTGTTTGATTTCAGTCAGCTACTCTCAGTGAGCTCAGAATCAAACCCAGCATGTATTAGGAACGTGATAACCACAAAATTATCAGTAGCTGCATAATTCCCTATACCCTATGACCAGATCAGGAGGGAATATTTCTGGGAATACATCCCATTGGCAGGAACAGGGGAAATTATAAGTCCACATCACAAGTCTGGACCAGATCCTAGTGTAGAAGGGTACAGGAGACAGACATTTTAATGCTGCTTAGACTAGAAGTTGCTTTGTGTGAAAAATGCTTTTTCAGAATAGAAATGTAAACTTACTGTTGTACTTTCTTTTTATGTAGATACCCTGCAGTCACAGCTTATCAATATGGGTGTTATTCCTACATTAGTGAAATTGTTGGGTATTCATTGCCAAAATGCAGCTCTGACAGAGATGTGCCTTGTTGCATTTGGCAATTTAGCAGAACTTGGTAAGTCCACAATATTAATTTCAAATTTACATCCAGTTTTCATCCAGTTGGATCTTAAGACTAACGCAGGCTTTGCACTGATGCTTGTTCTGTTCCTTTTGGTACATTCAAAATTTAAAGCAAACATTTTCTGCTTAACGTCTCTAAAATCTATAGCTGTCTTTCCCTCCCCCCCCCTTCAGTAACTGAAATTTATTTGGGTACTTAGTACAACCTTATGTTTTATGTTAACGTTCTTCAATGCAACTAAGCACATTTTAAATCATCTAAACAGTACTTCCTGAGTGCTGTTGCTTACTGTGAATTATTTATTAATAATATAAATTATGTATCCTAGTGTAGCTCCATGAAGTTATATCAGGATTAAATTTGGCTCATGGAAATCACTGAATGAAACAGAGACAGGCACAGTTCATAAATCTGCCTATACAATATTCTTTTAGGTGTAGAGTTCGAACATGTTCTAGTCTAAATACTTATATGTATAAATCATGAATACTACTAAGCTGTAGATATTATTTTCAGCAAGTTTAGTTACAACTTCATTTAAATTGAAGAAGTTTGTGGTCCTGCTTTTATCCAATGTCTTTGCAGGTAGATTAGTATTCATTGGAATTCCATCAAGTGTAAACCAACAGGCTGTTAGACCCCCTGTTTTATTATCACTTGTGTTTTACACTGCTGTTCTTCTGTTAACCTATTTTCTGAAATTTTAGTCTTAAGAGTTTATCATGTTATCTAGTGTAGTCTGATCACACGCATAATACCTTTGCTTATAGCAGACAAGTCTGCTTAACAAACCAACAACTGAAAGAGCCATCAAAATAGCCCTAAAGAAATGAATATATCAGATGTCTTAAAGATGGGCACTGTGTATTGTGTCTGCACAGCAGGAAGTATAATACAAGATGTGTACTAGAAATTCTAGTGCTTAAATGCAACTAAAAACCAGAAGGATTTTAAATATAATAAATGGTATCTTTACTGAGAACTACATTTCCTTTCAATCTTTGGAAAGATCCAGCTCTGTCCAGTTGCATAATAAGAACCATGGGAAAGGAGCTTAACAGCAGCTGCTTCTTTTCCTGTTCCCATACACCAAAAAGATGCTCGTTCTTTAAGATTGGCACAAAATTAATTTCGCTTGTAATACTTTTATCTCCCTTAAGCAACAGCTTAGTCAATCACATTGTAACAGTAATATTTTATTTTTGCCTTTTAACTTCAGGGAATTTTATTATGCAGTTGTCATTTTTTATCACTTAAGAGACAACTGCATTGCACAGATCCCTTGAGAAGCATTATATGAAACTTTTATTCTGTGTCAAAGCAGGTCAAAAACCCAATAGAGTGATGTTCTGCTTTTGAAAACACTGGAACAATCAAAAATCCTCTTAGAATATGTTATGTACTTCTGCATATTGAGAGAAACCAATAATGGGATATGCACAAAAGGGTCTAGGTCTGCAGTTCATGCTTTTCCCCAGTCCTTGGGGTTAATTCTACATTAAAATAATCCCTAACCATCCATTAGAGCAGTAGCAAAGGTGCTGGAAGGTTTTCTATCTACAGATGGTCCTCAGGAGGTGGCAACTGCAGAATGCAGAACACCAGCCCCTACCACCTGCACCCCCTGTGATACTGCAGTGAGTAGGAATAAGATACAGGCAATAGAATAGGAGATGCTTTTGTTGAATGTACATTTGAAGAACCGTTACCTGCTGGCTGATCTCCTGGTAGCAAAGTAGCCCATCTGCAAAGCCACTTTATGCTATCTGTGCAGTATGAAATGGCCCTGCAACAGCCACACACAGGTTTAGAAGGAAATGTCACCATCATAAAGCCATGTAAATACTAAAGCATTCAGTATGACTCTTCATCTCGCCCATAGAAAATGCAGTATATAATCTGCTCTCTTCCTGTTAAGCTGAGGGGAATCAAATGCTTAACAATTTTTGTAATTTACTGTTTCTATAGCTACCTTTACATTCTGTTGGGCAGAAACAGCCCCAACAGCCTTGATCATATATTTATATATTTTTAACACCCTTAGTCATAATTAATTCAAGTCAGTACATTTATCTTAAAGTGTTAGACATTTGTCTCTTTATTTAGTGACAAGCATGTCTATTGTTCTTGTCTGTGAAGAGCACTATTAGTCATCTTACTGAATAAACCTGGTAATAAAGAGAAAAAAATAGTCCTACCTTTTGATGTGGTTTGTTGACTTGATACTGAATTTTTCCTTTTGCTTCACAGAGTCAAGTAAAGAACAGTTTGCCTACACAAACATCGCTGAAGAGCTTGTGAAACTGTTCAAGAAGCAAATAGAGCATGATAAAAAAGAGATGATTTTTGAAGTTTTGGCTCCCCTGGCAGAAAATGGTGGGAAATTGATTATTTTTTTTTTCCTTACGCTGTATTTTGTTTATTCCCTTGTATATATTTTGGTTTATCAGTGTCTTTCTCAGGGACTAAATGCAGAGTAACTGGCTGCCTTGTTCAAAAGCCACCGTGACTGATCCTCATGGTGATAGTTTCATATAAAGTGTATGAGTCTTGTCTGAGCATATGACAGGAGCCAAAAAATTGTTGATGCTAATTTCACCTCTGATTCACTCTGTGTACGATTATGTTGTATTTTATTTCCCTGTAACCACAGTAGGAATATTAAAAGCGGCTTTTTAAAGGGCTTTACAATATTTGTCTGCAAAACACAGGCTCAAGCGTTCATAGGCCGTTACAGCACCAGGACATGAGTCATTATGTCATTTTCTGGGATTGTAGAACCCCTGGCAGTTCCATTTCGTATGGACGTTATTTTTGCAAGGGGCATGTTAATTGCAGAATTAAGAGCTGGATGCTCTCCCCCTACTGTCCATTGACAGATCGATCATATGAATTTAATTTGGGTGTTTAATTTTAATTTGGTCACATGGTAGCCCCAGGAGACCTGAGTTTGGTTCACTGCTCAAGCCGGAGCAGGCAGTGCTGTGTGCCCAGTCACCCCTCCAGGATGTTCCTCCCAAAGTAGCTCTGGGTGGTTTGTGTAACTCCCATCTGCCTGTTAAGGAAACAGAACTGAGTTAACAGGTGGAGCTAGACTGAAGTGGGAAGCACTTCCGAGTATGAAAGGCATCATAGTATTTGGTGGCACTATAACCTTATTTTAATCACCTCAGCATTAAAGATCATTTGAATGGGATAAATTATTAGATAGAATTGTAAACTCTGAAGATTTAGGTTTCATCCAACTGTGTTGTACACACTGTCTGTTTCTTTTTTACATAATATAAATCAAGATAAATTCTTACTTCAATTTAAGAAGTTGTCTTTTAAGTGGTATGTGAAAACCAAATTTCTTTTTACAGTTCTGAAAATGCATATCTTGGCAAAATATATTCATTAATTATATAATAACTAGCAAGTTGCTAGAAGAGTTCCATCCTTGGAGACTTACACAGAATTGGGTTGAACCTGTTGCGAGTTTGACATATTTAAGTTCAGAGTTTAATTTTTCTTAGCCTATGTTTTATAGTCACAATAAAATTTGATTAGTTTGCTGCTGCTGAACACAACTCAGGTGTTTGCATGTTATGAGGTACTCAGCTGAACTCTTCCACTGTGGATTCAAGGCATACTTAAAGGAGTTCACTGTGCTGGTACCATTTGGGTGCTTTTGACTGTAGATAATTAGCAATAGGTCGGAAGGCAAAAACATCTAAAGTATTTGCAGAGTCTGCATTTTAGTAGTTGGGTTTTTTTGAGGCGTTTTTTATGTTTGTTTTGCTTTGCTGTTGTTCAAGCACACTGGTGTAGCAATTTGTATTTCAAACCACAGAATATTGTAACATGGTATTTTGTAACTAAGGGAACTCTCTATTTTTTAAAGTACCTCAGTGCAAAAGTGCAAAAAGATTAAAAAAATCCCAACTGGATATTTTGCATTCCCTGACAAAGTTCATGAGAAGGTCAGCTGCTCTTAGAGGAACAATTAATTTCACGCAGACAAAAAGCCTAGTGACAAGAGGAAATTGAGATTCATTCAGAGTCTTCCTTCACCAGAGGCAGAACTGTTTCCTCACCTAACTGTTGCTTGTAAACTATGTGACAAAAATACTTCCAAAGCTTTGGCCTTCAAAAATATTTCAACTTTGCTTAAACTTCTTATTGTTAAAACACCCATTTCACACAGAAAGCTAAGAGAAATCAATTTGTTTGCACATTTCTGCAGTAGTTTGACTGTGCTTTCTAAAATCAGCATGCAAAAACTACCAGAATCACTTTCACTGATCAGAAAGACATAACATGGCATCAGGCAGCCTGCCAGACAACCTTAACAGAAAGGGAGATTAGGCATGTAAAGGAGATTTCCCAGCTTCAAGTTCACAGGGAAAAACCTGTTAAAGATTATGTTGTAGAAACAATAGAAAAAACATTACTCCCAAATCCTATGTCACCACCTGAAAAACATGCTTATCACCTCTGTTGAGCCTCATTGCCAATAACAACTAAGAAATTAGTTTACCTCATTAGTTTCCAGTTTTTCTTCAATCACAACAAATTTCTCTCTTTCTCTCCCAACCCAGCCTTTTGGATTTGGCCCTACTGTACTTCCAACAAACAGCACAGATTCTGGCTCAGCTAAAAGCAATGGCTGATTACTTGCTCTTGAGATTTCATCAAAAAGTTCTATGTGTCATACTTGCACATCTCAGTAAAGTACATGAAACAATAAGAAACCCCAAGTTTGTTCTGCAACACAGTCCAAAGTCTTTTGAAAGCCCAAACATAGCACAGTCCTTATGAGTCTGCTGCATGGTGACTGAGATGCCAGAAGTTTGCTGTAGAGAAATACCCTCATTTTTGAGAAGTCAAGAGCAGCTCCATGCAGCTTCAGTGTAAAATTTTGCTCTACAGGCATTCCAGAGCAGGGGGAATGCCTGGTAAATGAATAAAGTTGGCCCTGAGAATTTAAGATAAGGAAGTTGCAAGTTTTATCTACCCAAGCTCTCTTTGAAACCACTGACATCGCTGCTTCCTTTCACAGTCTGTCCTGCATGTTTGTAAAATAGATGTATTTAAAATCATGATTCTTACTTCTATTATCCATACTATTCTTCAGATGTCATTAAACTGCAGCTTGTTGAAGCAGGCTTGGTGGAGTGCTTACTTGAGATTGTCCAGAAGACTGTGGACAGTGACAAAGAGGATGATATTGCAGAGCTTAAAACAGCTTCTGATCTTATGGTTTTATTATTGCTTGGAGGTAAGTACGGTGTGTCACTATCTTCTGCAAAGCAACAACAGATACTTGTAACGCCATTTGGCTGCTGAATTTTACTATTTATTAATTTTCTAAATAACCTAGAGGACCTGCTACCTGCCAGTTAACATTTAATAGGTCAGATTTTGTCTCTCATCCCATTGCAAGAATGGATTAATTGTAGTGAAGCCAGCAGAGCTTCACAAATATAATTTTCCCTAACAAACACTTCTTTGGCTTGCTGATTGTCTGTGCTTTTTACCCCAGATGAATCCATGCAAAAGTTATTTGAAGGAGGAAAAGGCAGTGTGTTCCAAAGAGTACTTTCATGGATTCCGTCCAATAGCCATCAGCTACAGCTTGCAGGAGCATTGGCTATTGCAAATTTTGCCAGAAATGGTAAGAATATGCCATAATAGCTTATGTAAATTTATCTGTGCCCTTCTATCATGCTCTGTCTGTACAGCTACTAACAAAAACTGTATGTTGCGGTAAACCTGATATTAAGCTATACAGCAACATCAGTAGTTTTATACTTTATAACTCTGAAAAGTGTTAAACCTACTTTAAAAAATACTGTTTCACATTTGTAGAGGTATAGGGGATTTCTGCTGCCTTCAACCATCACTCTTAAATTTGTCATGAGCATTGCAGCTCCCATTGATGATGGTGGTCAAATTCTCAGCAATGAAATCTAGAAATGAGCAAGGAAATGGGTAACCCTTCTATTCTTAAAAAGCTCTTGTAAAAATCTTAGTAATAACCTTCCATTCACAAGTGACTTATCTCACACAGACGGAAACTGCATCCATATGGTGGATAATGGCATAGTTCAAAAGCTGATGGATCTGCTAGACAGACATGTGGAGGATGGAAATGTAACTGTGCAGCATGCTGCACTGAGTGCTCTCAGAAACCTGGCTATTCCTGGTAAGCCTCACTTTGCATTGCTAATTACCCGAAGGTGAAGTTCTGTTCTCCCTCTGCCCCCCTCCAGGGGATGAGGGTGGGAGAACTGACTGAGTCCTAGAGGCAGGTCAGACTGCTGCTTTTCATTCAGGCCCGTCATTGCTTTTATGTCTTCTGCACAGCAGCCGGGACAAGCAGTTTATATATATCACAGGCACATTGACCATTCCTTTGCAACTTTGATCCCACATATTATCCCCCATCACAGCAAGGGCAGCTTTGTAATGGGCAGGGAGCTGAGGAGGCCTTGGATATGATTTCTCAGTCCTTTCTGTCTCCAGAGCATTGTATTTCTACTTTTTTTTGTTTGTTTCATTTGGGATCTCTCTCACAGCTAAAGGGCCCCCACCAGGGAGCAGTGCCAACTTTGTTGAAACACTGCATCTTACTGTAACTTCCTGATGCTTTGACAATTCCCATATTAGAGCTAGAAGTAGACTGCTAGAATAGCCAGCCTATTGCAATTAGTTACTGTTTGTAGGCAATGAACTGAATGCTAATTTTTTCATTTTAATAACTTAATTTGTATGAGTTTTGATTACCCAAGCATAAAAGGCAGGGCATATGCACATAAAAACAAAGCACGTCTCTAATACTTGCATATGCTTTCTCATACCAAGCCAAAAATAAGCCTTTCATCCATTTAACCTTATTTTACTATTTCCAGTTTTGGCAAACCAGAACGTTCTAAAAAACGATCATGCGTACATAACTAAACCCATGCAGCTTCACAGCATGCCATTTGCTTACGTTTCTCAGCTGAGCGATGCTATTAGCTTCCATCAGTCGGCAAGCTTTCCTGTAGCCTATGCTCAAAAGCATGTCTGCCAGAGACCTACTTAAGATTTCATGTATATTGTTATAGAAAAATGAGCAAGTAATAACCGGCCTCAGTGATGAGCTGCTCATTAAACACTACTTTGAATATGAAAGAACTACTTTTTCCGAGTACAATATTGGACCACATTGCACCTTACATATATTTCAGACAGCTCCATGAAAGTGGAAAATGTAGACTAGAGGAGGGGATGAATGAGAGTTTGGAGGGGCAATACAAGGACTACAGGCTCCAGACATGTCAGGCCACGTGTTGTTTGTATAAAGTATTCAAACCAGGCAAGAGACTATTGTGCTACTTAGGTGCTTTAGTTCCTTTGCCTATGTGAAATAGAAGAGTGTTGTTGGGAACCAGAGAAGATTCCTCATATTTTGGGGTGCAAGTACCAGCCTGGGCTTCTATTTGATGCATTTTGTGGAAGACGCCTTTCCCAGAGAAAGGGGGAAAAGTCTAACCTTCAGTTTACGTTCAGGCTGAACACTGAAAATGTTGTGCATAGTAGGAAAAAGCACTTAATTTCATACCTGTGTCTTAGCAACTATGACATTTTTTCCACAACGCAGCATTGTCAGTGCACACTCATGTTCCTGAAGTCTGTGTTCACAAGCTATTTTTCAAACCGCGTCTGAAAATTTGCTTCAGGACTGTCTTGGAAATAAACTGCATCTTCCAGAAATGTTCTTGAGATCATTCCTGTTCTTTATTCATGCAGTTGTAAATAAGGCTAAGATGCTATCAGCTGGTGTTGCAGAAGCTGTATTGAAATTTCTCAGATCGGAGATGCCCCCTGTTCAATTCAAGTTGCTGGGAACATTAAGAATGTTAATAGATGCACAAGGTAAAAATAAACTGTTCTCTATGTTAAGTGATTCTCTTTGGTTCGGTTTGTGATATGCTGCCAAGATTCTTACAAGAGAGAAGCAAAAGGTTTTTTAAAACTTTATTCCTGAAGTGTTGGAATAAATCTAATGCATACACAAAGGAAGAAGAATGTGGGTTGGGTTTTTTTCAGAACTCCTAAATTGACTGCTAGGGACCCTCAGAATAGGTGTAGAATGCTTATTTACTTCTGTGCTTCAGAACTCTCCTACACTGTCACATTACGAGTATGTATTGAGGCGTATTTTAAGCTACCACTCCTGTTTGGCTGTTCACTTACTGCATTTCCTGGCTGTACCTAGCTCCTTGGAACAGACTAATGCACTTGTTAATTGATAAACTGCAGTTTCAAAATGAACAAGCACCTTTTAGTTTAACAGCTTGTTCCTGGATGAGGATTTATAAAATCAGAGGTCTACTAAAATCTCAAAGTATGAGAGAAGCTAGCCAAGTATTTATTTTTGACCCAGCCCTGCAGGTTCTTTCAAAAGATCCATTCTAGTTCTAGCAAAGCTATTAGATGTGATATAGAAATTCATCGAAAGATTGTATGTGACTTACAGTCTATAAAACCAAATCTAACTGACCACAGTGCTCCCTTCTAGCAGCAGTCCCTCCTGGTTTTAAAATTTTGAGCTAGCTCATCTGGGGCTGTGACATCACCTGTATTTTCCCTACTCTTAATCAATGCACATGCCTCATTAGCTGGCTGGTAAGTTGTTTTTAAAAACTGGATTATGAAGTTTTCCTGTATTTTGTTTTCATTTTGACTGGCTTTACTTGCTTCCATGAAACCTAGACTTCTCCCACTGTCAGTGCAAGCTAGTGAAGTTCTACTAACTCCTTCTAGTTAGTAACTTGCAGCTTATTTTTCTAGCACTTGCTTTAAAAAGTGACTACTTTTTTGTTGTGTTGTTGGCTCCGGCATCATGTAGCAGAAGCAGCTGAACAGCTGGGCAAAAATGTAAAACTGGTGGAACGATTGGTGGAGTGGTGTGAAGCCAAGGATCACGCAGGTGTGATGGGAGAGTCCAACAGACTACTTTCTGCACTTATACGACACAGCAAATCGAAAGTAAGTTAGTGGTGAAAAAGCTTGTAAGAACTAAGAGTTACCTCTGCACTTGGTATTGATAGCCAAGCCCTTCAGTATGTAATCCTTCTAGAGAGCCAGGTTGATTAATTCATGGGTTACATCTCCTCCACCTCTGGGACACGCCAGTCAGACACAAGCAACAGGTTTAAATGCTCATTGGAACTACGTAGTTAAAAAGACAACAAAAGCAAGGCAATGCAATTTCAGAGTGGCAGGGCAGTTGAAGGAACACTGTTAGGATTGACGTGGCTAAGTCATGACTCATTTTTATTTGTATTGTATCCTGTAGAAGTTCAGCATGCCATATTTTCTACATTTTTAATGATGCTATATATGAAAAATCGCTGCACTCAATTGTTACATACTTCAGAGTTTTAAGATTCTAGTGGGTCATTACAAATGATCATTTATTCTGAATTCTAACAGAAGTTTGCTTGTACATGGCAAAAGGTATGACGCTAAGAGAAACTGTGGAGCAGGAATTCTGTCTCTGGGATCACCTCCTCATCAACCTTTACATAGCAGCTCAAGTCCACCTCCTTGCTCAGGAGAGTATTAGGCAGAACACAGCCTTAGAAGGGACAAAAGCATCTCCTCTAGAAACAAGCTATTTCAGGCTCAGACTTCACTGATGTGAACACAGGCTGCATGACTGAGCTTAAATAGCAAGGGTGGTTTGGAGAACTCAGACTTTTAACAGTGACCTCTTCATTCATGCATGGCATTTACGAAGTGAAAAACATATTGCGGACCTGATCTATTGAGCCTCTCCAAAAGCAAATCAACAGGCTTTACAGACATTTAAAGCATTGCTGATTTCTAATACTACTGTCTCTTTCTCATACCCATTCTCCATTTTTATGTTCAGCCGCAAAAACTGATCAGGTTTCATTTTTTCTGAGTTCTTATTTTTTCTACACCCCACACATAGAGTCCCTGAGGTGCATGTTTATGGCATACACTGCCACACCTGTGAGTTTTTATCAATACTTTCTACAGCAAAACAGAATTCAGTTCTTAATACAGAGACACTATTGATGGCATCAAATCAATATTAATACAGAAGTTAACAGTTATCACAGCTGAACTTTCATGTAGTTTATGTACTCATAGAGGAAATATAACTGAAATGGGAAAACAAGGCTGAGAGGGTGGTTTGTTTTTAATGCTTTTACTGCCCTCTAGGCTTGAATATGAGTACAACTGTATGGTTCTTTACAGCAGATCAGATCTGAATTTGGTTTTTAATTTTAAAGTGTTTGGGGTAATGTTTACAAAGGCAACATTAGTTTGGAAAACTTATGTCTCATTCTAAAAAAAATGGAGTAGGTCATTGTGAGGTAAGCCACACTAGCACCAAACCTGACTGCTGTCACCTCTTCTATCTGTTTGGTACTGCCTTTTCGAGGGTGATGTTCACCTACAAAACAAAAAACCTTGATGTCAAAGGTACTGATTGATCCGCAAGGCTTATATAGCCAAAACTTCACACCAATTCAATTAGCAGTTCCCAGATTATTCCATGAAGTCTCAAAACTACTTTGGAGTTCCACCAGAAAATCACAAATAATAAAATACATCATTGCAAGTAAGGAAAACCATAAAAATACTTACATGTTTGTGCACATCATGTCATTCAGGAAAGAAACAGATTTTAAATATGAAATGCTTGAGTCATTAGGCTGTGACTTGTGCCATTAACATCTTCAGTATGATTATCTAACTATTTCAGTTTTCAAGGATTATGATTATATTGTGGCTGTTTCCTTGCATAAAGAATGTCACCACATAGCCTATGCGAGCACTAGAACATAAATCATTCTGAACACATGTATCAGTTAATGAGTTTTGGCTTGTGGCTGGAGTTGGAAAGAGATGTGTGCTTTAAATGGAAATTCAACACTGATTAAAAATTTAAATCAGATTCTTATTTCAAGAACTATTATTTCAAAACTTTGTGCACCCACAGAACAAATAAAAAACAATAAAAAACAAACCACGTTTCCTGGAACAGTTTCCCTTGGGCATGCCAAGTTACCTGGTTTTCAGGTAAACATCTTGCAAGTAGTTTTGGGACATATGATGGTGAAAACATCAGGTGCAAACTCACTTTTGAAACAGTAATTATCAAGTAATCAAAGGCCTGCAGACACCAGAAATCTCTATTCATCCTTTGTCACATATGTAAATTGGATCAAGTTGTAGATGTGAAAACAGAATCCCAGCTGTGTATTTTTAAACTGCTTTAAAGCCATTTAACCCAGTCAGTTTTTTCATTTCCTACATACTGGGCAACAGTTCATTTTAATTGCTGGCTTTAGAACAGAAACCAATACATTGGTATCCCATAACTATCCTTTCCTAACCTGCTTTGTATTTGAAGGAAAATTCTACAATACTTCAAGAGAATGCTGGTCATTTTCCTGCCTGTTTCTAAATTTTTTTTCAAGTACAGCATTTCTGTTACGTAGTAAGGTGTAGTATTGGTGATCTCACCTCTCTGAACGTTTTGAAGAAACTAAAAATTCATGGAGAGAGATGATTTTGTAACTTGATTAAAACTATGTTCTTGTGTCTCCTTATCCCAAATACATGGTTTGTTGGGTGCTTTTGATAAGCTGCTCTGAACATCACAACATAAGGGAAAAATACACATCCTTGAACGCCAGCTGAGTTCAAACATAAGAGAGAGTAGACTCACTGTTAGGCAATTCATGGCACGCCATGAGAACTTGAGTTACACAGTATAACCCGAGTTAGTTGTGCATCTTAACTTAGTCATGGGGTTAACTGGCATGGTTTAACAGGTTGTATCTTATAATTGCAGAGTAATAGCAGACAATTTATAGGCTCACATGCGTGTATGTTCATGTATAAAGTGATTATATGTGCATAGCGCCAACGAGTATCCTTACCCAAAGATGACGTAGCATCCATGACAATTTAATTATTTAATACAGTTTGTATGCAATGCAGAATTTTCTCATTTCTATGTTATTTATTTTAGGATGTTATTAGGACCATTGTACAAAGTGGTGGCATCAAGCATTTAGTAACCATGGCAACCAGTGAACACGTAATAATGCAAAATGAAGCTCTCGTTGCGCTGGCATTAATAGCGGCTTTAGAATTAGGTGAGTATCCCAGTGGTTAACTACCTGTTTTCTTCCCAGTCTGCCAAGAGACGTCATAGAGAGAGCACTGCGCAAGTTCCTTTTGCAGTGCAGGGCAGCCTCCCACCTGCCTTTCAGTAGCACATAAGCACACAGCAGTTCATGCAGACATAGGCAGGCAGTAAGGTTATGCAGAAAACTGGAGTTTGCTGGTAAAGCAGCATCTGCTGCACCATTCTGGTAGGTGATCATATGATCTAGGAAGGCCCTTCAACATAACTTTCAGATTCTGGGTAAAACCCTGAAGGCCAACAGTTAAGAGTCATGCTTTAGAGTGGAGACTGTATGTATGACCTGACCACACTCCTACACTGGAATGGTTAATCCCCTTTTGAGAGGGCTTTCACTTACCTAATTAGTAAGAGCTACAGAATACACACAAGAGGTGGATACTGCCCCTGAAATGTCTTTATTATTAAGTTCCACAGAAACAGGTACAAGAGTTGCCATATGAAGGCAGAGATGATTACATGTCTTGACCTGCCTTTGTAGTACCTCAGCTTACCAAACAAAAAGGTAAATGCCCAACAGAGGTTTTATTTATCCTGTCTGCTTGCTTCTTAACTAAGGAACAAGAAATATTACATATTTTTGCTCATGATTTCAGCTCTTGCCATCTCATCCTACAGGAATGCTGTGTTCAACTTCCAAATCAATGCATCAGGGAATTGTTTTAATTAAAAGGAAAAATGTTCCTATTGACATGAATCATCTAACCCTTCTTTGTCTTGTCTTCAGACATTTAAAGGTTTCAAGCCCCAAATTCAGTACATAATGTTTCTTAGAAAGCTACTGAGGAAGTAACTCACACTCTGATCTTGAAGTTTTTCACAGCCTTTATAATGGGCTCCGAGCTCCCTCTACCACGGAATCGGGAATTCACCATCTGTTCCAAAAGCAAATTCAGGCAATGGAAGTCTTGAAAGCTGAAATATGCTGTGTTAGCCTAAATAGCTAGAAAGGCTGATGGCTCTTCTGTTAGCTCAATGCACATTTAAGATTGGATTTTATCATTATTCTGTCATTGTCCTTTCAAGCAGTTAGGCTAATTTTACATTTCTGTAGCAAGAGCTGCGATTCCTATCATCATACCTTCTAATAAGTGCTTCAGGTTTATGCCAATAAGCTATGTACCATAGCACCACTTTCACTACTGTGAAATAAATAGCTAGCACAGAAGCATCAAAGCAAGCAGCACTTCCAGATTTATAAATTTTCACTTGTGTTTCAGTCACTGCTGAAAAGGATCTTGAAAATGCTCAGCTTGTTCAGATTCTACACAGACTGCTCTCAGACGACAGGAGTGCTCCAGAAATAAAATACAACTCCATGGTGCTGATCTGTGCCCTTATAGGATCTGGTGAGTATTCAGGAGAGGCTGCTTTCCCAGGAGATTTATGTATTTAAACTTAGATCTTTCTTTTAGCCTAAACACAGAGCATATGCAAACACACTCCGAGACTGGTTCTGTGTTCACAACAAACGTACACAGAAGAGTTCAATTTACTATAATGCTTTATTTACAGCATATATATAGTTTCAAGAAAACTCAGTTCTGGATGTTAACTGCAGAAATTAGACTCTTCTTTGGAATGCAGCTAGCTCAAAATTTAATTGACCGGAGAGAAATGAAAGGCATTTAAAACTGTACAGTATCAGGCTGTCTTTGCAAACATGCAGATAACAAGAACTTTCTTTTCACCTGCAAGTTCCCAATAATTGATGTGATGGTTTTTTAGATTGGTCAATTTAGTCAAGTAAGATTTGGTGGAATTTTGCAAGGAGCCTTGTCACTTGTAGTTTTAAGTTCCTGCAAAAATGGTAGGAAGCCAATACAAATACAGGTAATATTTGCAGGGACATGTGCACACAAACAAGTACTTAGCACAGCACATAGGCTATAATCCTGATTTAGGAGGGATCCTCACACCTCACTAGGAGGAGTCCTTCCCTCTGCAGCCCTCACATGCTCAGCCCACCAGGTGCAACTGTTCATGGTTGCTTTGAAAGATGAGCAGGACACGCTCCAACACATGTCAGTGCTGAGTACTGTAAACTCTCCTGAGCTAACCCTCTGCTAGAGGTCAGACTGTTTGAAAGATGGTGTAGCAGGCTATGGTTTGATATTGCAACTTCCCACCTGTGTGTGGGCAACAACAACAAAAAAAAAAAAAACAAAAACCCACAAAACCAAAAACCACCACCACCACAAAACACAAAACCACAACAAAACACAAATGAGCTAGGTGTCATGGGGAAATTTGATTTCCAGCTGAGGTTTCAAGAAGGGGCTATGTTTCTTTCATTCAGTTCTTTAAGAAGTATTTACTCTATGGAAAGAAAACAAATTTCATTCCCTAAAGGTTTCAAAATTTACAAACAACTAAGATGACATAGAACTGGATTAAGTACAGAAAAGTAGAAACTCAGAGCCTGTCTGCACATGACTTGCCAACTGTAAAACATCTGAAGGTTCTCCAGAGATGAGTTTACAACAATTCAATTGTTATTAAAAATTATCATAGCTAAGTGTGCGCTGTGTCTGTACACCAAGCTGCCTTTTTTTTTTTTTTTCTTAGTTTAGCATGCCTACTGTAACTCTGGTGACCTGTAAATCCATGTGCGTGAATGCTGTATTAACTGCCACCTTAAAGGAACAAATATTTTTTAGAGCACTATATACATCTCAGTGTACAAAGATTGCACTTAAAATTTGCTAATGAGCTTCAGCCCCCAGTAGGCATTCACTGTAATGTTAAGAAATAATTCAGTTGTTACTCACAACCTTCTTGCGCCATTTTGTGCTTGGGATTATCCATCCATTTTAGAGCAGAAGCCTTTCTAGAGAGGTTCCCCCTCAGCCTCACTGTGATGTTCTTGTGCTTATTCCCACTGCTTCCAACCAAAATAATCATCCTCAGAAATTCTGCCTGACATTTGGATTAACAGTTACTTAAAGTCAAATACCTGTCTCTCTATTCCACCAAAGTAAGTAGCAGTTTTGTCTTAGGGTGTTTTTTTAGGGTTATCCAACTGGCAGAGTTCCGTCTGCCACCGTACTAGAAGCTTTGCCTAGTCAGGAGCCCCCTCCCAGGCTCACAGGGAACAGAGAGCATGTTCATGCAATACGCAGCTGTAAAGGTAAGGCTCAGCGCTTGGCTGACCCAGTGTTCAGCCCTGCTTCCTGATGAACAGACCCATGTAAAATCAGTGAGTACATGAGAGTAACAACTGAACAACCCTGGTATTAACTTTTTTTTTTTTTTAACCAGTGGGGGGCAGGATCAAAGATCCAAGTCAGCTTTTTACACGTGAAAATACATCTCTCTCCTGGCTCTGTTGCCTCTAACTTATTTTCACCACTGTCTCCACAGAGTGAGACATTATATTTACATGTTTCCATATTTTACTGTAAACAGACCTGTGTAGTCATTTGAAAGTAATTGACCACAGTATAGTTCCATAAAGACTAGAAGTGGTTGCACTGGTTTCATTAATTCTCCAGTGACTGCTTGCTGTTACTATCTTTTGTTACAGGGCATCGCATTGAATTTGATATTGCCAACAGCTGTGTGCTAAGCAGTAAATAGATATATATTTATATGTGATCTTTTCCATCTGGAAGTTGCTCTTGCAACTGAGTGAATAGATGGAAAGAGGGAAAAATGAGGACAATGGAAAATGGAAACATGTAATATAGAGAATCAGCAAAAGCAGAGCATTCATAGCTGGCACAGTCATTTCTGTGTGTGACCATCTCCAGGCTCACAGGAACCTGGATGTTAAGCAGAACTATTCAGCCACTGTAAAGCACAGCAAATTCCTGAAATTCAGTTCTCTTAACACCTGCTTAAACATGATGCAGGAAGGAGAAAGAGAGCAGCAAGTGCTTACACAGCATAAGCACCCCAACAGCTTCACTGGTGGTGCTCGCTATAAAGAAGTTCCCAGGTGCACAGCAGTGTGAGAGTTCCCAGCTCTTACATGGTATGGGTTAAACTGCAAGAAAACTGAAAACGTGTGAACAAGAAAATAGGTAGGAAGGGAAACAAATGTCAGAGTTTTCTATTAGAAAAAAGTAAATGTGCACAGCATACAGCATAGCTCTCTGAAACAGATGGTTGGGATTTCTCTTTGGAAGCTCAGGGATTAGCCCCCCGGCAGCACCTGGGAAGCAAAAATATATAGTATTTGTTGCTGAGTGGGAATTCACTAAGGTGGTCGGAACAGAGCATAAAACAAAACCAGCTGCTTTAGATCTCAGCTGTGAGATGTCTAGAGTACAGGGCTTCAAGAAAACTTTTTTTTTCTTAAATTGTTCAATTTTATAGGTTGTTCCCAACCTGTACTTATTAATACAAAGTACAGCACAATCCAGGATTGCAATCATGAAAGTGTCTGAGTAAAACATAAGCGCTGCATACCTATGCACAGCATTGGGCAACACACCATGTGTTGTATTTGCTTTAACTTCAGAGCTGAACTGTAAATGGACAGCTAACAGTGACCAAGTGGTGACACATCCATTAAAGAACCATCTCACCCACTTCACACCCCCACACAACCAACCAGAGCTGATCCGATGCAGACAGATGACCTAGTGGACCTTTCAAGGCAAGCTCACTTCATCAGGCTAGTTGTAACAAAGCAGAAAAAAAATTTCACTAAAAACACTTCCTAAACCTCTGTTTTGGAAGGCAGTCCAGGTGGGTTTTTCTATACTGCTATGCACCAGCTTCATCATTCATCTCTACCTGAAATCTGTGGAGTCTCTGCATGCCCCAGGCCCTGGAGAGCTTTCTTTCCATCCTCAAAAGAGATTCAAAGTAGTAAACAAAAAGGTTATGTGTACACACACATTTGTGTGCTTATGTGTGTGCAGGGTTCAGTAGGAAAGTTTCTCACATGTGCCAAGCTTTTCTGTTCCTTTGCCTCTCTCATACAAAGCACCATTTCTTTTACTATTTCTTTTTCCAGAACCTCTCCAAAAGGAAGTGCAGAGCATGGCGTTTCTAGAAGTCGTATCAAAACTCCGCAGCCATGAGAACAAAACTGTTGCCCAGCAGGCCTCGCTAACAGAGCAGAGACTTGCCGTAGAAAGCTGAGGAAGGTCTTGTTTCCAACGCATCCCATCACAGATTTCACCTTTGTCCTCCGTCCTGCTGCCGCTCCTGCTATGTTTTCCACTGTATCACTTGTGCATGCGTGTAATGTTCCCACACGAATCGATGAACTGCTGTAGGTACCCGTCCAAAAAGGTTTCTACAAATTCATAGGTGGTGTTAACATGAACCTGTCTCCACCCGTAACTGTTCTACTTGTATTCTTGTTGCTTGGGCCACATAGTAGAATGTGCATGTTGTAGTCCTATGATGATGTAGAAGTGGTACTACACAATGACTCTTTCCTCACGCCCCCTAACTGCATAACAATGTACTACTAAATTAGGGACAATACAAGTTGCAGCAAGTCCAGACTAGTGTGCTGACTATAGGATTAAGTAGTAAATCTAGCTCCATTTTTGGTGCTTTGGAGATTCAGGTTTGAATGCAATGTACTGCTGCTCATTCACTGGTCTTGCCTATTAATGTCAAACTTGCGGTACCTAGAGATAACAAATAAAAAATTCAGTGCTCTCACTTTATCCTGTGGTTTATCCTTTTTTGTAATAACATGCTGAAGCCGCGACTGCACCACCATGCACTGGCAAGGAGCCCTTTTCGTTCCTGGCTCTGGCCCCAATGCAATCACTGCCTTTCAGTTGAGCAAACACAAAAGGAAACTATTCCAACCACTTTCACTGCGTGTGCTCACACAGAGGCACTGTGTGGTTTAACAATAAGGTGTTTTAACAGGAATACACTAATACAGTCCTTATCCCATAAGGCCATGTGGGTATGAGTGCTCTTGGGCTTGCCTGGGATTGGGGTTTTGTTTGCTGGGGTTTTTTTGTAGATTAATTTTTAAAGGCATATCTTGCAGCAAATTTTCAACAGAACCCCACTGAGAAGTGCAGCGTGCAAGAGTTCTTTTTTCTTCTTTCCTAGGTAAAGGAGTCGGGAAGCTGCCAGTTTAAGCATCTTCTCTCACAACTGCTCTTAGTAGGTTTGTAACATGCCAGCAAGCAAACCAGCAGACAACTCTTTGACAAAACCAGGAGCAGTTGGGATAGCAGTTTCCAGCAAGCCAGCACATGTCAGTTTTGACTGTGCGATACACTGTCTAGCTTGATCAAGCCCACAATGCACAAAGATCGTAAGATCTGTAACATTTCAATGTGAATACAGCGCTCCCAGTGCTGAAGTGCCAGCCTTGGAAGTATCAGGCTCCTTTTTTTATCAGCAGAGGCAGCAAACCCAGAGGCCAGGCCTACCACATGGTTGCAAAAACACTGCTTTTGACCCTCTCGAATTCACTTCCCAGCTCCATGAAACCACTGGCTATCCTATAGACACTATGATCAGAAGATGCTGGTTGTGATGGGAAAGGGACTATGTAAACACGCTGGGTATGAAGAGAAACTTGCCTCAAATACTCAGTTTTAGCTTTGAGACTGTACCAAAACTCAGCAGATGCTACAGGAGTATTAACAGCAGAGATTCCATGCCCATTTAATCCAGCACCAGAAACACAGGAAAAAACTCTAATGCTGAACTGTACAACAGCCTCTTATTTTAAAAAAAAATAGCATTCAAAAGACATTTGCTAGTAATAGCGCAATAAAGCCACTGACAGAGTGTAGAGCTGTGAACATCGACCAGAACCCCATGCCACCAGGCTCCAGGAAACACAGAACCTCTGCACTGCTGAACGTGACCAGTATGTTTACAGCCACAGTTCATAGTGGACCCATGTGAGCCCAAGTGTTCTCAGGCATAGAAATAATTTCCATTAATTTACACAGATCCCAAAATACATTTGAGAAGAGTTATCAATGACTTACCTGGTTCTAGAAAGAGACTACTCCTTTTGACAACAGTGTAAACTGCAAATGCTCACACAAGCTGATCGTAACCAACAAAGTTTTGACACCAATGAAATTCCCATTCACCTAGTTGTTAAACTGGACCTGAGGTTAAGCATTAGCCATATCCTTATCACTGAATTTTTAGTAAGGATACCACTGCCACAGCAAGCACAAAGGCCAACACTGATAACCTACTTTCAGATGATTTCCCTGGATGGAGTATCAAGTCGCTTACATCTCTAGATAAAATCTGTGCTAAGCCTATACACAGAAGGAACATCTGCAGCAGGGCAAAGATAGGCGTACGTTGCAGTAGAAGAAAGTAATTGAAGAGACTGTATCCACCCTCACAAATGCTGTGCTGTTCGGAGGCTTGCTACAGCCTGCAGGTCATTTCTATGTAGCTGGTAAATCATTTATCTTCTGAGCCTCTTTTAATAAAAGAAATGGGATCTAAGGACGTTACTATTGTTTGCATTTCACTACTTACTTGAAGTCAACTGAATTGAAATTGCTGACAATGGTTCTGATTAGATTTTTAGTGGATAGATGACATTTAAGCAAAGCTTGACATCTGTTGCTCGGGCTATTTCTCTGATGGTGAGGCAGGACACATCAGGCCTTTTCATTTGTCTGCTGCCACAGTACACCAAACTAAAATGATCACTGCTGCCACACCGCACAGAGCAGGTGGTACCTGCCTGGTGTGTTAGGTTTGGCTGCATCTGTACGAATTTTGCAAGACCTTGCATCACACCAACCACGAAGATTAAAAGCCTACATGTTTTGACATTTCACAGTGTGGAAATACAAGAAGAAGTTTCCTTTGGGTAAGGCACAAACCCCAACAATAAGGGCCTTGGATCCAGAGGACCCATTGCTCAAATGACACCATAAAACCAGAAAAGGTAATTTGTTTCAGAAGTCCTAGAAATGGTAACCAGCCACAACTTCAAGGAACAGTGTGCAAGTCTGTTAAGAGTTAGACAGAATTCAGGTAGCCACTCCTAGTCTCTCCCTCCATCACGAAAATAGCTTATACAAGTGTGTCCCATCTATTGCATGTTATAAAGATTTAGAGCAACGTCCCTGACTTTGCTTCTTTTTGGATGAATTTTGTTCTTCTCTTCCCTGCCCCTGCCCCCGGGCCTCAATATTTGTATTCTTATTTTGCCAAGTCATTTCCATACATTCTAAAAATGTATATTAAGCAAAAGGCATTGGACTTCAATTTGCAGATTAAGACATGCTTCCTAAATCAGTCACGGTGGTGTTTTGTGGAGAAAACTATAGGTTTGAGGTATTGAATTGCACTAGCTTGCTCTCAGTATTTTTTAAATACTAAAATCCTGGGCTTTCTCCTCTGTCTAAGCAAGCACAAGACACCATTACCCATGTTTATCTGCACAATAAAATAAGCCAGCTTTCACTACTTCTGTTTAAGGATGTGTTGCACCTAGAAAAGATAAATTCTCACCTCCCTTTACAAAAGTTTAATTGTTGTGACAAACCCCCTTTGTACTACTCCCTGCAAAGCAACAGCTTCTGAACAGTTCAGGGTCACTAAAATGATGATGAGGAGAGCTCCAACAGTTGTACTAAGCAGCAGCCACAGCAGTCTGAGGAACACCAACAACCTGTCAGAAAGAAGCAGAGCACGTTCGTTAGCCAGAGACTTCAACAACAGTTGACAGTAGGTATGGGATTACCTCCTGGGGATGTGCCCTTCACATATTAGCTTATTCATTTAAGGGCAGCCACTGGCAGTGTGATAATGTGGTTTGCAACTTAATTAGAACACAATATTCTACACTGTATATAAGAGACTTGGGAATTTATTTCCTCTATTAGTTTCTGGGAGGGCAGGCATAGGGTATTCTCCTAGGGAATTTTGCATGAATGTACCTTTGTCCTGTTAATTTTACATACTACATCAAGAGTACACATTCACAACATAATATTTCACACAATTTTATTTATAAAATTGTAATTATCTAACAAATTGCATATAAAATGATTTACTTCAAGTAAATACAGAATACTGCACAACTATTAAAACTATTGTATTGTCCATAAGTGTATTAAAACATTCCTAAAAAATGCCTCTATTAAAAAAACAAAACCCAAGAACACAAGTAGCATGATCAAGACCACTTTCAATAGCTTAAAAAGAACTACCAGGAAGTTGCATTAACTTCCTAAGTAGACTCCAGTTACATCCATTGAGATCAGCATGTGATACAATACCACAGTCTAATGCTAAAGATGACAAGTAATACATTATGCACCTGATCTATGCTTTTCTCCTAGACTGAAGGTAACCAGTCCAAAACCAGAAAGCTAAAGCTCAAGTCAAACTCTATTGGGCATGCAGTTCTGTTATAGCAATACTTTCCATCAGTAAGTGTAGTTGGCTTTTACAATCAATTTTACATCTGATAAAAAAAAAAGGAACACCAGAGAATACATTCGTATAAAAAAGGAATGATACACAAAGGGTAAATATTGACATCTTGCTGTACACCTCAGGATGAACCAGAGAGATTCAGTTGGAACTGATCTGGAATATACATGTCCGAGACAGGTCTGAGTCAAAAAACCCAAATCCCAATCTCCCTAGAGCTCAAGGTAGTATCAGGTCCATCTCTACTATGTACACAGCATGAACATGAACACACATATGGATGGAGCTTTTTATTAGCACATATATTGCCAAAACACAAAAGACAGCTAGCAGCGCTGCCTGGTGCACACTAGTAGTCACCACACTTATTTCTATGCTGCATGTTAAGTGAGACAGATCTTTTTTTTGTGGGGTGTGTCATGTCCCCCCCACCATGTGGTACATTTTGGTAGCAAATAGATCCAACAGGGCAGGTTTAGTCTGTTTGCTTTAGACAGTTTCATGACCAGTTGCAGATATCTGAAAAAAAATCCAAAGAGAAAACAAAAATGGGAGGGAGGAACTGGAACCTTCAGCGGTGCCTGACACCTATTGAGAACTAATCTCCCTGCCAGGGATTTGCAGAACTGCCATTCCAATGCATCCAAAAGTCACACACAGCAAGGCAAACAGAATGAAAAATTCACGAGAGTTTCTCTTGTAACCAACGTTGTTAATCAGAATCAATTTTACCAAGGGCATCTCTAAAGTAGTAAAAACAGATTAACGTCCAGGACTGTTCTCATAGCACCATATTTAGTCCCGCCACAAGTGACGGCAACCTCTCGTAACTGCCAGGGGTGCTGACACCGACCCTC
This sequence comes from Falco peregrinus, assembly GCF_023634155.1. Classification (NCBI taxonomy): domain Eukaryota; kingdom Metazoa; phylum Chordata; class Aves; order Falconiformes; family Falconidae; genus Falco; species Falco peregrinus. The sequence goes on along the minus strand of NC_073722.1, from coordinate 71,642,842 downwards.
CGTCTGACTGGCTGGCACTGTTCTAAAGCCCAGTGGCAAGGGGGGAAGGCAAGGGATGCCCTACTCCTGGCCAGGGCCCGAATGGCCACTCAGGCCTCCCCCCGGGCCGCGGCTGGCCAGCACCACTCCCACTGGGGTGCCTTGCAGGGCGGTAACAGACACTTCCAAGGTGAACAGCAGTCATGTGCAAGAATCATTTAATCTGCATGCTGCTATTTACATTGCAAACACTATTTACACACTAGAGCTACAATTAGCGTCTCAAAGGCGAGAGAAGGCGGCTTTCAGGACAGACACGGTACACACTTGAGCAAGCATCTCCACAGCTCCAGACTCTAAGGGGCACAATCAAAATTACGGATTTTGAAGCAAAGAGATCCTACTGCTGCTGAAGTAATCACACAGAGACAAAGCAAACGTTTGTCTATTAGGCTATTAAAAAAAAAAAAAAAAAAGGAAGGATATCAGACAGCAGAAAGGCCTGTGAATATAGAGAGTGTTTAGAAAGCAGAGGAGCAAGGACTGCGCTGGCCTTTGGCAAGGGCTCAGTGGGGAATCTGGAAACTGCTCTAAACCCCAGGCGACTGCTGAAGTTACCAAAGTTATCGTTAGCAATGCCACCATCCCATAAGGGCCATAAGCCTGACAACAAATTTCTGAACACCTACTGCACATTAAAGATAATTATGAGCGACCTCTGAACTCACACCTAGGCTAGCTAGAAACTGCCAAGAAGTCAGACCACCTACCACATCTTATTGCTTTAGAAAATGAGCCCATGTAGCCGGCGGTTGTGCTTTAGTTGCGGCTCACCTGAAGTTTTCACAAAGTTTTCTGGAAGAAAGCTTGCTTGCCTTTGGCAGGCTCGGACAATAATAGATTGATTTCCAAGGCCTCCCACAAGCTTTCCAAACTGGATACCTAAGCTGCTGAGTAGCTGCTGATGGGGTATTTCTAGGACACCTTACCCAATCTGTAGACAAAATATATGGGATTTAAATGTGCAATATAGACAACTATCCTAAACATTCAGTATGCATCCATCAAACAACTGCAAAAATGAGCAAAATAAGAGCATCTCTTGGGAGCAGGGAAGCAGGGAGCATCCGCATCTGCAATAATAAAGACAAGCTCTAGAAAAATAAGTTATTTAGTGGTTTTTGTAAGAACAGTCAGTCATTCTGGGACTCAGCAGAAGTGTTGCACATTTGCGTGTACATGTGCTAGTGAGAACAAGAATTGCTCACCTCAGAGCATTTACCTTCCTATCACTCTGACACTGTCAACACCACATCCAGCAGACTGGAACTCAGACCACAGCATGACAAGACAGAAGGCAAATACAGTACAACTGGAGAAATTGAAGTAGAAGAATGAAGTTGTCTTCAGAAGCCCACAGCAGCAACAGCAGTATTCAAGATCAGTGGCAACATGGAATGCTTCTGTAATGTAGCCTTTTCTTTCTTTTTCTCCAAACCAAAGCACTGGGTCACAATCAAGGCCCTGGGGTGAAGTGTTTACTTGCTCAACCATGGTTTCCTGATTTCTCCCCACACCATTTTGTCTCAGTGCAGCAACACTGGTCCTGATGATCTGTCTGTCCTGTTGCTATCAGGCAAAACAGTGTGTCCTTTTGGGGGGAAACAAACACCAGTAGCTCCTCAAGTTAAGGAGTGGCTAAGAAAAACATAACACTGTGGTGAGGTGGAACCAACTTTATTAAGGACAGTGAATTATAATTGCTTTCAAAGGCTTTAAAAAAAATAAATTACTCTGAGTTGTGGCTGGCCTTTAACAGCAGATACCAAAGGATATGGAGGCTGCCTGATTCAGAGCCAGTCAGTGGGAGTTAACCAGAAGACCATGAGGCAATGCTCAAAGACAGGAGGACAACAGGACTGAGGCAACTGCAGAGCACCAGTGTGTGCCTACCGCCAGCCTTCAGATGAGGGGAAAAAAAACCCCATAGCCAACTAAAGCACAGAAAGGCAAAATGTGCAAGGGTACATATACTCCACGTGTTTAAGAGTCATAGGACTAAAAGGACCTTAGTAAGTCATCAGACCAGCCTTCTACCAATCCCCTGGAGCAAGGAAGCTTTGAAAGCAATGCATTCATCTCTCCTACTCCACATACTTCATTTTAGGAAATTCATCTCAGAAAGATGCTATGCTGCTACAAAGAGGTGCTACACACCCTTTGCCACTGTCTGACCAAAGCAGGAGCCAAGACCTCACAGCTTTCAGGACTGGTACTGCAGATACTGAGAAGGGTCATAGAACAAGCTAAATTTACACAAAGTGCAATAAAATTACCCAAGCCACGGTCAGGTTTGTAAGTTCACTATTATTAGTGAAGAAGAATGAATCAAAAACTCTAAGTTGGATGGAGTCTGATCTAATTCTTCTTCCACTATTTGTGCTTTGTTCCAAATTCTACTCTTTTGTACAATTCAAAAGAGTCTGTCTTGGCTGATTCTAATAAGCGCTTCTATTTTAAAACTTGTATTCCATTGCTTCAAGAAAGCTTTTTGTTGCATTTAGAGCAACAAAGAGAGACATATCTCCATAGCAAGGATTTGTTCACTGGAAGTAAGCATTTAATCTGGCAAAAGCTGTTCTCTCCAACTTCCAAGGGAATGGGATATGATCTTTCCATAATCACATGCATTTACCAATAAATAAGTTTGGATTAGACTGTATTAAAACATATGCACAGATTTGAAGCACTGGAGTGTCACAGATTCTTAACTCCACAGTTCATGCAAGTAAAAAGAAGAAAAAAAAAAAAAAGACCGACCAAAGCCTCAGCTAGGAACAGACCAAGGAATTATCTTAAAAGAAGTTTTGCACAAGAATATCAAAGCACTAATATTAGTGAGATCCCTAAATACATTAGGTTACACCAAATTCCAGAGAAAAACGATTTAGCCGTATCACATATATATGTTTTGATTTTTAAGTTAATATATATTTCATTCTTTGAATAATATTATTCACTTGGACCCAACATCCACACTGCTTTCATACATTTATACAGTTATATCCCATCCTTGCCTTAAGAGACTGATGTTCTAAGGTATGGCAGCAACCAAACGCTCAATAACCCTTGTTTGTCAAATACAAAACTCCTTTCCCTTCATACAAGGGTGGAGAATGAAGAAAGATGTTGATAAAATTAGGCAGTTTTCCCTGTTGAGCTTGCTGATTCCAACCTCAAAGTACCACAGGGAGACAGTTGGAAGCTTGCGTAAAAAATATTTTCCCTTGTTTTAAAAACAATTTCTTTTACTGTACAATAGATGCATAGAAAGTTGCTTCCTGCTTGATGGGTTTAGGTCTGTAGCTATGTTTAGCTGTGAAAACAAGAAGATTGTTCCTTTAGGGAGTGGTGAGGAGAGAGACCATCTCAGGAATATTTGGCAGCTATCACAGAGCTCATGACACGAAGAATAAACAGCATATCCACAGACTACAATGATGCAACTCTGTCCCACTGAATACACCAATTTAAAAAAAGTGTCCACTTGTAACTCAGGATCAAGAATACAGTAGAGATTCACAGCTCAACAGCTTTCAAACTTGTGGTTTTAAAGAAAAAAAATGTCAGTGAGCAGCAGATTTTAAATAGCCCACTCTTCTCTCCCCCACCCCAAAGAAACACCAGTTCACTGCAATGTCAGGAACTTAGACTTGAGACTACTTGGGAGAGAAGGCTTCCCTGTCACCCATGTCCATACAGCTTGGTGTCGGAGTGACACACTGGAGGTTTCAGAGGGTTTCGGTTGTCCAGTGTCTTGCTGTGGTTACTTCAGCAGTTTTACCAGCTGGCTCTGACAGCCTCAATGTCACTAACCAAATTCTGGGCTAAGCATATCCCAAATATCTGGAAGAGACAACAGTTTATTCATTTGGAGCATCAGACAACTCTTTCCACACAGGCAAACTCCTTAGGTTATATAGAACTTTGATATGAAAACAAGCATCAGAAAGTTAGAAATCAAATTAACAGTAAGTGTTGGAAGAAGGAAGAATATCGAAAATCTTATGTAACCCCAGTATTTTTATAGTGCACTGGATTCTGGGAAATCGAGCAGTTCTAGACTTTCTTCACAAAAGCAACTGTAAAAGCTTTTTGCTGTCCATTTAAGTGCCATCAGAAACAGTAGGTCTGTACAGGCTTAAAAATCTCTACCTAATCTGTTTAACAGAGTGTTAATTCTGACCTTCAGATAGTTGAAAAGAAAAAATGCATCCCTCCAGATAGAAATTAAATACTCAACACAGAGAAAGCCTCATGCATTTAGCTCCCATCACTAAAACCTATGGGTGTTATACTTCTAAGTGCAGCTGACAGCGTATTTCAATTTCTCATATACAGTTCCCGCCCTTGTATTTATGGATTCTTCTGTATAACTCATTGCAGTGAACGTGATGTTTACCTGCAGTAATGCTATCCCAATGAATATACCGGCAACTATGGTAAGATTGTCCTGCAACCATTTCTCAAACTGAGGGACGCAGCCTTTAGTGTAGATAACAATCTGCTGATCAACTTCCTGCCAAGGAGAAGAGGGAAGAAAACAGACAATTATATTCAACTATCCCATCAGCAGAAGAACCTGCTCTTGCAAGAAGGATTCAGATCCTTAATATACCACATTAAAAAAAAAAAAAAAACCACGCTTACTGGTTTTTGCCTTGCATCGTAGCCACACTGAGTATTAATAACATCTTCCTAGGAGAGAGACAGAAGAGAGGCAATCAGTGCAATGTCTCCCAAACACCCTCTCTCAGCTCCACAGAGTTAGTCTGGAAAGTAGTAAGACAATCACCCTAACTTTGATTACCATATTGCTTTTTAAAAACCCCTTCCTCTTCCACTCAGTGCTATGAGTTACCTGCATCAAACTAAAGCACATCAAAAAATATTTCCTGCTCTCAGGTCAGTAAGCTGGGGAAACTGGCCCTCCACCTGGGTGAAGTCCATGTTTCAGATGAATCATAGAATCATTTAGGTTGGAAAAGACCTTTCAGATCAAGTCCGATCATTAACCAAGGACTGCCAAGTCCATTACTAAAGCATGTCCCTCAGCACATCTAAGTGTTTTTAAAGACTTCCAAGGACAGTGATTTCACCATCTCCCTGGGCAGCCTGTTCCAATGCTTGACCACCCAATGCGTGAAGTTTTTCCTAATATCCAATCTAAACCTCCTCTGGCACAACCTGAGGCTGTTTCCTCTTGTTCTGTTGCTTCTTATTTGGGAGAAGAGACCTACCCCCACCTTGCTACACCCTCCTTTCAGGCAGCTGTAAAGAGCAATAAGGTCCCCCCTGAGCCTCCTCCCTACAGACTAAACCACCCCAGTTCCCTCAGCTGCTCCTCGTAAGACTTGTGCTCCAGACCCTTCACCAGCTTCGTTGCCCTTCTCAAGCGTTCAGAAATCAAAGTAAGGGGATTAAGGAACACCTATTTTAACTAAAAGAACCTTCTGCTAAAAAAGTTTTGCCCATACAGAAAAATATGCCAACACTACTCTTTTCAGGGTCAGTCTGTGCAGCATGAAGAAGTGAGAAGGGGCAGTTCTGTTGCCGAAGCAGCAAGTTCTTACTGAGGATGTCTGTAGAAATACAAACAGTACCTAGTCCCTTCCCAAGAACTAGGGAGAAAAAAAAGTAATGGGGTAACGAGTAGTTACTGCCTATTCTTTCTTACAGGAGCTTGATACCAATGGGAAAGGACATGGTTTTTCTTCCTCCTACTGCCTCTGTTTTAGTACTCCCAAAGCACAGCTAATAAAACGGTCTATGGCAGACTCTTCCCAGCGAACAAGTGCTCCCACTGGAAGCTGAAGCTACATTTACTCTGTATACAGAGTTATTGCAGGACAATAAAATGAAGCAGCTACTTTTGGTGTCAGCCACACTGGCAGCAAAATACTAAGTTACTGGCTCATATAACATTGAGCAGAAGGAGGAACTACTCAAGGAAGTGAGAAAACCAGCCAATTTTAGCTAGGTGTACTGAATAGCACAATTTAATCAAGTTATGGGAAGTGAGAAAGGCAGCCAGCAGAGAAATAAATTTTTAAAAGCAGCCATATGGAAAAAGGTATCTCCTATCAGCAGTTAAAACTCCTCTAAGTGTTTCCTCACTTTGCAGGAAGTACATCAACAGGCTGCATCCTATCAGTTGCCCAAGTTGGATTCCCTCAATGGACCTTTAAGTTCTGAGCAATTTGTATTATTTAATGAGATTAATATTTCTGTTACAGGATCTAAAATATAAGTGCTACACACTTCCAAGGCTGTAAAAGCAGGTAAGATTCCAACAGAGGTATTTTTAGCTTTCTTCTTTGTACTGAATGCCTAATCAGTGTCTTCTGCCTTTAGCCTTGGAATTTGTTAACCTAAAGAAATTGTGAAGAATGAAATGGAAATAAATCAACTTTTGTAGGCCTTGCCTGTACAGGAACTTGGAACACTTCAACCTGCTAAACTACAGCAAGGTGAACCACAGAAGTCCAAATCCATTTTAAAGGAGACTTATTTTGGCCTATCGTAAACTTACCACTTCCTGATTCAAGCTAAACAAGAAGCCCTGTTCAATAAAGCAGACACATAACTTTTTGCATCCTAATTGCAAAAAATGCAGTCTAACACTGCATCCTAATTCCAAAAGGAATAAATTTGCTTTCCCACAGAATAAACTTGTTTATCACTGCAACTGAATCAGTCACAGCTTGGTTACAATTATATCCATGACTTCTAATATTTTTAGAAATACTATTTTTAGTCTTTATTTTAAAGGCAATTAAGCATGTTGCTTACCTAAAATTAGTAAGAATGAGACTTATCTTTACATTTCTGGTTGCTGCATCACCCCCTAAGAAACTACATAACCATATACACACAAAGAGAGAGAGATAACTTTAGCATGGATTATTTATTTATAGGATTACCTTGTACTGCTGTCACTAGTTTGGTTTTATAACAACTACATTTTTAAAACTGGGTTGTGATGACCTCTCTGTGTGGGTGGGTGGACAGATAAGCAAACAGTAGGGGGAATCCTAAGCATAATGTAATGCTTGAGCCTAACCTATATTTTGTTTTAATATTTCATTAAAATTTTTTCAGTGATGTTTGTGAGAAATTCAAACTACTGTGAATACACATTCATTGCAGAGGAACCAGAATGCAGCTTGTGCAAGTGGCAGTGCAGTGACTGAACACTGGGAGTAGCAACTGCATTGCATTAGCAAGGCAGGAAGCACCTGAGGTGCCTGTTGGCAACTTAGTTAACTTTAGTCAGTGCTACAGGCTCATACATTCAAGGAACTGTAAGTCACTCCAGATGCAGAAAAAAGCCACAGCTGAACTAATAGAAGCATTCACAGGCTACTTTTGACTTTCATGTAACTTAAATGTGTACAGTGTTAGCCACGTAACAGTTTCCATGCACACACCCATCCCTATTCCAAGTCTTTCACTGTGAGTGAACTGCTTCCCTACACTTCACCCTTCATTCTTTACCATGTCTGTGCTAGTAATGCATGGCTCCAGCATCTTCTGCTTGATGATCCAGGAACTACAACTATTTCAGAAGACATAAAAAATTTACCAAAATGCTGTTCCCTCAAACAATTTCTGACCTTGCAAGTCTGATCTTGGGCGACTGTAGAACAAGCAGAAATTTTAAAGGGGAGGAAAAGAAAGCATGTAAAGATGTCCATACCTGGCTCAAGATTCTAATGCAAACATATGTCAGTTCTTCAGGGCACAGACTGTCATTCATTACCATACCTAGCACAGACTGGGTCAAACTGGCTGCAGCCTCAGGACACTGAATTAAGTAATGAGTAATACCTGCTCTAGAGTGTCTAATCTTAGAGTTGCTGTTCTTTAAAGCAGTGAATGAAATACCCTGATGATAATCAATTGAAAGCTTACATCCTTCAACTCATTAAGGGCTTCTGCTTTCTATACTTGCTAACATTAATATGTACGTTCAGCTAAGTCCATGGTTCTCTAATTCTAATGAAAAGCAACAAACGGCATACAAGATTTAAGTTAGCTCAGGTTTTTTGCTGACTGCAGAGAACTTAGTAGTTAAAGTGAGCTGCAAGTACAAAAAAATACAGGTTGGTGGGAACGTAATGATCATTCATGACTTGCAGAAAAGAAAAAAAATCTCAGAGTGATTTAAAATTGGAACAGCAGACCCATCCCACCCTCTTGGTTGTCACTTACAGCAGGGTCTTTAGTGCAGCAAGAGAATGGCACTCCACAGCGCTCCCGACTTGCATTGGAATCTGTGCAATTGAAGTAAATATTAAGGTTCCAGTCATCAGCTCCAAAAGCCCCACAGCACTGCCACTAGAACAAAGAAAGGAGAGCTTCTTGACTTTCAGAACAAAAATCTCAGCATTAGTTACATGCATCATCATTGCCAGTTTCCCCTCTGGCTTTCAAAACAAAATCCGAGATTCCCTCCAGTTTCATTGAAGCTGCCTTACCTTTTTTATTTTTTAAAAAAAGCTCATTCCAAACCTGTAAGTTTTAAATTATCATGTGATTAAAGTTATGTTCACACCCTGCAACTCTGCTCAGTGGACAGAAATCCATGGAGTGAGCTGATATGCCTACACAACACCACACTGCTGCACAGGCCTACAAGCTCAGGCCCCAGGGACAGTAGAGCCGAGAGTATGATGTTCTGTCCAGTCTAATGTTCCCTGGCTTCTCAATAAAACTAATCATCTCTGAGTGCTACACCAGTACAGCTACTCCTTTTGCCAGTTTTGGGGGAATCTTTGCCTGGCTGTCCATCAGACAGTATGAATGCTGTTTCCTGAGCATCACTCTACAAATAACTTCTTTACTGAATCACAGAATCACATAATGGTCAGGGCTGGAAGGGACCTGTGCAGGCCATGTCGTGCAACCCCCTGCTAAAGCCGGTTTGCCTCGAGCGGGTTGCACAGGGTCGCGTCCAGGTGGGGTTTGAGTATCTCCAGGGAAGGAGGCTGCACAGCCTCTCTGGGCAGCCTGTGCCAGGGCTCCGACAGCCTCCAAGTGAAGACGTTTTCCCTCACACTCGGATGGAATTTCCTGTGTTTCAGTTGGTGCCCGTCGCCTCTTGTCCTGTCACTGGGCACCACTGAAAGAAGCCTGGCCCCATCCTCTTGGCACTTGCCCTTAAGATATTTATACGCACTGAGGAGATCCCCCCTCAGTCTTCTCTTCTCCAGGCTACACAGGCCCAGCCCTCTCAGCCTGTCCTCATAAGGGAGATGCTCCAGTCCCCTGATCATCTTCATAGCCCTCTGCTGGGCCCTCTCCAGTAGCCATCCCCATCTCTCTTGAACTGGGGAGCCCAGAACTGGACCCAGCACTCCAGGTGCAGCCTCACCAGGGCATAGTAGAAGGGGAGGACAACCTCCCTCGGCCTGCTGGCCACACTCTTCCCAATGCACACCAGGATGGTACCATTAACCTTCTTGGCCACCAGGGCACACTGCTGGCTCATGGGTAAGTTGCTGTTCACCAGAACTCCCAGGTCCTTCTCTGCAGAGCTGCCCTCCAGCAGGTCAACCCCCAGCAGGTCAACCCCCAGCCTGTACTGGTGCAGGGGGTTGTTCCTCCCCAGGTGCAGGACCCTACATTTCCCCTTATTGAACTTCATGAGGTTCCCCTCCACCCAGCTATCTGGCCTGTCCAGGTCACACTGAGTGGCAGTGCAGCCCTCTGGTGTGTCAGCCACTGCTCCCAGTTTTGTATCGTCAGCAAACCTGCTGAGGGTGCACTCAGTCCCCTCATCCAGGTCATTGATGACCAAGTTGAAGAAGACTGGACCCAGCACTGACCCCTGGGGCACACCGGTAGCTACAGGTCTCCAGCCAGACTCTGCACCGCTGATCACAACCTCTGAGCTCTGCCATTCAGCCCGTTCTCCATCCACCTCACTGTCTGCTCCTCTAACCCACACTTCCTGAGCTTACCTATGAGGATGTTATGGCAGACAGTGCCAAAAGCCTTGCTGAGGTCAAGTTAGACAACATCCACTGCTCTCCCCTCATCTACCCAGCCAGTTGTTCCATCATAGAAGGCTATTAGATTGGTATGGGATGATTTCCCCTTGGGAATCCATGTTGACTGCTCCTGATGACCTTTTCCTCCACATGCTTCGAGATGACCTTCAGGATGAGTTGTTCCATCACCTTTCCAGGGACGGAGGTGAGGCTGACTGGCCTGTAGTTTCCTGGGGCCTCCTTCCTGCCCTTTTTGAACACTGGAGTGACACCGGCTTTCCTCCAGTCCTCAGGCTCCTCTCCTGTTCTCCACAACCTTTCAAAGATGAAGAGTGGCTTGGCAATAACATCTTCCAGCTCCCTCAGCACTCGGGGGTGGATTCCATTGGGGCCCACAAATTTGTGGGTGGCAAATTTGCTTCAGGGATCTCTAACATGATCCTCCTCAACCAAGGGAAAGTCTTCCTTTCCCCAGACTTCCTCTCTTGCCTCCAGGGTCTGGGAAACCCGAGGGCTGGCCTTGGCAGTAAAAATTGAAGCAAAGGTGGCATTCACCACCCCCACCTTATCTGTATCCTTCATCATCTGGGCACCCACCTCGTTCAGCAGCAGGCCCACATGTTCCCTAGTCATCCTTTTCCTGCAGATGTACTTGAAGAAGCCCTTCTTGTTATCCTTGACCTCCCTCATGAGATTTAATTCCAAATAGACCTTTGCCTTCCTTGTCACCTTCCTGCACACTCTGACCACATCGCTATATTCCTCCCAACCAAAGGGCTGTCCCTTTTTCCACATCCTGTAAATGTCCTCCTTCTGTCTGAGGTTTACCAGAAGCTCCTTGCTCATCCGCACAGGCCTCCTGCCACTTTTACTCCATTTCCTGCTCATGGGGATGCACCGACCTTGAGCACGGAGGAAGAGGTGCTGTAATATTAGCCAGCTCTCTTGGACTCCCCCTAGCTTCTAGAGCCCTAACCCATGGGATTCCTCCAAGTAAGTATTTGAAGAGGCCAAAGTGAGATCTCTTGAAGTCCAGGGTTGCAATCCTACCTGTCACCCTGCTTCCTCCATGCAGGATCCTGAACTCCCACTATCTCACAGCCACTGCAGCCAAGTCTGCCCCCAGTCTTCACATCCCCAAACAGTCCTCCTTTGTTTATGAAGGTCCAGGAGCACACCTTGCCTTGTTGGCTCCTCCAGCACCTGCATCCATAAGTTATCATCAACGCTCTGCAGGAACCTCCTAGGCTGTGTGTGCCTCGCTGTGTTGTCTTTCCAGCAGATGTCAGGGTGGCTGAAGTCCCCCGTGAGAACCAGGGCCTGTGATCATGAGGCTCCCTCCAGCTGTCTGTACAAGGCCTCATCGACTTCCTCTTCCTGATCAGGTGGCCTGTAGCAAACACCCACAACAGTGTCAGCCATGTTGGCCTGCCCCTTAATCTCTACATTCCAGTTGCTCCTTCAGACAAAGAGCAACTCCACCACCTCTCCTCGCTGGCCTGTCCTTCCTAAAAAGCACACAGCCATCCATGACAGCATTCCTGTTGTGCGAGATATCCCACTGTGTACCTGTAACTGCAGTGAGGTCATGGCCCTGTGACTGCACACAGATCTCTAATTGTTCCTGTGTATTCCCCATGCTGCGTGCGTTGGTGGACAGGCATTTCAGAGCAGGAAACCTGCGTGCTCGATTACCAGGAGGCGTGCAAGAGGATCCACCATAGGCAGGCAGGCAAAAGGCAAGCAGAATCCTTCAAAAAGTAAATATGCCAAATGGCAGGCTTAGATTCTGGCAAAACATGCTGAACACACAAATTGGTAAAACTTGTTGAACATACAAAGAATGGACTAGAAATCAGTGGAGCACTTACAGTTTACAGCATTTAAGGAGCTAGCCCAATGAACCCATCTATGTCAATTGAAAAAAATTAATTTGAAAAACCCTAAACAAACCACATTTTTAAGTGTTGGAATTGCAGTTCTCTTTCTAGATGCAGCAAAGCTCCCTCTGCAATACCTGAACACGCTGTGTTCAAGCATTATCTCTACTAGCTGAAGAAGTAGCTTGCTCTCCAGACTCATGCTGTCCCTGACTTACCTGCTAAGATTGCTAATCCAGTTAGGAGAGCAAGTTATATGTAGTGCCTGCAAAAGTGGACTATAGCCTTTTTGTTGCATACAAGTCGATCACTGCTTTCAGACTGTGGTGCCCTCTGACCTTCTCCCAAGTGGACAAGGTTCAAACCAGTCTGCAAGGATCCACATCCTGTTACTTACTCATTTTTTCCCCCAACACATATAAAAGCAAAACAAACACTGAATTAAGTTATTTTAATTGCAGAATGTACAAAAATTAGTAAACATGATTTCAACCAACACTCAACCATGTTAGCTACACAAAGCCAAATTTAAAGAGGAGTGTTGTGACCCAAAATGAGTCATTCAGGATGACCTACCTTTCCCTTGGGACCAATGACCAAGTTTATGATACCCTTGGACTGAATTGAGGTAAAACACCAACAACCAACCAGTTTTATGATTTATTAATACAAAATACAATATGTGGTTAGATAGAATAGCTCAACGGCAGTTACTTTAACTGGATAAGCAAGTCCTGTGCCAAACGTTATTACTTAGATCTGGCCACTATTCAATAAAATGAATGGCGAGGAGGAGAGAAAGAAGAAAAAAAAGAGGTACCACTACTCATGGATACAGCGGCATCCTGTTGGTCCTCTTCACCCTGGGTGTCTTGGTGGTGGGGGTGCCACCCAAGATTTTGTCAATTCGGGTTTTATGCTCTCAAGAGGACACCTCCTCATTCACATACAAAGTCAAGGGGTGCGTGGTCAGTGTCTGAGCAAGATCAGCATCTGAGTAGTGGTTGCAGGGTGTCCTCATCAGTGGTTGTGAGGGGTTTAGGCAACCCCTGCTGTGCACATGAGCAGTTGCCTTATGTTACCACAGAAGTTTCTGCCAGGAAGTGCTAGCTAGACTTCGCCTTCACAAGATTCTAAAGCCATTCCATCCTGTACCACCTTGTGGCTACCAAGTCAGGCAACGCTGGCTCACTTTGCAGCTACAGCTCGTTTCAGTTCCTCTCCAATCGGAGTAGAAAAGCTTTGCACCAGCTTTGCTTGAATTTGTGCATTAAGCAATGTTTAAGGCAATTATCAATATATTGGTTCCTTACAAGGAGTTCGTCAACACAGGCCAGAATTGAGTACTGGGCAAGAAGATACTGGTAAAATACCTTGTATACAAAAGTAAGTGCAAGACTCCTTTACACACACTGATAAATTACAAGCTTAACCCGTAGTGTCTGGCTTCACCCTTCCCTCCCAAGGGAACGATGCTGTAGCGTCATTTGGGGATTTCATATGAGAACTGTGAGGTGCCCACTTCATTAGGCTAACCGCATTAAGTCTCCTTAAAGAAATAACATTGTAGTTTCACTGCTAAAACATCTCTGCCACTCTGCAGTGTGGTGTAGCACCTCTAATGTTGCTAAAACTACAGCAACATTCATCTCGGAACCAAATTAAGCTTAGAAAAGAATATTATCCTACGATAAAATATCTTGAACATCCCCCTCCTCCCAGGAATGCTAAAATATCTTCATACGCATATGGAATGTGCTCCAAAAAACTGAACACAAGACAGCGATGATTAACTTGTAGACTTGACACACTATCTCTTCTTCAAGAAGAGTTCAAGAGCAAGTCACCCCAACTCTCCACCTTGTTTTACTCACTTGTACTTCTCACAGGTGTTGTGTACTTGTAGAAATTCCATAAAAAATATTAAAAATATATATGTATCTATTAAAAAATATTATATGCTAGAATACTTGTTGTTCCTTGAAGAAACCAAACAGATGGAAAGTAAGAAATAGAGCAGATATTTCTTTAAAGTAAGCTTTACCAAAAAAACATAGTCCAACTTACATATTCTTGTGTGAAGTCTATGAGGTTTTGCAAATCAATGTCATCTCGGTATGCTCTGATGTTGTTGTTTATAAAGAAATACAGCTGGTCCTTTATCCAATCTTTGAAAACAAATGCTAGAACACCAGCAGTGAGCTCCAAGAAGAAAATAATTCCAAGAAACACAGAAAACTATGAAGGAAAAGAAAAAGGTTAAAATTAGCTTGCTTTATGGCCAGAAACTTATTTTTCAAGGCTCACAATGACGTCGTGTCAAGGCTTTATCTGTTTCAGTGCAAGTTCAAGCTATTCTAGCACACAGGAAATTTTAAATTAAAAATGCATCAGTTTTAATTAGGGCTATAGTACAAGAGTCTTAGTTTTATTCTAACAAATAATAAAAATGGCAACAAATTCAACCCTTGGACATTTCACTGGGATTTTCAAAGAGGTCCCAGAGAATACACTGTAAATTTCAACAGACATGGCTACTCAACACCTGTAGGGCCCTCTGAAAATTCATCTTGAATTTCTATGGAGGCACTTAACATTTGCAAATGCATAAACAACCAATAGTGCCAGTGAAATGTTTTTAAGTGACTTCTTCTTTAGACATCATCACTGGCAAAGCTTTGCTTAAGCAGACAAAGGAAAAATTGGTAACAGCAGAAATTAATTAATGACTAAGTCAGAGCAGAATGTCTATGGAATGACTCACATATACATTAAAACCAAATGAGGCTGCTATGATTAATGCAAATTCAATGGATGCCAAAGGCATTACTAATGATCTGCCACTTTCTCTAAGCATCTCCACTGAGTCTACACCATTTTAAAACACACAGGGGTCTTCGTATACTGGAAGTACATCCCTTTTGCAACTGTGCCTTTGAGTTTCATTTTAATATGCTCTCTGTGTTTTCTCTGATGCATTGTTAATTTCTCCTCCGGCTGCCGTATAGGAAGCTATTTCTGGTACAGCAGATGGGCTCATTTTAGGCATGCTAAGAGAAGCAAGGGAGAAAAAAGCATTACATTAGCTTCCCCCTCCCCATCTTTTTTTTTTTTTTTTTTTTTTTTTTTTTGGCAAGACAAAAGCAAGCTAGAACTATCCCAAGCTGCTTTATAAATGCCTCAAACTGTAACCCTCAACTGCCTCCTCCCCTTATACAACCCGTCTGTGGGATCCAAATATGTCATCTGAAGGCAGTTATTTCACTGGAAGCCTTTTCATGTCTGTATTAACAGTTAATGGTTATGAAGACACAACTGCTACCCAGGCTATGCCCACCTCTGGAAGTCAAAGTGGTGGAGGAAAGAATCTTGGATTTTTATTATAAATCTGAGATTTATCTACAATGGAACATGATACTGCTTTCCTCATCTTCAAAGCTCACAGGAGGAAAGCTTTCAAAAAACAGAACCAGGCTACATAGTTAAAGGAGTTTTGAACACTGAGGTATGTTTGTGTATCAGCAGCTCCTTCCCCAACTAACAGTCCAGCCTAGAGACAGACAGTTTCCATTTTCTTTACCTATCCTGGGCACATTCTCCTCCCTTTCTCCCTCTCAGGCTCCAGCACTGCCAGTAAGCAATAAAGCCTTTTCAGATTAGCTGAACAGAACAGAACCGAGAACATCAGCAAGCAATCCCTTATAACAGTCCTATCTACTCTGTACCATGAGGGGCACTTGCACAGCAGAAATCACACAGGTCACATTCAGTGGTCTGTCTACATTCCTCATATTTCACAGGGTGCTAGTTATGGAGTCTTAAGTTCAAGATGCAGATTCTTAGCAGAAATTTCTCTCTTTTTGTGACAGGAAAGCAAAACGTTAGGCTATATCCATATGAGAAGCACTAGTTCCATGTTATGATTCTTACCATCAATAACTTCAAATCTTAAAAAACCAACAGTAAGCACCAGAGACTGAAGAGCTGTAAAGTGTTAACAGTTCGGCAAAAGCTATTCATGGAACAGCAGTCTCCCATTAGGTAACACCTTCCACTCCCAAAAAGACATTTTAAAATCTTCACACAGTTAAGCAGGAACAGAGAACATGACTTATGCTATGCAACTGATGAATGCCACAGTTGCAAAGGCTACTTACAAATTTGAGAAGAAAGGTATTTTCTCGCAAAGCTCCAATGCATCCTGCAAATCCCAAAATGAACATAACTCCTCCTACCACTAAGAAGAGCCAAACTGGATCAAAGCCTCCCAGGTCAGTGATGGAGGAGATATTGGACAGCACTCCCTGAGAAAGAAACAATGCCAAGGGATAACAGGTATGTTCAGCTTTCAGTTGTAAAATTCTGCTTGCATTTTTCTTTTTAAAAAGGTAGAAGACTACAGCAAATAAACAATCTGTAGTACATCAAGAAAACACAATTAAGAAAATCTTTGCATTACAAAAAAAAAAAAGAGATAAAAAGGGTGATTATGTACAGTATTTCTGAATCAACATGCGGAATGAACAACAAAATGTGCTTCTAGAGTCCTCTGCGAGAAACCCACACAGCATTTTGCTGCTTCTGTAGCTATAAGAATTACTCTTGCCAGAAAGTCAGAACAGATATTTGAACAAAACTTAACTCAATCTTATTACCCATACTGAGATGAATTTTAGATATCACATACATTATTTATGCAAGCACACTGTTACACATTATGACAGAAAAAAACACAGTCAATAGCAAGAACACCACCTTGAATTTAGCATTTATACTCTGTATTTACAACAACTGACAGAAATGAGAAGCAAGCTCATAGGTTGCAGCATCTTGTGTCAATGAATTTTACACCAAATTTTGACAAACTAGATACCTGGCCAATTCAACTTCAGGCATCTACGGTGCCAAAATCTCATTACATAAAGTACAGCTACTGACTAATCAGCAGGAAAAGACTGAAAATAATGTTAAACTGCCTTATGTCCTACTAAAAGATTTAAGTACTTCCCTTGGGAGATGCTTTGCACTAACTTAGGTTAGACCTATCATACAGTAAACCACATACACTGTGTTTTAGATATGACAGTCAGCACAGTCTCCTTGCAATGCCACTGCCCCCTTAGAAGCAGAGCTTGGAATGTGATGCCAGTAATCCTGAAGAACTTTTTTTTTTTTTTTTTTAAACACATTTTAACCTGAGTTTGGCTGATGTTTAACAGATGGGTCATACCAAGAAGTGAGTACAAAGTCTTCGTTATTATGGCGAGCTTTTGCACAGGAACAGTTACAGTTTCCTAAAGCCTTCTGGCAGCAAAAAAGCTAAAGTATCACTGCTTCTTTATTCACCTCCCAAGTGCTTAGGTCAACACAAAGCATGCTGCCGTAGCAGACATTTGTCCATGTGCTTCCTCAAAGAAGCCTGAACACAGGCTGAATGCTTTGGGCTACTGCTTTCCCTACTAACTCCTGAATAAAGCTGTGGCTTGAAAAGCAGCAATGTAGGCTTCAGCCTCTACGGTTCCTTATTTGCAGAATTAACAAGTTCTTCATCATTTTCCTTTTTCCCTGTTCATATCCCCTTTGCTTCTTTGAAATAGTCCCAAACTAGAAATAATTTTGCAGTTATAACCTCATTTCCAAGAGTTGTTAGTAATATTATTTACAGTCACAACTGTGACTTCAGACCTGTGGTGGTTTTGTGTTTGTTTTATTTAATGTACTCAGTCTGGACCACTCAGAACATATAAATATTCATGTAATCACTATCTTTAATTCAGTATTCCACATGGTTTGCAACCACTCCCATAGTTCCTAAGTAAAACTGATGCTGAGCAAGTAGTAAAGAGACACACAAAACTTTTTAATTCTGTAGACAATAATAGACTAGATAAAACATACACATTAATTTCTCCAATGCACGCAGCAAGGAGCCTTGGAAAAGGGCAGCATGCTAAAAGCAAAAGAAAAACTTGATTACAATCCAATCCTAAAGTACGAGCAATAAACCAACAGCATGAATGACATTCTCAAACCAGATTCCTCTCCCTCGTACTACAGGAGGCTACTGCCTGACAGAAACGAATGAAAAAAAAAAACAAAATAAAAATAAAAATCACATTCATCACTTTCCTCCTACATTATATATAGTACTAGTCATCTTATCATTCATTAAAAAGACAAAAATAGATGTAAGGCATGATGTAACACAGTGCTGCTCAGAGCCAGTTTTGCTATCAAAGCAGACCAGTTGGCACATCCCTTTTTCTAACTAACTAGTGATGAGAAGATACATGCCAGGCTGAAATGAACACTTAGCCATTATTAACACTTAAATCAACTCGTGTAGAAGTTTTCCACTACTTTTGTTTCATCACATTTGTCATAGAAAAGAAATCAAAGACATAATTTTCTTGCTAAGAATAACAAGCAAAAAATAAACAGTATAATCCAATAACACACAAACCTGAACAAGTCATGGCCATGGCTATACACAAGTCAGGAAACACGCCCAAGGGAAGGACTGCTAAGATGACTTCTTCACAAAGTTTTGAAGCCTTTCCTATGTTTCCTCTCTGTGCTTATGTAGTTACCTCAAGATAAAACCAATGCTACCTTAAAACAAACACTGTTACCCATTTCTTTTAACATTAGCTGATTTTGGAATTAATGGATGATAGCGTAGTAGAGTGAGAAAATAGTCACTGGAGAAAGGATGTTGCCTTTGTACTATAATTCTTTTACTAAAAAAAAAAAAAATAATAATCCAAGAAGGATGAACAGTCATTTAAGTCTCCCTTCATGAAAGACTTAATCTTTCTTTAAAAACAAACCAAAAAACCACCAACCCAAAAAAAGAAACAAGAAAGCCCAGAAAAAATTACTATGTTTAATGAAGTTCCTACCATATGGAAGTAGTAAAATTCAGATGAATGAAGAAATCCAAGTAAAATTCAGCTGACATTTGTGGACAGTGCTCTTAGAGAAGCAAGTCATAATATAAAGGTTAGTGAGAAAAAATATATCACTTCGCATTTTGTCACATCCCCATCGAAGCTGATGACAATAAAATTTAGTGAACCAGTTGTACGTTGCAGTTCCGATTGTGTCCTTTCACACCTTACTTGCTTTCCTAGCACTGCCAGGCTCTTAGCACACTGGTATGCCACTCAGTGGTCAGTCACGCAGCACAAGTCACTCATCTAATCTCTGGTCTCCTCCAGGCTCAAAGTCCTCAGAGTAGCTATGACTGACACGTACTGAAACAGAACACCACAAGCTTTATCTGCCATTGTTTACTGTCCTTGAAAAGCACCTTTATGTGCTGCTTCTGCTAGTCTGCATATGGAAATCATAAGCCTAGCCTGGATAAGCCCCAAATAATGCATTATGACAGCGCAAAGCACATACTGCCTAATTCTCATTTGCACTCTATATAGTCTCTGCATATGAATCCCAAGTTACCAGTATTCTGGAGAGACATCTCAGGATATACAATCAGGGAGACTTTGGCAATAAAAGAACAGCTAGCAGCAGGAATGACAGACAATGCTCTGTGGTTACAGCTAGAGATGCACAGAGGTAGTCTGATAGAAAATTGCTGCATACTGCTGAAATACGGTTTTGCAGCCTTAGTTTTTTTCTGGACACTTACAAATAAGCTCTCTGATGAGACAGTAGTGAAATACTTTAAAGAAAAGCATATTTTGCTTCAAGCAGCAGGGCAGTGACCGGGAGTATTACCTCACTTTATACTGTTAAGAAGAACTAAACATACAGGCCTACAGGCACATACTTCTATCCACCACAAGTTTTTATAAAGGCTACTACCAGTACTCGGTATTTTTTGGCTGTAATGGCTGCTTCTGGGAAAAGTTTGGCAGAGAGGTATAAATGCCTGGTAGTGACAAATTCTATCTCCATCCTGTCTTTAACCAAAAGCAGAAGGGAGTCGTTCCAGAGGTGCTCGAGCAGAGGATCAGAAATGTCATATTCTACCACCATACCCTTCAGTGACATGCTCTGAATCCTCAGGCTGACCAGTCAGTCACAGAATGTATAGCGACTGTTTGTCAACTGATCTCTTCTGTCAATGCAAGACCTAAATAAACCAGTTGTAAATCCTTTAATGTTAGGCTTTCTACAAATACAAAGTATTTTTCTCAGCAACACTACTACAGTAGTCCAACCTTTACTGCTGAAGAGTTGCAAGTACTACTGATGCTTTAGTACCTGTAAGGAGGAAATAATATTTTTTTTCCTAAACCCTGAATTTCCACAAAATTTTGTTTTGGAAGTATGGTTATTTTTCTGTGGTACAAGCACATCAGTTTCTTGGTAGTTTAAGCATGTCATCTTTATTTGGCAGTAAAGATTTTGTTTGTACAAAGCTACATACTCTTAATACTTTCAACCCAGGGCTCTGCTGTAGTCCCACAAGGACAGCCAGCAGGACATGTTCCCTGGATGATCTCAAGTTCATTTGTTTGCTCTGTTCCCCCACCCTCAATTGCCTGCTATACATTATAGCACCTGGGATGTTATTTAACCTTTTAAACAACCACAAGTCAAAATTTGTTTGGAGTAGTGAAGCGACAAAAGCATCACCCATAACTGAAAAATCAATAATGGCGAAGTTATGAAAACCGTTCCTTTATTTGTGAAATTTAAATCACTATGATACAATGATGTAGGCATGAAACAGTAAAGACTGACCTTATATTACCATCCCACCCCAAATTCAGGGGAGGAAGTCAAGCAAAACAGTAGGACCTGCTCTTTCATGCAAAAGGGTAGGGAGAAGAGGCATTGGTGGCACCTTAAGTCACACCAAAAAACATGAGATAACCAAGCCAGGCCTGCCAGAAGCTCCTGCAGAACTGGAGTCCTCTCCTTAAAGCATGTGAGCACAGGCAGAAAAGCAGTCTGTAAGAGATGCCCAAATCCAGTGACAGATCCTCTGTTGTCATGCCCTATTTCCCCCCCCCAAGGCTACAGCCCCCCACCCTGCAACCTGGATCTCATGCATAGCTCTCAAGGGAGAACAAGGCAAAAGAAAATGTTGGTCTTGAAGACAGTAGCTCAAGAAGGCCCCTCTGGATATTATAGCTGCCCAATTGTTTGCCTTTATCCCCATCAATAAAGATTAAGGAAGCAACAGTCTTAGAAAAGCAATAAGGGTGCACCCTTCACCCCTTCTCCACCTTATACTCCAAGATCATCAGGACAATTTGAACTACTTTTCAGAGACAGATCTCTGACTCCACCTTTGGTGCACATCTATATTTGCATTTCAGGTAAGATCCTGAAATTTAAAGGGATTGCACACAAGCTATGCTTCAGTTCGCACTAGGGAAAAGTCTCAGAGCACACCGACTAGATTACTTAGAAATGAAGATGTGCTCCTGGAACATAACTCACAACCACTAGCAGGCATTCAGTCCATAAAGTCACACTAGAACTAGGTTGAAAAAAACTCAAACCTTTTAAAACCTGTAGACTGTGCAAGTTGGGTCTTCAACACCATTTCCTCTCCTATTGGTCCACACTATTTGCATTTAACAGACGTAGCATTTGCATGCTGAACCCAGGAAGTTAATTTAGTTTCCCCAGAATATATGGATGCCAACATAGACATCTTGGTTGGTGCAGTGCCTCAGAGTTGGCACAACTATACAATCTGATTGTGTTTCTGATGAGGCCAAATAGAAGGGAGTCACAAGTGCATTAAACTAGCAAGTTTTCCAGACCATCTGTGGTTGTGGTTAGCGTAGAGAATCCACTGCCACGTTGAGGTCTCAGAAATGTCCCCAAGAGTTTGCTAGACTGTTGCTTCTCTCTGGAACAGTTGATTTCACAGGCAGGGTAGCATACTGCAGGGCAAAAGAGAACAGCTCTGAGTGAAAACATTTGAGGCAGCAGCACTTTTGAAAACCTGACCTAGTAATGAAAATTCAAGGCATCTTGAGTCAGAGACAACTTAGGAGAATCATCATCCTAGGGAACAAAGAGGTGATACGCTGTGAAACTACAAAGAATTTGGCCCACAGGAGTGCATGTTAAAGAACAGGACTCAACACAACAGTCCCTATAACAAACATCATCCCACTAAAAGGCCACTAAAAGGAAAAAGAAGAAACCAACACCAGTAGGATAGGAGAAATCTGCCTGCTTTTTTTTTTCTCCCCTCTCCAAGATGGGGAAAAAACCTTCTCTGCTGCAGAATCCCATTACTGGGGGGACAAAAAACATAGACGGTCAGAAAAAGATTCAGCAATACAAGATCTTCTGAAATATTTCTTCTTTGCAAACAGATTAGCCTTTCCACAGGCCCATCTGCAGGACTTTGAATCACTGGCAAACAGAAACACATGGGGGTGATGAGAAATACAAGTATTTCCAATGTATGATTTTAAAATGGAAAACTGTCTCCCTACTTTGTTAGTCATAAAATCCATGCAGTTTCTCCATGCTGTGCATCTGAATAAGCATGGGAAACAGAACAATAGTCATTGAAACATGCCAAATTAATTCCACTCCAGAATATTGTCTCTGCAAGCAAGAAACTAGGTGGGGGATGTTTACAGATCTTATTTACGTGGGTTTTGTTAGTTTTTCATTTCTCACAGCAAACAACAATAGCAGCAAAACTTTATTTTTCAGTTTCTAGTGAAGGAGAAGAATGAGTCTAGCTTTCTTGTCATGACAAAGCAGAGTTCAATAGGTAAATAACTGGTATGAATACACGCAAAATACATATTTTTGCATTTTTCAGGATTAATGGTTGCAAGGTCTTGGAGCATTAATATAAAGATTTAAGAACCTGTTTAGATAGTGCAACTTTATGTACTGAAATTTAAATTAAATGTAATAGCACATATTAGTATCCCTCTCTGTCCTCCCAAGTCCTATAAAATACACACACAGTCCTGGCTTCCAAAGCACGATACATATGCTTTGGGTATCCTTCAGCCCATAAGAACCAGCAGGATATGTGTACGGGTTCCTTGTTGGGAATTGTTTTTACAAGAACTGTGGGATAGACATGTATGCACAACAATTATGAATGACTAGTGTATCACTCACTCTTGATGTCTGCCACTCACTAGGACAGTAAAGGAAGTGAGAACTTTTTCCTGAAAACAACTGTAATTTTCATCTGTGGGCAAGCAGAGACAGACTTGTCTGACAAATTGTGACTGTTTCTATGTAGGGAGCTTAGCCTGTCCCACAACACCAAAGCAAGTCTAAATCACCTTGTACCAACGTGTAAAAGTCTAGCTTAAAATTTGAGATCCAGATTTAGAACTACTGCTTGCCCAGAATACTATGCTGGTACACAGAGGTATTATACTGCTACTCCAAACTGTGTACAACTTGACTTCTGAGCAGGAGCAGCTTCTACTTACGCTGATTTAACAAGAAGAGCCTAGAAACCAAACTTACGCACATGATCAACCTCTTCCACTTCTCCCTCTTCATTTCAGCCAACCTTATACAGGAGCTAAGTCTAACTGAGAAATCTGCAAGGATCTGCAGATTTCCTCCCCCCCACCTCCCTTCAGTAACTCTCTGCCTTTGCTACCTGCTACTTAAAGCATACCCTAAATCCACAGTGCTTTCCTTTTAAAAGCTCCCTTTCCATGGACAGTCTTAATAAGGTCTCAGAAGACATAACAGAAATTCATCAGAGTCTCACTACTCTTGAATATAAATCTCTTGCAGGCAATGAAAACCAGGAAGCTTATTTTCCCCCAAGTACTTACTGACATCACGCCATGAACACTCCCAACCAGCCTTAAGACCACATTATCTAATACATACAACCAAGGAGGGAAACACACATTTTATACAAAACTAGTTTATTTTTAAAAAGCCAACAGAATGAATGACTTGAAGTGGTTAAAAAAGCCAGTGAAATATAAACATTTCTCCTCTGCTGCTGAGAAAAGGCAGTGAAAGTTGCTTGGGTTTAGTACAGACTCTGCACATTAACATTGTTCATGTCATTGCTGGGAGGGGTGAGGGGGTAGAATTCTGCTGCCATGGATGGACTTTTATGGTGCAAGCCCAAGCCCAGCATGCCTGAAAACAGTGCGAGATTGTAAGCTATATAGTGCATCCATGTATAGACAGCTTTATTCACCTCTGAGTTTATTGCCCCCACCCCACCCCCCAGCTCGCTTTCAGGTTCATGACTCAGAATGCTAATTGCCCAGTTTTTGTTTAGGGCTGGCTGACTGGCTGTCAAGCCAATTCTATTGCCTATTTGACAAATGAGCTCTTTCACCTCCCTGCAAAGGCTGTAAGGAAGGTCACGAGACTGTATAGTGTGCATTTTTTTCTTCTTTACAACAAAGTTTAAAGGGGAGAATTCAAGCCAACTCAGCAAAACAGAGAAACTAACCAAACCCAGAAATCTCCCCCAAACTCTTTTTAGCCCACAACAAACAGGACTCCTGTAAAATGTGGATTATTTCTTTACATCCTGCATTTTTAATGTGTCCTGGCACACTGTCTTTTTATCTGAAAACAATTCTGTGAAGCAGCAAAAGTATATACAAGTTGATGGCCAGGTTACAAAACAACACAGCTGGATATAAAGCCACACCATTCAAAAACAGAAGTAAATCAAAATCCTCCCCACCTCCAAGTCAGTTTACAGTAGAGGATTCCTTCTGAAGACCCCATCCTGTCAGGAAAAAAAAACACCCAAACAAAGAAACCCAAACCCCTTACAAATCTATGTTTACATATCATACAACAGCAGCATCAATTTCAACTTTGATAAAAACTTAATTCATTAGGACAGCAGCAGCCTTCGCAGAATGGTTGAAGTTGGAAGGAACGTCTGGAAGTCATCGGATCACCTAGACCTGGCTGCCTAGCACCACATCCAGACTGCTTTTGAGTGTCTCCAAAGAGAAAGACTCCACATCATCTCTGGGCAAACTGTGCCAATGCTCAGTCACCCTCACAGTAAAGGGAGAGAAAAAAAAAAGGTGTTTCCGGATGTTCAGTCAGAAGGTCCTGTGTTTCATTTTGTGCCCATTGCCTCTGTCACTGGGCACCACTGAAAACAGCCTAGCTCCATCCTCTTTGCACTCTCGCTTCAGGTATTTATACACATTAAGGTTCCCTTAATGTGAACAGTCCTAGCTCTCTCAGCCACTCCTTGTAGGAGAGATGCTCTGGTCCCTTAGTCATCTAGGCAGCCCATTGCTGGACTCTCCAGTATGTCAGCATCTCTCTTGTACTGGGGAGCCCAGAACTGGTCCAGATGTGGTCTCACTAGTGTTGAGTAGAGGGGAAGAATCCCCTCCCTCAACCTACTAACAACACTGGTAATACAGCCCAGGAGACAATTAGTCATCTTTGTCACAAGGGCACAGTGCTGGCTCACGTTCTATTTGGTGTACACCAGGACCCGCAGGTCCTTCTCTGCAAAGCTGCTTTTCTGTCTTACAGTATACCATTACAACAACCCATAATGCTCAAGGGATACCCAGGCTAGCCTTAGGTCTTAGAAGTCTAGCTAGAGAAAGGGTTTTTAGTTAAGTTACCAATCTCTCAAGTCTTAGACTTCACCTACTTGGCTTTTGCCTCCAACTCCACAGTTGCAGCAAGAACAGCTCTGTCTGGGATGTAACTGATCTGCCCTCCACTAAGTTGCACAGGCCCTATGAGTAGCTGGAACTTGAGCTTGCTGACCGCAGCTTCTGGCCATTCCGTGTCCTTTGGAGAGCCAAATGAAAGAAAGGTCTCAAACCGGCTTGACACAAGTCTATTTTTCCATAATTCTTGCTACAAAAATCAAGTCTGTCTGTGCTCCAGAGCTCTGCAGTTCAGCTACACCTATACTACACATTTTGGTTGACACAACCATGAAATGAAACAGTCCACACTAAGCACCACAGTACACAACAGTTAAGAGAAGCTGGGGAGAGATGTTCATTTTCAAGGAAAGGCCTGTGCTTTAAAAATACAAGCATTATTTTATTTATTAATTTTTACAGAAAAACCCAGTACATATGGAGCCTGAGCTAGTGCATATTAAACTGTTCTAGGTGGTTTTATTTACTTGTCTGAAAAACAACGTAGCATTTTCTTCCAGTTTCAGGAACTGATTAAAAATGGTTTTAAGATGACCTGATAACAGATGTCCAAATCTCAAGTAAAATCATGAGCTTTGGCTTCTTGCTATTAACAATTATTAATTAAATGCATTTTTCCTAGGAAGGGGTGGTGGTGCTTTCCATATAGAAAATATGTAAAACCTAACAAATCATTATTCTGCCAGAACACCCTCTAGCTGTACAATTGTCATATTTTAGACTTCAAACACTAGACTACAGCTGTTTTCCCTACTCATTCATGCTAAAGAGGAATCATTTGTGTTATCTACTGAAATTATACAAAAAAATATGTACAATCTCTTCTAGAAAGCCACTTCAAAACAAAATTCTTCTCTGGGACTTAGACATAGATATAAGCTCTGTGAGTATGCTCAGAATGTTAAATAAAACATGTTATTGCATCTTTGCTGAATGAAAAAAAAAATCACCTCTTTCCAACATGAGTATCATGTGGTATGTAAGTACAAGTATATATAGGAGTATACAGTACGAGTTAATTACTACCCATTACTATTTGTAAATATTTACATCCAAGGCACATACACAGAGTAATCAGAATCTAAGTTAGCAACTCACTTCTGAACGAGCAAAATTTGTCCTAAATTTTTAAGTGGCAAAACTCCAGTGCTTCCAGCATGTTATTTGTTCTGCTGCAAATGCCAGCTATTATGCCTTAAGCGAACACCAATTTGTAACTTTGTCAGTGTTTTCCATTAAAAAAAAGAAAAAAAAAAACATTATGTAATTGAGTATCACAGCACCATTGTTACCAGCTAGGTTTTGTTATTTTCAGTCTTTTAAAGTAAAGGAAACTCTGGCTTTCATTCTAGCTGTTGCCTTTTAGCAAGCCAAACTCTTCATCCAGTAATCCAACACATACTGACTTGTTTTGTGTATTATGTCTTGATATTTCATCTTCTTTCCATCCTCTGCAGCAAGCAAATTAAGAATCAGGCTCTAGTTCACAAATGTTTTCTCCTTCCCCCGCCCCCTTTCTTCCCATTTCCAATCTTATTTTACAGTCTTGCAACACAGAGCATTCCAATGGACAGTTTTATTTGCACATCTGTCTCGCATTTGGCTTGGTTTTGGGGGTTAATTTTGTTTTGGGTTTTGTTAGGGATTTTTGTGTGTGAGTTGTGGTTTATTTGGTTGGTTGGTTTGTTTTGCTTTTTTAGTTTTGGGGGTTTTGTTAGTCTGGGGTTTTTTTTGGTTTTGGGGGGGTTTGTTTGGTTTTTTTGTTGTTGTCATTTTGGTTTGTTTGTTTGTTTTTTTTTAAAGAGGAACAGAAATTAGCATACTATGTTAAGGCAAAGCCAAGGAGGCTTATTTTTCAGACAGTGCCCTGTGATCCATGTAGGCTTCCCTCTCCATTCCTGGGGACACATGCAGCAGAGACACAATGCCAATATCACCTGTAGCAGAGTGTTCTAGTACCTGAAATGCAGTTTGAGCATGCATGGATTGAAATGGTTATTTTATGTGCAAGTGTCTGCCATGATTCCTTGCTAAGGCATTCTTGAGAAAGATGCCTGGGATCTTCCTCTAGGTGAGCCAAGCGAAGGTTTTATCTGACAGAGAAGCTTGATTGCGTTTTGGTAGAAACTGTGTGTGGACACACAAAATGTGTGGCATGTTACTATTCAATATTTCATCAGAGTAAGAAAAAGAAAGAGGAAAAACACAGAGTTTGGTGCTAGATTCAACTTACCTTTTCATTCCATGCCCACAATCCAATCCCAAGAAATGCTATGCCAAGGAACTAAGGGGAAAAAAAAAATAATGTCAGAGCAGGCACTATAAATTTATGGATTTTTTTAAGATATATACATATTGACTCATCCTTTCTGTTGGATAATCAATTTTTTCAGGATGGGGGGTGGGGGGGGGGTGGGGCTTACCAAGAGTTTTAAAATATGCACGTAGCTGTTTACTTTAAAACTTAACCATTGTAACTGGAAGAATTTAAAATTTGCACAACTCATTCAGGGACGTTCCACATAGGAACAGTAGGTGCAATAAGCGTCACTTTCTCAGCATCAATCAAGTAAGGTTCTCTTTGAGTTTTTCAGACTCAAAGCAAACTCCACAGTCAAGCAACACATTATTTTATTGTTATATTACCACCACCTGCACAAAACAACTGTTCTCACAGCTCTCTCCCAGTGAAAATGATTAGAAGTCCTAAATATTATCAGTTTTAGCAATGTTTTCCACAGACACACAGCTGTTTAAATACAATATAACCCATGATTTGGGCGGGGGTGGTGGGGTGGGGGGGGGGTGGGGTGGTGGTGGTGAGAGGAATATATATTACACACTGGTCTAAAAGAGTAAAAAAATTTTAAATCCCTGAAGCCAACATTTTATAACCTTTTTGATATTGAATGCTCCTGTATTTCAAAAAGGAAGTTACAGTCTTTTTCTCCTCCAACAGACTCAAAAGCACCAAGCTTGAAAGACAGCGTCTTTCCCCCATGATGGAAAAGGGAACAGCATCTATAATTTTCTTAAATCCCTCTATTCTGCACTCCACTGAATGCTTTGGAGTACATCGTTTCCCTCCACATACTACAGGGTTTCCATGAAAAGCCCACGCTAAGGATCAGTGAAACAAGCAGAACAGGCACAAGTAGCACTGTGCCTCCCAATACCACCACTGCCTGTTTGGCATGACACAGTACCAATCATGCAGAATTGTTTAAAAAACATTGTAGGTGTCCAAGCACATTTCTAAATGTCCATCTGTCCAACTTTCATCTCCAGTTTTTAAAACCCAAGCACTGTCTAAAACAGAAAACTAGATTCGCTTTAGCTTCAGGGCATGTAATGGAACGCTGCTCCAGCATCAAACTGGTTTTCTTTGTGGTTTCTCCACACTGCAGTGTACAGATATATTTTGGCACACAGTACACTTTATCTTGCGTAAACAGTTAAATATCCTAATGATTTTTCTTTTGCAAAACAGGACAAAAGTGTTTTTCTGCCAAGTAGTGGGAAGACACAGGGATACCAGCTTAAAAAGCTTTCCCAGAAGTGATTTCAACAGCTTCAAAGCAAGATTCCTTCTTCCTTATACGCACTTCTAAGTGGCAATTTTAGTTTTATACTACAAGACCACCTGTAAAGCATACCATATCAAGTGGAATATGCTCACTGCAAATATACTGAGGTTCCCTAGCACCCCTCGCATCTCTGTGACTTTCTCCTCCAAGTGTGCTCTGCCAGCTGACCGAAGGACCATGCACACTACACCCAACCAGCTCACCCAGAAGCCCATCTATACTAGCTGGGAATGAAACTCTCCTTTTTGGACTTGAGGAGTCATGACTGTAAATTTAAACAATACTACAAGCCAGTATTCTTCAAAAGGAGCTGTCACAGGCTTGGCTGTACTTTAATACAAGATAAATGGAAAATTTTCCTAGATGGAAAAACAGAACTGCTGGTCAAGAGAGTCTGTTATTTCAGCAGTCTTAATTGTCTAGTAAGTACAGGACATGGATTTGAGAATGTCAGTACAGCCTCCTGTAATACACCACATGAGCCAAAAAAGGTTAATCTTACCTGTACCAAGACTGCTCTTTTTCTGTAGTTGTAAAGCTTGCCACAACAGTGTGTGTTATCCTCCTGACTGCAGTGATTATTCAAAACTTGAAGTAAAGCTGTACAAGTTTCCAAATCACTTTCAGGCAGATGTAGGGGGGTTTAGGGGTTGGTTTTGGGTTTTTCTCCCAGTAACAAGCTTCTTTCCTTCTTTCTTACATAACCAAAAGGCATCAAGATTGAAGGAACAGGAGCGAGGGGGGCAAAAAAGCTACATTATTGTAAAAATCCATAAGATGCATTTGGACAAGGCAAATTGTTATTTGTAGATATGTATAAAACATTATGTTTTGTTAAGAGCTTAATACAGTTTTGTACAGAATAAGCATGGAAAAATAGAATGAAAGAATTTGATCAGTGCATACAAATGTGTCTTAACAGTCATACACGCTAGCTGCAAGTCTCAGTCAGATCCATTAGCTTTGTTAAATTTAATCCAGTTAAGTGTCCTGATCCTACACCAGAAGCTGAGACTTAAGGGTTAGATTATTTCATGGGTTGCAAAAGGTGACTTACAGCAGACTACACAGGTGTCAGGCC
This sequence comes from Falco peregrinus, assembly GCF_023634155.1. Lineage (NCBI taxonomy): Eukaryota > Metazoa > Chordata > Aves > Falconiformes > Falconidae > Falco > Falco peregrinus. The sequence goes on along the minus strand of NC_073722.1, from coordinate 71,612,650 downwards.
AGGCCAAGCTCATCTCAATTTAGGGACTGGGTAATGAGACTGTACTATACTAATCTGAAGCACCTAAACACCTGAGATTGTCAAGCTTCTGGCAAGCCTGTCAAGAAAAATCAAGCAACTGAGTTCGCAGCATTTTCAGGAGGCTCAAAAAATGACATGCTGCTGAGTCCCCTCCATATCCCAAACCAGAAATTTTTGCCCAGTTGGCTTTTGAACAGCTGATGGAACAGGAACAATGGCAGAGAGCCATTAGGAGAAAAAGGTTAAGGATGGAATCACGAACTCTTTATCACAGGATGCTGTGCAAATCAAAAGCTTAATGACATTCAGAAAAAAAAAGATTAGATACATTAACGGAGGATCCATAGATATTGAAAGGTTAATACAGCTTCTGGCTCACGATGTTTTTACACTGTTGCTCATTGGGAGATTATAATCAGGAAAAAAAAAAAAAATCACTGTATGCATGCTTTGTTGCTTAAACGCCTCTTGCCTTGGACAAACTCTACTTGCATTACTCGAGACAAGATACTGAGCTAGGCAAACCACTGACCTAAGCCCCTACAATCACGCCCTAGAAAAGCGCACCCTTGCACAAACACAGCCTGCTATCAGAATGAAGCACACCGGAATGCTCTCAGTAATCCCAACTGGCAGAAAACAGATGTTCACGAGGAGACTTACACCTCTCACCATGATTAACTTTGGATTTTCTTGACAACTATGAAAAACTTCTGCATGGTGTAAAAAAAAAAAAAAAAAAGTTGGAAGTGCTTAGCAAAATCCTTCTGGTTTTGCTGTTAGAATCAGAAGTAAAACAGGACACATATGCTGCTTATCTTGCAGGCCCTTCTGCAGATGTCTCCAAGATAGTCTTGTCCTGCTTGCTTGTAACCAGAAAAAAAATCATCTCTTCACATCTGAAGCACGTGGGAATGTGGCGAGATGGCACACACATCTCAGTTAATTCTGGAAAATTTCATTTACGTCCATTAAATTATTCCAATGAGTAATAAAAAAATGGAAGTTTGCCTCATTATCTACAAAACACTCTACTGAGAGAAATAATCTCAATTCTCCACATATATCTAGTAATACCATTTAGCCTGACTATAAATGGTCACCAGATCTGGGGCAAAGCTTGTAAAATCTTGATACTTTTCCATTTTTAAACAATAATTTGCAGAATATTACAACATTCCTCTGGAGCATTACAGACTCACAAAAAAACTTGCATAGTAGTACTTTCTCAGACATAGGTTTTCTATTCACAAACATTAAATGCATTCAAATTTCTCTTCTATAAGGATTATATGTATTTAAGAGTGAAATGTGTAGCAGTACTCGTACTGTTGCCCTACCTCTAAAGTTCACAGGCAGTTTTCAGAAGTCAATTGATCAATAAGCATTTCAAGCTGCACATATCTATTCCCAATCTATACTGCATGGAGGAAAATGATTTTTAGTTGCTAGGGATACAGCATCATATAGCACAGCACTTCATTTAAAGGGTGCTGGGGTAAATACTAACACAAATACTAGAAAATCTGAGAGAAAGCGACTTAATTGTAGAGTGATCAGATTTACTTCACGTACTGAATTTTTCATCTCACCTGAAATTCTTAAATAACTTGGCACCAGTTTTCAACTAAAAGGACAACAGCCACGGCCAAGCAGTAAAAGGTTGGTTAATGTGCCATGTGCATAAGCCAGTATCCATGTGTGGTTTTAAAGACTTGTGTGAGATGGAACTATAGTGCAGCCACTTAAATTTCACCTCCACCAGAAAAATACACACACACACACCTGAGAAGCGTGTCAAAATCAGAGTTCAGAACCAGAGCTTCCTCGCAAGAGTTTTGTGGGGGTTCTTTTGGTTTGGGTTTTGGAGTTTTCTTCAGCCCTCAATTTAGGCAGTTTGAAGACCTCCCACCTGCCCTTCTGCCCTTGCTTTGAGTTGCCACAAGAACTCTGTGCACTGTGCGAGCAAGGAGACTGTCAGGATTCCTATGGGCACTTTGGTGTTTCTTCCATGGCTATATACTGTCAGTTATTCAGAAAGTGAGATTTCCTTCTGCATGATACAAGTCAGCATAGCACAGGAGTGCAAGGGACTTATTTAGTGAGAAGCACAGCAGTGACTAGGACAACATGAAGTGTAACATTTCACATCCTGAAATACAATCAGAAGTCCTGTGTCTTCCTGAGCTTTGTACATACACAAAACCAGCACTGAGAAGTTCCCAACTGATTCTGAAACTCCAGATGAACAATTTTTTCCAAAGCACTTCCTCTGCAGGACTCTGTGCTCAAACTCACTCAGAGATATTCCAGTCAGAACACTCACTGCTTTCTTCAAATATTTTATGCCAAATCAGTCTTTTTGCTTTTTAAGCTAGGGCAAAAAAGAGTTTGATGCCTGTGTGAGAGCATAAAAGGGTTTTGTTGCATGTTTAAGTAGCCCTGACAGAGAAAGGGCACCAAAACAGAAATTGAAGTGAAGTTTCAGTTTTCTTCTTCCCTTCACACCACTGATGTGAACTCTGCTTTAAATATGCCAGTTAGCATTCTTTCAAACAAAACAAAGAGGACATCCTCTCAAGTCTCCAGCTTTCTCCTGGGCCAGTATCACAGGGAAGGAAGGTGCCAGAAGTCTGCCCTGTTCCTTCTTCTATTCACCCCAGTTCCAGTGACTTTCCCTTTCTCAACACAAACTGTTAAGAGCATTTCACTTTCATGTGGCTAGACATACATGGTGAAGAAAGGCAAACTGCTCAAAGTGTCCATACACATTTACGTATTTATGCCAATGTTTACAAAGAATGCATTCCCCTAAAGACCATTTCTTGTTTGCTTTAAGACATTACCACCAGGAAAACTCCATGTACTTATAGTCAGTGAATGAAGATGCAGCATAGGTGACTAATTACCATTTTAGTTCACAGCAACATTCAGATATAGACTAAAAGACATCAAATCTATTTCCATTTTACATGCAGCTTTTAAAAACCATTAAGCTATATTTCACACGCAATCATCTCTGTAATACCTTTTCCCTCCCAATACAAAATGCACACATGTGGAAGAAAAAAGAACCATTTCCATACATTTTGCTCATCTGAATCAGAGACACAAATGATTTTATAGAATCCTTCAAAGTAGAAAAACAGGCCCAAGAACACAATGAGAAAAGCTGTCTGCTCCGTCTTGCAGGACTCTTAGTGTGATGCCTTCTAATGAAAAATTAAGCACATATGACCCAATTCCAAAGCAAAGTACTGTGGCTGGTAATGTATCTTTCATTTTCACCAGTATGGGGGTTTCCATTTTGTCTGACAAGTAAGCAAGGCATATATACTTCCCACCACCACCAATGCAGTCTGTTGCCATTATTTTCTTACTGCTTTCTCCAGTTCTTTGATTGCAAAAGCAAGACATCTGCTTTCTGTTACTGTTGCTCTATATATTTGTTTTATTGCTTTCTGGTGGTGCAATTTTAAGCACTGCCAATCAGCTCGGAGCAAGAGTCTCTAAAGGCTGAAGTCCCTCTCCTCTTGTCCACAGAAATTGATATACTAGAAAACAGAGGGAAAAGGATGAATTAGACCCTACTTCCCCTGGTCCAACTTTTGAACAACTACTCCCCTCAAGCCTAAATAAAATAAATTTAACTCTTTCCAAGTTCACAATGAGACTCTCTAAACTCGGGTCCTGCTGAGCAGATTTGGAGCAGATTTTTTTTTAAAGCACACAAAACTTACATATAGCGATCACTTGGTAAAATTCCTCCATAAAAAAGTTTTTGGGAATTTAAAGTTTTTCTTTCAGAGAGATCTAGCTGATTTCCTAAAACCAGTAGCTTTTTCTCCATACAAAAATAAGAGACCTTTAAGGTAAATACCCTACCACTATGCCACAGAAACATTTAAAAAGCCTACAGAGTTTAAGTAACAAGACATCTCCATTCACTGTCACTTTGATACATTCACCTCACATAGATCCTATCCCTTCTCTTCTACTCTTCTTTACACTCTATTGGTGTTTGTTTCACTGTCCTCTCTTTCTCTGCTCTCCCTGAGCGAGCCCAGAAGACAATGAGGGAAGACTGAGAAATTCTGCTGCGTGCATCTCTCTATGGGCCTCTTCCCTGCCTTCAGTTCTGAACTACATGAAGTGCTCCATGTCTGTGTTTCCTATCCAGGCTTGTTCTCTTCATCAGTACCATTCCACCTCTGGCTCACTCCCCACCACTGCAGCTTCTCTGCCTGAAGTCTGTTTCTATTTTTAAAACTATCAAAAAATTATGTAAAGTGGTGCTGTAGCAGTGTATGAAAACAGCATGGGCTTAAAATACAGCTACAAGCAGCAACAAAGTGCAAAAAGAAAATAAGAGAACTGAGAAAACCCCTGAACCTGAATTCCACACCCTGTATCAGTACACCAATAATTTCTCTTAGCCAATTTGACAATGCAAAGATGTAAGTCTTCTCATTCTGGCTTGTAAGAAAGAAAAAGTATGAAGGCAAAAGAAAGCATGTACTGCTTCAAAAGCTGGGGTGAAGCAAAATGTCTGGAAGCAATATTGCAAATGGGTCAATTTTCCAGGTCTGTCTTGCTGCCTAGTGCTAGCAACTTCCTATCCCAGGGGACATGACTGTTCTCTTCCTGCTGCTGTGCACATCTCATTCATCCCAAACCACCCCACCTGAGCTTCAGGCTATTAGGTGCAGCCCTACCATATCTCTTCTTCATATTCCTTTTCTGAAGCTACTGTCCATTAAAAGCAGAAGTTAAAAAAAAAAAAACACAATAAAACAACAACAAACACACACAACACACAGAAACGCCACCATAAAACAAGGCATACATGAAATTCTCATTATGAAACTGCTACTCAAATGCTTACTTTTTACAGTCACAAGCAGTGAAGTTGTAACATCTAATTCAGGCATTTGATACACCAAACAGAAAGGACCTGAGCTAGTCTTTCACCTTAGTAACAAATGGGAAATTACATTGCCTACACAATTGATTTAAGTAGCTGAGAATGAAAAGTGCAGAGCCAGGAAACACAAACAGGTAGGCTTGTCAACATCGCACTGTACTATGAATGCTCAGCATTTCCTTTGGGGAAAGCAGTCTCAGCCTCTAGCTGTGCTCGTAGCTTACAGACAGGGAGTCCCAAAATATCCTATGCCAGCTAGCTACATAAGCTGCCACATCCCAGGCTGTTTCAACAGACTATACTCAAAGACCCATTCTCTTTGCTTCACAGAGAAGCAAACCCACATGCAGGATGAGGGAGGTACAAAAAGAGTGAACCAGTCTGGATATAGGCACACTATGTGAACACCCACCAGCTTTACAGAGAAACTTGGGCCAAACAGTTCAATCTGGCTCTCCTAGTTAAAAAAAAAAACAAAACAAAAACACAACACACACAAACAAAATAAAAAAAAAATCCACAATGAACAAAACAACAAAACCAGCAACCAGCACAAGAAGAAGAAAAAAAAAAAGAAAAAGTGAACAACAAGGAAGTGGTGAACACAAACCCAACCTGCAAGTGTACATAGAACTTTTCCCAGCAAATTCTACAATAGCTTTAATGCCTCTTACCTTGTTCATTCCTGGTTCTTTTTTGAGAGGTCCCCCGCAGTAAGATTAATATAAATAATATAATTAATAATAAAGAAATTTTAGCTTAAGAAGGTAGGAAATTATTCACTGCAATTTAATAACGTGTCAGAAACCAGCCTTGGGTATCCAAAATCCTGACACTGATGTGATTGTATAGCCTATCACACCTCTCCCCAGACCAAATCTTGCTCAGAACTATAAACTCTGTAACAGCAAATACATATATGTGTATGGCCTATGTTAATATATAAAACATATCAACTTCTAATAGTCACAGCACCGAGTGTGTGTGGGGTGGAGGTCAGAAGGGGACACAAGGGGGGTAATTCTTCACTTTACAAAGATGCAGAGATCAATACTACCTCATCAACAGCAACAAACATGTAATCTCAAAAGTCATACCAGCTGTGTGTATGTATGCCTGTGCGTACCTCAGTTTTTCAGAGGGACATGGGAAAAGAAATAAAGGCAAACCACTAATTGAACAGGTATCAAAATCAGTTTCCAATGTCCACGCAAATTTACTATCAGCAATCCAGATGCACAAAGCCAAATTACAAAACACACATTCTGTAAATACTGAACAAAATTCTTTATTATTTTGCACCTTGCAAACATTGCAATAGAGGGAAACATCTCTAAAGAATAGTGTTTTTAGCCACTGTCAATGCTCAACACTTCCTGTGTACTAATCTAACTGCCCAGAACTAAAATTTCTTATTATGTATTCAAAATGGTTTCTGTGTACCTCACAGTACAGCTTCCAGAGGCAGCAGCAGGCCTGTCAACCAGAGCTTTGAAAAATTCTGTTCCAGACAATACTGTCATTCAGCCCTGCATTTTGTCTTGCAGTACATTGTTACTTACTAACTCTAGAAGTTACCATATATGTGCCTGATGTAGACTACACAAGATTATTCACAAAATTAAGCCATTTTTTTTTACTTATATCAACACTAACCAATGCTTTATTAGCTATTTTTATACTACAAGATATCTTTCTAATTTCTGAAAGTAGTAAAATTTGCAGGATTTGACATCAGCAAAGTATAGGTATTAAAGGAAAACGTGTGCAGCATTGAACTGCTAAACTGGGTTCAACACTTCCCTGCCTGCACTGCAATTTGAATCCAAGCTACCAGAGAAAATAGGTATTTTGCAGCTCGAAAGTGCAAGCATAACACTACATAGAAAAAACAACTGATCTGAGAAAACATTCCTGAAGGTTTTCCCTTAACTGAAAAACATTGCTTAAGTTTTACCTCAAGGCAAGTGTCAGTTTCACTTTCCAGCCACTAACCATAACAAACACACAGGCAACAGGAGAGAAGACAACTTCAGAGGCAGTGGCATACTTTCCCAGAGAAGGATTTGGAAAGGAAACCATTCAACATAGCTTCTCCAGCTTTCAGCCCCATTTTTTATTTAAAAGCAGGTACATTTGGAAGCCACTTCCAAATTTTCTAGAAGTAAATGCAAACAAAACCACAAAAAAAAAAAAAACACAAAACTGAGCAAGGAAAAGCAATATCAAACATCTTTTTCCTGTTTCTCAATAATTTCATCTACTGACCTCTTTTTGAAACAACTGAAGATATTTGCATCTTGACTAACATGCCCAAGAAAATCCAGAATGCTCTGCTTGCCTTCTTTTCCATTTCAAAACAATTCAGTCTGGGAAATTTCCCCATTAATGTGTGCTGTAGTTCATCCACTACCAGAACATAAGAAATCTTTCAGAGCATGAATTATTTGTCTTCAATTGTAGTTGCATCATTTTAGGTATTTCTTCATTTGAGCTGCAGCATCAGGACACAGGAAGAGACCTTTAAATCTGATCCTCTCCTGATGCACAAACATTGCAATTAATGCTGCACTGGGCTACCCAGAGGAAGAGTGAGAAAAAAGGTCCTCAGCAGCAGACAGCTGTACAAACTGTCACCATGACTGTGGAGCTATCGGCAAAGATTCTTTGCTAATACCTTGTGTTCCTTCCTTCACATAGTGAAGAAAGGTGACCACAAACAAGCGGGAACAGCAGGAGGGCTGAACATATGGGACATACAGATGGAATGGAATTTAACAATCCAAACACAGCATCATATATTTAAGGACCAAGAAAGTATCTGCTATAAGCTGAAAATTTATTCACTGGAAACACAACAGAAGACAGCCTTGGAATTGCATGCATCAGTCTGCAAGCTAGTGAGTTGATGGAATATGTAGAAAGGCAAAATAAGATTTTGTGACATTTAGTAAAACGTCATCAGAAAGAAAATAATTGCTTTCTATGAGTTTCCCTCAACTCCATTATCTTTACAAAGGTCTAAACCAGCCAGCACGGCTAGTATGGCTGTAGCCACCTAAATGATTGCAGGCTGTTCTTTCAAATGTCACATCAACACTGGCAGTGTCATTACAACTCCTCTATGAGACCGTGCTGTGCCCCATCAATACCCAGCAATGAAACTGGGTTCTCGGGATTTTCGTACATGGACCCAAAAGCATAAAACTGCAGGCTCATTAACTAGACTGCAAGGTCATTAACTATACTTCAGTCCAAATAGTGCTAGGGAGATAAAGCATCCCGTGAATATACACTTAAATGTCAACACAAACAGAACCACGTAAAATGACACCCCTAACTCTTCAGGGTGTCCTGTTTTTTTATTAGGGAACATGTCTTCAGCAGCTCCTTAGGTTTCCCCGTTAGATCACTCAACTTGCGTCATACAAAAAGCAGGTACAGGGTTTTTCTAGGATCAGGCCCGTAACTGCTTTGCCCCAAAGTCACTCTCACCAATACTCTTTCATCCAAAACTTTGTTCAACCATCTGTAGGTCAGCCCTTCCCACCTGCCCTGAAAGGACACACTGGCTTTCCAGCTCCAGGTGGAGTTCCTCACTGTGTGCCATTTAGATACATCTCCATAAAAATCACAAATTAATTCCATGAGATTTGGTACGGCGCTGACCCCTATTCACACAGAAGGCATGAAAGGAGCCCAGTGTAATGTGACCACATTCCCAGCACTGTCGTGCTCCTCTGGCTGCACTCACATGACCTCTGCTTGGTTCCTGTCACTGCCAAACGGGCAGGGAACAAACAAGTGCAGGGCGGCACATCAGATCCTCTCTCTGATGCACCAAATCAAGTAATTATACTCTACAGCAGCCACCCTCAGGGCATTAGAGAGGGAGAGAGGGGGGGAGAGAGAGAGAGAGAGAAAGGGGAACAGTGTGCATGAAGACTGAGAGACATCACCGATCACTTTTCGTCTCTCCTTCAGTTCATACAGTAATTAGCACTACCAGCTCTCGCCTCAGGCAGAGCAGAAGGAAAAAACATATGTTGAAGTGATACACCCCAAATTAAGGAAAGGGGTTGCTTCCCTGCCCTGCCATAACAGTCAATATATATGATGTTTATGTAACAATGCAGGACAACAAATCTATCCCATAACTTTCTACATTGTCAGTATAGTCTATCACCGACTTGTTCAGTGCTCCTACTCTTGCTTCTCCTACACAACTCCTGACAAGACGCAGATGTCTGAGGATGTGCTACAGGAACTTACAAGCCCAATTTTGTAAAATGAGCCCCTGCACTCTCAATCAACGTAATCACATATATGCACAAACAAAGAGCTTCTGATCAGCCGTGAGGCCGTGTGGAGGCTGGAGTTGTGAAAGAAGCAGCAGAAGGAGAAAGCCCACACTCCACAATGTTTCCAGTGACTAAGAGAGATTGGTTTTGGCTGCTGGCTGAGCCGACTGACTGTCCCCATAAAACGCTGCATCTATTATCAATATAAAGGTATAAAATAGAACTGAAATAATGTTCGAAAAATATTTTTTTTAATGTTGGAAAAAATTAGGAATCATTAGTTCTCCAGGCAAAGGATGCACAGCAATCTAAATAGACATACTAAACTGTGGCGCAATTCTTTCAGATTTCCCTTATGACTTTAACAGTAGCTGAAACTACTCGAAGCTTTTGGAGGTTCTCCCCAAAATTATTGCTAACGTCCATAGTACCCGACTTAAAAGAACTAATTAATTACCATATATGTAGTTAAACTGAGAAGTGGAAAAAAAACCCCACAAACATAATGGTAAATGGTTTAAGTGTTCCTTAATTCAGATGCCATCCATTAGGATCACAGAATCAGTAGGCTAAAAATAGTACAAATGTATTTGAAGCCACCTGCTGCATCTCCTCTTCAAAAATAGTTATTATTTTAGAAAGGCAAATTTTAATGAGAATATCTACCAGCCCTACCTACCCTTCTCTGCTTTGTCACCTTAAAACATAAGCAATCTGTTTTGCAGCTGAAATTGTTTCACCTCTCCATCTGAGAATACCTACCTGTATTTTTGTATTTTCTCATGGAGTTAATCAGTCCAGTTTACTACTTTAAAATGGTTATCCCCCTTGCAAAATTAAGGCATCAGATCACAATTTTCCTGGAGAAAAAAGGATGTATCATGTACACAGATTCCCTTTTTTTCATAGTTCAAGGATTCCCTCAGTTCTTGGCTCCCAGTAAATATGCAATAATTTGATCCAATTTGATTCAAAAGAAAATACTTACATATGCTTATTAAATACATCGATTTCTTTCTCAACAGCTTCACTGATCAATGTAACACGTACTTAGACACCCTGCTGCTCTTCCTACTTCTGCCATACGAATCAGCAATAACTGTAGGGGCAAAACCAAAGACCCTAAGCTCCCCGACAGCATATCCTATACACTGGAGCAAACAAAGAGAAAGGGTCTTTTTTGCTACTTCACTGTATTGCTATGCAGCCTTTCCATAAGACAGGGTTGATAACACTGGCAGTTTGCACCAAAGTAAGAGGACAACTACTCTGTGGGTCCATCTCAACTGACAGAAGCAATACAATTAAGAGCTCAGCTTAAGCCCTGACATATACTTTCTACTTCATTCACTCTTCCAAATCCTGTCACCAAGGGCTTTCTGAGTAATCCAGACATCCCATTACTCCAGATATATACAAGAAAGGCAATAATACAGAGGATAAAATCATTACACCTATATATATGTATACTGACCACATGCATGCACTTAGAATTTGTACAAAATTTCTCTTCCCTGATACACAGCCTTCTAAGTTAATGAAAGATATTAGTAAATGTAAAATCAGAACTTTGGTATGTTTTTTTTTTAGGAATAAGAATTTTCATATTGATCAGATTATTTCTCTGGCTCTAAAATTTAAAATATAATCAGACACCAATAAAAAAAATACTTCCTGGACCTCAGACTCTTCTACCTCTCCTTTTTTCCTTGCTTTTTTTTAGAGTGCTTCCTAAATATTTACATTGTAGTTGAATTCAAATTGGGGCTTTCTTCGTGTGCTCAGTGACCTTGAAAATTGCCCATCATAAGTTGTCCCCTTGGAATTACACTAAACTACTGCTATTTTTAGCACATACAACACGTGGCACGGTAAGCTGCCATGGTAAGCACCCAGGTAAGTTCTCGTTAGCAAGACTCCTCATTTCGTAATGAAAGTTAATGTACCAGCCTATCATAACTTGTAAAATCACCAATGTTTTTATGCAAGTTAACCCCAATCTACTTTTCAGTGACTACTCTTTGAATAAGGTGTGTGTCACGCAGCAGATAAACTCATTTCCATTGACACATCTAAGCAAGTGCTCAATTCCATTCCACAAAAGGAAGACTGCAACTTGGACAATAATTAATAAGAATCAAAAAGTATTTTTTCAATTAGCAAGGGGAATTCTTCACTGAATTATTACTGAGTGAGTAGAGCACATCCTTACATCAAATTACAAAAAACAGGACACACTTCAGTGAAATTGTGTAGTCTGATTTTTTTCATCCTATAGATTCTCCACAAAGAGGGATTAGGAGCAACAGATTGGTGCCAGGGGAGCAGGGCAGGGCACACAGTGATCAGATCTTTTACTGTATTTTACAAGTCACAGAAAAACACCTAACAAGCATATTTCTCCTGAACAGTTACAGTGTAATGCCTAACACTTAATATATTATGTCATTACATATCATTGCTTTATTCTATCACTGAAATTAATAACTGACAAGTCCTCTTATAAGTTACAGCTAAGGTTCTTGTAAAACTGATGTGAAAAACAAAACCACTATAAGACAACGAATAAAGTATCTAATCAATTTATGTTTGGCTGAATGAAGAACAGAACTAAAAATAAGCCTATTTTGTATTCCCATATTCCATTTAACATTTAGAATGCTTTATGCAATATTCTACAGCATTATCTATTGGTATTCATTTGCAGTCCTCTCCATTATTAAAAATTTATCTACCAAATACAGCTGAGGACTAGGCCAATAAATTGTAAACATATTTCACTTCAAAATAAGAGTAGTACAGGTAACTCAGCATTTGCAACAAGTTTAAACAACATGAGAAAAAAGAAACTTCCAGCTATTACTGATTTCTTCTTCTGTAAATCCTAAGTAAGGAATTTATTTGACAAAAAAAAGCATTATCAGTTCTGTTGGGTTTGTTTTATCTTCATGGTCAGCTACAGACATCTAGGACCAAGGCTGTAGCTTCTTTTTGGGAATTGTTGTTTCCAAACATTCATTTTAATTTTCACTGTAGTATGAAACACAGAAAACTGCAACCATGTAAGGACAAGAGATGCTGCTGAAATTCCAGGGAAGCTATAGTATAGCAACGATACTACACTTCACAAACAATCCAGGAGCTCCTTCCAGTTCTGGGTTGTGAATCATGACATACCTTGGTCACAAAGCACTGAGCTTGCAGAGGAATGGCTGTTTTTAGAGAAGGGCTCTGAAGTTTCTCCAATTTAGATGCTGTCACACCTTTAATTGGGAGAGGGGCCAATGAGCAAAATGCATTTTGTTTTGGTGTATAGATAAGGATTCTCTATTTTTTTAGGACTACTCAGTTTTACATGTGCAAAGATGCATGCAGGTGAACTGCAATTTCTGTACCACGCTTATGCTATACATGAAGTGTAAGAGTTCACTACCATTAAACAAACAAATGCTTAAAACTACACTCATACTGTTTAAATCCTCATTATGTCAGAGGAACTTGAAACAACTTTGGAAGATGAAAGCAACAAAAAGAGGATTACAACATATGGAAACTGTTGCATACTTAGCAAAATTGAATTAGTGGCAGCAGTGCAATGCTACAGTTGCTGACAAAAAGCCTTGGGCCTGAATTACAAGGCTCTGTTTTCTTCACCTTTCACTGACCTTACAATAAAAACAACTGCAAAAACATATATAAACTTTTTTCTTTTTTAGCAGTAGTAACCTGAATCAGGAACTTTTATTAGCATTTTCTAAGGCCATGACCTTTTATTTACATAGTAGAATTTTTGCCCCAGTGTCAATAATCTGCTGATTAAATGTCTCTCAAGTCCCACAGACACAACAGACCATGACAGCTTAATGACCTGCTTATTATAATCCTGTGTAAAATACTTCTACACACTAATGTTTCCTCATTCCAGATTAGCCTTGAAATTTATGAAGTTCAGAAACAAGACCCAAAGACCTGAAACTATATATTAGATGATGAACTGAAAGTATAGAGATGACAGCGTCGCCACCACGAAGTTGACAAGCAGCACTGACCTTCAGTACACACGTCACAAGTGGATTATGAAAGAGTGCCTGGGAAGTAGCAGCCCAAGTGCTGTCTGATCCGGCAATGAGACAACAGCTATGACACCGGAGTTCTCACCATGGCTTTGTCACTGACCTGCAACAAGACCCCACCCAGGTCACATCCCTTCTGCGCCTCAGGTTTTCCTACCATCTTTTGTCTTGCCTAAATACACCGAATTCTTCAGGACAAGGCCTGATGGTCGAAGACAATACAATCTGTATTGTATAGGCAAAGAAAAGAATAGTTTCTCAGGCTCAGCAAGGCTAAAAGTGTTGATGAAACACTGGTTTCTTATTGTTTAATTAAACAAGACTGCATTTGGGGTTTTATGACAGACTATTGCTGGTCCACTTCCACTTTAACATACTCCATATACAAGAAAACAGCTTATGAAAAAGCATTTAGCAAAGGTTTCATTTGACCAATACCGCTAACACTCATTCGGTTTTAGCCATACACTATTACAATAGGTTATTAAAATCTACCATTTGGTAGATTTTAATAAGTTTAAGAGATAATACTGAAGGAGGGAGAAGGGATATAAATGCAGTTGTAATGGAGTGACACTGTGGCCATGTGATAGAAAATACCTATAGGAGATGCAAGAGAAATGCAGAGGCCCACCGTTTCTAGTAGCCTGTCTTACATGTCACTAGAAAATAAACCTAACAGCAGCTTTATCAACCATTCACAGATGACAAACTTTCATCAGCATCAGGACATTAAAGGCTGTTTTGATACATTTAGTCACAGCAAGACAGCTGTACTTTAAAAGATGCAATTACCTTGTCTGACAAAGCCAGACATGGGTTTTTTTCTTAATAAAAGCCTGAGAGTCAAAGGATGGAGAAAAGAAAAATAAGGCAAAGAACATAAAAAGCAGAACAGAGGGCATTCGTGTGACTCATACCATCTAGTTCCTTTTCTCCTTGTCTGTCCTAATTAAAGTGCATTTGGGATCAACACAATTAAGTCTAATAATGCCACAGAGGATCCTAAGAAAGCAAGGACACTAAGCTTGTTTGCTTAAAACTGCATGTCCCTGCCCTTGCTCGAGTAATCTGAAGTGCTGACTAGACCAGCCACTACCCCTTGTGATATTTCTGCCACCCTCAGACCTCACAAATAAAAATTGGGGAACTCCAGGCTGGTACGAGCTGAGATTACAGATGGAATCCAGACAAGTCAATGAAAAGATACTAGCAGCAACGTGAAAACAAGAACCACCCCAAAATTGTGCAGAAGCTCCTTTAACATTTCTCTCTGTGGCAGTATTAGCTACCCATTACCCTCCCTGTTCCAGACTTCCTCACCTGTTTTGCATGTCCACCCAGTTCTCAGAAGAGGAGAAATTCCAATATGAACTGAGGCTTGGAACAAAATCCCTGTCCTGGGACAGCAGTTTTATTCCATTTATTCTCCACTGCAGATTTTTTTTTTTTAATGATCTGATGCCATGAATACAAATAAACAGAAACTGCAACAAACAAGACCAGAAACTTGTTCCAATGTGTCTTTACACAGCAACTAGCTTTAATTGGCTCCTCCAGAGAAACAAACCAAGAATGGTTTAATGACCATTCCATGCTCTGCAACATGATATCCTACCAATTTACTGTTCAGTGACAAATGTTCATTCTTTAATGTTCTCTGACAATGTTATTAGCAATGAAGACTGCAAAACAGATCTAGAGTTTTCCATATGAATTATCAACATTAAGCAGCTACTACCAATTTCATATAGTTTTAACTGAGTATTTGCTGTGCAGTCCCAATGGTTACTGTTTTTAACTAGTTACCGTTTTTAAAGGATAATTTCACAAATCAGTATGTTCTAGGTCTCTTTATGTGGAGTGCTGTGGGTTTTTTTGTTTGGGTAGGGTTTTTGTCTTATTTATTAAGAAAAAATATAAGTTACACTTACAAACAGAAGGATTTTTTTAAGTTTCACTTTTTCTTCTAAAACACTGACTCTGCT
Source organism: Falco peregrinus (assembly GCF_023634155.1). NCBI lineage: Eukaryota > Metazoa > Chordata > Aves > Falconiformes > Falconidae > Falco > Falco peregrinus. Next base: position 71,597,343 of record NC_073722.1, on the reverse strand, counting down.
CATTCCAACACTTCTAATGCTTCCCATGGGTTGTCAGCAATCACAAGACATCACAGTAAATTTTACATCAAAACTGTCAGGGTAGTTGAAGCATATCAGATACATGAAATGACAATTGATTTTGAAAAACTTAAACTTCAAAAGGTAGTGTCTCTGTAAATATTCTTAGTTTTTTTCTTTACAGTCCTTTAAAGCATTTTTGGTAATCAGTAGGAAAAAAAGAAAGGGATTTGAAGTTGCTGCTGCTGTTTTTCTGCTTACAGAGTAGATCAGAATTAAAACATAGGCTCCTGATGCCCAAGCTCTATCATGTTTGCCATGTACCAAGGCAAACCTCTGTCAAGTCTTGCTTTACTTAATGGTTACTCTGTTGCTTTTTCAACTGAGATTATTTATTATATTTCTAAAATCAATAATGGCTCTGAAGCAAATAATGAGTAGCTTCTTTCCCTCCTTTCAGAGATCAAAAAATGTAACTAGAAAAAAAAAAGTAAATCTGACAGCTGTCTTTGTATTCTTTATGAAATAAACCCTGGAAGATGTTAGGAAGATTCTTCTTATTTTTTCATACCCCAAGACTGCACTTCATTGTGCACTTTAGGTGTTCCTAGAAGACACCCACTGCATTTTAATCAAAAAAAGTTTCCCTGAGGACACAGACACTGCAGCTTGGAATGTGCAGTTGAAACTACTTTGATTAATGTCAACATACAAGGTAAAAATCCTATTCTTACAGCAATATCCTCCCATAAATTCTCTTGTACCTGTTTTGGACCCCATTACCTCCAACAAGACTAACTAACATTTCACAGGAATTGGAATTGAGACACTTATAATCACGTTTGGAGAAAGCAGTTTTAGTCAATCTACTAGGACAACAGTGGGAATGAAGAGAAAAAGCTAATTTAGCAAGTAATTACCAGTACCTCACTGCCAAAAAGAACAGACATGACAAGTTTCCAGGTGCTTTTCCTATGTCTATTATTGTTCAATATTTTTATTTACAACCAGGATAAATGAAAACAGCACATTTATCAAATTTTCCCATAGTAATTAGAATGAGACTTTCAGTTTATTTTTACAGAGATCTGGACAGAATGAAATCATCCATTCATCGAAGACAACGTACAAGGAGCTGCTTGGAGCTGACAGTCAAATGCATAAGTGCAGTGCAGAGAACAACTGAGCATGTAGCAACTCCTCACAGAAAAGGATCTAATAGAGGATTACTCAAATGGCCAACACTTGTTAAGACTCTTAATACAAGTAAACTCTGCCCAGACTTCAAGGTCCCAGATATACACACATAGAACACTTAAACATTTCTCAGGAGGATCCCCTACTTCCCCATAGTTTTCCTCACTCCAGGACAGCAACAGCGAAGCACTGCTGCAATTCCAGCCACGGTAACACAAATCCAGAGTCACACACTACTTCCTTACTGAGCAGGCATAATTAAAAAAATTAAAGATTAAAAATAGTAAGTATTTTAAAGACCTGTGGTAAATTCTAAGTTGAATGAGTCAACAATAAAAAGCTACTACACAAAAACCACAAGCATCATACAGGAGCTTTAAAATTAAACAATATAGCCTGCAAAATACAGAGAGTAATCCTTTCACTGTATTTAATCCCTGTAAGGCTCAGCTGGTTGTTAAATCTAGTTTTAGGCATTTAACTTCTACAAAGACATGTATCGTTTAGAGTATCTAAGAAAGCAAAGAAATGATTGCTGGCCTAAAAAGAATGAACAGTCTTTGGATCTCTATTTACAAACACAAAGGGCAGCAAACTGGTAATAGCCTTTAACCATTGCATAAAGAAAAAGGAATAACCTCTAGTCTGTGTTCACAATGCAAACAGCAATAGGTTCATATTTCATCAAGGAGGACTCAGACATGTTATCAAGTAAAGCTTTCTAATAAGAGCACAGTAAAGCACTTCAGCTTCTCTGATGAGTCCTATTGCTTTCCTGAGGCCGAAACCATAGACAGTACTTGAGCCTTCCCTGTATAATTCATTACTAACTTGCCTCCCTATTCAACAACACACCCATGTTTCCCCTGAACTTTTTTTACTACTGGCATACTTGTAAAGGCCCTTCTTGTTAACCTTTATGTCCCTAGCTAGTCTTACACTAGACTCTGACCTTCTTGATATCACCCAAGTGCCCAAAGGATGCTTCTATGCATCTTCTGTCTTGCCTGTCCTTGCTTCTATTTCTTCTATGTTCCTTTTTTACATTTGAGTTCATTAAAACTCCTTGCTTAGCTAAACTCCCTTCCCCTGAAAATCAGTCCTCCTGCACAGTGTGATTTGTTCCTGACCTCTCAATACCTTTCTTTAAAGACCTCAGTCAAATCAAACTACTAGCAGTTTTATCAAGTATCAACAAAAGAGCAAGAGAAGTTGATAGAGCTTCAAAATCATTTTTGCATCTTTCTGAGATCCAAATGACAAGTTACATGAGAGAGTTAAAAATTCTAGAAAGGTAAACACTGCAAAAAACCCTTGTAAAAATAATTTTTAACTGAAGCTACTATAGACGAACTTCAAGCTGTCGTGATTATTTTGCCATTTCTCACCCCATCTCCCACACCTTCAATGAATATGCATTCTTTGCTTTTGAGCTGAAAGGTTTTTTTATTGTGGCAAGAAAAACTTGAATTTATGAAAAAGGTTTTGTGAGCAAGAAAAAACAGTGCAAACTGAAGAGACTCAATTAAGAGCCCAAATTTAGCAGTATACACTAAGGATAATAATCCTTTACACATCAACACTCTCAGTATTATTGTTGAAGGTTGCATATTTTTTCCTCACTATAAAAGACTTAATTTTTACCATGCTGCAAATGATCTCTGCAAGAAATGTGACAATCCTACTTTTGTCCCCAGATCAGAAAGGGAGCTAATTCACTCCTCCAAACTAGCAAACAAGTCAAGAAGTGTTTATTTCTGTAGTCTCACAAATATAAACTAGGTGCCTTATATACAAACAGTACTTAAGCAAGAATGGGCAACTGATCAAATAGAGAACAAAATACATCTTATTCCTTAATAGGTTTCATGTAAAATGCACACCAAAAAAAAGGACTATGAGATTTTAATGCAAGATTTGTGTACTCATTTGTCCAAGTATCAGCCAGATATCCATATAAAAGAAGGACAGGACTGAGAACACTGGAGTCATTTTAACAGGCTGAAATGAAGTAGGACATGGAAAAACAATCAGGAGCAGCCCTCCATTATAAAGGGAATGTAGCTATGTATACCATTGGTCTAGAAATATTGATTTTTATCATTTTGGAATATCAATGAACAGATGTTCAATAAAAACCCATCAGTCCTAACAACAAATTGGAGAAGAAGAAAAAAAAAAACAACCAGAAAACCTGGAAGAAATGGCATACAAAAATAATTTAGGCCCAAGACTGAGATCTCACAGCCTTTCCACAGAATAGTTTTTAATTCTTGAATATGTATATTAAACCCGCTACCAGTCACATTGTTTTTAGCAGACACAAATAAAGACAAACAAGACAACAAACCACATTGAGTACTGGGGGCGAGGAAAGTCAGGGAGTTGATCAACAGAGAAGCTGAGACCCTCACCAGAAACTGCAATTTTATGGCCAGGAGCTCTGAAACGTAAAAGGAACTCCATGCCAACTAGCATTTGGATGGCTTCAAGGGTAATCCACTGGTCAACTGCATTGAAAGCAGCTATACCGTCTTATACAGGTGAGCAAAGACAGCACCCTGCTACTGTCTTATGAGTAGCTGACATTGTTAAGTGTAGAATCATTTTGAATCAGCACTCAGGTTATATACATTGTCAGAGAAAGGCTGTTTGAAAATAAGTCAAAAATTCAAATGGATAACATGAAAGAGCATTTTGAAGTTTTAAAACAAAAAACACACTAGACATGGAAAATAAGACATTTTACTATCCTGCAAGGACCCTAGCAACTTACCAAAAGATTTCCCATCCAGATCAAGAGATAACCAGATTTCTTTGGTGAATAATCATGAACGTTATCATCACAAAATAATCAAGAGTCTATTTGCTTGGAAACTTGCTTAAAATGCTAGAGATCCCATTCTGTTTAAGTTCTCAATTTGTCTGAGCCAGGGGCTGAATCCGATTTGAATCTCTTCAGCAGACAGAACAAGGAAATTAACCACATTATCAGCCAACCAAACACTTCCATATTGGAACAACAAGGAATACAGGGAAATGTTTTCCCCTAAAAAATAAATAAAAAAGTAAGAATCGGGCACTTGCCTGGTAAGCATTAACAAACTGGCATTTCTTAATAGATTCTCAGTAAGCTGGTTGACCTTAGAAAGGGAAATTTTCCTTTATCTATTATCATTGAAATGGTTTAATTTGGTAACCTACAAAGGTTACAAAAGAGCCTCTTCCCCCTACTCCCTCCAAATCCCGGAATAATTTCCCCATCTATGCTTTCACAGATGGATGCACAGTTTCTAGGATCTTTGCCTGGACAGATACAACGCCAGCAAGCAGAAGCCTTTGATCAACTGCCAGCTGACTGCTGGAGAGGATTTGTTTAGGGCTCAGGCTGTTGTAAAACAACATAAAAGAAAGTTACTCTGCACATGGGTCACATGAGAGACATGCATTTTCCAAAAGTAATGACGTGGGCTAACAAAAGCTCCCTGTACTACTTTACAGTCCAGAGCTGCTCTTGCTATGAGGAACTTCCTTGCTATTTACTCAAGTAAAATTGTCAAGGGCTAGACTGACTCATCTACCACTGAGAATAAAGTGTGGTGTCCCAAAGGAACTCAATATTAGTACTTCTCCAGCTAAGAAACTGTAGTGGCATTTACTGAAGTACTTTTGCTGCTCTATTTCCTATAATTACTTCTTCAAACTCTAATCTGTTTTGATTGGTATAGGTCCATGACTAGCAAGGAAGCTATCAATGGTTCCTTTGGGGAAAGCAGGGATACAGCTTTACACAGAGAAACCTTTAAATAAGCAACACACTTTGCAGGCCAGTTGGCCAGTGCTCAATATATGCTTCTATTTTTGGTTAGCATCACTTAAAATATTGTGTTCGCAGAATTCTGTCCCTCCTCCTTTATCTTGGCCAGCCTACTTAACCTCACCTCCATCTGAATCCCTGCCCTGCATATTACCTTCACTAGAAAAAGCAGAAATCAGCATGAACACTATACAAGTAACAAGCTGGAAAAAAAAGCATCTTTCTGTTCCTTCCCCCTGAAATGATGCCAGTCAAGGAGTAACCTGTGGCTTGTATGTGGCAAATTGCCTTTTGGACACAGAAAGCAGATGGGTTATGAGCTACTGGATAGTTAAAGTCTTAGAGAGAGAGAAGAAAGGACATTGTTAAATCCATCCCTGAAAATCCTCAACAAAAGGCAACTGTCCTTGCTAGCAGGCAGTTCATCTTGATGCCAGCTCAATCGAGGCCACTGGCAGTTCAAAGGCTGCTACACTGATGCCTTGTAAGTAGTTGTCCAGCACATTCCCAGTCCTAAAAACTCTCTTCCAGCAATCCTCAGAACTTCCCAGTCGACTCAAGAGTCATGCAAAAAACAGCCAAGATGACAGTTGTAGAAATGTGGATAAAATATTGGATGAAAGCCAGCAGTTCCCAGAAAACATATCTTAATTCTGTACTGCATTCCCCCAAGGCAGACTACAGGGCGATGTGCAGTAACTTATTTCTTAGGGGAATGTTAATCCCTTTGGACAGAGATTGGGAGGAGTAAAACACAGGGAGTCCATGGAAGCTAGGAAAATAACCCTGAAAGAGGCAGATGTAAGATAGAGGTGACATTTTCAGCTTTATTTCACTTGATTGGACAGAAGTGCCCATCAGTTGGGCCTTTTGACAAGAACTATGGAAGACTAGAGATGACAAGGCAAGTGAAAAAGAATAACCTAGACTAAAGAACAAATTCACTCAAGAGTTTATGTAAGGTTAAACTAGATCCCTGTCTATTTATGAAACAGAAAGAGACTTAAATGACTGTCTACTTATGAGTAATTATCACAGCTATTATAAAAAGATTTGTTACGAGAATTTTGGTGTTATATAATTATCCGATGGGTCACCATCTGTCTTTAAGTCTTCATAAAATTAAACATATGTTGTTTTCACCAACTGCTGTAGTAGACTCACATTCTCATCCTGCTTACGTGCTGCAACATAAGAAGTCTATTCATATCATTGGGAATATGTCAGAGCCAAATATCAAGTAGTGCTCTGCTTGCGGTTTCTTTTGAAAGCCAGGCCACTTCCTCCCATGCTCAAGTAATACCTCAAGGACATAGATTCATTACACATAGCTCTGCCTGCTGCTTTGCTGCAGCTTTCATTTGGCAACAGAGTTATGGTCTGAAGTATTAAGGATGTTTCAGTTATTCTTAGCTTTTTTTTCCTCTTTTCCCCCCTCTTTCTCTCAAGTTCTGGAAGAGGACGACTCAATACTTTAACTGCTCAAAGAGTTCCTGTCTATAAACCAAGATCCTCTGTGGAAGGTTCCTACTCCATCCCTTTGGGCAAAGTGTTACTAGTGAGAACTCCCAACAGTGCTCCTAGTCAAAGATACATATTCTTTTTCCTCCCAATAAAAATTGCAGATGTGGGCCAAAGGGTTTCCAGGATTATTAGAGGAAGGAGGAGGGGATAACACATTTAGGACCTTACTTACTCTATATTCTTGCCAGCAAGTCAGCAAAAGTTTGAAGACTGCTGTTTGAGTGGTAGTACAAGAACTATCACACAGAAATGCCATCATTCAGCCCACTGGTGGGGGATGGCACAGGACCAAGATTTAGTACAATATATGCCTCCTCTTTCCAAAGAAAACCTAGGTTTTAGTAGTCACAAATTGTGCTGGATGTTTATACATGCCTTGCTATTTTGGGATACCAGTGTTAAAAAACAACAACCACCCAACAAAAAAAAAAAAAAAAAAAAAGCCAAAACAAAATGAGGAGTTGAACTGAGGAACTGCATGGAAGAGCTGGCTGAACTTTCTAAAAGTAAGATCACATACAATATAAAATATTAAATAGAATCCTTTACCCATACCTGCATGTGGATTTAAACTCAAGAGCCCCCAGAGACAGACTATGCATCAAAACACGGAGCTAAGAGTGCTGCTGACAAGTAGAAGTTCAAACCATTTTTATCAAATAAAGCGAGATGTTTGCCTCAAGTCTACATTTATATTTCATTCCCCCCCCCCCCCCCCCATAAGTGCAGGAGAGTTAATACAATTTGTTACAGTCACTAGGACAGTTACAATCAGCTGAAGTGGGTTGTCCCTCTTCCCAAGTGTTTACAGAAGGAACAATAACCTCAGAAGTTGTACAACCAAAGTAATCAGATTTAATTTTTAAAAAATTGCAGAATGACCATTTTTTAACGTGATGACTAGTAATTAAAAAAACCTGCCAGGTATAAAGTAACTTTAAATAAAAATTGAATAAACTGTTGATTAGGCACTATAGATTGACTACAAGCCTTTAAACAAAAATGTGCAATGCAATGCACTACAATTATGTAAGTGAGAAGAAACAACAGTAACTTGATTCCAACACCAGACCTTTCAGGCAAAGGGTTACAAAATGCATCTTATACAGACATGCTAACCAGCACTGTGGAAAATTATCTTCATGAGCCACCAGCTTCAGGTCCGAGAATTACACAGTGCTTACTTTGTGTAGCCACAAACATCATTAAGTATTAACAGTAGCATTCCACTCAATCAAGAGGAAAGGAGACAGTGTGCGTGGCAAGAGCACTCAGCCTGGTTTTGTTCTGCAGGAACAAAAGGAAATTACAAGTGCATAACCCAAAGATGGTGCAGGAGCTGTCTGGGCACTGATCCTGCAGCAGGTGGGTGAGCAAGGCACGCTCAGGCTACCTGCATTGCTTTCCGTCCAACACTGACCAACTCAAACCACTATAGCTTCTGTTACTGGCCCAGGTGGCCTAAGATCACCCAGTGCTCACCTCACTTTTCCTACTGCAGTTCAGCAAGTTTTGCTGTGCCAAACGCAGAGGTGGTGGCAAAGATAAAAGTGGCTCATTTATCCTCTTCCCAACCACCTCCAAGTTGTGGAGGTGTGTTTCTTTCATGGCAAGCCCGAGGCATCAGCCTAGCTAAATCAGTCTGGGATCAGCATTAGGACACTTGGACCCAAGAAACCCTTTATTTTATGGCACTGGGCAGCATGGAAGGGACCAACTAACAGATCAATCTGCTATTAGGAAGTCTATCTATTAAGAGATAACCTCTGGCAAATCTCCATCAATTGTTTCTTTCTTCCCGGATCCAAACAAGCTTGTAATTCTTTTGCATTTCACCACTCCAACAGTGAGTAAAGAGGAAGGCAGGAGGTGTGGAAGAAGTTTTACAAACTCTCCAACCTCCAGCATCCCCTGGTTAGCGCTCTCCAATATCTAACAGCAGAGTAACCAGGTAGAGTTTCATCATCCAAACTGACTGTATGTAAAATGTTTATGGTACTATCAATAGCGTTGTGGCTTGGGGGGGGGGGCAGTGGGAATAGCTGTACATCCAGTGCACCCAAACTGTTTCAGTGTTACATCTTAAGAACTCAGATACAAAATAGACACTTACAGTGCTTTACAGTACTGCAACCTAAAGGGCTAAAATAATTCCACTTGCCAGTGAGTTGCCTACTTACAAGGTAAAAAGAAAAAAGTTCACACTCAAAACCCTAGAGACAAAATCATCTGCAAACTGACACTTTTTTCAAAAACCTTTGCTATTAATGCTAAGTTTCTACACATTAATGCCTTTCTGAAAATGCATCATTTCTAAGATATTTTAAGTTAACCTCCCTGTTGTGAAATTGCTTGGACGGGGGTTACTTGCTGAGTTAAGAAACACAGTAGTAGAGACACCACCCAGAGCAACAGCCATCTCTACTTAGGATATAACGTGCAGCATAAAACCATTTGAAAAAGTTTTTCAATTACTGATCATCATAAACTTGCCAAACTTGTTTCTAAAACCACATTGCTTGTAGTTTGCATTCTGAGTTACAATCAATATAAACTCCCATAAAGCAAAGCCTATGGAACAGGAACTGTTGTGTGAGGAGGCGAATTCAGGAGAGCCTATTCATTCCCCTGCCTGCTGCTGCTGCCTCTCCCCAGCCAGAGACACGAAGGTATAGCAAAGCAGCAGCAGATCAGTCCAGGGACTGCCAGCTCCCCTCATAGCGATAAGGAAACGGATGCTACATGGCCTTTGTATTAAATATATTTTAAATATGTATATTTTTAATATATGTTCTTATATATAATTATTATATTAATATTTACTTGTATATATAATTTAAAAATAAGTATAAAAATAAATGTTGAATCTTCAGTGCTGATACATACACTCCAACTTGCAATACTGACAGGACTGGAGCACAGCAATATTTCCCGTGTATGTATAAAGTAATCTCACGTAAATGAATACCAGGGTACAGTACTTGGATTCAGCAACAAATCCATTGTTAGAAAAAGATTATTTCTTTATCACTAGCTGCTATAAATGTATTTTGATTGGCAACTGTTTGTCAATCCTCAAGTTTCTTTGCTTCCCTACAGAATATTCAAAGGTGGAAAACAATTTGAAACACAACGCAAGAAAAATTACAGCACTAGCACTGAATCTCAGCTCTTGTAAAAGGTTTTAAAAGCATTCACCTGAATTTATTGTTATGCTGTCATGTAAAATAGGCTTTCAATAGCCTCAATGCCAGTACGTCTTCCACAATAAAGCAACTTCTAGCACACTCAAAAGTACAGCTTCTTGGAGAAAATATTAAGATAAGGTCTCAACTCCAGCTGATTAGTACAACCCATTCATGATAAAAGCAAGAGTACTAGGTTTTTCACATGCAGGTAGCTCTGATGCTCTTGTATATGAAAAACAAGTTCCAGCACATCACTGTTTCCAGCAGAGCTGCTTCTTTCCCTGAGGTCTGCCGAAAGCATAAGCAGCTAAAAGTGGTTAGTGAGGATGGGAAAGTTTTGCAGGTAAAGAGAATGACACCTAACCATATGTGAAGTAGAACTCAAGATCATGGACGACCTAGCAACAAAAGAGAGAACCTTTGCAACAAGAACTTTTCCAACTGCTGCTTAAAGAGCATGGATTTGTATTTCATTCAAAGTCCTTGCAGGAAGAGCATGTCCCAAAGAACAGGGCAGGAATACAGTGTTTGAAGTTAATCAAGAAAGTGCTGGAAGGGAATGACTCATGAGTGAGCACAAACATCAACTACCCTATGCTCAAAGTACAGGCAGAACACAGATCCTCATCAGTAGCCTTGGGTGCCCCTGTCCTATTCAAAAACCTAACAGAAGTGAAGGGACTGTGCACCAGCTGTATGAAGTTTCTCTTGGCAATGTTCATGCACTTAATTCATGCACTACATACTTTATTGGAACAGGTAATGAGGTAAACATTGGTACTGCCTAAGAACCAGCATTAACATTCCAAGTTACTAGCAGACTACCACATTGGCACACTTCGCTGTCAAAAACTATGCCAGCTAAACACCATATGGGTGCATCTAGATCTTCCAAGCCCATCTCCTATTTGCTTCTGTCAGGACGTGTGATCCCACATTTTGCATGAGAATGCAGGACAAGTTATTCTTGACTTCAATCAATCTCTTTCTTACTATTACTATCATTCATCATTAAGGGTAGTGAGACACTGGAAAAGGTTGCCCAGAGAAGCTGTGGATGCCCCATCATCAGAAGATGTCCCTGCTCATGGCAGGGGGTTGGACTAGATGATCTTTAAAAGTTTCTTCCAACCCAAACCATTCTATCATTCTATGATCATGACTACATCAACAACATCAGCTACACTGCAGTAAATCCAAAACACCAGTTCTCTCTTCCCTGCAATGTTGCCAAGGATAATCCAGTATAGAGGTAGGAGGACCTTCCTGCCCTATCCCATTCAGTAAACATGCAATAGTCACTTTTCAAGCAAAAGAAAAATCAAGCAGTAATGCAATCCTCAAAAAAATTCCCCAGAAATTTCAGGTCTGGTTTGGGTAATTTTGACATGTGACTCTGCACGTCTATCACAACTATTTCTTACGTATAAAGTAAAAATGCAGATCACATTTGAAAAAAGCTCAAAGCAGGTTGCAAAACAATGCTGAAATACAGATGTTTACATGGTATGGAGAACTGCTGACCTACTGAAATGAAGCAATAAAATGAAAGCTCGTTGTATAATTATACTAATATACAGCAATTTAATTGAGAAAAAGGATTATGTAGTCCTGCAGCAAGTAATTTGAATTAAAAAGAGAGAAAAAAAAAACATCTGAGGACAAGCAGGAATTACAGGTAGCTAAAAAGCAAGTAAAGCTTAACAGATTTGGTACTCCCATTTAAAAACGTAATCTTCAATAAACTTGTCAAACACACCAGTTATCACATCTGCATGGAAAATAAGCCTTTTTAAGCTTCTACCATTTCAAATTCAATGCACCATTGCATTGAGCTAGCAAGCACAAAACTATGACAACACCACAGAGCAGCTCCACTACATTCTCTTGCAGTTGATCCTGATTTTGCTTTTAAAGACCGTATGTGTGCACATACTGACATCGATGTCCTCTCTGGGCAGGAGTCTGAGGTTACACAAATAATTTGTCATCATCAACAGATGTTAGGCTTCATATCTTCCCTCCATTGCTCATTTCTGTTCCACCCTGGGACAGAGGCTGCTTCTTCCTCAAAGCACCAGTACTAGCCTTTCTTTAGCTGTTCTCTAAACTGGAACTATGAACTATGTAGTTTTTAGAGGAAACAAGACATTAAAACAAAAAAGCTTTCCATATCCTTGCAACCTGTATCATTTCACCATTTCAGTTTAGAGAGCTGTCAAACCAACATTTATGCCAGTACAATTAACAGTGTCACCTACCAGCAGATGGAGAATCTGCTGCCAAGACAGTCAGTCACTTCATATTACACCTAGCTGAAACTCACCGAAATATGAAAGGACACTCTTCAAAACAAAGCATCATTAAAGGGGACAGGATTTTGTGTTTTGCTCTGCAAGGAGTTACTGAATGTAACTGGAAGCACCGGGAAGGGGGCGAAGTATTACTATAGGAAGATTTGCAACTTAAGAATTCTAATGACCAAGTACTTCAAATTAAAGCAGCAGACATGTCATTCACACCTCAATGCTGTCTCACGGATCTATTCTGCAGGGACTAGAACATACTTGACAATGATCGAGATGTAACACTTCAGCATTTATTTTGCACACACAGCACGTAGCACAACTGAAGTTTTGATCAACAGACCAGCATCATCAGTGCTGAAGAAAACAAACTGAACCAGCACACTTGAGAAGAGTCCTTACTTTCTGCTTCTTATACACCACCATGTCTCAAAGCCCTTCAAAACCCTGGTGGGAACCCCAGTGAGGAAAGTAATCTTCTCCAGTACACACTGCCACATGCAACTGACTCCATGCCATGGAACCCCGCTAACACTACAGTTACTGTAAGAATACATTCCCTCATCATCAGTGCCAGTTTACATCAACCTAGGACATGAGCAGCCACTGTTTGACTGCTCTTTTAGCTGGCCACCAGTTTCATTCCCTCAGAGCAGCTGGTTTCCAAAACCTTAGAGAAAAGCTAATTTTAGCAGTGGTGAGAAATCTTAACAGGTTTCAGAAATTCCCTGTGATTATGCTACAATACCATTTTCTGCAATTTTTAAGTGTCCAGTTGGCTTCTCCATAGTCCCTATGGACATAGGCTAGGAATACAACTCATGGAAATAGCCTGCAGAAGTCAGTTTTGGTTCCCTTTATCAAGCTACAGTAGACAACAAACAGAAGGGAAAGCAAAGAGAAATCATCTTGCAATATAGCCAAGGTAGAATGACATTTGGTGTGACTGTTTCTTTATGCACACATCCAGCACTTCCCAATCAGAGATGGAGCCCAGATCTTCAAAGCTGAACTTTTTTTTTTTTTCATTTTGTAAAGAAGGATAAAATTTCCTATGCTTATGTCATTAAATATTTAGAATAGAATCACAGGATCATTTTGGTTAGAAAAGACCTTTGAGATCATCAAGTCCAACCATTACTCCAGGACTGCCAAGTCCAGCACTAAAGCAAATCCCCAAGCACCACATCTACATGTTTTTTAAACACTTCCACTGATGGTGAATCTACCACCTCCCTGGGCAGCCTCTTCCAATACTCGACCACCCTTCCAGTGAAGATTTTTTTCCTAACATCTAATCTAAACCTCCCTGGTGTAATTTGAGGCTGGTTCCTCTTGTCCTGTCACTTGTTACTTGGGAGAAGAGACCTACCCCCACCTGCCTACATCCTCCTTTCAGGTACTTGTAGACACCTATTGTAGAGAGTTGTAAAGATATCCCCTGGGCCATCTCCTCTCCAGACTAAACAACCTCAGTTCCCCCCACTGCTCCTCATATGACTTGTGCTCTGGACTCTTCACCAGCTTTATTGCCCTTCTCTGGACACGCTCCAGCATCTCTATGTCCCTCTTGCAGTAAGGGGGCAAAAACTGAACACAGGATTCAAGGTGCAGCCTCACCAGTGCTGAGTACAGGGAGATAATCACTCCCCTTGTCCTGCTGGCCACACTGTTTCTGATCCAAGTCAGGATGCTATCAGACTCCTTGGCCACCTGGGCACACTGCTGGCTCACATTCAGCTGGCCAGCACCCCCAGGTCCTTTTCAGCCAGGCAGCTTTCCAGCCACTCTCCCCAAGCTTGTAGCATTGTGTGGGGTTGTTGTGACCCAAGTGCAGGACCTGGCACCATTTCTTGAACCTCATACAATTGGCCTCGCTGCATCGGTCCAGCCTGTCCAGATGCCTGTGCGGAGCCTTCTTACCCTCAAGCAGATCAACACACACACCCAACTTGGTGTCATCTGCAAGCTTACTGAGGGTGCACTCAGTCCCCTTGTCCAGATTGTCAATAAAGACATCAAACAGGACTGGCCCCAATACTGAGCCCTGGGCCCAGTATTGTGACCAGCCCCCAACCAGATGTAACTCCATTTACTACTACTCTTTGGGCTCAGCTATCCAGACAGCTTTTAATCCAGTGTACAGTACACCCATCCAGGCCATGAGCAGCCAGTTTCTCCAGGAGAATGCTATGGGAGACTGTGTCAAAGGCTTTCCTAAGGTCCAGGTAGACAACATCCACAGCCTTTCCCTCATCCACTAGGCAGGTCATCCTGTCGCAGAAGGAGATCAGGTTCATCAAGCAGAACCTGCCTTTCACAAACCCATGCTGGCTGGGCCTGATCCCCAAGTTGTCCCGCACGTGCCACATGATGGCACTCAGGATGATCTGCTCCACAACCTTCCCCAGCACCGAGATCAGGCTGACAGGCCTGTAGTTTCCTGGATCCTCCTTCCTGCTCTTCTTGTAGATGGGCATCACACTGGCTAACCTCCAGTCTTTTGGGACCTCTCCAGTTTGCCAGGACTGTTAATAAACAATGGAGAGTGGATTAGCAAGCTCTTCTGCCAGCTCCCTCAGTACCCTCAGGTGGATTCCATCCAGCCCCATAGACTTGTGCATTTAAGTGGAGCAGCAGGTCACTGACCATTTCCTCCTGGACTGTGGGGATTTCATTCTGCTCCTCCACATCCTGGCCTTCCAGCTCAGGGGGCTGAGTGAATAATAACCAGATGCTCTAGTTATGTAATGAACTCTTAAAATGTTTCCACGTCTATTTTCTACAACAGCTGAGATCTTGCCCTAAGTGACACATTTGGTTGTTCCACAGCAGAGAGCGCCTTTACTTTGCATTCATGTGCACATTCAAATATTGCTTTACACAAGCACCTCAAACACACTACAAAATTTTTATACTTGCATATAAATGCTCCAAGAGCACTAATGGATGTGCGTGGCACATACTATTAAGAAAAGCCATACTAAAGTGAAAACAAAAGAAAAAAATATCAAAGATCCAACAGATTGATATGCTTAATGCAGAGACAGAAGTTACAGCCCCGATTGCAACTGTCACTTTGCTCATCACAACCTCCTTCTACCTTCTCTCAAAAAATAACCAGGAGAAAGGCAACAGAGGCAAGCACTGGGTTTTGGAAGGGGAGGGTGTTGAGCATTTTAAAAGAAAGCAGCTTGTGACAGTGTTAACTAATGTACCTATGGAACAGGGACCCATTGTTGGCAAGGCATGCTGCAAAATTTGCCACAGTCACTGCTCACAGGCTTTAACTTAATCTCAGCTGGAATAGCAAGAATGATCCTCCCTGCCAGATGCTTGGCCCCTCTGTTTTTGCAGTTTTACTTGATGCATCCATGGGTCTTAAAAACTGAACACTCAAAGCACAGATTCTCCCCAGTACTCTTCCATGGTCAGTGGGGGAACGGCAAGCTATGACAGAGATCTACTTTTTCTCTCCCTCTCTCCAGTCCTTAGAGCTGAAAAACTACTTTTGATGTCCTAACTGTGTGAGAACTGGAGGGTTTTTTTATGTATTGTGTTGAAACCTTAGGTTTTTGCCTGCTATTGAGTCTAGCCGTTAAGAAGGCCTTCATTTGATGTGCACAAAGTCAGCCAACAAGATCAACAGTTCTACTGGCACACAGCTCTTGCAAGAGCTCAAGATCACTTCACATACAGCTGCTTTTACAAGAACTTGAATCAGTTGCTTGGAGGGATTCTAAAAATAATGCTGCATCTTCCAATTTGGTTTCAATTTGACCACACTGATTGGTAACCAGTGAAAAGGTACAGTGGTATAATGTACTCTCAATTTGGAAAAGTTGGCGTGGGAAGAGCTCAAAGACTTGTAAAATCTTTCATTATTAGGATTCAGCCATCTTTTTGACCAAGTACAAGTAGGTACAAGTACTCATGAACAGCAGTTGATGGTGGTATTGAAAATCCAGAACAATGTCAGTTACCTATTTTCTTTCCACTAGATAAAACCACTTCATAAGTCACATGACCACCTGGGGAGACCACCATCCAATTCATTTGCAGAATTCACCACACAGAATCTGATACACATACACCTTAGCCCCAAAACCAGAGTTTTCTTAAGAAAAATCAAAATTTTCTTTCCTTCACAAAATATGCTCTGTCTTTGGAATCCACCAGAAAGAATACTATAGATGTGGCACCTAGGAACATGGTTTAGTGGTGGACTTGGCAGCTTATGGTTATACTGTATGATCTTAAAGGTCTTTTCCAACCTAACTGATTCTATGATAACCCTGGATACCTTGGCTTTGTAAGGCAGGATGAAGATTATTATACTGCCACTTCCCCAACACTAATAAGGCAACATTTGGGAATAAAACTCAGGAATGTGTAGAGGTATCCCAAATGACATATAGTAGCTGTCTGAACTTCACCAGGTCACACATGAACATTGATACATGTCACATGTCTTTGCCAACAGTGAACTTCCACAGAGCTATGACTGTACTTGCTCAGAGCTAGACCAAAAGCTCTGTGGTTCACCATCTTCATGCTCTGCACAACTGTAATAACAAGTAATAGCTGAGACAGCAGCCACAAAAGAGCAACTCCCTCTCTTGGCAGAGCTCAAAAGAGCTCTCTCCAGCCTCCAGCAGCAGCCCAGCATCACAGATTCATGGCTGTATGATCTAGACGCCCTTTCCACTGCCAGATGGATGCCTTCTGGACTGTTGGATATGTGCTTGGTTTGGTCTTCGCTCTGCTTCACTCTCCCTTTACCCCCAGCTCTTACACTGAAAGCACAGTTACTTTCAAAACTTCACATTTAAAAAAAAAGAAAAAAAAAGAGCAAACAACACCCCACACCTGAGCAAGAGCCTTCACTGTGGTTTATTATCAAAAGGCATTTAGCCCTTTGAAAGTTATAACCCTTAGGGAAGAGAGTAAGCATGCATTATATCCATATTACTGGCAAATATGGACAAAGATTAGCTCTGCTGGATTCCAAACTCAAAAGCAGTAACAAACCAACCAAGCTCCATTCCCTAGCATATACTCTTATTTTGCCCACCTTTCTAGGAAACTCATGATCATACACTGGCTACTGTTAGCTACCTGTCCTTCCCTCAGGAAGGGGCTGAATATAGTCATGCAAAATAAAGCTCTGGCAGGGAATCATGCAGCTACATGGATTTATCTCATCCTGCCCACTATTCTCTTCTCAATGCACTGTGGACTAAAAGAAAACAAAATGATCGGAACAGCTATCACGACTTGAAACAGCAAGAAAGAAACGAACTATCAAACTGAAGATGCAGACAAGCTATTCCTTTCCTTTAAGCACCTGCATGCAGAAGGGGGCAGAATCACCCACCCACAGCAAGCCACAGGCCCACACAGCCTGCAGCACATAGCTCAGGCATCAGTGATATATATACTCAAGAGAGCAACACCACATGCTATATGCTCAGTTCAAGCAGTTAGAAACAACAGAATAAGTCACAAATTACAAGAGAAAAAACAACCCCAAAACATAAAAAACTAGCAGCATGACAATGTTTAAATTTTAAAAAGGTTTTCCAGCCTCTTGACTTACTTCATTAACAAATACCATTTCCTGAAGTTCGCTCTGTTCCTAAAAATCTGCATTATTGTTTCCACCCCAGATAATTCAAAATGAAACAATTTTAGAAAATGCATCTGCACGGTGCTCAGCAAGGATGACAGAAACAACCATTTATTAGTTAGTTACTCAGTTTCTTTTAGTGTGCCTTGAATAGGAACATATATAGTAGTTTTACTAGATAAGCCATTACAACATAGATATTCCTATTGAGGAAAATATAAATACATTGAGAAGTTACACAGCAGTGTGAAACATACCCTTGTGCTATTTTGGTTAATAAAATTGTTTTCAAAAGCAGCCCTTTCCCCTTAAAAATCTTCCACCTACAAAAGAATAATGCTTCAGACAGGCAGCAGTGTCCATGCAATAGGTGTTTTCTACTATACCACGGCATTTGTTTCCTAGAGAACTAGAAAAAAAAAAGACAAGAAGTATCCAGTACATTAAATACATAAATAAACTAGGTCACACCAGTCATATTTCACTGAATGGAGCTAAAAATCCACAGCTCGTTATATTTTGGAGTACAGGATTAGTTTTTCAGTTACTGCTTAATACTAAATGATATCTATTTTTCCACAGGCACCTCTGAAGTACACTACTTTTGGGGAACAAATGCAAGGTCAGCAAGGAAGGACTGTACTTACAGCATGAAAATACATGCTGTTTTCATGTCAAAAAGAATTCTTAATGCAAGTGTATTCTAACTAGCCAGCTATCTGCTTAGCCTACATTCTGAGCAAAGCATTGCCTACAGCAAGTGACACTAAAGCCTATTATTCCAGTCCAAAACTTTACCAAATTCTAGGCAAGTTTCCACTGTGCTTGTCTATAGCTAACAAGAGACCTCCAGTCTTAAAGAGTAGTTGGCTTCTTAACACACAGACCAGGCCAAGCCTCAATGCAGCAGGAAGCAGAGGAAACAGAACAGAGCAAACTACCCTATTGAACAATACCTTTTCAATGTCCTGAAGGTAATATAACAGCAGTTGTTTCTCAAGCTCCCATGAAAAAATGGAGAGTGTCCAGGGAAGGGTGAGCAGGTCAGTTTCCAAAAAGAACCCAAACCAATCACAACCGAAAAACCACCCAAACAAAACAAAAAAACACACCACACCATCCAATACCCTAAAAAAACCCCACCAAACAAACAAAAAACCCAGCAGCTGCACAACCCCTTCTTTCTTAAAAAGTCCCCCAGTTCCCACTGGCTTCCAGGGAATTCTTAATTTGGAGAAGAAAACCAAGCTGCACAAGCACAACAGAACATTGTTAGTAACTTGCTCTTTGTTATTACGCTTGGAATAATACTTCAAGAATATGCTTGGTCAGAAGGAGAAGCACAATTATTTATATTATTACAGCACCTCCTCTAGTATCCACAGGAAGCATACGCTAGTGCAGTCAACTCAAACTAAGCATCACAAAGCTCAAAATCTCATCATTAGCATGTTTGAAAGCATGGCAATTACCTAGCAGAATTTTAATTGAACAAAGCAACTTATGTTGTGAAAGGGCCACACCAGTAAGCTGAAAAACTGTCAGCTTCTACACTATAGTTATGCAATGCCTCTCTGACACTGAGCCACCGTTCAAAGAACCTCTTCAGCTCATACTAGACAAGGAGCTGTAACAAAAGCACGCTGGTCATAACTGAGGGTGAAAAAAGTATTGCCCGAAATAAAACAAAACAAAACACCATTGCTATTTATAGTGCTTCTACAGTCTTTACAAATCACAGGGTGACAGTAGGCAATTACAGTCTAACTACTTCACTCAGGTACTGTTCCTGTTTGCTTATCTTCCAGCCTGCAGAAGAGACCAGCATAAATAAACATCAAAGGTGCTCTCATGAACTCTTGACATGTTTTCTTAGTTATGGTATTAAATAGGAAAAGGATGCAGATCTACTGGTCAGTCCCTCTCACCTTTAAAGGACAACACAAACAACGGCATGCCAAAAGTTCAGGGAAATGTTATTTATTTAATCAGTCAGGGAAGGGCAGGGTGGAGCTTTACACAAAAGCCCATCTTGTGAACCCACAAGAAAGTCAACAAACAGCAGTTCACAAAAACACTTTCAAGCGTGATACAGTTTCAGAACCAAAAGAGGAGTGAGCACCACCAGCTGAAATGAATGGCACAGCTGCAATTAACTTCACAAGACCTCAGCAACCTTTTTGTGGATCTCACCACACCTTGGACTCTTTCTACCAAAATATTCTTGGACTGATCAGAATTAAGCAGGAATTTATATTCCTTCAACATCACCACAAACAGCAAATCAATGCACAGAATACTTCTTGCACTCATTGGCAAGTTCACATCACAGACCTGCTATGGTTTGTATCAGTCGGGATGGGATTACCAGGAAAGAGCTACCAATGGCTACAGAAGTACCCTGCCACCACTCCTCAGCAAGGATGCTGCACGGAAACTTGTATGCGACACAGAAATACAGGATGTCAGCTTACAGGACTATTCATCTGTCACCTGTTAATAGCAGTAAATTTACTGAAGAAAACCATACACATTTTTCACCATGTGTGCATTTGTTTGCTTTCATGTAATAGTTTACTTGCACAACATTACCATCTTGCCCCACCACCAAGGTAGCTTTCAGTTGCCTAATCAACATGATAAAAGGAGCAGCAGGAGCAAGTCCTGCTACTTCCCTATCTCCAAATCTATAAAGTCAATCATATAAATCAAGACATTTTAATGTAACACAATTGTGGATAAAAAGGTTCTAAGCTTAGGTATATTTTGGTTTTAGGTTTTCAAAAGGCAGGACATTAAGTATGCCAAAATAGGATAGTCTATGTATTCATTCAGGAGAGTTATGTGAATTACCACTGGCATTTGTTCATTACTTCCAGATTTGGGGAATTAGACAAAGAAACACAGTTAACAGCTTGATCCTGAACACCATCCCTTTCACAGAATCATCCTGCTCTCCCTGTGAGCAAGGAGTAGCCAGTCCCATTATAGTCCTCCTCACCTAACCTAACAGGAGGATAATTCTATTCTGATCAACGGTTATTGATTACCAGTTTTGATTACCAGTTTCAATTACCATAATGATTGAAATTAAGTTAACAAATGAATTACAGTGTAAGGCTAAAGAAAGTACTGCAAAAGAACACTTCCCCCCACCCACCACCCACCCCCAGGGTGGGCTTTTTTTAAATTAGTAAAAGAGTTCACCCAAGGTGTTAGGGGGGGAAAGGAACATTTTCCCCATTGGTCTTGGAAGAACATTCACCCGAGTGTCAAGTTTAAAAGGAGGACATTTTGATCCTGCCTGTCTGTCATTATAAGCACCACACATGAAAACTGATTGATTAAGGATACAGGGACATTCATCCTGCTCCTCTTGCATCTCAATACTGCGTGCATCTGCTTTAGGCATTACTGAAGATGTTCCAGATATCCAATATATAGGCAGGAGAAAAAGAAGCCCCAAGAAGCAGCTACCCCATTATCAGGCAGTCTGGCAAGGCCACTGTTTCATTAAGCAGCAGGGAGGCAGCTAAAGCTCTCAGTAGTTGATTCCAGAGGTATTTCATTCAAAGACATTAAAATAGATCTAATTATGAAAGTAGTAATAGCATTTCGTTCTTGTTAAGTCCAACTGGTAGACAAAACAGCAATTCCATGGTTGGTCCCATGATTATTTCTAAACATTACTATATGCTTATACAATTTCCATAATTACTCTGAATACTTTTCAGGAAAAATTTAAAGACAGGGCAAGTTTTCAAACAGCCCTTACATGATTTAGAAACTTCTGATTAACATTCAACATGGACCTCAGGGCGCTGTATTAACAATGGGAAATTCTTACCAGCCTCCATCAGTCTGAAGCCACTTTTGATAACGGCCAGTTTACACTACTTTATAAAGTTTTACTGAATTCTTTTTCCTTAAACTAAGCCTTTGCAAATTAGGACCCTTTTTCACATACATAAAGGCAGTGCCGCTGATTTCAGGTAAGACTAAGTGCTTGAAGCCTACCCTTGTCCAGCTAAGGCCTAAATAACTCTTTACAAAAAAACAATTTGATGGCCACACTTAGCTTCATTAAAGAGCTCTAGAAAAATATTGTCAAGACACTTCGTCCAGAACCCACTCAAAAGATTCAAGTTAATCAGACCAATACTTTAAATACCCTAACACTGTAGTCAGAACTTCAAGCTCACAATTACGTGCCGGAAGAGGGCTGAGGGGAAAATAGTCCACTGAACTTGAAAATACTTCAGTTTTTGAACAAAGAAAATGAAATGGCTGGAAAAGCCTTCATGGCTTAACCTGGTCTCCTGAAAATTAAAAGAGGATGTGAAATTCACATACAGATGTATCAATATATTCACACTCCAATTAAGATTTTTAAACTATTTTCCAAGAGGCAGTCTGATTAACTCAGAAAGATGGGTGCATTTCTGCAGAGGCTTGCATTTAAAGCCAAAACATATCTACATTAGAGCATAGATTTAGATTAGATATTAGGAAGAAATTCTTTACTATGAGGGTGGTGAGATAGTTGAACAGATGGCCCAGAGCAGCTGTGGCTGCCCCATCCCTGGCAGTGTTCAGGGCCAGGTTGGATGGGGCTTTGAGCAACCTGGTCTAGTGGAAGGTGTCCCTGTCTATGGCAAGGGGGTTGAAACTCAATGATCTTTAAGGTCCTGTCCAACCCCAACCATCCTTTAATTAAAGTGAAACCATTGAGTCATTACATCAATCATGGAGAACCACCATATCCGTCATCTAGAAAACAGTGGATCAGATTAGTAGAGGATGCGACTAACCCTGCATTGAGGACTAGCTGACAAGTACTAAAATGGAATACAAAGGAACAGTTTCTCATGTCTTACATGGTTTTCAGGGACTAAAGATGAACTGTTCACTGAAATGCTTTTCCTTAGGCTTGCCTTCCAATTTTGACAATGCCCTGAAGAGAAATTTATCAGGACAGAGCTACAACAAAAGGGGATACAAGTTTAACAAAGATTTTTCCATTCCATGGAGGGAAAAAAGAAGAAAAGAACCCAAACAAGACATTTAAAGGACTGTTTAAAAAAAAAAAAAACAAACCCACCAAAAACCCAAAACCACTCAAATAAAATACTAGTCAGGGTTTTTCCCCCCCCCCCCATAAAGTTGTTGAAATTCAGGCTCTGGCTGAAATAGATAAGACTGGTAACAGGACTAGCAAAAATGAGAGCAGTCGCCCTTACAGAAGATCATCCAACACCACTGGCATGAGCCAAATGCTGGTGCCCAATATAAGCCACATCAGCCTGTGGGGCCTAGAGCAGGAAAAAGCAGAGGAGAGTGGCATAATTATTTTATTTAAAAATTAATAATAATCATCACCACCACACATCACCTACAAGGAAGCGGCCTCACATATAAGCACACTGAGCCAAAGAACATTTGCTATGTCAGACACACACAGGGTAAAACCAAAACAAATCCCCACAGAAAACACATACACAGTTGGGCCAGGAAAACTACACAGCCAATTTTGTGGCGTTCCATCTCACCAGCAAGTAGCTGCCCCTCCACCCTCTGGGAGTTAAAACCCCCCCATATGAACATTGTAAGATACCAGGCTTCAAGAAAAGAAAAACTCATCAGAGAAAACACTCCACTGCTGTGCCCTCAGTCTCACACGCACACACAATGGGAACACAATGGTTCTGCTGTAACACTCTACCAGCCTGCACAAGGAGACGAGAACAGGAATTAGCCCTGCGTCCTCAGCAGCCGTAAAAAGCACAAAATAGTCCCTCTTCTCCAGGCAGCATAAAAAGGAAAAAGACTTGAGCTTCTGATGAAACCAACACTGCTAATTCTTTTCTCAGCAAACTGCTCCAGTCACTCAAGTACATAAAACATTTGGAGTGACTGATTGCTGCTCCTATTCAGCCCAGCAGTAAAAGACTGTGACTGACACAAATGCAGGGGAAATTCTTGAGAAAAAGAAGAAAGTCAAGTGAAGATGATGTAGGAAGGTCTGATCTGCCATTGCACTGTCAGCCAAGAGTGGCCACAGGAGACCTTTGTATTTTAATTTATGCTCTCTCAGTCAGGCTGAGGAGCAGCAGCTGCTGCAGTAAGAGCTGAGAACGCATGGCTGTCAGCAAAGCAGACAGAAGGGCAGTCCTTGTGCCTGCTACCCTGTAGAGAGAAGAAAGATAACAGGAAAAGATTTCCCCAGCAGGGACCCCTCACTGCAAAAACAGATTCTGGCTGGGAAGAGCAAAAGCTGTCCTCTTCAACGAGCCTCAGCAGTATTGGTATGGAGCAGAAATGGAAAAACAGAGCCGGGAAGGGGGTGGGAAGGGAAACACATACACACACACAAACATACCTGTATATATATATAGAAATAAACATCGTAATGTACACTTTTCACACTGGATTTTATTAATGCTAGTAGGATCCACATATTCAAGCAATTATGCCTTTAAGATTATAGCTAGCCTAAAGCATTAAATCCAGTTTGCAGGATGGGGTTTTTTCTCATTAAGACAACTTATCATATTGAAGACCAGGGCATGATGCAGAACACAGTTACACAGCAAACACCAAGGGGAGAGGCAGAGGGAACAACTCTGCTGCTGCCAAGAAAACATGAATCCAATTATTTCAATTATAAAAATAAAACAACAAAAAACCCACAACAAAACCCACAAAACCAAACATCCCAAACCTTAAGAAAACTAAAGCTATCAACCAAACAAAATAACTCGCCTTTAAATGCTAAGCCTTGAAGTATTTTGTTCCATTGTCCAAGTTTTTATTGAAGTACTTCTAAAATAGACCTCCATGCAGCAAATAAAATAGATTTCAGGATGAACACCTACCAAACTGTTTTCTCGTGCCTTTTTTTTTTTTTTTGTTAAGATTTCCTATCGCAACAGGAATTTGGACTAAGAAGTTGTTTACCTGGGAATCCAGTTCCCAATGGGATCAGACCATGAACCTGGGCACTGCAACAAGGACTTCAAGGCATTCAGAAGCACTCGTTTATTATTTTTGAGTAAAACAAGAAGTCTTAGATCTCTCAGCTTCCCCACCCCCCCAAGCCCTGTAAACCAGCTTAAAGATGAAGTCAGCCTCTGCACAGTCAGCTAGCTTTAAAGGGTCTTGTACTTTTTGGCCAGAATCATAACATCAGATTATGTTGCTATCTTGCCTATCTCTTGTCTTCTCTTTGTCAGCCGGTAAGTACTAGTAGTCACCCATGCCACTTATGTTCTTCTTCCCTTCACATGACTATTATGCAAGTAATCAAGAAAAATCTCACATTTTATCAGATGTCAAACACTGTGGTATAATGCAAGATGATTTCTATAAATTTGCCTTGATTAAAGAATTTGCTTGGGCTACAATACAACCTTAGGGACTTGGGAACGTCATGATGATACCAATGACTCCACTGTACTGTCTGGCCACCACTTTACCTCATGCAACCCCTCAAGATCATACTCTTAACACAACACTTAGCACTGTCTGCTTCAGAGACAGCCTAGGCAAGAGGAAGCACTCCCCAAAAGCCACAGCTTTGTGTATGGTGCTTCTCAGGGTCCAGACCAGCAAGGAACTTTTCACCTTTCCTTCCAAAATAATGGTTAAGTGCCACATTTCAGCTTTTATGTTAAAGCCAACTCCTACTCTTCCAAAACAGAAATCAAAGGAAGGAGTAGTCTGGTGTCTGCCTGAAAACACCCTTCAGATTCATCTGCCCATCACAGAATTCTCATCCCTCATATACTGTTTAATTACTGGATAACCATCCATGGTAACTAATAGCAGAATTAAATAAGAATTTTGGGAGTGCAGGCTTGCTTTTTTCTTCCTTAGGGGAAGCAAGGGGGAGAGGATGAAAAAGGACAGAACTGAAGGCAAGTGCAATCCTATGTAAAAACTGCCAACTACATACCTTGCTGTTAAACATGGCCTGGGTTGAAAATGCTTAATTCATTATATTTGGAGGAGAAGTATAAAGATCCAACTAGGTCACCATCTGGAAACTTACAGCTCTGCTTCCCAACAGCAAGCTTCTTCACCTGTGACATCCAGCTGTAGATAACTTGGACTGGTACACATACTTGACTTGACACACCTGCAACATTTTAATTCAACCATCTGAACTACTGAAAAGGAAGGTATCCAGAATTTGTTTCTTAATGGTATTATGTGGAAAAGGCAGGGGCAGAGTACATCAGGGAGCAGATAAAAGGTATTTCAAACTGCATTCTTCAGATGCAGGATTTTCATTGTGGTTTCACAGTAACTAAGTAGATGAACATGAAAGTTAATTGACTCCAAGCTGCAGAAAGCTTTATTACATGCCTGTTGGAACTCCACCTCTCCCAAAAGTAAGCCAAAACTAAAAGGGAAAAGGTACAGCTAACAATGGATGTCATGTACTTCAGAAAGTTAGATTCAAGGCCCAAGCAGACAAATTCACAAAGAAAAATCCATCTAGGGATACCAAGTACAAAGATCCTAATTCTGCCTCTGTTAAGTCTGAGAATTGAGAGGATTTTCCCTAAGAATTATCACTGTCTACCTGCCTTGTTCTTACACTTCTCACCATCTGCATCCCATTGCCCACCATTCTAAGGATGCTTACCTTAAATGGACCTTTTGTCTGGTCCAGTATGATCACTGGTATGTTCTCTTTGTTGGATTTCTAGAAAGGTTCCTTGAGGACTGCCTTGACAGTGACACCTTATTTTAGTTCCCTTCTGTACTGGGAAATGCTTTAATCCAAATGTAATGTTAGATGTCAGGGAGAGAAGAAGGGGAGCTTGACTAGAACACCTAAGAGCACATCACCCATAAAAGACTTCAATCAACTTTCTGTCCAGCCCTGTGCAAGTTTTCATTCTTGTGTTGTATCCAAACCCACGAATGTTCCCTTTCATTTTAAATGCAAAATGCCCCTTAAAGGAAAACAAATGTTTTAATTCTTCTATACACTTAATAAATAACAATTTTTTGTAAATTTCAGTGCCACTTCCAATAAAGCTCACAAAATTACTTCCAATACTCACTTTGAAACTTAGAGTATTACCCCTTTTGCTCATTTTTTTTACTGATGATTATAGTTTGTTATGAACATTTCACAGTGATTTCATAACCTCACCCTATTCTCATTCTGAACGCTAAGAACTCATTTTGAAATTTCAGAACAGTTTCCAGAGACCATGAAGTCCAAACTGCTGGCATTATCTCAGGTTAGGTCAGAAAGAAGAATTTTCATTAGACACACATTCACCCCAAAGCTCAAGGGAGAAAGAAAAGAGCATACCTTTACCACCCTTCAGTAAAGTACAGTAGAAATATAATTCCAGGCTAACTCATACTGGTCATACCACACATCTTTATCTGTATTAATGGTTTAGTTTCTATAACTTCTGTACTAATTGTAGCTCTGCAGATTTCAACATACCTTTTACTGTTTAGGCATTCCTAACTCAGCCTGGGGATCACCAAAGGTATTAGACCTTGAAAACAACAGGGAAATGACAACACATCTTCAGACTTAAGAGCTAATTAACATGAAATATTTCCAAGGGACATTGTTCAGTCTGCAGGGTTTTTTTGCAGATTTGGTCTGTCCATAGAAATGGCTAATTATGCCAAATACTAACTGCAGGGTTGATGTTAGACATGGACAGCACTCACAGAAAAGCCACACAGCTTTAAATCAAGGCAGTTAAACGAGTTAGGTGTTTCAGTAGCAAGAAGGTCCACCGAGTTCCCCAGTCACATCCTCAGCTGAGTGGAGTCGTTTTCCTCCCATGTCCCTCTTCACCAGCCCCTCAGTTGGTTTATGAAGCCGTATCTTACACCACACACTGGCACACAAACTGTTTTAAGCTAGTTTTGCTTGAAATCGTCTTGAAATGTCCTCTTAGACAAGATCATTAAACCTCAAAACTACCTTTAAATCACACAGGACCCCAGCCAGAAATTAAGAAATATTCAAAACCATGCCTTTTTATCACATCTCTCATACCATACAAAACACAGCCCATTAATATATTAAGAAAGTGTTGTAGGCATTTAAAAGTTGTCAACATGCACAAAGGTAACAGAAATCGAGACTACATAATCTTCAAAGAAACATTTTTTTCAGTGCCTTACATTAAAACTTATTTTCAACTTGTTTAATAGAGTGGTAGGTACATTGATACAGTGTTTCTTCACAGACCAGAGAAAAAAAGAGAACAGGATTCTTTGCCTTAGGGAACTGCCTTGAACTGAATCTAGTCCAAAGGCAAGGCTCAGCCCCCCTCCTCCAAAACCTTGGAACAATTTGTAGCTCTGTAGGTTAATGTTTCATTTGAAGGGACATGACAATCTAGCAGATTAAGGATTCAGTGCAATAGCTCAAAGTTCTTCATCTCCCTCGGTGGTATGATGAGTCTAAAAGCAGGGAATGTTAATCTTGCTTTTTTTTATTTTTTTAAAAGCCATCAATAAGAATCAGTTTTACATTTCTTTAAAGCTTTCCTTAAAGGCAAAGGGAAAGGTGGGTTTCACTGTTTACTTTTCATAGTATTGAAACCATTGGTATTAGGCATATACCTACCTAGACTGTAACTACCCATATTGCATTACAACAAACTGCTGAAACAACCTAACAGTAGAAAATAAATCCAATATTCATCAAGTTTGCATTTAGACAGACTGTTTTTACCTTTTCTCTATCAATCATGAAAGCATAAACAAAACTAGTCCAAGATGTTAAGTTTCCATTCAACTATAAACTGATTTTCAGGCTTGATGTATATACATAGCTTCTTTTATGCTTTGTTTACAGAAATTCATTTATCTGCCACACTAGCTTATTTGGTAAAACATCATTAGCAGTAATGGAACATATTTCACACAAAAGCCATTATCTTTAGCCTAAGCTGCTGTTAAAGTTCAGAAGCCATTAATAAAATGTGGTGATTTCTTATGTGACTAATGGTAGACCACATAAGTAGCGGTACTTAAAAGATAAGTATTAGTAGCTCCATTGGACATAGATTTATCATTAAGCCGCTGCTATTATGTACATGCCTGGCAAAAGCAGGACTCAGTATTCAACACAGTATTAGTTATAAAAAACATTAGTGGTGACCAGCTTGCTGCCCAGACCACTGGCAAGGTACAGAGCCTGCAAAAACCACCGTTAAGTGATATTACAGCACATGTAGAGTCATCTCATACAAGCACACCACTACTCTACAGCTAGAGACAGCACAGTCACAACCGTCTGCTGTGGATGAACGGCTGAGCTCTCTCAATGCTACAAGTATTAGTCATATACAGCTCCTATTATTGAGGGGAAGATCTCATTTAAATGGTCAGACAGAGACACAAAGTATCAGGAACACTGCCTGATAGGCTCCAGTGTTCTCTGCCAGAATTTTTTTGGTTAGACTAGTGTCATCACCCTTTTCATCAGTTCTGAGCTACTTAGGCAACTGAAGTAATTCCTCTAGCTCTTTTGAAAGTCTTGTCAGTGTTTTGTTTAGGGGACCTCTTTGGGCTTTCCTTCCCCCCTCCCCCCCACCTCCACCCCATCCCCTTTTTTCTTGGGAAAAAAAAAAAAAAGACATTGCTTGAAAACCAATTATGCAGCTGCCACCAAATGATACCCATTGAAGTCAGCAGGAGCTGCTCTTATGCAGAGGCCTTTAACAAGGGCCCAAGCATTTACAGTGCTGAAAGCCTTTGTGCTCTATACCCTAAGTGGATGAAGGCAAGCTATGCAGGGTGCTCATTCAAAATTAATACTACATCAGGAAGTGGATGAGGGAGAGGGAAAGCACTTAATAATTGATCCATGGTTTGTTTTCTGTGAATTCTGAAACATCTTTATGTGTATGTTTGTTTTGGTTTGCCTTTTTGTGTTTGATTTTTCAAGCTAGAGAGTTTTTAAAGAAAAGTTCTGTTAATAGAACAGAGTGAAACAATTACAAGAGAGCTCCCAAAGCAGCACTTTGATAACAGTAACTGCAGAAAAATACTTACCCAGAAGCAACACAGAGATGGAAGAGAAAACAAGGCAGGTTTTATCCAGACAAAATACGACTACCTTCTCACTTTTAGAAGATGACATTCTCAAAGGTATATACCTTCTGCTTTTTGAAAAAGTGGTGTATTCCACTCCTGTGAAAAGTTACAGGTTTCTCTTCTCACCACCATTTATACAGAAGTCCAATCCCACCCCACAATGCAGTCAAAGCCCATCCTTCCAACTTCAAACTCCTCAAGCTAGGACTGTAATCCTGCTTCCATGCACAATTCTGACAGCACAGCTACACCAAAATTGTTCTACCTTGTTCTGTAAATATCACCTGCAGTCATTTTAAAGACATATTACAATGGCAGATTGCAACAAGGTAACATTTTAGAATAAACAAAAATCCAACCCTAGTATGCTAAGGAGATTTAAACAAATAGCAGTACTCACTTAAGTTCTGATAGGTCTCAAAGATACAAAAAAAAAAAAAAAAAAAAGTCCCACAAACTCTCAGCTTAAAATACTTAGGACTTTACAGTATGCTTCTAACTAGTACAGCAGCAGCAACCACCAGCCTCTTTAAATTTAATTTCAGTCCTATTCTCCAGCCTCAAGCAACATCACTGAGACCTTATGCTTCAAGAGCAACAAACCTTCCACGCCTTCCACATGGTTCAAACAGGAGAGACAGAACATGCCTCAAATCTTTGCCAACCATGCCAGTCTCCACTATAACCCCATCCATTCCACCTCACCTAATTCTACATAGCTCAGTCCTGTAGCAATTGTTTATGAAGCTAAAATGTGAAATTCTGTGTACCAGAGCTAGAGTTGCGTATTCAGTTTTGATATTCACCCGCCTTACAGCTTGACATATCAACTAAAAAGGGATTATGTCTGCAGGTGTTACTTGGTAGCTCTTGCACCAACACCAAGGCTTGCTGTTTCAACAGGAGATGCTTGTGCACTACACTGAAAAAAGGCACACATCTATGGAAAAAAAAATTGTTTGGCAAGTAGGAAAAAGTGCCTTTTATAATGGAACAAATAATAATTTTATAATGGAACAAAAAAGCCAGTGCTGATTTTCATACTTCCTTCCCACTCTCCTATGGACTGGTGGCTGGATTCCAGTAACAAAGCCAGCCAACTGCCCCTGTATAAAGCCCTCTCAGAGCATGGTAGTGATCATGCAGGGGCTCCTTTGGGCTAGCAGCACAGAACCCAGCTGAGCTTTCAATTCCAGGTGACAGGAGTAAGAATAGGCATAGACATATAGCGAGACAAAAAAAGGGCTACCTTGGGGAATGGAGCAGAGAGAACCACCTCTACAAGCTGGAGCACAGCACAAACTGAAAGGAGGGCAAATTCAACAAGAATCAGGTATTTACAAGAGGCATGGTCATTTCAGGCAGTACTCCGCTGCTATTGACAAGAAAACCACAACTAACAGTGGAGTCAAGTATATCAACACTGTCATTTATTGGGCATTACATTTAAAATACATGAAATACTGGATGATAATGGGTTCACTGGAAATCCCACCCACGCACAAAGTTCTGGGATGAGGAAAGCTGAACACAAAAGCTACTGTTACCCACAGCTGTCCTTTTGCCTCCTCTGCGAGAGGTTAGCACCTCTGCAGAACAGCTAACAGAGCCATGAATCTATGGGGCATAGCAGTACCTCCAACAGAAAACAAGAACAGCCAGATGGAAGTCACAACTCATTCACCTGCTACATCAGAATCCTTCAGTATCAGCCTCATCAGGATTGGTATTTATGGGTTTCTTTAATATGCAAAGCTATTAGCTGCATCTGTTCAGGAGCTACTTCCTTTCCCACATGTATGAGAGTGCTTTAGGAAAAAATAAAGGAGAGCAGAGGCCAGCAAGGATGTAAACCATGTAAAAACATAACTGGCTTGTGTTCCTGACAAACACACCAGTTACTCGCACAGAAAAGATCCTGTAGAATAAAACATTGATTCAGATGTCACCACAAACCTTTTGACTACCCAGGTAGTGGGTTTACCTACCTTCAAAATAACAGGACACTTTGTAAGAGGAAGGAGATTGATTACATACAGAAGAAAGCAACATTTTTAAACCACACACAGCCCCATATGGCTGAAGTGGTAACACTACTGGTGACCATGCCAGTGCTCCCAGCAGCAGAAGAATAGTAAAATACAGCCAGAGGAAGATCAGTGCAAAAAGTCCTTCTGTGCATGCAACAGCAGTAAGATGGGTTTCCAGTCCCTTCAACTCCTGCTTTTAGGCACATAAGTCAAGGAACTTCTGCTCTAGCAAGTCAGGAATTAACTATTTTTAAATACAGTGATATTCATATGCATATAAATACACATGAATATATATGAAATAGTGTTAAGCATGCATGTGTTATTTATATAAATGTATTCCCAATATTAAATGCATACTAACCTTTTGTTTGCAACAAAGCCATCAAAAAAGGTACTACTTAGGAATGGATGATCATGATAGACTCTCTTCAGAGAGGTCATTTGCTAACCCTTCCAGCAGGCAGCTCCAATGAAGTACCTTATTACAGGGAGTGGCATGGTGTTAAGAGTTATGGGAAGGAAAAGAAATCTGAGAGATAGACGGAGCTGTCAACCTAAGCTCAAATTAAGTACACCTTACAATAAACTTTGTAGACTATCACCATTCTTTCTTTCTCCAACATCACTGAGCAATTAAGAGAAAACAGATAATAACCACAAGTCTTACTAAAATAGAGAAGATCCAAGTGCACTGGAGGCACATCCCAAGTAGCACATATGCCTACGTAATCAGACTGAGCTAATTACCAACACACATCATGTCTGGTACCTCTGTGTACTCTGCAGTCTGAAACCACCTTACCTGGAGTTGAAACAGGCTCTGCTTGCCCAAACACTTCAAGTTGATCTATACAGGCAAAGGAGGAGACTGTCCTACCATCTTCCCACAAGTCATTCTTGCAGCCAAACAGTTAAGTCAGTAGACACTGACCCAGATGAGAGTTCTCAGTCAGCTCTGGTAACTGACTGCTGGCAGTCCACTGAAGCTGTACTAACACATTTAGTTCTGCAGCCTTGTGCCAGCCTCAGCCGTTTGCAGCCCCCCCGCTGTCATTCTGACAGCAGAACTGGCGAGGCAGCACACCAAAACCAGCCATGAAATCACTGCCATAACCAGGGCAGAAGTGGCCCTGCTACAGAAACAGGTCCTCCCAGCTGTGCAAAGAAAAAAAATAGAATTACACTATTATGAAATCAGTGAGACTTCACATGCCCCTGGATGCCCACAGAAAGGGAAGGAAACAAGAGGAAACAAGCAATATTGATTAAAAACTAGGCCTTAGTTATTTTTTAACTGCGGTCATACATATTTTATATTCACATATACATGTTTTTACAGCCTTCACATAAATCAGATGGCTTAACTTTCATCTAGAAATGGATTATGTAACTCCTTGGAAAACAGGGCTTCTAATTTTAAAAGTTTTCCTCTTTTTTATATTATATATTTAATTATTTAATTGTTGTTGGGGACTGACTGAATTCACACTTATTCCTTTAGACACACACCCACGTAAACTGACAGTCAGGAAGACAACTTTTCCAAAATGCTATCTT
This sequence comes from Falco peregrinus, assembly GCF_023634155.1. Classification (NCBI taxonomy): domain Eukaryota; kingdom Metazoa; phylum Chordata; class Aves; order Falconiformes; family Falconidae; genus Falco; species Falco peregrinus. The sequence continues at coordinate 71,563,999 of NC_073722.1, read as the reverse complement.
TTACCCACAAGGAAAAAGGAACCCTTCTGTTTTCGTATTTCAGTGGCAAAAATTAAAATTAAAAATCTGAAACCCTTGCTTTGCATACGGTAGAATACCCCAGCATACGCCCAGTTTTCTAGCCTGAAACACTCATACCACACTGAATTGCAAAGACAGACTTGACAGTTCTTCCACAAGGTGACACGGCTAATTGCAGCATGGCATGAAACAATAAAACCTTTGCCATACATTATCTGTGAATTTTTTTCCTCAGTGTTTCTGCCTTCATATATAAACCCCTTACAGCACATAGAGGGAACCCCCTTCTAGTTCTTTTTAATCACACCTGGTGGGAAAACAGAATGCATCAGGAGAGATGCAATTCAGGGAGAGAGAAGCACTGAGAACCTAGCCTCACAAAGGCAAATATATACTCAGTGCATGGGTACATAAAGCAAAGGTGTCTAACAAGGAGAACCTGTGATACAAGCTCTGACAAAATGACAGATACCAGGAGGGTCTGCCAGGGGTGACACCCCACAGACAGTGCTGCTGCGTCTTTGCTTGGGGCACCAGAGGTCAGTTGAGAGAGTCTTCTCTCTTGACACACAGAAAGTCCTGACATAAAATAATGTTCTGCATCATGGAAGATCTGCCCCTAGATCAAAGTAAATTAAGCTGGACTCTCATTAAATATAAGCTACGGACACTAGGAAACACCCAGTAGGCTGATTTATTGCAAGCATCCTTGCAGTCTCATTTATATCATATCCATCACCCAATAACAGTAGCTTACTGGAGCTAGGACAGCAGGCATACTCAGGTTTTGACTCATTAACACTATACTCAGGAAAACAAAACAGAAGCCTCTATGAACCTGAAATATATCTAAAAGCCTCTAGTCTCCTATTAACTCTTTCTTTGAATAAAATACTACAAAGAAGCATCAAACACTTTTAGAAATAATTTTACTTGCCTATTAAGGAGAAAGAGTACGTATTTAAGCAGAGGTTCTGACAGTTCTTTGATTTTTCCATTAAAGGTTTTGCTGTTGAGAAAACCAGATGGCAATAGGTATGGAATAGGTATTCAAACTGTTTCCATAGCATGCATTTGTCTCGTTGCAAAAAGAAAAGAAAAAAAAATCTCCCATCACCACAGATCAGGAACTCTGCTTGAAATGATTTTCAGTATTATTTGATGTAATGGAGCCTTCACTAGGAGCAGAGGGATTTTCAAGGCCTGGAAGACACATATTGATTTTTCCAAGTTCTGTGGGAAATTGACAGTCCATTCATAAGATCCTTTGTGTGTGCTGAAATACTTATTCTAAATGCTGTCCAGAGGAAAGTGACTGGAAAACTGAAATATTAGCCAAAGAATGTGATGTAGAGATTGATACGTATTAAAATACATACAGCCACTGCCATTTGCCTCATTTATTTTATACAGCTAAAGGAGTAGGACCTGACTGGTTTTAGCATCTCTGCAAGTCAGGCCATCTGGAGGTTATAGGAGATCACACTGAGTCACAGTTTGATACCAAATCAAGAGCCCCTGACTGCAAGTCTCAGTGTGTTGGTGACATTTTTAAATGCCAGCATAAGGGGAAGCCTGGACTGCTCTAGATCTCTGTGCATGTAACAGAAGCAGCTACAAAGAACACTGCCAGTAGTGACATCCATCCATACCAACCCTTATATCTGTAGAAAGTCCTGCTGAAATCAGTGGAAATCTATATCCACAGTGATCCACAACAGGGGACATTTTTTGGCAGAATCAGCAGCACACTCACAAAAAATGGGATGTTTTCCAAACTCGCACAATAGTACCATAGAAAAGAAACAAATCAGGCCTCAAATCAGTAAATAATAATCTATGTTTTCCTGGATTTTGCACTGTACAACTGTAGTGCAAGGCAATGCAGTACATTGGTAAAAATGAATAAATTTTTTTGGTTTAATTCATTCTTTATTGCATTGTGACAATATTTGCTGATTGAGAAAAGAAGATGGAAACTGGTACAAGAGTAAAAAGTCACTATTAAATGCTAGATAATGAAAAAGTCAGATATGTAGAAGAGTTTAAAAAAATTACTGTACTGGAAAGCACTTTAATGGTTAATGCTGACAGTGACTTCTGGGTCATCTCTAACAGAGCTGGGTTACTTTATGAGCTGTTCAGATCCTTGCTCCTGCCTACATCAATAAAACAATTACAGTCCTGTTGACAGGCTACCAGCCATACATTTGAGAAATATGCTACATGTTTTGGGCAAAGCAAACTATGAAGGCTGATTCCATCCTACTGCACTACAGTTTAAACCGAGAATTCCCTAACCAGCAGAATTAAGTCAGGAGATATCTTTGGGTCAACAATATTCTCTCACCTCCAGTTTTAATTGGAAGACATTATATTCTAAATGCTTATAGCAAATCTTCACAGGTTACTGCCCTTGGTTAATGGAGTATAAACTGTTCAAGTACATAGACTGAGCATTTAACAACACATCAGCTTCTTGCTCCAAGTTTTTAACTTCTAGTAGCTGTGGTGCCAAAAATAATTTATAATGCTTTTTCAACAACAGTCTATTTGCAGGAATAGGGCTCAAAAGAAAAGGAAGTGTTGTTTCACTAACAGTAAGCCCAAGTTTCTTATGCTCTACTAATCATTAACTATCGCATCTTACAGTGTAAGGAATAAATTAAAGTTTGCTAAGAAGTACTTCAGGATTATCATAATCTATGGAACTAGGTCTTAGACAGCGTTCTTTAAGAACAGATTATATACATTCAAAATCCTGTCCACTTCAAAGGACAAAGTTCCTTATATTTTTCTTCTTTCTACTCCCCACACACAGAAAAAAAGAGCCACCCAAACCCCACAGCAAACCACCTTCTCCACCACATTTTCTATTTGAAAATTACCCTACATCTATTGTACTGTCTGAGAAAAACTGGGTGGGTTGGTTGGGTTTTTTCCCCAAAAATTTATTTTCTGGGTTCCCATTTGGAAAAAAAAGCCTTACTTCCCCAGTACAGCTCATGCTTGCTTTCCCTGTGTACCTATTATATCATACACTATATAGTTGAAGATGTACATACAATAAATTTATTACCAAATAAATAAATTTACCTAAAAGTTTGTCATGAAAACACTATCTTAACTGAATAAAGGTAGCATGTGCACCTTTAAATTGAACGTTACAGAACATGGATCTGTTGCTTTTATTAAGAAAACACTATCAATATGCAATAAGGGGGACGGAACTAAGACCAACGATAACTTGTTTTGCACATACAAATATTCATTAAATGCTTCACTTGCAGAAGTATTATGTTGGGGCTGCCTGTACTCTGGGTGCCATTCACATGCATCAGCTTTTCTCTGACTGGGACACTAAAGATCCAAAATTAACTCTTCATACTTTGAGATAGACATGCCACCATGTAAAACTTGCTATGTCAATTCAATCAAGGTGGGAGACCAGTTAATGTATTTACCAAATTCATCTTAACACAGAAGAAAAGCACGTAAGCTGCATTTGATAGTTCCAGTAATATTCGCTTGAAGTATGCTGACCTCAAACATGAGAAGTTGCACAATTAATTACAATTTGTTTTTTCTAGCTCTTGTGCCCTTATACTTCTTCAATCTTTTATCAACTAGAAACATCAAACAGCTTAAAACAATAACATATCTACAAACATCTATTTTTGGCAAAACACACACTTTGGAAAAAGGAAACTGCTTCACCCATGCTCCTCATCTATTGCTTTTTGTATAATCAGTGTTACAGCCTGCTACAAAATTACAAAGGAAAGCAGGGCAAGGAAAATTTTTATTCCAAGAATGACCTCTACAAATCTGAAGCAAGTCCTCTGGAGCCAGCAGAATTACTGTATTTTTATATGTATTTAAAAGACTGGGGCTACATCTGCCAACAGAGACACTGAGGAATTCAGGAAACCCAAGCTCACAACAACGATCTATTACAAAATAGTCATGTATTTTCCCCAAGACAAGCATTGTTCTGTTTCTGGCAAGATCACTTGTGAAATGCTCTCAAAGTCATCCATGCTAGTAAGAAATAAAAAAAAACCAAACACTAAACAAATAAATAAAATCACTTGATCATAACAGGGGAGGGAGAGTGAACAGAGTGCTTCCACTTCCACTGCAAGGGCATCTTCCCAATGCAATTGTTTATAGATCAAATGCTACAGAATGCATCTGAAAATGGCATGGACAAGCTTCACATTGATTTCCCCCCCCCCCCCCCCCTTTTTTTTTAAACCGCTGTGGCAAAGGAAAAATTACATAACCAAAACTTCCTTGTGAATATCTGAAAACCAGCTAACATCAGAAAATGATCTTCTGCCCCTTTGAAAACAAGCAATCAACAATGCACAAATGTAATAAACAATCTGTTTGTTGTTCCTTAAAGGTCAGTGCACTTTTCCAACACTTTTCCCATAACACACATATAACCTTATTTGGTTTTCTCTCCACTATCTTCCTGTAATTCAGAAGACTATTTAGACTCTCATATGGTTGCCATCAAAACCAGCAGATGCCAAGCAAATTAAAACACAAATTATGACTTGTAATATGCTGATATATCATAATTGCAGCATATCTCACAACTTACAGTGAATCAGATAAAGCAAAGGTTTCTGAGGTGTCAAGTACTTTTTATACATCTTTCTGATTAGTCTAGGGTCAGTGGAATCAAGTACAGATTGAAATTCAGAGTTAAACAACAGTATATATCCACAGGTTTGCATCCCATATCATACAGCACAGAGAGCAATTGAAAACAGTTCTTGGAACTAAAAGTAGCTTAAAACTGTCTTGTAGAAGTAGAAGGGGAAAGAAGGGAAAATGATTCTTGCCTTTTGGGAAGCAGGGCGGCCTAATTTTACTTCTTGCATTGTACCTTTGACATCATTCTAAATGGAAGTCTAAGGGGCAAGGGGGGAGGAAGCATTGTTTGCTTTCTTTAACTACAGAAAAATGTTTTCTGTTACCATATACTACAGCTGGTTTACCTAGACAAAGACATAAAGGCTCATAAAAAAGCACTATTTCAGCAGCCTAGAGAGGTAGCAAATATAATAAGGTGCTTTCACACAGGCATTATGCTACTCAAGTTAAAGCACAGGTGTGTGCCCTAATGAACAACCAGCAGAAGAATGGCAGCTGTGCAATGGAAAGGGAGGAACAATACTGAGTTCTAACTTTTTATTTAGATGTATTTGTGCCTACTTGGTCTCAGTTCCTAAATCATACTTTGGCAACTGCAAAAAAAGCTTTCCTTTTCCACAAGAGCATAGTAATCTCATAAAATAAGGTTTTCCAAACAAACACTTCCATAATACTTTAATACTGAATTTCCAAAAAATTAACCTTGCAAATATACCCAGAACATTAATTACGCATCACCTCCACAGATAATACTGTCTTCTATAATAGTATGAAACACAATTAGACAAGAATACATTACCTGGGGTGGTGCAAGACTGAGAACTATCTCACAAAGAGCATACTGTCACCTCCAGTTACAACTACGTATAGAGCATTAGACTGCAACTTTCCCATATTCATTACTCTAATAATTCAGCTGTGTTTTTCAAGTAAAGAAACAGCAGATTTGCACAAAACCAAAAAACTGGCAAAAAGGTTTGATAAATTATTTTGCCCGTATTCTGTGGCATACAAAGCCTCCAAGTTTTTGTAATATCTTCAGTTAAAGCAGCATGTACAATCATTCCACACATAATTTGAGCAGATCCATAATATTCCTCTGTTCAAGGCACTGACAATTTTCTTGTCAAAACCATTACTCTTCCAACTCAGTTCTCTGTATTTTTAGTCCATTGTTTTACGATGTAGAATAGAGGTAGCTTCCTGTTTGCTTACAAAAAAAATTTACAAGGTTGTGTTAAAACCACTATATAATAACGCTCAGGTAGGAGTTTTAACAAAGGTGTTCAGGAATCTTGCAAACATGGAAATATGCAGGAGAGTTTCATGGGGTTAATACAACGACCTCTTCACCATTTCAATCTGTTCACAATGACTACCTTAGTGGCTATTTTTGATTTGAACCGAATTTACAGTTTTCATCTACAGCTTTTCTGGCCCATTTTCATGACAGGCTATTGAATGGTTTGCTATTAATTCAGTAAAAACAACATTAAGATGTATTCTGCAAGAGTAACTGGCTACGTTTTCACTCCAAATCATGCGAGACATGGTAATAAACGCAGGCTTCCTCATAAAGAGATTACAATATTCTGAAGAAATTACTAAACTCAAATTGCTTTGTCTCTGTGGATTTCAAGAAGTTTAGCCAAATACACAAATGACATAATTAGCATTCTGCAAAAGCGAAATCTGTAAGCAAGGGCCACACATCAACCAAATGGCAGAGTGGGTGATATACTCAGGTCTTCAGATAGCATTCCAGCAGTATAAAGCCAGGTGGCCTGGTGAGATATCCTTTAACCCTTTCAGTTACAAAAGGAACATCTGCCCTCATGCAAAAGCTATGCCGCATCAGCCTCAACAGCACAGGAATAAGAAAATGACTAGCCACAAAACACCTAAAACATACTGCTTCCTCACTTGCATCATCCACATGTTAACCTTCAGAAAATAACATGAAGGAAATTACAGTGTATATAGCTTCTTATAGACTGATGGCGCCTGAAGGATCAAGACAACATGTTTATGTATATTCCACCATAATCTCCCTTTTTTAGTCCAAGGACACAGCATGCAAATGTTCCTCACGCTATTCTGTTCCCTGCTGAAAAACATCTGTGTTCACAGCCCATGGGAATCAAAATGAAAAAAAAAACGACAAGTGAAAAGAACCATGGCAAACTCAGCCACTAAAAATGGAGTAAACAGTACAATAAAAACAGCTATTATAGGGTCAGAATACTACAAAGCTTGCAACCACTCATCTCCACAGGTTGGTCTTGGGCCAAGTAAACATTGACACAAAACCTCAATCAACTTCACTTACTTAAGTAAGCAGCTTACACTCTTCATCAAGAAAAGGTATTTCAGTACCAAAGTGCAATTAATCAAAACTCCCATCTTCCAAAACATTCTTTTCAGGCATCTTTACTTTCCAGAAATAGTGACATGAAGTTAGCCATGAGTACCTGCTAGCCATATAACCACTTTCCTCTGTTCTCCCCAAGGTGACAATCACAAGCTCAGTACTAGTTAGATGGTTTCTCTCCGCTAGGCTTCCCTACCTTCATCTGTAAAACTTCAAAGGTGGGGGTTTTTTTTGTTTGTTTTTTCCAGTTCACCTTTCTGGTCCAAAGAAGCCACTGTATCAGATATGTACTCAACTTGCCCGCAAAGACCTTCAAAAACACATTCACCATACTTGAGTTTCTGTATGTTTCTCATAGCTAAATGGAGTATCTCATGAAAAGGAGGATTGTACATCTAAGAGCTTTCACCCAACTTTCACATTCTGTGCAGTGATAAAACCTCAACATTTATGTTTGTGTGCGATAATGCTCACCCCCTCCCTCTGCGATTACCAAATTTGGCATACACATCCAACACCAGCTGCCTCTCTTTCAAATCCAACATTGAGAAGATGCTAGAAATACTATTACAAGCAGGTTACATTTCACTGTACAGTTCTGCCTACTCTACAGCCAGTGCTAGAATGGTGCAACAAGATACTGTGCCGTCAGGGTATCGAGCACCACAGCCAGGAACCCCAGCAAATGCCCTGCCAAGACTCCCACGGGCTTGCACTTTAGGGACGGGTGGGAACACTGTTTCCTCCATCCTATTATTGCTGCTACTCCTACTATGTGTTAATAGCTAATGGTAATAAGCCCGTGCCGTACACAACCTCGTCATTGTGCAATCATTGCCTTACACAGCGCTGTTCGGAGAACTCGAGCTGCAATCTTTTTTTAAATTTTTCATATTTAACAGGGATATCAGCACGAAAACATGCAGATCAATTCGTTCTCTAGGCCTGGGTGTCTAGCTGCTCCCGCCCCCACCACAAGGCAGACGAGGGGGAAGGAAGGAGGGAGGATGAAAAAAGGAAAAGGGGGGGGAAAAGAAGGCAAGAAATCCTCTTCGCACCTACAACAAAAGCAGTTGGGGGGGCCGGAAGGGAAGCGGGATCAGAGCCTCCGCAGGTGCAGGAATGCAGCTCTCCAACTTGCCCGGCTGAGGCGGCGGCGCTCCCGGGCTCGCGCCCCCGGCCGCCCCGCTCAGACCCACCGGCGGGGCGCGCGCCCAGCTGTCACGCACGACTCCGTCCCTCCCTGCGCGCTTCTGGCCGTACCCGGCCCGGAGCGGCGGCGGGGGAGGAGGAGGAGGCGGCAGAGGAAGACACGAAGCGCCGTGCAACCGGCCCACTTACCCAGAAAATGACATTGAAGCCGAAGATGAAATATTTGATGCAACAACTGACTTCAGGCCCCTTGTAGTGCTTCCCGGACATCCTCTGCGCTCATGAAGACACTTTGCTCGCAGCCAGGGTGAGAATCGGAGAGTGGGGGGTGGGGAAAAAAAAAAAAGGTGGGGGGACGGGGACGACACAGACTAGAAGGAGGGGGGCTGGTGGCGGCGCGGCGGGCAGGGTTCAGCGCCGGCAGCGCGCCGTGGGGAGATGCGGCAAGAGCGGAGCGGCGACGGGGCGACTCCGACTTGCCGGGCGCCGGGGATGGCCGGCGAGCAGCTCCCACCTCCTCTTCTCCCGCATGGAGGAGGCCTCGGCTGCTCGCAGCGGGCGGAGGGGAAGAGAGAAGGAGAAGGGCGGCCGCCGGGGAAGGAGCCGCCGGGAGGCGCCCGGGCAGAGGCGCGGGGCTGGCGGCCGCCACAGCCCAGCACTGCCCTGCCCTGCCCTGCCGGAGCCGCGAGGCGCTCCGCACAACGCTCCCGCCCGCCCCCGCAGCACGGCAGCCACCGCGCACGCCCCGCGGAGGGGGCGGGGAAAGGCGCGCCACCGAGCGCCCGGCGGCGTGATTGGCGTCCGCCACGCCAATCCAACTGCGCCGCCGCCGGCCCGCGCCGCTGTGGGGGCGGGGAGGGGGCGGCTCTGCAGCACCCCCACCTCTCCCTCCCCCGCCGGCCTCATCCTCAGTGGCGTGCAGGGAGCGCGGTGCGGGTCGGGGGCTGCCGGAGGGGGCGCCCGTGAGGTGGCTCCTGGGGGGCTGGTGGTAGGGGGAGGGGTGCCCGCCGGCCTTTGTCTGCGGCGGTGAGGCGGGGGGCGGCCCGGCTGCTGCCGCCGCCTCGGTTATGTAACGGGGCCGGCGGGCACCGAGGCGGCCGTTGGCGCGGCCCCGGGGGACGGCCCGCGGAGCGCGTGCGGGGGGCCGCGCCTGTAAGCGCTGAGGTAAACCAGCGCGTTGGGTGTTAGGAGACCGTGAGGAATAACGGGCTCGAGGAGGCCGTTCTTCGTTACGGGTTTGTGAGTCAGAGTCGAGGTTTCTTCCATCCTGTGACACCTTCCTCGGCCGGGCCCCCGGCGGGCTGCCTGAGCCGGGGCGTTGCAGAAACGCGGAGGCGCCGGGCCGAGGGGCTCCGTCCTCCCGACAGCTGGGGCACGGCGCGGGCCGGCCGGTGCCGCGCAGCCGGGCTGCCGTGAGAGATCGGGGCCGCGCAGCGCGGGCAGCAAGCCAGGAGAGCGGCACGGCTCCGGGCGGGCTGCGGGCACGGGGAACAGCAAGACCGTAATTGTACTGGGGAGGTTGCTCTGAATGGGTGCCTTCAGATCACCTCCCACGTGAACTCGTGTGCATACACGTGTGGGAAGACAGGAAGAACTATTTTACAATGTTTTAAAGAGTTTGTATTTTTACATACTCTGAATTTATATTGAAGCTGCTGGCTGTAAAGTTAGGTGGCTTAGTTGTATTCCTATGTTCTTGGGGATTCAGAGCCCGCCTGGTCCAGTATTAACAATATAATTAATAGTATTTCTTTGCTGAAGAATATTATCATTTCAGTGTTTCAAGTCTAGCTGGACCAGGAAATTCTGAAGTGCAATACTCTGAATTCAAAAGATTGAATTCTTCGTAATAAATTACATTTCCCATCTCTACAAGGTAGCAAGATAGCACACTTTAAAAGTATGATAGTGTTAGAACTACAAAAGAAAGTCTTTGGTTCAAATAACTTCATATTGGTTATATGCCTTTTTGAGAGAGAAGGGAAATACTTATCTGTCAGGTGTGGTAGATATTGAGAAGACGATCCATGAAAATAAGCAATGTTACTGGTAAATGAGAAATTAATGCAACATGCCTATACAATTTAACTGTGACTATATAGCTTATTACATGAATGTTATCCCTGTGTCTATTGTTACCACTTTCTTTGCAAGACCATCCATGAAAAGGGTGAATGATTAGTAATACGTAGGTTCTGTACCAGTGAGTAAAAGCACATCACCATTTACAGTAGGGTATGGTAATAATGTATTATATCAAGGTGCTGTTTTTACAAGTGGCTTCAAATATTGGTGACAACCTGTACAAACATTTATAATATTCCTGTCATAACACCCTACCAACACCACGTGTTGGCACCCTTTAGCATTTTAATGCTTCACAGGCAAGAGGAAAATACTGTAGAGTAATATTTATTACAATAAATTCAGTAACAATCTCAGATGGTTTGCCCGTTAATCCACTCATTCCCCATCAAAAACTTTAAAAAGATATGCAACCTACATCAATTACAGCATCATATCACATGACTTCACTTGCTTTCTCAATCAGAATAGTAGTATTATTGCCAAGCATCATTTTAAGGCATTTCATGTTGTTCCATCGTCTGATCAGCTTAAGGACAACTTAGGACGTCTGGTGTAAGCAGTTAGACTGCTCACTTGAAGAGGGTGTAGAACACAGAACCCTGTTATTTTAAATTCACTTTGGGTGTACGGTTTCTGTGCAGCCTCAGAAATGAGCAACCAGACAGCAAAGGCAGCAGAACAGCTTTGATGTAGGTAATTGATCTCCAGAATGCCAGCTGGAACAGAGTCTTCTGCACCTGCAGCAGCCTCTCTGGTTTACAAACACATTTTGTCTCCTGTCCTAAACAAACAGGGATTAAAAAAAAATAATAATTGGCTTTGTGTCATCTCTTGTGGATTGCTTCTTACATTCTTTGGCCACCTAGGTCTGGAAGCTGAGCGAGATGACTGTGACAGCACTTAAAATTCACTGTTAGTTACCAGTCAATGCTGAGTTCCAGTGTGATGTTTTGGTACAAAAGCCTGAGGCAATACTAAGCAGGAATGATAACTATCTTTCCTTGCAGTATGGTACGACAGTTATTCAAATTCTGTTAGTTTATAGTTCATCTGACTAGTCACAGTGTACTAATGAACAGTATTTCAATGACAAAGCAAGGTGTCTAGTAACAGAGTGCTTTATAACACTAGGCAATGCTTTGATTTACTACTGACATTGGAGAAAAAGTCCCATCCAAATGATTAAATCTACTTCCTACCTCTAAGATGTAGATATCAATAGACTTCTGACCAAAAACTGGCCAAGTCTAATGCTAGTAAGTGCAGGAAGTTTGAGAAGTTCATCTCTTAAAAAGGGTATAGTGCAGACTCTGAAAATCTTCCCACCAAGTAAAGAGCTCTCATCCCAATTCCTCAATTCAGTAATTTCTTAGATCCAGCACCTTTGTCTTTGTGGCAGCTCCTGCTGTTTGATCTATGAATAATTTGACATTTTCCAAGGAAAAAGAAATGCAAATCTGAGTGACTTGAGAAAAAGCTAAGCAGCACATTGAAGACAGGATGTGCCACATTTAGTGAGATAAAGAATTGTGGTCTAAAAAAGTTTGGTACCTGTGTCTCTAAGTCTCTGGTTATTTCCTAGAGAGTTCATTTTAGTTGAAATTCATAGGATAGCAATATTTTTCCATGAGGAAGCCATATAGCTTTCTGACATACAACAAGATTTGTAGTCAGAGGTAATATCTACCTCAGAATATTTTTCAATGTATCTATCATAATGGCTTGTAATGCCATTTGTGTTCATTTGATAGTTTTTCAACCACGAAAACACTTGTTTTCTGCTTAGCAAATGAATGACCGCTGATGAGGGGGCATTTTTTAGGTTTAAAAAGAATTCTGAGATAAGAATTTCATAGGACCAAATGCAAGTGGTGATACCGTTTGGATTAGCCTTGGTAGAATTACATGCCATGTCCCATCTGGCAACATGACTTTACCTTCCCACAAGAACAGCACAAAAATCTCTTCAATTAATTCATAAGTGCAAGTACTGAGTAATTGCTGTTGTGGCTAACACTGGTTAGTGGCTTTCTGGTGAGTATTAAGCTGCTTTTTCATATGAAACTTAGCTCTCAATACTGGATAATAATATCCTCTTGCAGGACCAACCCAACATCATTGTAATCTGATAACAGCAACGTTGTTAGGATGACTCACAAAGCATTAAGCGTGTCTATACATCTACAGTTAGAGGCTGAAATCTGAAGCTAAGGCATACCAAATAATAACCAATAACTAACTGCATTGTGTGATTTTACTTTCTCACAGGAATGTGTATCTGAGCCTTAATTTTCTTTTCCTAAATGCTGTACTTCTGGTGTAAGTATCCGTTATTCATGTGTTCTTAAAGTACGGATAACTATATAAAGACACTGCAAGTGGCATTCACTTTAGTTCCTACCAGCCTTGGGCAGGTTTTGGAACAAGGGTGATGCGAGCTACTAATTGGGATGCAAATTTCTTGGAGAGAACTACCAGGTATTAGCAATAATGGTCACAAAGTCTACTCAGCCAAACTCTACTGCTTGCAGTCTGCAAGCTGGTTTGTTCAAGATGAGCCCAGACAAGTCTTGCAGCAGTCTAAGCAGATAGACATGAAGACACAGCCTCAGAAGTCCCTTTGGAGCAAACATATGCAAAATGAGATATGCAGACCGTTAGTGCCAGAAACGCTACTTTGAAACGGTAGGGAAGAAATGCACCCTGCTGTTTCTTTCCTGTGAGAGAAATAAGAGGTTATTTATTGTGCCCGGCACCTCGAGCCAGGAGCTGCTGCCTCTGCTTCTTGTGAGAGGAAGGGGTGGGAGTGGTGGCATGCTTCCTCCCTCATGCTGTGCGGTCAAAGGCAAACGAGCAGCTGGGGCTGCAGCTGCACCATGGTGCTGCTTGGGGCAAACATCCAGAAACACAGCTCTGTTTCTGAAGTGCAGTGCCTCAGGAAGCCCCTGTTCTGGAGCTTTTTACAGAGCTTTCTTATTAATTCCCCAACAAGTCTATACAACAATGAAGCAAGAAGAGTATGAAGTACCTGGTCCGTAGCTCACTGTCACACAGTGACTGCAGGTGTGGTTCCAAATGCTCTTGCATCCAAAATGGCTCCAAAGTGCATTAACTATAAGCTACTTACAACCATTTTATACACAGGACAGTGATGGGGCTTAATGAGATAAAGCATATGCATTATTCTACAGAAGACACACAGATTTACAGTCCTGAATTAAGGGTGGCTACAATCAGAATATGGGCAGTCGCTTCCCCTTTCGTTACTGGTGCTACAGGACCATGGTCATTAACACGGTATGGCACTGGACAAACTGCAAATTTTGGAACTATTCGCTCCCCAGACACAGTTTGTTGCTTGTGTATACCTGAACGTTCTTGTGTAATTCTTGACAATTCTCTGTCCAAAAGGGCAACCGATGTTTATCCTGTGGCGGAGCACTATATGATTTTCATAAGTTAAGGTCCATTAGGTTTCTCAAGGCACTCTGAGTTGCTCTCAACTATTCTTCATCAAATAACACAGGACACCCTTGCTTCGCAGCTGGGAGGTTTAACATATGGTGTTTACTGTGTAATAGCACTCAGGAGAGTGAGGATTTCCTACGAGTGTGTTTTTAATGGTGACAAGATTTTCTGCAAATCCACCGTTTTAAGTAACCTTTGAGTATATTTCCCTTCAAGGGTTTTCTTTACTGAGCCTGAAGTCACCTGAGCTTCCCCTATCCCTCCTCCTGTGCAGATTTTTTTTTCCTGGGAGCTTGGATCAGAGTTGTCCACATAAACAATCCCTCAGGAATCAGCCTGGCATCTCTTTCCAGGCAGGACTGTAAATCTGTCAGAAGGTCAAGGAGCAGAAGCAAGAGGCAGGATGAGAGCGCACAAGACTGCGAATCTGGTTGTTGTAGACTTTAAACACAAGTTGCAGTCACAGTGGTGGGAGGGGCAGCTAGTGCACCAATTAATCTCAGAGCTCAGCTTTTAGAAAAGCTTTCAGCCATGTCCTGGCCAAGAGTTGAGCTAAAAGCTGTTGCAGTAGGTGTTTGGGCAGCCTGGTCAAGAGTTCAGCCCCTAGACCTCTGTGCAGGCAGGGCCTTAAATCCTTTTGCTGAGAACAGAGTGGCAAAAACTGACTGTGCAGCAAGCTCCACTTTTAAATCTAAGCAATGTTTTTTCCATTGGTTTTTAATTCAAATGGCTGTAGGGATGCTGTGATTTGAAGGAACTCTGTATCATTGCATTCACAGCAGAGAGCTGATCCAAAACCCTCTGAGGAGAGGGATGAGGTGCTCAAGGGAGCCAGCACCTGCTGGAGGAGGCCCCAGATCTGCAGTGCAGTTGGGCTGCAGGCAGCCACCTCCTAACCTCTGGCGGGTACATGCATGCTCATCTGAGCTATGGTAATAGCAGTGGCAAAAGGGCTGCCATCTTTGCGTGACAATTAATGTCTCCTCTCTGTCAGACCAGACGACAGAGTGTATCCAGGGCCTCTAACAGTTTTTAGGACTATAACAGGAGCTCTGCAAGTGAGCCTTCCCAAAGGAAGGGGTCTGATAATGTTTAACCTGACTTCCTCACAATTTTGTGTCTGGTTCTTCATACACACCTTCTCTACTCACATCTGACAACAGTTACCACATAGCAGGATCAAAAATACCAGTTTCTTTTACCTTTGGTATTGACACTTGATTTCTCGGACAGCTGCCACAGCAAACATAACACTTTTAATAGCACCAGTGAACAGGTATTTTACAGCAATATTCTGTGTAGTTGATATTGATGGACCTGCTTAGGACAAGGTAAACAAAAGGTAAACACATTTTTTTAGACATTCCCAAAAGCCATAAAATAGCAGTACTAGAGTCATTACAAAACCATGCTGTGTTGTTAGAGCATTTTACTTCCCGTAGTGTCATGGGAGGAATACACGATGCCTGTTGTAAGGCTACATCTTTAGCAGATAGTCCTCTGTGCTCAGTGATAGCATGCCATTTGTGACAGGATCAAGTAGCAGAAGATAAGACTCAAGCTAGCCACACGATTTCTCTACTTACTTGGGAATTCCTGTA
Organism: Falco peregrinus; assembly: GCF_023634155.1. Lineage (NCBI taxonomy): Eukaryota > Metazoa > Chordata > Aves > Falconiformes > Falconidae > Falco > Falco peregrinus. The sequence goes on along the minus strand of NC_073722.1, from coordinate 71,548,630 downwards.
TTTTGAAGAGTTCAAAGAGGAGGTAAACTGGGTCCAGACTTTGTTTCTGGACTACTTCCAAGTGCAAGGTTACACTTCATAAATAACCTGTACATATTACCTTTCAATCACTTTTAAAATAAAGGCACTTCAGAAAAACATAGCATTTACTTGTTTGCAAGTCCAGGACTTAAAAGTTTCCAAGCCCTTCTTCTCTTTGTTATGTTAACAAAACCAGACATCCTCCTGCAGATGAGAATGGGGCAGCCACTGGTATTCTTGTTGGGTTGAACAATTACTTTCGAAATCTTCTTTTTCAGAGGCTTGTCATTGCTCTATGCTTCACTACTGATGTTTCTCTGTGAGTTTGGATGGGTGGAGTTCATTTTGATTTCTTGCTTTTCCTCTACCACCCTAATTATACCATCAGCTTTTTTTGCTGTCATAGTGCTTTAAGAAAAGTGTGAGTGACTGATACCTAAGACAATATTTGGAAAAGAAATCCCACCCCAGGCTGATTTCTATATTCATCTCCATCTTACCCTTTCATGTACCACCATCTTTAGGAACATCTTCAGCATATCTTCAGCCTCTCACAAAGCTGTTTAAGTGCCCTGATATTTCCAGGTTTGATATTTTAGATTATACTACCTTGGAGGCAGGGACTATGTCTTCCCCTTGTTCCTGCAAGTGGCAAGCACAAAAAGCTAGTGTTGCAACAGCAAAACAACTACAGTAATTTTAATTTAAAAATGTATCTCTGTTGTTTTGAACTCAAGGATACAAATGCACCTATTAACATGCAGTGTGGACCCAGTAAATATAAATAATGTATCTGAAAATGTGAAGAAGAGACTGATAAGGGAAAAAAGTGATATCTTCAAGAAACAGATGCATACTTTGTCTACTCCTCTTGTCTGCTTTTGAAGTAAGCCACCTTGCTCTGTATAATGTGTCGGTCTGCAGTCATCAGGAAAGTTGACATTTTTCACTCTGTGAGCAAAATAATTTTACTTAAAGGAAAGCTAATTTTGCTCAGGACAGACATTTCTGCCCCCAATCACAGTGACATAAATGTCAGTGTGTAAGAGTTTTACAAATTTTATGTCACCAAATTCACCAGACCAAAATATGTGGCTGCTGTGTCATGACATCTCAAGACTTCATTATACTATATCCCAGTCTGAGTGATGAACTGTTAAATGTGTCACACTTATGCACATACCTATGAAATAGAAGACTCAACGAAAGTTGTATTACGTGTGTAACGTAATGGAAAAAAGAACAGGATGGGGAATTGTTTTCTTTTTGTCTTGCAAAACATCTCATTTTCTTAGATATTTGCACAGCTCTTTCAGTGTGTTTGAAAAGTTTGAACTATTCATCATAAAGGTAAATCTGCGAAAAGCATCAGTTGTTTAAAAATATTAAGCTATAAAGGGGGTGGGCAGAGAGCTTACAACGAGTCCATTGTTCTGTTCTAAACACCGTCACTCCGGACTGGGAACAAAACTGAAAGCTGGACAAAAAGGAGGCCCAGCCATCTAGTGGTAAATAACGCTGACGTGCAGCCGCTGATGTCTGCCTTCCATGGGGATGCTCACAGGGCCCCCATGTGCTCCATAGAGAGAGAGAGCAAGGGACATGGCTCCGGTTTTGATAGGTGCAGGACTCAGCAGCAGTCGGACACCTAGGGAGCAAGCTAAAGTGCATAGGACCCTGCAGCCAAATTGGGAGAAAGGTTGGCAGGAGAAGTAACCATATCAAACACAAGGTTAGCTTTTGCTAGGATGACAAGGAAGAGCTGCAGTCAGTGTTCTACACTATAGAAGTACACCTATTTACAGTTGCTTGCTTACAGTGTTTATTCAGACAGTCTTTTTTACAAAATGTATCTGTGTCCTTGCAAGCTTTTACTTGCCACCCTGCCTGCATCTGTACAGCAGTATTCAGGGGAAATTTTGGGCAGTTTTCCATAATTCCATAGCAGCATGTCCAGAAGATACACACAACAGAATGGCACAATGTGCTCAGGTCCCACAACACACAAGGAAAAGTTGTAAGCCAAACTGTCACAATTGAAACAAGAATGGTGCAATCAAACAGCTACACAAAGCCATATGTTTAGTCCGAGCTAGGGTAAAACACTTACCTACCAAATTTATTGAGACTGAACTGTTTTGTATTGTTACAAACTAATAGTTTAACCTTGGCAAGGCCTGAAGAGACACCACAATAGTAAACCATTAAATACTTCAAAGAAAGAATAAAAACCATACAATGCATATGCCTGAATACCTCTTGGTATTCAGCCCAGTATGCTAGAGCTCCCATTCCAAAAGTGATGTCAGTGCTTAGAATCTCATATCTCCTTGAAAACCAGTCCGATGCAAGTCCTGCGGGGCCTAGTGTGCAATTTATTTAGGCATAGAGAAGAGGTATCCAGTGGAATAGCCTAAGCAGCCTGGACATTAAATGACCATTAGTTTAAATGTGAGTTGAACCTCAGTAAAAACATAAAGCCAGTTATCTGTTTACCCAGCTATAGATGTAAGTGCTTCACTTAACCAAGTTTAAAGATACCACCTCTCTTACATTGTGATAAGCAATTGATTTCAGTCTGCATTTGTTAACCTATGGAGTAGCAGCATGATATTGAATTCCCTGTTGCTACATTTTGCTCCAAGCTATTTTGACTGCTATTGAACTCTTTTGAAATATCAAATTTTGTCCAAAGCACATCTCATTCTTGCCTTACACACTCATGAAACTGCATTGCAGGTTGTACTCAGCTTCAAAACACTAGGCTCAGTACAGTCATGGTTTTACCAGGTAAATATGGAATAATTCTGCAAAACTCCAAATAGTTACTTCATGCTGTTAGTGAGAATTTTTGTAACTGAAAACAAAGTTTTGTTCCAAGTAGTTGCTGCAGCATGAACTGATTTTAGCAGACATGGTTGTTCTTATCAGAAAACACAGTACTGGAGGGAGTACAGAGAATAATATTTCCCTTGAGGCAGGGGATATCCGAAGTCAGCTCAGTCACTCTTACTTGCTGACAGCCACTAGCATAGAAAAGAAATATACAGCTGTTTCCTACTAGAATGGTATCAGCTACTATATCTCAAACTCTCACTTCTATTTATATAATGTTTCAATTACCTACAGTGGCTAGCTAAAAATACAGCGTCAGGAAGTGGGGGGGTGGACATCTGGTTGCTACTGTGAGGTGGTATTTGCCACTGATTCTCCTAGCAAAAACTGGAAAGTAGCTAGGGATACAAATCCATCATGAATGTTTTGTCTGGCTTCTGTTCTAAGGAGCATTGGGCCATGGAGTTGTTGAATCTCCCAACGAGCATTTATGCTCATTTTCCATCTGGTCTTTACCAAACATGGTCTCTCACCTGGCTAACAGGAGGAACTAACTGCCCAGTGCCTGCAACACTGTGTTCCCTGGCAGGATGTCTGCCTCACACCATCTGGCTTAGCCCCTCTGCTTTCACTGATAGATCACACCTGATATTTACTGTGAATCCTCCATTCCCAAACTTTGAGAGCTGTCTGAAACCACAGACATTAGAAGGAAAATGAGCAGAAAAGCTGTGCTTTTTACTTCTCTGTTTTACCCACTGGGAAGCTGAGGCAACGCATAAGCTGTATTGGACTTTCTTACAGCCATCTCTGTAAATCAGTGCCCAGGTTTGCTGCCTGTTCCTGTACTCAGAAGTCAGTAAGAGGCTAGGACAGAGAGCTAGACATGAGCAGTCTGCTTCAAAATCTCTCAGTCTGCTTTTCCTTTTTTCCAGGTGAAAAGGAACAGTGTCCAAATCTGCGTTCCTCTGCCATACGTTTTGGATATTCATTAGAACAGGGTTACTTTTTAACTACTTGAAACTGGAATTTAAAAGCTGCTGACTTAAGAAAAAGGAGTCAGGAAGGAGCACAACAGAGAAGGGATCAATGTTCTTGGGCAGAAAAAATGGAAACAGCACCTCCTTCAATTTGTAAAACACTCACTGGGGTCAGGGTGGGGTGGTTTGGCAATGAGTACAAATGTACACAATCCTGTAGCCATTTGCAGCTGTCTGTATTCAGAGCACCACTGCTGTCTTACTTTCTACGACTCTGCAGGTTGCCTGCTGCGCTCTGCAAACACACTCCTCTCCTGTGGTTATTTTTGAAGCAGCTCCTTAGAACAGATGAACAGATGTCCTCATATATGTCTCTTCCCTACTACATAAATAACAGTTTACCTCATGCTCCCACCATCCTTTTGAACTAAATAAATAAAAAAAAAAAAAAAAAGAGGAAGAGGAAAGACAGTATCCCTTCCCACTGGTGATTTCTGTTGTAGCTTTCATGGCAGTGTCACTCCACAACATGTGTTGCCCTCATGCCCTTCTTAGGGTGAACTACTGTCCTGATTTCAGATGGGATGGAGTTAATTTTCTTCTTAGTAGCTAGTGTGCAGTGCTGTGTTTTGGCTCTGATGTGAGAACAAGGTGGATCACACACTGATGTTTTTAGTTGCTGCTGGGTAATGTTCATACTAAGTCAAAGGATTTTCAGTTTCTGAGGCCTTTCCAGCCAGAGAAGCCTGGAGGGGCGCAGGAAATTGGGAGGGGACACAGCCAGGACAGCTGACCTGAACTGGCCAAAGAGGTATTCCATACCACATGACATCATGCTTGGTATATAAACTGGGGGAAGAAGAAGGAAGGGGGGGACATGCAGCATTATGGTGTTTGGTTTTGAGTTACACGTGACGGAGCCCTGCCTTCCTGGGGATGGCTGGACACCTCACCTGCCTGCCCATAGAAAGTAGTGAATGAATTCCTTGTTTTGCTTCACTTGAGTGTACAGCTTTTGCTTTGCCTGTTAAATTGTTCTTATCTCAACCCTCAAGTTTTGCATTCCTTTCTAATTCTCCTCGCCATCCCTCTGGGGAGGAGCTGGAGGGAGCAGGTGGGCGGCTGCATGGTGCTTGGTTGCCAGCTGGGGTTAAACCACTCCGCTGGGGACTGGCTGGGCATCAGTCAGTGGGTGGTGAGCAATTACGTTGTCTATCATGTGTTCTCTTTCTTCCTTTCCCTTTGGATTTTATTCTTTCCCTCAATCTTTCCATTATAACTGTTATTGTCATTATTGTTCTTTCATTTTCATTCAGTTTCAGTTATTAAGTTGTGCTTATCTCAACCCTTAAGTTTTACATTCCTTTCCAATTCTCCTTCCCACGCCTCTGGGTAAGGGGGGAGTAAGTGAGTGGCTGTGTGGTACTTAATTACCAGCGAGGGTTAAACCATGACAACTACAAAGGTTTCTTTCTGGCCTTCTTCCTTGCCCTTCCCAGGACTCTTCCCTCTTTAGTACCTTTCCAACTCTTTCCCTCTTCTCCTTCTCTAACCTCCTGGAAGCACTGCAAACACCACAAGTCTCACAGAAACTTCTTCTTGAGTAATTCTACCAAGGAAAGATCCACATAGACCAGTTACAATTTGTCCTCCTTGCATAGTCTTCCTGCAGTCAGCAGTACCATTGCTTGCCACCCAGGCACACCTGGTTTGGGCATCCGAGGCTCTTCTCGGGGAAGGAATGGTTCTTAACTATTTTGTCCTTCAATTCTCTTGGCAATACTAACATTGGTATATTCCTGAAGAAGTGAATTGAATGTGTGCAAAATGGGCTAGCTTGAGATGTATGGATGCTGACGTTTCCCTGTGAACCTGACAGAACCAAACCAGTAACACTAATAAGAACCAGTCCATCACATCACTGGAAAAAGCTGAATCAAACCACCATGCTTTCTCTTGGTCTCTCTTTAGAAACCAAGCCTGGCATGTTATTGCCAGCTCTCAGAGGATCTGCTCTGCTGTCCCACAAAGCAGCAAGCCCCAGCTTGTACTTCTGGCTTCCAAAGAATGTGCAGAGAACAGCCTTAACTCCAAGATTATGTAACTTGTAAACATTTAGTTTTAGGTGTTGAATCTAGGGGAATCAGCCAAGCAATCCTTCAGCCTGTCCATTCCAATGATTAAAGTATGTGCTGAGTCATGGAAAAACATACAGAGTAAAATATCTTTTATAAAGTATTTGACCTGAATATTATTATCTGGTACCTTTTATGCAAACAGGGGCTGATTCTGCTAGCCTTGCTCAGAGTAGCCAGGAAGTATCCTTATGGGTTTAACCAGAACAGATCAATAAGGTACTTTTCATGAGCAGGCAAAGCAAGCACAAGCCTGCAGAGGCAGAGGCAGAGCAATTACACAGGCCTACAACCTTTGAGCCCTTTGAGATGTGAAATCCCAGCTCAGAGCAAATCAATAGGAGTTTAGCGATTTTGGCTGGGGGTGGAGAGCTTTAACCACACAGCTTATTGGGCAATGTTCCTACCAAAGTACAACACAAGACCAATCTGCAAAGCCAAGAGCTTGGAACAAGAGAATTTCCCCCTGTAGCCAAGGCCCTATGTATGATCACCAATGAACGCCACTGGACGCTAAAACAAGATATACTCTATAAAATGCAACATCTCAGAGACAGTCCTGGTGGCGTAATAGCATTCCCAAATGGCTGTTTTAGCACTGTTGCCAACAAGACCTCTGGAATGCCAAACAAGGGTTCAGTAATTGCTAATGCTGCTGGGTTATATTTGCTCCTTTCCAGGTGACTGAAAAATTATCAGACTGTCCATTTCTACTCCTCTTCTTTGCCTGATGTCTCTGAGACCAAGATCCTACAATCTGGGGTGTCTGCAGCAGCTTTGTTACTGGTGGCATAGGGGTTATAGACATGCCATAATGTAGGGGCAGATTTAAATTGGACTCACAAGGTTTGGAACTTCTTTTTCTGTTTGTATTTTATTTATTTTATTCTTTCTTTTTTTTTTTTTACCATGCAGTCTCTTAACAGCTGTGCTCCCCCTAATGCTGGAAAAGGAAAATAGGTCTTCTACTAGTCGGTACTAAGAGTAGATTCAAAGATGCTTCACACACAGACAGGCCTTTGACACCCTGCGGAGGTTTTTAGCCTTATATTACATCTCCCAGCATGATTTGGCCAACAGAAGAAACAGAGAATGTGTGCTGCCCGCTAGGCACAACTCTGTGCTACACTGTAAACTATTACACAGTTGTGTTTTAACATGGAAAATGGATCTCAGTTGTGATTTCAGGAAGAAGTCGTTGGCTCAACTGCTCAACAGTGGGAAAGGGAAAGCTTTAGCTGCTGCTCTGCCAAACAAAATGAAAACCAAATCCAGTGTGACATGAGTGTGGAGATGCACACTGAAGTTACACTACAAGGTTCTAGATAGTAGATGTGCTAAAAAAAGCCCCCACACCCAAATGCAAAACTAAAATAAAAGAAATTAATTAGAGGAGACAAAGTAAGATCAAACATCCTCACCCCAAGAGCAGCTATGGTGGGGCACACACAGGCTTCAGCACCCTTTCGCTGGCACATGGAGCCCATGGGTAGCGGTACGAACACGGTTACACAGAGCTAAAAGGATGCACTGACCAAGGGTCAGGTCATGGAACAAGAACATGTTTCCTTTTCATGGGCTGCAGGGTGGGGGTGGGCTCACCGTGGAAGCCACCAGAAGGCCTGAGAAACACTCAGTCCAGCTGTGGTACAGCATCCTCCATCAGAAACACTGAGGCTCTTAGCACGTTGGTGGGGCAGTGAAGGAGACCAAGGCAGTGCAGACCTCTCTGTGTCCTTACCCGCTGCAGCAGGCAGGGGCTTAAAATCCCCCACATGCCTGTTTCCATTTCAACTGAAAATAAATAGCTCACTGTCAGTGCAGTACAGGAGAGGGGAAGGAGAGCACCAACAGGACATTCTCTTTAGGGAAATAGGCTGAAGATGGTGGACAGCAGCACATGACACTTGCTGTTGCTGGTCCTCCACCAGCTCTAGGACATGCTTCCCCATCTCCACCAGGATGACACTTCCTCCCTCCCACCACAGCCCAGACATCACCACTCCCATACAGCTATCCTGGCAGCTGGGAGGTTGGGCCAAGAAAACTCATCCAGGGTGGACATGACACCGTGCTTCTGGCAATGGAAAGAGCTTGCTGCAGGTCATGTATGCTTTCACCCTGCCACAAAAGCCCAGGCGACCTCCTCCAGACACATTCTGTGCCCTACAGCCAGCAGCTGAGAAAAACACCCCACCAAAACAACCTAGTGCTGTTTTAGTTAATTTTAAACCAGTGAAAGCTGATTATTGCTTAGCAAGCCTAATCCATGCCTGCTCTCTAAATACAGAGAGAAAAGTGTGTACGTTTTCCCTTATATAGCAAAGAACACTAGGACAAGAATCTCTTTAGGAATTATGACTCAGAGGACTTGATGAAAGCTGTCCAGTTTGATCCTTTTTCTTTCAAACTACCACTGGAGCCAGAACTTGAAATTCTGCTGCTCTAAAGATCTCAGCAGCATGGTCAGCTGTGTGCTATCAGCACTCCAATACTGCAGGCTCACACACATTGAAAAAAATATTCCCACATATCAGCAGCAGTAAATTTCAGAAGCAACAGCAGCAGCCAACAAAAAATAATGGAAACCTAGGTGCCCACGACAGCAAGAACAAAGGTTTAGCAATACATGTCATGCTGACTGCATCAAACCATGGGCAACAGATGTGCTTTGACACGAAATCCTCTTTCTTCACATTTAGGTGTATTAACTGTTTGAGTGAGGGCTTCCTCCCACATACTTATTTTCTATCTCCCTTAATGCGTGGCATTCTGCCACCAGAGAGCAAATTACGTTCACCTTCTTCTTCGGGTCACAAAACAACTCCAGCCATGCTTGAAGCTAAGCAGTCTCTACACTGCCACCACCTGAGTCTTACATCAGTTGAAGCTTATTTAAAGGCAGCAGACATCAAAGCCTTGTCAAGGAAAACATTCCTCCTGCAAAAATTGCATAGTGAAAGGCAAGGGCAGGCAGTTACAGTCCACAGATCTTCTAAAAGAATTTAGAGCGAAGAGCAGAATTGTGCTGAAATGAAAGCAATGCAAGGATGCTGCTAGGTTGCCCACATCCTCTGGAGACAGGGTAAGGTAGTAGCTTCATCTTCAACCACCACTTGTCTTGGCCCTCTGGCAATAAAGCCAAGAGCAAGGAGCAATACCTACACTCTGATTCCCCTTCTCTTTCTGCAGATGGAAAATACACCAATTTTCAGATTGCTTTTATGCCTCCCCATGCTTCATCACAGCAAATACTTGCAGAACATGCAGTGCTTCTCTGTTCAACCTGTTCTGAGCTGCCTCCTTCTTAGACCCAGATCATTCCTTCAGCCTACTCTGCATTGTAGCCTTTGCTTTTCTATTTGCATGGCTTGCTGCGGGGGGTGTGGGCGTGTGGGGTGTTGCTCTCCTTACGTCCCTACAGTGGTGAAACCTGACAGGTTTAACCTAAAGCCATAGCTTCTCTTACTGCTGTCACTGTAATGAGAAACAGATCTCTACTCAGAGTTTTCATCATAGATGCATACCAGATAAACTTGGCCCATCTGTATAAGGTTGAATGACAGTCATAAAATACTTGAGTCCCTTCAAATTTGACCTACAATACAATTTTTAAATAGTATGAGTACTAGTAAAATTGCACCAGCATGACCTCATAGGTCTGTATAATCACTAGATGAAAAAGCATATATTAATATTGCAAGGCTTAAAAACTGTTTCTGATACAGATTGAACAGAGTTAATGGACACAGCAGCTCCATGGATCCAGTTGCACTCAGTCCTGATGCCTTTTGTGGAGGGATGGGCATCTTTTCTAGTACAGGTGAGATCTATAAGAATAACCCTTTGATAAGCATCACCCAGACTGGTCTGTAAGGAGCTTTGTATCATTCAAGTTTGTTATTTCCTTGCAAACCAAAGCAGTGATTCCGATGAGAATGAAATAATGAGCATCTGGGGCTTCATGACATACAGTGATGGTGAAAAAAAATGCAGATGGGTGCCACCATCAGTAACAAGATGTTGTAAGTGTTTGTTCATAAGTGTGTAAGTGCTTTCCTTTAAGGGCAGTCATACACCAGAGCAGTGCTAATCTGCCACTGAGAGCTTTGCTCCCCTACAGACATCAGCATCTTCTTATCATCTTCAGTGCAGTTGCTTTATCATTATCAGCAGGGCCCACACCAAATTATTTGCAGAGGGGCAGGCTGGTCAGGTTATCTGGCAGCTTTAAAGCTGTCTTTCTGACAAATACCACATGTTCTGCTCTAGCAAGGAGCTAACCCTTACTTGGAACAGTAAAGCAAACCTAGTGGTAAATAAAACTAAAGTCAGATCCAATTAATATATCTGAAGGTAAGCCTGGTAACATCAAGCAGCCAGGTGAGTTTGACACTTGTATTTCCACAAAATACTGACAGTGGCTGCAGATCACATCTGTTATCTGCTGTATGGCCCTGCACCCACAGGAGCCATGTGCACTGTAAAAGCGGGCCTTGTCTGTGGTTGTGAAAAAAGGTGTGATCATAGTTGATATTGTCTAAGGCAAGATAACTAATGCAAGGTAGGTGAAAGAGCAAGTCAGCTGTATTTTTAACAAGAGCTGACAGGATGAAACAACTGATCAGCAACATGCAGTGCTCAGTCCAGTGTGACCCATACCAAAACTACAAACAGCTCTATCCTTGATAGGATACGAACTATCACACACTAACACCACCTTTTTTCCCCAAGCAAATATGTGTCCACAAAGTCAGAGAGCAGGAAGCATGTCCTTCCCCCCTTGGGTAAACCCACCTAAAGACATGGAAAATCTGTCACTATAACTTTTTTGTGAAGCCATTTCGTATGGCAGATGTACATTTGCAGAAGGCCATCCTGTGACAGATACCACAAATAATTGCTTGGGGGACAAAACACACTAGTCTTGTGATTTCATGTCCCTTTTCCATTGCCTTTCCATGGGCACGACAGTTTTAACCTGACCAGCTGCAAGAAGAAAATAAGCTCATCCAGAGTACGCTCACATTTAAGTAGTGTATTATATCTGTATCCGTAGTCCCTTAGCAGCAGTGGCAGCCTCCAGCGCAAGAACGCCTAACCACATTTAGGGAAAATTATAGAGCAACAACAGGCCATGCACTTTGTGCACAATCCCTGAAGTCAGCGAAAATTTGTGTACACTCTCAGTGACACCTGGCAGCAAAGGAACTGTTCAGATTGTTTTAATAAGATGTTATGCACAGAGTCAAAAAGCCAAAGTCCTACACTTACAGTACCAGAAACCTGAGAATCAGAAGCCAAATTCTTTCCCTTATTGTCAGCCCAAAGGCTGACACAGCAGATTCAGCGACAAGCACTGCTGAGCACCAGCAGTGCCTACAGGACTTCTTCAGTCTTACCACCTTGCTCAAAAAGATGCCATTCTACTTTGAACCTTCATTAAAGAACCAGGCTGAGCTGTCAGCATGACTCAGCAGCAGTCACATCCAGTTTTCACATTTAGCTTTTGAATCTTGTGCACAGAGTTTATCACTGCATTACAGGTCTCAGGAAACTAAGATAGTAAACGCAGCATATGCATTACATCTAGGTCCATAACACAGAGTTACTTCAATTAAACCTGACGACCGGAATAAAATGCAAACTGGATTTATCTAAAAATCTTACAGTCTTCCTCCTATTACTATTTTTTTTTCCAAAGGAAATTAGATACCTGCCTGGAATTTTCTGTTATTTAAGCTTGTCTTCTATCACTTCTTGAAAGATTTGTATCCCTTTACAATTTGAATGTAAAAAAAGTATGTTAAAGAAGCTATAATGTGGAATGGCTGGTATTTTTGTAAGCTTAAGAAAAGTTTTAATAATAGATTACAGTAGAGAGGTGTGGAAGTGTATTTTATGGAGGCAAGGTGAGGAATATTCATTAAAATTCCCTTATTGGTAGAACTTGTACACAAATAAAGCATGATTGGTTTTGGAAATATTTCTATCTTCAACTAGATTTGTCTAGGAAGGATTTCAGGAGGCAACATGATACAAAGTCTGATAAGGCATTTCTTTGGCAGAGAAGAATTAACAGTTCTGCATAGGAGAGTTGTAACAATTACACCAGGGTCAGGCTTTTACTCCTTTGCAGACACAGAGTCTCTCAAACATGGAAACTATGCACCTGAGATTCAGGCTCTAGTAACAGGGCAGATTCCCTAAAAAGTAAAATGACTATCTATGAGAAAGTGAAGGGTTTGTACATATGAGTATTTATCAGCAACAGTAGTTCTTTCCTTTTTACAAGCTTCACCATGAATTCATTTATTGTAGAACAATCAAAGCAAAAAAAAACCCCACAAACATACCACCAAAAAAACCAAACAAAAACCCCTTCCCCTCAAGTGCAGTTCTTGGTCTGCAGAGCCCAGAGGGAGAAGGGAACATATGAAACTCACTCACAGTGACAAAGATGAGTTTACATGATGAATCATATCTCTTACTACTTCTGTTTGACAACAGAGTTGAGCCAGCTAAGCCTGACTTCCCATGGCAAAATGCCTGATGTGAAAAATTAAGCTGGCTTTGTTTATGGCCATTTTATTTATTAGGTCACAAGTTTCCTTAGTAATCAAGAACCCATGGTGCTGTTTGCAAATAGCTAACACAACAGGCACAAGCACAGGAGAGAAGGTTCCTTTGCAAGTGTACACCATTTGAATTTGCTTATTTTTAACTGAAAGAGGACATGCAGCAGCAAAGTGAAAAGCACCGAGGAACGATGGACAGCTCTGCCAAGTGAAATCCAGTCTTAATGATCCGACTACTACCAGGGTCAAAAAATAAAGCTTGTACCTGAAACAAACCTGGTCCTCTTTATGAGGTGAGGTGGACTTGGAGAGTGGCAGCTGGTACTGTTTTGGAAAAGTGCTGCTAATTATCAGAAAGAGTTGCTTCTTTGAATTCAAAATCAGATTTTGTGCTTCTGTAATTCCATTCTTCTTAAGACACAGTCTGCTAAATTGCAAGACTGCTATTTACATACAGTAACTGTATGGTTTGCATTGCCCTAGGTCAAAGGAGTTGTTAACCAGATTTCCAGCACTCAGCAACTGAACAACCCAACAGAAGGGAAGACACAAACTAAGCTGTAAACAGGATGGGTAGAGAGCACAGTTTTTTTTTAAAAAAAAAAATCCAACGCAAGGATCAGTATCTCCACCTTCTTTTGTTAAGTGGTAGTGCTGGCATGTCTGCCACCAAACTGAATTGGAAAGGGAGGCTCAAAGACAAGCGACTACAGGGGATGATGCAGATGGAACTGCCTCCTCGCAAGGCATTGCTATGCTGGAAATCCAATTGCTGTGAGAACATCTAAGGCCAATTCTATGAATTTGTTCAGAAAGGGACTCACCAAATTAACAGAGACACATCAGTCAGTAGCTATTAAACGTGATAGTCTAGGTGCAGGGTTTTTTGCCAAAAGTTGACAAGGTGTCCCAGAAGAAAGATCACACTATACATCTTTCATTTCTTAAGCTGTTTTCTAATCATCTGTCATTAGTCACTCTTGGAAACAGGACATAAACTTAGGTCAATATTTTAACCAAGTCAGTATATAGGAGGATACCTTTTCCTGTCAGCCCCAAGTTTAAAATAACCGTGGTCAAGAATACAGTATGTGCCAGAGGAAGGCAAACAGCAGCACTCCTGGCTCCCAAGCAAGCCAGAAAAGCAACTGTCTGCATGAAATGCTCCAAGCAATAAAGCATCTGTTTTGTAGCTCTACTAGCAGAAATGAAACCCCTGTGTTTGGAGGAATTTTTTGTTTTTTAAACTGTCTCCAAAGAATAAACAGGCTCTGGATTTCATCACATGAAGTAAAGTAAAGCATATTCCCTTTTTTAGTGACGGTCTATGGAACATTAGTTTAATAAGAGAAAACTCCTGTCAGCTCAGTCTACTGTTGTAGTTACACGTAGTTCATTTTTCCTACTTATACCACAACCTATAGTCATAGATAACAATTAACCATATGAATAAAAATATCATAGTTTTGTCCTCCTGAACTGAAGGGAAATAGTCTCATCAAATAATGCTGAAAACTGCTATCAACGCTTTCAAAGGCATCTACCATGGGTTGAGTTACCTTTCTAACCAGGACAGCCACAGAGAACTGCTGCAACTATGGCATTTTGTGACTTGGACTGTGACATGGCACAGGAGCCTTTTCTGTAACACTTAATTTTCCTCTTGCACATCTGATGTTGCTAGATAAAAGAAACAAGCTCTCTGAAGGGCTCAGTGCAAAAGCCACCTGCAGGGGGATGTGGCATGAGCTGAAGTCTGTTGATTTTTCCAGTTGTTTTTTTTTTTTTTTTAAGTCCTTGCTGGGGCAGATATGAACAGCTGTATAGGTAATCACAGTGAAGGTTTTACATGATCCTAAATGATAAACACAAAACCAACTGTTGGGAAAAGGGCAGGCATTATTGATTTCTACCTTGCTTCACCTGTGCTTTTTTAGTGGAGTTCCATTTGGGACATGCTGCCTTCTGCCATAGTGCAAAATGTTTACCTCTACATGTTTACCACTTGAGATTTTCCATGTTACTATTTTATTACTGCTTGAGGGCACATGATAGCTGGGGGCCAGCACCTGGAGAATGTGCTCTTGCAAGTACTTGAATTACCATCCCATCATTTCAGGCAGGAAGGAGGTGGGAACAGGCCCGGCTGGTAAGCCTTTCCAAAGCCTTTCACACACCTGGTGAAGCTCTCAAGCACTCCCTTGTGTGATCCACAGCCTGCTGCAGGGAAATACATGGCCATGTTCCCTCAGCAGCTCAGCTCTGCTTCGTGCATGGAAGGGAGGATGCCCAAAAGCCAGGGGTGGCACTGGAGTCAGAAAGCGAGTTTGTAGTCCAGCTGGACTGGAGCTGTTCTAACCTACGCCCTTGGCATACCATCTCCCTCCTGCTAGATCTTCCTAATACCTGCCAGTTCTGTGTGACTGAGGAGTTCCTTTATCCAGGGCAAAATTCTTAAGCCACACATTCCTATCCCTGCCCCTTTTTATAGTCTTTGCAGCAAAATCTTGACCACAACAAATGGTCCCTGTGTTGTTTGATGACAAAGCACAAAAGAAACTTTGCTGAAGGGCGTAAAAAAAAAACCCAAAGGCTACGTTTAAGCTGTTACCCATGCAGAAAAGTTGTTGACAATGTACTCAGAACAGAACAGACCAAATAAACTTGAAGCTACAAGGCTGAAATCACTGGAAAACAAGAACTCAGTTGTCAGTGTTCACTGATTATTTTTTTTTTTAAATAATAAAAATCACTAGGTCTCACTATTGAAACAAAAGTTTTAAGTAGCAGCTTAGCTGAATTGTTTCCCCTTCTACAAGATCTCAAACTCAACTGAATGTTCCTGCTGTAAAGTATCACAAGGACAGAGGCAGAAGACAGATAGGGAAACCCATGGGACTGCATTTTCTACCCCAGTACTCCTCACACAGACACAAAGACCTGGGTGGACTTACGCAGACTATCAGGAAGTCCCATAAACTTACTTTTCTCTGCCTTTCCTACATTCAGGTCACCCCAGAGCTAACATCGGAGAAGCACATTAGACTAATGCTAGGGCAAGCTCTGTCCTGAGAGCAGAAGCCTTTTATTTTCTGGCTGAGTACTGATGTTTACACAAGGACTTTGCCTCACAGAACTCAAGCTTCTTTCCCCCTCCATTTAATTTTCCACAGTTAAAATGCCTTTACAGTCAATTGTTTCAAGCTCAAGGCATAGCTCAGACTACAACCTGGAGAACAAATTGCCCTGTTCAACAAAACCATTTCACAAACTCCAATTCTTCTCTGCTTTATTAAGGGATCACCATGGACAAATCAGAAAAACTTGAAACACTGCATTAAGGTAAGCAACTGGTAGAATTGTTACATACCTCACAGAGCAGGGTTTGACACCAAGGATGAGTTGTAAAAATTATTCAATCTCCATCATGTCAGATACCAGGTTCAGCATCTGCCTAGGGTCCAGGTAAATGCTTTGGCTCAGCTGCCTTCTATTTGTCTTTATTACCATCATTAATAATCCTTTTCTCACTGGAATTAAAGTTGGGATGCTACTTGCTTGCTGTACACACTGGCATAAAAACTGCAACATGAGTCATCCATCCCCTGATGCCATGAAAAGGTATGCAGTGTTCGCACATGCTACGCCTCTGAGCTGTTTTGAAACTTCAAGTCCAGTAAAGGAGTTTTTATTGTTTATAGCCCAGCAGCTGCATTTTAACTAGGCAAAAGGCTACCTGAAGAGAAAGTGCACAGCAAAAGCAGCTGGGAGAAGCCCACTGCCTGAGGCACTCTGGCTGGCACAAAAATGCTGCACACGCAGCTCCCCTCCTGCCAGCAGACGCTGTGCTGCTGCCCGTGTCACACAGACAGCTCTCCTGCTGCTTGAGCAAAATTTTGCCAATTGTAAAAGTGCAGCTTCTCTGAAACATGCAGAGTGAAGTATGAAATGTTTTGTTCAGAGCCATTTAGGCTCAGACCTATAGAAAGGAGGAACTGTAACATTTAGGACAAAGTCTATAGATTTTAATAGTATATTGGGTTGGCCTTTTAGATTCAGCAGGAGCTGCTCCACAGCTGTTTCACAGCTCAGTCACTGCTGAGCAATAGGTTCAGTGTCCTTTGGCACACTCCTGTGAGCCTTCTCCTCTATCTGCTACTGGACATCCCCCCAAAGATGATATTCACGGGCACAACTGAAAGGTTATCCTGTTATCCTAACTACGCGCATTCTCCATTTCTATGTCACAGCTCAGTTTTGGGGGAAAAGAGAAAAAACCCCAAACTTAAATAGATGTACCAGGCAGCTAAGATTCTCTTCTCTCCTCCAGGTGAGCCAAGCCAGCTGCAGCCAGCCCAGCCTGCACGTAGGTGCCTTAAATCAACATGCTGTTCAAGAACTGTTTGAATATTTTAGTGCTCTGCCAATACAATTATCATTGAGCACAGCTCAACAATGCTTTGGAAATCCTCTGAAACCCTTATAAAATAGGCAAAAATAAAGCCTCTCAAAACGGACACAACACAGGGCAGAAACCGTGCTTTTCCAGCCAGAAGTACTCTCACACATAGCTAAGTGTCCATACAAACCTTGCTAACTCTGTCCCCAGCACTGCAAGGCACAGCAGCTAGGGACAGCCAGCAAGTGATCTCACTGCAAACAGCTCATGCTGCCAAAGCGTTTTACTCCCATCCTGACACACACCAATTCTGCTGCACATTCCAGCAACTGCTTCCTTGAGGGGCAGGAAGACAGAGCTAGGCTAGGGCTGAAACGTGTTATAATGAAAGTATACACAGGGCAGTGTTTCAGAAAAGCTAAGTCTGTTACTCAAACCTAGAAAAACTTGAAAACATGTGTAAGACTGAGTTGCCTCAATATGGTTTTACTAGAGATGACCCTAAACACCATACTCTTCAGTGCAATTAAGATGTAGCCTCAAGAGCATAAATGAGAAAAGGTTGTTAGAGCTGCATTCAATTCAGAGTTAACCGTGTTCCGGCAGAACACCTAGAATTCCACAGGAATACTCATCTTAGACTGTATCACAATATTAAAAGCCACAAGGCAACAGTTAGTGCAGTAACATCAGGTGCACCAGATCCAGGAGCACATTTCTACACTGCAATATAAATATAGCTGGTGAAGATTACCTCAGAGGGTAGAAGTGAAAACCTCATCTCTCAGTCCTGGAGCTTACTGAAGATAGCACATAAAACTATAGCAAGAACTTACAAACCACAACCAGCTTCCAGCTGCTCAGAGCTGTGTCTTGGGGCACCCCCTCAGCAATAACCACCGTGCACACTGCAGGGACAGACCTGCTGCACACACATGACTGCAGAGGGCAATGTCTGAACAGCACCCCAGCTAAAAGCAAACAGTAGCCAAGGAAAAGCATCCAAACTGTTAATTCTTCCTTCATCATTTTTACATTTCACACAAATGTAAAAGAACCATTTCCTGCTTAAGAAATCATCTATATCCAAACAGGATTTTGGGGGGGTTTTTGCAGTACATTCTTGTAACAGTTCACTGCTGTTGCAGCTTATGACTAGTCTGCTATTACAAACCCTCAAAACACTGGTAAACCCCCGAGTTTAATGAAGGTCAAGCGAGACAAATCCACATGGCCCAAAGTCACATTCACAAACTTAAGAAAACATTACATTGAGGATTTGTGTCTACTTTTGCAATAAAGGAACAGCAGTTCCTTGCAAAGGGAATTGACCCTAAAATTGCATTGCTTTTCAGCTAAACCTGTTGGTCCTTGCATCTACCTTCAGTTTTTTCTCCCCAGAATACCTCTGAACAATCCAATCTCAGTTCTGCCCTTTATGCCCACCTCACCCCCGCCCCACAGTTTGTGCATACAGGGAAGAAACCTCGCTAGTGAATTAAGACTTAAGCCTTTTAAGCTTTTAATTTTTACCCAAACCAACCTGGAATGCATCTGTCCCTAGATGGCAGCCTACAGGTATTTCTCACTTGCCTTTAAAGGATGAACTCGAGGACAAATTTTCCAGGGTCAGGGAAACTTTGAAGCAGCACCTCCACCGCTGAAGTCAGTAGTCACCACTTCCTCACGACTCAGGAACACTCCCATTTCAAATGTGAAAGATGAACTGAGGCCATGCAGTGACATCAGTTTACAGCAAACATCTACTCTCGTATCCAAAAATTCTCCAGTATTAAGTGTATAGCTGTGCAATGATACACCTACAGAGATTGTTTCTGTCTGGCCTTAAAAGCCCCATAATGGATAGCACAGACAAACTGCTCCTCCAAGTTCACAATACTGTCTCCAGCTGTTCAACATCAATAGGGTGGCACAACTGGATCACAGGAGCTCCTATTAGGAGATCACCTGCAATTTGCTGCTAGCTAGTACCACTGTACAAATGTATTCAACTACTACCTATCTATGAAACTATGGCAGACAAGGGAAGAGCAGTCAGCAGTATTTTTGCAATCATGTTACACAGGTTTTGTTTAGAACAAGGCTGACCTGTGGGTGAGCTGCAGAAGCCCTAACTGCAAATGCCAAACTGAGGGGTGAACACGTATTTCAGAGTAGTACCTTATTAATTTATCTTTGATTTGCATTTCTATACATCCCATACAGAGTCAAGAAGCTGAGACATTCAGTTCCTCAGAAGCTTTATTTTCATTCAAGCTACACAAATAAAGTAGTACCTTCCAATTTCCCATTATACTTTCTGCGTATTTGTACGGCTCAGCAGGGTGAGATGCACTAGGATAACTACCCTGTACGTATGGAGGAAGACTCAAAACTAGCTTTACTTCAAAGAATGCCAAACCTTACCTACAAGGTTGGCTCCGATTCCTTGGTAACATAATAGGCACAACATAAGGGAAAAAAAGATTGATCTAAACTACTTATTGTAAGCAAAATCCAATAATTCATTACAGAAAGTCATCCAAAGTAACCTTTTAGAAATAATGGAAGTTTTCTACTTTGAAAAAAATAGAAAAAATAAACATGTTATTTTTGCTTTATATATGATTCACACACATACTTTCAAGTATCATTTTCACCATTATCACACTTACATGGGTAGACATAAAAAAGTTAAAATCCCATAAGCAGACTATTATGCCAAAGCAGTCACACACCGTCTTTATCTGGGTTTAGCAACACCTGGAATTCTCCATGGGATCACAGCAACCAAAAAAAGCAGTGACTATACTCAGTGTAATTTTTCCTTTTATTAAACTTCTTTTAATAAGGCTTGAAAAGTATCAGGATTTAGAAAAACGGGTATGGGAAAAGCAGAGGCAGTCAAATCCCACAAATTCACAGCTAAGCTTGTCACACACTCAGTACTAGCAAGGAATAAAAAAAATAGATCTTTTTACCAGTTATGCTGGTATCAGTTTGCCTGCTAACCAAACTGACTGACTTCAGCTAGGTTGTTTTTACATTTAAGGCATCACACAAAAGAAGTTAATGCTAGGAAGCACAACAATCATTATGTGCTCAGCCACAATTCACATTTAGCTCTGGACAACAGAACCTGCTTTATTTCCAAATAGGAAGGCTAGAAGGGCATCCCACAGTCTTTTGAGGAAGCCCAGGCAGCAGAAGTGATCACGGTTTTAATCACAGGGGAAGGAATTTAAGTGCTTATTAAAGGCTTTGCTGCAGAGGTGGATGCCTGAAAACAAGTTCTGGTGGAATACAAAAATTTAAGAGCTAAAAAGCAGAAAGTCTGTTCAAGCAGCTACAGTGATGTGTGTCCTGCAAAGAGATAAAAATGGAAAGTTTTCAAGATTTAACAACTTCTGGAGCTTTGAAATGGAGAGATCCAGCAGATGCATTCCACAGCTAGGACTAGTTCTACACTGCTTGCTAATATGCTCTGCACTCCTGCTCTCCAAGTTTCATTTGGATAGACAAGCATGAAAGGACTCAAAATGAAATAGGTATAAACTGTTTCATTACTGGTGATATAATTTTCATTTATCTGTTTCTCATCCAATATGAAAAGGCACAAATTCCACATTAAAAAAATTTAAGACCTAACTTAAACCTACTCTCAAAAAAATTTGCAGAAACCATTAAATATTCTTAAGAGGGCAAAGCCATCTAAAAGTGCTAGGCAGTCTGAAAGCTCTGTCGGTTTAACTAATAAGCTCAACTATTTGGTTTAGCACTTCAGTGCAGGATGTTCGTAAAAATCTAGTTTTAAAACCATCAGGCCCCGAGTCACAAGTAAAGCTGATTGCAAACAAGGGAGGTCATATACACCTAAAGGGAACCATGTCACTTTATAAGGCTGAAATGCAGTGTTTTTCTGCTTTTAGTAAGGGTCCTATGGAATCCAGAATATTTTTTTCCAACCATTCCTGTAGGAAAAGATTCCATTAGGTAGGATGGAGCTTTTGAGCTCAGTCCAAGCTTTGCTAAGAGCTACTACTCCAAATTCCCAGGACTGGATAGCATTAAAAAAATAAGTTTCCTGAGCTAGAGACAGCCTGAAACACAAGACAGTGACAGCGCAGCAGGACAAAAAGTGACAATGAAAAGCATTGCACAAGGCCTGACTTACAGTACACCCAAAAACTGCTAATTCACAAATACTCCTCATCTGTTACCCCTTCTTCCTAGGCTGTATTTTGGCACATTCTTACAACTCTTTGAACACTGCAAGTTTCTGCTTTCCTTCCTCTCTCTGCTGGTTTTGTACCATATAAAACTGAATAGATGCTTCAGACGTTTATTCCTTAGTCTTCTCAGGCTTGCTGAAACTACACATTGACCATGGCTACCCATTTAACTGGAATTTTCAAGACACTGAATATTTTGTACCAAAACTAGATACTCAAATTTAAACATTTACTGCTTTTTCCTCTTACGAGCCTGTGGCTGTTTTATTAATATGCAGAATGGAGAGCTCTCTGCTTTCTCCCATAGTACAAGAATACAAACACCACCATTATAATCAGGAGAACATTAGTATGCAGCACAAAGCTATTTGCAAGTAGAAGAAAACTAGGTTCACGGTCACTTGTTTCTTCTAGCAATGAATTAAAGGCATAGGTATATATTTGATAAAGCAAGCATGCGATTTAATTTTTACTCAAGTCTTCTAGAAACATTGCAATTGTTATTTAAAGCAGTGAAGAGCCTCAAGTGAACCTACTTGCAGTTTTCATATTACAGTGCAAGTCAGTTGGCTGCTTAATAGGCTCATGCTCAAATGCTTGAGACCATACCAAAAAGCTATCACTTTCTAGATGAGCAGAACACTACTACCCTGAACCATATTCCAGTCAGTCTTGTAGTGAAATTAAAAACAACACTATGTACTTCTCACAACAGCACTCAAGTTAATCTCAACACTCTGAGCCTTGCCCCAGTGCTCCCAAGTAACATACAGATAGGCAATCTAATCTTACCACTCAGGAAACTGATTCACCTTTACCTTCCCATGCATGCCATCATTACTGGTTTATTCAGAAATATCAAAGCCTTTATAAATACTACTCAGCTTGAGGCTGATGATATGGAACAGAAATAGTTGAGAGAAATTTAGTCCAAAAAGCTTACTTTAATTGCAGAGATGATTAAATAAAGCATTAAGCTGGAAAACACACAAGGCCTGCTATATTTTACTAGGAATGGTCCTATTAAACAAACCTGACTTGCTTTGCATGCCTGCAGAATCAGAGCAGGCAACCAGTTACACCAGAATCCACAGAAACCAGCACACAAACAGCCTAATAGCTCCCTCGACACCCAACATCTATCCTAGTTAATGACCAATACTGAAGGCATCATATAATTAGATATAGATGCCTACTATAAGTGTTTCTATTAAACAGATGTAATAGTGATCCAGAAGTTAATGTAATACCTTTTTGGTATAGTCTGATATGCTATTTACAACACATCTCTGATAAAATGTGCAAGAAATTGTTCCAAGTCTATCTGGGCACAGAGAAACACTTCAGTGCCTTAAGCAGATTTAAAAGCCTGGTTCAACTGAAGCTTCAATACCACACTGACTAAACTTGGTTTAAGGAGTTATCACAAAGATCAAAACCTGAATAAGCATCTGCTTTTAACTGAAGAAAGGCTACACAGCCCCAGTAAGGCCTTAAAATACATCACACTGAAAAAACAAAGGAAATTAGCAATAAAGCATTATTTTTGCTGCATGCTTTTAGAATGAAAACAAAAAGCCTCTCACACTGTGCTCAAAACAAGAGGTTAACTCTATGGCCTTCAAAATTTTTCCTCAGTCCTGCGAGTCAAGCAAACTACAGCTTCCACAGCAACCTTCAAGCAAGTGTAAGTTTCATTTCAATGTAAGACATACGTAATAGCAGACTCTAGATCTCATATACTTTTATTTTGTAGCCATGTCTCTAGTGCACCTTTTCATATAGGGATTATATACTTACAAGTAGAATCACTCACTTCAGCGCTTCTAGTGTAGTTCCTACCTGAAACTAAATGGCTTTCTACATACCCTTCAATTTCTTGGTTACCATAAATGTTAAGTAAAGAGAAACAATGCAAACCATGAACAGTTAGACCAACCACCAAGAAAAAAACCACTAGCCACATAAATATAATTTCACTTTGATTTTGGGTGCTATCTAATAGATTTATTAGAAGTTCCAACAGACTATAACTCCAGACTATCTTTCCTGGAAGACACTACAATAGAAGCCACAGTAGAGACTGCCTTGTCACAAGAGGTACAAATACTTGCTGTATAGATGGAGAAATAAAAGGACAAATCTAGTTGTCTAAAAGACAATTCACTGTACACATTTTATTTACAGTTTTGTACACTGTCTTAATATGAATGGGACCGCTTTTCTACTTGAGCCATTTTAACCAAAGCAAAATAACCTAAGTAATACAAAGTGTTAAAATACAGCGTAAGATACAAAAACAGACATACTATTTCTAGTAAGGAATGTAAATTATGGTGTTACATTAAAAAATCCACAATTATGTTTAGGAAATCACACAGATCACCGATTTGACTGAAATGCATAAATTTGTAGCAAAGTTTTGATGTTACAAAAAACCAAAAATTACCAAAGAATGCACAAAATTAATGTTTATTCCACCTTTGTCATATTCCCATATTCTTCACCAAATGTTACATGAGCAAAAACAACTGAAATCAAAATATCACTAATGTTATCAAATAGGGAAAACAAATAAATTAATCTAGCAGCCACCAGCATAGGTTACAGCAAAGAGGATGCTGTATAAAAAAATTGCTAGAAAACTGTATGCACCATACTCTTTTTCAAACCAGCAAAATGTTACTGCATACAATGCAAATGTAAAACAGAGTAATTTCCTGCAGGTACAGAAATGCAACTTCTTTTCTGAATACTGTGGATAAACAATTTTTTCTTTTGTAATAGTAATGTTTCTACCAAGCTATTACAGAGTGGGCCAGGAAAACATTTATGGATTCGGGGGGTGAAGTGTACTAAAATTCTGATTTGTAATGGTTACTTCAGCCAAATAGAAAAAACTGAACACAGAAGTACAAGACAAAGGCAAATGAGACTTCCCACAAATCTTAGCAACACTTAGATGGAAATCAAATTTAAATGTAGTCCACTCTGCTTTTGAAGAGGCTTTGGTTCAGCTCCCAAATCTCGATTGCTTGACGCAGTCTCCTATGAAAGAATACTCAGAAGGTGTCTTCTTAAACAACAAACCTATTTTTAGTGGTGGAGCCGCTCTTAGTAGCTGTGTCTGCATGGGACTGATAACCAATCACTATCTTTGGAGGAAGTCCTAATCTTTCCTTGTATACTCTCCTGGAGAAAAGAAATAGAACAACAGTTTAAGCAAAGCCCTTAGGAAGGAATTAGGAACAGGACACCTGCTTTTAAGAACTACTGACACCTTCATGAAACAGTTACTTAGAAACAATTTCTCAGGTATGAATAAAGGACTCTAAACAAGATTTTTCTAGCTTATTGCATCTAAAATCAGCTTATAGTTTTGTATGAATAACTTACCATATAAAATAGGACAAGCTCTTGCCAAAAACATAACTAACAGGCCTACATTAATGTAGAACACAGGGATTCTACTATCAGCACCTGATAGCACCTGAACCAAATGAAACAGCAATTGCTTGGAACAGTTATTATCACCACACATCTCAGCTGCACAGACTTGCTCTCTTGTCTTTAACTACTTATAGAAAGCACACCCCCATGGTACTACTGGTGACCATCAGCTACCCAAACAAGAGCTTTAAGAAAAATCAGCTTGGATCTTATGCTTTAAGCAGCAATACCCATGTTACACACACTCTAAGCTGTGGAACGCAGTGTAAGATGTAAGTCACTAATGATACTAGGCTGCAAGCTCTGGCTAAACCACAGAACAAGCCTGTTCAACTGCAGATTGTTAACAAAGACGACATAAATTTGGTTTTTTAACTTACCCTAATCATCATGGAGAGTTCACAGTGCCATAGCTTACCCCAGTTTTAACTGTTATATAAAAGCTGATGTATTGTCTTTGGAGTTATGGCAATGTAACAGCAGGTAGTCAACATAACTTACCTTAAGTCATTGTGTCAGTTTACAAAATCTTACACTTTTTACAGTTCTCTAATGGAGTCACCTTAGGTCCTTAGTTAATGGTTAATACATTCTAAAAAAGGTTCTGATGCCTACTAGGTTTGATAAGGTTATTCTCTACTAGCAGAAGATGTGTACCACAGTTGTTTGCTTAGTGTTACACTCTAAGTCTGAGCATGACTGCATAATTAAATTGTTAGTATAAAGCAGAGCCCACCAGATTCTTAAAGGCCCAAATGAGGAGTGTGTCAAGAGCCACCCAGTAAGTTAAAAACTCAGCAAGCTACTATGCCTGACAGTTTAAGGTCTGGCCTAAGGCATGTTAAAGTGTCCTAAGCTGGGAAGATAAATAACCTATGCAAAACAACAGAATTAAGTGGCCTACAACAACTGAATTTAACAGCAAGTAATTATGAAGTATCAATACTATAGCATCAGGAATTCACTAACTTTAGCAGTACTTGCTAAACAGAGCACAAGCACTTTCCGTAGTACAGATTCATCATAATCAGAGATGACTACTGTTGTAGTCTTCATTCCAGTAAGCAACATGCTATTACACATGTCAAGTAATCCATGAAACTCAGCTTTATTGTTTGATGTGTACTTGAAAAGAGAAGAGGAGGAGGAAATATATCTGCAGAGTTTCACAGCATGTCACTGTCCAGACTTTTTCAAATATAAGGACATCCTTGTGACCTCAAGATTTACGCTTCCTTCCTATTACTTGTAAGCATCTCTTTCCTGAGAAAAATCTTACCAATGCTCTACTGTTACGGCCTACCCATCTTTACAAACTGGCATACTGCAACAGAATCTACATTATCTACAGGTGTTAATTACAATGCGTCATTGTGAAGTGTAAAAATTCTGCCAAGATTTGCGTTCAAATCCTCATTATTTCTAAACTATAGCAAAGTTAGTAACTTCTTTGTACTGCTGCACTAACTAAGCCCTTACAAAAAACTATACTATAACACAAAATTTGGTACTGAATTACTTAATTTGGCA
Organism: Falco peregrinus; assembly: GCF_023634155.1. NCBI lineage: Eukaryota > Metazoa > Chordata > Aves > Falconiformes > Falconidae > Falco > Falco peregrinus. The sequence continues at coordinate 71,522,470 of NC_073722.1, read as the reverse complement.
TACAGCTCTGCACAGGCTACATCTGCCTGAAGTGCATTCTCTATCAAGTTAGCTGGCTTTAAGTGCCTTGTTACACTTCACATTCAAGACAATCACATTACTTACCCTATATGTGTAACAGCATCCCTGTTTTCACATTCAGTTGTCCATATTGCTATTTTATCACCCTTAGTTCTAACATTAACAACAGCACCACATACATCATCACTGTAGTCATCAAACGACTCCCCAATAAGGCACAGCAGCTACAAAACAAAGATTAACCATTAAAAGTGGCAGTTCAAAGTCAGAATCTTGCTCCACAGGCAAACACAAAAGTATACACAAAGGACTGAGGAATACATACTACATTTTACTGCTTATAGTTTGACATAGAACAATCACTTTGTTTACTGCAGTATCTTCTTGAAGTTCCAAACGTTACAAGTGAATGTAAACTCAGCTGTAGTAGGGTGTCTTCCTCTTATTTCAAGTTCCCCATCTCTCCTCCTGTCCCAGCAGCTGCAAGTTGATAGTTTTGATAGTGTTGCCTCCCACTCCATCCTCCCAATCCAAAATTATATAAGGATTAAAGGAATTTATTCTTTTTTCTGAAGTACATTTAACACAGGTAAACAAATCTGAAATTTTAAGTGTTTGCATTTACTATCTAGGAACAACCCATGAAGTACTATTTGGGCAGTGTGTCAGCCACGTAAGGTCCAACTTCAGTTCTGAAGAATATCAAATTCAGAGGCAAATCAGACTGCAACTCGGATTAGAACTGCCATCTAATGAAGTACTGCATCCTATCAACATGCACGGGAAGCTTCAGAGCTCCCACAGACTCTGAAGTGGGAATCAGTCATCCTGAACAGTGTGTATGCAACTGCAACAATACAAGCATATGAGTAACACAAGATTCTTCCCCCACAGATTTCTAGTGGTCAAGCTTGGAATTGGCAGAGGTGGTATACTTCAGGAACACCACAGTGAATTAGGTCACATCGTTGTGTAACATGCCAGCCGTGAAAGCAGTATTTGAAAATCTTCAACTTGCAACTTGTTTCACCAGATTTTCAGATATTCAAAACAGAGTTTGTAGTTAAGATGGATTCATCTAGTCCATGCTGAATTAAAAATCCTTCTGCACACTGAAGTCTCCAAATGTATGCCTGTTTGACTTTTACAGTACATTAAACACTGCCACTATATTAATTTTCCAGAATCTCTTGTAACATTTGGAAATTCAACACACTCACAACTTTTTGAACAAAGCAGATCTTTTAGTACCCATGAGAGCTGCAAGGGCTGACTTCATCAAGGAAATACAAAGATGACAGTGTGCTACTGAATAAATCAGGTATAACTACACACACTTAAAATGTTATGCCCAGCTGCAGGCTGCACACGAGTAATGAAAGCTGTAAATTTTTAAAGTTTAAACCACACACAAACATTCGAAATACTGATCAGCAGCCTTAGGATATATACAAGCCAGTATGGCTACCATGGTCAATAAACACTAGTCAAATACATTTTGTCTTCTGAAATTAAGTTTACTTTACACCTAAGAACATTAAAGATCATTAGATTAAAATGAAATTTTGTTCCAAAGAGGAGTAATAAACAGGCTTTAATTTTTATTGGAGAAAGTTGGCTACTGAAATTAGAAGTCACAGGGTTGTTTCAGAGCACATATCCCAGTCACCTGGGTATTTGGGCTCTGTGCCATTGCTTGCTGCTAAACAAAAGCCAGAACTCTCTAGCTTTAAGTCTAAATACATATGGATTGGAAACACATATATAGTCTAATGGTTACTAAGAATCTGAAGGACTCATATAGGCATTTAATTGGAGAGACCAAATGCACACAGCAAGACATTTATTTACTCATGTGCAGTCATATTGGCTAGTAGCGTAATGCTTGCAATCCTTTCTTCAAATCACTACTACAGTGAACTGGAAAGATCATAATAGCGCTGGTACTTGGGATATCTCTGCTTTGATCCAGAAGGCAATTTCTCCCTTTCAAAGGGGTGCAATACTTAATGCCTCTCACAGAAGGGAAACACAGATCAGAGATTTGATAAAAATTGGTTTGCATTGTACCATCTGCAATCCATTCCCGTAAACTCCAGATGACAGTGGAGTGTTTTAGCCTATTCCGAGTTAGTTCCTAGACAGCACAGTTGTACCCTTTTCTACAACACATTTACTGCAACCCACAAAACCACTGGAAGTTTATTCACCATTCAAAAAATCTATTCCAAAGAGGTAAGAGCAATGGAAAGAAGTTTTTTTATAGTGTACTTACAGGAAGATTGTACTATTACTTGCCTATCCTAGTGTTAGGCTAAGCACAGGAGGAATATAAATAACCTGAAAATCCCTGGTTTCAGCAAGGCCAAAACATCAAAACTACTCATTTGTAACAGTATTTGTAAAACAAATTCTTACATTTAAGCAGTTAAATTACATTCAAGAGACGTTATTTTCCCAGTAGCTTGACAGCTATTCTGTACATTCCACAGGAAAAGGTTAATATGTCCTGCAGAATTATCTCTATTACTGCCCACTGTAAGAAAGTATTCAACAGAATACAACTACATTAATCATCATTATTGAAAAATGTTTCAAATACAGACTGTCAATAAAAACTTACAGGACTCTGTGCTGCCAGGAAGTTAAGACATCTAGTGTGGCACACAAAGAACAAACAAGTTAAAATATGAAATACAAATGCAAGATTCTTCACTTGCAACTTTGTAAGGCCATAGTGCTTACTGTCTCTAGCCAGAAGCGATCAAGGTCACTTCGTCTCTGCTGTTTGTTTAGTGTAATTAGCCATCGCCCTCCTCGCTTGTTTTTTTCATCTTCCCACATTGGTTCAATACCATCCTGCAAAGAAAAGCCAGAAGTTAAATTAGACCTGAACTATATTTTTCCTAAAGAATAACCACAAGGCCAGTGATAACTGAAATAGCAACTTAAGTGGTACAGTTTAAGATACACACCTGTCCAGAAAGACTGTGTCATACCAATAACAAAATTTCAAAACAGCTTAACAAGTACACTGTCTCTAATGAGTTTTTATTTCTACAGAAGAATCACAGCCCAAGCAAGTCTTGGCTACACCACTTACATAAAATCCCCTATGGGAACAGGCAAAGTCAACCATCCACTTTAGCCCGTAAGAAACCAGATAAAATTAGCAGCTACATTCTGAAGTCCTTATTTTAAGTCTTGGACTCAGTGCAACATTGGCCAAGTGCTTCGTTTATGCACAAAGATTACTTAACTGAAACAGACACCCTTGACAGTTTATCTCAGTAACTTCCTGAACACAAGTTGAGAATAAGATTATTTCAATCGTCAGGGCCACAAAAATCAACTCACCATTTAGAAGCAAGTTGCATTCCAATTCATGCTTTACCAATGGCCCTGCACTGAATTAAGTGACTCTGGATGCACCACTGCAGAAAAGCAGCCAGCTGCCACTCCCAAATTACCAGCTATGCTGCACTTCAGAAAAGTCAGTCATTAAAAAAAATCAGGTAATTGTCTAGACAGAGAAACTCTGTTAAGAACTGTCTTAATAGACAGTTGCGCTACAAAACTTTGGCTGAAAAGGATGGAGTGGTGTCAGCTCAGTTTAAATTTAACACCCTCACTGGCAGCTGCAGAGCTCACACTTCACCTTTAAGAGGCACTCCTACCAGGTCAGAATTGAAGGACTACAGCTAGAGATTGCTCAGAAGCCTGCAACAGTTACCAATTCTGTACCTGTTTCATGCATTTAATTAAATTATTGCTGAAGCAAACACAGGATACGAAAAATTAAAATTCATGCAAAAAAATACAAGCATGATCCATAGATACCCTTACCTCTGAAGGGCCTACAGCTTCTAAAAATTTTACTAGTAAGTTTTCTCAGTCACCTAAGATAGTTACCTTCCCAAACCAAAGTATTGCCATCTCTTTAGTACCCAAAGCTGCTGGGGTTTACAAACTATGTAAAGTTTACCGAGAACTCCCAGCCAGCAGCTCTGTTTTGTAAGCAGAGGAAGAACCAGGCACCAGCACTCAGGGGATTATTTAGATATCTGAATCCAGAAAGGAAGCTGTATGTTATAAGCACTTTGGAAAGGCTACGATTTAATTTAGAGCTCTGGTTCAGATCTCCACTCCAGCTGAGGCAGGATTTCACGTACACTTTCTCATTGGCATTTCTTATTTGCTAGTCTGAACACTTCCTCAGCATGCTTTAAGTGTCAGTGTTATGTATGAAACAGAAGATTGCACCCAAGTAATACAGCATTTAACTGGTGGTGTAAAAATTAATTATAAGAGCTGCTGCATCTGGCTAGCAGTGTTCAAAGAATACTGGCAAACATTGCAGTCTCCCACAGAACTTGGACATTTTCTCATTTCACATGACACCAAATGACACAGCTGGAAAATCTCTCATTATAAACATTATTAACAGTTAATTATTAGCACAAACATCTCGAACAGAATGAAGACAAACAGTAACAGATGAAAACATACTGTCTGTGAAGTGTGTAAAGCAAGGACTTGCATTTTCAGAACTAGTGACAGCCTGATTTTTAGAAGGCATGTGTTTGGGACTTTCTAAAATATTAACATCTTTAAGATATTCCCAACCATATTACTAAACATCCAAAGTGAAATTTTTGGACTGTGTCTTGCTTAGTCAGGAAACCATCCATCAACATTCACAACTGAAGAAAAAAGGTTAGCAAGCATACCTTAAAGAGCGAGTAGTCACAACCAGGCATTAAATTACTAGAGAGCTGGATATGGTTGTATAAACTATTGAAGGGAAAAAAGCAGGATTAAAAACTAAGCATTATTTTAAGGCACACAATTCTTAAAGAATTTAAGATGTATGACCGAACAGAATACAAAAATTTTTTTCAAAAACTAACATTACTTTAGAAGCAACCCTATTTCTTACCTTTTTTTCAGCAGTATAAAAGCATTAGCTTTAAGATATTTGGGGCTTAAAGAAATAGAATGGAAACTGGTTTATGAACGCTTGCTGGGTTCCTATACCAGTGCTGCTTTTAAACGTAGTTCTAAAAGTTATTAGAAATGTAACTCACTTCAACTTTCATGTGTGTTCATGTTGCGTGCATGTGTATTCTGTACATATACATGGAATATGGTTAATTGTTTATATTTTTAAGGCTACTCTCTCTGCAGAGAGAGGTTTTAGGAGGAATACTTGACTTTGCTATTTAACACAATATTCTAGGGACTAAGACTGTAGGCCTGGTAATTGAAATGAACTCAAAAGGCAAGAACAAACAACTTAAAGTACAAAATACATGCTCTGAATTAAATCCACAACTACGCAGTTTAGAGAAAAAAACCCAAACAACTAAAGGAGTCTCCTTCTCTAGCAAGAGGACAGATTTCCTCCCCACCCTGCATTGTGAAGGTCAGACTTCAGAAAAAGGCCTGCACACACCACAGTAACCTGCCGGCCAAGACCAACCAACATTCAGGCATGGTCCACCACCAAAAAGGAAATGAATTACTGCAGCGTTCTAACAATTACAAGTCAGGCATAGGAATTTACAAAGCCAGTTACAGATTTACCAGTTTCCCTCCTTTTGAGTTTACCTTAAAATTTTCTCCCCAGAACACCACACCTGCTTCCCACTCCAACCACAATGGAGGCTTAACTTCTCAATTGCTTGATTTTACCTTCACTGCAGACATCTAGATTAAGTGCTTCTTTTAATTACCCAGACTATCTTGGTTATAGGAGCTCAAAAAACTTACCCTTAATGAAGTTCAGCAGTGAGCATCAAACAATTTAGCTGCCCATCGCATACTCCAAGACTGCAAACTACTGCTCACTCAACCGTCACCCCCATAGTAGAATGGGAAAGCTGGTTACAAGCACAGAATCCTATTCCCCTCTCTCTGATGACTGCACTGATAAATTACTTGTTCAACATTTTCAGCACCTTTATTTCTTCTCTGTTGCTAGTGGGTCACTGATGGGTCTCATTATTCTGCTAAGACACCATCTCTCCCTTACCGATCACATCCAGAAGAAGGTATGCAACAAAAACCTTAAGAACGCTACCACTCAATGTAGCATGAAATACTAAGATGAAATATATAATGCATTTTTTTCACCCTCAATTTCAGGCCACTTTCATTTTCTCCATGTTCCATCATTATGGCAGGCAAAAAAAAAAAATCTTTCAAGTAAGCCACTTGCATTTGACTGAATCAAGTGTTTGGGAAGCGCAGGCCTACCTTCAAATGCTTTGTTATTGCTCTTTGAGCCTAGCTGCTTTTGGATACCTTCAATTTAGAATGAAGTTAGTTCTTATGTAACCTCTAATGAACTTCTTTCAAGAATGTCATTAATCTGCATCAATCTCCCAAGTACTATGCTCCAAATTCAGGCATTCTTGAACATCTGAAGTAAGCCAGCTGTCTGAGAATTTAGTCAACCAGCAAAATTTGGGACTGAGGAATGACAATTAGTTGGCTACAAGAATTTACAAATTTGCATTACCAAGAGATAGCTACTGCACAAATAGTTTTCTACATGTATGTCATGTACATATAACTATAAGCAGCATTGGAGTGTTAACGGCAAGACAGTGTGCATTTAAAGTGTGAAGAGCTCCTCCAATCACCTTTTCTTCAAAGGTTACATTCTACCACATTCTGAAGAATGGGGTAGACATCACCTTCAATTTTGCAAACATTTCATACTATACCCAAAAAGTTACAGTTAATGGAGTATGTTTACTTTGGCATAAGCTTTGCCAACATATGCCAGGATTATTACCCAGATTGAAAAACCTTTACTTACGCCCAAAAATCTTCAACAGTATCAAACTTCGAGATAAGACGAAGATTTGCTTGCCAAGTTTTGCTCTTGTCATTTTTAAAAAACCACAGTGCCCATCTAAAAAGGAAAACAAAATTGAGTAATAGCATCTAGAAATTAAACTTATATTAAAAATGTAATACATTATTTATATTGTTATATCTAAACTAATTTTAAACCTTAATAATGTAGCATGGAAGTCAATTTTCATCAATAAGCTACAAGAAAAACTCAGTTCTCAAACTCTCTGCAGATGAACAATATTTGTGTTTCCATTAAAGGAATCGTGGCAGATTTGATCAACCCATTTAAGTAAATATTTTAAATAGCTTTGGAACATTTCTAAGACTCTAAACCTCTAAGCCTCAATGTTCCTTCCTGCTGCCACTGCTGAACTGCCATCTCCTACCTCAAATAACTGATTATAGTCTAAAACAACATCAACTATTCAAACTAGGAGCACAGCTCTCTTTCCAGTAATTTCCTTATGAAGATTACAAAAGCTAATTACAATAAGCTATGTATGACATGAAAGTCTCCCAAGCACTCACTAGGACGGCATAAATTTTAAAAAGGAAACTTTTAAATTAAGCTTATTAATGGCAACGATCTTAAATACCACCAACTTTAACTATTTGAAGTTTTTAGACCTGCATGTATAGAGAGACAAGACTAACTGAAAAATGTCCTATCCAATTTTCTTCATCATCTCTGCTGAGTCCAAATCTCAAGACATATAAACTGAACTTTTCCACACAAAGATGCTCTTTCTGGATCTAAAAATCATCGTTTAAAATGCTGGAACAGGATACCTGATGATGCATTTAACCAAAAAGGCTTATTTTTCATTTGATAGTTTCAGTAGTGTTGAACTCACTAGGTTAGCACTAGGGTAGATTTATCTTCTCGCAGTAGAGTACCTTAAGTCACCAGGTGTCAATCTGTTGTTCTGAGACCTTTCCTGACATTTCAAACCTTGTTTTGAAAGTTTACGATTTTCCAGAAATAGTCCCACTACCACTTGTAAAAGAGTGTTAGCATCCATTTAATCAAACTGATTACATGAAAAAGAGGAAGGAAGTTGAAAGACAACAAAAGGTTCACTTTAAGGCAGCACCTACTTAGCAACATTAAGTATGGAGCACTCCACCTCAGCTGAAGAAAATTACTTCCTAGCAGCTCTTTTCAAAGTATATGTATGCTGCTGGGGTAACTTTTGTGCACATTTAAAGGAATTCAGCTGTAAGCTTATAATATCTTTAGTGCGGGAAAGTACTTCAAGTTCAGGTTTTCAAGCACGAAGCTTCTTGTTAAGTACCCATTATCTCCACAGCTCAGTAAAAAGCTTTTAAGACATACTTGTTTTCACACACCGAACAGTTAAAAGGGCTTTGATTTTTCGATAACTTGACTTAACTATACTTTTGACTACTGCTCCATGTTTTTCTTGTTAAACAAGAAAATGCCAGTGTCCTACAAGTCTTCCTTAGTGACACACTGGTACAAATGTGTGCATGTGCACTTTACAGCATTTCTTCTGCTGTGCTTCCTACAGATAATGAAAACAGTATTACCCGAGACACCAGCCACTCACATGATCAAGTCTAATGAGCTCTTTGGCTGATGAACACAGCTTCTACTACTTTCAGTTCCAAATAGGAGAGGAAAAAAAACAAAGGTAAGATATGAAGGAGTAAGACTGTGGTAAGAAATAAGAATAAGAAGTTTTTACCACTGGCACTCAATTGCCCAAAGGACAAGGCAGAGTTCCAGTTCTGCTTGGCAGCAACATCTCACATCAGTCTCTTAAAACACACCAGACAAAAGCAGTAAAAGCTCTGCTTGCCTCCAATCAAACGCAAAGCCATGCTCTTTCCAATTACCTGGCTGCATTATGAAAATTTGCGCAAATATTTTCATCTTTTATAACACCACTCAACACTCCATAAAAAAAGCCTCTAAATTAGAACAGGATCAGATTCTACTTCCTCTGCAACCTCACTGCAAAAATCTTCAAAACATCTGAGAACTCTCAAAATGCTGCTAGAAAACTTAAGGTAAACAAGAGCTTTTGTAAAGCCACAGGCATTTTTATCTTTGCAAAATTATAATCTTGCTTCAGTACTATTTACCTGTTTTGTAGTGGATGCTTAATATACTGTTCAGGGCTGGCAACCTCCTGACTAGGTGCTGGCTCAGTTTTCTCCTCTTCTGAAGGCTGAGGGTTGGGAGTGGTTTCCTGTTTGAAGAAAGGAGTTATTAATACATTCCTTTTCCATTTTTATTGAAGTGATTTAGCTCTCTGAAGTAACTTAAAGACTGAAGCTAAGAGTTCCTCTAATTCATCCTGGATTAGGGGCCCAATGACATTACAGAGGCACAAACTGCATCCCTTTATTCTTCAACATCTGAACAGGTCCTACAATAAATAGTAACTGCAGGAACTCGTATTCTGCTCTTCAGTGATTTGCTTCCTGTGTCGTATTTCCAGAATGGTTTACTTAACATACTTGTCTTACTCCGAAACAGTTCTGAGTTATTTCAGAAATACACAATATGCTATGTTATCCAGAATATGCACATCTACAAATTAGTTTCCAAAATCAGTTAGAAAAGTGAAATTATTTTTTAACATTTTCTAACAAAGCATGATTGGAAACAGATGTACAGGCCCTGGGTTTTTTTTGTTTGTGTTGGGTTTTTTTAATCTGTTATTACAAGTAGAAGACATGCCTACAGCTCTCAGGTCTGAAATCAGCTGTCACAAGCAGCTAGAAACTAAAGCAGTAACTAGTATCTTTGCATCCGCAACATGACTACTACCAAAGCTTTAGGCATCAAACAGCAGAATTTTAACACATATCAGTTCTCAAATTTCAAACTGCAATAAACGTAGTTACACATTTACCACAGATTAGAGATTTGAAAAAATACTTGGAATCGGTCTGGAGACAGTGCTAGAGATGTCAAATATACTTAAACACAATGAAGTGGCATAATATATTCCCTTTGCATACAAACCCCCTTGGTCTTGTCATTCAGTTCAAAATGACCCTGTGTCAGGTTTGAAATCCTAATGCCATTCCTTCAAACCAGGGAGCACAAAGCTCGATTGTGAGGCCAAGTGTCCCCACCAGTTACCACCACCACTCTCTAATCTGCAATCCATGCTAGAATATTAGAGACAGGGAACGAGGACTTTAGCTTATTCCCTACAACCAACACAAAAAACGCCTGTACAGCTGACCCAGTGAAAGAAAAAGTACTATAGTGATATAAACAAATACTAACTACAGCAGACCCAAAGACTCTATAGGCATTCCTAAATGGGGCAATACAGAACTAGTACTTAAAAACTAAATTTTGTTGTCTGAAGAGAACAAAGCAGTGTTAAGGGTGGATTAAGTAATGGTAAGTCAGCTAATTAATGGAACAGTTGACTCCAGACTTCCATGTTGCTCAGTTTATCCTCACCAAAGCTGCTACCACTTCAAATCCATTCCACTTTATAACATAAACACTGTTTAACCTTCACAGTCCCAGCTGTCAAACTCCTGATAACACCTACAGATCTGTCTTAATAGGGATTTTAATTTTCATTATCAATACATTTAGCATTATTAAGCACATTATGTTTTACTTCAAAGAAGCTACACCTTTATGCTTCAAAATAATTAAGTATGCCTTAATTTAACAACTCACCTAGATAAAATCTCCATTCAAAAGCTCATTTACATCACATTCAAGGAATGCTTTCATACATTCCCAGGTTCACAGTTAAAAAGACTGAAATGTGAAGGCCTAATGGCCAGCAACAACTAGGCTAGTACTTTGATTTATACAGTACAGGGGGCAGGTAGCACAATTTCCTGCCTCTTAATAAAACTAAATGGTTTCTGAAGATTTCTTAATGGGGAACAACACTGACAAAACCACAGAAGCACAGGTGAACAATCTGATGCATCTCCTTCAGTGAAACACTAAAAAGCTAAACAGATACTCAGTGCTTCAGAAGTGCTTCAAATTCTATCTAGACTAAAATTTCTAGTGTTAGCCCTGGGGTTTTTTTTGACAGTATCAAATATACATCTTCCCCTTTAATCACATACAAGAACTCCAGAGAACAAATTAAAAGGGTCAATGCACAAAGGGCTCAAGAAGCATTTCAGTACTACTTCCCAGTTATCATTTGTATTATACTACAGAAAGCCAAGTACAGACAACTACAGTTTAAGCATTTCCCCCTCAGGGGTTTCTAACTAGAAGAGTTAGAAATATTACATATGCAAATACAACAAGCATACAAGAAAAGCCTTCATATTTTGGAAATAAATTAAGTGCTAGGTTTTGTGATAAAGTTTGCTTTCATTCACAATACTCCACAGTTGTGACACCTAGTATTTACAATGATGTACAAATACTATTACCCTAAAGATTTTTACATCAAAGACTCACTCTTAATGAATGCAGAGTATCTTCCAAAAATAATTTCAGTTGAGAATCTCATTCATGTTTGCTCAGCAAATAATTTTTAATATATAAAGAGGTCTCCCTGGTCAGTCTTCCAGAAGTATCACAACTATATAAACTGGAAGAATCAATACAAAACTATTCAGCACATGCAGGACAATGCCATTTCATAACTTCTAATACAAGACAACATCAGAAAGGATTAAGGTAGCACCTTCAGATAACTGAAAGAAAAAACACAGTGAGCCTCAACACCTGCCCAGTAAACCAACAGTCACCCTTCACACAACTACATGAAAGCCGGTATCTGGACAAATGGGAGACAACTGACTCGGCACAAACATTTTAGTTAAGTCACCACAACAACAAAGCCCTTAAGATATTTTGGAAGCTACCTAGCATTAATGAAACTCAGACTAACTATTATTTCAAGCTCCTGTCCAAAACAGGACATGACAACTCACCTCCAAGGCCCAGCTAATGATGATCTTGACCCAGGATTACGCCACTGCCCTCAAAAACTAACCCAGCCAGAAGAGTTTTTTTTCAGCACAAGGCTGCCCATCAAGGACAGGTACAGCTGTACACACCAGAACAAATCTGGAAAAAGCTGTTAAGTTGGAAGAACAGTTTTCTGGCTGGTCTCAGACAGAAGCCTAAAGCAGCTTGTTTTCACCACCTTTTATTTCCCACTGCTGTCAAGGAAAACAGAAAAAGGACAGTTTTCATTTTTGGCTGGTTAATCATATCAGCTCCCATTTCCTTCCACATTATCCCACTAGTCTGACCACTAACCTAAAGTATCTGTATACCAAAGCACTCTTCATTATTAGTCAAATGCAAAGTATGTAAGTTCACTAATTGGTATTCAAACTCCATTTCTCATATCCAACCTCTTCGCAGTTACTCAAATCCTACCCCAAACACAAGCACGCAGGTTTTAAGATTCTATAAATGCAACATGAATTAAAGTTTATTGTCCATATTTTACCAATTCATACCTTGAAACCTTGCAATTTCAACACTATTACTTGCTAAAGTCAGACTGTCTCCACCAACAGTTTCTAGACTACTAAATTTAAAATCCTTCATAATACTTTACTATTGCTCGTAACTAATGCATTCTTAAACCTAAAATTGACTTTGCATCTACTATTAAACTAAGTCACTGCTGGGCTTGTTGCTTTTAAAATGGATGTAATAAAATAGAGTAGTATTACCAGATAAACTGGAACGCTTCGTATGACCAATCCTACTCCTCATACACAAAGACAGCACATAATTAAAGTGACATTTATTCACTACCCACATGGTTTTTGATGTAGGAATCAGCTTGCTGAAGTCCATGAAACATTTGCCTACTCAGCACTTAATGACTGTGCATATCTGCACGTTACTTGGATTCTGACACTTGCAGATTTAATTGGTGTTATTTATTCTTTCTCCACAGCACATAACAACCAACATATCAAAGGAAGGTGTGTGAGTGTATCACCAGGACAGGAAACAAATAGCACTTAGAGTAAAAACTGCTTAATCTGGTTTGTCTATTGAAGAGAACAACTAGCTTGACCAGGTTTCTCTGAGTGTTTTCAGGTGCTGCCCAGACCACATTGCCTACTGAAGTTGTTTAGGAAGTCCAGTCCACAGCACACAACATTTATGTCCCAAAAGGACGCAACTTAACACCATTATGCATTCTTGGTGAAAGTTAATAGGATTAATTAGTGGAAGAGGCTTCCAAAGTTTTCTTGTGTTAAACCAAAGTAAGCTACATTTGAGAGTGTCCACCTTCTTGTTTGGTGTTTCCAAAAGAATGAGAAAACTGCATATCCCAGTAATCAGACGTCTAGGGAAAAAGCATGCCAACTATCTGCTGATCCTTATGCTTCTTGCAGGTAGTTGCTGCTACACTACAGTTAGGGTAACAGTTCACAAGGCACAAAATCAAGAGCTATGTGCTGGACAATAAAAATAAGGACTTAAGCCCACCCAATGAGCTAACATTGTGCACTGTAAGAAAACCAAGTGATGATCTGATATGCAGCTCTGAGGTGTTAGGACTAAGAAATGAGTGACTGCTTTAAGTCTCTACGTTAAAAATAGTCTTGAAACTTATGTGTAACCTTGACTGTAGAATATTTCAAAAGCAAAAAATAAATTTGTATTTATTTTGTATTTTATTTATTTGTATTACGATGAAGAGTCACATTAATTCACTTTAGAAAAGTATCTGTATTTCTTTCACAATGCAGGCTCTCTACCAACATCCCTCATTTGATTTCTCCCCTCTATCCCCTCAAAATTCATGCTTATCTTTACCAAGCTGCCAAAAGGGTTACATTTTCTCATCAAAATTTCCCATGCAGCTCCACACCTGCAGGCAGTATCAGTAAATGAAACAATTCAGTCTCATATGCTATTTTTATGCATTACCTTGGGAGAAGCTTGAAATTTTATATGCTATGTGAAATGTAAACTTTGAGGAAAACATTTTTCTGAAAGCAATGTTAAAAATTACGCGTTGTCCAACATCTTCCTCTTCTTAGAGAAAACTTTGTATTCAGTCAGAAACTTAATTTACAATTTGCAAGTTTATGACAGACATTCTCAATTATCAAACAGCATGCATGATACATTTATCCTGTATCATTTCAGAAATATGCAATGAGCAAGCAACTGTGTTCACAATACTACAGCTTAATACTATACCGATTTCAACCATAGCAGGTCACTTATTACCACAGAAACACCTAGCAGTAAGAGTAAGTCTAAAGTTGTACAGGGCCTGTGCTTAATATACATGCTGTCTGTAAATAATACAAAAGAAATACCTTTCCAGAGGCATTTTTAACTTTCCAGAATTTCACTACAGTTGTAACCCCTTGAGATAACACCACTGTTTCATTTAAAGTTTTGAGTTCTACCTACTGATGATTAGATGTTTAAACAAGCATTTTTCAAGCCATACGTAACTGAAGTTTCACCCATGCATCTTAAAATGGAGTTAATTTCACAAAAATTGCATTTGCTCAAGTGTAACAACTTTCATGAAGCAACCCCCCCCGCCCCCCCCCCAAAAAACCCCCAAACTATGATGCCTATTTCCAATTTGAATGATGGAGGGATCAGATGCTCACATATAAAGTTACTTCCACATGATTAACAGGCACCTAGGAGTTACAGACTTTGTGTAGCCACATTTTAAAGTCATCTTTGGTAAACTAATGTTTACTAAAGCATTACTGTTGGTTTTGTTGTTGACTTTGGGGATTTTTGCATAGTGTTATCTGACCACATTTAACCCTCATAGGGTGTAATATGAGCATACTAACAGGTCACACTTCTGTATACTCAACAAATTAATCTAGAATAGTCTTAACACAATCTGGGTAGCACAAGAAAAACTGAGAACAACAAATTAATCTAGAATAGTCTTAACACAATCTGGGTAGCACAAGAAAAACTGAGAATTTTAACCTGTCAGTATTGCAGACTAAGTTTTCCCTGCAGTGGGGAAGTAAACCACTGTACAACAGGTCTGTATTTACTTAGAATAGTCTTGCTTTTCTCAGCAACTTCCATGGGACTCTTCACAGTACTCTAAACTCAAGTTTCAAAATTCTTGAAGAGTTTCAAAAGTGATTTTTTCACCCTCTTAACAAGACTTAAAATGCACATTATGTTTGAGAGCATGGAAGTACTCTGATTTCAGTATGAGCCCACATTTGAAAAAAACCAAAAAAACCCAAACAAAACATATTCAGTCACATTTTGCATTTCCTGACACACATTTTCACACTTGGGAAGCATCACAGATCACAACCTAGATACAGATTTTGAAGGTCAGCAACAGAAAGACTTCTCTAAGATCAAGAGGTACTCCAATCCCTAACCACACATACAATTTAATTGTTCCGTTGAAAATCATGTAGTATTTCTGCAACATTAAATGTCTATGCCTTTAGTCACTACACAAGTGTAACTAAGCTTAGGTAGGAGAAGTGCGAGTCACCTAATAAAATTTTTGTTTATTGTCCTTTTATGTAATTAAATCTGAAAATAAGCAAGCATAGCTGACACTTGTTTCCTGAAGTCAAACATACTTCATCTATGGTAGAACATTCAACAGCATTACTTAAAACTGTTGTGAGTGTTGCCCTATCACCACGTTTACTGGCTCAGCACAACTGTTTGTCACTGCATGGGTGAACTGAATGTGCAAAACCAATATCGCTGGGAAACAGCATGGCAAAATCAATTATTTATTTTTGGCTAAACTAGGCCCACAGCTAGCTTAACACACAGCCAGAACAATGGAGAGAATAGTGCAGAAACAGGCTCATGCCAGCACCATAGCTAAGAAAGCCACAAACCCATACCTTTAGAGTAATTTCAATTGCCAATGGCCATCAGTATTACAAATTATACTGTTAAGCTCCACAGTCATTACAAAGCACTGAGCTGACAGGAAACTCATCTTCAGCTATGCTGGCTACAGCTCAGAAAGATCAGCTTCTGGATGGGAAAGCAAGCATTAACACTGTGGCACAAGAACACTGGAAGGGTGCTGCTGGTGATCCAGCTTACTGTCTTAACAACTGACATTCCTCATGTTTAGAATTGCTAGTCAAGCAATTTATAAATGCTGACATCTTTCTATCCCTTCCTTTTAATAAAGGTGGTGGTGGTAAATTGTTCATGGAAGAAAATGCTAATAGGATGATTGTGTCCCTTACACAAAAGAGTAAAATTAATCTTTATTTAAAAACAGCAAGGTGATTTTCCAACTTAAACACTTTCTGCCTAAATGTTACAAAGCCCCTGCAAAGTATGCATTGGCTATTTATTCACAGTAATTTAGCAGCAGCAAGAAGCTAGCCTTCCTTAAGCTTCTCATTTTCCTGAAACCCTAATAGACGGTCTTCTGCTGTCCACTCCTCAAGATACACAAGCGCACAGGATCAGTATAAGAATTACACTCAGACCACTTCCAGCTGCTTCATTTATTTTATGGAAGCGCAGGCTGGGATGGTGTTTATAAAATAGAAGATAATATCCTGAACATAACTTAATAACGGGGAAAACAGTAGTTCATTATAATGAAAACTATAAAAAAGCCTTAATAAAAAAATACCATTGTGATCCAGAAAGATGACACAACCGATAAACACCAACTTCGTTCGCAACGGGCCGCGCGTCTTACCAGTCACAGTGTTCTCTTCTTTCGGCTGCCGAAGCCCCGAGCGGCGCACCTGGCAGCGCACAGCTCCTCAACGCGGGTCAGCGGCCCCGCGCCGCCTGCCCCGCCGCGGGCTCCCGGGCGCCGCGTCCGCCCGGCGCTACGCCTCCGCCGCTCCCCGCCTACCAGGAGGGCGCTCGCCGGCCGGCGAGGAAGAGCCGCCCCTTCGGTGACCGGCAAGTCAAACCCACCGGCCCCCCCAAGCGGAAAGCAACATGGCCACCCCCACCGCACCACATGCGCCAAGCGCGGCGAAGAGCCTCCCGCCGGGCAGCCGGGCCGGGCCGCCGCCGCTCGG
The DNA here is from genome assembly GCF_023634155.1 of Falco peregrinus. Lineage (NCBI taxonomy): Eukaryota > Metazoa > Chordata > Aves > Falconiformes > Falconidae > Falco > Falco peregrinus. The sequence continues at coordinate 71,505,595 of NC_073722.1, read as the reverse complement.
GGCTGCTCCTCCTCGCCGCACCTTCCGGCCCCGCCGTCCCCCCGCCCGCCGCAGCGCCGCGGGGGCGGCCAGGTCGGGCCGAGCAACGGGGCCGCGGGCGGGGCGCGACACAATGGGCGCCGCGCGGCAGCCAGCGCCGCCGGCCCGCAGGCCTCGCTCCCTCCCGCCCGCCCGGGTCCGCCGCCGGCCCGGCCCAGGGCCCCCCACGGCGACGCCAGCCCGGCCCTCAGGCGGCCGCCCGCCCCTCCCCCCCGCTCCGGCCGGCGCCTCCTGCTCCCCCTCCCCCCGCTCCGTCCCCCTGCGTGCGTGCGCTCCTCGCCGGCCTCATCTCGCCTCGCTGCCCGCGCCCCAGCACCCATCCGCCCCCCGTCCGGCCAGGCGCCCACCGCCACCAGGAGGGCCACAGCCCGAGGAGGAGGAGGCGGCAGCGGCGACAGGGTGAGGAAAGAGCAAGAAAGGCGGGCGGGAGAAGGGAATGAAACACTCACCGGTTCCACCGTCGCCATCTTAGATCGATCTGATCGCAGAAGCGCTGCGGGAGGGAAGAGGGCGGGTAACAAACCCAGGTTCAAACCCGGTTGGCCGCCCGGCGGTCACGTGAGCCCGGCGGCCGTTTGGGAAGGGGGAGGGGAGGCGCCAGCCACCGGGTCCCAGGCGGGGCGCGGAGGCTGCCGGGAGCTGTAGTCGCCGAGCGCCGGTGACGCCTCGAAGAGGAGGTGCTGCCGGCGCCGTCACGTGACCAGGAAGAGGCGGGCCGGAGGGGGCGGGGCTCGGCGCCGCGCGGGGCACATGTGAGCGTGCGCCTGGAGCCCGCCGCCTCGTGTTGCCGTTGTTGACCCGTCTTGCTCTGTGCGCTGGCCCGGCTCGGTCGGTTTGATCGCAGCGGAGGCGGCTCTGGCTGCCCGCCGTGTCCCTGGGGGGAGCCGTAACGGCACCGCTGCCGCTCGCTGCGGGTGGGTCTCGTGATTTCAGTCACGCGCTTTGTTTCATCTCAGTCGGATCTTGTGCCGGTTCCGCGTCTGACTGCGCGGGGCCGCCGCGCTAGTACACGGCCGGTGGCGGCGGCTCCCCGGGCACAAACGGGCGGCGGGACCCGAGGCTCCCCGAAGCCGAGACCCGGCGGGTGGCTGCGGCTGGGCATGGCCGGGCTCCCCGTGGGGGGTGTGGGACAGCAGTGGGTGAAGCCGGGAGCTGGGAACGCCTTCCCTGTGCGGGGAAATGGGAGCACACAGGGTATGGGGAAAAGGAGCTGCACTTCCCATCTCTTCCCCTCGCTTCCTCAGCCTTGCAGGAAGGCTGCTGTCAACAGAGGCTGACCCAGCCCATCTAGCACCTTTTCCTCGTTAAAGGATGCAGACGTGGAAACCCGTGCTACTCTCAGCCACCGTGTCCCACTTCCCAGGCCTGGCAGTAGAGCCGTCAGAGGTGTGTGGGAGAGGGGAAGGAAGAAGCACTCCCCAGCCAAGGAAGGATTACACAGGTTTGACGTTAAGGGTGCTGAAGCTTTGAACGAGGAAACTGCCAAGCCCTGGACACCTGGTTCGATCACCTACATCAGGGGCTGGGTCGAAGTGTGTTGCAGATGCCTCTTGGCTCATGCCCCAGCTTCCCTCTTGTCCCACAGGGAGCCAGAAAAGGTACCGTTCACACAGGCCCCTTCCAGACACAGAAGCACAACCCGGCCAGGCACAGGCGTACAGCACTACCACCCCAGTGCTTGCTTTGGTTGTTGGCAAATGAGGCACAGAAATCCTCAGCTGTCGGGCACATCTCATCTGGTGCACAACAGACTCCCCAAACAGATACTCGTTTGGAGTGTGAAGAATTGTACTTGGCTCTAAGGACCCTTGTGTACAAGGTCCGCATGGGCACCACATCTCCTAGGGACAGCTCCAGACGCTGTCAGCTCCCTCCTCAGCACATGGGACACAGTATTCTTAAGCCCATCTGGTACTTTCAGGCACTGTGAGGCTCACCTGGGCACGCTGTCTTCTAGCCAAATGTCCACCACTTGGTGGGCCATGGCCCATTGTGGGCTTTTTCTGCTGTCATGTCTGCACATGAACTACCATGTGGATGTCTCTTCTTCGTTTGGTCAGGATGTGTCTGAAAGTAGAGGCAGGCTTACATTCAGCATTTGCGTGTCAGTACACAACTCTAGTTTACTAAAAAGCTGTGACCCTCGGAGAGCAATCATGCCTGTTCCTGTTTGTTGGGAACGTAACATCTCAAAATACAGAATCCTGAAAGGTAGAGCCCTCTCAAAGAGAGGAAAAGACAGATTGCTTTTTTTAAAAAAAGGGCTGCTATTTGAAAACCAAGAGGCCTTAACATTGCTGATGTTTTTCTCCAGTTTTGGCGCTCTCGCTCTTTCCACCACCAGTTAGAATTCTATTTCTGACCATAATAACTACAGGGTTTGCAGCAGCTACGTTTTCCCCAGACACTGGCCCCCAAATAAATGAATTATAAGTTCTGAGAAATTTATTCCAGCCACTATGGAAGAAAACTATTGCTTTGCTGTGTGCAAATAGCAGGGTAAAGCACAAAATGAGACCTACCACAGCTGAAATTTTTGATGGTTCCACAGAAGACTGGAAGGCTGTAAAGGATATCTGAATTGCCACAGCACTCCTAATTTACAAAAAGGGTCTGAAAGTTAAATGGAGCTATTTTAAGAAATGGTATCTTTAAGCAGTGCAGCAGAGCTGATACTTTAGACTGCTATTCATGAGCAAAAATGACACCTGATCAGATGAACCGCAGAAATACAGCAGTACAAGAGGGATAACAGTAAGTTTGAGCTCTAAGTTGGTTCCATGAGAAAAGGCTGTAGCGGCGCTGAATTCCTGTGAGCCTCCAGAAACAGGCATTTCATTTTCCTTTGAAATGTTCCTGTCACAGAAAGTCTGGTAGGGTCTCTGCAAGCATCCGTTCTGCTTTACCTGCTAAAGAGTTTGCTAGCAAGCAGGATGTTTTCAGGCTGTGAGACCAGGTTCATTCCTGCATGTCCATGCAGTATCCCCTCTTCAGGGTGACCTAGAAATGGAGATGCAGCATGAGGAACAGAGGGTTTGTAATTATAGTGGTTAAAATGCTTTCAACTCCTAAAAATCTACTCTTTAAAACTCTCTTATTTGAAATCACTTTGCAGGGTCAGGACAGTATTGCTCATCTCATGACAGAAAGGAAGTAAGAAGTTACGTTCCTGAGAACAGAGGAAGTTAAAAGGAGGTAATGGAGGGATTGAGATGAACCTTATTCAGCACTAAGTTTTAAGGGAACCAGGAAGGTAAGGAAGCTGTTGGGAAGAGGTGAGAGAAACAGCTGTTTAGGGGAGAAAGAAACATGTCACTGGAGATAAATATTCCAAATGCTTCAGGCAGGTATGCATTCCCTTATCTGCCCGAAGCAGATGAGTTACTCCTTGGAAATGCAACACAGACTGTATAAGCCACTTTTTCTCCACACGTAGGTTGACTCTTCAGAGAATTCAGTACATTCATAAGGCAGAATCTCCCTCTACAAGTCATGCTGACTCTTCCAAGTAGGTCATATTTGTCCAGATGTCCACTAGTTGTATTGCCCACCATAGTTTCTACTGATTTGCAAGGGAAAGCAAGCAGACTTCCCTTTCTTCCATGGAACTTTTTAAAGACTGACATCCCATTTTCTATCCTGCAGACACCAGGTATTGGCACATTTTAAAAACTGTAGTTACACACATACCTGTTAGCAATTTCCATCTGGTCCAAGTGGTTTCTTACTGTTCATTTTTATCAATTTCATCCATTCTCTCTTCAAAATCCCTTCCACTTCCAGGATATCCACTGGTGAACACTGACTCAAATAGTTCATTAACTTCTCTGCAACGGCCTTGTTTTCTTTGAGAACTCCTGTTAATACCATGGTTATCAATTAGTCCAGCAGACTTCTGGAAGGCTTCCTGTTCCTAAGGACCGAAGAAAGATTTATTATTAGCTTTGATTCCTTGCAAGGGGACCCAATCTAACAGTTTTCTTACTTTTAATCTACAGAGATATGTGTTTTGTTTCTATTTTTTTCATTTCAGTATTACTTCATCTTTTTTTAAAGAAAGCTTCTTGTTTCGAATATCCTCCTTTAGCCTGTGGTTCACCTGTGCTGTCTCCCTTTTTCCCATTCTCAAGCCTTTCTTAATAATCCAAGTTCATACAGACATTAAGTTTCTAAAATGTGCGTCTTTAAAATAGCTTCCTTTCTGCCTCTAGGAATTTAATTCAGCTGCACTTTTGAAGTTACTTTTTTTAACAAACTCTCGTATAGTTCCTCTTTTTGAAACTGAGGACAAATCTGCTGAATGTTTTGGCTGCTGCTGCTCCTGTAATGATACTGCATTACAGTATGTTAAGGCAGTTGTCACAGAATGGCTTTTCAAATACGAGATTTCAAATCAGATCCTGAATGCTACTCAGGGTGAAGCCAAAAGCTGTCTTCTTGTGGGCTTTCTAACAAGCTGTTCCATGGAAAAGATGCCGAAAATGTCTAAAAAGTCAGTCTCTGCATTACACCTAGGTGTAACGTTTGCACAACCCATATGGAAGTAACGAAGTCTCCTGTTCCTGCTGTATTTTCTGCCCTTGCTGATGAACTTGATCCTCCTTAGCATTTCACTATTAGTAAACCAGACCCAATATTAGGTTGGTTAGTTATAGAACAAGTCAGTTATCATTTGTACTCCTCTAAAATCTCCCTCTTTAGGCTTGACATGTTAGCCTATACAGATATTATCTGATCTCTAATAACTTTGTTAACTGGATTTGATTTCAAGAACAGCTTTTCCAAAACCTAAATGGTTTTAAGGGGAGGTGAACTTCTTGTGACTCTGAAATCTGGCCAACACTGACTAAAATGTTGCCTGGCTCAGTTAACTCCTACGGGGGGCCTGTGGTACTGTGAGAATGTTACTGGAAGAATGTTTATAGAGATGCAAGCAAATCCACATCCACAGACAGACTATGCCAGCAGAAAAAGTACTGGGAAGGGCTTGTGCTACTCGGGCTAATGGCTTCATCTCAGGATTTCAGGATTTTTATAGGATTCCAGACAGGCCACGGTCTCCAAGCCAACAGGGTGGTGCAGGGCACGGTATTTGTTGTTTCTTTACTACTAGGAGAAGGAATAAAGCAGCCTTCTACTGTATTTGGTTGTAGATTGCTGAATGGCCATTGTTTATAATGAAAATGTATTGGAACAGTATATTTTCTGCAGTATTTTTTCTGCCATGGAATTCATGTTGGTGTTATGATTTGATTTCTGTTTAACAAAGGCAGAGGGTTCAATTAAGTAATGTTTTTATCTGCCACCTGATGTCTCTAAAGGAAAACACAACAGAAATATATTTAAGTTCTTAACCTTTTACAATACTGTTTTATAAAATAAATACTGTAAAAGTTTTCAAAATAAAATAATTGGGACATATCCTCACTGATAAAACAAAAATTAAGAAAGAAAATATTTCTCCCTATGTTGCATAATGTTAAGCCATGTTACGGTGGCAAAATAAGAACATAATCTATTTGTACATTCATGAAGTGCATCAATACATGCACAGCATTATTTTTTTGTCCAGTGATGTACTCTTCATTTGATCTGTTTTATAGAACTTGTTTCCTAGTGGTTCTTCACATACTTTTTAATGCAAATGTAGGAATTAATAAGCCTTCCTATTTATTTGCCTAATATGCTGCCAGATGGATCAGATATTCCATTCTACTTGTTTGGCAACCACACACATTCTTTGCCTGTTTTAATCCTGCCTTTAAGTCTCTTAACATAAATATAGATAATCCATCCAGAATCCTCTTCCTCTCTGATCATTTTATCTTCAGCTTCTTCTGCATTTAACTTTGTACTTTTATTCTCAGCACACCAAGTGTACAGACCTACATTTTGTAGCTTTGAATGTCATTTTACTGAGAAGAACTGTAAATGAGTGTTAACCACCAAATTATACTGGACGTCATACAGCATTTGGCTGTTTATTTTTTCTTATGCATAAAGTCCCCTATAAGACAGGTACGCTTACTAACAGTGTTGAATAAGATAGATGAAAATAATACAGAACATGGCCTACCTTATTACCATGCAAATAGGAAGTAAGCATGTGTTATGATTTTGTACATGTTTTTCTTTGATTTGTTGAGTTACAGGGGCAGAAAGCCTCTAAAGATGACATCAGAAGTTACCCAACAATTTATAATAGCAATGAGAGGATTATGAGCTACTGTAGTTTTTTCTTTGAGTCACTGACATGCAGAAACAAGATCCTCAGAAGTGGTATGGCTGCCTTGCAAGTGATATATCTTCAAACCAAAAGTAAAATTAAGACAGAGGGCAAAGAGGTATCATAGATACATCCAGAAATTTCACATCTTTTGAAGTTATAGCAAAAAAACCCATAAGGGTCTGAAGTAAAGATGAGTTGAATATCTCATCTTCAGTAATCATCACACACTTTAGGGCTCTATCAGTTTTCAGTGTGAATTCAAGTAGTTGTTAGGAACATCTGTTTCACTGTGCGAAGTGTGATATCAAAGTCAGGGGTGTGCAAGTACAAGCGCTAATTGATCTGCACACCTGTATCTCATTGATGGGAGTGGAAATGCAGCAGATCATTCACACCAGTGATATAACAGTTTTGGAACCACTGTGTTTCATGTGATTAAAAATCTGATCATCTTTGTTTGATTTTGAAACCTGAACTTTAATGTCTCAGTGTTGTCTGTGATATCTAAAGTGGAAACAAAATACTGTATTTTACTTTAAGCCTCCTTCTTTTATGGCCTTGATTTGATGACAAAAATTGGGTGAAATCCCTGTTGATATCAGTAACATTCCCATTGAATTAATCATGCCAGAACTTCACTCCATTACTTTCATTGTGTTTCCATAATAAAGAAAAAATATTTTTATCACCTCAAGACACATTCATGGATTCTTTCACATTTTACAAGAAGTGGATTCTCTCTTGAAAGCTTGCAACTTATTAAATAGGGACACTTTCTAAAAAATACTGTTTTGCTTAAAAAGATGCAGCTTGTTTCCCGCTGTTCTTGGCTCATGATAAACAACCAGTTTCACATGCATATGCTGGAAAATTTTAAGATTCTTGATACCAGAAGAGTGTTATTGAATCCAGAGAGAACCACTCCTAAATCATAGCAGAAATTTTGATCTACTCTATTAATACGTATGCTGCAAGCGGCAGTGCAGCTTGAACAAAAGCAAAACAAAGCAAAAGATTATGCATGATCTTCCTTTTCACCACAATACAGAAAGCACGCTTGGAATCAGTTTTAAGTAAGGCTGCTCCACCCTGAACTGTGGCTGTAGTGGGCCTTTCAGTAGTTTGGTTTGTACCTCCACCAACAGAAGGAATAAGTGATGCAGGGACTTGAAATACATTGCAACTTCTTTTGACTTACAGAACATGACTGACTTTAAAATCCCACGTCATATTTTTTAAAGAGGAAAAATGGAGACACGTATTTCTTTAAGGCAACTCTGTTCATTTACAAAGGATGTTTATAAAGTCTTTTTCTCTGTCCATAGTAAGACTAGTTTGCTTTGACCGCAGGTTTGTCTTTTCTTGTGGGTACTGTTTCCTACAAGGGCTCTCTTTCACTCTTATTTTTTATGATCATGCTACCTATTTTTCTGTGGCCGTCTTTGAGACATTTGTCTTCGTGTGCATTTGTGATGGTTTTGCAATTTCTTTTTTATGTGCACATACAGACACATGCAACCTACATTAACCGTTGCATTTGGTACAAGAAACTCAGTAAGTGCCTGCACCATCTGGCCAAGCCATAATAGTGCACATTTCCTTGTGCTCTAGCTCCTGGGTGGTATTTTTGCATTATGTCAGCTATCACTAAACAAAGAAGCATTTAATTGTGTCTTCAATGAGCCTGAAGAGAAGACAGCTACTATACCCAAGAGCTTCACTGGGAAAGTGTGATTGCCCAACCCCCACTAGTGCAATGTACAGAAGCCAAGTGAGGAGGGGGAACATGAGCTAAGGCACTCTCTTAATTAAGTAATGTTAAATTCAGTGGCCATTCTCTTCCTAACCAGCAGCTGTCTTAGCTGCCAGCTGCTCTAGCCTTTTTGCAACAGCTGCCTGACCCATAGCGCATTGCTGACCTCTCCTTCTGCCCTTGTTTGCTAATCTCACGCGCTCCCAGCCTTGCATCACTTCAGAGGGAGGACAGCAGGAATACAGCACCAACATAAATCAAGGATCATGAATGGGTTGTAAAATTTCTGACTCATGCATCTCTGTGTGTGTTTGTCTGTGACACAGGGGGACAGGCAGCTGGAAAGTGACATGAAAAGCCTGACAGAAAAAAAAAGAGCTTTACTCAGGGAAGGTCACAGCAAAGGTTGATGAACTTCCCTGGTGAGAATGAGTGTGCCACCAGATAATGGGAAATGGCAGTAGATGGACCTCCAGGAGGCGTGAATTGGTTCACTTTTCAAATCAGAAAATCAAGGCCAAACTGGAAAACAAAAGCATTGAAATACCACAGAACTCACATAATTTTTACTATGCGGATGGTAATACAGGGCTGTTTAAAAGTAAACACTATCATAACAACAACAACAAAATTCTAGGTTATTCTAGGTTGACCCAAAAATGCAGCCTGTGTCCTTTCCACACTGAGGAGGACAAGTAAGCAAGTTTGTTAATTCCTCAATTAGGGGACTCACTGCTCTTTAAATTACATATATTTTTAAATTGTTTAATTGATATATGCATCCATGGCTTCTCCAAGCAAGCAGGGAAACAGCATGTTTTTATTTTGCGCTTTAGAAAGGCAGCAAAGAAATGGAGTAACAGAAGGAACCTTGTCTGCTAGTTGGGAGTCCTCTTTTTTCCTAACCTGCATCACTGTCAACTACTACAAAATGAGCACATATACTGACATTGTTCCAGTAAGGACACTGAAAGACATAAATAGGAATAAATTGTAAAGTTATACCCAGACATGAAATTAAATGTGTATTAAATACTCATAAAGTTTAGTAAATTATCCTAAATTGTTAATGGTGATTATACTAAAATCTCATCAAGCAGCAGATGACATTTGAGCAGAAGACACTGGACTAGACCAAACACTATGCTTCAGGTTTTTCACACCATGACAGTGACACCAAGTACTTGTAAACCCTACTTAACGAGGTAAATGATGTCTACAACTCCTTAGGGTTCTTTAAATAGCACAAAGTGACAACTAACATGTACAAAGGTACCTGTCCCACATTGCTTGGCAGCTTAATTTCTTGGATACTTGGAAAAGGAGCACTGATTTTTCATGGGCTGTACACCTATTAGCAACATGGATCACTTAAGAGTGAATCTGCCCGTTCAGTAAAATTTTACTTTAGGAAGGTTAAAACAAACCTTAAATAACGACTTGGATTTAGAATATGTAAAATCACAGTCTCTGAATGTGTCTTTGAAGATATTTCATTATGCTGCTTGGCAATTGGTTGCCTGTCTTCAGAATCTGGACCTAGATGCTGTCACAGCACAAGCTGCATAAATCAATACAATACATAGCTATTTTCACTCATTCAGGAAAATAACGGTTGTAATCTTTGTATCTTACAAGCATCTTAGATATGTTTCCTAATTCACTCTCACAGTATTCTCTTTCTACAAACAATAGGCACATACAAGTATTATCTGATCTAGAGAAATGAAGGTGAGAACTGTCAGAAAGACAGTGTCCATCAGCAATTAAATTTCAGTAATAGCATGGCATCAAATTCTTTAATTTGTTTGAGCATGCAAATGAAAGTATTTTGTCACACAACAAACTAGGATCAGATGCACTATTACCTGTTGCTTCGGTCCCATGATCAGCTGAGCTACTTAGCCACTCTTTACCAATTACACTGTCATAAGATAGCAAGTATTTTTATATGAATACACTCATTTTGATAAAAGAATGCTTTTCTGTTTTGGAGATAGTAATCGGAAATTCACTTGACCTTTAAACCTAGGAGATATATACTTTTTTTTTTTTTTAAGATGGGACCAGAAGACTACCGTGAATATAACACAGTTGCAGAAAATACTGAGGTTATAGTTTGGATTTGGAATCCCACTTTATGGGGATTTGAGGATCTTTATGCCAGAAAATGAGGAGTCTATTTTGTGTAACAAGATCAGAATAAGGATTGACTTCATTCCATTGAAGTAAATGACACTAAAGCAGGAAAAGGGGATCTGATCCTGCAAAGTTTTGACTGAAATAATAGGCTGTGCCAGCTAGCTAGTGGAAAACAATTGAGATTTAAACACGGAGCGAGATCCCAGCACTAATGGCTGGATCTAACAAATACATGCTCCGAAGCCTTTTGCAGCTATTCTCCTACTCGACAGGCGTCTCTCCACGGTCTTTGTAAAAGCAACTTCCTTGACATACAAACCAGTAAAAAGTGTTTTGTAGTGACATTAGGTTAGAGATTTTTTAATACATGTTGAAAATAGCTTTGACATCAATACTCAAGAGAACATAAGCCCGGTTCGCTTTGTAGGCACAGGTAGTATCTTCTTCAAGATCAACCCATGTAAATAGGAGAAATAAAATTTATGTATTAATCACAGTTATGTTTATGGCAGACCATTGGTATCTGATCTTTCTCTTTCCAGGAAGAAAATCAGCATCCTTCCTGTGGTAACGCCACCGCGACTCTGCAGCCTCTGCAGCCTGTTGGTCTAATTTCAGTTACTGCCTTACTGAATATTGAATTTACGAGGGGTCCACCACCCCCACCCCCAACCAAGTGCCAAAACCTGAGCAAAAGCATTCTGATAAACTACACAGGCGGCCCTACACACCGACACTCCACCCTGAAATAAAGATATGTCTTGAAAAAACTGACACACAGCCTCGCTGGTGAAATACAGGAGGGGACAAGAGAGGCGCCCCCCCCCGCGGGGGCCGCCTGCCGCCCCCCCCAGCCGCGTTTCAAAGCGAACACCGCTGCACCTCCGGCGCACCGCGGGCGCTCGGCAGGATCTCGCCGAGGAACAGCAACGCGAAGCAAAAAGCAGGTCTTGACACCTCCTGTACAAATCAGTTATTAACAGCGCGCCACGCGGCTCGGAGCCAGGAGGCGGGGGATTAGAAGCCTGGCTTCTCTCTCCCCGTACCGCTGCCACCTGGCCCCGGCCCCCCTCCCCGGCTCTCCTCCCCGGGAATTACCGCTCCTGAAGGGCACCTGCGCCTCCCGCCGCCGCTCCCCCGCCTCGCCCCGCGCCTGCACGGAGGGCGGGCGGAGCGGGCCGGGGCGGCGCGGCGCTCAGGGCCTCTCCCCTCCCCGCCCGCCTCAGCCGGCGGCACCTCCGGGCGGCGGCTCCTCCCCCGCCGCTCGCCGCGCCGCGCCTGTGGCAGCCCGGCAGCATGGCGGCGGTGGAGACCCGCGTCTGCGAGACGGCCGGCTGCAGCAGCGAGGCCAAGCTGCAGTGCCCGACCTGCCTCAAGCTGGGCATCCAGGGCTCTTACTTCTGCTCTCAGGTGAGGCCCCCGCGCTGCCGGCGGCTCGGCTGGGCTGGGCTGCGCTCCCCTTCCCTCCTCTCCCCTCCCCTCCCCTCCCCTCCCCGCTCGCCTGCCCGGCGGCCGCCCCGGGAATCCGCCCGTCCCCACGCTGCGGGCCGGGTTTTCCTCTGGCGGGCGGCTCGCCGCGCTGCCGGGCTCCGTGGAACGCTCTCCTTTCGCGGGGAGGAAATACGGGAGCGGTGGGGAGGACGGTAATGAGATTTCCAGTCAGCAAATGGGGCCGGCGTGCGAGCGCGGGGCCGGGCTCCGGGCGTGCGGCGAGGCGGAGGAGCCGGCTCCTCTCGCCTGCCCCCGCCCGCCCGGGCCCGGCCCTCGGCGTCCGGGCTCTCCGGCCAGCCCGCGGGGTCCCCTTGGGCTCTGGGGAGGGGGCGCCGCCGCTTGGCCCCGCAGAAAGTTCCTCCGCACGGGGCGGAGGGGTGGTGGAGCCTGGGGGTGCTGGGCACGGGTGGGGCGGGAGCCCTCTGCGCTTCCTGGCGGGGGGGGGGGGGGGGAAGCGGGACCCCGCTTCTAGAGAGCAGCTGTGGCGTTCGTGAGGGGGTGCACGTTTTTTTCTCTGCCTGGAAGTGTGGAGGGTGTCCCGTGGCCGTCCCGTGTCTTCACCCCCCCCCAAAAAATATAAAAAAATAAGGGCTTAGTGGGACAAAATGAGACGTGCTCATCAAATCCTAGCGTGTGCATTTCTGTGTCTGCATCGGCTCTGGCTCTGGAATTGCTTGGCTTTGATAAACACCGGGAGACTTGTTGCTCTGAAAACAGATCTTCTGTTTCGTTTAAATACGAGCTTTTGGGGAAATGATTTGGTGCTTTTCCTTTTTTTTTTTTTTTTTTTTTTTTTTTAAATGCCCTTGGATATCTCACTTTGAGTGTACCAAGCAGAGAGATTCAGGTCAGGCCAGTTGTACAACTGTCAACTCCTGTTAAACATATTCTGTAGGCCTCTGCTATCTTCACTTGCTGCCACAGTGGTAATATAGTTTCGTCCTTAACTTAAATAGAAGGGACTGTCTGACGGCTGTTGAATGGGGGGTTTTGTTCATTTTTTTAGTAACTTTAAAATGCACAGTGAAATACATGACCTAGTCCTTCTGAACTTTTTGTATATGTCATTTCAGTCAACATCACTGAGGAAGTCTGTGTTTAATTCAAAGAGTAACCACAAACTTCATTGTCAGAATTATAATTCGGGGTAAAATAATTGAAGTTTTGTAGGTGAACTTAGCAAAATTATTCAGTCACATCAAGCAGATTAATTTACTAATTGGAGAATTGTTTTTTCTGAGTCAGGCTGTAAACTGGTAGTTATGGTTTGCATAGGACTAGGGGAAGGCTGCCCACGTGCATGTAACACACCCACTGCACGGCTTCTGGTACTTTCCCCTGAGATCTGTGGTGCCAAATGCTGGGAGTTGATGCTAAATTGGATATACTGCAACTCGAAATTGTTCTGACAATTCTGTGTCTCTGTTTCCTATGTGGTGCTTATAGCTGGTTTGTAGGATTTGCTCTGCATTTCACTACCCGTTTTGGCATGTCTGATGTAAAACTCACGGTAAATTAATCTTCAGTGTATACAAATATTAGTTGACGATGACAAAGCCATTTGTTAACAGACCAAACAAGTCTATGTGAGGAGTTCTAGTAACATCTTCGCTCCCCTCTGTCCCCTCCCCAACTCAGCTAACTTCATATAGGATGCCGAGATTCTTGTTATCTATATGTTAGGTTTAATTCTTTTGAAATACCTGCTACTGTTGTAAGGTAAAAGGGGAATTACCCAACCTATTTATTAGGTTAACACAGGCTGCTGGATAACTGGCTACATGCCTGTAAAACTGTGCTGCCTAGAAAATAAAACACTGAACTGGGAATTCCAGTTGTAGTCCTGAGTGATCTTGGGTGTTTTGTTCCTCCTCACTGTCCTTGCTGTCCTGATCAGTAAAGTAGGTAAGCAAAATGATTCCCCATATGAAAAGTGCTTTGAGGGTTTTGGGGTTACATGTTACAGGAGAGAGAAGGAAATTGATGGCAGCCTGTTTTCAAGATGCACAAAAAAATGTCATCGCTGAGAGAAAAGAGTCCCTGTGTTCAGCCTGCAGTAAGGACTTTCAGACCCCCTTAGTACCTTCTGTGGGGTCCAGCATGGGGCTGCCCTGAGCTTCCAGCTCTCCCCATCATCTGCTGTGTGCAGTGGAGGAGACTCACAGTAGTGCTCCACGGGTGTCTTGCAAGCCAAGGTCGGGAGGGTAGGTGAGGTGCCGCTGACTACCTGGCTGGCTGTTCAGATGAAGCATATGACAGGCAAAGGAGTCTTAAAAGCCAGTATGTTTTCTCTGACTTCCAGCAAGTTTCAGCTGACAATACCGGACTGGTTGGCATTCGTGAAGCTTTTCTGAAGTTCTCTTTGGTGTTTTTTTTTCCATTGTGGTATTACACATGTAAATAACTGTTAAGTAAGCTAGTGAGTGTACCTAGGATGTTATTCCACCTTACAGCACAGCCTGCATTATATCTGGCGTGGTCTTGTTAATGACGCACATTTCTACCCCTTCCATTAAGCTGGCCCTGATTTCTTGGTGAGCCACTTCTGCAGTTTGTAGGGTTTTCTTTTAATGGAGGAAAAGCAGTTGCATTACCTTTTTTTGCTGGTTTAGCTCCCTGAAGCTGTGCACTACAAGATCATAAAACACCAGTGCTTCAGGAGCATGCTGCTGTTGTGGCCCAGTTTTGGCATAGCCGTAAAGTCAGTCTGGCCTTACTGAATGCAGTGGTGTTAGCTATGGGTGTGCAGGTGCTTACTCTGGGCTGAGGGCAGGATGCGAGGTGACAAGTTACCTGGCATTGCTTCAAGGGGTAAGTGCATCCGTATGGGCATGGATGCTAGGTGGATTAGTATGCTTGGAAGCTTACAATGACTTGTTCATACAGCCGAAACTCCAATCAGCACCAAACCCAAATTTGTCCGTTTTTCTCCAGTGCCAAGAATAAACAATAGGAAATTGTGAACTATTGTAGAAAGGTAGTATGAAGCAATGTGTTTGGATTATAAATAGTAGCGTATAGTTTGCTAAGAGAACATAATGCAGGAGGTACAAGACTGAGAATCTCAGTGTAGTGAGGCAAGTGATTAAGCATAGTTTTTTTGTCGCTGTACATACAGAATTAAAGTGAACTTTGCAAGTAGATTGTATGAAGACAGTGATTTCCCCAGTGTCATTTGTGTTTTCCCTTTCCTCTTCCCCAGCTACATTCTTTCACTGTCTTGCTTTTTTTTTTATAGAGACTCACTACAGCGTTCCATGTGTTTTATTATCTTAGATTGAATGACTGTATCTCACTGTGTCTTCTGAATGTGGAAGTAACACAGATGCCAAGCATCTCAAGTGTGTTGTTCCTCTTACTAAGATGAATGTGCTGTTGTGAAATCTGCATTTATAGATACACATCACTTGTGTGAGAATTATGTAGTATACATAAACAGTTTGTGTTTAAAAATCACAATTCACGTTTCTTCTATGAGCCTTCTACAAGCTGCTGAATGATAAACAGAGGGAAATTAGTAACTGTTCTTGAGATCTCCAGTTACCACATTCATATGAACTTTCTAATTGTAAATTGGTATCTTATTAATAATTTTGTGTTGCTTTCATGAAAACTTCCTCTCATACTATTTATATCTCTGTAAGTGTCTCAGATGAAACAGAGTAGTCTCAATTTTTCTGTGGTGTGGACTGGATGTTGGTGTGGGGGCATTGCTGCAGCCAAATTCAGAAATACTTATTTCTAGCCACCCAGAGGAAACATTCTCTTAGTGTAAAGCCAGTGGCCTGTGCAGCATTTTTTTTTCCTTCAAGAGGTGGAGGCCACAGATTGTTAGCAGAATAGTAGTCCTAAATTATTCAAGGAGAATGGTTGTCCTTCCCTGCTTTGTGTGCCCATGTGTTGTCAGTCCCAAAGAGGCCCAGGTGTACCAAGTAATGTGGTTATAGAGTCAAAAGTGAGGACCATGACATGGTGAAGTCTGCTGCATGTGAGCAGTGGTTGGACTTATGTTTTAGGTGTTTGAAGGGAAGCGATTTCTCTGAAGGGTACAGCAGGCAGCAGCAATCTCTTTCACAGTACTGGATACCTACTGGCAGGGCTCTTTCCATCTGAGGTGGGGTATGACTTCTGAAATACTAGTGACAAGGATGAAATGCTGCTCTGGCTTCCCAGTGGGTTTGTACGCTGATTTATTCCTTTCTGGGAGGCACAGTTTCACTGATACACAGACCTGGGCCCTTGATAGCTTTGAATGCTCAAGGTCACAGCAATTTGTGAAAAATCATGGTCCTGAAGAGTGATGGTGTCCTGTCCCCTGCATTGCTATTTCCTTTCACCTTCAGTATGTTGGAGGTGGGGAGCAGGAATCAATGGACCTGGATGAAACTATTTTTTGTCCTCTCCTATGTCAGACCATAAGACGTAAGTGCCGTGTCTCATTCTTGGTTCAGTGTTCTTTGGTGTGCCTAAAATAGGCTAAAACCTGCTGCTTGGATCCAACTGCAACACGTATGGGTTTTATGGTCCTCTGCAGATACAGTCTTCTAGAAGATCTTTTGACAGATTTCCTTTGCCAGGAAACTGACATTTTTAATTGCCTGTAAATGACCATAAATACCTGTGTCTGTGGCAAATGCCTGATTACTGTTGAGGCACAAATATGGAGCCCTGAGAAGCTTCTGAAATTAAAACTTCAGACTCCTACAGGCAGGCTTTCTGAGCTAGTTTTCAATATACAAAAAGGATGGTCCAGTTTTAATTTCTCTGTTCCAGTGTTCCTTCATTACTCTCAAAAATCACTTGTATAACTCTGTAAATCTGAAAAGTTGCAAAATGCAGTTGATTTCTCAAAGGAAGGGTTCTGTCATGTGGGATCCAGGAGTCTCTGGGTGAGATCAGGCTTTAGATGAAGGAGAAAGCCAAAGCTGCTAATATCAAGGTGCTGCATGTAAGTTCTTCCCTTGGATTTGAATCTGAAAGCACGTATTCAGCTCTTCTGAAAAACTCACTAGTAGTGTATGCTGCTTAGGTTAGTTTGGGAATTTTGCACTGAGTTTTTTCAGGCCAGAGGCTGTCTCTGTGGGCTTGTACTGCACCTAAACGAATAGGGTTCAGCATGCTAAAAGGAGGCAACTTCTATTCTAACATCAAATGTATTAACAATTGCATTCCTCAACATACTTGCGTTTATGGATAAAATGGGCAGTTAATCTATATTGCATTAAATATATAGATCACTGGTAACTTGATATTTTTCTTAAGCTAAATGGCATACTTAAGCTTTTTGTCTTCTGTTTTGCATACCTTCAAGGTAGTTTGGTTAAAAATGAGTTCTCATTAAGCAAAACTACATGATTTCAAATTAAGCCCAAGACAATTTTACATTCCAAAGGACATTGTAACATTCTGTTTAAAAACACCTGCTCAGAATATTTTAAAATGCAGCATACTGCTTGGCACTGTTTTCTAGATGTTTGCCTATTACAATTCAGGGTATAATGACCTGCGAAGAGACAGCCAGTCTGTCCCCACAGTCTAGATTCTAGCTGCCTTTCTTTTTGTTTTGTTGGGTTTTTTTCCCTGTAGAATAGGTATTTTCAGAAGTTCATCACAGTGGCTCTAAATGATGAGCACAGTGGATGGATAGGGGTAATTTTGTTGAAGTTGGACATGAGTTGGAGTTCTCAGTAACTGTACAGTGGGGTAGTTTTTGCATACCTGCTGATGGGTGTATTTACAGCATCAAATGCCAGGTTGTATAAAGCAGAAGTACTTGAAGGTGAAGGGAGCCTGAAGAAGAGTGTCAGCCTTAAGGCTGGAAATTGCTGACAGTGTTGGCAGAGCTAGCTTTAAATGAACTGCTGCCTTGCAGAGGCAGTTCAGAAACACAGTGTGCCTTCAATTCTGTGTTGTGGTGCCTACATAGTAGCTTCCTGTACTTGGGTAGCTTATTTAAAGCTAGTTTGGTTATGTCTGTGCTATACAGAGTTTTGCAGTGTAGTTATATCCTAATCTTGGTTGATTTAGCACCCTTTTCTCCTCTGGAATTTGCAGTTGGCTGTGTTTTTCTACCTCTTAATCAGGTTGCGTGGATACATGAACCAAAGAATAAGAAGCTCCCCATTATTACTATAAAAATGACAATAAACATAGGAAAAAATTCCTTGCTGAGTAGCTCAATAACTGTTTTAAAGGGTTTTGTTCTGTTCTTTCAACAGCTGATTAAAAAAACCCACCTAATATATTTGGTAATGATCATTGTGTTCCTAGCAAAAGTGCACCCTACTGTAAAAGAAATTCTGCTGTGCTCCATGATTCTGTCAATATTTCAACCGGTAAATAGATGCTGGGCTGAGTCCTTAAGGTAAAAATGATTTACAGAAATAACATGGCTTCCACAAGGTGATCCAAGAGGAATTGTTCTAGATCGTAATGCTGATTGTGCCTTTGGTTACCTTCTGGTAAATGCACAGGTTCTGGTGAACACTGGGTCGAGCTTGTCTCTGAACAGAGAATCGGTGGCATTGGCTGAAGAATGACTTGAAGCCAGAAATGTTGTTAAAGGTTTAAATGTGTTGACAGCCTCTGTGTAAAACTAGCAATTGCATTATAACGTTTTCAAATATAGCCATGTGAGGTCATGTGTTTCTTTTAATTGTAACACAAAAAAATCTTTAATTTCTTTTTGTTAGTATTAAAAATCACCATGGATTTTTTTTCCTGGAGTTTGTTTATTTAATCATTGAAAATTTTCTATCCTGATCTGTATATGGCATAGGAACATGGAAGAATCATTAGAGACAGGAATGATAACAGGAAGATTGAAGTAAATGTCTCAGCAGAAGGCTGAGAGGAGAAGGCTTAGTGGAAAGCAGAATTTTCTCCAGAAAGTGGCTCAGATGGAGAGAAAGGGTAGCTTTCTTCACACGGCTTGTCAGGAAGTCTGCTGTATAGAAGGTGAGAGTGTTTGCAATATGCAGTGGTTCACTGGTAGTGCTTTGTCGCCAGAGCTGTGATTCTCCAACCTGTGAGATGACAGCTGCCATATTTTTATCTGGAATTACCGAGACAGAGCTCTGCAGGCATGTGCAATGTAGTGGTTGTGCAGTAAGTTGTTGAATATAAATAGTTTGTGTGTACCCGATAAGTCCAGTGCTTACAGGAAGCATATGACTGATCCTACACAAAATACATGGATTGTAGGTGGATGTGCAGCATATCATTTGAGTGCCTTCCAAAAGTGTCAGACCAAGACATATTAATTGATTGTACACTGCATGTGTAATAGCCTGTGCTTATAAAAATGCTTTGGACTTGCTGTGTGTAGTTGCAGTTGATTGATGTGCATATGTCTGGGATGTCCTGGTATACAGAGGCTTGTTTGGAGCTATGCTGTAGTAGTTCTGACAGAGCTGCTGTTCCTCTGGAAGTAGAGGGCAAAGTACAATCTGGGAAGCATGTTTGGGAAAACTCAGACATATGGGAGCCTTATGCAGGATCCTTTTAGGTTGCTTACAGCCGCAGGAAATAAAAAGCCAAAATGGAGCCTGTCGGGTCATGCCAGCGGTGTGCTGTTTGCCTGATGCTGTCTGGTTATGGGGCTGGCAAAGGAAAGACTGTTGGAGTTGGGGAAAGGAATGGCATTGCAGAATACACCCCAGAATTTCATGGGGAAGGAGAGAACGAAACACAACCAGTAAGTGCCACAGCTGATGTATGTCTTCACTCCCCAAATGCTCCTTTGTATCCCAAAAAGTGCATTCTAGATTTGCAGACTTGGTAGCTGCTCTAAGTCCTTAGTTGTGTAATCCTTCTTGTTCTCCTTCAGAACAGAGGCTTGTTGTTTAAAAGGGGATTAAAACCATACCAGCGCTTCAAGTGTCCTTGAAATAGATTTTTTTAGCTTTTTAAATTTTTTCTTAAAATAGGCCCCAGTTAAAACTGCTCCTTTTCTCCCAGCTCTCCAACAGAACACAGATAATAGTGCAGTGCAAAAGTCTGTGTATGCAGTGGGTTATACAAATGTGACAGTAAAGCCTTCTGCTGTTTGTTCAAAAAGACTTTTTCTCTGGTGATCGAAATTGTTGCTTTCAAAGCTTCTTGTTGTGCAGACCATTATGTAGCACCATGGCCTGTCAAGTGCCAGTCCACAGAACATGGTGGCTTCAAGTCTGTGGTGTAGAAGAGACCAAACAACTGGTTTTGCTAATGAGGGAAATGGCACACAACAGAGTCCCTTTGAACACAGGCATACTTGTGCGCTACTTTACTGTGGCTTTGTGGATACAATTTGATAACTACTGGTTGCAAGACTAGTGAGAAAATGGGGAAAAGATGGCTCTACAGGAGTAGACAACTAAGAATGCTCAATAGCAACCATGAAGCAGGTAGAATGTTAATATGCTAGGCTTAGTTTACAGATCTGTTATCTTGGACTGGTTGTGTGTTGTATATATTAGGTTGAACTGGTGAACTGGTTGTTGGCTCTGGATGGTAGTTTACAATGATGATTCAGCATTAGTATTGTCTTCCTTATAAAGGAAAACAGTCTGCTTCCTGCCTCTTTCTTAAGAAATTCAGCTGTTATTGTAAATGATTGGGATTAGTTGTTTCCTAATGGTTTTGAGTGTATGTAATCATTGAATTAGACTTTCTGTTACAAACCCAAGTAATTTCCTAATTAACACCTTACAGGACCACCTTTAATGCTGCCTTCTAACCTTTTCTACTTAGATCTCTCCTTTTTTCATGTCTTTCCTTCATCTTAGTCTGTCATTATTCATCTCCAGCTGCCAGCCATTTCCATCTGCCCCTTTGCTGATTCATTGTTCATCACATGAACTGCTCTGTTTGTGCTTGGGAAGAAGAAAAACAAACTACTTCTTCACAGTCACTCTTTTCTTGAATTCCATTTCAACTGTGTCTATTTTTTTCATTTCCTATTTCCATTCAGTAGCTCTCACTTCCCCCCTTTAATCTATTTCATTTGTTCCCCTGTGATCATTCTGATTGGCCTCTGTTGCTGTCATATGCTGAGGAAGGAGGCAGAAAGGATGCAGTTAGCAGGAGGAGATGGTTTCTTGTAGGAGCCTAGGAGCCAAGGGAGGACCATCCTACACACTGCAATGCTGTAAGATCTGGTATGGAGATAGAATGCTGTGCTTCGGCCAACCCAGAGCAACCATGGCATTTAGTTAATCATTAAAATGATAAGGGGACAATATTTAGTAGATAGGATTAGATCGGCGTGTTTCACTGTGATAGGTGCACCTGTTTGGCTATGCTTTCTGTCTATTCTAGCTCATAAGCTGTTGGACGTAGTATTTTCTATTGTTAAGACTAGCAGTTACAGTAGCCTTTACAGCATGTTGCTATAAGGATTAATGAAATCAGTCTTCTAGTTTTCTTTCAAAATACAGTTGCTTCTTTATTTTGTGAGGATGGCATGTTTGTCCAGGATAATGCTACTTAAAACACATATATTTTGTTTGCAATTCTAGGAATGCTTTAAGGGAAGCTGGGCCACTCACAAATTATTACACAAGAAAGCAAGTAAGTAAATTTTTTAAAATCCATTTTAATATTGTTTTGAATTTGTTTTGTCCTCTGCAGCTGGCTCTAGATGGCCCTGCTTGAGCAGGGGGTCGGGCCAGATGACCTTCAGAGGTCCCTTCCAGCCTCAAGTATCCTGTGATTCTGTGTTTAAGAATGGTATTGATTTTTCCAAGATACCTGGCACTGGATTCTGCATATCTGAAATTTTGTCCAGTTCCTAGTAATCTAAAGTTCTATGTAAAATTTCAGAGGCTGTTGTACAGAAATCTGTTTCTGTTGTGTGAAGTATTCCTTGAGCTACATTGCAAGGTATATGAACAGAGACAGGGGGATGCTGAAATAAATGACAAGAATAATAAACCTTATTATAAGGCATTGCAAGGCTTGTTCCATCATAACATTTTGATGTCTAATGTAGTAAAAGGCAAGAAAGTGGGAAAGGTTCTTTCGAAGTCTTTGTGATTAGACACACTTGCTGGAATGCAGGCAAGCCAGTCAGAGTGCAGATGTTCTGTACGTTTGGGGTGCACCCCTTTGGGAAAAAAATAAAATACTTTTGTGCACTGACACAGCCATTGATAGGGGGATGTATCATAGATAGGATTTTCTTGAGTTCAGTTGAAGGTAATAAGTGTCTGTATGCCTTAGTTACAGCTGGTAGCTCTGGCACAGAAATACTAGCAGACTGGTAGATTCTTCCTTGTCTGAGTGGTAAAAATAATCCATAGAGTTTGAAACCAACCAAACAAAAAGAGAGAGCAGACCCCAGTTCTGCCCCCTTGCCGCCTCCCCCCTGCTCCTATCCCTCTGCCCATCTTCATCAAGCCCTGCTTAGGGAGGTGGGATTCAAAAGTAAGTGACATGGCAGAAATTTAAATCCTCAAATAATTAATCTCCTCCTTTTCTAAAACCCAGTAAAACTCCTTTTTCCATAATAAATGCTGCATGGTGAATAGGTTGGAGTAGCACAGATAATTACAATTTTTTTTCCTTCTTTCTGCCTTCCCAGTGTAGAGTTCACACTTGCATTCTGTGTCCTATTTGTACCTGCATGGATGTGAAACTGTCTTTGTAAGTAGTTCTAGTAATACTCTGGTGTGGTCTTCTAATACTGCTGTTTATCTGACAGCAAATTTTTTTTTATGATTCCACTAAATCCATAATCTTGTTGGCTTCCTGGATAATTGCTCAGCCCATAGTGAGCTGGCTTGGTTTTGATAGCCCTCAAGACATCAATGCAGCAAATGACTGAAGCATCTCAAGGGAATCCGAAATATTCCTTATTTTAAACTTTGGATTTTTTAAATTATTAATTCTCAGTGGTTCATCTAAACTGAATGTCATGTGAGCAGATGGCTGAGATGTCAGCTACAGAGATTCTGAGGAACATGTTAGGGCTTGCAATGGCAGACCTTTTGCCATCTCTTCATTCTTGTGAGATATAAAAAGAGAAAGCAAGTTATCAGATTATGAGTTAAAGATTGATGCTCTTCTGGTATTTCTTAACCCTTACCTCCTCTTTCAGAGTAAATATTTTTCCTTTTGGTGATGCTCATGGTCTACTTGCTGCAATCCTTTATGTAAACACCTTAAATCTGCCCTATTAAAACCGTGTTATTTGTGAATGAAGTCAGTCACTGGACCACATTAGACATGAATTTCACAGGTTTGAGAGACCTGGGTTGGGACCATCTTGTAAGGTGTACACACTGCCTGTCCTGAAATGCAGAACTGGAAGCATCTGCACTCTCTCCGTTAGATCTGGTGGGGTGTCAGGCTCCATATATTGGAATGAACAGATGGATACCCTCCTTCCCAGCCCAGGTAATTTCTGTCACTGAATTCTAAGAGAAATCACAGAAAAGGAGCATTCACCTGCAATGCAGGACTGTTAATTGAAGGGATAATGAATGTTTCTGTAGAAATATGAAATCCTGTGACTGGATTGGAATAGAAGGATATAGGCTCTTTAGGAAGGATAAGGCAGGGGAGGTAAGGAGAAGGTATCGCTCTCTGTGTCTGTGACCAGCTGGATTGCATGGACCTTTGCCTAGGGATGTATGAGGAGTTGACCAAGAGCTTATGGGTCATGATTAAAGGGAGAGCAGGGACAGGTGACATAATAGTGGGTGTTTGCTACAGGCCATCCGACCAAGAAGACTGAGCAGATGAGGCTGTCAGTAAACAGATAGGAGCAGCCTCACGTTCACAAGCCCTGCACCTCTTGGGGGACTTCAGCTCCCCCAATATCTGTTGGAGAGATGACACAGCAGGGCATAAGCAATCTAGGGCGTTCCTGGAATGCATTGATAAAAACTTCCCTCTACAAGTGCTAGAGGAGCCAATGAGGAGAGGTGCTACGCTGGACCATGTTCCCACCACCAAGGAGGGGCTGGTGGGGAATGTGAAGCTCAAGGTCAGCCTTGGCTGCAGTGACCATGAAATGGTGAAGTTCAAGACCTTAGCGCAGTGAGGAGGGCGCACAGCAAGCTTGCTATGCCGGCGTGCAGGAGAGCAGACTTCAGCCTCTTCAGGGGTCTGCTTGGTAGAGTAGTGTGGGATAAAGCCCTGGAGGGAAGAGGGGCCTGAGAAAGCCGGTTAATATTGAAGGATCACCTCCTCCAAGCTCAGGAGCAGTGTGTCCCAACAAAGAGGAAGTCAGGCAGAAGTGCCAGCAAGCTTGTGTGGATGAACATGGAGCTCCTGGAGAAACTCCAACACAAAAAGGAAGCCTACAGAAGGTAGAAGCAGTAATAGGTAGCCTGGAGGGAATACAGAGAAATTGTCCAAGCAGCCCGGGATCAGGTGAGGAAAGCTAAAGCCCTGGTAGAATGAAATCTGGCCAGGGATGTCAAGGGCAACAAGGAAAGCTTCTATAAGGTACATCAGTGATAAAAGGAAGACTAGGGAAAATGAGGGCCCTCTCTGGAAGGAAGTAGGAGACCTGGTTACCTGGGACATGGGGAAGGCTGAGGTACTCGACTACTTTATTGCCTTGGTTTTAACTGGCAAGTGCTCCAGCCACACCACCCCCATAGCAGAAGGCAAAGGCAGGGACTGGGAGAATGAAAGACCAACCACTGTAGGAGAAGGTCAGGTTGAAGACCATCTAAAGAAGCTGAAAGTGCACAAGTCCATGGGACCCGATGAGATGCATCCACGGGTCCAGAGGGAACTGGCGGGTGAAGTTGCTAAGCCCCTATCCATTGTATTTGGCAAGTTGTGGCAGTCAGGTGAAGTTCCCACTGACTGGAAAAGGGGAAATGTACCCCCCGCTTTTTAAAAAGGGAAAAAGGAAGACCCAGGCAACTACAGGCCAGTCAGTATCACCTCAGTGCCTGGCAAGATCTTGGGGCAGATCCTGGAAACCATGGTAATGCACATGGAAAATAAGGAGGTGGTTGGTGACAGCTGGCAAATTGGCTAGGGGCAAATTGTGCCTGACAAATCCAGTGGCCTTCTACAATGGGGTTCCAGTGCTGGTGGATGAGGGAAGAGCAACTGACATCATCTGCCTGGACTTGTGCAAAGCTTTTGACACTGTCCCACATGACATCCTTGTCTCTAAACTGGAGAGATGTTAATCTGATTGATGGACCACTTGGTGGGTAAGGAACTGGCTGGATGGTCACACTGGGAACAGTTACAGCCAACTGCTCGATGTCCATGTGGAGACCAGTGACAAGTGGCATTCCTCAGGGGTCATTATTGGCACCAATGCTGTTTAATGGCTTTGTGGTGATGTGGACACTGGGATTGAGTGCACCCGCAGCAGATTTGCCAATGACACCAAACTGTGTGGTGTGGTTGACATGCTGTAGAGAAGGGATGTCATCCAGAGGGACCTCGACAGGCTTGAAAGCTGGGCCCGTGTGAACCCCATCAAGTTCAACAAGGCCAAGTGCATGGTCCTGCACATGGGTCAGGGCCATCTCAAGTACAAATGTAGGCTGTGTGGGGAATGGATTGAGAGCAGCCCTGAGGAGAAAGACTTGGGGGTGGTGGTTGACCAGAAGCTCAACATGACCCGGCAGTGTGCGCCTGCATCCCAGAAAGTCAAACGTATGTTGGGCCACATCAAAAGAAGTGTGGCCAGCAGGTCAAGGGAGGTGGTTCTCCCCCTCTACTCTGCTCTCATGAGACCCTACTTGGGAGACTGCCTTCAGCTCTGGGACTCCCAACATAAGGAGGGCATGGAGCTGCTGGAGCGGGTCCAGAGGAGGGCCACAAAGATGATGAGAGGGCTGGAGCACCTCTCCTGTGAAGACGGGCTGAGAGAGTTGGGGTTGTTCAGCCTGGAGAAGAGAAGGCTCTGGGGAGACCTTATTGCAGCCTTCCAGTACTTAAAGGGGGCTTACAGGAAAGCTGGAGAGGGACTCTACAAGGGCCTGTAGTGCCAGGGCAAGGGGGAATGGCTTTCAACTGAAAGAGGGTAGATTTAGATTAGATATTAGGAAGAAATTCTTTACTGTGAGGGTGGTGAGGCACTGGAACAGGTGGCCCAGAGCAGCTGAGGATCCCTCATCTTTGAGGGGCGCGCTTTGAGGACCCTGGTCTAGTGGAAGGTGTCCCTGCCCATGGCAGGAGGGTTGGAAATTGATGATTTTTAAGGTCCCTTCCAACCTAAACCATTCTATGATTTCTTTTGGCCTTGAAATACTCTTTCCCAAGAATGAAAATAAGCATGCAACTATGTTTTAAACTAGAAATTAAAGACAACTTAAATAATTGCTACGCTTTGTGCTTTCAGCATGGTTTGAATAGAGTTGGCAAGATGTGAGTTTTCAATGTGAAAACTTAAGTGCAACACAAAATAACTGCTGCCAGCACTTTCACATATCGGTGTCTAAAATGCCAGAAAGAAACAAATCTAGGACCCCACATTTCTTATCCTTAGTAGGACTGAGTGTGTTGCTGCAATTTTTTTTTTTTTTTTTGTCTTTTCAGAAGATGAAAAAGCTAAGCGTGAAGTTTCCTCTTGGACTCTGGAAGGTGATGTTAACACAAATCCCTGGTCTGGTTATCGATATACTGGTAAACTCAGGCCACACTATCCACTGGTAAGCAATAGGTGCCACTCTGTAGTCCAGCACTGCCACATTCTAC